>NC_138497.1:32474071-33674071 GCF_964252035.2 Podarcis erhardii | reverse complement strand
TCCACTGACAGTTTTCTGGGTCATGTAGCCAGCATGACTAAACCACTTCTGGTGCAACAGAACACCGTGACGGAAACCAGAGTGCATGGAAATGCCACAGCGGTACCTATTTATCTACTTGCACTGGTGGGCTTTTGAGCTGCTAGGTTGGCAGGAGCTGGGACAGAGCAACGGGAGCTCACTCTGTCGTGGGGATTCGAACTGCCGACTTTCCAATCAGCAAGCCAAAGAGGCTCAGTGGTTTAGACCACAGTGCCACCTGTGTCCCACTAAGATGTGATGATCAACGTGCTAGCACAGTCACACCTATGGCTTTGTGAAACCATCTGTATATAAAAAAGCAGCTTCTGACATTACAGAATACTTTAGTGTGACCAATAAGAATCCAATGATCGGGCAGTAAATATAAGAAAAGCCTTGATTCTTAGTGTCAGGAATCAGCTGCAGGAAAAACACTTAGCCTCCACTCTGCTTGTGTCTTTCAAGTGACCCCCCTCCTTTCCCCCATATATGTGATTGGTTGCTATGCACGCCTATGGAGTGAAACACTACCCTAGAAAACACTGCCAGGAATCTGAAAAGGGGGCTCCATGCCCGAAGCTGCTTTGTAATATACAAGTCCCCTGCCCTGCTCTGCCGACACCTACTTTGCTACTACTCTGATAGAGGAGTCTTTTGTTCATCTCAACACACAATACCTCAACAATCAGTAAACCAATGCAGCTAAACAATGGTGGCAAAACAAACTTTTCTTGTGCCTAGCATGCTCTGCCACCTGTTCAACAGAGTCTTGGCAGACCCGATCTGCAGGGTGACCTAAGAAAATATTGGCCAAAATCAACACCCAGACCTTTGGTGTCATCTCTGTAGATAACTAGAAACTTGTTAGAATAAATCATATGTTTAGCTTGCATTTCAACAGCATTCTTCAGTCTGGGGGCAAGAGTTAACTTGGAACAGGTTACTGAGTTGGAATTATTAGTCAACACGCCCATATTAATTTCTAACCGATTCTAAGTGGAAGCAAAACAACAAGCAAATGATGGCACCTTGGAAGACATCCACATTGAAATGACCCTAAGCCAGATAAAGTCCAATGGTGGGAAGTTTGAAACAAAAGATATTATAAGAAAACATATTCTGAATGCTAAAAACAGATGGCCAACTAGAGAATCTTATAATGGAGTATAATGGCACTCAATAAAGACCAATAACAGTATGTATAAAAGAATGAATAAATAAATGAATAATACACTTCAAACTTGGCACAGGGCTTATGAATTGTCCTATCTACATACAATATACGCTATTTAATAAGACCACCAAAATTGGTCACTATTGTGAATCCACGTAAGGTTAGAAACAAAGAAACACAGGATAGTAAATAAATACCTTCAACTTGAGCATTTTTAGAATAGATTTCGGCAGTGCTTTCTTAACTAGAAAAAATGCAAAGAATCAAAGAGGGCAAAAGCACTTACAAAACAACAGCTGGAAAGCGATCAGAAACACATGTAGGAAACACAGCTACTCTAATAAGGCCAAAACATCAGAAGTTAGGACACAAGAACAAACTGGAACAGAATAGCCGGTAGAAATAAATGTGAGATTAGTCTTTTGCTAGAAATGGGCTCTTGCTATGGAACATGTTCAGTCATGTTCAGTCCAAAAGCTTTTGACCTAGAGTATTGTTTTAAGTAGCAGGCAGTAGCAAGCTATGAAAGCTAGATAATGCAATACATCAAAAAAACTCTCAAAACCCAGGAGTGCTTACTTAATGTACTTTGGTTAAAAGTGAGCTGGCAAAAGTTGCTTCATTATTGTGTCCCTATGCTCACTCTAATCTTAAATCCTTATGGGATTCTTCAACTCAAAATATTTTTCATCATGGTTTGTCTATGGTCCAACCTACAAAAAGAGCAAAATAGTTCTGGTTGGGCTATAAGTAGATCTGAAATCACTTCAGATGGCAGATGTCTGTTTTCATGCTCTCTCTCTCTCATTCATACAATTTTTAAGAGCTGCTTTCTTGGAGGAGAGTCTTTCCCACCCCTACCTGACCGAGATGGGACCTGGAACCTTTTGCATGCAAAGCATCGGCTCCGCTATTGAGATATAGCCCAAATATTAGCATGTCTGGCAGAAGATTAGGCAGATTTGGATCCCTTCATCCTCATAATCTATTTTTATATGCACAGGATGTTGTTTGCAGGAAAAATACTTCCACATGGCAGTACACTATGTATGAGTCAAAATGTTTGAAAGTGATGCAGATCATATTCAGAGTTGCCATGCCAGCAGCAGCATAGGAATATGGAGTCAGACTGTCGGTTCATCTATCTCTGTGACTGATAGCAGCTCTCAAGGCCTTTCCCAACTCTGCCTGGAGATGCTTGGGATTACACCCGGGACCTTGAACACTAGGGTCCTACGGTTCTTCTTTCTGAGCTATGGCCCTTTCTGTGGTGAGCCACAGGGAATAAGAGATGAGGATGTCTCTGTATCCTGCTTTTCCTGTACACTGGTTGAGGAGCACTCCAAAGCTGCAAACATATTCCAAAAACGATAAGCAGCAAAATGTAAAAGTGCAAACAGTTTCTTCCAACTTCTTGCAGAACACCCAGCTGCTTATGGTAGCATTCTCTCCCTCCCCAATGGGGTTCAATGTGAAAACAGACTTTTCTTGAATCTAAGAAGGTGCCTGTTCAATACCCAGTGTGTGCATGATTCAATTTTCAAATGCCCATTGCTCAAACATAGCAGAATTAGAATGGGGAGAGAACTACATCTGGGAAATTGTAAGATTGTTTTCTACTTGATGAATTTCTGCAAAATGGACAGGAGGGATCTACAGTATTTGTACTTGGGAAGTTTTTTCTTTTTTGACTGAGCAAGTCTTTATTTACTGATTGTGTATGCCTATCCGAACAATATTGTTTTTGTTCCCCCCTTAAGATGAAGCCCAGGTAACTGTGGGCAAACATATGCATCTGAACTGACAGCTTGGTATCTGAGGATACTTGCTCAGGCAACACAGAAGTTTCTCTTTCAGGAAACTTTACGCCAGCAAAACTCAACTACACAAATATTTGTAGATGCAAACACAAAGGGCAAGAAGAAGAAAAATCACTTATAAATCCATGCAAATATTTATTATTTTATTTTTCCTGGTTTATTCCATCTGCCCTTGCTTTCATTGCTTTGTGATGAAGAAATAGCACAAGTGTTAGCACAAAATTGCTTTGTATCCAACGCTCTGTTGACGCAATGCCAAAGTCTGTCAAAACTGAAAGAAGAGGCACTGGCCAGCCAAATTTAGAGCCAAACCTGGGATGGTGGAGGCAGACAAAGGCCTTGATTCCCCTATCTTACCTTAAAGCAATTCAATCCCAGCCTTTCTTGGATAGGGGAAGTGAGCTGGACTGGAAAGAAAATTCCTTGATGCATTAGAGTACAGTACGGGGGTGTGTGTTAGAGTCCTTTATTCACCAGACCTTTTCGTATAAAAAACAAACCACCCCATACTTCATTAATGGGGCAGACTTGTAAAAAAATACACATGACCATCCCCATCAAGTCTTGTTTGACCCTTGAAATTAATGGGACTCATGTTTAACTTGACAACATATGGTGCAATTTTCTGCTGCAATTTTCCTCTGTAACCTAAAACATTATCATCATCATCATCATTACTACTACTACTGCTACTACTGCTACTAGGTAATAGGTAAAGGACCCCTGGATGGTTTGTTGTTGTTTAGTCGTTTAGTCGTGTCCGACTCTTCGTGACCCCATGGACCAGAGCACGCCTGGCACTTCTGTCTTCCACTGCCTCCCGCAGTTTGGTCAGACTCATGTTTGTAGCTTCGAAGACACTATCCAACCATCTCATCCTCTGTCATCCCCTTCTCCTTGTGCCCTCCATCTTTCCCAACATCAGGGTCTTTTCCAGGGAGTCTTCTCTTCTCATGAGGTGGCCAAAGTATTGGAGCCTCAGCTTCACGATCTGTCCTTCCAGTGAGCACTCAGGGCTGATTTCCTTAAGAATGGATCGGTTTGTTCTTCTTGCAGTCCATGGGACTCTCAAGAGTCTTCTCCAGCACCATAATTCAAAAGCATCAATTCTTCGGCGATCTGCCTTCTTTATGGTCCAGCTCTCACTTCCATACATCACTACTGGGAAAACCATAGCTTTTAATATACGGACCTTTGTTGGCAAGGTGATGTCTCTACTTTTTAAGATGCTGTCTAGGTTTGTCATTGCTTTCCTCCCAAGAAGCAGGCGTCTCTTAATTTCGTGGCTGCTTCACCATCTGCAGTGATCATGGAGCCCAAGAAAGTAAAATCTCTCACTGCCTCCATTTCTTCTCCTTCTATTTGCCAGGAGGTGATGGGACCAGTGGCCATGATCTTCGTTTTTTTGATGTTGAGCTTCAGACCATATTTTGCACTCTCCTCTTTCACCCTCAATAAAAGGTTCTTTAGGACTTCCGGTTTGGATCGCTAGCAGTGCGGGAGCGCGGAGAAGCCTCTCCGTTCTGCATGGGGTTTTTGAGGGGCAACGCATAGGCACTGCGACCCCAAAAATCTCGAGGGGGTCCCCCTCGAGAGAAGCGCAACCAGCAGCGTCTGAGTGGTCCAGAAACTCCTTCGGGTTTTTTCTATTTTTGGAGAAGACTCGGGAGCGACGGGATCGAGGGACGCACTCCGGTAAGCTCTGCGAACCCCATGCGGTAATGCCTCCAGTACCCACTGAAAACGGCGACAAACCTCTGCAAATTTAACACCTGATGCCCTCGGCGTTATGTGATAAAGGAAGGTGCCGAAAATTGAGAAATAAAAACCAAGGGGCGAAGGATGTTTATAGATTGAGTTAAAAGAGCCCGACCTGTTTTCGGATCAAAGATGGCGCTGAAACTAAAATCGTAAGAGCGGAACAAAGAGATTACTACTTACCCGCTGTAGGAACGGAGAGTGAAAGTCCCCGTCGGCAGAGCGGCGGGGCAGAGGAAATAAAATTGCAAGAAAGTAACCAAGTAAGGAAAACCTTCAGAGACTTTGTATTTGCTTTTGGGTGACTGAGATAGAGCTAGAGGCGGATTTAAAAGCGGAAACTAAGCGGGGAAGAGGGAGGAACGGAGTAAGGAGGAAAGTATAATGCATAGTCGGTGCTGAAGAAATAAACGTCTTCCCTCCCCTTCATGAAACCGGACGGCAATATTAAAAATAATTAGAAAATTGCGTGTCTCCCTTCTCGACTTTTTTTTTTCCCCGGACTTTACAGATTTGACTTTAAAGATTTGGCTTCTCTTTTTGCCTATTTTATTAACAGCGGGGGGAGCGTATGGTTCGGGACCCGCGATATACGGCCCGCCAGCATCTGTTCCCTTTTCATAGCGGCTAAGTTGGATTTTCTATAACTTGGCTCTACAAAAGACTCAGTTAGATGTTGGGGGAAATCCCGTGAAACGAAGGTTGCAACACTGCCAAGATTTGAACTATTTAGAAAAGGAAATTTCACAAAAAAACTTCACCCACGACTCTCCCCCCTCTTTGTTAGAGGTCGACGAATAAAAGAACTCATTGGACAATTCCAGTGGTAAAGCGTAAAGTCAAGAAACTGAACCTCGGTCCAGACCCTCTTCCCTTTGTGGATTATTTTTGCATTATAAGGAGTACCTGGAAACCTTTTTGTTCCTTAATTTTATTTTTTTTTTGTTTTTTTTGTTTTATTTTTTTTTCCCTCTCGTCCCCTCCCTGTTCTTGTCTTCTTCCTTGTCCTGTTTTGTCTCTCCCCTCCCTTACCCCACCCCCTTCTCTGTATTAGTACTAACAGGAATAGCAGCCGGATAGTAACCAGAAAGATTTCTGAATAAAGTCCCCATCATGTGGATTAGGCCAAACAAGTGGCTGAAGAGGGTTTAAAGGAAAGAGAAATAAGCTGCTACAACTTAATGAAAACTGAAACAAACTGGGTCACTGAATATACTTACAGTTCTATAATTAATCTTCATAGTTTTCCATTTAATTCTCTCAAACCTGTCTTCCACCCTCCCTTTCTTTTCTCTCTATTTGCCCCTGTATTCTTTTTTCCCAACCCCTTTGGCCTCTCTCCCTCAAAGACAAATATCTCTCGAATACTTAAGAGCAATAACTTCTCTAGGTGGGGATAGTATACTTTTATATTGTCTAAGTGGTCAGTAAGGTGTGAGTTTGCCTGCGTAGCGGAACTTAGAGGAGAAATAGAAGAGATTGTAAGAGTTCCAATCTGGTTTAAAGGCAAGCTAGTAAATCATTTGTTGAAATAATTAAGATCATATAAGACTGTGCGCCCTCTAGGGGAGAGCCTCAAGAAGTTAAGTTAAACTTTGTTGATTCTTAAAGAAAGGGGGAGATGGCGGGTAGGGACGGGAAGAAGGGAGCGGGAACACCACTAGAGAGGAGAACTTCACGACAAGAAGAAATTAAAGATTTGGATGTACTATGGATGAAAATAAAAGAAGAACTTAAACAGAATGAAATTCATATAGAGAAAAAATTAGGAGAGATGCAGGATTCGATTGACAAAAAAATAGAGGGGGTGGTAGGAGAACTGTCAAATAAGATAAAAGAATTAACGACCCGAACAAAATCTTTAGAGGAATCAAACAAAAAAGTACAAAAAGAAATGAGAGACCAGAGAAAGGAAGCGGAGAAAGCAAAGGAGAACTTTGGAGAATTAAGCAAGACCCAGGATCAAGTCCTGGACAACCTAGCATTGATGGAAATGAAACAAAAACAGTTAAACCTAAAATTTAGGGGAGTGGGGGAAGAAATAAACGAAGATATTAAAGGAAAAATGACTAAAGAACTGGCGAAGTGGCTAACCATGAAAGAAGAAGAAGTAGCTCAAGCAATAGAAAATGCCTTTAGAATAAAGATAAGACCCAAACAAAATAAACTGAAAAAGGTCCCAGGAGACTGCTTGGTGATTTTTAAATCAATAGAGATGAGAAACAGAATTTTGAGAGAGAGCTACAAGAAAAAATTAGTAATCGATGGAAGACCAATCATCATCTTCAAGGAAATACCGATTAGGCTTCTGCGTAAGAGAGAAGGTTACAAACAATTAGTTAACATTCTAAGGAAAAATGGAATATATTATAGATGGGAATTCCCAGAAGGGATTTCCTTTTTTTATAAAGAAAAAAGATTTAAGATCGCAGAAAGTCAGGAAGTCAGTAAATTTCTACGTAGATATGAGAAAGACCTTGGGAAGATGGAGGACAGAGGCGGGGGGAGGGGTGGAGAGAGGGAGGAGACAGGTGTCGCAGGATCGGGAGGAGGGGAGACTGGAAGGGGTTTGGAAGGAGAGGATGAAGAGGAGGGGGAGGGGAGTGAGACAGGGGAGGAAGAAGGTGGTGAAGAAGAGGAAGAAACAGAAAGCGAAACCACCCGAATTTAATTTGGTAAAACTCAAATAAGAAAATCACTGATTTTAGTACTAGACAAGAGTAATAATGAATCTTAAAATTCTAACATGGAATGTAAACGGTTTGAATGACAAAACTAAAAGGAATAAAATTGCAAATACTATGAAAAAGAAAAGATTGGATGTAATCTGTATGCAAGAGACTCATGTAGCCAAAAAGCACAAACATGTCTTGTCAAACAAGAACCTAGGAACAGAATTTATAAGCTCTTCGTCAGAGAAAAAAAAAGGAGTAGTAACATATGTTGATGAAAGATGGGAACCTAAACTGATATATAAAGATGAAGAAGGAAGGATTTTGGGAGTACAAATTAACTTCCAGGGGGAAAAAATCAATATTGTAAATATATATGCCCCAAATTCAAATAGATTAGAGTTTTTCAAGAAACTGGAACAAGTCCTAATAAAATTAGAAAATAATAGGTTGTTGTTATTGGGTGACTTTAATGCAGTATCTACACCAGAGATGGATAGACAAACAGAAAAGAAAAAACGAAACCAAGGGAAACTTCCAAAATCATTCCAAGATTTGGAAGAGAATATGGATCTTATAGACATTTGGAGACATAAGCACCCAACAGAAAAGCAGTTCACTTTTTTTTCAGAGGTACATAAAAGTTGGGGTAGAATAGACCAAATATGGTCCTCGAGGGAACTCACATTAAGAGCCACTAAATGTGAAATTCAACCGAGAACCCTCTCCGATCACAATCCAATAACACTGGAAATAAAAGGTCCAACACAAGGAGGTTTCAGGTGGAGGTTAAATGAATATTTACTAGACAATGATGAAGTTATTGAAAAAGCCAAAGCCACCCTAAAAGAATATTTTGATTTGAATCTTAATGTGGGAATAAATTCAGAAGTAGTATGGGATGCCAGTAAGGCGGTCCTAAGAGGTTTCTTCATCCAACAAAACAGTTACAAGAAGAAAATAAGACAGCAAAAGAAGGAAGAAATTCTCAAACAGCTTAGAGAATCAGAGAAAAAACTAACAGACAACCCGAAAGACGAACAAAGCATACAAACAATAAAAATATTACAAACACAATATTCGATGCTAATGAACCAAGAAATTGAATGGAAAGTTAAGTTAATGAGGCAGAGATATTTTGAATCGGCAAACAAAACTGGGAAACTACTAGCCTGGCAACTGAGGAAAAGACAAAAACAGAATGTGATAAACAAAATAAAAGTAGGGGAAGAATTGATAGAGGACCCAAAGAAGATACAGGAAAATTTTCTTAAATTTTATGAGAAGTTATATAAAAAAGGAGAAGAAGACTTAATTCAGATAGAGGAGTATCTCAAAAACTGTGAAGCAAAGACTGTAACAGAAGAAGAGAGATCTCAACTAAACAGACCCATAAGAATAGAAGAGATTCAGGTGGCGATTAAAAAAATGAAGTTAGGGAAAGCCCCGGGACCGGATGGTTTATCGGCAAAATACTATAAAGTTTTGGAAAGTCAACTGACACCAGCGCTTTGTAAGACATTGAATAATATCCTGAAAGGAGGAAAAATACCTGAGTCTTGGAGGGAGGCATTTATAACGCTAATTCCAAAACCGGACACAGATAAATTGAACATTAAAAATTACAGGCCAATATCTCTATTAAATAACGACTATAAAATATACGCAGACATCATGGCAAGCAGACTAAAAAAGTGCCTAGCAAATTTAATCCATAAAGACCAGGCGGGTTTCCTCCCGAACAGGTTTTTGAAAGATAATGTAAGACACGTTATAAACATAATTGAATATTTGGAGATTAACAACGAGATACCGGCGGCACTGATTTTCATAGACGCCGAAAAGGCGTTTGATAATGTCTCTTGGGCGTTTTTAATAAAATCTATGGAAAAGGCTGGGATAGAGGGAGAATTCCTAAAAGGAATACAGGCAATATATTCAACACAATTGGCAAAATTGGTAATAAATAATAATCTTACAAATACATTTAAAATAGAGAAGGGAACAAGGCAGGGGTGCCCTCTCTCCCCGCTCTTATTCATCATGGTGCTTGAAGTCCTGGCGAACAAATTAAGATCGATACCAGAAATACAAGGAATTAAAATAGGGCTGAAGGAATACAAGTTAAAAGCCTATGCGGACGATCTGATGTTATCTCTGGAAGAGCCGCAAAGAAGTATTGGTAAAGCGCTGGAGGTTTTAGAAGAATACGGTAAATCATCAGGCTTTATATTGAATAAAATAAAGACAAAGATGCTAATAAAGAATTTAGGAAAGGTGGAAAAAGAAAAATTAGAGAGAAAATATGGCATATTGGTAGCAAAAAAAATAAAATATTTAGGAATATGGCTTACATCAAAAAATATAAATTTAATTGAAGACAATTATTCGACAACATGGAAAGAAATCAAAAAAGATATGGATGTCTGGAATAGAGTCAATCTCTCATGGATGGGTAGGAGGGAGGCAATAAAGATGAATGTCCTTCCAAAAATGCTGTTTTTATTCCAAAACATTCCTGTAATTAGAGGGTCTAAATTATTCAAAGACTGGCAGAAAACCCTTTCAAGATTCATATGGCAGGGAAGGAGGCCAAGGATCAGATTTAAATTACTCACGGACCGAAAGGAGAGAGGAGGGCTCGCAGTCCCTAACCTAAAATTGTATTATGAAGCCGCCTGCCTATGTTGGGTTAAGGACTGGATAACATTGGAAGATTCTGACCTATTGGACTTGGAAGGGGCAGACAATAGGTTTGGCTGGCATGCCTACCTATGGTCAAACAAGGAGAAAGCCCACAAGGGGTTCTCAAATCACATTATCAGGGGCCCACTATATGAAGCCTGGGAAAAAAACAAAAAGTTGTTGGAATGGAGAACACCTTGGTGGTTGTCCCCAACAAACATCCTAATAATTAAAAAAATTAACATGGAAGAGCCAAAATTAACATATGAAGATTTACTGGTAAGATCAGAAGACAGTTGGAAACTAAGACCATATGAGGAGCTGAAGGGGAAGTTGACAAGTTGGCTACAATATCATCAAATCAACGCAATATGGACAGAAGACAAAAAAATTGGAATGAATGATAAGAAATCGAAATTTCAGACAGAAATAATAGAAAGTAAATCTAAGTTACTATCCAAAATGTACAATATATTACTAGATTGGGATACAAAAGACGAAGAAATTAAAGAAGTTATGGTGAAGTGGGCGATAGATCTGGGGCACAACATAGAATTGGAAAAATGGTCAAAGCTGTGGAATGAGGGAATAAAATTTACGGCGAGTGTTGCAATTAGAGAAAATTTAGAGAAGATGATATATAGATGGTATATAACACCAGAGAAACTAAATAGGATGTACAAGACTGGTAATAAGGCCTGCTGGAAATGCAAAATAAAAGAAGGTAATTTTATACACATGTGGTGGGCATGTGAGGAAATTAAAAAAATTTGGAACATGATATATAATGAGTTAAAAAAAATATTTAGATACACGTTCCCTAAAAAACCAGAGGCCTTTTTATTAGGTATGATTGGGGAGGAAATTAGGAAAGAAGATAAAACCTTATTCCAATATTCAACAGCAGGGGCCAGAATGTTAATCGCTCAAAACTGGAAAAGTACCCATATACCAACCGTAAGGGAGTGGCAAACAAAACTATACGATTTTGTTGAATTGGCAAGAATGACGCAGAGAATTAGAGACCAAAAGAATACAAAGTTGAATAATGATTGGTCTAAATTCATGGCATATATAGAAATTAACTTTAAAAACCTACCAACTATAGCAGGTTTAATATAAAACTTCCGATGTGTAAACTAACAATCAATATCAGCGGTAAAAATGATATTTTAAAAAAAAAAAATTAGAAATCCGAAATCAATAGGGAAGGAAGTCAGATAGTGTGTGATCTGTATTGGTCTAATATTTATTTTTTATTTTTATCTTTTTTATTTTTTCTCCTTTTTGACCTGTCCCCTTTTTTTCTTTTTGTGATGGTGCCCTTACTTTTTTTATTTAATGTTTTGTGTTTTACTTTTTTGTGAGTATGTGAAGAACGAAACTTAATAAAGAGAATTAAAAAAAAAAAAATAAAAGGTTCTTTAATTCCTCCTCATTTTCTGCCATCAAGGTTGTGTCATCTGCATATCTGAGGTTGTTGATATTTCTTCCGGCAATCTTAATTCCAGCTAGGGATTCATCCAGCCCAGCCTTTCACATGATGATAATAATAATAATAATAATAATAATAATAATAATAATAATAATATCTTTATTGTCATGAATTCTGCATATAAGTTAAATAAGCAGGGAGACAAAATACAGCCTTGTCGTACTCCTTTCCCAATTTTGAACCAATCAGTTGTTCTATATCCAGTTCTAACTGTAGCTTCTTGTCCCACATAGAGTTTTCTCAGGAGGTGATCAGGCACTCCCATTTCTTTAAGAAATTGCCATAGTTTGCTGTGGTCGACACAGTCAAAGGCTTTTGCATAGTCAATGAAGCAGAAGTAGATGTCTTTCTGGAACTCTCTAGCTTTCTCCATAATCCAGCGCATGTTTGCAATTTGGTCTCTGGTTCCTCTGCCTCTTCTAAATCCAGCTTGCACTTCTGGGAGTTCTCGGTCCACATACTGCTTGAGCCTTCCTTGTAGAATTTTAAACATAACCTTGCTAGCGTGTGACATGAGTGCAATTGTGCAGTAGTTGAAGCATTCTTTAGCACTGCCCTTCTTTGGGATTGGGATGTAGACTGATCTTCTCCAATCCTCTGGCCACTGCTGAGTTTTCCAAACTTGCTGGCATATTGAGTGTAGCACCTTAACAGCATCATCTTTTAAAATTTTAAATAGTTCAGCTGGAATACCATCACTTCCACTGGCCTTGTTATTTGCAGTGCTTTCTAAGGCCCATTTGACTTCACTCTCCAGGATGTCTGGCTCAAGGTCAGCAACCCCACTACCTGGGGTTTGCGAGATATCCATATCTTTCTGGTATAATTCCTCTGTGTATTCTTGCCACCTCTTCTTGATGTCTTCTGCTTCTGTTAGGCCCTTACCACTTTTGTCCTTTATTATGGTAATCTTTGAACGAAATGTTCCTTTCATATCCAATTTTCTTGAACAGATCTCTGGTTCTTCCCATTCTGTTGTTTTCCTCTATTTCTTTGCATTGCTTGTTTAAGAAGGCCTTCTTATCTCTCCTTGCTATTTTTTGGAAATCTGCATTCAATTTCCTGTATCTTTCTCTATCTCCCTCACATTTTGCTTGCCTTCTCTCCCCTGCTATTTGTAAGGCCTCATTGGACAGCCACTTTGCTTTCTTGCATTTCCTTTTCATTGGGATGGTTTTCGTTGCTGCCTCCTGTATAATGTTGCGAGCCTCCACCCATAGTTCTTCAGGCACTCTGTCCAGCAAATCTAAATCCTTAAACCTGTTCCTCACTTCCACTGTGTATTCATAAGGGATTTGACTTAGATTGTATCTTACCGGCCCAGTGGTTTTTCTTACTTTCTTCAGTTTAAGCTTGAATTTTGCTATAAGAAGCTGATGATCTGAGCCACAGTCAGCTGCAGGTCTTGTTTTTGCTGACTGTATTGAGCTTCTCCATCTTTGGCAGCAGAGAATATAATCAATCTGATTTCGATGCTGCCCATCTGGTGATGTCCACGTGTAGAGTCGTCTCTTGTGTTGTTGGAAAAGTGTGTTTGTGATGACCAGCTTGTTCTCTTGACAGAACTCTAGCCTTTGCCCTGCTTCATTTTGCTCTCCAAGGCCAAACTTGCCAGTTGTTCCTTTTATCTCTTGGTTCCCTACTTTAGCATTCCAATCCCCTATAATGAGAAGAACATCCTTCTTTGGTGTCACTTCTATAAGGTGTTGTAAGTCTTCATAGAATTGGTCAATTTCAGTTTCTTCCGCACCAGTAGTTGGTGCATAAACTTGGATTACTGTTATGTTAAAAGGTCTGCCTTGGATTCGTATCGAGATCATTCTATCATTTTTGAGATTGCATCCCAGTACTGCTTTCGCAACTCTTTTGTTGACTATGAGGGCCACTCCATTTCTTTTGCGGGTTTCTTGCCCACAGTAGTAGATATCATGGTCATCCAAACTGAATTCGCCCATTCCCGTCCATTTTAGTTCACTGATGCCCAGGATGTCAATATTTATTCTTGCCATCTCATTTTTGACCACATCCAACTTACCCAGGTTCATGGTTCTTACATTCCAGGTTCCTATGCAATATTTTTCTTTACAGCATTGGACTTTCCTTTCGCTTCCAGGCATATCCGCAACTGAACGTCCTTTTGGCTTTAGCCCAGCCGCTTCATCAGCTCTGGATCTACTTGTACTTGTACTCCGCTCTTCCCCAGTAGCATGTTGGACGCCTTCCGACCTGAGGGGCTCATCTTCCAGCGTCATAACTTTTATATGCCTGTTGTCTTTGTCCATGGAGTTTTCTTGGCAGGGATACTGGAGTGGCTTGCCGGTTCCTCCTCCAGGTGGATCATGTTTGGTCAAAACTCTCCACTATGACCTGTTCATCTTGGGTGCCCTGCTCGGCATAGTTCATAGCTTCTCTGAGTTCTTCAAGCCCCTTCGCCATGGCAAGGCAGTGATCCATGAAGGGGCCCTGGACGGTTAAGTCCAGTCAAAGGCAACTATGGGGTTGCGGTGCTCATCTCGCTTTCAGGCCAAGGGAGCATGTGTTTGTCCACAGACAGCTTTCCGGGTCTGCTTTCCACTTCTGGTGCAACTCAGAAGCGTGACAGAACCCAGAGTGCATGGAAACACTGTTTACCTACTACTGCTACTATTACTACCTGGCAGATGGAGTGAATGAGACCAATAGTGGGTCCAATGGTCAAGAAGTTGGTTTCTGCATGTGCTGCAGAGGGAAGTGTGGGGGCAGATGGGAAAGGTAGTCCATCTAGGAAGGGGTAAAATATTTGATCCTAAATCTCTGCTGCCTTGTAGGATATCTTTGGGAGAAGAAAAGGCTAAGGAGTAAACCCTATACAAATCCAGATGGTAGGATGACGCCTTGTACACCTCCTTCTGGAAATTCCTGTAGCCAAGCTGGTGCCAAATATTGTTTTGGTTTCCTTTGGACCAGATCAGAGGGTCTTATCATCTGGGCAGCCCAGGACCTCCATACACGCTGCCCAGGCTTGCACCCTAGGGAGGTCACCAGTGCTGCTAATGCAGCGGTTTGACTTCATCCTTGGAGGCACCCTTCATTGTCTTTTGAGACAGACGGAGGTCAACAACAATTATTATTATTATTATTTGAAATGGAATGTTTGGGCTGATGTTTTTCCAAACTGACAAGTCAGTGTAATTGCCCAGCCACAAATGTATGATTGGAAGTCACTGAATGTTCCCGATAGGTAGCAAGCATGAAACCACCCAACAGGCATGTGCAAATACAGGTTTGGAAAAAAATAAATCTCATTTTTGCTGAGTTTTGAAAACACTATTAACTGTCTCAGGCCACATTTACCATCAATATTATTTTTAAGGCAACATGACATTTCTAGTTTCAAGTCAAAACATTACTTCACATGATAAATATGGTAGGAAAGAAAATATAACCATGCTGCCTCCCCGCTTCACTTTTAATAGAATAGGATCTCAGGCTGTCACATGAAGAGTACATTTAATAAAGAAGTATTTAGCACCTCCAGATGACCTCCAAGCAGAAATGCATCATGCTATTCAAATTCTGCCTGTCAAATGCTATGAAAAACAGTAAGTAAATATAAATGCCATTAAAGGGAGAAGTTATCTTACTTGGACAAGTTCTAGCTTTTTAAGTTCTGACAGCTTCCAATTTGGATGTCTTCCAGTGTCAATAAAACTTGTTCAAGCAGAACCTTACCTGGTTTTCACCACATCGAGGGGGTGCATCAGACAAATTTCTACAAGACCTGTAAGATGATAGAGAAGCCTGGTAAATACATTTGATCTCTACAATTATTGAAGTATAAAGTGTTCCCGTGCAAAATGTGCTCAGAGAAGAGAACAATTATAACACAAAGGCATTGCATATTCTTCTTAACATTCTCCGAGGATCTTCTTTGGGAGATAAGGGAAAGTTTTGTGAAGAGGTGAATTTTTGTAAACAAAACAAAAAACAAAAAAACCCACATTTTAAAAAAATGCTCTCAACTCTGAGTTTTGAGCCAAGAAATTGTCATCCCAGAAATTAGGCTGCAATCCTAAGTGGTTTGAGCTGGCAGGGCGGAAATGAGGAAAGTGGAATGTCCTATTTCCTCTACAGCATAGGGAACACCTCTCAGTTGCTTGGAGAATAGGAGCATGATCCTTCTTGATCAGAAGAACGGGAGGCCTTACTATGCCCTCCATGATTTCATCAAATAACCACATCTAATTCCTGTAACCCCGCAATTTAGGCACATTTAACTTGGGTGCATTCAGCTTTACGCGTGTGGCAAAAAATTTAAAAAGTGTGTGGAAAGGGGGCGGGATTCCTTAAAAAATGACTTTGGCAATCCCACCCACAATTGAACCAAATGTTTTTACTATATACAATTTTGGATTAGGCGTGACCTGCAAAACGTAACACCCATGTAAGTTGTGGGCTTACTAAATGATTGTGGTGGCATGGGGATAATATCACATTGTGACCCTAACTGACTGTGAGAAGGAAGGAAGGAAGGGAGAAGAAAGGTCTAAAAAATGGCGCTGTAGCAGCAACATTATCAGTGTTTCCCTGTGGATGTGAGCAATCATGAAAGACTACCAAGGAAAGGTTTTGTAAGTTGCCAAAGCAGTAAAACCAGGGATCCAGGACCCTTGCTCCCTCAATCAGCAATCTGAAAAACATCAAGCAACACGTAGGCTAATAATATATTGACAATATTTATATAACACTATCAAACTGTTTCAAAATTCATAAACGGTGTAGGGAGTCACAAACGAATAAGAGTCAAGTAACTATTCCATAAGCAGCATGATTAGAATGGTATGTCACTATAAGGAATGGCTGAAATTGAAGCTGAATGCCATTTCACAGGAAATATCATATCCAAAATGTTGTCAAGAGCGAGAACAGCAACACAGAAGTGAGAGGGTAGGTGCTCCAAAGATCACAAAAGGGTGTTCCGAGCACAGCAGCAGACAGAACAGTTCTTCCAAGATAATGAACTGTTTCAATGCTAATTCTTCATCAGCTGGCAATAATATAAAATGAAATCCATTACCTTCAAATACAATACAGAGATCGAAATGAGAGGCCTTAATCAGCAAGGCAATATGTGGGCAACTCATTGCAACGATTCCCAATGAAGACTTTCTCTCTTGCCCTAACAGTCTAGTATCTCACTAACAACTGGTCCATCACCACGCTGAGTACAGGCAACAACCAATTTAAGCATGTCCAATCGAGGCATGACCTCGGGTTCAAATCCTCCGAGTTGCAGCAATGACATTGCTGCAACCCGGAAGTGGCCAGAAAAGGCGATGGAACAGAAGCAGGGGCGTAATGGAGCTTACATGCGCTCTGCTAACATGGGGTCAGGAACACAACACCCATGCAAAACACTCATTGCCTATGCTTCTGGCCTTGTTCTCACGTGAACCTGAGCACAGCATGTTGTGATCACATCATCTTCCTCTGAACCTTTAGACCTCAGCCTGCTTGTACCAGAACTAGACTCCCAGTGGTGGTCCGTCTACAAGTCTGCCCAATGTCTGACAAGTTTTTTCCCCAACAAGCTTTCTGAAATCCCCCAAACCCATTTTTTTGCATCAAATCCCAAACCTCATGCAAATTTGGCGCAGCACTAGTTTTAATTTCTTAGCCTGCACAACACAAATTTTTAATGCAGGCATTTTCCCAGCAAATGAATGAGATGAATTCCATTTCCATTGGCAAGAACTATGTTTTCGTAACTTCACGATTCTGTTAGCTTTCTGTGTTTCCGAAAGGATAAAAATCTTTTCTTTGTTCTCATCATTTAATTATACAGTAGGTTTGCATAGTTAGTTGATTTCCCAAGGCAGCACTCTCTGCATAATAACCAAGAATGTATACAGATATGGAAAGGGGGCCCTATTTAAAAAATAAATAAATGAACATGCAAGCTATGCAAAAAATGGTGGGACGGATAAGAAACAATACAAATTTTCCCATCAATAGTAATGGTTCTGATAACACTTTAAGCATCCTACTTGAAAAGTAGCCCAGAAACTATGGTGGCCCTGTTATATTTCTAGCAATCTTGAATTGTAGATTAAAGCATTAGAAGGAAGGCACCTCTTTCAGACAATGCCTATCAACTTTGTGCATCCTTTTATCTTATCACCTAATTTACTAAACAGGCTCTTATGAACAATGTGTTTCTCATAATTTAATGTCTTGATAGGAGTTCCACGGACGCACAGGAGTGCACATGGAGCTTGAATGGAAGGCTTAAGATAGAATCCTAGACCATTTACTTAAAAGCTATTTATAAATAAGTAGACACAGTCCGGCCAAAGTCTAGCACTTTTAACTCCCATTAATTTCCATGAGAGAAAAAAGTTTTAATTCTCACACAGTGAACTGTGTGGAACTTAGCTGAAGCCAAATCATATAGCAATATAAACTGTCATAAATTCAGAGAGGGGGAGGCAAAACTACTCCCTGAAGATTGGATTAAACTGAAGAATTAAATCTAAAGAATAATAACAAAAATTTATTTGCAATTATTTTACTGAATTTCCACAGAAATTATGAACAAAATAGCAACTGCAAATAGTGTCTACTCAATGGGGAAAACATAATTGATAATTATCTGTTAAAATACCTGTTTTTATTTTTTGTCAATGTACTTTAACAGCTATTTTAATAGGTAATTATCAATTATGTCTCGTTTCAATGTTGTCTCATCGAAAGAGTAGACAACCAATGGTCTTTGCCCAGTAAACCCTTTATTTACGCATGATTTAAATGAAGACCACATAAATAAACCTTCTTTAGTGATGCCTCCTGTTAATCTACTGTGATATGTGAGTTTCTGTTAACTGTGTAGTCCAGCCTTCGTCAACCACATGCCTTTTTGATGGCTGGTGCTGATGGGAGTTGTAGTCCAAACAGCTGGAGGGCACCATTTGGGCAAAGGCTGGGATATATTGTGGCTGTTTTCCAGCTTTGGGCAATTTCTATTCTGGTTGCTGCAACCAATGATTGGATAGGTTCCTCAAGAAAAGCCTTCACGGTAGAGGACTGCAGCTGTGTGTATAACAGAATGGGTTGTTCCACTATTTCTCAAATAAGTTCAAAGCTAAATTTTCCAAAATGCATGAAAACACAAGGACCACATGCAAGATACCCTCATTCCTTACAGCTCCTCCAACGCCCAGTTGGGAACCTTCTGTTTATATGATCTAATTGTTCTGGGGTGAGGTGCAATCTATGTATCAGCTTCGATACTCAGCTTTGTATTCAGATCACATAGACCTTTCCAATGTGAATAGTTGTTGTCTTTTTCTTCCTTTTTCCAACGGTAAACAAGAAAGCCCTACCACTGCTTCAAGCCGTAGACTCACTGCTTTGAAAGCATTCCTGGGACTTATTACATCGTGGCATTCTGTCCCACGAATTCACCTTGAGTGGCCAGAACAGGGCATGGGGAAGCTTGGCCACCTCATATTCAAATTTGAAATTTCAGGAAATTCAAGATTCTTCAATTCCCTGCTGTGAGTAACTCAATATCCCCCTTCCCACTCTCAAAGGACAATGGTCTTCCAAAAATATGTGCATCAGACATCTTAAAATTATCTTTGAAATTAACATGTGCTAGATCAAACAACAAGGAAATTAAAATACATCAATAGCAAAAGAAAGAAAAGAAAAATTGTGGCTTCCACTTGTTTTCCAAGTGCTACTACCTATATAGATGTGACTGATATTAGAGACTCAACATTCTATATATATTGTTCCACCATTTAGATAGGTCTGGGAAGTATGATGCATGCATGCATTTTATTGCAGATATCCCCTTTAGTGTATTATTCACCCTCCTCAGTGTGCTTTATTCATTTTCCTGGAATAAGATAGTCACAGAGGAAGCAAAACACAATGGAAATTTGCTCATAGAGAGAAACACATGTCAAGCACTGTATATTATATAGTTGGAGCTGTGTATATTTGTTTTGGCATTCAAACACATACTGTCAAAATATGCAAAATAACAATAAATATTGCAATATGTATCTTGCTATCCTGTTGTAAAAATACATCTGACTGTGAAATTGTTAAACATGACTTGAGCTAATTATTATTTGGTCTTGATAAAGTGGTGTTTTGTTTTGTTTTTCAATTTGGTCTCAAAATCAGTACCTTTGCTGCCAAAAGAATGTTTTTTGACATGACAAATGCTTGAAACACCACAAAACATTATTAAGAGTGCTGTTCAGTCCATAATCTAGACTTGAAGCAGAAAAGATACAGCCATTGATTCCACACTAGGACAAAAACATGAACAGCTACAGGTTTAAACAAGCCACTGTATGAAATCTTAACAATGGACCTGTCTGATGTATATAAAATAAACCATTGAGGGGGAAATTGCTGTTGCACAGTCTTAAATTATAAAAGGTAAGTTTTCCATCCTTTAAGGTTAGCTATAAAGATGGTAGTACCTCGGGTTAAGAACTTAATTCGTTCCAGAGGTCCATTCTTAACCTGAAACTGTTCTTAACCTTAGGTACCACTTAAGCTAATGGGGCCTCCGGCTGCTGCCGCATGATTTCTGTTCTCATCCTGAAGCAAAGTTCTTAACCCGAGGTACTATTTCTGGGTTAGCAGAGCCTGTAACCTGAAACGTCTGTAACCCAAGGTACCACTGTACTAGCTACACAGTTTGTTAATTGGTTTCCTCTCAGGCTACAATTATACCTCTTCTGTAAAAGGTAAAGGTAAAGGGACTCCAGACCATTAGGTCCAGTCGCGGACGACTCTGGGGTTGCGGAGCTCATCTCGCTTTACTGGCAGAGGGAGCTGGCATACAGCTTCCAGGTCATGTGGCCAGCATGACTAAGCTGCTTCTGGCAAACCAGAGCAGCGCAGAGAAATGCCATTTACCTTCCCGCTGGAGTGGTACCTATATATCAACTTGCACTTTGATGTGCTTTCGAACTGCTAGGTTGGCAGGAGCAGGGACCGAGGAATGGCAGCTCACTCTGTCACAGGGATTCGAATCGCCAACCTTCTGATTGGCAAGCCCTAGGCTCAGTGGTTTAGACCACAGCGCCACCCTCATCCCATTACCTCTTCTGTACTCCATGATTAAAACCATTTCTCTCCCATTGCTGTTTAGCTTTGCTAAAGGTAAAACTACATATTACACACAAATGCATGTAATGTAACCCCAGTACTCTTTGAAGAAGTTTCTGGGTAGTATATTTTGAATAGAGGTAGTGATAGAAAGTGAGGAGGAATTAAAGAACCTTTTATTGAGGGTGAAAGAGGAGAGTGCAAAATATGGTCTGAAGCTCAACATCAAAAAAACAAAGATCATGGCCACTGGTCCCATCACCTCCTGGCAAATAGAAGGAAAAGAAATGGAGGCAGTGAGAGATTTTACTTTCTTGGGCTCCATGATCACTGCAGATGGTGACAGCAGCCACGAAATTAAGAGACGCCTGCTTCTTGGGAGAAAAGCAATGACAAACCTAGACAGCATCTTAAAAAGTAGAGACATCACCTTTCCAACAAAGATTTGTATAGTAAAAGCTATGGTTTTCCCAGTAGTGATGTATGGAAGTGAGAGCTGGACCATAAAGAAGGCAGATCACTGAAGAATTCATGCTTTTGAATTATGGTGCTGGAGGAGACTCTTGAGAGTCCCATGGACTGCAAGAAGAACAAACCTATCCATTCTGAAGGAAATCAGCCCAGATCATGAAGCTGAGGCTCCAATACTTTGGCCACCTCATGAGAAGAGAAGACTCCCTGGAAAAGACCCTGATGTTGGGAAAGATGGAGGGCACAAGGGGAAGGGGACGACAGAGGACGAAATGTTGGATAGTGTTCTCGAAGCTACCAGCATGAGTTTGACCAAACTGCGGGAGGCAGTGGAAGACAGAAGTGCCTGGTGTGCTCTGGTCCATGGGGTCATGAAGAGTCGGACACGACTAAACGACTAAACAACAACAAGTGGTAGGGGGGATGGAGGGAGTTTTCATCTCAAAATTTCCCTCCTCTGCTTCCCCACCATAGTTTCTGAAAGAGTGAGCATAACAGGGGAGATTCTCCTAACGAGTCTGCTCACTGGAAACCCTGCACAAGACCATCTGCTTGAACCACTAGGCTTTCTTCACCCATTGTTACCCTCAAAATTGTTCGGGGTTAGGAGAACCCCCAGAACAGCATGTGGAGATGGAAAAGGGGGATCATTCTGTCTGGTAACCTGAAATGCTTGCACTGATGGGACATTCATTTTAGCACAACGCTGAATTCCTCCCTGTTATTTGAAAAATAGCCATTGCGCATCTTATGTTTTATGTTGTTGTCTAATATAGGTACCAAAAAGTCACTATAAAACATTTAAGGAGAGTTGAATTCAAGTTGTTTTGCCGGTTCTTGATTCATGTTAAAATTGTGGAACATCTCAGTCTGCAGGTCCAATGTTGTATGAAGGCAAAGGTCCTGAAAACATGGCACTATTAATTATTAGTTAAATTTTTGACTTTTTATTGGAATTATTGCTATTGTTATTAATTAAATTTGTATACCGCCCTTCACTCAAAGATCCCCGAGTGGTTCACAACCTATTTATATCTTTGTGAATTTAAAATATTCTTGAAATTGAAGTAGTGAACAACTGGCAGCAAAAAAATAAATCAACTGAACGAAAGTTATTTTGGTCACCTGCTATTTAATTTATTTATTTTAAAATTTCCTCCCATCCCATCTCCTCACAGAATCCCACCCCTCCCCACTACAATCAACCACCTTTAGGATTCTGCCCATCTCCTGTGACTGTGTGTGTGTGTGCGCGCGCACACACACACACACCTATCGATTATGTAAGATGACCTGATAATTTATTGAACTCTCTCTCTCACACATGATTATTCTTTCCCTGCATAACAAATCCTTCTCGAGAAACTCGCTGCCAGACGCTGGAGCATTCATACGTCCCAAAGCTGTGGTAATCTTCAGTGTTCAGGCTGAACTAAGTGCAGGGACATTACTCTATTTTTCTGACATGTTTAAAGTTCTCTAATGAATAACGCTAACAGCTCATGGCTGCATGGACTGTCACTCCTAGCCCCTGAGGGCCTTAATGTCTTTAAAATAGGCCTCCTAGTTTGTATTTAACTACCTTGTCCACAGAGGTCTGAAGGGTAGAGCAGATCAAAGATGTGCTACATACATAAAAAGCAGCTGTCCTTCATTTGCCGTTAATTAACTTCATCTGACCAGATCTTTTACAGCCTCCTTGTCACATATTCAACAGTCTATAAGCCCTATGACCTGCTCCTAAGTACTGTACCATTGCAGACATTTCAACAAAATATAAATCTGAAACTATCTACTAAATAAATACTGGAAAATGGAAGAACTCTCTGGTTTCATGCTATAGGAGTGACACTTCGGAACCAGTAAGATTCAGCCCAGTGTATCTTGGAAAATGGCAGACTGACCCAACACTTGGAGCATCAGGTAGTACTGAAATTTAGACACTATACTGAGGGTCTACCTATATTTATTTTATTTAACATTAACTATTAAAGACTTTTATATACCACCTTTATCTTCCCAGGATGTCAAAAGGGCAAAAAATGGTTCTCCTCCTCCTCGTTTAATCCCTACAACAGCCCTGTGAGGTAGGTTAGGCTGAGAGGCAGTGACTGGCCCATGGTCACCCAGTGAGCTTCATGGCTGAGTGGGAATTTGAACCCTGCTCTCTCAGGTCTTGGTCCAACCCATAGGGCGCACCAGCCCATAGGGCGCACCTAGTTTTTTGGAGGGGGAATAAAGAAAAAAAAATTATTTCCCCCCAGGCGCAGGGCTGGGACGGGGGAAGCCCGAGCTTCCCCCGACCCCCGACCCCAGAACAGGCTGCTGTCCGCAAGCCTTGGGAGCCCGGCGGGAAGTCGCGCCGGGCTCCCAAGGCTTGCGGAGCGCTGCCCAAAGCCCGAGGTGCGCTCCGCTGCGCTCCCCAGGTTTTGGGCTGCAGGCTGCTGTCCGCAAGCCTTGGGAGCCTGGCAGGAACTCCCGTGGGGTCCCAAGGCTTGCGGATAGCTTCCTGAAGCCTGGAGAGCGAGAGGGGTTGGTGTGCACTGACCCCTCTCGCTCTCCAGGCTTCAGCGAAAGCCTGCATTCGCCCCATAGGACACACACACATTTCCCCTTCATTTTTGGAGGGGGGAAAGTGCATCCTATAGGGCGAAAAATACGGTATATGTTATGCCAATAACTTGATTAGCAATCACATCGTGTTATGGTGGTTCTTTAAAAATAAACGCCAAAGGGGACAATTGTCCTCAGCACCACAGCGTATGGAAAGGGAAGGTTTAAGCCTTTTCTCTCTATGTTTGGTGCTAATAACAATCACACACACCCTGAGACCGGTATGTATTTTTTGGAGGGGTTTGGGGATGATGAAAACAGACCCTTGTTTTCTTCAGGCAGTCCTTCCTATATGTGAGATTTTATCAAGCACCCTGTAGCTATCTCTGTGAATGCACAGCCACACAAAACATCCTTTTATGATCACTGAAACATGTGCATGATACTCCTTGTAAATAATTTCTGCAGGTGGAAAGGTAGGACATTAAAGAGAAATCTAGACTGAGAGTGCAGTAGTGTACATACAGCTGACTCTGAAGTAAAGCACCTCTGAGTTCACAGCAGCGCACTGAAAAAAAAACTTTAAAACCTTCTTCCTGGAAGTTTAGCTCTTCACATGTGGGTGTATCTTCTACATGAGAGAGCATTCCAATAAGTTAAGCCAGGATATTCTGCCTTTCAGGAATCACCTCTTCCCCAAGGAAGGAACCTGCTGAAGATCTGAGCTCAGCTTTTGAGACTCTTCTTCCTGTCACATTGCCAACACAAGCGCAGCTGGTGGAGATGAGAGGCAGGGCCTCTTCAGGACCTAAAGGATGGAATAGTCTCCCAAGAGAGGCTAATCAGGCCCCCTCTTTGCCTCCATTTAAACAGGCTGTTAAAACTACTTTGTTTCAGCAGGCATTTTTAGTTGAACCTTTGATAATAGGTTTTATGTCTGCTGTGGCTGATACAATTTTAATGGTGGTGTTTTGTTGGGAGGGGATACCTGCTGTATATTTTTTGTCATTATTATTTTTATATTGATACATAGAGAGAGAGAGAGAGAGAGAGAAAAAGAGAGAGAGCCATTATTATTTCTAATTTTTGTTGTGATTTGTGTTTTGAACTTGATTTTACCACATAAAAGTCAGGTATAGATGTCCATAAACAAGCAAAATAGGTAAATGAGCCTACCTGCAATATCAAGTGATACAGACCAGGAAGGACTATGTTTCATAATATTTCCATACTTTTGAAAATAATTGGCTAAATAGAAAACACAGGGACCATGCTGTATAAAATTATGTTATACAGCAAACAACTTTCGAGGTATCTCTCTAACTCTCCCCTTCATAAGAAGCTGCCTTCCTTATCAAGCCACTGCTTCATCTAGATGTCCACTCCCCTTTCCTGGGGGGGGGGTGGCGTTGCAGACAGGCATCCGGGACCCCCAGTGACCCGGATTGGGGGCAGAGAGATGCTGCCCACATCATGGGGATTCCGGCCGCTGCCAGTACCTCTTCAGGGTTTCAGACAGGAGTCTTTTGAAGCTGTATTCAGAGATGCCAGGGATTGAACTTGAGGGCTTTTGCATGCACTAAGCTACGGCTGTTCCACTAGAGTTGCCAGGTCAGGAGCATCCCAGAAACTGAGATGTCAGAACCCAAATCTGAGGCCTCGGGTCGGCCCCTGATAATGTCATGGGGCAGGCCTTGGAAATGGATGTTAATTGGAAGAAGAGAGCAAGCAAGGGCAGCAGTGGCTTAGCGTGGGGGGTGCAGGGGAGGCCGGCCGCACCGGGCGCAACATCTGGGGGTTAGGGTTAGGGGGCGCAAATCCACGGGTTAGGGGGCGCAAATCCACAGGTTAGGGGGCGCAAATTACTTGCCTTGCCCCGGGTGCTGACAACCCACACTACACCACTGAAGGGCAGATGCAACATAGTCTCTATAATATAATTTGCAACTGGCTCCTGCGAGGCTGAAGTGCTCTCTTGAGCTCCCCCTATCTGTCTGTCTGCATGGAGAGATAGATAGATAGATAGATAGATAGATAGATAGATAGATAGATAGATAGACAGAAGAAGAAGAGTTTGGATTTGATATCCCGCTTTATCACTACCTGAAGGAGTCTCAAAGCGGCTAACATTCTCCTTTCCCTTTCTCCCCCACAACAAACACTCTGTGAGGTGAGTGGGGCTGAGAGACTTCAGAGAAGTGTGCCTAGCTCAAGGTCACCCAGCAGCTGCATGTGGAGGAGCGGAGACGCGAACCCGGTTCCCCAGATTACGAGACTACCGCTCTTAACCACAACAATACACTGGCTCTCATAGATAGATAGACAGATAGATAGAGAGATAGAGAAAGAAAGAAAGAAAGAAAGAAAGAAAGAAAGAAAGAAAGAAAGAAAGAAAGAAAGAAAGAAAGAAAGACAGTGCTATTTTTCTAGAAAAAGAGATAGCGGAACTCACAATGACCGCCTCCCACACCTGAGAGGTGCCGGAACTGAGTTCTGGCAAGTTCTGGCTCAAAAAAGCCCTGGATATAGGTATATAGATATAGAGTTAAAGGTAGTGTTACCCACCTTTCTGGCAAACCTGGAGACTTCAGGTCAGACATGGAGGTCTTGCAACCCTATTTTCCACACTTAGAAGGATCACCCTGCAACTCAGACCAGCTGAAACCAAATGTCAGTATTTTTGTAAGAGGGAGAGAGAGGGAAATGCTTTAAGTATCAAAACAATCTTTTTCAGAAAAGTGCTTGCCAGTCTTATTATTCTGCCCTTCTGTTGGCTAGAAAAGACTGAATAGGAGGACTGTGGGGAGACAGGCGGCCTGGTCCCTCTAGCAAGGTGGTGCTGAATGACAACTTTCAACCCCTTCAAGCAGGGCTGGGGTGGCCATGGAAGACCTTAGTATTTGACTGATACCCAGTCTCTTCTGGCCTCTTTGCAGGCAGCAGGGCTAAGGGTTAAACTAAAATCAAAACCAAACATATTTTAGCTTCTCCTCAGGGAAACTGCATTTCTACTACAAGGATATAAAATGTTGGTAAGTCGTGCCAGTATACATCTAATAGCCGATTTCCAGATGGATGTTTCAATCTTTCAGCCTCTCCATTTGCAGCTGCTTAACTATGAACATTACGTAAGGACACAGAGTGAGGTTTTCTTCCTCTTAAACTGCCAGACTGCAATGGCACTTTCCTTATTCTATTTAATAGTTAAGTCAAGAATGTTTTTCCTTTTTCGTGGAAAAAAGTTCCTCTCTCTTGTTGTCTCTCTCGTACACATAGAGGGGAAAAGTGGAAGAGATCTAGTTCAGCGAAACTCTATCTGCACAGGGTTGGCGGGGTGTGTATGTGTGTTATGACAAAACCAACAGCAAATAAAGAACATTACAGCAAGCATTTTTGTCAGCAGAGATATTCATGGTGCAGAAATTCAGAAGATTGTGATCAAGGTTTCAAATTCAGAAAGCACAGCTGTGCTGGCTGGCGCTGATGGGAGTTGTAGTCCCCAAAAAAGCTGGAGGGCATCCAGTTGGAGAGGCTGCCAGAGGGTAAAAGAGCTAAAATCTACACCATAGTATATCTTGTAAAAGTGGTCTTAATTATTGCTGAATTGTTATTTCTTATTAAAGGCTTCATGTACACAAATACTTTAATATTTTACTACCATTTCCATAGATATTATATTGAGAAAACTTCATGCATGCAACTATAAAATTACCCCCCACTGCCAATTTATCATCTGAATATTTCACTTTTAAGTTAAGATTTTTTTAAAAAAAAAAATATTATACTGGTATTGAACATGTGAAGAATACTAAATGTAGATTTAAATATAGTAGATAAGAACTGTGGTGTAAACATACGTATAACTTGACCAAGTCACAAATAAGTTATTTGATTTTCATGCGAGAAGTACATAATTGTTCATTTAAAATCGCTGGGACTGAAATAGTGCAATCACATATGGCTTTTTTTTAAACAGTGCAATCCTATCCATCTACTCAGAAAAAAATACATATTAGATAGCTCAGTTGGTAGAGCCTAAGACTCTTAATCTCAGTGTCTAGGGTTCGAACAAAGATTGTGCATAATTTTATTTTTCTATCTATATTCTTACTATCTTTACATATCAAAGAGATGATAAGTAAAATGGAAGAAATGAGCCCCATTCGGCCACCTCAAATGCAAGGCATTTTCATCCACATTACACCTATGAGAATTTCACCAAACCACCCCTATGACCACTTTCAAATACAATGTATTTCCTCATTAACTGATAGAGAATGGTGATGGTGAAATAGTAGAAATTTTCTGCGCAGCACTAGTACAAAAAGCATGTATCTGGGTGTGTGGATTGCTTAGATTTTTGCTTGGAATCTGGCGCCTTTCATAGCATTTGGCAAACGACGTAGGTCCTTAAGAAGTTTTCTGCACCACACATACCCCCTTGGTTAGGATATGTTTGAAAACATGTAAGCTGGGGTGTGAGATTTCAAATACACAAAGAGCTTCCTGAACATATGGGATTTTCCGTGTACCAAGGAGACAGCTCAATTTGCGCCACATGAAATGAGAGTGGAATTTCCCTCTCTGTTGAATAGGACAGACTGCGTGGCTGGGGAAACTCCTTGCGCATGAGGAGTTAGATCTGCAGAAATCTTTGTTCCTATCCCTACGCTTCTGAAACTTGCTAATACAAAATGTTTAATTTCACTTCCACAAAATGTCTAGGAATAGATTTGAAAGCCCCCATGGAGGAGGGAGTTCTATACCAGTTATATACAATCAAGCATGCCTCTCTGTGTGTCCCTACTAGGAATGGGCAGGGGGGATTCAATTCAGTTCATATTTAAAGGTGAACCTACCTAATTCACAGTATAACCTGTAAACACAGCTAACCTTTGAGGAGAAAT
The DNA here is from genome assembly GCF_964252035.2 of Podarcis erhardii. Classification (NCBI taxonomy): domain Eukaryota; kingdom Metazoa; phylum Chordata; class Lepidosauria; order Squamata; family Lacertidae; genus Podarcis; species Podarcis erhardii. The sequence continues at coordinate 33,645,401 of NC_138497.1, read as the reverse complement.
TCACACCAGCATGCTGATGAATTTTCATGATGACTTTTAAAATGAAATTAAACTGATGTGGAACTGAAGGGACGCAGGTGGCACTGTGGGTTAAACCACAGAGCCTAGGACTTGCTGATCAGAAGGTTGGCAGTTTGAAGCCCCGCGATGGGGTGAGCTCCCGTTGCTCAGTCCCTGCTCCTGCCAACCTAGCAGTTCGAAAGCACATCAAAGTGCAAGTAGATAAATAGGTACCGCTCCAGCGGGAAGGTAAACGGCATTTCTGGGCACTGCTCTGGTTCGCCAGAAGCGGCTTAGTCATGCTGGCCACATGACCGGAAGCTGTACACCGGCTCCCTTGGCCAATAAAGCGAGATGAGCACCACAACCCCAGAGTCGGCCACGACTGGACCTAATGGTCAGGGGTCCCTTTACCTTTACCTTTAAACTGATGTGGAAATGTGGAGAACTGAAAATAAGGTTGAAAAAAATAGAAACTGAGAGAAAACCAAATGGGCATATTGCCCTCTCTAAGCTGCTATATCTAGAATTCCTACTTGATGTAAGGAGTGCACTATCAATCAATTATATTCCGCTCACAACAGCAATAGAATGAGGAGGAGATACTCAGAAATCACAGCTAGTATATTAGCATAATTACTGACCAATACCACACATTCATGGGCTGAAAATAAAAGGGCTAAATCCTGAAAGGTGACTGGCAACTATTCAAGGATCTTCACACTGCACACAGTTTTGTTGAGTACCGTGTTGTGGAAACAGGTGATGACAGCATTATTATTTTGTGTTATTTTAGCCTTCGTTGGTCTTCCGAGTATTTTTCACCACTCCCATTTGCTGGCAGCATATCATGGCTGAGTTTCAACAGAAATCTACTATGAGTTGTGTGCTAACTGGAACATGTCAGCATGTACAGCCATACCCAGAATTAGGCTGTCTTTTGCACCCACATCACATCAGCAGAATACTAGCCTTCAGGAAATATATGTATATTTGTGTGTGTGTGTGTGTGTGTGTGTGTGTAGTAGTAGTAGTAGTAGTAGTAGTAGCTCTTGCTTTAGCAATGTTCTTATAACTGCTTCATTTATTTTCTTTCTTTATATATATATTTTTAATATTATTAATATATCGCCCCATACCCAAAGGTCTCAGGGCAGTTTATGGTGTGTTCTTTTAGTACATACCTGAAAACGTTTTGCCTTCACACATAAAAATATGAAATGGAACATGCTAAACAAGCATCTGAAAACTCAGGTATACACTTACACTTGTTAGAGAGCTGAGATTAGCTGCAGCTTCCTGACATGGCGGTGTGTGATATATGAAGCAGCCTTTCAACTAGTGTTTCTCAGTAAGATAACCAGGTTCTAACTTAATTAGCACTAAAGACTCTTCTGTAGTGAAAACAGCCCCACCTTTTTATTATTGCTCTCACTGCAAGATTCCTTCTCACTCTAGATATGCTATCATATGAACTATGCAATTTCTAAATCACAACACACTACAGAAATAAGAATTGCCTTGGTAACACATTATCTTTCAAACAACCCAACAAATATCAGTTCTATAAAGGTGAAAAATAGAAGACAAATCACAATAATACCTTACAAGTACTTCTAATTTTTCATAGAATCATAGAATCATAGAGTTGGAAGAGACCACAAGGGCCATCGAGTCCAACCCCCTGCCAAGCAGGAAACACCATCAGAGCACTCCTGACATATGGTTGTCAAGCCTCTGCTTAAAGACCTCCAAAGAAGGAGACTCCACCACACTCCTTGGCAGCAAATTCCACTGTCGAACAGCTCTTACTGTCAGGAAGTTCTTCCTAATGTTTAGGTGGAATCTTTTTTCTTGTAGTTTGGAACCATTGCTCCGTGTCCGCTTCTCTGGAGCAGCAGAAAACAACCTTTCTCCCTCCTCTATGTGACATCCTTTTATATATTTGAACATGGCTATCATATCACCCCTTAACCTCCTCTTCTCCAGGCTAAACATGCCCAGCTCCCTTAGCCGTTCTTCATAAGGCATCGTTTCCAGGCCTTTGACCATTTTGGTTGCCCTCCTCTGGACACGTTCCAGTTTGTCAGTGTCCTTCTTGAACTGTGGTGCCCAGAACTGGACACAGTACTCCAGGTGAGGTCTGACCAGCGCAGAATACAGTGGCACTATTACTTCCCTTGAAGTAATAATGACTACAAACATTCTAAGCTTTATATTTTACATCTGTTTTAGGGTTTGTCTGGTCTTTGCTCTGCAATAACGATAGCAGCCACTGAAATAAGGAAAAAGTCAAATTTGCACTTCAATTCCCTACTCTTGAGCAGTATATATCTGCAATATATCCCTGTTGTCTTTTCCAATTCTGGTGGGTTATGGTTGTGTCAGCTCATTTAATATGATCAGTTCTTTGCTTTAAATAGAGGCCCCAGATGCTCTGGGGTGCATAAAGTATGTTCACAGTCACACAGCATCATAGGTTTTTTATAGTAGCTAAGAATGAATTTAAAAATTTCCATGCATACATGTTGCACTTGCAAGAATGAGGATGGCTAACTTGTTGCACCAATGGTATTTGCACAGTGCTGGGAAACTGAAAGGATTACTTGGTTGCTATAATGGCTGGTGGTCAAGGCAGCAGGAAAAGGCCTTATTCCTACTTCCAGGAAGAGACACAATCCAAGAGCTTCACCTCCACCTGCCATAGTCCCTTTCAGCATCAGCAGCAATGGGGAGCTTCTAGCTCCTCCTCCGTGTTTGCTAAACCTAAGGATAGGTTCCATTGCATTTAGTGGACTTTTCCTTTTGAGTAAATGTATTACGGATCAGGGTATTAGTCTCCACCCAGCTTGTGGTACTGGTTAAAACCCTTCAATTGATTGAAACTTGGCAACCGGACTTGACAGAACATGAGAGGATTGTGAGTCAGTAAAGGATCACTATCCAGCTATCTTCTCATGTGTATCCAGCAGCCGTAAAGCATTATGAGCTGAATCTAGACAGAGTATTTACCGTAGCTGTTTGTAGACTTCAGAGCAATCTGGGGGGAAACACACAACTGGAAAAATAATATGACATATACTTGAAAAGATGGTTAACAATTGAATGCTGTGTTCTGCTCGGCAGAATGAAAGTTCTGCATCCTTTCCTCTACCCAAAAAACTTGTAAACCTAAACAGTCAGTAGTATGCAGGCTAGTGGGGGCCAGTCACAAGATATGACGTGTGTGTGTATGTGTTGGGGGGGGCACAATCTGTTTCAGAGCTGCTCTGTGTGTTTCCAATTGACTTATTATTCAGAACCAAATTAGATTTGTTAAAAACAAACATTGTCCTTCATCCCCAATTCACTATAATGTCAAATCTGAAATTGGCTGTCTCTCTATTCTGCTACACTCTTCCTCACACTTTCTTGCTTCTGGGCTCCCTATCCCTTAGCTTCCCTACGTTCCAGGACTTCTTCTCAGCCTTCATCCTGTCTCCATGTCAGATTTCAGCCGGAGTCGAACTGACAAATTTCCCTTCCCTCGCAGAAGCTTAGTTCCTAGATCAACTGAAGATTCTAAGCACACAATGACTGAGGCTTCACAACCACAAGCGCAATACGATAAAGATTGTTGGAAATTTCTCACATGACCTCATCAATCTTCTCTCAAGTAAACTTGAACAAATGTTATAAATAATAAAGGTTTTAACAACCTCTTTAAAAAAAAATAAGTTAAAAAAATCTGTCAGATATCAGATTCAGGACAGACAGCAGTACTTTTTTTTAATAGTCACCATCTCCCTAGACTGCCTTTTAACATTTTCACAATACAGTGATACCTCAGGTTACATATGCTTCAGGTTACAGACTCCGCTAACCCAGAAATAGTGCTTCAGGTTAAAAACTTTGCTTCAGGATGAGAACAGAAATCGTGCTCTGGCGGCGCAGTGGCAGCAGGAGGCCCCATTAGCTAAAGTGGTGCTTCATGTTAAGAACAGTTTCAGGTTAAGAACAGACCTCTGGAACGAATTAAGTACTTAACCCGAGGTACCACTGTACATCCATGTTGATCAACCCTACACACATATAACATGTGAACAACACTTGCAGGATGCCTAAGATTTCTGTGGCAAACGTCTTACTTCTAGTCCTTTGTGGCTAACACTAAAGATTTACCAGCCCATCAAACCATATAACAGTTTGACACTAATAAGCAAGTGTGGTCAGCAAGAGATTCTGACTCAGAAGCTTTTCAATGGGCTGCTTTCATTCAACTCCTGTTTTATTGCATTCTTTAACACTGGGCAAAAATTAAAAGCAGAGACATAGTAGTGTGATGGAAACAATTCTAGAGAAAATATGAACTTTTTCATTGGGGACTGAAATAGAGCACGACCCTCAGCCGAAGCAAAGAGAGAGGCCTTGTGCAAATCTCTGTCTTGAAACCGTAGCTCTTCATCTTTAAAAACAGAAAGTCTAATATGGGGGTATATTTCTGGGAAGCTGCAAATAGCTATGTAATATACAAAATCAAATGATAATCATTAGTGTTTACATTTGTCACATTGACAGAACCTTGATATCTGAGATATTTGTCCAGACTAACTATAGAAACTAAACGTGAGCATAATTTCAGATTGCATTCATTTGTGTTTTATAAACTTTAGACCTTTAAGTTCCAATATCCAAAGAAACTGTGTGGCCGTTGATTTTTATAATTTTAAGCAGTTGCATAACAGTACAAAAGTAATGAGGGTGTCACCACACAATTACATCTCTTTTTAATTCTTTTGCAGTTTCCAAAACTGCAAATGGGCCAGCACATGGTGATAATAACACGGAATCATGTGAAATGCAATGGCACATGTTCCAGTGTTGTACTGTACTGCTATTTTAATTTCAGGCTGAATCAGTATCAAGGGCATCTATTGGATAGCACATGTGATTTCCGTTGTATTTAGGCTTGCCATATTTTTTAGCTTAAAAATTCTGGCAACTTGGCTGGGCCAGGGAGTGGAGCCTGGGGCAGATCAAGGGACACAGGACACACAGGGAAGAGGGCATGAGAGCAGATTCTGCACCTGTCACAGTACTATATTGTTCGGCAACCAGATACTTGGCCCTGACATCTCTCTTGTGCATTAGTGGGTGGGTGCATGATTAGCCATGTGGCAGAACCATACACTATGTGGCAGTATATGTGAAAGAACCACACACACTGACAGCAACAAGTGTCATGGTGTGTCAAAGATGGTGCCACAGTGTGGATGCATCAGCTGTACTGTTTATGCATGAATGTAAAATGGAAATATCATTCTTGACAATTATTCAAAACATATTTATTTATTTATTTATTTATTTATTTATTTATTTTCTGTTGGTAACTGAGCCAAATTTCTTACTTTTTACACAGACATTATTCTAGCATCTGGGTCAGAATGAAGTTTTTGGTTGTTTTTTAAGGTAGCGGGACCAGTGTTTTTTTTACATGGTTTGCAGTTCAACTAGTAACAAAACCCATGCCCATTTTGCAAAAGAAGAAGAAGAAGAAGGAAAAAAGACTTGGTGTTCTATGCTGCCCCATGGTACCTCATTGTACCCATGTGATGGTAAAACTTCAAAAAGCAGCTAGGCTGAGGGCATTACCGAAACATTTGTACACTAAAATGTGTGACTTTATGCTACACAGAGGCAGCGCTATTGCATTAATCCAACACAAGAGAGTTGTGGCATGGATACCTCTTTGACTGCTGGCACTGGGCTGGAGCTAATGGAAGTATCACATTATGGATAAATCCCTTCTCACAGTGATTATACCCGTAGGATCACATTATTAGAAAAGATATCAGTAGTCGCAGAAATTGATAAAGATTAAAGAGAATTTATTCTAGAGACAAAGCAAGTGACTTATATTTTAAAAATACATCTCCCCCCCCAAAAAAAAACAAGGTGTCTGCAGTGTGTAATTTTATAGCATCCAAGACAACTGAATGCCAGTTGTTAAAAAGCAGAATTTATAGTCAACCATTTAAAGTAAGCAGATATAAAAACAGTTGTGAAAACAACCTAATACTTTGTCATATGCCTTTAACTACCTTTTAAAATAACTAATGGAAAACACTCTTAAACATTCTCTGTGAGTGGAATTGTAAAAGGTCCCTTTTCAGATTCGGCTTTTAAGTGTAAAACAACATGGAGACTTTTGAAATTGCTCTCCTTCTTTGACGCGAGGAAGGAGAGCAATTTATCAACACTCGCTTGGTAAACCTGACAGGATGAACTAATGAAGCCCATCTGTATAAAAAGAGAAAGAGAAAGACAGTGAGTCAGTTATTTCACCCCCACCCCTGAGTCCATTTAAGAAGATAATATCAAGGCACTAATAATCTAAAGGTACATTTCCCTCTTCATAATATTTAAGATAATAAAGATATGGCTCAGCTGCCTTGAGTACAAGCACTGTGGAAAGGTAGAATATACATTGAAGCAACCACTATAATAACAGCAATAATAAAAATGGTGGAAGGAAAGGTGAACCCTCAGTTATTTCCCAGTTGGTAACTGGGAAACTAGGGATTTAAAAAGTTAAATGTAAACAAAATAAGAATAGGCTGCTATCAAATATTACTAAAAGCCTATTCAATTATTTGGAAAAAGTCGATTCAAACATTTGCAAGAAGTCTGATGTGACCCCTAGTCTTAAAATAAAATAAATCTGGCTACCGACTTACTTGTGGACATTCTGCTTCCCTATACTAATCAAGGATAGATGCTTTATTTTTGTGTTTAACTGGGCATTTTAAAATGCATTGCAGTTTGATGATTGAATTTGGGGCAGAACTACATGTTACATGTTAACGTTTGCAATAAAAGCCTGACAGCTTCTACTTCTAGGCGGAACCATTTCAGGAGAGGGTGATTTGAAGCAGAAAGGGTGTGGCACCTACTGCTTTCCCCGTGAAATTCTCCCCAATTGCTTCCCTGCCCTGCAAAGTTCCAGATGTGTCAGGTAAACAGATGTCTGGAACCCTGTATGGTGAATAAAGCAGCTGAGAGGAAGTTGCAGGAGGAAAGTGTGTCCGCGTCAAATCACTTCTTCCAAAGTTGTTGTTGATTTCTAGGACAAGGTAGTCAACGTGGTGCCCTCTTGAACTTGAAGGACCAGAGCTCCAATCATCCCTGATTATTGACCGTGGTACCTGGGGCTGATGGGAGCTGAAGTCCAACAACATCGGGGGGGGGTTAATTACATGCATGTAGAGTTCTGTTCTGCCCTAACAATTCCACTTTGACAATATGTAGGCTTCTTTCCCTTCCCTCTTTGGGTTAATCAAAAACGTAAGATAGACCAACTGAGTACAGAAGAAGCCTATCTAACCTAGCAAGGTAGTTTTCATTGATTATTAGCATTGCACAATCATTGCACAAGAAAGTGTATAGAATATAAAACAAGACCAAAAGAAACCCCAGAGCAACTTATGAAAACACTATAGATGCTGGCATGCCTGGTTTATTTGCCATTGGTTGTAAGCAGATTGAAAATTGCTACTCTTTTCATGATGGGTGAAATTTTATGACACATATGACTCATTACAAAAGGCCATTACAGTTGCTGATATTATGTGGGTTATAAACTTATTTAGACCCAAGCCAGAGCCTGAGAACTGGTTGTTATTGACAGTAACTCTGGATAAAACAGCATAGGATAGTGTCATTGGTGTGGATTTAAGGCAGTGCAAATTGAATAGCTGGTGAGTGTAATGTATCACTTATGATAGAGGCACTCAGTGTGAAGTTAGTGCAGCATGCACACAGCCATTCAGTAAGGTGGTTGTCTAGAATATTCTGTTCCCCCTGCTTACCTGGACCTGTGATCAAGTACCTGTGTGTAATGAAATTCTCTTCTGAAAGGGCAGACTTACCAAATGATTTAAATTGCCACTTAGTAAACAGTCACTCAGTAATATTATAATATCCAGCCAGAAGAACATCTCATGTTCTAGGGGACATGCCCAATGGCTAGAGAAATGTACATCGACAAGCTGCTGCAGAGTCATTCATTCACAACTGCTTAATTGCCATTTTTATTTGGTCTCTTAATGTGGAACCCAATGGAGAATACCGAACTGCTCAGTTAAGTACTAATGTCAATTTCTCTACATCTGGTTAATCCATCAGACCATGCCTTGTACAAATAAAATGCATGTTCTGAAAAGTACCCCTTTTCCTGATTAAAAATTTTTCTGGGAGGGAAGTTGAATAATTTTCTAAGCTGCTTGAACAAGAGTTTATCTGCAGGAAGTAAAAATGACTGATGAAAAAGATCCCACGGTTTCCTGCCCAGAGAGGGATCGAGTAAATAATGAATTAACCACAAACAAAATTAACTCTTTTTGAGCAAAGGGGTCAGTTCACTAAACTAGCAGGATCTATGCAAAAAATGGTGAAAAGGCTTTCAAGTATTTTGGGGGGGGGGGAGGGGGGAGTGAGAGCAATTTAATTACCCTCCAAATATTAGTCTTTCTTTTTACCTCCTTTCCACACTGTTCCATTTTTAAATTTAGGACCAGGATTTATTTATTAAAAAAACAAAAACTATAACTTGCCTTTCAGTACCACACCCTGGTACAAATACCAGACAAGGTACAGAAGGTAAAAAATAAACACACCCTACAATAGTCAATTCGAAAACACTTCGTCAAAACAAATAAAGGCAGCTAAAAATTAACAACATTCACCAACAGGCAGCTTAAACAACTCCCTGAACCTTTAAAATGTATGGGCATATAAATGTGTCTTGATCTAGCCAAAAAATGGTAACAGTGTTGGACAGCATTGCACCAATGGGGTGCCACTACAAAGAAGGTTCTGTCCTGCATCATCACCTGGTAGGAGTTTAATGAAATTAAATAAAAGCTCTTTCAATAATTCTGATTTTTTTTGGGGGGGGGGAGCAAATCTTCCAAATCAGGTCGACATTTCATGGGAAAATAATAAATATTGACTTGAAATCACCATTATAATTTATAATGATCTCCACTCAGATTAGACTTTATTATTTGGGGGAGCCAAATATTTAAATCTCTGACAAAACATTTAGCACACTGAATACTAAAACAACAGAACAAAATAAAAACACCCTGCAATAATAATTATGGCATAGGTTTTAGAAATAACTATTTTTCTAAAGCAGCAAGCTTTATTGAAGTACTTGTGTGGCTGTTACCTCTTCTCGACTACAGCTATACAATTTGTGTAATGATATTTTAGACGCATACATTCATCTAATGTAGAATTACAGCAGAGACAGGGAACTTCTTGTTGAACTTCAACTCCCATAATCCCTCACTGTTGACCGTTCTGGCCTGGGCTGATGAGAGTTAAGAGCCCTAAAACATCTGGAGGGTCAGAGATCCGCCGCCCCGGACTGAAGGGCTTTTTTTCTGAAATAATAAAACAAATTGGGAAAACAATAGCTTTTCTTTAAGTATCAGCACCCCCACATTATCTGACAAAGTGCCATGAGTTCAGCAAAAAGGTTGCTGTACACCATGTAAAGCAAAATGTCTTAAGGTGCTACCAGATGTGCAGAGTAAGGTATGAACTTTATTCTGGATTTTGGCTGAAGTACAGTGCCAGTTTTAGCCCAGTCCGACAATCTTTCCAACCATGACAGCTTCCTGCTAACCTTGGCCAAACCATTAGCCTCTGTTCCATTTGCCAGACAAAATAGAAATTAGCAAGCAAAGTGTATCAGATTGGATCAAAATGTGTCCTGCTATTCTCCAAAGGACATATTTAATGAACGAAATGGCCTTCAATCCAGCAGAGGATTTTGCTGTTGAAGGGAGAGGGGATTTTTGCCCCCTCCCACGAACCCTTCCCTCCATTCCATACTGTTCCTGAAGGTCTCCCCTAATGCCCACGGCATAGTTTTAGGGGCTGTAGGGTAGAATTCGTAAGACTCCTCACCGTCATAGATAGATAGGAGGCACTCTTTCCATGTGTCAAACTTTGCTCATAGATAGCTATCTTGAATCTGATATGGAGATAACCATATAATTATTTTTAAATGAACTATTTTATGCAGCCTTTTCTGTTCTCACAAGGGGCCAAACTAGACATCACGCAAATCTTTGATTTTCTTTTTCTTTTTTCTAATTAGCAGATCCAGAGAAGATCAGGAATGGCATGATCTGAACTTTTCTCTGGCTCCTTTTTCTAATCTAACCCCCCCCCCCAAAGCTGCTTATTCACTCTGCAGATGGTCATAGGTCTCTCAGTCTCCCCTACCTCACAGGGTTTAGAGGATAAAATGGGATAACCTTAATGTAGATCTTCCTGTGCAATGATATAATAAATATACTATTAAATGAATTCAGTAATAAGAGTTTTGATTCACAGTAACATAATAAACAAGTAGAAATATTTCAAACTAATTACCCGACTCATTTATACTTTGTCTCTTAAATTCAGCAAAAAGTACAGTCTTTGTACAAAGTATGTTTTATCTGCTTGAACAAAGAATCCTTTTCTAAAGTGTCTTCCATCTTCTCAGTTCACAAGCCATGAATCACACCAGATAAAGACCAGATAGCTACACCAGAGGGAACCGAATACTGGTGGGTTACTGAACACCAAAGTAAATCTGTGCCTGCCTTTTCCAAGCTGAATCACAAACAGTCCCCACCCTTCTATGATCCTTCTTCAAATAATCCCTTCATTTATGTGAGGTGCACTTCCTGAAAGTAACAAATACGCTTGACTCGATGAGTTATCATCTCATTAGGACTTGTGAAGCTGCTAAATGGATTGGAATGCTCCCTTTAACAAAACTTCTTCTGCCTCTCCTGAAGTGTTCAGTTCTCTTGTTACTTCTGTGGCCTTTAAAGCAGGCACACAAATTGACCCATAAAATGTCGGCCTCATCCGAGCAGTGGATTTTGGAAATACACTGTATGCAGGGACTTTCAAGTTAGCTTGAAGATTCAGCGATGACAATAAGCCCAATTAATGATCACAAGTCCTTTGAATTACTGTCATGTACTGTATATATCTGAACATAATGTGTCATTTTGTTTAAACAAAAGCTGCCTCATAGACATGAGTACAAAACATTGAAAAAAGATAAAATAATTAAGGTTAAAGAATACATACAATGACTCTTAAGCTGATTTTATGATTATTGTGGTCTCCTTGCACCTTTGTCGCTGCCAATTCTGTGACAAAGCAAACTCCAAAAAATTTAATCTTCATAACTAAACACCTACCCTTTTTAGAGTTTTCCTAAAGGAAGCATTTGGAATATGAAAGGTTTTGAAAAACTGGGTGTTCAGCTGATTGCAATGGAAATCATATCTAAGTAAGTGTGCTTTGGATGGTGGTTCTGTTCACCATATCTACATTAATAGTATTAAAATACAGATAGGTAGCCGTGTTGGTCTGCCATGGTCAAAACAAAATAAAAAAATTTTATTTTTTATTAAATATAAATTTTTTATTAAAAAATTTTATTTTTTATTAAATATAAATTTTTATTAAAAATTTTATTTTTTATTAAATTTTTTTATTTTTTATATCTACAGCAAACCTTTTTAGAACTAAAATACCCAGCAGATGAAGTTAGACAACAGATCAACAGAGCCAGACTGATACCCAGAGAGAACTTGCTGCAAGACAGACCCAAAAAAGAAAATAACAGAACACCTCTAGTCATCACATACAGCTCCCAAGTTAAAACAGTACAACGCATCATCAGAGATCTACAACCTCTCCTGGACAATGACAGTTCTCTTTCTCAAGCTCTGGGAGGAAGACCTTTCATTGCCTCCAGACAGCCCCCCAATCTTAAACAACTCCTAACCCACAATAATACTATAACCAGACTTAACACGGACACTGGCACCAGAGCCTGCAATAAACCCAGATGCCAACTTTGCTGCCACATACACCCGGACAACACCATTACTGGCCCCAACAACATCACACATACCATCTCGGGACTATTTAATTGCTCATCGTCTAACATTGTGTATGCCATAAAATGCCAACAGTGTCCTTCAGCTCTCTATATTGGACAAACAGGCCAGACCTTACGCCAAAGAATAAATGGACATAAATCCGACATCAGGAACCACAAGACAGAAAAACCAGTAGGAGAACACTTCAATCTCCCAGGACATTCTATACAAGATCTCAAAGTAGCTGTTCTATTACAAAGGAATTTCAGAAATAGACTGGAAAGAGAAGCTGCTGAATTGCAACTTATCACCAAACTTAAAACTATGGAGAGACCTGGTTTGAATAAAGACATTGGATTCTTATCTCATTATACATGACAAAGCCATTTTTCACCTTCTCACCCCTTGCTTTTTCCTGTTAGACCTATTGCAGTCGTTAAGAGTCGTCAACAGGCTCATCGCAGCTATCTGCCAATCACCCATTCCCACCACCCTTCTGAGTAATACCCCTCCCCACCTTCTCACTATATAGAAAGGTCCGGTGACTTCTGTTTCAGTGTATCTGAAGAAGTGTGCATGCACACGAAAGCTCATACCTAGAACTAACTCAGTTGGTCTTTAAGGTGCTACTGGAAGGAAAAAATTTTTTATTTAGTATTAAAATAGTTCATTTCAGATAAAAATCATAAACTAGTTCTATAGAATTACCTAATACCACAGCATGAGCATCTAGCTTTCAAGTGTATTTTTCCAGCCCTGACATCAAAGCATATAAACTCAACTTTTCACATTAACTGAAAAAATGCAAGTGTGAAAAATTTCCATTCATATCTGCTCAAAATTAAGTATCATTCTATTTAATGAGCCATATTTTTCAGTAGACACATATAGGATAGCATTGTAAGTCAATCAAAGTTATTAATTCCTAAATTAACTTTAGTCTCCAGAACTAAATTTTCATGTGGATTACAAAAACTATTCAAGCAAAACTGTATGTAGTACGCAGTCATTACCCATTCTGTAATTTGAAAAGAAAAGAAAAGGCTCTCTGCTTCTAAAGAATTTAAGAATACCTTCTGCCATTGTTTATTTATTTTTGTGATGTTTCCAAATCGTTTTGCAGATTATTGTACCTCACAATATTATGTTGACAGTTCATTCCTGCTCATAACTAATTTGTAACTTTTAAAGTGACCTAGCAAATACAAATTAACAAATGGAATGAATATGGTTTTTCATTTGCAAAAGATATGCATTACATTAATTGGTATCTTTTCTATAAAAAAACCCCACTCTGAAACAGAAAATTCCTTAGGTGTTTCTTTTCCCCCTTAATGTCTCTCATGCCATGTATGTCTTTTTTCCCTTTGGTTTCATTTCCCATTTTCTCACTTTTCTATACCAAAAATTAATATTTTGCTGCCACATTAAAAATACCCAATGGAAAGAAACAAAGCTTTCTTCTGAAATTCTGCAGCCTAATCGTTATTTTACCAAATGATTGAAAAGCAACCTAATCGTGATTGTACTCCTGGCCTGGTCCTGTTTTACTGAGGTCAGTGGAAGTTGGCCCCTTATGAAATAAAAAATTTCCCAGTGCAGTGTAAAAGGAAACCATGGGAAAATAGATAATGTTTTTCATGGCTAAACTAGACATTGTTAAAAGAGTTTAAATAGGAAAAGAAATGTTTTTGATGCAGTCTAGTCCAGTTCTTCTATACTTGTACCTAGGGCATTGCAGCTAATGATTTGAAATGTTTATCCACAAATTTATCTCGAATTTTCAGTCAGTACTCTCTAGTGGAAGAAGGTAGCTATCACTCACAGTCCATAACGATCTGCCTTATGTGTACAAAGTAGATATGGAGTGAGCATTTAGAAAGCTGTTGGAGACAATCTGAACATTTCCCAAAGATACAGCTAATTCATCTCAGCAAATGAATATAATCGGAAGTCAAGGCTGGCAAGAAAAGGAATGCAGAAAATGAATGAATGGACCCTTACATTTAGAGCCATAAAGAAATCTAATCCTGGAGAGGCAGACAGGATTGCTGTTAATTCTCTGTATTGACCACCTCTTTCCATATTTATTTATTTATTTGCAGGGCCTTGCTGAAAACCAGCGGCTGTTTCATTGCGTACCCAATAAAACACTGTGGTTATTCTGGGGCAGTTGGCGTACATTTTCACACCCTGCCTTCTGTACGTGTTTTGCACCTGGACACTTGATTCATTTTTTTCTCTCCCTCACCTGCAAATAAAGTGCATGTTTATAGAGCCATGGAGTTGTCTGTGGACATTCCTTGTCTACTCTCTCTCTCTCTCTCAACGTTTCAAAATAGCAACTTGTTCTTGGATCACTGGGGGTGGGGGCACAGAAGCTTCAGTTATTGAAAAGTTACCATATACCTGATCTGTTTGTTACCTCTGGAGTGGAGAGGTTAGTGAAAAGAACACAAATCAATTTACTTCCAGAACGGGCTCTCTCTCTCTCTCTCTCTCTCTCTGTGTGTGTGTGTGTGTGTGTGTGTGTAAACCTTGGGCATTTCACTATTTAACCCAATCTCCCCTGAACTTTAAATATTCTTTTCTCTCTCACACACATTTCATCACTTTGTATAATTCAGGGCTAGACAAAATGTAACTTTTGAGTGAGCTGTGATACATGACAAACTTTTGCACATCCTGGGATGGTTTGACTGTGTATACATGTAAATATGTGGAAACCTGAATATTCAACCATTTATTATAAAAGTGAGCTTCTAATCCTCAAGATCAGGGGTAGGCAACCTAAGGCCTGGGGGCGGGATGCGGCCCAATTGCCTTCTCAATCCGGCCCGTGGACAGTCCAGGAATCAGTGTGTTTTTACATGAGTAGAATGTGTCCTTTTATTTAAAATGCATCTCTGGGTTATTTGTGGGGCCCTGCCTGGTGTTTTTACATGAGTAGAATGTGTGCTTTTATTTAAAATGCATCTCTGGGTTATTTGTGGGGCATAGGAATTCTTTCATTTTTTTTTTCTTCAAAATATAGTCCGGCCCACCACATGGTCTGAGGGATGGTGGACTGGCCCACGGCTGAAAAAGGTTGCTGACCCCCTGCTCAAGACCAAGCTAAAGTTCAAAACTGTGCACCTCAAAAAAAGGGGGGGAGTGGGGGAAGTCCTGAGCTTCCTTCCTCTTATCAACTTTGTAATTTCTACGCATCATTTTCTTCACAAAGTTCTTATTGAAAGGAAATATTTCATCTTTAAAATATGGGGGGGGGGTTATGCCTACCAGCGGCTGTTTGATAACTTTCCTTCCAGCATTATTTTCATGAGTGTTATATTAATCACATGAAATTAGAATATTCAAAATTAGCAGTGATGCTTGAGCCCATAATATTTTTTATAATATATGCCTCAATGGAAAATCATCCTTGTGATCCAACACATCATAAATACTACCCTAACAATAAAAAGAAAATGTCAGCATTTACTTGGCTTCTGAGCAGGACTTGCTCAGTAAATGAGGGTAAAATGACATTCAGCTTCCCCACCAATTGATGTGGATTCAGAATGCAGTTTATAAATCGCTGGAGCAAACATAAGAAAAACTCTAGATAACCATAATGCAGGGAGCCATCGTATCCACAGTTTATGAGAAGCTTGCTGAAAGACTGAGGCTGAGCAAACATTATTTTATATGCACTTGTCTCTATGTAGCAGAAAGGGAATCTGGAGATAATAAACTGGCCAAACTTCTTACAAAATAGTGTGCTCTGTTTTTGCAAGCCATTTTCATGATAGAGAACATTCTGCTAATCATGGAGAAGAATTCTACAGAAACTGATGGCATGCTTCTTTCTGAAATGCTCATTTCCTGAAAATGTTGTCAATGTGGTAATTTTCTTGCATTCAGATACCCCCAGTTTAGTTGCCATGTATAATTATCAGGAAGTGACATATATTATCACTTGAAAAAAAGCTTGAAGTTACGGTCATTCAAAATTTCTCTTTTCCTTTTTATAAAAGTGAGAACTATAAATTCATTGCCAAGAGGAGACCATACGAATGATATTAATCTCCCCCCCCAAAAAAGTACTAGATTCAGTTACATCTAAAAACAGAGGTTTCTAATATAGATATTAACAACACCAATTCTAAAGTACAGTTATAAAAGTGCTGATTCTAAAGTACAGTATCCCTGTTCCACCTGAATCATCACACACACTTCAAATTACAGTCTTTTCAAATAGCTTTTATAAACATAACAGGCAGATAATTTTCCTCTTCAAACTACAAGTTGTGTAAAGTTGTTAGCTTCCTATCATCAATTACCTTACTTCCAGGTAAACATCCTTTAGGATGACACTGACTATTGTTCAGCCATTTTACATTCTTTTATCTATTTTTTTCAGTGTGGTGCTTTCCCTCACTCTATCACCAGAATTCACATTTACCTGGTTTGCTGCCTTTCTTGTTTAAGGGAGATAAATAAAGGCTATAACCACCTCTCACGTGAACAAAACACTCTTAATTTTTCTTGGAATGAGGACTAGAAGTGAAATAAAGTGTTGTGTTATGCACTGAACACAAGTATAAATGTGTGCATGCATGCAGTCTTTTGCCCACAAGCCTAAGAAGGGAGACAGAGAGAATCACACTTCTTAGAAAGAGTGAAATACATTGTGTTTCAGTCCGGAAGTTCTTGCATCAGCCAGTGAGCTGTGCATCAGCTCTAGTTTGTGAAACTGTCCCCTTCCAAACCACTAATCATCTACTGGGGCAAAAAAGAAACTTGTCAGTCCCGTGCAATGCTACCAACAGATGATCAGTGCAATTAGAGCTGTTAGTGTTGAACTTATGATGCAGGTATCCTATGTGGTGGATGTGCGAGGACCAGAAAGAGTAACAGGTCCAGGTGAGAAAAGGTCCAGCTGCCATCCATGGATTCCCTTGCAGTCGTGGTACAAGGGAATCAGTTTAAAGTGGGTGTCTATAATATTCCATGTGTTTCAACAATATAAATTCTTGTGCTCAGGAACCAACAAAAAAAAAATGGGCTAACTTTTTTGACAGTCTTGCATGCTTTCCATATGGAGTGTAAATAATATATCAATCTTCTAATTGCTACCCCCAAAAATGCCTTTTTGAAAGAAAAGCAAACAGAAATTCACCTGTCATGATAAAATGTGCAAGTGCATACTGTGCTTCATTTAGAAAGTTGCTTTAATTAGAATTGAGTATTTATAGTCACAATATCCAACTCCTGTCTTAATTTTGCTGCTATTCATATTCCTGTTTTTAATATTTGAAATATTAACATTATGCAGTTTTGTATAAACAATAAATATGTTAAGCTATATTCTAAGGAATACCTTATCTAATATTCTCAAAGTATATGCAACACGATGCATTATACAGAACAACTCTGTTTGTAAGTGGTAATAAGTGTGAGCCTCCAAACATTTAAACAGGTAAGATTTTTATGAACAAAAACTGTGAAGTATTTATTTTGCAGACATTTGTGATCGTTTGAACCCCAAACACACTGTATAGTTTTCTTTCACAATATATCAAATTATAAATTCATGGGAAAATATACAGGCAAGTAAGCCTGTTGAACTCAGTGAGATTTCTGATTAAGCATGCTGAGAATAAACTACATTTCACACAAAGGAGTTCTTTTTGATAAATAAAACATTCCAGTAATGTGCTAAGTACAGTAAAAAGCAGATGTTGAAACAATGTTTAAAGATTACAAGATAACACATTTGTTTTGTTTGCAATGCTAATTTCATACATTACTATCCTTAGGATAAAGAATTTTAATTATTTACCTTTACATGAGCTAACTTCAAAGTACAAACATTCTATATTTCTTACCTTAAGTATAGTTCATTTCCATTATTAACTTCCATTATCTATTATTTTGCTATTGCTCTACAATAACCTGCCCTGGTAAAAAGGTCTTTTTGAAAAGAGCAGAAAAGTGTATAGTTTTGTTTTAAAGGTCTACTGTCTGAATCACCCAGATGTTTCAATCAAGATAAATATTTCCTCATAGTAATACGAAAGCTAAAGATAATTTCCATACACATATTACATAATATTTATTCAACTGGACAGCACACATTCAGCAGGTTTTTGTTTAAGTTACCTTTTTCTTTTCCATTACCTTTTTCTAAGAAAAAAAGGTAAAAGGGTTGTACTGTCACCTAGTGGATAAAGGTAGTAGAAGTAATCTACCTAGTATTTTATTTCTGCAACTTACTACTCTTTGAGAAAGTCCAAAATATACTGCATGTCAAATTAATGTCTGTATAGAAGCAGTTAAACTGCAAGAGGAAATTTATGATGGCCAAACCGCAGTGACTGCACTGCTGTTACATTAGCTGACAAGTTCAACTTGAATATACATTTCAGTTATTCATCCTTTATTGCAAAACATTAAAGAATGTATATTTCCTCTAGGGAATAACATGAAGTAAATATGTAGTATTAATAGTAGCTATTTTGTCCTAACCGCAATCTCCTTTATACCTGTCTGGGCAATAGCTTTCCTTTGCAAAGCTCCACTAGTTTACTCTGGGAAGAAATGACTGAATTGGAACTGATTCCCTGTCCCTTTCACTTCTGCCTTAAATGTATACTTAGTTATGATAGTGTGCAGAGTAATCTGTGACTGGGGATATATGGGGAAACTTAAACCTGCTTTAGGTTGCAATCCAAATCCCTAATCCATCACACTGGTAGTTGTGGGAGTTTTTGACAAGTTAAAAGTCTGCCTCGGCAGAGCCCAGAAAGCCCATGAAGTAGTACTATAAGGAAAGATTAGCGGGACGTAGGTGGCGCCATGGTCTAAAAACCACTGAGCCTCTTGGACTTGCCGATCGGAAGGTTTGCAGGTCGAATCCCCACGATGGGGTGAGCTTCCATTGCTCTGTCCCAGCTCCTCCTAACCTAGCAGCTTGAAAGCACGCCAGTGCAAGTAGATAAATAGGTATCATTGTGGCTGGAAGGTAAACAGCGTTTCCATGCACTCTGGTTTCCATAACGGTGTTCCGTTGCACCAGAAGCAGTTTAGTCATGCTGGCCACATGACCCGGAAAGCTGTCTATGGACAAACGCCGGCTCCCTCGGCCTGAAAGCAAGATGAGCGCCACACCTCATAGTCGCCTTTGACTGGACTTAACCATCCAGGGGTCCTTTACCTTTTACCTAGTACTATAAGGCTTCTCACCAACAGCAGCCCTGGGAAATCCCAAAAATGGGGTGTTCTGGGGACAAAAGGGACTGAGCTGGACCGGGTTTGGTTGGGTCCCAAGTTGGCCCCACTGCAGTCACTTGATGACTTTGCCCAATATTTACAGCAACTGTAGAAAGCTTTGGCTTGTTCCCTGCCTTTCACCCTGGTATGAGGAACAGGGCTGCAGGTGTGGCGGTGTCTCTGCCCCTTGCCCAGCCAAAGTTTGGGCTGCTCTGCCAGTACCTTGTTTTCACCCTGGGTTTCACCCTGCCTGGGTTCCGGGCAGCCCATGACTTGATTACTTCTTGAAGGGGGTATGCAGAAAAATCCCTATGTAAATAGTTCTCACTTGTTAGATCTTTTTGGTGGAGAGGGTCATATGAGTGAGGCATTGTCAGTGTGTGAGCATTCATGCTGAACGCATACCAATCAACATTTTCCTACTTGAAATAGGGAAAATGTACTTGAAGTCACTCCCAGGTGAGTCACGTCATCCAAAAACACGCATTTTTGAGCGCTGTACAAGATCACAGCCCCCACACCAAGCAGGGTGAGAGAGTGTGAGATTTTGGCACCAGCGTTCTGGGCTCCTCAGAGAGTCATGCCAGAGTGCTGGGCCTTTAGGTGTCCTGGTGCTTGTGAGTAGGCCATGCTTGAGTACTAGACCTTTGGCACTCTGGATCATGTGCCCCTGCTTATGAGTACCAGAGTGAGAGTCTTTTGGTCCAGCACTCTGGCATGAGGACTTGTGCCAGAGTACCAGCCAAAACAATGGGACATCTGGGAATCAAACAGAAGCTGGGATCAGCTTCTGTGTTTTCGGGACATTCTGCTTAAAATGGGGCAGTTGATGGGTATGGCTGAATGCCCCAATTGACAATTAAGGCTGTATGTGCAGAGTGGGAGGGTAGATGAGGCAAAACCTTCCATATCCCACTGTGTGCCATGCAGTGGCGTAGCGTGGGTTGTCAGCACCCGGGGCAAGGCAAGTAATTTGCGCCCCCTAACCCGTGGATTTGCACCCCCTAACCCGTGGATTTGCGCCCCCTAACCCGTGGATTTGCCCTAACCCCAGATGTTGCACCCGGTGCGGGCGGCCCCCCCTGCACCCCCCACACTACGCCACTGGTGCCATGTTAAATGGCCTACTCGGGGCTCAGTAATGGCTGAAATGCCTGAGGAATAACTCAAGGATACAATGCTACAGTGCTGTCCTGTTGTCTCCCTTGCGGTTCCTTGTTTTCATCCAAATCTATAGTATGCAACACTATCAAATAATTAAATGAATCTGTTAGCTACAGTTTTGGGAGACATAACTAAACAGCTAAAAAGTTCCATCTCTCTCCCCTGCCACACTAGTATGGGAGATGAGCTTCACATGTCCACGAACAAGAAAAATTTCCCTAGGATTTAAATTAGTATCAATAAACTAGAACAGAATAAACTATACTAGTTCCAGACTGACATATACTTTATGTCTCCGTTCTTTGCCTTACTCCCTTGAAGTGAAGACAGAGGGAGGGGGAGAGAGACAGAAAGAGTCTTCCCTCCAAAATATATATCTATTCATTATTAATTATCCTATCCATACAATTTGTCCACTATATACAAGAGAATTTAACAGAGTTGGGTTACTTTGTAATATCTTAAATAGCTTGGTTGACTGGAAATAGCATATGTGCAATGAAAACTAATTTGTACTTGATAGTGGTGGTTAGCATTCCAGACTGCCAAGGTTAATGAGACCTAGAATGATCTTGGGGGATTAATGGTAGTAACACAATTGGAAGCTACAGCACCTGAGACAGCTGTGACTTAATGCGCTGGACTTTATTTGAAGGGGGGAATGGAATTATGTGTAATTTTCATTCCTTCATAAGGATGTAGCTGATTTCTCAAGATGAAGACTACGGGAATCAGAGAAAGTCTGTAGTCAGTCTCAACTGTGCTGAAAAGAAAATGAAGCACACACAGTAGTTAAAATAAATAAATGGTGTCTGTTTTGAAGTGGCACTGAACCCATTCTACATGTGTGCAAACTGTTATGTTGCTCAACTGTATACTCCACACAAGTAATAGAAAACAGCAGAGGTGGGGGGGGGGACCAGGTTCCCCAAAGAATAATTGGTGGGGAAAAAGAAGGATAACTGAAACTATGTGGAAAAAATGCAGTGGACTAATATGTTTATAAAGCTGATTGCAAAAAAACTATTGTAACAAGAAACACAAAGTAAGTTGAATTCCATTCATATAAGTAATCATAGAGACATTGAATGTATTTCAGATAGAGCAATGAAACTGTAATCCCATGAACTGATTTACCCTGGTTTTTCTGCTATCAACATATGTAATTTTGTATTAAGATTCCATGGAGTCTGGATATATGCATGGAAATGGGCATGCTTATGTTTCTTCTCTCTGCAATTCTATGATTCTTATTGATACAACTATCTTGTGTAATCAACTTTATAAGCATATTAGCACATTGCATTTTTATTTTTGCCCACACAGTTGAAGGCATGATCATGGGCATAGCAAGACAGGGCACAGAGGGTCAGCTGCCCCCCCCCCATCATATAAAGCAAGAGAAATCTTAATTAATTGACCAATCACGGCGGTTTTGCACCCCAACAAAGTCCTGCCTCCCTTAACAAAAATCCTGGTTATGCCCATGGGCATGATCACGGTAAACTAGCAGTAGCCTCTGCCCCAGAGACCAAATGTGACCTCCAGGTCATGCTCAGGATCAGGGCTCCCGAGGTTGGGTTTGGGCCCTGCTGGGGGGAAAAAATCCAAGCCCTCCAGCAATGGCAGACCAGCTAAAAATCTTTACCAGGGATATAAAATAAATGTGTGATCTCATTTTTATGCTAATAATAAACATGGCAACAACAAGCAAATAGTAAGAGAACCCATACAAGTGACACTGACAAAAAACCCCACACATATACACTAAGTAGAAGAATAGAAGCATTGCCACCCGACCCCACTCCATTCACCATGCCCTGCTCCCCTTCTTTCCCTCTTTTTTCTTCCTATCCTAATACTGTATGCAACACGAATGTCTCACAACAAACGAAACTGATCTGTAGAAAATGCAACTTGGTAAAGAGAGACAAGGCACGTATTTTTGTAAACTAAGAAATCTTTAATAAAAATATAACTGTAATAATAATAATAAAAAACATGGAAATATTCATACCTGTTGAGACTATATTTACACAAAACATATGCAGTTTACAAGAAATATTAAAATTTTCAATAAAAACAAGTAATTAAAAAGATAATGAAAATCAACAGTAGATTAAAATGAGTGTCTGGATAGGCTTGCCTAAAACAAAAACATTTTAAGCAGGCATCAAAGAGGACAGCGAAGGCAACTACCTGATGCCAATCAGCAGGGAGTTCCAAGGCTGCCATGCTAAAACACCAGTTTACTACAAGAGTGGAACAAATATTTTTTTAATGTGCCACTTGTAACAGTGCCATTTCCACAGACTGAAGAAATTGAGTGGGATCATAGAGGGTATTGATTGACTGCTCTTCTACCATGCCCTTCCTCCTTAAAACCTAATATAATTGTCACAAATTTAAAATTGCCCAGGGAAGAGTAACACAATGTGGCTGATGATAAACTTTTTATGTTAAAATGAGCCCCCAACTACCACAGATCTGGTGAAATAAATATGCTCTAAGTTGATGCAATGTGGGAGACAACCAAGTATCAATCAAGAGGGAGTTCCATAGTTGGGGGGCTGCCACTGAGAAGTCCCTGCCTTGTACCAGCACCTCACGAGCTTTGCACCACAAGCAGGGCCTGCCTTCCAGATCTTAAGAATGTATTGTGGGAGGTTCTCCTTCAAGAATGTGGCCTCCAGGTTGCATGAGATCTTGCATACCAGTATCAACACTTTGACTGAACCCAGTGTCTAATCCACTGTGTGCTAAAGTTTTCAATTATGCCCTGAGCCTTCTACATGAATCATGGGGTTGTTTCAATTTTTTAAAAAAATCTTATGTAAAAAATAGCCAAGGTGGTCACCATCTCTACAGCCTTATTTACATATTTAGTGAAAGAAAATGAATGATAGTCAAAAGAAGGTCTTCCTGTTCCTAAAATATTCTGTAACAATGAAAAGAATGGATCTAGTCATAGTCAAGTCTGCCCACTCTATCCCACAGACAGCTCTTCTACATGCACAACCATAATTCAAACTACTGTAACAGGTTAGTGATGGAGGGCTAGACTTTTCTCTTCTTACTACATACCTAATGTGCAGTCAGGGTATCACAGTCTGGGCATAAGAGCTGAAGTCGGACTATGATAGATGTTTTTAATGCACTGTTGACACAGGCTGACTTGCCCAGTCAAGCTTTTAATACTTCATATATGTCTCTTCATGTTTCATTATATAACAGCTTATTTTACTCATCTCACCTCTGATGGGGCTGCCATTAAGGAAACTTGTTTCCGTAGCAACAGAAAACCAGAAGGGCTCTCCTGAGTCAAAGGTCAAATGGAGTCCTTTCTTTCTTTCTTTCTTTCTTTCTTTCTTTCTTTCTTTCTTTCTTTCTTTCTTTCTCTTAATGCATTCAGCTGCACATTGCTGAAAGTTAGATTATACTTCTCTCCCAGGGCTTTGGTTTTGGGTTCCCCCTCCCTGTCCTGCAAAACAACCCGTAAATGATAATGAAATGCTTAAAGAAATACGAAAGGGTATCCAATTTCATCTACCTGGACAGTCTGGGAGCGTAGTGTGTAACAATAAACGAGTGTTCTTAAGTCGCAGCATTTCACTGGAAATGAGGCAGAACCTGTGTATTTTAACAGCTTTTTACAACTTGCAACCACTAGCAAATTTATTTTACTTTCTTGGGGAAGTCCAGTGAAATGCCCCTAAATTAAACTAAAGGGTCTTTCAGCCTTGAAGACAAAACCCATTTCTGCTGAGCACCTGAATATGTACAGGTGAATCCAGAAGACTGGAATGAAAGATAGTTTGTCTTCTGGCCAGTCTGACTCACTTCCAGCACTGTGATCATTTATTATCCAGAAAAGAAAGCCTGGCTTTCTGCTCTGCAAACACAGTGGTGGTCTTCGTTTCATGATGAATAGATTTACCATGTCTGCTCTGAAATGCATGATGACATCGAGTTTTCCAAAACACCTCCCCCACCACACCTGATGATGTTTTTAATCTATGTGCCATAAAAGAGTCAAGCACCTAGATGTATATCACCCCCCCTTCAATTTGCTACATAAACTTAAGGTGACTTGTAGAAGATATATTACCTTGCACACTGATGGATCCATTCGCATTTAAGCACAGATGACTGAACTTTGTTTTAATTTAAGCATGCAATACAAGGGTCCAAATCAAAGTATTTTGATCATGATAATGAAGATAAATTATAATGATATGCATATTTATCATCAGCTCTTCCGGACAAATAATTGTTTCGTTCATTTTGAAGGAGGACCTGTTGATTGCACCTTGTTGGTTTGCTAAGTGTCACTTAGCCTGTGTGTGAATAATGTCTGTTGATTCACTCCAGTAAATTTGGCAAGATCTGGTCTAGGACGACCAGGACGGTCTGGTAAGGAGCAAGCAGACAGACAGAATTTGGAAGAAATTGAAGACAGATGATAGGAAAGAAGAGGCAAAAGAAGTGGGGCAAGCAGCAACCATGGGCCAAACTAAGAAGGTTCATGGATAAAGAGTTTGGATTTGATATCCTGCTTTATCACTACCCTAAGGAGTCTTAGAGCGGCTAGTTGCAGATAGATAGCCGTGTTGGTCTGCCATAGTCAAAACAAAACAAATTCCTTCCAGTAGCACCTTAAAGACCAACTAAGTCAGTTCTTGGTATGAGCTTTCGTGTGCATGCACACTTCTTCAGATACACATCTGAAGAAGTGTGCATGCACACGAAAGCTCATACCAAGAACTGACTTAGTTGGTCTTTAAGGTGCTACTGGAAGGAATTTGTTTTGTTTAGAGCGGCTAGTTATTCTCCTTTCCCTTCCTTCCCCACAGCAAACACTCTGTGAGGTGAGTGAGGCTGAGAGACTTCAGAGAAGTGTGACTAGCCCAAGGTCACCCAGCAGCTGCATGTGGAGGAGCGGAGACGCAAACCCGGTTCCCCAGATTACGAGTCCACTGCTCTTAACCACTACACCACACTGGCTTGTACAAGGCACAATCAAGCCTGGAACCAATGAAACTAAAGACCTCACAAAATATAATTTTGAACAGTACGTTTACTGTGTGGGGCTATTTTGAACATTTACTTCTAAGGAGGATAATAGAAAGCAATCTCCTTGTTTGCATTGCTTTCAGGTTTGTCCAATGGCAAAAAAGAAACACATTGAACATCCTTGGCACAACACAAAGATCTGATGCGGCCATTGCTACTGCTGATCTGCCTAGTCTTTCCTTCTCTCTCTGAACCCTTCATGCCCAATTTACAACCAGCTGTGCATTTGGTGCTGAGTGATGACATCAGTCCAGCTGTGCACTCCAGCTGACATCCCTCTCCCTATTGCTTGCCACTCCATCTGGCATTCAGCATTTTTTGACACTATGTCAATAAAGCCTACCCAGGAGACATGTGACATTAATGATGACAGTAAGTGCTCGTTCATTATTTTTCAGAAATTAATCACAATATCATAGCATATTATATTAGATATGTCTTACTGCAATACATGAGTTATATTAGTTTTTGTTTAAAAATCAACTTTATTCTGCATTATTCTGCCTTTTAAGGAATATTATTTCCTTTGGAAATACAGTAATCTGTATCAACCTGCTGGTGGTCGGGGGGATAAAGAAAACGATTCCAGAAAAAAAAAATGCTGTACAAAATCCCGATTTGGTCATACATTTTGGTACTTGTCAATAAACGAAAGCACCATATGTAAACAAAACATTCCTTTCAACATTAGGTCAGCCTTTAAGAAAAAGATCTATTAGTCATTACAAATGAATGTTCTGTGCACCTGTAAAATCTGAGGTGCATTCTTTCAAGTTTTTATTTCAACAGTATGTCTGTCAGAATAACCCCCTACTTAAAAAAAAAACAACCCAAGTATTAATACTAGACAAACTTTTCCAAATGTCACAGAACTGAATTAAGCTCATACCGAGCATGAGAACTATGAGAATTACTATGTGAATTTATGCCCTTCTCTCTGCTAGTTCAGACACATGTAAATCTTTTCCAGCCCTGCTCAATGGCTAGCAGAGATTCATAGAACATGCACTGTAAGACTATGTGAACATAGAAACCAAACTAAAACGTTACTCGCATAGGTGAACCAAAAACCCTGCCGTGCAATTAAGAGAGAGAGTGCGCAAAAAGCACCAGAAGCTCAATCCTACAATTGAGTTCAAAGCTCTTCATGCCAGGACCAGAGGACCGAGGACCCTTGATTTTGTTGCTCCAACACTGCTAATAGACTCTGCTCCCTGCACCACAGCAGCAGCAGTTTGAGTTTGGATTTGATATCCCGCTTTATCACTACCCGAAGCAGTCTCAAAGCGGCTAACATTCTCCTTTCCCTTCCTCCCCCACAACAAACACTCTGTGAGGTGAGTGAGGCTGAGAGACTTCAGAGAAGTGTGACTAGCCCAAGGTCAACCAGCAGCTGCATGTGGAGGAGCGGGGAATCAAACCCAGTTCACCAGATTACGAGACTACCGCTCTTAACCACTACACCAGTCAATGGGAATACCTCTGTGCTAATGACTTTGGAAAGGGGAACGCTTTATATGGCAAATGAAGCACAGAGCAAATGCTAGGGTAACAGACCAGTGTTAACTCCCAGCACACTGGGAGTAATCACACTGAAGCAAGAGTATCTATCACACTGCAAGCAAGAGTATCTATCACACTGAAGTATCACACTGAAGCAAGAGTATCTATCACACTGAAGCAAGAGTATCTATGTGCAAACTGAGATCTTATTAAGCTTATTCCTCTGATACAGATCCTGTCCCTGGCTTCTCCCAGTTAGCAGTCTCATTGATGGTAGAGATAGATAGATAGATAGATAGATAGATAGATAGATAGATAGATAGATAGATGATAGATAGATGATAGATGATAGATAGATAGATAGATAGATAGATAGATAGATAGATAGATAGATGATAGATAGATAGATAGATAGATAGATAGATAGATAGATAGATAATTTATTACGGTCAGAGACCAGCTTATAAAACACACTTGGGGGTACAATCCCAGAAGGAAAACAAACATTAAAAACAATGTACAATGTACAACAATGTACAACAATAAATTTAAAATGTATAAATGTGATAAGCATATAGACACTTAAAACTTTAAGATAAGCTACCGCAGAGAGATGACCCAGAGTCACCCATGGAACTGAGTTTGGGGATTTTCTTAACGAACTAGTTTAGGTCAGGGGATGGTCTGATGTATTCTGGTCTTCCTGGGCACTCCCATGTAGCACTCATTCCACCTTGGATGTTACCAGAGCCTAGAAAATGGATATCAGATCCCCAACAGTTTGGATGTTGCAGTCAGTAACTATTGGTTTGGTTTTTAGGCACTGGATCCAGACGACCACACAGAATACGCCTAATTTCCCCATACCATTACAGCCTCCTATGTATAATAATAAGCATATTTTCATTATTCATCCCTTTGGGTTTTTTTAAGGAAATAAGGTCAAAGGTAGGCCATTGTGTTTCATCTTGTTACTCCTGGGTATACTTACTAGATGCAAACAAAGACAGGATCCCTATTAATAGTTACCCCATGAGTTAAGCAGAGGCAGAAGAAGGAAACCGTTTTTCATGTAATCAATACAACTCATGAATATTAAAAACAGAAAACAACAGTTTTGTGGCTTGACTGGCTTTGTTGGAGTTTGGAATTGTTTCAGCTGGATTAGATACTTGCTTTCCCTCTACAGCTGTGTGAATCCTGCAGGGCTCTCTTCACAAAACGGACCCCTGCAGTTTGATTCACAGAATTTGGAAGAGAACCAACCTTTCTATGGCTGCTAAGAGATTCAGGCTCATGACCGCATTTTGATTTCCTAGTAACTCTCTCTGTGTGTATATATGTGTGTGTAATATTTATTCATAGAATGTCCTAGCACATGCCTGCTAGACAAATCCAGTGGTTCCCTTGACATAGTTATGAGAATTGTTAAGCTTAATTGCCCTTGAGCAATTTCAAAAGATGACAGCACATAGAACTGGTGTGTGTGTGTGTGTGTGTGTGTGTGTGTGTGTGTGTGTGGATTGGTTGGCTTCTGAGGTGCTAATAATGGAACTTGATTGTTACACACTTCCAATTATCACCAGAAAAACTTTATTATAGCTTATTTGTGAGGCAGAGACTTCTATGTTTACCATGCTCTCACTGACTTTGACTCTTAATTTGTACACCACTCAGTTTTATTTGTACAGTTGTGTTTGTTTTATCTATTTATTAAGGAAAATTTATTGTATGTCATTGTTTTTATGTAAACCACTTATCCAATAATTTAATAATCAAGAAATAGTCTAGTGGCTGATATTAATTGACCATTAAATATATAGGTTCAGAAGTCGAATGAAAATGTTTAGGGTGGTATCAAAAAAAGAGGAAGTAGAACATCAAAAGAAGACAAATGGTGACACAGATTTGCAAAAATAAAAATGCAGATAAGACTTTGGATGCAAATTTATAAAAATAACAATACTATTAATTCAAATAGAAACACATCTCACCATAATAGGAAAGGCTGTGGCCTGTTGACCCATATGCTGCTGTCTAGATGTCAACTGTCAATGGGCAACAATTCTCCCTTCTCAAGGTTCTTTAACTTTAAATCTGCAATGGATAACCTTTCAAATACAGTACTCATGGCCACCTTAGAAGTACTCATAAGCAAAATAAACCTGAACAAATTATTTTTTGGGTTGGGAACTCAGGTTTATTTGACAGATGCCCATGAAAATTATAGCTGCCAGTTCTGATTTTGGAAGATTTCATTTGCACATCAGGTTATTCTATATGCTTTTAGAAGTTTCAAAGTCAGCTTAGCTACTAACCACAATAATAATAATAATGAAGGTCAAGTCTTTCATTGACTTCTACCCATGGGTGTTTGAAGTCAAGCCTAGATATCCTTTGGCAAGAAGTAGGAAACACTGCAGATATGGAATTTTACTGAACAAAGAGAAGCAGGCAAACCATATGTTTTGGAAATGAGATTTGGCTAGCTTTCCTACACTGAGGTGGATCTGTCTGGCTTTAAGAAGTTCAACTTGTTTTTGTTTTCATTTGAGCAGTAAGAAAAAAACAAAATCTGAAGGAATTGTTATCTTTACAAGTGTTTACTTCTAAATGAGACAATAGCTTTCTAAAAAGGCAAACATCTCTGCACTGTAGTCAAATCTGCTCCAGAGAGTTGGTGGGACCCCTAAAGTCAATTTGTGGGGTGCACATGGAGAACTGAAGGAGTGCCAACTGAAGGGGTGCAAGGTCACCCAGTGAAGTTCACAACTGTGCAGGGACTTGAATCCAGAATGTCTCCCTGGTCTAAATCCAATAGTCTAATCACTAGAGAAAACCTGAGAGCTAGCCTGGAAATCTCGCAAATGGAGCTGATGCAGAGTCTCACAGCAGCTAAACTGTCCTCAACGTTTTCCACATCAGGAACCTTCTTTTTTTTTTAGTGTAACTTCTCAGCTGTCCCCATCTGACCCTTCCTGTTAGCAGTGCCAGCACCTGCTTAAAAAAAATGAACAAAACTGGTTATGTGACAGCATCTCAGTCATCTGTCTCATGATGCTCACAGCCAATGAGGAGAATAGAATACCAAATCAAACACTTATCTACTCCTCTAAAAGCAGGGCATTAGGAATGAAGGGGGTTTTACTTGCTGCTAAGATAAATGATTTACAGAGAGTCACACATGTCCTGTTTGGCTTCTAACATTGCTACAAAAAAAGCTCAAGTTCTTAAAGTAAAATTTGGAATCCCCAGTAGCTTTTTTAGATGCTACATATTCATCAGATCCTGGTCTTGGCAGCAAAACAAGGGTTTTCTCCCTCTTTCCCCCTCTATTGTTTTCAATAGAGCAAAGCCAAAAATGGGCAGATGTTCACTACCTCTCCTTGCCTCTCTCTGACACATGCAGGGTACAAGAGAAGTATTCTCTTTGACACTTTCCCCAGCTCACCCAGCCAGGAATAACATACGGCTTCACTGGCAGGACCCTGAAGTTGCTTCTGGACCTAGGGTCAAGGGGAGGAAAAAAAGCCAGCAAAGACATAAATAAACAGGACTGGAATGACTAACTACCATAAGGAGAATAAAACTCTCCCGCCACCCCCCTGTACAAGATCCAAGGAATCTGTTGCTAAAATTCATATATGCTGGCTACATTTAGAATTTGTGGTCTGAAGTTGTAATGGCCATTCAAGAGATTTGGGGGTGGGGGTAATAAGAATGTTTATTGCACAGAGTCCTGGTTCACCCCTTTACTGAGGTAGGGGCCACTCGACTGTAATCATCTTTCCTAATTGTTTGTCCAGACTATTATTTTTAAAAATCCCAAAGAAAAGGGCTCTACACTTTCCAATTTGCTCTATCAGCCAATGGGTTTTTCAACTGCTGATGCTAACTCCATTTGAAAACTGTCGTAATTTGTCCCATAATCTGTTGCCAGCGGTTGGGGAAAATTTTTTTCTAGATGGTTTTTAGATATTTGAAGACTGTCAAGACCAAATCATATTGCTAAAGGCAAACATGCCCATTTTATTTAACATTTCCCTATTCAACAATCTTATTTTATCCCTTTTCTTCTTTGCTGCTCTTTATTGAATCATTTTCAATTTATCTGTATTTTTTTTAAATGTTGCATCAGAAGAGCAGCATAGTTTTTATATTGTAAACTGCCCTGCGATCCTTGGGTGAAAGGTGGTATAGAAATTCAATAAATAGATGGGGATTCCTCCACAGATATTGACCAAATCCAAGTCTAATTAGTTTCATGGAACATATTTGCAGTTTGGTGCATACTGAATCCTAGTCAATAGAGCTGCAAACTGATCTGTTTTTAAAATGCCTGAATTTAAGCTGCCATCAAACTAGATTTTCTTTTTAGTCAGTGGAATAGCATATTCAAACAAGTATAGGTTCATTCTCTGGTAAATGTGGCAATATCATGCACATAGTCTTGTATCAATCTGTGTTGATCTCAACACAATTTAGGTTGTGTTGCCCATCTAGTCAGCAAAACTCATATCCAATCCACGTTTTAATGTAAATCAATATTTTAATTCATTAATATTTTGAATAGCAAAGAACTTTCCCCAGCCACTCTGGGCGGCTTGCAGCATTTCTAAAAACATAAAACATGAGAAACTTTACTTCAGAGGAGAACTGGCCTAAACAGGATTTAGATATTCTACCTAGGAACAGTAAGTCAATGCATAATAATAGATATTAAGGCTTGATCAGTTGCTAACAGACCTACAGAGGGAAAATTCAGTTTTAAATGCAGACTTGTGGGGGGAAATATAACAACAGTAGATGAGGTAGAATATCATCTACAGTATATGCTAACCACTGACTGATTTCCATAAGTCAACTGCCTCAAAAAGATCCCAGAAAACTATTCTCTGGCATCTATGTGTTGTACAAGAAGGAAGCACCTGCAAGCAGTTTTAGGACAAGAAAAACCTGTAAACAGAGTTCCTATGCTGCTTTCCTAAACTGATACGAATAGATGTACTAAATCTGGTTATTTGGACACTATTCTTGGAACATTTGTGCTGCAGTTTTATTGTCAGTATTTCTTCACTCGGGGCCGGATATTACCCTGCCTTATGTGGGCGGAAGAACGCACAACGTGCATATGTGGTGGGGAACTCTGCAAGAGGATGAAGAGAGACAGGAGACTTGTTGCATACTTCTTTCCCTTCATGTAGATGCTGTACAGCTGGAGCTGTAAAACTTTGATGCATGGTGGTGTCCAGTTACTTGGCACTTGATATGGTTCCTCAAAAGGATTTTACCTATGTGCATGAGGCTGGTAGGGAGAGAAACAACAGGCAGCCTCTGTACTTTTTCTGGGCACTGAATATACGTTACGTGTGATCTTTATAATCTGTTCATGTTGGGAGATAAAATGAAAATCGGTGGGGTGGGGAATAATCTCCACAACTGCAGAAGCACCATGAGAGGAGTGGAATATGTTTTCTGAGAAACGAAGCATTGGTGGAGTGACCGATAACCTTTTTGAACCATCTGGATATGCTCTGACCAATTTCCCTATTAACAAAGTGGGTGGTATGCACAAGGGCATGCGGAACAGAAGGTAGGAGAGAGAAACTATGGACCTCTATGGCTTGGGAGAATCCTTGAGGCAAAATCCTGTTTCTGGGCCAGGGCCTCCCCAAGGCTAGCAGGGGCCACAGATATTGGCTTTGTGCTGCAAGACAGGAGAGGTGCTCCCTGCTGCCTACTGTGGCAGAGAGAGCAATGAACAGGTCTAAAGCGGGGAAAAGAATTGGCCTTGGCGCACATAAGCTGGGTTCCGCTCAACTCAGGGGACACACACACAATTGTGATGTCGCACGTGCACCGCACATGTGACATCACAAGGTGGGAGGAGGCCCCACAGGGCCTGTTGCAGCCTCGGGAAGGCCAAATGAGGCCTGCTGTGGCCGTGGGTATGCCCAACGGGGCCCGTTGTGGCTACAGAGTATTGAGAGGGCCGATCCCCCTCCTTGAAAATTTGGGTGGTATTAGATTGTGGGCGAACATATCAGACGACTCAGCGATTCTTCAGACAGCTCTTGTTTATTCACAGGCCAAAACAGAACTGAACTGAAGGGTTCAGCCAGCCTACTTATATAGAGCTCCACTACAACGCAACAGTAACAACTTTCTGTAACTATCCAATCACTGAACGTCACTTTCAATTCCTTATTTGCATATGTGGGCCTGAGTGAAAACTATCTACAGTATTCCCCTGCTGGCCCAGGGTGAGAACTTCAGTATATAACAGGTGGGACCTCAGCCCCCTGCCTCCCCCGGTAGGCTTAGTTCCCCCATAAGATCTAACTGTTGTTAGCCGCTCTGAGGGCAGCTTCGGCTGGGGAGGGTGGGAGATAAATTTAAAAAATATTATTTGTTTGTTTGTTTGTTTGTTTGTTTACCTGTGAGGAGACTCTCCCTGCACAGATTAACAAGAGAACTCTAGTATGCCTCTCTGCTCAAGTCAAGCTTTCAGAGTTGCAGCTACTGTCTCCAGAGCCAGCTCTATTAGAGTCAGGAAATGTGAAGAGCATCTTTAGAAGATGGCAACACAATATGTGTCTTATCTAAGCAGAAGTTCAGTGGGGCTTCCCCAGATTGTGTGCAGTATTAGCTTTATGGTATATATAAGACTGTAGCCAAAGAGCACAATCCTATGTATGTCTGCTTCTATGAATCATTGGGCTGTATTCTTCTAACCTGCCCTGTCAGCACAGGGATTACCACAACAGGACCTTCCCCTTCTCAACTACCTGCATGTGCCCTGTGCCTTGCTAGAAGGCTTGGGGAACCCTAAAACAAAGTTAGGGGTGTGCAGGGAGAGGGCGGGTGTTCCACTGCGCAAGCAGAAATCCTTGCACTAACAGAACTACTTTGTTAGCACTACGTCTGGTGGAACTTATTCCCAGCCAGGTATATCTAGGACTGCAGTCTAAATCTTTGAAATATTAGAGGGTACGCTATCCCCTCTAGATTTATGGTTAATTTTATTTGCTCAGCAATCCTGTCAAGCGGATAATCCAGTGTGTTTCAAGGTAGAACTGGGTTTTGAACCCAGATCTCCCATATGCAAATCCAACATGAAATGTGAAGAGGGGCATGTGGGACACCCCCCCCCCAAAAAAAAATTTCCACTGTGAAAACAATAAACAAACAAAAATCCAAACTCACAATTTGGGAATCTCAGTTCTAGAATAAGACTCCAATGTGCAGTATAAACAGGACTTTTTTTCAGCTAAAACTCACCAGAACTCAGTTCCAGCACCTCTCACGTGGGCGCCATTGCCATTCTAAGAGAACGAGAAAAGCATTCATGGTGTGTCCCGGCACCACTTTTGCTAGAAAAATACCACTGAGTATAACTATAGCAGGAGCCAAATATCTGACGACTCTTGATACTGATGTGTTATACACTGACTTTATTCTATTACTAATTCAAAGAACCCTATTACAGATTACAAATATGAAAATACTGTTCAGGAGCTAGAGGCAATGTTATTGTACACAAATTGTTCTGAACAAAAATGGCAGTACTGAACAGCCTAGTAGCATTAATTATTTGGTAACTTAACTAAATAAAGAATGTCTTGCCCTCACCATCTAACACACACATGCAACCTCCATGGCACAGGAAGTCCTTTTGCTTTTCAGAACATCATCCATCATGCTAAGGGAAACTGCAGGAAAGTAACCTACTACTTCTTAATAGGCTTCTGCACAGAGAGTTGCTTTGAAGCAGCAGCTGCCCATAGTAAATTTCACTGACCCTTGGTGCCATTCACCAGGTTTCCAACTGTTTTGTCTCCTAAGCTCAGTGTTAGGACCAAGTCACAGCACCTGACAAAACTAAGAAGCCACAACAATATGAGGATTTAAAGCCTCCCGTGCTGTTATGTTTTCCACATAGCACCAGCAGAGAGACCTGATGCCAGCATGTTTACCACTACAGGGTGAGTTTGCCTTCTAGAAAGCAAAGTACAATACATTTTAAAAAGAAGATAGCATTTTGCTGTACATCTGTAAATAAAGCTTACAGAAGTACACGTGGCCTCTTAGAATACCAGATGGTGCTTCTAGGTCCTCTTCTGTTAAAATCTAAAAGAAAGGGGAAATCAGTTGTGTCACTGAGGTACTGAGATGAGGAAAATTGCAGTTGGTGAGAGCCTGCTTTCCATGAAACTCCTAAAGGGAAAGGAACACACACACACACACACACACACACACACACACACAGAGTCTGTGCAAGTCTATCCTATTTCATTTCATGCAGAAACAACACTAAATGTTACAGAGAAAATACTCTAAACATTAACCCTAACCCACCCTACTCTCTTGAATGTAATTTTTAATGGATTTTAATGGGTGGATATGAATTCTAATAAATACTAGCATCAAAGCTGAAATCATGTCCTCACACTAAAGCAAAGCACTAAATATACTTTACTATTTTGTTATTAAAACAACAACAAGGAAACAACACTACAGTGGTACCTCAGGTTAAGAACTTAATTCGTTCTGGAGGTCCGTTCTTAACTTGAAACTGTTCTTAATCTGAGGTAGCACTTTAGCTACTGGAGCCTCCCGGTGCCGCCGTGCCACCGCAGCGAGATTTCTGTTCTCATCCTGAAACAAAGTTATTAACCCGAGGTACTATTTCTGGGTTAGCGGAGTCTGTAACCTGAAGTGTCTGTAACCCGAGGTACCACTGTATTGCACCATGAAAGGCTTTGCGATTGCCTTTCTTAAACAATTCATGATATAATGAATTTACATATAACTACTGATGTAGTGGATGCAAACTGTTGCTCTTTTGAAATCAGCAGTGGACAGAGCAGAGCTATGGCTGCTGCTATGTTTTGTTTTTATCATTGGTAAAAATGGTAAAATTGTATTACTCCCTCTTCCTCAGTATTGGCTCATTTTCTTTTGTTTTCTTAGACGAAAATTAAACGATTAAATTAAATGCCCCCTAAAACCCTAACAAACCACCAGAAGATCAAAGGAGGATTTACAACCAGTAGGTTTATGCCCCATAAGCTCCATTATTCCCATGCATTAAAACTGCACAATTTGTCAACTGCCCTGAAAACCTGGCGATGGTAAACTAGCCATTAAGCAGATGATTTCACAAGATATTTCAAAGGAGGGAAAGCTAATTTTGCTGTTTTATATGCCCTTCTTTACAAAGCAAGTGGAAAAAGCCTGTAGATACACTGTCTTGGGAAAGCAGTGGGTTGATGGAAAGCACATCACTAATATATTCAGTGTGTACTAAAATTGAGGGAAAGTTTTATAAAATTATTTATCAGTGGGGACTGACCCAGACAAACAACACAGTTTTCCATGCAATGCCGTTCTCTCTGTGTGAAAGAAGGCCATACAAAATGGTCACAATCCACAGCAGAGAAGTGAGTTAGGTAGTCACAGAAACATGGCAACTTCAGGGATGTAGTTAAGTCAGAAAGAGAAGTCTGAATTCTCTGTTAATGTATCATGATCTGGACTTGAAGCAAAGGAGCTAATAAGAGTGCATGTAGAGTGCATGTACATTTCTCTAATCAGAGTTTGCTCCCACAAGCCTGGGATTGAAAAAAGGTATCGGTGGAGTACAGGGTCAGGTTTAAGGTGCTGGTTTTGACCTTTAAAGCCCTATGCGGCCTAGGACCCTCATACCTATGGGACCGCCTCTCCTGGTATGCCCCGCAGTGGACCTTAAGGTCCACAAATAACAACACTTTGGAGGTCCCAAGCCACAATGTGGTTAGATTGGTTTCAACTAGGGCCAGGGCCTTTTCAGTACTGGCTCCGTCTTGGTGGAACACTCTGTCACAAGAGACCAGGTCCCTGCGGGATTTGACATCTTTCCGCGGGGCCTGCAAGACGGAGCTGTTCCGCCTGGCCTTTGGTTTGGACTCAGTCTGACCCTTATGTTTCCCTCCCCTTATGGTTTTGATTTATGGGGTACTACCCGTATTTTAATTAACTTCTTTTTTTTCTATTTTGTTTTATTGTAAATTTATTGGTGTTAGCCGCCCTGAGCCCGGTTCTGGCAGGGGAAGGCAGGGTATAAATTAAATTATTATTATTATTATTATTATTATTATTATTATTATTATTATTATATTGCTTTTCCATAGCTTTTTGATACAGATAAAGTGACATCACTGAGCAGAATGCACACACATTGGCCAGAGTCTAAGGGTGGAGAATCTCATGCTTGGGGATTGACTGCCCCCCCTCCACAACCAGTTTCTCTGGGGGGCTATCAGGACTCCCTTGCTCCATGCCCTCCTTGAATGTTTTCGCTTGACAGGGAATGTGGTCTGGGGTTTCTCACATTACTTAGCGGAATGGGAAGGAGCGGCAGTGCAGAGGTTCACAAATTACTAGGGAAAGGAAAGAACCAGTTCTAAAGCTTGGTTCACGGCTGCTGCAGCAGGCCTAGCTTCCATTATGGAATTGAACTAGGGAAGATTTCATCTTTTGTAGGATTAATCAATCGCAAAGTTTTAAGCTGTACATGTTCATGCACAACTGTACAGTTCCAACAAAATACATTATTTCATGCAATACTTAGGTTGAGGTGCAAACCAAGTGGACTCAATAAAGTAGCTCAAGCTGAGATGTCTAAAAGCAGCAATACTGTGTCTGGATTTAACTTGATTAAAAAGCCTAGTGAAGACTTCTGCAGTGATTTTTCATCACTCCTAATTAATTAGTAGGGTAATGCAAAAATGAACATTCCCAGTTCCATGTGTGCCTCTAATTTCATTGCCATCTGAAACAAATTCAGCTAGACTAGCCTCTTTAAAACAGGAAAGAGAAAGACAAGCTGTTTTCCACATCTGGAAAATAGAACAGCAGCACGGTAATTTCCAATTGTCTGTAGAAAGACACACACACCAAAACATTCTATTTATTCATCTCTTTCAAAGGTATTAAGACAGCAAACAGAATTCTTACATATAAGAATTGGTTTCATGTAGAGCTCTGGAATGAACATGGATCTTCAGAATGATCCTATGTAGGTTTACAAAGAAATAAGTCCTAGTGAGTTCAGTGGGCTATTCTCAAGCACTTCAGCTCCCTTTCTTTCCAGTTCTCTGCCTGGCCCTAACCGCTATCTTTGATACCACTAGAGTAGTTTCAATTATTATTATTTATCCAACTTATTAGTCACTTGTAACACTAAAAGGTCTCCAGGTGATTTACAATGTATTTAATATTTAACATATTTTATCTAACCCATACATAAGATCTTAGCACACTTTAAAAAGCAAAATTACAATTACTAAAAATCAAGATTTCCCCCTGAAACCCCAGGCATACTTATCAATTGACAGAATACAAAAAGGCAATTCCTGCTTTCTCCCTGAGCATTGTCTGTGATTCATGAGGGGGCAGTCTCAATATTTGTCCTCAATATTTGTCCTCCAGAGACAAATGCTCTGTCATGTTAAACAAATAAGAATTTCATGGTCCTGAATACAACCAAAATGCAAGCACCCAAATGCCATTTAAATGCCATTTTTATGTAGTGTGCCGCTGCCTGTCCTTGGTGCTTAGAACAATTCTTTCTATGTTGTCTTTAACAACACAAATATTGAATTTTCTTCTTTTTGGTGTGACACCTGATTTGGAAAGGATTATAACATTCAGTGCTGAGCCTGGCCTTCTCTGAAAGGAGAAACCAAATGTAGGGTTGTACATTGAGGGTACACAAATAAAGCACAAACACCAGAACAGCTGAGAAATGAGTCGCTGACTGGAAGAAGCATCTTGGTTTCATAGAGGAGAGAGAGAGAAAATTCCAGGAAATCAAGTCCTCCAGTCATAGTCAGAGTGACAGGAGAAACAGACTGGAAAAGAAAGTCCCAGAGCAAACATCTGTAAGGACTGCTACTGTGAAAGAAAGGGCAGAAAGCACAAGCTCACATGCACCTTTGCTCAGCAGCCTGAAACTTAAGCCAAAAGCAGCGATATGGGATCAAAGACAGTGGCAGGGCTATCTGCTGTTTGCTTAGGAACACCATCGGAGCAGATGGTCCCCCATGTGTTGATTCTCTATTCCCCTACTAAACAGCCACTTTAAAGTAAGCATGAAATAGCATGGGAGAAACATCTGCACATAGTCCAGCAGACCACCAGTAGTGTAGCAAAGGAAAAGCAAGAGGAGGGGAAGGGAAAGGAATGCAACCATTCAGGCATAGCCAGAACTAGGTTTGGGACAGGCACCCCAGCGAGTGGCATAACCTCAGTGTGTATACATATGTATAGCCACTCACTGGTTGTCTTTTCCTTTCATTACACAGCAGGAATATGCTTGCGTTCTCACCCCCCAACTTACAGTAGGCCACAAGATACTCTGCGTGAGCAACCTGGGGCAGGGAGGCGGGGTAGCGTTTGAGAAACTCCCAGGGAAGGACTCATTCCTTAATCCCAGCTTCTCGACTGATAGTGCCCTTCTGTGGTTTTCACAGTTTTGTATAAGGATATTGTCTTTGAAAGGGTATTGGCCTGCCCTCTGAGCTTATGCGATGATGAGGCTCTGTGCATGTGCCAAAGATAACCACTGCCGGAGCTTTCTCTTTAGGTTTTTTTTGCCACAGAGGGTCCTCTTGCCCAAGAGGCAAGCCACTGATCAGTTTAAAAAAGAGATTTGTCTCTTCAGTTTGTGGAACTGCTCTAGGAAAGAACAAAATAAAAAAAATTCCTTCCAGTAGCACCTTAAAGACCAACTAAGTTAGTTCTTGGTATGAGCTTTCGTGTGCATGCACACTTCTTCAGATACTTTCAGTGTGCATGCACACGAAAGCTCATACCAAGAACTAACTTAGTTGGTCTTTAAGGTGCTACTGGAAGGAATTTTTTTATTTTGTTCTGACTATGGCAGACCAACACGGCTACCTATCTGTAACTGCTCTAGGAAAAACACCAAAAAAGCTTGGGCAGCACATTTGCCCCCACTCCGCCCGCAACTTTCTCACAGAAGTTCCACCTGCTGAAAAAGCAGATCACATTTTTATACGGAGCAGTGGCTTGTCTCTTTAGCATTCCCTCAGTCTAGAGAATCTACCTGATTGTGGTTAATGTTGTCTATTCGTCTAACATATTTCCTTCCCCAATAATGAGGCAGAAGGAGTCCACTGTCTCTGGTGACAGGAGCAGTGAATTGGAACTCATGCCCTCCTCATTATCCCCATGCAGTGAGGCAAGAGTCTCTGTCGCCACCTCCCTGCCTCAACTTGCCCTGCTCCGAAAAAGGGCCAAGAGACATTTCGTGAGAGGTGGCCCAGAAAATGCCTGCGCACACCCGGAATATTGCAGTCGGAATCAGTGTCCATGTTGAAAAAAGCTCAACAACGTTTGTGTCCGTATCTTCATTTTTTGAAATATAGCAACCCTAATTTACCACACTGGCTAGAAAGACTTTATAAACTTTAAAATACAATATTCTAGCAATATCACACATGTCAGGAAGAGGCCATGAGACATGCCGAGGCCCACTACCACCATGGGGAGACCCAATGAGACCTGCCACCACTGCGGTGAGGTCCAGCAAAGCCCGCTGCCACTACGGGAAGGCCTGGGCCCTCAAGATTGGGAGGGCTCAGCCCTGTCCCCACATACTTTGAGGACACCTCAGCCTCTTAGAGTTGGCATCTATGGTTTGGATGAACAATCTGCAAACTTCATACTTGATCCCTGGAGGTGGTCAAGAAAGCACTGGCATGCAAATGTAAAATGGCCACACAGCCTATAAGCAATAGAAGGGCACTATTGAGGCACAATAACTTCTAATCCACTTTGAAATCTTGTGGGGGGGAGGGCGAAACACAGAAAGCTACAGACCTGGCTGTGGAAAGTAATGGAACTGAAAATACCACATATTTTTGAAAATCGAAGGCCCACAAACAGAAACACAACATACATACTCTCCAACATTTCTCCTATGAAAATAGGGACGTTCTATTCCATAATAATAAATTTACTATTTATACCCCACCCATCTGGCGGGGTTACCCCAGCCACTCTGGGTGGCTTCCAATATACATAAAAACACAATAAAACATTAAACATTTAAAAACTTCCCTATACAGTACTGCCTTGAGACAGCTCAGGGGTTGCATAACTCCATACCCTCCAACATCTATCTGATGAAAATAGGGACGTCCTAAGGAAAAGTGAGATATTCTGGGATCAAATCAGAAACTGGGACAGCTTATGTAAATCTGCAACTGTCCCTGGGAAATAGGGACACTGGGAGGGTCTGAACATATAGAAACCAAACCCAATCCAAAGACATAAGCAACAAACAACTCCAGCAGAACAAATCAAATCACACCGTACCAACCTCCAGCGTTGCATGATTAATGTGGTACAGGCTGCAAACTAATATAAATATTAGTGTACCAGCTTCCTATATAGTGCTATCTTATACGTGTCTACTTAGAAGTAAACCCCACTGAGTTCAATAGCATTTACTTTCTAAGTTATTATAGGATTGGCACCTCAATCATATAGCAGTATAATTTTTCATACTTGTGCGTTAGTTCAGTATTTCCAATGTTTTAGGAAAAGCAGCCCTGATGTGTTTTGCCATTTTCACAAGCGAGCCTTGAGCTTCTTTCTGTCATGCAGACTTTTAAAAAATTGTTAACTTTAAAAATGCTTCAGGGTGGTGCAAGTTTCTAAATTGTGTCTCATTTACAAAATACTCAGCAACTAGAAATATTCAGCAGTCAGATTAGTCCAAATCAAATCCAGAAGTGATTCCAGTTCAACAAGCAGGCCTGTTGGAAACAGTGAAGATGATGACAGGAATTTTCCATTTTTCTTCTTCTTCTTGGATGGTACATATTGAAACTAAATTATCCCTTTTCCCCAATAAAGCCAGTTCTTCTGCTGAATAAGTCTCCCTTCTGTTTGGTTGCATCTATTTTGAGCAAATAGCACCTGTGTTACAATGACAGTTCCATAATGAGACCCTGGTGTGGGAAGAAGACAGAAAAGACTGCCGTATTCACCAGCAAAGGCTCTGCAACAGAAATAAGCAGGCCGAGGCAGGAAGGAGCACGCTTTTGCTGCATATGTGTGGGAATTAGACTCTAGTTCCCATTTGCAGAGTATGCAGATGTCAGCCCTGGGTTGTTTGACCCGTTAATTAGTTCTCTTTTCCCTCCTATAAAAACTACACAAGACACTCTCTTTTAAAGTTTAAGGAACAAATAACTTTTACTTGGTGTACTTACAGCTGCAGAGTAAATATACAGTGCAGGGGGCTGTTTCTTAAGTTGCTAATATTTCTTACATAGATTAAACTGTGACAGACGGTTAGAGGCACAACAGAGCATACCTGCTGCTCTAACTGTTAAGATTAGCATTAACTGCCATAACTGTACCAACTGCCATAACTGCCAGAAGGTATATGACATCTCAGAGTTCCACACCTCTTGCAATTAACCCTTTACATATGCATTTTGGATGCTAACATCCTGCAATATGGTCAAACGCCATTTCAGCAGTAGGAAACTTGAGTGAGCCCAACCTTATATAAGAAATCTGTTACCTTCAAAGAAAGATAGCATATTGTTGTCTTAACTCTGTTGTCCAACCCTCTTCAAAATACAGTGGTAGCTCAGTTTTCGAACGTAATCTGTTCCGGAAGACCGTTCAACTTCCGAAACGTTTGAAAACCAAAGCATTTACTTCCAGAAGCATTTACTTATGGAAAACTCAATATGGAAGCCACTTGGCCAGTGGCGGAGGAAAGGGGGGTGCGGCCCGCCCCGGGTGTCATCACTGAGGGTGTGTGTGTGACAAAATGAGTTTTTAAAAAATTGGGCTCACAAAACGTTTTAGGAGTGACATGGTGGCTGAGGCACCTGCAGGTTCCGCGCTGCCTGAAACAGCAGCGTGGGACTTGCGTCTGCCTACTGCCTCTCCCTCAGCCACCCTACAGCTGAAGGGGAGGCGGTGAAGAGGCTCCAAGCATCAGAGATGCTTGCCCCGGCTGCAGGACATGCCCCGCACCAGGCACCCGAGCGGCTAGCTACGCTGCTGCACGTGGCACATTCAACTTCTGAAAAGTGTTTGAAAACCGAAGCAGTTACTTCCAGGTTTTCGGCGTTTGAAAACCGAAATGTTCAATGTCCGAGACGTTCGAAAACTGAGGTACCACTGTACAAGCTCCTCTGCAATTTCAGAATCAAAACTTTCACATTCACAAGGAATTTTTGACCAGAGATCTAAAAGGCAGATCTTTAGAGACAATCTGTAATCTTATGTGTCAGACCATGCCCTCCTTGAATCACGCCTATTTTCTTGGTAGGGTTGTCACCTTTTAACCTTTCCAAAAGTCATTCACTGCATCAGTGAGGAAAAATGTATGCAGCATAAAATGATTTAATGCAACCAAACATAATCTATTAACATAGTTTTAGTTTAACTATTAAATTCAGAGTTGGAAAACAGGTTCCTAAATCCTAAGAGCCATTGATTGATACTCCACACTGTTCTACAGCCCAGGTGGAGATGAAGAGGGGTCTGAGAACCACCCAGAAACCCAGACAGCTGGGATCAGGACCCCCAGTTCTGAGGCAGTGACATCTAGATTTGATGGCTCCTAGAAGTGATTGCCAATGTGGAAATCTGCTGGAGGGCCAGACTTCCCTTCCTCATTTGAGGAAACCTTAGGTTCATGTCTGAGTTCACGAGGATGTGCTGCTGTATAGGGAAGCCTGGCTTCAGGCATTAGGCGCATTGGCAGACCAACTCTGAATGGGAATCCCTTGCAGATGACTGCAGTGCCTGGAGACAGGCAGTCAGGTGGTCTATCCACAGCAGTGACCAGAGTCAGGAACGACTACTGGGAGGAGCACAGAATGAAGAAATGTTGTGGTGCAACTGCAGCAGCACAACCGAATGCATTCATCTGCCCCAGCTGCAAAAAAAAAGTCTCTCCCATATCAGTCTCTGCAGCCACAGAAGACAGTGTAACTCTCCAACAGTTTGACTTCACCTCCAAAAGCGCATTCCTCCATTGCCTCCTGATGCCAACAAATATTTGCCAAACTGGTGCTCTTCAGTTGTTTTAGACTCCAACTCTGGAACAGCATTTATGTCAAGATATAACATACATCCACTCTGTGTACTTTCCAGAAACAACAGAAGACATTTTTGCTATGACAAGTCTTCCCAGCTTGATGAAGAGGGCTCTACCATGAGTGTCTATTTTGTATTGTTTAACATTTATATTTTTCTC
The DNA here is from genome assembly GCF_964252035.2 of Podarcis erhardii. Lineage (NCBI taxonomy): Eukaryota > Metazoa > Chordata > Lepidosauria > Squamata > Lacertidae > Podarcis > Podarcis erhardii. The sequence goes on along the minus strand of NC_138497.1, from coordinate 33,601,163 downwards.
TTTTGTGTTTTTTTATCTTTTTTTTTACTTGTTTCATTATATTTTGCCCATCACCTTTAGATAGATGATAGATGATAGATAGATAGATGACAGATAGATAGATGATAGATAGATAGATAGATAGATAGATAGATAGATAGATAGATAGATGATAGATAGATAGATGATAGATAGATAGATGATAGATAGATAGATAGATAGATAGATAGATAGATAGATAATAGATAGATGATAGATAGAGTTGGCATTGATCTGTCTCGAGAGACAATGGAGTGTGCCTCCAGGGGTGAAGTCAAACCACTGTGTTAGCAGCCCCAAAGTGACCTCCCTGGGGTGCAAGCCTGGGCAGTGAGTATGGAGGTCCTGGGCTGCCCAGATGGCAAAAGCCCCATCTTGGGCTTGCTGAAGTGGTCTAAAGCAAGGCAGAGCAATATGTTTGGCACCAACATAGCTGCAGGAGTTGCTAGAACACAAGGCCCCATCCAACCGTTTTAGGGACTCCACTATGCATTTGTGTAGGGTTTTTTAATAAGGTTTTAAATAAGATTACTGCACTGCCTGACATCCTGTGCACTCAACTTCAGAAACAGCACACTGAATACGTGGCATGTGGTCTCCCTTTGAAATGCATGGAACAACCCATACAAGCTTATCTCCTACGTCTGCAGCAAATTGCTAGATCAAGTGTATCCATACTTTTCTCTATACTGTTACAAAGTCTCTTCACTGTTCTGTTATTGTATTGTGTAGTCATCTGCATCCCTACCTTGGGCCAAAATCATAGAGCTGTATGTATGTGGTAGAAGTGAGGTGGGTTTCAAGATAGTTGCTATTTACACAGCTTCAGAAATAGATCAGGTGCTTTCCAACCATGCTTTGGGACCGTTTATATCAGGGTTTCCCAAACTTGGGTCTCCAGCTGTTTTTGGACTACAATTCCCATCATCCCTGAGCTCTGGTCCTACTAGCTAGCTAGGGATGATGGGGGTTGTAGCCCCAAAACAGCTGGAGACCCAAGTTTGGGAAACGCTGGTTTATAAATATGTCACCATTTGAACTTCATCTCTGTAAGCCTTGGATTTCAGTCTCTCTCTTGCCCTGATTAACTTGGATTTGCATATGTATGTAAATATCTGGCCAGACAATTTTTATCTAAATCAGATATGAATTTATTCTCCTCATGATTCCTGTTAAAAGAACTCACATCTTTGTAGACATTTATAGGACTATGCAGGAAAATACCTAACTATGCAAAAATGTCTCCCTGGTTTATTGATTCATTTTGGACTTTCATGGGAAACTGAAGGATGAAAAATATCTTACCCATAGGCTTTATGTTCACATTTGACATGTACCGAGAACATCTGACTGTAGTGGGGGCCCTGGGTACCTGCTGTTGCTGTTTCTTTACTTTGTATTTTTCTTGGATTGGATTTGCAGCCAAATGGTTGTAATTGACCCTCTATTGGGACAAGTTAGGCTATGAACATATGCCTTTCCTTTTTATTAAAAAAAATGTTCAAGAGTAAAAGAGAGGGAGAGAAATATTATCAGTATTTACTTTAGGTTGCCTCCATTTCCAGTTTTTCTGGCAGGGAGTCAAGCTTCTGTCAGAATACAGAGCTTCATCTAAATCCAGCTCCTGGAGGAAAGACTGCAAGCAGAATACAAATCAATGGAAAAGCAAAAGTTTAAGAGGCTCTGTCCTTTCTGCAGGCAGCATGCCTCAGAATTGGTTTGAGAATTCTGCATCCAAAATGTCAGGCTGGCAAACATTCCTCTTCAGGGCAGTCATTAGTCAATTTGTCATACATCAGCCAAACACAAATGACTAAATTATAACTGCGGATATGCAAATCTCCAATGGTTCTTTACCTCAGGCAAAATATTTCCAGGCTAAACAAACTCAGTACCAGGTTTCAGTACTACTATTCCAGAAGGCTCTTTAAGGGAACTTACTGCCACACAATGAAAATAGACACACACACACACACACACACACACACACTATTTAACAAATGCATGAATTGGATTTATTTTATTTTATTGCATTTTATAACTTATTGATGAGGGAAAATATGACATAAATCATTCCCAGTCTGGTCTTTGTTGTTAGAATTATTATCAGGAGCTAGGTTTCTTTTTGATTTTAAGCAGGAAAATGAAACTCTCCCTTGAGCTCCTCAATTTCATGCTCAATGTACTTGGTAATTTTGACTTTTCACCCTCTCTCTCCCTCTGCCCATTCTCAGATACACTTTGACAGGAAAGAATCTGCAAGACATAGCCAAGATTTCTTTTCATTGCAAAAACGGGTGGGGTAGGAATGTGCTTTGTGGTAGAATCATTCTGTGGTAGAAAACAATTGTCAATCAAATTTCAGAAATTCTGTCTGTGATAGGGGGTGGGTTTGTAGTTCAGTGCTGAAGCAGAATGTTTGCCCGCATAAAAACCACAGGTTCACTCCTTACCACATGGCATTAAGTCCTTGTTGTTGTTTAGTCGTTTAGTCGTGTCCGACTCTTCGTGACCCCATGGAATTAAGTCATTACTCAGATATAAAAGCTGGGGAAACCTCTTCCCAAGACCCTGAAGAGCTTCTGCCAGTCAGTTAGACCAGACAACGCTAGGCTAAATGGACTAACAATCTGACTGAAGAAGCTTTACACGTTCTTATGTGTAGGACTAGTGTGATCATGCCAATAATTTCATAGAACTTTTATCAGACCAGTTACTAAACCTCCAGTTCAGAGTTCTTATCTATTACGGATGCCATGGGTGGTATTCAACTAAGTTCTACTCAGAGTAAACCCACTGAAAGTAATGGACCTTAGTCATTATTATTTTTTATTAACTTTATATGCCACCCTTCATCAAAAGATCTCATGGCGATTCACAGAATACAATACAAGATAAAAACAAGTAAAAAATTAAAGCAAAACAACGAAGCAATAATACCCCCTCCCCACGGATACATTTAAAAGGTTGTAGGTTATTAATCAGCCAAATATATAATGAAGGCGCCAGGTGAACCTCCCTGTTCATCAATTTCTGTGGGTCTACTTTGACTAAAACTGGATACTATCCCAGGGTACCAATGAATCAGATATACAGTTCACAAGAAAATGCATCTATGTAGAAGCACCCTAAAAATATTTCCTATCTACTGTGGAGATGGACAAACATATCCTCTTCAGCTGATCTGCTCCATCAAGCCTCTTTAAGATGAACTAGGTCTCTGTAAATCAATACATTAATCTTAAATCAACAGCCAAGCGAGCCAATTGCAAAACGGTTTTATCTGTTTCTTTACATTGTAGGTAGCCTGGGAATTCAAGGAAGTCACATAGCAGAAAACGCTAATATTACTTTCTCTCTTGTCAAGGGGAAATTTAACCAGTCCCACATACGTAATGCTCTAATTTGTTACAGGCAAGAGCTTTCTAAGTGCAATGTTATCAAAGCAAGAATCATCAAGGAATTATATCAGTTTGACTATAAGTCTAATTTTTGAATGTTCAAGTATGTCTAATTATAGCAATCATTTTTCTTTCTTTCTTTTTGTTTCCTTTGCATCGATCCACTTAATTCCATCTCTTAGTGTGGGCAAAAGCTGACAGTTGCATGGCAAAGAATGTTTCCCTTTGTAAAAACCTACTTCCTCTCAATGTAGCTTTAGCCTAATTGAAATGTTTCCTATTAAGCTCAATCAAGGCAGCAATTATCTAATTACTCACTTATGCTTTTCTAGCCAAAAATTGCCCAAGCTAGCATATTTGAATGGCTGGTTGCATATTTATTGTTGTTTTTACATTTCCCTTGCAGTTTTAAGTAATGGTTAAATTTTTACCAGTGCTTTATGCTGCATCTTCAAACATTTGTTGATATCTACAGCCGTGGCAAGATCACTAGGTAAGAAAGGCATTCAGAAAATGTTCCTAAATTTATTCCTAAATTTAATCTCAGATTAAAATTAAAATATATCCAAAGACATATAAAGAAAACAAAAGTGTAGGATTCACAAGTATTATTTCGAAAAGCAATTATTATCCACACGGAGCACTTAAGAACAGCTAGCTTGTTGGGGCATTTAGCTCAGTTTTGTCTATTGTGAACCTCAACATCCCCCATACTGGTTATGCAAACCCAGTAAATGATTAAGAAGTGCTTCCAGCCTATCTATGATGTTGTGACAGTGTAACATGTCATGAAGGAGACCACTGACTATACATGCATTACCAAAGCCAAGTGGAAGAGGCATCTGACTTGGTGCTGATACAGATAAACTGGGTAGCATATTTTTTACATGCAACATCAACCTCAGACCATGCACTGTGAGCAGAAACTAAAGGGAGTTCCATCTAATCCTTTGGTTGTTACCATTCTGCTGCATTGCACCTCCCCCCAATGTCCCCATCTATTCCAGAGAGCGCCTCTATCCTCGGAGGGGTGGGGGTGGGGTTATACCCAAGAAAGCCCTGTTGGGCAACCAGTTTTATTCCATATCCTACAAATTCAACCCAGAATGTTGCATTAGATGGCTTTATATCAAAATCACATGAAACAGCAATATTTTACTTGATTTTAATGATACAGTGGTACTTCAGGTTAAGTACTTAATTCGTTCCGGAGGTCCGTACTTAACCTGAAACTGTTCTTAACCTGAAGCAGCACTTTAGCTAATGGGGCCTCCTGCTGCCGCCGCGCCATCCCAAAGCAAAGTTCTTAACCCGAGGTAATATTTCTGGGTTAGCGGAGCCTGTAACCTGAAGCATATGTAACCTGAAGCGTATGTAACCTGAAGTACCACTGTAGTCTTGTTTCTACTTTATTTACACAACCCACTTATCAGCATTAATTACTAAAGAAGAAGTACAGTTAAAAGCAAATCATCGTATTATAGTTGAGATGTAAATAAATACAGTGTATTAGGAAAATATTCCTTTTTCCAGTAGCTGTGGAGTGCTACCCCCATGCCTCTACAAAAACATAGCTGTGTGTTTGTGTGTGTGGTTGAGGGGCCATGATGATAAACTGGAAAGGCATGTGATACTTATGACTACATCACTTGACCATTAATACACCTCACCAGGAGTTGTTTTACATTCCAAGCCCATGAGCAGTTTTGGGCAACTGCCATTTTAAAAGCAAAATTATTGTTCCCTTTCCACTTCATTTTTAACCCTTCATTTTCTCCCCTGTCACCCCTGCTTGAAGCACAGGACAGGAGGCAAGGGGAAGCATGGAAGAACATTTTCAGGTAGATAAATGACTTAGCCTAAGGCAAATACCGTGAAATTGTACAGTGATGGCAATGGAGGTTTAACACGATAGTGTTACCAGAAAGAGATTTCATGTTCCCCAGGGAATCAATCTTCCTAAAGGATAGCCACGTTAATCTGTTGTAGCAGAAAACAACAAGGCTCTTGGAGCATTTGAAAGACTAACATCTATTGTGTCATTATCTTTTAACAACTATAAGGAGTGCACCTGATATCCAAACTTCAAAAACCAAAGTCTTTTGCTTGGTCTCAGTGCAATACTGTACTAGATACATATTTCAAGAAGTAAAAATCAGTTATTTAGCTTTTTGGGGAATTTTTCACCGCCGGGAAAATCCACACATATGGCAACCCTAATTAATAAAGATTTAATCATTTATGAATTATGAATTATGAAAATGGAATTGTTTAAATGACTATTTCTCAGTTGTTTCATTTTAATTAATTTAAGGACTCATCAATTTCCAGCTTCCTACAATTTGCCAGTTCTGGAGCTTCATTATATCCAAATTATTATGTGTCAAATAAGTATCAAATATTGTCAGGTACTCCATGATAGCAAGAATGTTATTGTGGCAGCCCACCTTTCTTATTGCACTATGGGGCCATCATACAGCAATGGCAGAAGTGATGGCATTCAACTTCAGGAGTCAGGATTATCTGCCACCCTCTCACACACGATTTGGAATCAGGCACCTCTGTTCCACAAATTCTGCTACCACTTTTCTCCCTTTCCATTCATTTAATTCTAATAATTCTGATTATTTTACAACACAGTAAATGATTTCTCATCTCTTATTAACTGTTCCTGCCACAGAGGAAAACAACAAAGAGTCTTGTGGTACCTTAAAGACTAACAAACTTGACATAAGTTTTTGAGAACTGGAGTCCACTTCATCCCAAAAACTTATGCCACAATAAGTTTATTATTATCTTTAAGGTGCCACATGATTCTCTGTTGATTTTGCTGTAATAGACTTAATGCCAGGATAGAGGATTTGGAAGAGAATCAAGACCTCCTAAGACAGACTATCCTTCTGGATCTCTCCACTGCATACTATATCCAGGGCAAGGCTTCTCATAAGGCAACATGAAGTGGTTGCTTTCTGATGGTAAAAGTGGACCAGACTACCTTGGAAGGTGGTAGTGGACTCTCCTTCATTGGAGGTCATTGAGCACAGGTTGGATGATCCATCAAGGATTCTTTAGCTGTGATTCCTGCATTGCACAGGGTTGAAGTAAATGACTGGGATCCCTTCCAGCGCTACAATTCTATGATTCTGTGAATATTTGGCAGAGGAGGCAGCCTTCACGCAAGAAACTGTATTAGCCTGTTACTTGTTCCTGATTATGTCGGAAGCTGATTATGTAGGAAGCATACACATGTGGAAGTTGTATGAATCATGGGCTCTGGAGAAACTATCATATCAGGAGATCAGGAGTGGGGGTAGCAGGCATGAGCCCAATTCTTTGCACACTGTGCATTGCTGTGTTGATGATAATAACCAAGTATGAAATGGATCTACAAATGTGTGTGTTGCTTCTGTGCAATTCCAGAGGTCTTTTTCGGTTTTGCTTTGTTTCCCAATGTGTTTAAGTAACATATTCATGATAACATTGGTGGTGTTCAGAGTCATCAAAATCTTAAATTGTCTCATCCAAGGTCCAAATGGCATCTCCAAACAGGTTTAAATGTAATATATTTTTGTTATTTATCTTTTTTTGGTTTGTTTCATGCAAGGTTTGTAGGGGAATAATCACAACATCTTCTCATGCAGGCCTAATGCACAGTTGCCCCATTCAGTACTTCTAGAGCTACACAGAGGCTCCTGTGTCAAATTCAGCTCTGAGCAAGTTGGGTTAACCTCAGTCATTGAATGTCAGGGAATGATGTGTGAAGAGAAGAGGATATGCAAGAGTGTATTACCAGTGATGCTCATAGTCGGAAGGGACCACGAGGGTCATCTAGTCATCATGTTGTTGTTGATGATTATGATGGTGATGAACCTCCTCTTTACAATATATTTATCTTCTACCTATTTTTGCATCATATGCATTTTGATGAACTTTGCTGAAAATCTGCATTAAAAAATTAGAATGCAAAAGTACTAAATAAATCATTGGCCTACTATAAACATGGCAAAACATTGTAAAACAGCTCACAAAGAAACATCATTTACATTGGATTGCTTTTGTTGCCGACGTTAACAATGATTCAAAAGAAACCATTCTCTTATTGCTTTGTGTTCTATGAAAATCATATGCCGCTCATTCAATCTCACTGAAATTGTCACCATTTAAGCACAATGGCAGTTAGGTTATCATTGTTATAATTACTGCAAGCGCTGATTAAGACCGCTTTTTTATGTGACATTATATGCAAAGTGGATTTAGAATGACTAATAGTGTTAATAAAATGAAGTTTTTTACAAAATACTTTCAGTATTTCAGAGCCTATGTGCAAAGGAAACAATGGTATTTATTAGATTAAATGCAGACACGCAGCAAATAGTGCAAGGAGATAGGTGGTTGGAGAACTAAAACTGGGTTAGATTGAAGTCATTAAATCATAATGCATGGAGATGACTGATTGATATATTGAAGTCAAGTAGAGCAATCCTATGAGTATACACAGATTAAATTAATTCTTTTATTCTCTGGAAAGTATAAACAAATGTGCATCCAGAAAGCATTGCTGCAATTACCTCTCTTCTGCATGATTAGCAAACTGCTCACTTGTAACAATAGTAAGGGCTGGCAAGAATGATCTGTACAATTTACCACAATGAATCTCAAAGAAAACATGATGTCAGAGTTTTGATGTAGGTGGTCTCTGAAGGCAATATGTGGATTTCATAGAACACAGATTTAATTTAAAATGTATATGGAAAGAGGCAGTACATATGCATAACACAAACCACAAAGATACAACCTCTGTATACAGATGTTTAACCTGTAACAGGACACATTCCTTAAAATTAAAGTTTAAATTACTCCCAGAGGAACAGTTGTCTAGTCAATCCCACAACTGGATAACTAAATTACAGTATTAGGTTGCCATTAGGTATTTATGATATCCAAGAAACAGGCTAGTGGCTACAAAAAAATCTGTCATCTTTTAACATCATTCTGATTAGTTACATGTCCCCCAAAAACAAAGCTGAATTGGGAGATATCCACATGATTAATCATAAATAACCTCAGCGGACATCTAATCTTCAATTCTTCCCAGTGAATAAATTGCCCTGTATTGTACATAAGAGAACTTGAGAATGACTAAACCTATTTCTCCCATCTTGGGGACTGCAAGTTCTTACAGCTATTTATTATCTAGAAGAGCAAAATTAGTGAAATAAATTAATATACAATACACCAATTCTATATGTGGGGGTGCAAAAATATGGATGTTTGGTTATTGTTGGAAACTGAGGAATATTTGTTTAAGCATGCTGTTGCTAATAACAGAAAGAAACATAGGATGACATCCCAATTTTAAAAAAATGTGTGAGCGGAACACCTTCCACTTACCCAAATAACCCCCGCCGCCACCACCCGCCCCACATGTCCTACACTGACTCCAAATCTGGGTTGGAAAAAAGCCCAGGCAGATTTAGGGAGCATTGTGGTGGGAGAGGGGGAGAAGTGCAGTCCAAGTGATTCCACTCATGCAAAGTACTACTTAGCACTATATTGAATACAACCGGTGGACTAATCAGCATGGGGGTGGGGGTGAGGATACAACCCAGGAGTAGGAACATTCCATGAAGAGTCAAAGCTGGCAAGCCGGCTAATGCTGGCCACAAGCGCTCTGACTCGCTGAAACTAGTTCTGCTCTGAAGGATAAGGTTGAGTTTAGGAGCACTTCCAGACTACGTACATCTTCCTTCAGTCCCAGCTTCACTCTTGGGTCAAGCCTGGTCCAGGGACAGAGAGAGGAGAGAAGAGTCAATGGCAAATCTGCTGCCCCTCTCCTCAGCTGGGCTGTGGCCCATGAGGGAGCTGCCAAGGCAGCTTTCTCATGCCCAGCCGCAGCTCCACTACTGGGTCAGGCGTGAGCCAGGGGCACAGTGGGCTCCCACCTCCCTCTGCCCATTTTGGGGGCACCTTGCGTGTGCACCCTGGTTGGCGGTTGCATATGCTCTGCCACTGCATCTTGGCAGGATTCAGTTTCAGTTAATTTTTGCCTCATCCATCTCAATAAGTGCCCAGATAGGTAAAAGGTAAAGGAACCCCTGACCATTAGGTCCAGTAGTGGCCGACTCTGGGGTTGTGGTGCTCATCTCGCTTTATTGGCCAAGGGAGCCGGCGTACAGCTTCCAGGTCATGTGGCCAGCATTACTAAGCCACTTCTGGCGAACCAGAGCAGCGCACGGAAACGCCATTTACCTTCCCGCTGGAGCGGTACCTATTTATCTATTTGCACTTTGGCGTACTTTCAAACTGTTAGGTTGACAGGAGCAGGGAGCGAGCAACGGGAGCTCACCCTCTCACAGGGATTCAAACCACCGACCTTCTGATCGGCAAGTCCTAGACTCTGTGGTTTAACCCACAGCACACTTACAAATCCCCATCTGACACGGAGAAATACATTTGGGTATCACCAGCATGTTATCTTTAAGAAATAAACTTTAAAAATAAAAAATAAAAAGTACATTGCCAAATTTCTAGAAACTTAAGATGCCTGAAGAGACAGAAGGAATATTAATTTTGATAAAATGTTTAGGTATATCATATTTTCACCAACATGGACACCTGGGAACATTTGGCATTTATCTTCCTACTAAGCTTTTCTCTGCGCACAGGATTCTAGGATTCCCTAAGCTTGATTCTAGGATTCCCTATGAAGGAAAATCAAATTAAAGTTCATTATATAACAAAAGACATTAGAGCATGTGAAATGTTGCCTTCTCAGATCCTCTTATTATGCAGGCAATGAAAATAAAGGCTCTAGGCATATCCACATTCCCAGTTCATTTTAAAAGCTGTTTCTAATATTTAGTTGGTGCTCATTTTAATGGGGGAAAATAACCAACAATTATTATAAAGCAGTGACCCACACTATACGTAATCCAGCCAATCAGCAGGAAGGATTTTAAGCTTTGTGTTTTGGGGGGGTTTCTGCAAACAGCTGCATTTCATTCCCTCCTGCCCGTGATTCTGTTTTCCAAAACAACTTTTAAGGCATCTTGGTGTCCAAGAAACTCTTAGTGCTAGGTGGTCAAGGCATTAGCTAGGTAAAAAGGTACCACCGGTTAGGTTTCACTTTGCAGACTATGGACACATCTCAGAACAAATGCATACCAGAGGAGTCTAGGTAGACCAGGCAATTTACATGCTTCCATATGCTAGTCCACCCTCTAGACCCAAGACATACAAGCAAAAGAACTGTACTAGTAAGACCTGCTAGTCACCACAGCAGAGTGATCGAGAGGGGAGGGAGGGGAATTCCCATCATTACCAGAAATTAATGTGAAGATACTATACAGGGACGTGGGTGGCGCTGTGGGTTAAACCACAGAGCCTAGGGCTTGCTGATCAGAAGGTCGCGGTTCGAATCCCTGCGACAGGGTGAGCCCCCGTTGCTCGGTCCCTGCTCCTGCCAACCTAGCAGTTCAAAAGCACGTCAAAGTGCAAGTAGATAAATAGGTACCACTCCAGCGGGAATGTAAACGGCATTTCTGTGCACTGCTCTGGTTCGCCAGGAGCAGCTTAGTCATGCCAGCCACATGACCTGGAAGCTGTACACCGGCTCCCTCGTCCAATAAAGAGAGATGAGCACCGCAACCCCAGAATCGGCCACGACTGGACCTAATGGTCAGGGGTCCCTTTGCCTTTACCTTTACCATATAGGCAGGAGTCACTTCAGTTAAGTGTGTGGTAGCTGGAAGTCTAGTTCAGTAGCCCAAATCTGTGCAGGGTAAGCTGGTCAGTCAGCAACCATGTGTTTGCATGGTACTAAGATGCCCTCTATCCATTAGTTCTATCACAGTGGGGGTCAATGAATATAAATCTAGCAGGGACTGAAGCAGGATATCCTTCATTATGATAGATACGAGTGGCATGAACTGACTGAACTATGATTTTCTAAAACAAATACTACTATATAATCATGCCACTATTGGATATCAAGCTGCAGCCCTGATAATTGCCTCAAATTAACACTTAAGGAATTTCTTTCCTAAATATACAAGTTGATTGGTCACTTTATGTTTCACAGAAATTCATTGCTCCCCAAAGAATAACTAGCCTCTAAACGTTTAAAGCAGAAGAAGACCGGAAGAGGCCTGGAGACTAACTAGTTCATGAAAGGAATTGTTCCTGAGAAGATCTTCCCACATTATAGCTTTTCCCATAGGATGTATATAAACAGAGGAAGGTGCTCTATACTGAGGCTGTGCACACACATAAATTTAAAGCAACCCCCACCCCCGCCAAAAATCCTGAAAACTAGTTGTTAGAGTGCTGATAATTGTAGGTCTGTAAGGGATAAACTAATGGATGCGGGTGGCGCTGTGGGTTAAACCACAGAGCCTAGGACTTTCCAATCAGAAGGTCAGCGGTTCGAATCCCCGCGACGGGGCGAGCTCCCATTGCTCGGTACCTGCTCCTGACAACGTAGCAATTCAAAAGCACGTCAAAGTGCAAGTAGATAAATAGGTACCTCTCTGGCGGGAAGGTAAACGGTGTTTCTGTGCGCTGCTCTGGTTCGCCAGAAGTGGCTTAGTCATGCTGGCCACATGACCCGGAAGCTGTACGCCGGCTCCCTCGTCCAATAAAGCAAGATGAGCGCCGAAACCCCAGAGTTGGCCACGACTGGACCTAATGGTCAGGGGTCCCTTTACCTTTAACTATAGTTCCCAGGTGATGTAAATGAGCATTAAATGTAAGGTGTGTATTTCGCCTAAGTCAGGCCTAAGTTCATCTAACTCAGTACTGCTTCCAACAAGGTTTGGGCAGCCAGCAGCCGTATGGCTATGTTCAGCTCTTGGCCTAATCTCAAGCAGCTCTCAGCCAAACTTCAAAAGGCCTCTGTAAGTGACCAAGAGCCAGAGCTCCCACAGCAGTTTGCCGAGTGGGGAGGGAAAGGAAAGGATGGAAGAAAGAGAGAGGTGCCTGGCTTTGGTCTCATCCACCTCTGTCATGTGGCCTCAAACAGATTACTCCTGAGGGCACTTGGCCCTCAAGAAAAAGGAAAGGCTGCGTCACACCCTGGCAGCATCTCTCCAGGGTTTCAGGCAGAACCTGTGGCTCTGCAGATGTTTGACCCCAGCTCTCATCAATGCCAGCCAGCATGGCCAATGGCAAGGAGTGATGGGAGTTGTAGTCTAGCAGCATCTACAGAGCCATGGGTTCCCCATTCCTGCAAATGGAGGCACTTCCCCAAGTGTGTCCAGAAGCTAAAGTATGGAGGGTGGGCTTTTCGGTGGTGGCCTTCAGAGGCATGGCCTTTTCAGTAGTGCCCAAACTGAATCTGGAGTGATTCCCATAGAGAAGCTAACCTGATACCTATGTTGATGTCTTTTCAATGCCAGACCAATATTTTCTTATTATGAGCACAGGCTTTTTAAAATTACCTTAACATCTTAACATCTTTCAGGGATGCGGGTAGCGCTGTGGGTAAAACCTCAGCGCCTAGGACTTGCCGATCGCATGGTCGGCGGTTCGAATCCCTGCGGCGGGGTGAGCTCCTGTCGTTCGGTCCCAGCTCCTGCCCACCTAGCAGTTTGAAAGCACCCTTAAGTGCAAGTAGATAAATAGGTACCGCTTTATAGCGGGAAGGTAAACGGCGTTTCCGTGTGCTGCTCTGGTGCCAGCTCGCCAGAGCAGCTTCGTCATGCTGGCCACGTGACCCGGAAGTGTCTGCGGACAGCACTGGCTCCCGGCCTCTAGAGTGAGATGAGCGCACAACCCTAGAGTCTGTCAAGACTGGCCCGTACGGGCAGGGGTACCTTTACCTTTACCTAACATCTTTCAATAACATTTAAAGTTTATTGTAATACAACTTTGAAGTTTGATATTCATATTATTAGTCTCCACTTTTGATAAAGTTGCTTTAGTGTTCTTTATTTAGTGTTCTTGATTGTGATTTGTATCCTGTTTTCATCACTATCCATGCTGGTTCTGGCTTTTAATGTGATTTTGATTGTATTGTTTGCATCACTGGTTATCAATTACGTTTATTATTACGTTTTTTAATTTTTATTTATAGACTTTTCAAAATACAATCAGAGTAAAAAAGAAAAATACTATACAATTCAATCACATCAACAATTCAACAATTTCAGTTCAACAATTCAACTATTTATTATTATTATTATTATTATTATTATTATTATTATTATTATTATTATTGACTGCCCTTCCATGGTTTCCTCAAATTATCTATTTCTGCTGCATATTCTGCTTTTCTTAATCATTCTTACCTTCAAATTTTTCTCATTACAATTTTAACTGCTGAGCTTACTCCAAACCAGCTAGCATTCTAGCATTCTTACAATAATTATTTTAATAATTTACAAATAATTTTCAGTCCTCTTTAAAAGTTGTCTCTTCTCTAATTTTACTTGTTGATCTTGCTCATTCTACATATTCCATCAATTTCATCTGCCACTTCTCTTTTGTGGGGACTGCTTCCTCTTGCCATTTTGGGGCATATAAAATTCTGGAAGCAGTAGTTTCATTTAGAAATAAATTCATTTGTTTATTTGATATCTCTGATCTCATTATACCTTTAAAAAAAAACCTCTGGTCTCCTTGGAATAGTATTTTTAAACTATTTTTTCAACTCATTATGTATCATTTCCCAAAATTCTTTAGCTACTCTACAGGTCCACTACATATGATAAATTATGTTTATTTTAATTAATTTTGCACGTTATGAAGCATCTAACAAATATAATAAATGAAAGGATAAATAGTACTGGAAATATATAGACAGTTTTGGAAACAAGTTCTGTACACGGCCCCAGGTTCATTCTGTACCAGTGATCTTGTAGCTTGTGATTTTATTTGGTCAAACAGAGGAAATCTCTATTTGAGCTTGCAAAGGCAACCCATTTTCTTTTTTTTTCAGATTTTACATCCTGGAAGCGGGCTGCGCTGACCCATACATTTCACTGGATTCTAAGATGCAAAACGAATCAGAATTACATAATTCTGGTTTCATAATTGTTTTGGTGCTATGCAAAATTGATTTCCCTCTCCTCTTCAATATGAAAATTTGGCCCATGTGTTGGGGGAATAAATTTATCCATATATTTCAAATATATGTGGGGAGAAAGAGAGAGAGCGAGAGAACGAGAACTGCTTCATTCCACAGACCATATCCTGTGGCATATGCATTTTCATCACTATGTTTGTCTTACAGACAAAATGAATATCAGATGGTAGGTTTGAAAAAGGGCAGACCGAACATGAGGTGATTAGTTTCAAAAACAGATTTTATTCTTGATAAATTATTACCAAATACAATCATCTGTTGATTGAGGATATAAAACAGATTTGTCATAGTATAACCCATTGGTTAAATGAAAAACGGAAACAATACGTTTATTTAACATGGTCTGGCATTAAGCTCTGAGAAGCACAAATTTAAGGCAAATAATTAAATTTTCAACTTAAAGATATGCATTTGTTAACCAAAAGTTGTTTCTTGAGGTCACCTGTTTCACCTTGGTTACTCTTATTGCATTATATATATACATACTATGACATGTATATGAAACATTCCTATGTAGCTGCAAACTTTCTGAACTGCTGGGTCTTTGAGCACAATGGGATAAAAAGAAGGGATGGAATACCAAATATTGTTATATCAGTGTAGTTACTGAAATGGGAAGGTACTATGCTTAGGCATCTGTCACTGTAACGTTGTATTTATTTACAGGTAGGTAGCCGTGTCAGTCTGCCGTAGTCAAAACAAAATAAAAAAATTCCTTAATAAGTAGCACCTTAGAGACCAACTAAGTTAGTTCTTGGTATGAGCTTTCGTGTGCATGCACACTTCTTCAGATACACTGAAACAGAAGTTACCAGACCCTTATATATAGTGGGAGGGTGGGGAGGGGTATTACTCAGAAGGGTGGTGGGAATGGGTGATTGGCTGATAGGTGTGGTAAACCTGATGACGACTGTTAACGACTGCAATTGGTCTTGCAGGAAAAAGCAAGGGGTGTACTAGTTGCTATGTGATTTTTAATTGTCTTATATTGCTTCTTTTGTTTCTTATGTTGTATGTTATTATATAACGATTTGGATTCCATAGGATTCAGATTTTAAGGGCTCTTCACAGACCATCTGACTGAAGCTTGTGGAGCACTTGGGAAATATAAGAGGAGCCTGCCCATCTAATACAGCATTCTTTTCTCACAGTGGCTGGAAAACCCACAGGCAGGATCCGAGCACAAAAGCTCTCCCCACTCATGTGGCGTCCAGCAACTGGAATTCAGGAGCACTTCAGCCTTGAACTGTAGTAGTAGAAGGCAAGGCAACCTGAAAACTAAACTGTAGTGACGCAGTGTCTTCCATAATGTTCCCTCTTGCAGAGAAGGATGTTTCAGAAGCATCCTTGCCACCTCTACCACCATGGCTTTCGGCAGATATGGCCTTCACCATTGTGCACCCTAAAGAATATCCCCAAAATAACGTACAGAAGCATATTGAGACACACTGGCTTTTTCTTTCAGTGGTGCATTATCATTTGGCTTGTTGAAGGAAACCCCTTTCAGGCTTAGTATTTAATGTGGGGTGTCAGGCATTGTGCATACTAAACAACAAGCCCCCAACAACCTCATGTCGGGTGATAGCAAATGCATAGGGTGCCATTAGACTGTCGATCGTTAAGATTTTGTGAATGACATATGCAATCCATTTCAAGTGTTCCCATTGAAAAAATGGTTCATAGCGGCGCTCCTTGATTCCAAGCTGCTGTTTGAGGCCAGGTGACCTAAGTGGCAAGGAGTGCCCATGCCCAGCTTCAGCAGGTATAATAGCTACAGTGGTACCTTGGTTCTCGAACTTAATCTTTTTTTTTTTTTTAAATAATTTTTTATTAATTTTCCAATTTTTAACACTAAACAACAACAACACACAAACATCAACAAATACAAACACACACAAAAAATATCATTTCTTAACCTCATTTTCATACGCCTCGTTTCTCGGACTTCCCCATACCTCACCCTTTTTGCATCCTTATTTTACAGTTTTTCAACAACCCTTTTTGCCAATTAAATTTAAACTCATTGTCATTCTCAATTTCACCTTAAATCATCAAACAGTTTTAGCTGCAATTCTGCATCTTCCTTCCCCTTGACATTTTATCACTCCTCTATTTTACAACAGTTCTTAAGATATACTTTAAACTTCTTCCAGTCTTCCTCCACTGTCTCTTTCTCTTGGTCGCGGATTCTGCCGGTCATTTCTGCCAGTCCCATAAAGTCAATCACTTTCGTCTGCCATTCTTCCAGTGTGGGTAATTCTTGTGTCTTCCAATACTTTGCTAGAAGGATCCTTGCTGCTGTAGTGGCGTACATAAAGAAAATCTTATCCCTCTTTGAAACCAATTGGCCAACCATGCCCAGGAGAAATGCCTCCGGTTTCTTTTGAAAAGTACATTTAAGTACCTTCTTAATTTCATTATAAATCATTTCCCAGAAGGCCTTAATCCTTGGGCAGGTCCACCAAAGGTGAAAGAAGGTACCTTCGGCTTCATTACATTTCCAGCATTTATTATTGGGCAAATGGTAAATCTTCGCGAGCTTGACTGGGGTCATGTACCACCTATAAATCATTTTCATAATATTTTCTTTTAAGGCATTACATGCCGTAAATTTAGTACCGGTGGTCCATAACTGTTCCCAGTCCACAAACATAATGTCATGACCTATGTCCTGTGCCCATTTAATCATAGCTGACTTAACAGTTTCATCCATTGTATTCCACTTCAGCAATAGGTTATACATTCTTGATAAATTCTTAGTATTGGGTTCTAACAATTCTGTCTCTAGTTTCGATTTCTCCACCTGGAAACCAATTTTCCTGTCTTGTTTAAAAGTCTCCATTATTTGATAATAATGGAGCCAATCTCGTACTTTAGACTTTATTTTCTCATAGCTCTGTAGTTTAAATTTACCACTTTCTTGTTCTAAAATTTCAAAATATTTTGGCCATTTAGATTCCATGTTAAGTTTCTTCACCTCCTTGGCTTCCATAGGTGATAGCCACCTAGGAGTTTTATTTTCCAGCAAATCCTTATATCGAATCCAAACGTTATATAATGCTTTTCTAACAATATGGTTTTTAAAGCCCTTATGAACTTTAACCTTGTCATACCATATATATGCATGCCAACCAAACCTATTGTCAAATCCTTCCAAATCCAACGTGTCTACATTCTCAAGAAGTAGCCAATCTTTCAACCAGCAGAAAGCTGCCGATTCATAGTACAGTCTTAAGTCCGGCAGGGCAAACCCCCCTCTTTCTTTTGCATCAGTAAGTATCTTAAATTTTATTCTGGGCTTTTTGCCCTGCCAGACAAATTTAGATATATCTTTCTGCCACTTCTTGAAGCAATCTAGTTTATCCACAATTTGTAGTGTCTGAAACAAAAATAACATTCTAGGCAATACATTCATTTTGATCACTGCAATTCGGCCTAACAAGGAAAGCTTCAAGTTCGACCATATTTCTAGATCTTTCTTTACCTCTGTCCAACATTTGTCATAGTTATCTTTAAATAAATTCATGTTTTTGGATGTCATATTAATCCCCAAATATTTTACTTTCTTTGCCACCGTTAATCCAGTTTCATTTTGAAAACTCTCTCTTTCAGCATTTGTTAATTTTTTTTCCAAAACTTTAGTTTTTTGTTTGTTCAACTTAAATCCTGCCACCTGACCAAAGACTTGAATTAACTCTAAAACTCTCTTTGTACTAGTGCCCGGCTCTTGCAAAGTCAATACTAAGTCATCTGCGAATGCCTTCAGTTTGTACTGTCTGGCTCCGACCGGTTCTCGAACTTAATCTGTTCCGGGAGTCAGTTCAAAAACCAAGGTGCGGCTTCCAGTTGGCTGCAGGAACTTCTTACACTCAACCGGAAGCCGCAGAAGTCACGCTGGACATTCAGCTTCCGAAAAATATTCACAAACCGGAACACTCACTTCTGGGTTTGTAGTGTTTGGGAGCTGATTTGTTCAGGAGCCAAGCGGTTCAAGTGCCAAGGTACCACTGTACAGCCATTCCTGGACCAGAACAACCTGGTCTCA
The DNA here is from genome assembly GCF_964252035.2 of Podarcis erhardii. Taxonomy (NCBI): domain Eukaryota; kingdom Metazoa; phylum Chordata; class Lepidosauria; order Squamata; family Lacertidae; genus Podarcis; species Podarcis erhardii. Next base: position 33,582,616 of record NC_138497.1, on the reverse strand, counting down.
GTTATGCATGTCCTGATAACCTCATACTTGGATAACTGTTATGCTCTTTACATGGGGCTGTCCTTGAAGATGATCCTGAAGGTGCAATTGGTACAGACTGTAAGTGCTCAACTTCTGAGTGGAGCAGCATGCAATGATCACATTGCACCTGTCCTTATAATTACTGCATTGGCTGTTTGAGCGCTGTGAAAATTCCATGATAGGGATGTTACAGATAGGTAGCCGTGTTGGTCTGCCATAGTCAAAACAAAACAAATTCCTTCCAGTAGCACCTTAAAGACCAACTAAGTCAGTTCTTGGTATGAGCTTTCGTGTGCATGCACACTTCTTCAGACTTCAGATACACTGTGTATCTGAAGAAGTGTGCATGCACACGAAAGCTCATACCAAGAACTGACTTAGTTGGTCTTTAAGGTGCTACTGGAAGGAATTTGTTTTGTTATGATAGGGATGGTTAGGAAAGGGTTTGAAAATAAAACTGCCAATATCCTAATGCCATTTGACATACTTATGGTGTCGCCCCGCTTGGAATACTGCGTACAGTTCTGCTTACCTCGTCAGAGCAGGAAAGTTTCCAAAGAAAAGACTGGAGCAATTGCCCTATAAGGGATTTTTAGATTAGAAAAATGGTAAGTCAGGGAGAGACATGATAGAGGTTTGCTGTAAAATATTGTGCATGGTGTGGAGAAATTGAATAGAAAGAAGCTTTCCTTCCTCTCTAATAATACTAAAACCCAAGGCCATCCAGTGAATGTTGGAAGATTCAAGCAGACAAAAGAAAGAAATTCATCACACAGTGCATAGTGCAACGAAGATGTGGGCTTGAAAGTCCCCCAAAGGAAGCTGAAGGTCCCATATATGGCTAGGTACACCAAGCACACAGCACTTGCAACTCCCCCCAACTTAGTTTTAGACTATGAACTAGCAGCACTGCTGAGGTGTAAATTTAACAGAATCAAGCATTTTATGACATGGAAATTAAGACAGCAATTATGGAGCCTCATGGAGATCCTGAAGAAAATTGAGGACCTGGCAGAACCCACAAAATTTCCAAATTAGCCTGAAGTGCCTTGGCTCATGGGTGTCTCAGCTGAGGCCTCCAATCACCCATCAAGACCTGCCTTGATTCCTCATTTAATAGTGAAGGCAGCAATGGACCTAGTGGAAAGCCTAGAGCCAACCTAGGAGAACTCCTTTGGCTGCTAGAAAGCTATATTTCTACAGCTCACCTCAGAAGTAATGGTTAACTCAGGAGAAAGGAGAAGACTCAGCTTTTCCCTCCCATCTGATGACCAGGAAGAGGAGAAATTGGTAGCGAGGATAGAAGTCTCTCAGTGTCCTCCTGATGCTTGCTGGGCTGAGTTCCCTACTGAGCTCCTTAGCACCACCTCACTTACACAGCTCCATAACTTCCTGGCTCAGCTCCTGCTCCCATTCTAGGTGCTGGTTATGGATAATTCAGTACCCTCTTGTGAAATAATTTGTTGAGGATATCCCAGTCCTATAGGTTGGTTTGGCATGTCAGTAAACAGGAGTGTCTGAAAGTTAACTTTCAGTTTGCTTTGGGAATACTGTGTGGATCTGGGGCTTTGTTTTGCCCATACAATTGGGAACTCAAATGTCTCCCTCCTAAAAACCAGAGTCCATACAAAACACAACAGTAGCTCTCTAGCATGCTGAATGGCTCTGACAGTTCAAGCATGCAATTTTGTAGCAGCATGCAAACAAGACTGGGAATTCAGGGTTAAAAACTAAACTGAAGTTTTGTCTTATACAGTAATGAAAGCTGACCAAGAGAGTAAATCAAATGGATCTCCTAACAAACTGAAAACAGCTGTTTGGCTGGGCTTGTCTCTGATTTAGGTTAGGTAATTATTGCTCTAGTGTGGTTCAAGGTTGTTCTGTGTTACTGAAATAGGATAGCATATGAAAAGCATCCAACTTCTTAATTTACTGTAGCATCAGAAATTCCACTGTATGCATATAAAAATATCTAGATATGTAATCATCTATGGATATACCTATAGGCTTTTCTAAATGCCTATTTATTTTGCCTTTCAAGACACAATTACACAACACTTATGTCATACTAAGGTAGAATATCTCTTCTAAGGAAATGATATTTTAAGTCTAAAATGCTAAGCCATTCCAGTTGTATTCTTTCTTTCTTTCTTTTTTCTTTCTTTCTTTCTGCATTATGCATTACATATGGGCATTATGCATTGCATATGGACAATCACTTATTAAAGGATACACTAGCTGGACTTTGCAAAGTAGTGATTGAATACCTACTTTCAACATTAATTCTGCAGAAAAAACAGCACTTGTTCCTGGAGTAAATCACATTTTTTAAAGTTCAGCATGCAAACAGGGACCAAAGATTTGAAGCTATTAAGGTATTCAAAGTTGGCAAGCCAGTCTTTTGTAAACATGCCTACATAGCATTTCTGTAAAATGAGTCCCTCTACTAAATTTCTGATCTTTCACAATCAATATCGAAGCTTGTCTAATAAATAAAAATATTAACACCTGTAAGTATGTCATTGGCTTTTAGATGCCATGCAGTAATGAAATGCATATGGAAACCCCCCCCCCTTTTTTTTAAAGTATCTGAGCCAATTAATAATATAAACAGTAAGGGAACAGTCTGCATTCTAAGTTTGTTTATAAGCATTTCAGTTCTGGAAATTTTAAAATTAAATTTTGGCTCCCAGTTTCAATTTTGGCTCTCAGCTACAGGTCTTGAATCGTTCTTAGCTTACTAAGCATTGCTGGACTGAGGAATTCTTTTTCAACATGGCTAAAGTAACTAAGTGCATAAGAAGGGACCTGCTGGAACAGACTAAAGACTCATCTCCCCCAGCATCCCTTTCTCACAGTGGCCAATCAGATGCCAGATGGGAAGCCCACAAGCAAGGGGTTGCAACAGTGCTCTCCTCATTTGTGATTTCCAGCAACTAGTCATCAGAAGCATACTGGCACTGACAGTGGAGATAGAAGACATCTACCCACTGATAACTTTACCCTCCATGGATTTATCTAGAATCATAGAATCATAGAATCATAGAGTTGGAAGAGACCACAAGGGCCATTGAGTCCAACCCCCTGCCAAGCAGGAAACACCATCAGAGCACTCCTGACATATGGTTGTCAAGCCTCTGCTTAAAGACTTCCAAAGAAGGAGACTCCACCACACTCCTTGGCAGCAAATTCCACTGTCGAACAGCTCTTACTGTCAGGAAGTTCTTCCTAATGTTTAGGTGGAATCTTCTTTCTTGTAGTTTGGAACCATTGCTCTGTGTCCGCTTCTCTGGAGCAGCAGAAAACAACCTTTCTCCCTCCTCTATGTGACATCCTTTTATATATTTGAACATGCCTATCATATCACCCCTTAACCTCCTCTTCTCCAGGCTAAACATGCCCAGCTCCCTTAGCCGTTCTTCATAAGGCATCGTTTCCAGGCCTTTGACCATTTTGGTTGCCCTCCTCTGGACACGTTCCAGTTTGTCAGTGTCCTTCTTGAACTGTGGTGCCCAGAACTGGACACAGTACTCCAGGTAAGGTCTGACCAGAGCAGAATACAGTGGCACTATTACTTCCCTTGATCTAGATGCTATACTCCTATTGATGCAGCCCAGAATTGCATTGGCTTTTTTAGCTGCCGCGTCACACTGTTGGCTCATGTCAAGTTTGTGGTCAACCAAGACTCCTAGATCCTTTTCACATGTACTGCTCTCAAGCCAGGTGTCACCCATCTTGTATTTGTGCCTCTCATTTTTTTTGCCCAAGTGCAATACTTTACATTTCTCCCTGTTAAAATTCATCTTGTTTGTTTTGGCCCAGTTCTCTAATCTGTCAAGGTCGTTTTGAAGTGTGATCCTGTCCTCTGGGGTGTTAGCCACCTCTCCCAGTTTGGTGTCATCTGCAAATTTGATCAGGATGCCCTTGAGTCCATCATCCAAGTCGTTGATAAAGATGTTGAATAAGACCGGGCCCAAGACAGAACCCTGTGGCACCCCACTAGTCACTCTTCTCCAGGATAAAGAGGAACCATTGATGAGCACCCTTTGGGTTCGGTCAGTCAGCCAGTTACAAATCCACTGAGTGGTAGCATAGTCGAGTCCGCATTTTACCAGCTTCTTTACAAGAATATCATGGGGCACCTTGTCAAATGCCTTGCTGAAATCAAGGTAGGCTACATCCACTGCGTTCCCTTCATCTACCAGGCTTGTAATTCTGTCAAAAAACGAGATCAGGTTAGTCTGACATGACTTATTTTTCAGAAATCCATGCTGACTATTGGTGATCACAGTATTCCTTTCTAGGTGCTCACAGACTGTTTGCTTAATGATCTGCTCCAGAATCTTCCCTGGTATTGATGTCAGACTGACTGGGCGGTAATTATTTGGGTCCTCTCTTTGCCCCTTTTTGAAAATAGGGACAACATTTGCCCTCCTCCAGTCTGCCGGGACTTCGCCTGTTCTCCAGGAAGGCATCATCTATGTCCTCCGTTTGGCTTGGGGATCTATAGTAAACTCCCACAATGAGGTCCCTGTTATTCTTCTCTCCCTTAATTTTGACCCAAATGCTCTCACTTTGGCTTTGAGGTTCTAAATCTTGGATCTCTTCACAGGTATACACATCCCTGACATATAACGCCAATCCTCCTCCTTTCTTGTCTGGTCTGTTTCTCTGAAATAGATTGTATCCCTCCATTATTACATTATTACATTCCAGACTTATCCCACCAGGTTTCAGTGATGCCTATTATGTCATATTTAGTTTGCTGTACCAAGAGCTCAAGCTCATCTTGTTTATTTCCCATGCTTTGCGCATTAGTGTACAGACATTGAAGTCAATTAATCATTCCCCCATGTCTCTTATTTAAGGATTTTTTCCTCCCACCACTAGGTCTGCGTGCTGTTTGCTCCATTTGGTCTGTGACATTTGGATGATCATCTTCATCAATTGATAGACTCCTACCTTCAGGAGCCCTGTCTCCCTCCCCCACATTAGTCAGTTTAAAGCCCTCCTGATGAGGTTTCTGAGATTTTTGGCAAAAACATTCCTCCCAACCGTTGTGAGGTGCAGCCCATCGCTTGCCAGAAGTCCATCTTCAAGAAACTGCAGTCCGTGATCTAAGAATCCAAACCATTCCTGTTTACACCATTTGCGAAGCCAGCTGTTCACTTCCACTATTTTTCCCTCTCTCCCTGGGCCACGTCGTTCAACTGGGAGGACAGATGAGATGACAATTTGTGCATTTAATTGCTTCAATTTCCTGCCCAGAGCCTCATAGTCTCTTTTGATCTTCTTGAGGCTATTGCTTGCAGTGTCATTGGTTCCCACATGAACCAAGAGGAAATCTAATCTTCTTTTAAAGTGATGCGAGTTGGGGACCATCACTACATTCCATAATGCTGAAGAAGCACTTTCTTGTGTCTTGTCCTGAATCTTCTGATATTCAACTTCATTGGACAGCCCCAAGTTCTATTATTGTTTTTTCCCCCAAAAAATTTTTTTATTCATTTTATAACACAAATAAACAACACAAACAGAAAAACAAACAATACAAACAAATTCTTGTCTTATCCTTATTTTTTCTAAACATTGTTAGGTGGGCTTCCCCAAGTCCCCCCTATCTGATTTTCATTTTACCTCATCTTTAGCAGTTTACATATATCATAATTTCTAACCATTTTTTTATCACACTTACTTTAACCATAAAAATCTTCAATTTTATCTCTTACAAATAATACTATTTTAAAATACACTATCTTCTGCTTCTAGCCCTACAGCCTATATCCACTTCCAAAGCTATTCTAAGATTTAAAAATTAACATATTTTTTCAAATATTCCTTAAACTTCTTCCAATATCCTTCTCAAGTTCTATTATTGTTGCTGCTGTTGTCTTCAAGCAAATGTATAGACCCCTTCATGGCATGAAAACATCGAAGCAGTGTACAGGGTAATAACAGAGTCAGGGTTTTCAAATGGTAGGATTTGTGCGATGTATATTAACACCTTCACCGTCATCCAACTACAGGATTGGGTTTAAGGCTGAACTCAGTGGGGCTTACATCTGAGTAAACATATATTGTTGCAATCCTTATAACAATCTTGTAGACTAGGTTAGTATAATTACACCTGTATTCAGCTGATGGGATAGAGACTGAAAGAGACAGTAGCATGCCTAAAGTCACATAGGTAATTTGAAGTGGGGACAACCTTATTCATAGCTTGGGGAATCAAACAAGTTTGCTGAAACCAACCTTGGATAAATAATAAATAATAATGAAATGGTTCAGGGGATGCCTTTTTATTTTGTACGAAACACACCATCTTGCTCCCTTTTGAGTATTGCCCATTCTTTCTGCTTTGAAAATGGTGTTCTCAGACAAAACACCAACCATTTTTATTCCGCTCAACCCTTTTAAAATATGCCTGCATCCTAAAGCTGTGTGGTGAATTAGCATGTATGTTTTAGATTCCAATAATTCAATTAAGTGTTTAATGGAAATAAAGGGGGGGGGGGGGAAGATTCCAGTGCGCTGTAGGTTATTAAAAGGATCAGACATTAACTCGTACTCAAATTCTCTTGAAATGAATCATAATCTTACTGTTAAATATATACAGGGCTACATTCTACTGTTTTGAAATGGAAACTTAATCTGAAACCCTCTCTGCATGATTCTCAATGTGGGAATGATTCCCAGATCCAAGCTATTTAAGTACATCAAGGGGAAAGGGCAAAATGATGCTCTCACTATCAATTGTCATGGATTAGAGCTCCCAGCCAACCATCCCCAGAAAGCCTGGTGCAGCTAAGGAAAGGAAATGGTATTCTAAGATCCTTTCTATTCTTCTAGCCCTGTCTCTGCTGGGAGCCAAGTTTCCTCATGTCAGTGACATGGCTCTACCAGGTAAGATGTGCTTCAGTCATGCTTCTGATATTCATTGGCATAACTATGGGGAGGAACAGCTGGCAATATAAAGGTAAAGGGAGCCCTGACCATTAGGTCCAGTTGTGACCGACTCTGGGGCTGCAGTGCTCATCTCACTTTATTGGCTGAGGGAGCCGGCGCACAGCTTCCGGGTCATGTGGCCAGCATGACTAAGCCGCATCTGGTGAACCAGAGCAGCACACAGAAACGCCGCTTACCTTCCCGCCGGAGCGGTACCTACTTGCACTTTGACGTGCTTTCAAACTGCTAGGTTGTCAGGAGCAGGGACCGAGCAACAGGATTCGAACCCTGCCGCGGGGATTCGAACCGCCAACCTTCTGATCAGCAAGTCCTAGGCTCTGTGGTTTAACCCACAGCGCCACCCGCGTCTCTAGCTGGCAATATAGGTAGCTCTTTAATAGGTTCGTATCTTACCATCCTTTGGTGTCTTTGAGAAATGTTTACAGCCACTTCACAAGCTGGGCACAACCCATGTTAGTCACAGCGGTGGAACTGGACTTCATTGCAACTAACAAACTGCACTGCTGTCATGCAATAGGGGGCCTGTCTATTCTCACTTTTTGGCACATATAGGCTGGAATGGGATCCAGATACAGAAGGTGAGAATGGGTGCAACACACATACAGCTTAAAGCAAGTGGAGTCTTCTGCCTAACATGCAGAGGGAAGAGGTGGGGCCAGCAGATATGTGACAATAAAAGGCAAGATCAGGAGTTGTGACCTCACCTACTGCTTCACAGAGTCACTATATGCATAATGCAGGTACCACAGATGAGAACAGGGCTAAAGCAACATCACAGGGGGTTTCCAGCTTCCCCACCCGCTGCCTTTGGAAACTGCTACAGCAAAAGGACTGAGTAACACCATAGAAGGAGTTGTTGCCTGAATGGTGTTACCAATGGGGCAGTGAGTCTTTGAGGAACCTGAGGCTGAGACAGTAGATCAGACTGACTAGATTTTTGGCTAATTTTTGGCAGACATGGCTGCAGTGGCTAGAACATCTAGGACCAAGGTGCTCAAACACCCTTATGCTATTACAATACTACATGTTGCTGTTTCATTGTTGCTATTATGATGAAATGATTACTGCAATTGTTGGTTTTTTAATGCATTGTTTACCGGTACATTGTTGTAAGCTATTCGGAGCATTGTTTTGTGTGTGGAAAGGCAGTATACAAATAAAGTGGTGTGGTGATGATGATGATGCAGTCACAACTAACTTTTACTGGATTGTGTGCCCACTGAGTGCAACTAAATATCCTGGCCTTGACATTCATTGTTATTGGAAAATTGAGCTGCAAGCATATTTCAGTCTATATTCTTCACCCTGTAAGGTGGTGGGCAGAGACTCATCTTTCTTCACAATGGAACCTGCTGTGGTCTATAAAACCTCAGCCTATGGCATAAATCACAGAGACAGTTGCAGCTTTGTGAAATTTTATTTGTGACCCTTTGCAGCTTATGTCACAGGTCAAATCGGCTTGGGTAAATGGATAACAAAAATGGCAAATGTAAATGTTTCTCCCATTGCAATTTATCCAGGCCTCCAAGGGCTGGAGTCCCATTCTAAACTGTCTTGCTGTTCATGACAAAGTGTAAATCAGATACAGTACTGGTAGGAAGTTTTAAAGCCTATATGGTGAATTCTGTGTTGGGAAACAGCTGGCAAGATTTCCCTCCAGCACACATTTTATATTGTTTTGCATAACCATCTTGCTATGTTTTTAAAAAACACTACTCTTGGCCAATGCATTAGTTTATAGAAATATATCCTGTCATCTTGGAAACCAGTTGGCAGATAACTCTGTGCTGAGACAGAGATGTTTTGGAGGCATTTTGGCTTAGTCTATTACTAATACACATAAAGTGGTACGATGGTGCTTTAAAGAAATGAAAATCCATCCTGCAACATGGAATGCTCTGTTCTAAGCAAGCTCAGATTTAAACCTCAGTAGACATTACAGAACCTGAGCTGCTTGATCAAAACAAGGCCTGCAACCAAGCCAAAGGCAGCCCACTAGCCATTGTGGCCTGCCAGGTTCTTAACAACTTTCCCCTTTTTGCAATCCCAGGCAGACAGCAAAAACATATGGCTTCCGAGTCTCTGATGGACCATAATATATGACCGGTAGGTCATAAGGGTGTGTGGAACAGATGAAGTTTATAAGATCTCAGCTACTTCACAGGTACTTAAGATAAACTCTGGTAAATCTGAGCTTCTACATAGCTCAGAATATAGGTCTTGCAAGTATAGTGATTTACAGATAACTTAGAACTCCGAACTGTATCCCTGATTTCAAGATGTAGATTAGATTTGTTTTTCTAGGGTGCCATCTTCCAAAAGGACTCTATCATTGTGCTTTGCAACATTACAAAGTCATAAAAGCAGCATCATGATCTTGGTACCATAAAATCTAATAAATTTGTCCCAGCCAATAAATATTTCTCTTTCTGTCTCACCAGGTGCCTTGTCCAACAGTCTGCTAGGTCTGAATTTAATGCTGGATTCTCAAGATAGTGCAGGTATTCTGCTAGTGTACCCCCACTCACAGCCTGACAGTCTCCCTTCCTGAGCCAACAGAGGTGGTCTCAAAGGTAGTGTTGAAGAGCCCATGATTTATAGTCATGGAAGATTTGAGGTCCCCATATGGGAAGCAGTTCCAAGTCTTCATGGCCTCCATACCAACCATAGGCCTAACTCAAACAGTAACAGGCCCGACAAACTTAGCTAGGAATCTGAAGAAGTGTGCATGCACACGAAAGCTCATACCTAGAACTAACTCAGTTGGTCTTTAAGGTGCTACTGGAAGGAATTTTTTTATTTTGTTTTGACCATGGCAGACCAACACGGCTACCTATCTGTACTTAGCTAGGAATGCACTTGATGTGTTTTGCTCAGATCCAAATGATAACCTATGGATCTTTCTGTCATCATGGGCAGATCATTTCCTGATCAGTTCGGACTGTTGGTGACAACAGCTGGTAATACTTGCTGAAGGGGTGGGGAACCCATTGTTGAACTGCTCCCCCCCCAAAAAAAATATGAATCTGAATTGTTCCTGATGGGTATTTTTCTACTCACATGTGGCTCTCACAGTTTTGAAGGAGGCTGTGGTGCCACACTTTTAACATTTTTTGGGGGGGGAGGGTGCTGGTACTGCATTCCCTTGAGTACCCTAGAGTACCCCCAGGGGGGAAGCACTGGCTCTCATTCCCGTCATCCTTTCTCTGGGAGGCAATGGTACATCTGGAGTCAGACATGGGCAGAGATTAACAAAATGAAACTTAATCCAGTCAAGACAGAGGTACTATTAATTTAATTTAATTTTTTAAAACTCACTAGCAACCTGGATGTGTCGCTTCAACCTGTTCTCTGGATTGTGTTGCAGTCCCCTTGAAAGAACAGGTACATAATTTGAAGGTACTCTTTGAGCTACTAATTTCCCAGGATGCTCAGGGGATGGCATTTGCTTGAAGTGCTTTTTGTAAACTTCAGCTGATATGCCAGCTATGGTCTGTCCAGGAGAAGGCAGACTTGGCTTCAATCATCCATGCTTCAGTTACCTTCAGACAGGATTATTGTAATGTACTCTACATGGGGCTGCCTTTGAAGACAGTCTGGAAGCTTCAGTTGGTCCAAACTGCAGCTGCCAGACTTTCCTCTGGTACTTGCAGGTCAGGACATATTTGCAGGTCTAAGCATATAACTCCAGTATTATGTCAGCTTGATGGGCTTCTCATGGTGGTGGCATGGCTACTAGAAGAGCGGGATAGAAAGATGTTATTTATTTATTGTTCTAGCCTTTAACACCTGAAACAGGATCATGTGACCTAAGGGTCCACCTGCCTGTAGGCTTGCCTGGGACCTAGCAACAACCTTAGATGCTCTGCTCTCAGTACCATCATCTGGGGAGAGTGTGGGAGACAGGGCCTTTTCAGTGGTGGAGCCATTACTCTAGAAAGCTCTCCCAAGTGACTTTCATCAGACTCCACATAAATAAATAAATGATGATACTGATATACAGAATTCTCCCTGCATGTTGTGAGCCTTAGAAATGCAGAATTTTAGATTACACAGAGAGGACACCACACATATACACCTGTATCCATGTAGCCTATTTGCAGACTTGAAAATCAATTACAGATAGGTAGCCGTGTTGGTCTGCCATAGTCAAAACAAAACAAATTCCTTCCAGTAGCACCTTAAAGACCAACTAAGACCAACTTAGTTGGTCTTTAAGGTGCTACTGGAAGGAATTTGTTTTGTTTTGAAAATCAATATGTGCATGTCCCCTCGCCTATTCAATGTTTGAACATCGTCTTATCTGCATCATTCTCCTTCAACCAACCAACTATATGTTGCATCAAAGGTTGCTATCTATCTTTTGATAGACCACAAGGATACATCAGAGGCTGTCATCCACAAGAAAATTTACAACTGCAAAAATAAGTTCAATGATATTCAGCTACAGAGGTCTCCTTCAAATTCTGCACTAACAACTTGAATATGAATCGAAAGATTGACCCACCCAGCTGATTTAAAATGTGCTTTGGGGGATCATCCAGCTCACCAAGGAGGAGATTTTATTAAATAACTGTTTAGCTTTCTGATGCCGTAGTCATTCCTGAATGGTACTAATGACTATTTTCTGCTGAAATATTGTGGGGGAATTCGTTCATCCCTCTGGTGAGTGCTTATATGAGTGGGTCCAATGGCTTCACTGGGAATATTCAAATGAGGAATGGCTCCCAAATGAACAAAAATTTCCAAATTATCCAGAACTGCATTTGTTATATTTATCTCATGAACTGGACTGTCATGCTACTTAAAAAAGAAGAAGAATCTAATCTAACTAACCCTAATTTTATATAGAATTTGTGTCTGCAATATGTCATGTCTATATTCTAAACTGATTTTCTATTCTGGACTGCAAAACATCCATTGTTTTTCTTATTGTGGCTGATTCTATTGCTATTGCTGCTAAAGCTGAAACACTACATTTCCTTATTAAGTACTTAGAAGAGATTGCTAAGGACACTTAGGGACTATGGCTCAGTCCTAAGCACATTTACTAGCGAGTAAATCTCAGTGAGACTAAATTCTGAGTAAACACAATGAGGGACGAGGGCATTAGTAATTTGAAAGAGCTGCTGGTACCCGACTTTTCGTTTTTCTCCTGCCCAGTTACCACCATCAATTTACAGACCTATTAACTATGCAGAAAATGTGGCCAAGCTGGTGTTTGACCTTTGACAGAAGGCTGCCCTCTCTCCAGCTATTCCTAACAAACTAGGCCCAAGACAATAAGCTGCTTTATAGCTATTAGCTAGGTCAGTGTGTTTCTCCAGGAAGACCTCAAGCTGAAAAGCCAACATGCCTGACAACCACAGCCAAGATACCAAAGGTCCGAGCACTAGACATTGGAAAACAAATGGGAAAGCACATACTGCCACATCTGGAATCCTAATGGGCCACCAATGGTTCTCAGCTTAAGGAAGAATTACCACTGTTATTTTATCATCCCTAGTGCTAACTTAGCTGTTTATGTACAGCAATAAATGATTTTTTAAAAACATATTTGGGTCATTATGTCATATACCACCAGCAAGTAGGATTGTTTTATTGTGCTTGGAGTAAAAATACACGGCTATACCCAGATGTTAGGGGGGAGTTTAAAAAAAATAAAAAAATATTTGGCTCTTCTGCACTCCTTTCGGCTGGCCAAATGGTACATTTGAAAAAGAAAAAGAAAAACTGAGAATTTTATGGCTTATACTCCCATCTCCCCAGTAAAACTTGCACCAGTATTGTTCCCAGGTATGTTTGTTCTGCCAATGAGAACATTAGCATGTTAAGCAAAGTAGAGAAGGAACAAACAGAATAATAATAATAATAATAATAATAATAATAATAATAATAATAATAATATTTATACCCCGCTCATGTGGCTGGGTTTCCCCAGCCACTCTGGGCAGCTTCCAACACAAGATTAAAAATACATTAAAACATCAGTCATTAAAAACTTCCCTAAACAGGGCTGCCTTCAGATGTCTTCTAAACGTCAAATAGTTGTTAATTTCTTTGACATCTGATGGGAGGGCTTTCCATAGGGCAGGTGCCACTACCGAGAAGGCCCTCTGCCTGGTTCCCTGTAACCTCACTTCTCGCAGTGAGGGAACCACCAGAAGTCCCTCAGCTCTGGATCTCAGTGTCTGGGCAGAACGATGGGGGTGAAGATGCTCCTTCAGGTATACTGGGCCTGAAAGCATTGTTTCACTAATTTGAGCTTCCAGGCTTACACTTTACATTAAAATATGGCTGGGGAGTAAAGCCCCCCACCTTCAGATCACACACTCCCTGTACACCTACAAAAACCCGATCCAGAGCTTGTGTTGGAGTAATGGCACATTGGGACAGCCCCATGGTGTCATCCTTCCGATATCTCCCTCTTATATCTGCGTGGTGCAGATATTTGGCTATTTAAGGGCAGGCCTTAGAGAGCTGAGATCATTATTACTATATTTGAATGAATGACTACCACTCCTGTCTCTTATTCCTATGACAGTGGCAGTATCAGTGGAACTCATATTAGCAGGATCTGTCATTGGGTCAGTCCTACAAAGGGGATACTGTGGTCAAGTAACAAACATTGTACAGTGGTACCTCGGGTTAAGTACTTAATTCGTCCTGGAGGTCCGTTCTTAACCTGAAACTGTTCTTAACCTAAAGCACCACTTTAGCTAATGGGGCCTCCTGCTGCCCCCACTCCACCGGACCCCGATTTCTGTTCTTATCCTGAAGCAAAGTTCTTAACCTGAAGCACTATTTCTGGGTTAGCGGAGTGTGTAACCTGAAGAGTATGTAACCTGAAGCGTATGTAACCCGAGGTACCACTGTACATGAATTGGCAAAGTCTGCATAGTAAATTACATGCAACACACCCTGGTCACTAGACTTCATCGGCGATGCCCAGATTGAAGGAGTGTAGAAAGCCTTCAGAACATCCTATTTTCACATCATTAGCAAAACGGAGATGAGAGCAAATAGCATTTGTCATATTCCTGTCTTGGAAAATAATTATACTACAGTTAATGTAGTGAATTGGAGGGGCTGCTGACAAGGGCTGTAGAGTTGGTCAATAAACTACAGTAAAGTTAAATTAGATTAACTTTGGCTGCGGACTTTGAAGTATTACAGGAAGACTTTACTAAGTCTGCATTCCCGCAACCCACATCAGCAAGAAGGCGTGTTGAAAAAAATGTTCACAGCAGCTTTGGTACTAAGGAACTGCTTTTCAAAACAATCTTCTCTTTGCTTGTTTTTCTTTTTGTAATATTCTCTGGGTAACCCTGATGTGCCCTGGAAAAACAGACATGTGAATTTGATACCTTGTAATTGTTGATGAGTTGTTTTGTTTTTAAAAAAGTGAGCAAGCCGAATGTAGAATGTGAAATTTCCTTGTCTGTCCTGACACATGGCAGGTTAAAAACACAACTTAAATAACTAGCTAGATGCCTCTCCTGATTTCCAAGAACAGCTTAGATGTTGTTTTTAAAAGCTTTGTTTCAAAAACTTTCACATTTTCCCCTTGTGCATGGAAAACAAGAAATAGGACAAGATAAGCTATTAATTCAAATATGACTCTGTAAAGCTGTAGCAATTCTTAAATGCATATAAAAGCAAAAAATGAGGTAGGCGGAACTTGACTCTTGCTCCTTCTGCATTCCGGATATCTTCTTGCTTTACTAAATCAACACAGCTAAGGGAGCACATAAGCAAATATTAAAAATAGTTTTCTGGTTGTTCACTTATTATTGCACAAAACAACATGGACATCTTTTTTTATTTTGATGCCTTCCAAATTATCTGGACCTGACCTCAAAACACTGTTCAGCCAAAGACTTTCTGGACAACTTTGATCAAATGGCTCTCTCTTAGCCTTGAGTCTATATCTGTAAAACGAAACTAAGAAGGACCACCCTCACATTATTTATTACTTATTAATCTTATATCCCAGCTTTTGTCCAAGGAGCTAAATTCTGCATGGAGTCCTGCTTTTATCCTAACAACTACTCTAAGCAACAGTGAGTCAGTTCCAACAGGCAACAGGGCTTCTCCATCTTCTTCTCCCCACTGCTGCATCCAACACCCCTCCCCTATTCTGCTGCAGAAGGTTGGGGACCAACTATTAGCCACAGTACCTACTATTAAGATCTGCTTGATAGCACATGAATCCGCAAAAAGTATGGCAGTGGTTGAAGCAAATGGCCAGACATACAGTGGTACCTCGGGTTAAGTACTTAATTCGTCCTGGAGGTCCGTTCTTAACCTGAAACTGTTCTTAACCTGAAGCACCACTTTAGCTAATGGGGCCTCTTGCTGCCGCCGCACCACCGGAGCACGATTTCTGTTCTTATCCTGAAGCAAAGTTCTTAACCTGAAGCACTATTTCTGGGTTAGCGGAGTCTGTAACCTGAAGCGTATGCAACCTGAAGTACCACTGTATATCAATGTAATCTCTGGGAACCAGTGAGAATGTTCTTCATCAGAGAATAAATACTGTATACATTGAACTAACACATCATTTAAGCTGGGATATGAAAATGGTGGCCCCCTAGATGTTGCTAGATGTCAGTTTCAATCATTCCTGACCACTGGCCATGCTGGCTGAGGCTGATGGGAGTTGGAATCCAACAATATCTGGAGGCCCACCAGTTCACCCTGATTCAAGCAAAGAACCCCTGAGTACATTAATTCTCACATTATTATTATTATTATTATTATTATTATTATTATTATTTATACAGCTTGATTATTTAAAAAAAATTCAAAATGGTTTACAAAAATATCAAACCATAATAAGTTTTTATCAATAACAGCAATAATTCAAAATGTTAAAATCAACAATAAATTAAACACATTAAAACACATATCAACGTTCTTTTTTATTAATAATTTTATTGTTTATTTAACATAATTGTTTCAAAATATAAGCAAAATATTACAAATACATACATATATATTTCAAATAAGCACATATATATGAAAAAAGGAACAAATGGGGGGAAAGAGGAAAAGTAAAAAGAAGAAAAAATAAAGAGAAGAAAAGAAGAAAAGTTGGAAGAATTTCTTCCAAATTTATTCTACAAATATCTCCGTATGAAAGTAATAAAATTTCATTGATTGACTTCCATCACTTACACTGCACTTTCTATATACATTTTAAGGAAGATTGTATCTGTTATTCCGTATTTTTCCCATACAATCTCACTCAAATATTCTAATCAACATTCTAAATAGCTGGATAGGTTTGCCCAAACAAGTATGTTTTTAGCAGGTGCCGAAAAGAATACAGTGAAGGTGCAGGGAGTTCCAGTGAGTAGGTGCTGCTACACTAAAACAACAGCAGCAGCAGCAACAACAACCACTGTATGATGCATTTACTCTACCCCTGTAACTATGTTCCTGTGAAGAAAGGAATATAGAGTTGAGCCCTTCACAGTGAAAGCCAGTGCTTCTAAGCAAATGCAGCCATATGTTCTTGCAGCTAGATTGAATTATAGAATCTTACAAGTTGGTAGGGACCAAGGGTCATCTAGTCCAACCCCTGCAAAGCAGGAATCTCAGCTAAAGTATCCAGGACAGATGGTCATCCAACATCTGCTTTAAAACTTCCAAAGAAAAATCTACAACCTCCCGAGGGAGTCTGTTCTGTGGTGGAACATCTCTTACTGTCAGAAAGTTCTTCCTGATGTTTAGCGATCTCTTCTGGATATATCCTACCATGCCCAATACTACTGGAATCAAAATAAACTAAAATATAATTGAAGACATTTTAAACTATAATCCCACTGGAACAAAAGTCCTCCTTTGGTTCAAAATTTAGATTTATGCCACTAAAAAGCAGTTTTGCTCTATTGTAGGATTTACAAACTACACAATTAGCACAGTACTACTAGCATCAGACATCCAAATCATGAGTTAGACTCCCAAAACCCACAAGGGACTGGCTATTAGAGATCATATTCTCAAATTCTCTACAAGTAGATATACACACAGAAGTAAATGAAGCTTGCATTCTGCAAACATAAATGCATCCTTCTAGCAGCCACTGGAAGTCCGCCAATCCTCCAATCCGAGACAGAGGCAACAGTATGAAGAGGCAACAGAAGTCTCACAGTCCATCATTCAGTCCTACATATGACTTGGCTTGAAATATGCTTGAATGCTGGTATCTAATATGAGCCAACTAAGTCCTGTTAGATAGGAAACATCCCATTTTCAGAACTGCCTACTAATCAGTATGTCAAGGTTAGGGATGTAAAAAGGAATTGATTTCCATTACATCCTGCATTTGTTGCACGCAGCGCTGTTTGCATTCTGCTGCATTTCGGCTTCTGTCAAAAACCAAGTTATTTGTCTCACTGGTGAAATTAATTATCATCAATGTGTTATTCCACAGCGTTGCACACGGGGTAGGTGGGTGGGAAGATTCCTGCCATCCAATTGTTTAATGACAGCAAAAACATTTTCCTGAAAAAAAGAAATCCTGGGGAGAAAGCAGGAACTGATTTTTGTGTGAAAAGACTGAGCTTTCAATCCTGGACTGAAATGCACTCCGAGATGCCCTCTTCTTATATTCAAAGTACGGTAGATGTCAGCCCTTTTCTCTAAGCCACTGGCAAAAGTTAGATCAGCATCCACTGACAGAGCTCTGGCTAAGTTAGTGACTACTAGGCATGATGGCTGTTGTACCTTCACTGTTGCTGGCCGTATGTTGGGGGTCCTAGTTGCAGCTCCCATAGGCATCTGGTTGGCCACCTGAGAACAGAATACTGGACTAGGTGGCCTTTTGACCTTTTTATGTTCATATGAGTTTTATTCCCCAAAGAGAGTCCCCCACCCCACGATGCATGGATATCAATTTGAAACACAGCGCTGTTTCAAAAGCAATGTGTAATAGCCTGGGATGTGGGGCGCTGACTGTTCAAAATGAATTTACAAGTTGTACTGGGCTTCTGTAAGCTCATGGGCAAATATTTTACAGTCCAGATAACATACAGTGGCCCATAACTATACAGTGGTGCCTCGCAAGACGAAATTAATCCGTTCCGCGAGTCTCTTCGTCTAGCGGTTTTTTCGTCTTGCGAAGCACGGCTATTAGCGGCTTAGCGGATTAGCGCTATTAGCGGCTTAGCGGCTTTTATTTTTTTATTTTTTTATTAAAATTTTTATTATATTTTCAGTTTACAGAAAAGAGAAGAAGAATAAAGAAGCGAGAAAAAAAAGAAAAAAAGAAAGAAAAATAATCCAACTTTCAGAGTACATTTTTAAGTTATTAACTGAACTTCCCCACATCTCCCTCACCCTGCGTTCTTTACAATAAAACTTATCAGCAAATTGTTACCTTGTTTCGTGTCTTTTTTACATCTTTCAGAATATTTTACTTCTAGATTTAAAGTACCTTTTGTCAAGTATTTATACCTTAAAATAATAGATATAACAGCTTTAAATTTCAACTTTTCTTACTTATAACGTAGCTTCCTGTTTTCTCAATCTAGATGCAGGAGCTAAATTTTCCAAATCCTGCAGATTCTTAACATTCATACAACTTATAATGTTTTTGTAAATAGTCCTTAAATTTTTTCCAGTCTTCTTCCATTGTCTCTTCTCCCAAATCTCGGATTCTGCCAGTCATTTCAGCCAGTTCCATATAGTCCATCAACTGCGTCTGCCACGCTTCCAGCGTGGGAAGATCTTGTGTCTTCCAATATTTTGCTATAAGTATTCTTGCTGCTGTAATTGCATACATAAAAAATGTTCTATCCTTCTTTAACACCCCTTATTAGCGGCTTAGCGGCTTTTAGCGGCTTAGCGGATCAGCTGATAAGCGGCTTAGCGGCTTAGAAAGGGGGGGGAGGGGGAAAAACCCGCAGGAACTCGCAAGACATTTTTGTCTTGAGAAGCAAGCCCATAGGAAATTCATTTTGCGAAGCACCTCCAAAACGGAAAACCCTTTCATCTAGCGGGTTTTCCGTCTTGCGAGGCATTCGTCTTGCGGGGCACCACTGTAGGTTTCTGGTCTCATTCCTTGGAGAAGGATTGTAGCTTTACCAACAGCAGGTCTAAGCTCAATGCCCACAATCTCCAGCTGCAGAATCTTCAGCAGAAGCGAAAAGACCCTGAGATGGGAGCCTGGATAGCTCAAGTTGGTTAGAGTGTGGTGCTGATAACACCAAGGTTGTGTCAGGAGCTCAGCCTACACTCGAGTAGGACCCTGGTAGAGACACATGGCCAACTGGCATGTTCTTTCCCTCCTGGTCAATCATTCAGGAGCTTCAAAAGCATTCTTCAGCCCGAACATCACAGCGACCGATGCCAACCGACACCGGCACACTTAGGGATCTGCAAAGTTTGCGCATCATGCGTAACAGCCTCAGCAACTCAGCATTTTGGCTAATCTACTTTATTTACATATAAACACACACGGAGCACTGCAACATGACTCCCTCTCTCTCTAGCATCAGACAGCAAAAAGGAAAAGAACAAAGGACAATAGTCCCACTTCATGGAACACAGTAACACAAACATCCTGTTTCCGTCACTTCCCATTCTGTGAAGTCAAAACATATACTGTCATGTGATAGACAACAATCCCATGACTGCAATCATGGAGCAGGGATTCTAACAGGTTGCGGGTCTGATCCCCATATGAAACAGTTGCATATTCCTGCATTGCAGGGCATTGAACTAGATCAGGGGTCAGCAAACTTTTTCAGCAGGGGCCGGTCCACTGTCCCTCAGACCTTGTGGGGGACCGGACCAGACTATATTTTGGAGAGGGGAAATGAACAAATTCCTATGCCCCACAAATAACCCAGAGATGCGTTTTAAATAAAAGGACACATTCTACTCATGTAAAAAGATGCTGATTTCCAGATCATCCACACCCGGATTTAGAAGGCGATTGGGCTGGATCCAGCCCCTGGGCCTTAGTTTGCCTACCCATGGACTAGATGATCCTTGGGTCCCTTCCAACTCTGTGATTCTATGATTCTAACTGCTGCCAGCCAGAGTAGAGACTACTAAACTTCAATTGACCAAAAGCTTGACTCATTATAGTGCAGCCTTGTATGTTCACTTGAAGCAGAAAAGGGGTGAAATATAGAATGGGAAGGAACAAGTTTGACATGCAAATGTTACATGTGAATATATTACCTATGCCAATTTCTCATTTTCAATAAATCGTACTTTGCGTAGCATCTGTCATTGCAATCACAACAATTAAGCAAGTTTCCCATATGTTTCCTTGTGCTTCTGAAGTTAAGTTTGGACTCACTTTTGTTTACTAGTTTCTGGTCCAAATATCTCCAGTGACATCAGAGGGAATGCACACATCTGGGAAGGGACTTACATAACAGCTGGAGGCAACACAGGAGGGGGTGCTAACACATTTTGGGTGTGACCGCATTAAAATGTGAGCAGTGCTGGCTATTCTTTGAGAGTTCATTTCCATTCCACTTCTAAATGCTATTGCGCTAATTTATCAGCATATATTCTTTGCAATTTACCATGAAATATTTTTGGCCAGCAACTGGATCTGAGAAATAATGGCGGCTATTGAATATTATACGACACACTTAATTTGCACTGTCAAATAAGATGTGTTGTGCCAAAAGCACTGTAGACTGTAAAGCTGATATTATTGCAGCATATTCCCCAGCCAGCTCTTCACAGAGCAGATGTCAGGCTGTCTTCCCAAAGCACTGCAATGTTTACTGCCACTTTCATTTTTTCATAATCAAAATAATGCATTTAGCAGGTCTCCTCAGTAGCAATACGCAAACAATCCATAAAACACATTTTCTAGTGCAGCTGCACATTCTCCTCCATTTAGCCACTTGCTTCATGCTCCCCTTATGATTGGCCATCTGCTGTGAATGGCAGGGAAGCAGGACAGCAGTTTTGGGGTGAGAAATATGGTCAGAACAGCTAGTAAGAATGCTATCTGAGTGCTGATATTTCAGAATACTACATTTCTATGCCACCCTTCATCTAAGGATCACAAGCTGCTTACAATATAAAAACACAAAATGTATAGCATTGTAACAAACGAAAACAATCCCCGCCCCCGTTTAAAATACCATAGGTAAAGGTAAAGGGACCCCTGACCATTAGGTCCAGTTGTGGACGACTCTGGGGTTGCGGTGCTCATCTCACTTTATTGGCCGAGGGAGCCGGCGTACAGCTTCTGGGTCATGTGGCCAGCATGATTAAGCCACTTCTGGCGAACCAGAGCAGTGCACGGAAACATTGTTTACCTTCCCACCAGAGTGGTACTATTTATCTACTTGCACTTTGGCATGCTTTCGAACTGCTAGGTTGGCAGGAGCAGGGACCGAGCAATGGGAGCTCACGCCGTCACGGGGATTGGAACCGCCGACCTTCTGATCGGCAAGTCCTAGGCTCTGTGGTTTAGACCACAGCGCCACCCGCGTCCCTTAAAAGACCATAGATTGTGTAATTAGCCAAAGGCCTGGGAGAAGAGGAATGTTTTTGCCTGGTCCTGAAGATATGTAACGAAGGCGCCATGCGAGCCCCCATGGGAAGACCATTCCAAAAGTGAAGAGCCCATGCATAAAAGGCCCCTTCTTGCGTAACCACCTTCCGGTCCTCTCGCAAAGAAGGGGGGTTACTGTTTTTATGTCAGCTGATTCTAAATTTTTATCGTATTAAGCAGTCTATTTCTAAAAAATAATAATAATAAAACAGTACTAATGAAAATTACTTACACATTTGCAATGATGGAATAAAGACTAAAACTAAATAATGTGTCCCTTGGTAGTAATAGGACCTAAATGAGAATTCTGGAAATGAACAATTTACGATTTATTTGGAGACATGCAATATATTTCCATTGCTAGTGGTAGTGAAAGAAAAAGGAACGGGTGAGCAAGTTACTTATGTTTTCTGTTAATTTAGCTTATCGTTTGATGAGGCCCAGGTTTTTTACTAATGAAAAGCATATCACAAAACGTCTAGACATTGGCGATATTCTTAGCAAGAGATCACTGCATTTCACCAGCCACGCTTAAATTTTCCTTAAGGGATACTCTTCCACAGTGGCAGAGTAATTTTCAGGTTCTCGAGTCGCTTGCCTGAGAAACAATAGCCCTTTGGGAGCAGGGCTACAGCTAAAAGGTTCAACGTGAAACAAGCAAGAGCCAGTTTCATGCCACCCAAAGAAAAGCAGCCAGAAGCAGGTCAGCAATCTTTTAATTCATTTAATTAGGACATCAATCAAACGAAAGCTTTAAATGATTGATCAAAAGGAGCCTGTTTTAATTAGTGGACCTGTAAGTTAAAGGGATGCTTGTTTGTGTATTGAGGCCCAAAGTTCTGCAATGGAGTTTAGTGTAGCTTTCTGCTGGCTTGTTTGAAAAGCAGGCGCTGGAGGTGGCAGCTGATCCATGGGAGTACAGGAAGGGGTGCTTAAATTCCCTTCTTAAAAAATTGCCCTGCACAAGCACAATTTCTCATTGTAATGGAGAATGGAGAATGGCATATTCTATCCTGCCAGGGAGAAACAACTGGAGGAGGCATATTCTACATAGAGAATGGCTGGGAAGGATAGGGTTAAGCGCCCACCTGCCCTTTCTCCACTGCTGACTGTAGCTCCAGTGGCTGCTTCCCTTTAAAAAAGAAGATGGAGGGTAGATAATGCATCCTTCCTCAACTTGGTGCCCTTCAGATGTTGTTGGACTAAACTCCCATCCACCCCAGCCAGCTATGGAGGGCACCATCTGGAGGGCATCAGGTTGGAGAAGGCTGTATAATATGTAGTTTGGCCAATTATGGTTCCAGTATGATGTTATTATGGGATGATGGGAGCAACATCTGGAGAGTCAACAGTTCCCCATTTTTTTTCCTGAGATGAACAGATACATTTCTGTGTCTGCAGATGGCTGAGGTTCCATCCTTGGGAATCATCCAGGTACTATATTCTTTTATATGGTATGCTTCTATGGTAGGGATGCTTTTCAACTAATTTTTATGCAGAGCAGACCTATTGAAATTAAATAACATAGTCATATTCATTCATTTCAATGGGTGGATGTTGAATACTACCCAATGTGAATCATACATTTACAAAAATGCATACCAAACATCAAGAAATGTACTGGGAAACTGAAAAGAAAGCTATGCTTAGCCTTTATGATATTGTAATAAAACATAGCAGAAATAGAAGTATAATAAGGCTTTGACATTCTGGATGCTAAACAAAAACGTGTCTCAGGGTGAATGTAATCATTTTCGCTTCAGTGATGTTTCACAGGTGTTCTAGACTAGCTTTGCATATGAAATCAGAAGTGGCCATTTCTCTTAGAAAGGTGCAAGACAAGACAAACTTCATGCTTCGTGTTTCAGTTGTTTGTTTAAACATTGTTTCTTAAACCATACAAAGCCCTACCCAGATAGATGGAAAACGAGTCTTTATTTGAATATTGGGAAATTAATTCATATCATTTTCATGGTATATTCATTTTTATGCATGTTTTAAAGCGTTGTGTCAGGGGTGTCAAACCTGGGGACCTCCAAATGTGGGTGTTGTTTGTGCTTCTCTTTAGGAGCAGTGCTGCATTAATCCAATGTGTGCCATATCATGACGGGGTGGGAAACCTATGGCCCTCCTGGCTTTGTTGGACTCCCAGCTTCCACCATCCCTAATTACTTGCTGTGCTTGCTGGGGCTGATGGGAGTTGGAGACCAACCACATCTGGAGGGCCCCAGGTTTGACATTCCTGACACAACAACAGAGACTTCAGCAGCGACTGAAATTAAAAGAGGCCAGGTGATATCTGCCTAGTATCAGGGTGGGGGTGGGAAAGTAAATCTGATGCACTGTCACCTAAGTCACTTCATCTGGCTCTGGACTCCCCAAATAGTTTCTGCCACATCAAAACTGGAGAGGTGACGCAGTCTACATTTTGTCTGTTTTAAAATATCCTATGAGACAGAAACAGGGACACGGGTGGCGCTGTGGGTTAAACCACAGAGCCTAGGGCTTGCCAATCAGAAGGTCGGTGGTTCAAATCCCTGTGACGGGGGGAGCTCCCGTTGCTTGGTCCCTGCTCCTGCCAACCTAGCAGTTTGAAAGCACGTCAAAGTGCAAGTAGATAAATAGGTACCGCTCCGGCGGGAAGGTAAACAGTGTTTCCGTGCGCTGCTCTAGTTCGCCAGAAGCGGCTTAGTCATGCTGGTCACATGACCCGGAAGCTGTACGTTGGCTCCCTCGGCCAA
The DNA here is from genome assembly GCF_964252035.2 of Podarcis erhardii. Classification (NCBI taxonomy): domain Eukaryota; kingdom Metazoa; phylum Chordata; class Lepidosauria; order Squamata; family Lacertidae; genus Podarcis; species Podarcis erhardii. The sequence continues at coordinate 33,558,349 of NC_138497.1, read as the reverse complement.
TAAAGCGAGATGAGCGCCACCACCCCAGAGTCAGTCACGACTGGACCTAATGGTCAGGGGTCCCTTTACCTTTATGCGACAGAAACAGGAACAATCGGAAAGATTGTGGCCTCCCTTTCTGACATATATGCAACTGCATTGCAAGGCATGATCACTTGCCCCTTTTCTTGCAGTAGAGATTAAATGTAACCAATTTAACTACAGTGGTACCTCGGGTTACATACACTTCAGGTTACATACGCTTCAGGTTACAGACTCTGCTAACCTTGGGTTAAGAACTTTGCTTCAGGGTGAGAACAGAAATTGTGCGGAGGTGGCGGGAGGCCCCATTAGCTAAAGTGGTACCTCAGGTTAAGAACAGTTTCAGATTAAGAACGGACCTCCAGAACGAATTAAGTTCTTAACCAGAGGTACTACTGTACAAGGGCACTGGGCTGAACTGGACAGATTGCACCAGTAGTGGATGCTGTGGTGGGGCAGAGATGCTTGCCTGACCTCCTTGCAGGTGAGATGGTACTCCTTACTGGGAAGGGGCGAGGCAGTGGCGAGATTGGCATGGTGCAAATGAACTGGGCAGTCCAATGCGGCACCCCTGCCAATGCATTAGTACACCTCCCTCTGCACCACTTTCCCCCCTCCCCCTCACAGTAAGCAGCATTAACTCACCTGCAAAGTGGTCAGGTAGGTGCCTCTGCCCCACCACAGAATCTGTTACTGGGCTGTATCCATGAAAAACTGAAACTCTCCCAAAAAAAGCTACCCAAAAGCCAACTAAACGTTCACAGAAGAACCTATCAACTGTTGTTAACTTCAGCTAATTTACTTTATGTATTTTTCAAATTGTTGGTATCCAGCTGTCTAAAGAGACAATGGAGTGCACTTCCAGGGGCGAGGTCAAACTGTTGTGGCTGCAGAGACCAGTTAACTTGTAACTGCTGTTTCCCACATTGTTTTTGCTACATTAGCAGCACCAAAGTGACCTCTCTGGGGTGCAAGCCTGGGCAGTGTGCATGGAGGTGCTGGGATTCTCAGATGACGAAACCCCTCTCTAGGCCTCACTGATGTGGTCCAAAGAAAAACAGAACAATACATTTGGCACCAGATTGGCTGTGGGGATTGCCAAAAAGAGGCCTACAAGACACCGCCCAACCATCCACTCCCAATTTGTGTAAGGCTTCCTCCTTAGCCCTTCTCCCAAAAATGTCCCACAGCGGATACAGACTTTTCCTCGGGGTTTACTCCTGAAGCCTTTCTCATGAATGAGTATAGACATAAGGCAGTGGAGGTTTAGAATCATTGTTTGCCTTCTCCTAGATAGGCTACCTTCCCAAGCTGATAAGCCCCATCTGCCCCTCACTTCCCTCTACAGTACGTTCTTGACCCTTGAACCCACTATTGGTCCTATCCACTCAATCTGCCAGATCGTGTCTTTGAATGCAGGGCAAGTTCCTAACTCACTGAGGGTTTGAGACCCATCAGCTACCTTCACCTGGTTTAGCCAGCCAATTAATGCTGTTTCCTGGGGTGTGGCCGATGTTACATACAGTGGTACCTCGGGTTACATATGCTTCAGGTTACATATGCTTCAGGTTACAAACTCCGCTAACCCAGAAATAGTGCTTCAGGTTAAGAACTTTGCTTCAGGATGAGAATAGAAATTGTGCTCCAGCGGCGCGGCGGCAGCAGGATGCCCCATTAGCTAAAGTGGTGCTTCAGGTTAAGAATAGTTTCAGGTTAAGTACGGACCTCCGGAACAAATTAAGTACTTAACCTGAAGTACCATTGTACTGACAGCTTCTAGGAGCCACAGGTGAGAGCTGCTTGTAGGGTGGGGACCAAAGGTGGACAAACTACCCCAGAAGGAGCATGACGTGTCCCCCACCAGAGGTACTACCCCTCCCCTAACACCCCATAACCAAATAATTGACTGCTATTTCAAAAATCTCACCAATTAAATTCAAACTACCAGGTGGTAGTTTGTTATTTAACAGTTACTGCTTCATAGGAAATATACCTATTCACAGGAAATATACCAATCAGACCACCTGAGACAATTTCAAACTTAAATTGTTGTGAGAGTTCCAGAAATATGGGTTTGGATTCTGACTTCGCTTTCCATGGAAGGAAAGTCTCCTTGGTTTTGATCAAGTGGAGGGATGCTGCTACCAGAGAGGACAATGACAGATGGGGAGGGGGGCAGTGGGGGAGACAAAATTTAAAAATGCAAAAGGTGTTTTACTATTTGTTTTTTTGAGACAACTATAAAACCGAGTACATATTTTTTTGCATATTAAAGGATGCAGAATAGTCTTGCTTTTCAACAAAAATTCAAAACTAGTCTGATAGGCTTTTGCAAGTTAGCATCTCAGACCTTGCCAGCCTTTTAGCATTGTATTTGTTAAGGGATAAAGTTAATTGTTTAACCGCGGACTAAGGTATCATTTAGTCTATAACTTAAACAAGCATTGATAAAGTTTTTTACAAAAAGATGCTATCAGCAAAACAAACAGGGTATTTTGTATTACTTCAAAGCTTATTTATAATGTGTTTAGAAAAATTCAATGGAAACAGGAAAATAATGTCTTGATTTTCTAAACTTTACCACATCTGCTTTTACTTACTTGTAGCATTGTAAAGGTCTCCGGATTTCAAATGGATGGGGTTTTTTCTTCTTTTTCCCTCTCGCTCTTTCTTTTGTCTACTACCCTATTCAGCTATCTTCACATGTTATACACACATGGTCTCCCATTTTCCACTTGTGAATGTAACCACAAGAAAATCTTTCTTTTTAAAGTTTTAAATAAGATGTTGCATATTACTGAGCATAGATGACATTTTAGCCAAACATATTAGAAACAGAATGGAAACTATTTTCTGTAGAAAGGCAGTTTTGAAATCCCTATATTTTTATTTCCCTTTTTAAACTAACGTGCATGTGTGCCATTAATTTAGCCCTGCTTTTTGAACCAAGTTTTCAGCTATGTACTCCACACCCCTACATGCAGTGAGAAGTCTAGTCCTACAGAGTTTCATTTCTGAAGGACAAGGAACAGAGCAATAGAGACTTTTAGTGTCTTTTAGTGTCTGTCGTCGTAACCGCTGAAAAGAGTGAAAGCAAATACATAGACTTGTAAAACAGACACCCTGCATCACAAGAACAACCCTCCTAGATCGGATCAAGTGTCCCCTTGGTCCAACATCCAATTTTCTACAGTGATCCTTCAGAAGTCCATAAGCAACAGGGAAGGCAACCGTGATGCTGTTGAGATTTATTTTTTTTAATCTACAAGTTAAATGCAAAGACACAAACTTCAGGTCTAGTTTAAGGTTACCAGATTTGCTGTGATGAAGTGAAAGGGGTTCAAATCACAGGCGTTGGCCTTAACTGGCCTGGGAGCTGAGCATCTTAAGGACCACCACCTTCTGTTATGTGCCCTGCTCACACTCTTCAACATCTAAGGCCCCACTCTTATATACCACTGCCAAACAAAGCTCAGCAGACCTCTGTTAAGAGCAGAGCCTTTTTTGCAGCTGCACCACGGTGCAGAATGCCCCCACCTCAAGAGGTTCTGCCAAGCCCAGACACTGTGCTCATTGAACCCCCAGGCCAAAAATTGAGGTTGGTGTGGCACTGCCCCATTCATCTTGATTGAGTGGCCTCTGCTGGTCAACAAGGAAGCAATATGTGGTTGCTTTGATTGCATGATCCTTAGTTTTAGGCTAAGTAGGGCATGGGAACCAGAGGGTTAAGCCAAAGGCCTTGTAGAAAAGGTGGGATTTGAGGGTGGCTGTTGATCCATTCCTTCCTGTAGCTCAATTTTTTATCGTTATGGGTGGCTGTTTGTGTGTGTCTCCTGCTGGGAAGGGATTTGGGTCATTTTACCAGCTCCTGTCTTGTATCATTAGACCAGCTCCTCTGATGAATTTTTGCATTTATTAGTTGCTTTCTATTGTCTTTTAACCTTTATTTGTAAGCCACTTTGAATAATTGTTGATAAAGAGGAATTTGAGTTTAAAAAAGGGGGGGTTACCAGATTTTTTCAATGAATTCGGGGACACTTAGATCTTCATTTTGGATGGGGACTGATTTGTACATCCGGAGACTTCCCCTGGGAAACAGGGATGTCTGGTAACCTTAGTCTAGCTTGGTGCTAAGAGAGCTCTAAGGTCAGCTCCTTACGACTGTTCCAGATTTTCCAAGAAGCAGTGCATGAGACAGATGAGGCAAAGATCAGTCTTCCATAAACAGAGCTATTTTGTACAATTATTACATTGCATTTTGGACAATGACTAGAGAGAATCTTGCTTCATTTGTTGCAAGTAATTCAGTAGGATTAAGAATACACATATAGCAGTGAAGTGGAACCAGGTTATTCCCTACATACTTTGGATTGAGGGCATGATTCTAGTTCCTGCTCCTATAGATATCTAAAAACTGAACCAACATGGACGAGAATAGTTTTCTAGGAGAGAAGTCCTATACACACTTTTAAACATGAGAGATATTGGGCAGAGCTAGAGAAGCAGTGGCCCTTAGCCTTATTTAATGCATGCAAGAGGCAGCCAGAAGCAGAGAAGGAAGGCAAGAGAGAGAAACATGTTTGTGTGTGGCAAAATGGATGGGGTAATGGAACAAGGGAGAGAAGCTGTCTGCAAGCAAACCATTCAGACCTCTTGCAAGGAGGGGTGAACTGAAATGGAAAGAATAGTGGGAAAGGGAGCAGGTAATCTTCTGCAAGCAATTAGTTCTGATCTCTGGCAAGAATGAACCATCCCCTTCTCAGCAGCCCACTGCATGGGAAGGAAGAGGGGAGGGTTAGAGAAGGCCACTCCACCCACCACCACTAGCATGGAACCCGCAAACAGATTACCCCTGAGCGGGGAAAGGTTCTCAGCATCTGATATTGATACAGTGGTACCTCGGGTTAAGTACTTAATTCGTTCCGGAGGTCCGTACTTAACCTGAAACTGTTCTTAACCTGAAGCACCACTTTAGCTAATGGGGCCTCCTGCTGCCGCCGTGCCGCCGGAGCACAATTTCTGTTCTCATCCTGAAGCAAAGTTCTTAACCTGAAGCACTATTTCTGGGTTAGCGGAGTCTGTAACCTGAAGCGTATGTAACCCGAGGTATCACTGTAATTGGATCTTGAGATCTGTGAATGTGAGGCTGTTCACAGAAAGGGGCTTTCCCCTTCCCTGCTCCCCCCTGCACCATGCTGAAACACCTTTCCAGAGGTCAGGGGTCCTTGTGAATTTTGTGAGACGGAATGTGGACAGGATGTAGTGGGAAGGGGGAATTAACCCAAACTGGATGGATGCACCTTAGGTACCAGTAAGTGCATCTCATCTCAAACAGGGTGCCTCTGCCTGATTTCTGGCAGATCCCCTTTCCTCTTGTATAGCTATACATGCCCCATCCTGCATCACAGCCTCTGGAAGGCTTCTCGGGAGTTGCAAGGAGGAGGATGAGATGGGAAAACACCCTCCTGTGAACAGCCTCCTGTTCACAGATCTCATCCCTTTCATATTTATATATTATATAAATGAGAGAGGGGTTTTTATACTTAGATCTACTGATGGGAGTGTTAAAAGTGTGCATATAATAACTTTTAAATAGTGAATAAAAACCCCTGTGTGCCTATAGGGGAATTTCCTGTTTTCCTTGCAGAATCACCTTGCCGCCACCCCGGAACATAAAGCATTTTATCAGAAGTTGCAGCTAGGTATGAAAATCCAGTTTTTCTAGAGGAAAGCATAGAGCTGCGTAAAGCATGGAATCATCCATGCTGCGTTGGCTATGACTGCAATGGGACTTACTTTCAAGTAGGAGATTTCACTGGAAAGTTCTACAGAAATTCTCTGTAGTTTAATTAAACAAGCTGTTATTGAAACATTAATCTTTCACACGTTAAGAACTGCATGAATATCTCCTGCATGCGTGACAGAGAAAGAAATAGCCTACTGGTTTTATTTAATGTATCCAATGACCACTACAATGGGACATGTGATGGGAAAGAAAAGGAACAAGCAATTCTTGCCGCAGCAAATTGTAGCTTCGCCAAAGCTATTAAAATGATTTAGCGATCACCCCCACCCTTTGTTACAGTTTTTCAGTGTCTGTCATCATTAAGATGAATTCTTGGTGTCCAAAGAGAATTTCTACTGGAATTCAGTGCTTAGAAGCTGCTCAATTCATCTTTTAAACACCATCCAAATACTGGTGTAGTAGGCTCAATGAATGCACTTGGGGGACTATCATCATAGTGTGTAGCTAATCCCCTGCCCTGCACATGTTTATAGAGCCTTACACCGAGGCAGGCCATTGGCCCATCTAGCTCTGCATTGCCTCTACACTGATTGGCTGCATCTCTCCTGGATTTCAGACAGGTGGCACCAGCCCAGGGGTCAGCAACCTTTTTCAGCCATGGGCTGGTCCACCGTCCCTCAGACCATGTGGTAGACCAGACTATATTTTGGGGGGGAAATGTGAAGGAATTCCTACGCCCCACAAATAACCCAGAGACGCATTTTAAATAAAAGGATACATTCTACTCATGTAAAAACACATTGATTCCCGGACCGTCCGGGGGCTGGATTGAGAAGGCAATTGGGCCGCATCCGGCCCCCGGGCCTTAGGTTGCCTACCCCTGCACCAGCCCTTTCCTTTAAAACAGTAAGTTCCCCAAACCTGTTAGAACAAAAAAGTTTTCACATGCCAGTGAAAAGAGAGCATGGAGGGAGCCAGTCTAATTTCTCCAGGTCAACCAAAGAGGTTAACAGGATGGAGCAATTCCCCTACGAGGAACGGTTGCAGCAATTGGGGCTTTTTAGTTTATAGAAAAGGAGAGTAAAAGCCAACATGTATGTGTGTGTGTGTGTGTGTGTGTGTGTGTGTGTGGTGTGTGTGTGTATATATATATCTATATCTATATATACTTATGCATGGCATGGAGAAGGTGGATAGTGAAAAGTTTTTCTTCCTCTCTCATAGCACTAGACCTCATTGGCATCCTATGAAGCTGAATTGTCAAACTACACTTGTACCTTGGAAGTCGAATGGAATCCATTCTGGAAGTCCGTTCGACTTCCAAAACCAAATTGCGGCTTCTGATTGGCTGCAGGAAACTCCTGCAGCCAATCAGAAACCGTGGAAACCCCATCAGACATTCGGGTTCCAAAAAAACGTTCACAAACCAGAACAATCACTTCCGGGTTTGCAGCATTCGGGAGCCAAAACGTCCGAGCTCCAGGTAACTTAGGATCCAAGGTATGACTGTATAGAACTGGCTCCCACAGCAGGCAGTGATAGTCACTAACATGAATAGCTTTAAAAAGAGAATTAGACCAATTCGTGGTCATCCGTGGCTACTAGCCCCAATGGCCCATCTTTTATCCCCTCAGCTGGTGGTAGTAATGCTTCTGAATACCAGTTGCTGGAAAATGCAGCGAGGGAGATTTCTACTGTGCTCAGGTGCTGCTTGACCTCCTACAAGCATCTGATTGGCCACTGTGAGAACAGGATGCTGAACTAGATGGGTCCATCCAACAGGGGTCTTCTTATGCTCTCTCTTTTTTTGTCCAAACATTTTATCTTTTCCTTATACATTGGTACTTCATGTTAAGTACTTAATTCATTCCAGAGGTCCGTTCTAAACCTGAAACTGTTCTTAACCTGAGATACCACTTTAGCTAATGGGGCCTCCTGCTGCCGCCGCCCCGCCGGAGCACGATTTCTGTTCTCATCCTGAAGCAAAGTTCTTAACCTGAAGCACTATTTCTGGGTTAGCGGAGTCTGTAACCTGAAGCGTATGTAACCTGAAGCGTATATAACCCGAGGTACCACTGTAATGAAGTTATTCCAACCTCCTGGTCATTTTTGTCACCCTTTTTCATTCCATTTCTAAAGCCACCAGAACTGTACACAGCATTCTAAATTTGAATGAGGGCATTACAACAACAATACAATTTATATTGTAAATGGTTGTAAAGCACATCAAGAGGCGTTTTAGCTTAAAGTGCATCTTCCACACCAACTGTCATTTCAGTGACTCTCCCGTACATATGACTGCAGTATAAACCATCTTCCAAAACCATCTTTTGCTATTCATACTTTCATATCTTCACTATATGCATAGATCATTGTCTCAGAGTTCTTTGCAAACTTAGAGCAACATCCTGTACCTTGCCATTTTCCTCCTCATAAATACTTGGATGCATAGTGTCCACACAATGATACTTAAACAATATAAAGATATTCAAAACCTAAGGGGGGAAGGAACCATATCCATGTTAGAAGTTCCCTGTGCAGATTATACCTAACAATATGACAGCTGTTCAGTGTAATTATTGTATAATTTTATAAGCCTATTGGACAAAGGAGGTTATGAATAGAAAGTTCGTCAGCAATTGTCCTTTGCTTGAGATATGGAACCAGCTCACATTTTCCCTTCCACACAGAAACCAGTTACATGGTTTCAGTTTCCCTTGATTCACTTGATGAGAGGCTGGCAGTCATGCCAAATTATCTGGTGGGTTCATAATGTGCCTCAACAGTGACTGAAGACGAGACCACCAAACATACCCTCTTTTCAGGCTCAATGTGGAATTTAAATTAATGTTCCCAGGGGTGAAAGTCTATCTAACCATACCATCTAGCCACTCCAATTACATTTTTCCTCAGCCCAATCAGCATTACATTGCTTAATTTAAATAATATAAACATAATAAAGGGTTCCTTGGCAGGATTCAGAATGCTACATATATTTTATATTTGAGGTAAGGCATTTAGAGATGTGAGCTCCACTGTAGCTCTGCTGTAGCCACTGCCAACACAATTCTATATGAGTCAGTCATACTAGAAGGTTCATAAACTCTTAGTGATTGTCTTATTTGTTCATAGAGTCTCCAAGGGTGTTCTTTTACTTCAGGGAATTGTCAAGCTCACTAACCAATGTCAAGCAATACAAAAGGGAAGAACAAGCACTGAATGAAGCAGGTGTGGAAAGCAGATGTGTCCAGTGCAAGACAAGTTGTTACCCTAAAATGAGATTCTCTCTGCGTAGATATAGGCCAGTTACCAAGATTTAAGTGCTGTTGGCTCTCATGACACCAACATTGTGTTGCAAGAGGAGGAACCCACGATGGAAGTAATGGCAGGACTGATGATTGGGGTCACAGACAGAACTAGATACAGTCGTACCTCGGCTCCCGAATGCCTTGGGAGTCAAACGTTCCGGCTCCCAACGATTGAAAACCAGAAATGAGAGTTCTGATTTTGAACATTCTTTTGGAAGCCAAATGTCCGACAGGGCTTCCACGGCTTCCGATTGGCTGCAGGAGCTTCCTGCAGCCAATCAGAAGCCACGCTTTGGTTTTCTAAAGTTTCGGAAGTCAAACGGACTTCCAGAACGGATTCTGTTCAGCTTCCAAGGTACGACTGCATAGAAAAGTGGACTTGAGGCAATTATGTCAATGGTATATGGGAAACTGAGTAAGGGAGAAAGAAACTAGTCGAGTGTTCCGCCAGGTGCAAAACTTGACCGGATTTTAAATAGCTTTTGGATAACTGGAAGATGGTAATCTCTGCTTGTCGTACCGACTTCTGTTAGACTTTGGCTTTGAACAGCACTGGGAGAAAGGAATGTGGAGGTCCTAAAGAGAACAATATTTTAAGACAGTGGCCCAGTTCACAAATCATTGTAAAACATAGTTAATGGTTCATTGTGAAATTGCCAATCTGGACTATTTGGCTCCTTCCTCTTAGCACACAAAGGAAACCTCAAAAATCTTGGTTTACTGTTACATATGAACTATGGCTCATTGTTTGTTTCATTCAACTGAAACATAATTGGCTTTTCATCATGCATTGATTGGAGTGAAGAAAATCCATGATATTTGCTTTGAGTTACCTTGGTTTCTTTCTTCCCATGGTGAAAACTGACCAAAGCAGGTGTGATCAAATAGGTTTGTGCATGGCTACAAGTTACCATGATGTGTGAAAGTGCCTATTTGTCCCCAATCAAATGCAGAAATGAGCAGGCTTAAGTTCAGCGTAAGGATGCAGGTGGCACTGTGGGTTAAATCACAGAGCCTAGGACTTGCCAATCAGAAGGTCAGTGGTTCGAATCCCCACGACGGGGTGAGCTCCCATTGCTCGGTCCCTGCTCCTGCCAACCTAGCAGTTCGAAAGCGCATCGAAGTGCAAGTACTGTAGATAAATAGGTACCGCTCTGGTGGGAAGGTAAACGGCATTTCTGTGCGCTGCTCTGGTTTGCCAGAAGCAACTTAGTCATGCTGGCCACATGACCCAGAAGCTGTATGCCGGCTCCCTTGGCCAATAAAGCGAGATGAGCGCCGCAACCCCAGAGTCGGCCACAACTGGACCTAATGGTCAGGGGTCCCTTTACCTTTAAGCCCAGTGTAATGAATTTAAGAATGCATTCATGTGGGAGTGAGCTGTGAAAAACTATGAATGGCAGGAAGGGAGTGTGCTTTCTCTCTATCTCTCCCATAACATTAGAACTAGTGGATTTCCAGTGAATCTGACTGTTGGAAGATTCAGGACAGATAGAAGAAAGTACTTCATGCAGTGCGTAGTTAAACTATAGGATTTGCTCTGACAGGGAAGCAGTGATGGCCACCAACTTGGAAAGCTTTAATTGAATTTGCATTTGAATGATAATCAGGACCTGGAGGACAAAGCCTTAATTGGATTTATGCTGGTAGCAGCACGTATGGTTTTCGCAAAGTTTTGGAAGGACCTCGAGGGAGCAACCTTAACATCCTGATACAAGGAGTGTGGTAAATAGCCCTTAAAGAGAAATTAACACAAAAAACTGAAATTCTCTAAAGGAGCAAAACAGAAGAACACTTTAGCTGGAGAATGGTGGGACTTTCTTGCATTTTCAAATACTACAGTGCATGAAAGACCAGCCCCAAGATTATAAAACCAATTTATGGATAGTGTAACAAGTAATTACTTGTATGCTGTACTTTTGCACTATTCTTTCACTTCCATCATAAAGCAAAATGCTATCACTGTAAGGGAATTACTAAGGTCATATTGGGGTCTTCAGAACCAAAGTGGATGGGATTATTATTTTTGTTGCTGTTGATGATTTACATTCAAACTGCATTGTGCAGGACATTAGGTTCCAAATTGCTGAAAAATAACAATAAGTAATAAAAAGACAATAAAAAGAGGATTGGACAAATTAACGGAAGACAAGGCTTTCAGTGGCTACTAGCTACGCTCTGTCTCCACAGTCGGAGGCCCCAATGCTTCTGAATACCACTTGCTGGAAACCACAGGAGATGAGAGCACTCTTGTGCTCAAATCTTGTGGAGTTTTCTTAGGCATCTGCTTCTCCACTGTGAAAACAGGTTTCTGGACTAGATGGTCTGTTGGCCTGATCTTCTTATGCTTTATGTTCTTAACAAAAGCATGGCCAATATACTTCTGGCACTTATCAAGCTTAAATTGTGAAGTGTGGATCGTTTCAAAAGGAACCATCCTAAATCCTCACCCTTTGAGATGGAGAAATTTCCTCCACATGCTGTGTTGTGAAATGAAAGTACAACTGGTCAGATCCTGACAAAAGGTGGTAAGGGGAATATATTTTTGAATAAATCTTAGGCTGCAACCGTGCCATGTGAGGGACCATTTGCAAGACCACTGGCCCACTCCAGAACTTAAGTGGAAAGTCATTCCAATGAATTGATGCTACAGGTGGCAACCATTTTAGGCACGTCCAATTGGTGCACTATCACTGACTGCAGGTCCTTTTGGACCTGGAAGAAGGAAGAACGGCGGAAGGGTGGGGCACGTTTACATGTGTTCCTCTGACACATGTGAGGCCTGGAACAGCACCCCACACGAAATGGTCACCACCTGTATATGCCTTTCCAAAATGCCCCCGCGCTATATTTGACATTAGTTTAACATAGTCAGGTGACTGAAATGATAATATTGCATGCTTTGTTTTGAATTCATAATGAGAAGTTACTTCAAGTATATGCTTTCATCAGATGTCAACCCCCAAAGTTCTTATGAAACTGTCTAGCGTAGCATTTTGGAAGACTAAAATGCTAAAGACTAAAATTTGGAAGTATGCGGATGATACCCAGCTCTACCTCTCTTTCAAATCAGAACCAGTGAAGGCGGTGACAGTCCTGTGTGAGTGTCTGGAGGCGGTTGGAGGATGGATGGCGGCTAACAGATTGAGGTTGAATCCTGACAAGACAGAAGTACTGTTTTGGGGGGACAGGAGGCGGGCAGGTGTGGAGGATTCCCTGGTCCTGAATGGGGTAACTGTGCCCCTGAAGGACCAGGTGCACAGCCTGGGAGTCATTTTGGACTCACAGCTGTCCATGGAGGCACAGGTCAAATCCGTGTCCAGGGCAGCTGTTTACCAGCTCCATCTGGTACGCAGGCTGAGACCCTATCTGCCTGCGGACTGTCTCGCCAGAGTGGTGCATGCTCTGGTTATCTCCCGCTTGGACTACTGCAATGCGCTCTATGTGGGGCTACCTTTGAAGGTGACCCGGAAACTACAACTAATCCAGAACGCAGCAGCCAGACTGGTGACTGGGAGCGGCCGCCGAGACTATATAACACCGGTCTTGAAAGACCTACATTGGCTCCCAGTACGTTTCCGAGCACAATTCAAAGTTTTGGTGCTGACCTTTAAAGCCCTAAACGGCCTCGGTCCAGTATACTTGAAGGAGTGTCTCCACCCCCATCGTTCTACCCGGACACTGAGATCCAGCACCGAGGGCCTTCTGGCGGTTCCCTCACTGCGAGAAGCCAAGTTACAGGGAACCAGGCAGAGGGCCTTCTCGGTAGTGGCGCCCGCCCTGTGGAACGCCCTCCCATCAGATGTCAAAGAGAACAACAACTACCAGACTTTTAGAAGACATCTGAAGGCAGCCCTGTTTAGGGAAGCTTTTAATGTTTGATATATCACAGTATTTTAATATTCTTTTGGAAGCCGCCCAGAGTGGCTGGGGAAGCCCAGCCAGATGGGCGGGGTATTAATAATAATAATAATAATAATAATAATAATAATAATAATAATTAATTGTTTGAATCCTCCTTAATGTAATGTTGCTGTTATAGGAATTTATAGGAATACTGCATGTTGTTGTAATGCAATCTAATAACGTGCCTGGTACCATGATCCAAAACATGGTTACTTTACAGTAAGCTCCCCTGAAATCAACTAAGTAATTCAAACAGTGGGATGCACCACACTTACTTCCAGATGAATGTGGTGTTAAATGTGGGTCTGTTGAATGTTCATTGGTTTAAACCCTGCTGTGAAAATATTACTTTACATTCTGATTTTATGAGATCACAACTGTGCTTTATTTGGTTGTGTGTTTTTTTAAAGGAAGGCAAGGTACAGGGAATTTAACCCTGTATCTGAAAATATTTAGATGTGGCTTAGCATTTCAAAATTATCTTATGAAAGTGGCAACTAATTAAAGTTGCCATTACACCTCAGAATTTTAAACACTTTCCAAACTCTGAATGCATGGGCTTCTCTATTGGTTTTCTTTCTGTCAAAATTACAAATGCAAATAATTGAATAAAACTCTGCTAATTCTCTTCAAACCTGGAGTTGTTGTTTTTTTTAAAAAAATCTTAATCATCATAAGGTAAACAAAGAACATGTTGAAATAGAGCAGAGTTCTAATGAGTTAATGTAAAAAGAAAAGAAAAAGGCAATCTGCCTGAAAGCTGGCCGCTTGTACCCTGACAGTCATCCATCAAACCAAAAGTCTCTTTAATAAATGCCAATTATAGGGCAAATATGCACAAAACGTGGATAGCATAAGCCATGGGATCATTTCCTTCCGAGAAAATTAGTGGTGAGCAAGACTCCCATGCAGTATAAACTACCAGTCTGCCCTACAGCAAAGTTTGCTCTTGATCTGAATACTAAGTACTAATTGCTATTTCTCTTTGCATTCTGTTGTGCTGTGCACATCTATAAAAGTTTATAAAGGCACAAAAATCTATTCTCAGAACTGCAAATTCCTTCACAATTTGTATAAAAGCCTAACCTAGCTATAAAAGGGGAGGGGGGGAATGACATGCCTATAATGTACACAGTGTCTCTGACTTCCGCTGTAAACGAGTCGTTTTCCTAACTTAATCATACTCAAATTTCACCCCTTTTAAAGATCCTGATTCAAAAATGTTCTCTCATTCGCCACAGTCCGCAAATTTATTCCATCTCTTCCTGTGATACTATATGTGCATAAATTAAAAAGGAATGGTCTCGAGTAAGGCCTGGATTTGACATGTGTACATTTCTTCTTGCACTTAACATGGATTTTATAAACTTTTGTATAAAATGTGTGAGAGAAACTTCATTCACACACACACACACACAGAGAGAGAGAGAGAGAGAGAGAGAGAGAGAGAGAGAGGACATTTTGATTCCGATATTAAAAGGTATAGCTTTGACACTTTAAACCAAATGGGAATCAAAACAATACAAAGCTTTCCTTGGAGACCAGGGTTGTAGTAAAAATGTTGGACTAGGATTCAAATCTTCACTCAGCCTCACTCATTTTCTCTCAGTCTCACAGGGTTTTGGTGAGAATAACAGTGGGGAGGGGGAAGAAAGATGGACACTGCCCTGGGTTCCTTGGAAGAGAGGGTGGGATAACATGTTGCAGGTAGCATTATCAGTAAGATGCTAAAACGATTAGTTATTCTCTTCCTCAAAGGAGCCCAGGAAAGTATGCATGGTTTCCAGAAGTGGGTCACCTTGTGGGGTAGAGCTGCCATGCTAGCTTCAAGACAGCGGGGTTGCTGCCACTATTTACGTACCTGGAGGGAGAGAGGGAAGGTCAAGGTGATGGTACAGTTGACCTGGTGCTGGTGGTACACTGGCAGAGCCAATTTGTCTCTCCCACCAGTATGCCTGCACCATGCCAACCTTCCCAATGCCTCGCTGTCTCTCGCATGGCAGCTTTTCCATGAGCTGCTTCTTGCAGTCTGCCTCGCCTCTCATTTAATCCTCACATCTATGTGATAAGGTGGGTAAGCTGAGAGATGGCAACCAGCCCAAGGTCAACAACAGCTGACCTTCATGGATCAACAAAGGTTCGAACCAGGTCATCTTTGGTCCAACCCATCATTTTACACCACCGCACATAGCGGCTTTCATCTCAATTTGTCACATTTTTACATCCCTGATGTCTATGAACAGCACACCTGTCCCCTACCATCAAGAGACTTTGTTCATCTGTCAAAGTTGCTGCTGCTGCTGTTGCATTTGATATGTCTCTTGATAAGAAGCATGTTTTCAAGTACAGAATATCCCTGGCCTACATCTCGGGGTTAATGTCTACGAACAAAGAAAGAAATATGTTAACTAGACAAAGCTGCTTTCTAAGTAGTCATACTTTATGCCAGTGTATAATGACAGAATTAATTTCTTGGAGGACAATGTTCACGTTTGCTGCATTTGCACAACATGCTACATTAGTCCCGGGCTGATGTCTTACCTAATTGACCCCCAGTGTGACATCTCCCATCGCACAGGCAGGCCCGTGCTATATTCACTTATTTCCATGTTGCCTGAAATTATGATGAATGATCTGAGCTCCATTCAATTATTGAAAAAGTGCAAAGAAACAGAAACAATGAAACTGGCAAAGTGTTCTGCATTCTTTAGGAACAATTTAGGCTAATTAGCATCAACTTCTCCCCCATTCATCATACCCCTTTAGAAATATAAACAAACTGTCAGCTCTAACCTAACAAACAGATCACTGAGCTACTTAACACAAATTATTCTTACATGAAAAGCTCCTTCTCAGGCAATATTCTCCTCTAGGGCATCTGGGAAGCTGAGCTATTAAAATTGAAGACATATGTTTCAGTCAAACTTAACTTCCAGATTGTAATGATCACTGTTGTGACAGTTTTCCGTCAGCATACCGATTGCAGGCAGGATGTTACACACTTAAAACAAAATGATGAAACAATAGAGCTAAATGAGGCCTGTTCACTTAGTACTGTATTAAACAAGGTTAATTATCGCACTGAATTTCAAGGTTTCTTCTTTTATAATATGCTTCAGCTTTATAAATGGTTTGTTTTATTTGCTGTTACACCCCAAGAATGTTTCAGCATGCATCTGAGAGGTGACCGGAATGAGACAATAACCAATCACGGATGAAGAAAGAGCTGGAACTATTCTTCAGGAGCCATTGAAGGGGCGAAGTTCTCACCCTCTTGCCTTTTGAACTGCAATTGCTCCATGTTTGCCTCAGAGGAAGAACTGCAGCCCACCAAGATGGAACCCAGCCCCTCAGAACTGTGCAAAACTCCAGTCTCTATTATAATGTAAACATCAGCTTGTGGGCATAATCCACCTGGAAGTTTTCTTGCACGTGTGCCATTGAAACAAAAGGGAGCCACACCAGAATATGGCACTTCATAGTTTCTAATTTCAATGGAGTTTGCACAGGAGAACTTCCAGGTGCCTTACTTTGTTTGCTTAAACCAAGAATGGGGAACCTGTGGCCCTCCAGATGTTGTTGTGCTACACCTCCCTTCATCCCTGACTAGTGGAGAGGATGGCTGGGGCTGATGGAGTTCAACAACACCCAGGCGACCACAGGTTCCCCACCTCTGGCTTAAAGCCATTAAGTGAAAGAGGCACAATGTGCATGTGAAGTTTTCTACATAATCAATCCTCCTTTTCCCCCCATTCCTGGGATTTAAGTATATACAGTTGTACCTCGGAAGTTGAACGGAATCTGTTCCAGAAGTCCATTCGACTTCCGAAAAAGTTCGGAAACCAAGGCACGGCTTCCGATTGGTTTCTGATTGCACAGGCACATAAAGTAGCTCTCAGGGCAGCTAACAACATTCAAAGCACACTTAAACAATAAAAAGCTTTTTTAAAAAACCACGGTAACTCAGGAAATAATTAAAAACATTGGCTTAAAGTATCAAAATAAATATAAGGCCTACCTTCACCAACTGGTAGAAGCTGAAGAGAGAGGGGGAACATGTCTCTTCCACAAAATGAGTTTCACAATTGGGAGGGGAGCAGCTACAAAAGAGACCCTTACATGCCAAGCACCCTCCCATGCCATGATGTAGAGAAGGGTCTCAACATCAGATGTTAGGATCTGTGTTGCCTCCAGGCTTTGTTAGCCCATGAGCCTCCCTCTCTGTGGCCAAGTCATTTCCTCTCCAAGGCACCACTGTACACTCACTTGCCTTCTCTCTCCAGTCCCAATCCATACGATTGCCCAGAGAAAGAGCACGTGGCAAGTGGAAGGTGCTACTGTATCTCCTCCCTTGTCACTGCTTGGATGCTCAGAGATAGCAAAAGAGGACTAGAAGGCTCCAAAGGGTGGCTGTGGGTCCCCTGCAGGAGTGTAGGCCTCAGTAGGTACACCCACTTATCCCTGCTCCTGATGCTAGCCCTCCTTAGGGTGCAGGCACAATGACCTGGGGTGAGATAGCCTTTTAGAGGAAGGCAAGTGCTTTTCTTGCTCTATCAGAAGGGAGCAAGTCATCTAGCAAGCTAGCTAACGATAACTTCTAAGGGCCAAACCAGCCATGTGTGTGTTTATTAAACATGTGCATTCTGATTTGACCTCTGGGAATGGGGAATTTACTTTAAACACTAAACCAATCAAAACCCACTTCTCTCCCCATGCTCTACTGCTTGAAATTGCTTGTCTCTCAGCCAGGTTTGATAGAGGAAGTGAGCCAGGCTGGAGAAAAACAGTTTCAAGTAGCAATGTGGTAAGGCAGGGCAGGCTGGAGTTTGCTCCCATCTCCAGCGTGCTCCATTTAAAATGAACACCCGCAAACATTTGATAGCCAAACTAGGGTGTCTGTGCTCAATAAGCATGCACATCTCTGGTTCAGCCCTAATACCATGACTATTTCTAACCAGTATTTTACTATGGGAATTCTAGGAGAAAATTCTGACAAGATGAACAGGATGCTTTCAGCATCACTGAAAGGAGAAGTAGCAGACTTTTCAGCTATGTTGTTCTTTTACTGCTGTAGGAAATGCTTCCTGCATATTCCCTGCCTCCTTGAGGTGGTAGGGGAGGGCTGGAAAATGCAACACTAGCAGTTTGAGAACACTTTCATTGCTTCCTTAGAGGTTTTCCTGGTTTGCCTTTTTTTTTTTTTTTTTTTTTTGTCCAGTAAGAAATATATTGCAGCTAAGTGGGGATTTGATTTTTACCCATTTTCCTCTGACATCCTAATATCTTTATTTCTGATAACGCTAGAAAACAGTATGTTGCAGAGTTAACTGATTTTTTTTTCCAACTTTCCCATTGTAACTTCTAAGCCTGGGATCTAACCTAACAACATTTCAGACAGGGACCTCTGGTAATACTTGCAAGTTATATCATGCCAAGGAACACTTCCTGAGCTATCATCACACACTGGTGAAGGTTCCTGTCCTGTTCATCAGGTGTGAAAGGTGGCAAGCTCCTGGATGGAGACAGAGCCATTAGACAGAGACAGATGCAGGCAGAAGAAAAAGGCTGGAATGGATCTGCAGGTTCTGCCTGTGCCACTTCAAGAGACAGATACCAGCAGAAGCTGCAGTTCTAGATCTATTTCAGCCTTTTGGTTCTGTCTGTGTCTCTGTCTGCCTTCCTCTTTATCTCTCCTTCCTTAGTCTCTGCTACACTATGGCCACCGAGGGAGCTGGGTAACTTCTCTATACCCTCTCATCCTCATGATGATCCCCAGGTTTTTGAAACATTGGGCTGTGTCTGGGCACACCCAGCACATCCTGTGTGCATGATCCTGCACCAGCAGTGGGATAAGGTGTTCCAAACACAAGGTGTTCCAAACAGATAAGCAAACGGGGCAGTGGGAGTAGGGTGGCGGGGTGCAAAAAGGTTCCTGTACCTTTTATAGTTCCACAGAAAAGGGAATTTCAGAAGGCACAGCTTTTAAAGATAGACCAGTCCCCCATTTCAGTATCACCCATGTTGGGTAGGCTACTAGACCTGGAGAACCCATCCTAATCTTTTTTCTCTCTGCTGCCACCACCTGCTTATGTGTCACCTAGGACAAGGGAGTGGGATACCCAGTGCCTAATGGTCGTCTCTTCAAGAGTAGGGCAACAGTCAGATGAATGCCAGTTCTCTGGCTTGGCAACTGGCTTGGGGTCCATCTCCCCTCTATTCTCTCAAACACTGTAACAACCAGTAGCATAGTCCCAGTAGTTGAAACCATGTGGGAGGTTAACTAGCCCTTGAGTGTGTATAGAACCCAGTACAGCTCGGAAATCCAATTAAGAAGTTTATTCAAAGGGAATATGTGTACAAAGGAAGAGGTGGGAGAAATAGCAAGCATGGAGCTCAAAATGGAAATAAAAGAGTTGTTGGCATTTGTCTGTGTCAAGACAGAATGGAGTGCACCTCCAGCAGTGAGGTCAAACTACTGCATTAGCAGCACTGAAATGACTTCCCTGGGCAGTGAGTATGGAAGTCCAGGGCTGCCCAGACTACAAGATCCCCGCCTCTCAGCCTCACTGATGTGGTCCAAAGAAAAGCAGAGCAATATGTTTGGCATCAGCTTGGCTGCAGGAGTTGCCAGAAGGAATTGTTCAAAGCAGCATCCAACTGTCTTAGGGACTCCTCTCCAGATTTGTGTGAGGTTTGCTCCTTAGCCTTTTCTTCTAAAGATGTTCCACAAAGCAGCGGGTATGCTCCAAATGAGCATAGCCACAAGGCAGTGGAAGCTTAGGATCAGAGTTTTCCTTCTCCTAGATGGGCTACCTTCCCAGGTTGACAAGCTCCATCTGCCTGCCTCTTCAGCACATTCAGCAACTGCCTTCTTGACCATTGAACCCACTATTGGTATCATCCACTCAGTTTGCAGGAACTTGTCTTTGCATGCAGAGAAAGTCCCTAACTCACTGAGGGTTTGAGACCAATTGGCTACCCTCACCTGGTTTAGCCAGCCAGTTGAAGCCATTTCCAGGGTGTGGCTGCTGTTGCATGCTGACAGCTTCTAGGAGCCACATGTGAGAGCTGAGTGCAGGGTGGGGACCAAAGGTGGCCAAACTACGCCAGAAAGAGCATGATGTGCTCCCAACAGAGGGACATAACCCTAACACCCTGGAATATCAGAATATTGGTTTGGTGAATCCTACACTTGATCCAAACTAACAAACTAAGGGCTCTTCCACACTTCCAACCACTTTCCCCCAGGAAAGACCTTCTGCTGAATCAGAACTCACATCAATCGTTTTTTCTACAAATGGATGTTTGTTCTGATTCAGTGGTAAATGACCGGTTTTCCTGGGTAAAGTGTCAGGATAAACAAAAACACCTCTCAGCCCCATGCCTAGAAAGAATAGGGCAAATGGAAAACCTCTTGGACCTGTGCTTTCCAGGTATGGGAGAAGTGGAAGTGTGGACAAACTCTCAGTGGCGACCACTAGCAACTTCAGCCTTCAGTTGTGTGTCAGGGAAAACAAGGAGGACACAGCTGTTACGGCCACAGCCCATTTTTAAAGGTTTCTTACCCACCTGGTTTCGACAAAGAGCTTGTTGGTTTTTGCCAGTCACAAGCTACGTCACATCATTTGGGAATCTGAGAAGTGGCTATCTGGGTGTTAATTGTCACTGGACAATTACTCCCTGTTGCTGCTTATGTACTTAGGAACTCGGACAGAAGGACGTGGCTGGCTCAGAGGGACTGGAGGACAAGAGATCATAACTTTTCACCACGTAGCTTGTCATGACACCTGTTTACATAATAAGCTACTCCTGCTGAAATGCCCTTGTCTATGCAACAGTTAAAGATGCAGGAGTCCCCTATCCTCTTTTGTATCTAACCATTCTAGGGAGGTATCAGGTGAAATAGTGAGCATTTCAAAAGTGGCAAGCAGTTCTTCATACCTAGAAAGTGCAGAAGGAACTGTCCAAATGAGAATGTTTTCTTCATTTCCAGAAAGGGTGCAAATACTAAAGGCTCTTCTTGCATTTTCGAAGCTGGTTTTGAAATGAAGAATTCTCTTTCCTGATTAAGCCAGATGCTAAATTTCGTGAAAACAGCTGATGTTGTCACTGCTCTTAACATTATCTTAGAGGTACTATAAGAATCAATGTTAAAAAACGTACTCTTGCTGGTTTAAACATTCCTTAGCATTCTGACCATAAAGCCTTGAAGTCTGCCCACCAACATTCAATTTGTTTTGGAACAGCACACCACTCAACAGCAGGAGGATGAAAAGAAACGACAACTTTAAGCTGAAGAAGCAGGCTAAATATCAGCAATAGCTTCCTGCAGTGAAATCTATAGACTGTGAAGTAGTCTGTAAAGGAAGTGGTGAAGTCTTTGTCACTTGGGACACTTTAGGCACACATTAGAAATCATGATAATGAGCGTAATCGTGCATGGGCAAAATGATAATAAACAAGGAGATTCTTTCCATCTCTGGCCATTATGACATGAGTAGCATCATAAGAACAATGAGAATATGCTGATAATCAGCAGGATGGTAGAAGGCATGTCCAGATGTTCTCTTTCTCCTCCTCCTAGAGAGATCAGTCAAAGGGCTTTGCAGTAATACCACAATTGGCTTCCTCCACACAGCATCTGATGTGAGGAATTTTGAAACCTCACAGCTGCCTCTTGTGCATTTTGCCCCTCTCTGGAATGGCACCAAAGAATGTTCTCCCCCTATAATAACTTTGAGAGGAGTTTCATACATAAGGCTTAAAGCAGTTCTCACTCCAATGGCTTAGTGTATAATAAAATGTAAGACAAGCACTGCACGGGATGTTCGTTTGCACTGCAGATCACTTACTACCACTTTTTCCTTATTCGTGTGACATGTGGGACTAGAAACGTGTGCCTCCTGAACCTGCACTAAAACTCTGCACATGCACACCCCGATGTTGTAGGGCTTGTCCACACCAGAGTTTGCTGTGTGTTTTCAGCTGCTTGCATTCCTGTTTAATATGTGTAGTCAATAACAATAATAAAATAATAAAATTTTATTTATATCCCGCCCTCCCCTGCTGAAGCCAGGCTAACAACAGTAAAATAATACAACATTCTAAAATCATTTCATTATAAAATCAGTTCAAATCAAATTAATGGCAACCATTGCGCTAGAGTTCTGTGAGGATTGCCAAAGGAGGGGGTCAGGCTTTGCCCTGGCCAAAGGCCTGGTGGAACAGCTCTGTTTTGCAGGCCCTGCGGAAAGATGTCAAGTCCTGCAGGGCCCTAGTGTCTTGTGACAGAGCGTTCCACCAGATCGGGGCCACGGCCAAAAAAGCCCTGGCTCTGGTTGAGGCCAGCCTCAACTCCCTGTGTCCCAGGACCTCCAAGATGTTTTTGTTTGAAGACCGTAAGGTCCTCCGTGGGACATACCAGGAGAGGCGGTCCCGTAGGTACAAGGGTCCTAGGCCTGCCTAGTCAAGAAGATATTAACCTCAAACACCACCAGTCTCAATGTGTTTCCCTTGTAAATTTGGGTATACCCAATCCAGTAAATTGGGGGAATCAGGCTCCACTCAGGGCTGCAGATTATATGATTCAGGTAGTTTTTGGGTGGCTGAATCAATTACCACTTTCTGCTACTCTCCTATCCATGCCCACTACTTCATCAATGCTTTCATTTATTTTCCGGCTGTGCTTATAACTATTTCTGGTGTGCTCCTGAATCAAGGAATTTCCCCCCCTTTTGATCCCTCAGATTTGCACAAAATCCAAAAACTGCACAAGCAAATCACATTAAAAATGTCTACACCAAATATATCGGGCAATAATTTGAAAAGTGTGTGCTGAGAACCAGCAGGCTAGTAAGGGTGAGACAGAAGCTTATCCATATATGCATAGTTATGAATTGGGGGGGTGGGGCAGATTGCCCAGAATCTCCCCCTAAGAAAAGCTCAACAACTCTGGTCAATCCAATGGGTAGATTACTGCCAGTTTATTTATAGTGGGAGTAGATCGCAGTCTCTTGGAAGTTGGACTGAAGGGGACTGAAGGGCAGCAGACATGCTAGCTGGCTGGAGTGGGTTATTACAGAGAGACACAGAGATGGCACTTAGGATGCCTCTGAACCCATTGCTGCACTTCTGGGAAGGACAAGTCCCTCTTGGGATGTACCGTATTTTTCGTCCCATAGGACGCACCGGCCCATAGGACGCACCAAGTTTTTTGGGGGGGAAATAAAGGGGAAAAAAATTATTTCCCCCCAGGCGCTTGTGGGGCCGGCAGCGGGGAGAAGCACTCTTCTCCCCACCGCCTGCCTGCAGACCAGGTCCGGGGACAGCGGGAAGACGCGCTGCGCCTCCCCGCTGTCCCCGGAGCTTGCGGGGCTGGCGGCGGGGAGAAGCACGCATCTCCCTGCCGTCAGCCTCCAAACCACATTGGGAAACAGCGGGATGGTGGCGTTCCGCCTCCCCGCTGTCCCCCGACCTTGTAGGGCTGGCGCTGCAGCTCTCCTGAAGCCTGGAGAGCGAGAGGGGTCGGTGCGCACCGACCCCTCTCACTCTCCAGGCTTCAGCGAAAGCCTGCATTCGCCCCATAGGACGCACACACATTTCCCCTTCATTTTTGGAGGGAGGAAAGTGCGTCCTATAGGGCGAAAAATACGGTAAATGCTGTGAACTCTCCTTTGATAAAACTCAAGTATAAATATGTGTGAATAAACCACATATCTAAGACACAGCAGACTCCACTGTGCCTTGATATTCTGATGGAAACACAGCCCTGAAACCTACCCAGAATCTTACTATGACTCGGCAGAGATTGGGGGTGGCATGTAACACTGGTGTCAGAAGTGGGATCTGTTTCCTAGAGGAAAAGACCTGAGAGCAGAAGTGTTCCAGAACTCGAGGGTGGAATAGCAGCACTCCTCGAGTGCGTACACACACATTCCATTTTATCCCTCAGATTTGTGCAAAACCAGAAAACTTCACAGGGAAATTTACAATTGCTTGACTTTGTGCTTTTGCACACTTCTTGGGGGACCTATCTGCATTCATGCCCCAGCAGTACTTAACTGACATAATAGAATCAAAAAATTAGAAGATTGGGATAAACACAAAAGGGAATGCCTACCAATATTAACAGGAAAGCCCAAAGTTGCTCCTCGTATACCAATTCAAATAAATGCAAGTGTGGGCAACTCCAGTCTAATTCAAATGTGGATGTGGGGAGTGGATAAATAGCTAAATAATGCTCATATGTGGACAAGCCCAGAGTCTCACTGAAATAAATATAGCTGTGTAAATACTGGGATACAAATATTACCAGAGACATGTCCAAAGCGCTTCTGCACGCACAGAAGCAGCTGCCAATATTCCTTCCAGCTGCAGCCTCACAGGTACGACACAGAGCAACCTCTAATATTCAGGGAGCTACTACCAGGAAGAATCTGAAAAACCTCATGAGGAATAATGTGCACAACTTTGGATCCTATCCATAAAACAAAACAGACACCACTAAAAGGACAGTAAGGACACTCATGGGGGGCTTTGTCACTCATGAGCAAGCTGCTGCAAGATAATATTTTAGTGTTCAGCTAGTAAGTGATTCCTGGAGAATAAATATGATCCCATGATTCTAACAGTGACTGTCAGTTTCATGAACCAAATGGTATACTTTTAAAGTTGCCTATGCCTGTCCACTAAGAACTTTTTTTAGCATTGGGGAAAGCACATGTTTTCACAAAATACTCCAAATGTGGGAACATCAGGGAACTTCTGCAGCCTAGCTTAATCATTCTCTGGAGAGTAACAACTCTCGTTTCCTGTCTGCTTCCATTACTTCCTGCTTGTTTATTCTTCAATTTGCAGAGCCTTCCTAAGAAACAATCGTGGTCCAATCTTGTGTGTATTTACTGAAGAAAAAAAACAGGACTTCAGTAGGAATTAATCACTAGTAAGTGCACATTAATCTGCATGCACACTTGCATGAGAGTAAATGTCACTGGAATCCATCGGACATAATTTGCAAAAGGGCATGAATAAAATGGGGTTGCGTATTAGAAGATGAAGGAGAGTTTGGATTTGATAACCCGCTTTATCACTACCCTAAGGAGTCTCAAAGCGGCTAACATTCTCCTTTCCCTTCCTCCCCCACAACAAACATTCTGTAAGGTGAGTGGGGCTGAGAGACTTCAGAGAAGTGTGACTGGCCCAAGGTCACCCAGCAGCTGCATGTGGAGGAGCGGGGAATCGAACCCGGTTCACCAGATTATGAGTCCACTGCTCCTAACCACTACACCACACTGGAAAACCCAAATATACCCACCTCTAAATTGCTGCCCAAGCTGTGTGGAAGTCCATTGTGTTCTACCACAAGATAGTTCTATTTATCTGAACAAAAGACGCACATGGTTACACTCGGAAAACTTCCAGAGATAGCCAGTTATGGCAGCTCACTCACACAACAGCCGGTCTGCAAGTGGGAGTCCTGTTCTTAGTGTAGCTCAATAGCCCAATCCAATACATGCTTTACAAAAGATGCTGCAAAATCAATTATTATACTCTGCAGCTAAGTTCTGTATGCCAGCACTTTTGCTGCTGCTTGCACACAACATCAACTCTCTAACTTTTCTGTGCTAATGTTATGTTGGATGTCACCCTGTGATTTAAAAAAGAAATCATAAAAATTAGTAAAGCTGAACAATTAAATTGTATATGCATTTAAAACTTGCAACTTTATATACATACGTTTTAAATTAAATTCATATTTCTTCATTTCAGACAAGGCCAGCAATATTGAATTAGGCAATAGTGTGCACTGAATTGTGCAATACCAAGAAGCCAGTTTAGATTAGATTAGATTAGATTAGATAATTTATTGTCATTGTCCGTATATACACAGTATACACAACAACGAAAATCAAACACCCAAGACCGGATTCACATACACATTTGCACGTATCTCCAACACTCTCTCTCTCAGCTTAAATAATTTTATTTTCTTTCTGTAAAACAGACTGCACTATATTAACTATTAAATGTATTTTAAATACAGTATGATGGTCTGCTTGAAGCAGAGACAGGTGACCTGTGACTCTTCATATGTTACTGGACTACAAAGTCCTTCCTCCCTGACCACTGGCCATGCTGCTGGGGCTACTGGGAGCTGGAGATCAACAATGACCACTCACCCTTCTAAGGTGGGTGGGCGGTTGCAGACCATCGCCCCATTCACCATCCCCAGCAGCAGAAGCTCACATGTTGGCCAGTCGTTAAGGGAATTAACTGGCCTGAAGGGGTACCGAGTGGGATTCCCTGCCAGGAAGTCAAGATGAAATGAGCCAGTCAGAGGCCCGGCTGGATGGGCAATGCCTTGCTGCCTGGCTAGGCATTAACGGCGCTGTGGGTTAAACCACAGAGCCTAGGACTAATAATAATAATAATAATAATAATAATAATAATAATAATAATTTATTTGTACCCCGCCCATCTGGCTGGGTTTCCCCAGCCACTCTGGGCGGCTTCCATAGAAACCAAAAATACACTAAAATATCACACATTAAAAACTTCCCTGAAGTTTTTCCCTGACTTGCCGATCAGAAGGTCAGCGGTTCGAATCCCTGCGACGGGCTGAGCTCCCGTTGTTCAGTCCCTGCTCCTGCCAACCTAGCAGTTCGAAAGCACGTCAAAGTGCAAGTAGATAAATAGGTACCACTCTGGCGGGAAGGTAAACGGCATTTCCGTGCACTGCTCTGGTTTGCCAGAAGTGGCTTAGTCATGCTGGCCACATGACCCAGAAGCTGTACGTCGGCTCCCTCAGCCAGTAAAGCGAGATGAGCGCCGCAACCCCAGAGTCGGCCATGACTGGACCTAATGGTCAGGGGTCCCTTTACCTTTTATGCCTAGGCAGGTAGCACTAGCACACAATTTGTATTCACAATTGTGTGCTATCGTGAATACTGCATTTAGCCCCTTTCTGTATAATTGTGTAGGCAGGTAGCAATGACATTTGGCAGTCACTAGTTCCCCAATAAGCAATAAGCAATAACCTGGTGTTTATCATTTATCGGTTGAATTTCTTCCCTGCCTTCATCGAACAGACCACAGAGAGGCTTACAGTATCATCCCATCAAATACCGTTTGAAATATTGTACAAAAAAGAAAGTTAGAAGCTGAATTGAAAATGTAAGCAGCAAACAGCAACCCCACAGCATTCTGATATCTAACATGGCTGCAATTATTACACCCACAAAGCCTAAATTAACAAAAATGCCTTTGACTAGTATCAAAATGTTACTATTAAGGGGGATTATCCAGCTGTCAAAGGGAGAGAGTTGCACAATCAGGGTGCCACTTCAGAGAAATCCCTGTTTGATGTCATTGTTGAAGGTTAATAATAATAATAATGATGATGATGATGATGATGATGATAATAATAATAATAATAATTTATGCAGGACCACCAACAGGAACTCCCCCATTGATTGAAAGGCATAGACCAGTATGAACTGAAGGAGGCACTTATTCAAGTTTTTGGATCCTGAGCCTCTTAGGAATTTAGATACAAATGTCAGAGTCTTCATTTGGGTCTAGTAGCATATAGGCACCCAGTGCAGTTCCCAAAGGAAAGATATCATGTGATCCCATCCCTGGACTGAAACAGCAGTCTTGTTGCTGTGCACTGCATCAGCTGAGGCTTCCAGACTACCCTACGTAGAGTATATTGCAGTACTCTAAATGTGAGGTTTGGAAAACTGTGGCCAGACTCTATTCTTAGCATGATGGCAACCTGGAGGAAAAAAACAGTATTTTCTTCTCATTTTGCACTGTATTACTTTAACTGGGCTAGCGCCACAGCTCACCACAAGTTCCGCCAACTCTCCACCCACAACAGCCATTCACAATCTCCCTGTCCAGTCTTTTTAATTATTTCACCACACTGGTTGTGGATTGCTGCTGGGTGTAAGAAATAGAAAATATATAAAGTGTGATAAATAACAGCAGCATTTGGCATCCTGAGATGCAGGCAATGAAGTGTTAAAGGCCCTGAAAGAAATGAAGGTTGTTGAAATATGCAGTGCAGTAAGAATTTTGTACATGTCTTAACAGTACAGTTGTCATACCCCTGAAAAACCCAGTCGTTTGCTTTTCTTGCTACACAATAATGAAATAAACTAGAATAACAGTGCGATGACAAATGTTCTCAGGGTTTGTATGCTTATATTGGTATTTATCATTTTCTTTTTAAAGGCAAATGTTATCAAAATATCTTTTGTGAAAAGAAGATCTGGAGAAATATACTGGCAAAACATGTTCAAACCGCATTAAGTATCAGTTTGAAACGATGTTAGAAGGGGGCGGGGAGTGCAGCTAATACCAATCTATCAAAATTAAAACAGTTTAAAGGAGCACAATGAAATTATAAGTTGTATCTTTATGCGATGATGCAGGTGGATACACAGGCGTGGCATAGAAAAGAAGATGAAATAAAGAGAGGGCGTGAACCCTTACGAAAGCAAAACTAATTATGGGACAGGATCTGTCTCTGTAGCAGAATGGGAAGAAAGCCATTAAAGTCAGCAATCAAAACGTTTAGGCGAACATGGAATAAATTTGCAACCAGTTATGTAATATAGTATTTAGTTTTGCAGACGCTATGCCAACAGGAAATAGACGTGTGGCTTATTAATGCATTGGACACCTATTTTAAGACAAAAAATAACCTTTAAAAAAGTACACATGGTAGCCCATTTCATGCAGAAATTGGAATGGTTAACATTTCAGAGCCAGTCAGTGGCAGGCCCTGCATCCATGTGAAGTGATGACTCAGGTAGCACCACCAAGCAGCACAGATGAAGGTGGCTTGGGTGGTGCTACAAGGCTTTTAAAATGCTTTTGTCCTTGCAGGAGGGTGGCATCACCTTGTCCTGTGCTAATGGTATGCCACAATGACAGCTGAGGGAAGGGCGGGACATACTGTGACACTCATTGCTACAAAAATGCACTGTTTGATCACTGAGGATGAAAGGTGCTCTCTGCAGAGGTAAAAAGATACAGTGAGAAAAAATGTCCACAGAGAGGGTCTGTCACAACAAACACAACAAAAGGTCCTGAAGCACCAGGCTAACACATTTATTGTGGCCTACTAAACCTTCATCGGCCAGAGCTTACTTTGCCAAAGACGTTAAGTGGTCAATTCAACGGATAGGCATGTAAGGTGAATGGTAAAGGCCCCTGGATGGTTAAGTCCAGTCGAATTCAACTATGGGGTGCGGCGTTCATCTCAGGTTTCAGGCCGAGGGAGCCGATGTTTGTCCACAGAAAGCTTTCCGGGTCATGTGGCCAACATGACTAAACCACTTCTGGTGCAATGGGACCCCGTGGTGAGTGCCAGAGCACATAAAAACGCCATTTACCTTCCCGACGCAGCAGTACCTGTTTATCTACTTGCGCTGGTATGCTTTCGAACCGCTAGGTTGGCAGAAGCTGGGACAGAGCAACAGGAGCTTAGCCCATCGTGGGGATTCGAACTGTCAACCTTGGAATTACTTAGCCCAGGAGGCTCGGTGGTTTAGACGACAGCGCCACCTATCATCTATCTATCTATCTATCTATCTATCTATCTATCTATCTATCTATCTATCATCTATCTATCTCATAAAAATGGAGTGAAGAAAGAGTTGGAAAATAATCTTACAAAATGAAGCTAAAGACCAAGAGATCACTGTGCAGTGCACAAACGAGTAAGAGATTCAATAAAAGCGGGTGTGACCCACTCCCAGCTGGTTAGGAGTTTGCAAAACAAGGTTATACTACTAAAAGGGGACATTTTCTTTTTGCTTTAAGCTAGCCACTCCCAGTCCCTACTGATGTCGAGTCTGACAGACTCAGACATGGTAATACATTCCAACTCAGCAGCTTCACATCTGAGTCTCCTTTTGAAACGTTTTTGCTGAAGTATGAAACACTTTGAAGTATACTACAGAATGGACAAGAAGAGTGCTGAAGTGTCAACCCTTTTTGTAACCCGCCCTGGGACAATTTTGTGAACTAAGTTGTGTTCAGAGTAGACCCAGTGAAATTAACGGACCTAACTTTCTCATGTTCCTTGAAGAAAACAAAAACGAAAAGTTCATGGAATGTCTGGTGCAAAGGTAGACAACATGGTGCTTCCAGATGTTGTGGACTATAAACTCACATCATTCCTGACTGTTGAGCATCAGGTGGGGCTCATGGAAATTGTGGTTCATAACATCTGGAGTGCAACACACTGGCTATGAATTAAGACTTCGTTTGCTTATTTATTTTTACCAACTCGAGAGAGAGAGAGAGAGAGAGAGAGCACGCAGATCTCAACAATATTCTCGTTATAATAAAAAAAAACTTGCCTTCAGAATCAGAACCAATTGCTGGGGCACAACAGCGGGACTACTGAGCTCCTGCTGCTTTTATGAGCTTCTCACAGGCATGTAGTTGACCATTGTGGGAAATCCGTTTGCTGGGCTAGATGGACTTTTAGTCTGATCCACCAGAACTCTTTTTATGTTCTTAAGGGTAGTTATTAATATCTATAGCAACAGAGCAATAGGTCACCTTATTTTGAAGGGAAGAATAGCTGGGAGATGGCCACAGATATAGCAAAGATACAAGTGTTGAAAAATCAAAGGTATGCATCTGGTAGACTGATTTTTCAGGGCTTGGCAGACATAATGTCTCACCTTGGTGATGGATTATTCTCAAATTACAAAAAAAATAAATAAAAACATATCTGGTCATGTTTCAGCCACATCTCCATGAAGAATGAAAAATATTGTGGAAACAAGGCCCACCTGTCTGAACGATATTCTAGTGACGAATAGACCTGGGCTGAAAGCAGGAGTTGCCGGGTGGGGAAGACATTTACAAAAGAATTGTTTTGTGTTATGACTTCAGGTGTGCTGGCATATACATATATATTCCCTGTACACTATTAGAACATTTCATAACATCCCAGTTTCATAAAGGAAGAGAACTATGAATTCATAGAACTAGGACAGGAAAATGGTATATCCTGTTAAAAGTTTCAGTTTAATATTATTAAACTGCAGAAACACCAGCAGTTGTAAATATAGTTTCAGCAGCTAGAGAAACAAATAGATAGTATAAACTTGAACAAAAACATATCACACATGTTATTTCAGGCCTGTGTACTTCTTCAAAATGCTGTAAGTGTCAAAGATTTCACTTGCAAGGTAAAATAAGCAAATTCTGGCAGTAACATAAACTGTCCACATAATCACTTGGGGCTATGCTCATGTAACTTCATTGGAAAGTTCAAGAGAAATGCCTAGCTCTGAAAACCCATGCCATTTTACAAATACGCAATGCATTAATCATACGTACTGTTGGCATCTCAGAACATTTCTAAAATATTCAACCTTATAGGTAATCTTACTCATGATCTGACATTGCTTTCAGAGTCAGGCTCGCGTTATTGGAACCTTTTTAAAGTGATACATTTCAAAGCCGCAAGAACATATCCTTCCAATAAAAAAGGAGCATGTTCTCATTTTTAAAGTTAAGGATTAATATGTACAGTGAGAGGCTACAGCTGTGAAGAATTTTCTTTTCAAAAAACACATTAAATTTATCCCAGAACACTATGAAATCAAAGTGTGTCAAGTGTGATTCACAAAACAGCAAAGTTGGAGCAACCATACTTAGCCCCGCTGGAATCAATGGACACAACATATACATAAATTCTAGCTGAATTCAACTCTTGAACTCTTTTGAGTTTCCAAGCAGAATAAGCCAATGGCACTAGCTCAGTAGAGGAAGTCAAGGAAGACTAAATCCAGTCATAGGTGCAAGCTGAAATTTACTGAATAATCCAAGATGTTTCAAGCATTCAGAGGTTCACCTTCATGGAAAACTTGGCATTAAGAAATGGGGGAAAGAAATATTTTTGTCCACAGCTTGCTCCACACTTTTGCAATAGTAGAACTTAAAGACAGTAGGCAGTCTGGTTATTTGTTTTCAGTTGCCACTATACATGTTGTTCCACTTGTACAGGGTCTAGGATTTTGCAGCCTGAGATCATAGTATGGACTATTTGGCTTCAGCTGGGCAAAAGGTTCAGACAGCACGTGGCACCAAACCAACTTCAGTGTAGAATACCTTTCATCTACCAAATAAAATTTAGGACAGATGCTTTTTCGATACTGTCACAGCCACCCAGGTGGGTCCCAGCTCACGAGAGACCTTACTCCGTTGTAGTTTACTTACAGGAAAAGTTTATTGAAGATAATTGCTTCTTTCACAGTTCAGCATTGTGGCTGTACGTCTGTCACGTTAGACCGCCGAAGTCCCCCTCTGACTCCTCCCCTCCTCCACACCAACTTAATAGCCTGGCTCTAGACCACCTCTTCCTCTCCTTTCTTTTCCGCAGGGTCTTTCTGCCCCCCTGGGTTCTCTCTTTCCGGGATTCGCCTGAGGCTGAATCCTCTGCCGCCTCCTCCCCCCTCCTTCTGGCTTTGGGGCCGGGCTCCTCCTCTGAGCTTTCCCCACTTCCGCGCGCCTCTATGTTTGAACTTGGCGCGCGTACGTTGCTTTTGACCTTTCCTTCGTCCTCTATACTGCCCCCTGTTCCACTCTCTACCCTTTCCGGCTGAACACCTTGCTCCAACCCCCTCTCTCTGTTTTCTCCTGTTCCTCCTCCCTCCGAGAGGCTGACAACTCCACCCCCTTTACTCCGTTCCGGCTGAGACCCCTCTGACAGCGTCTGTGCTTCACTGGGCTTTCTCCCCTCCTTCCCTGACTTTTCACAGCTTCTCTCTTCTCCTGCTTTTCGCCTGATCATGCTAGCTCCCTTTTGGGAATCCTCTGACTCACTGCTTAGGCTCATAGATTCCCTTCGAATTCCGTCATCTTCTTCCTCGTCTCTCTCTCCCTCCTCCCACTCGCTTTCCGTCTCCTCTGCCATCTCCTCACTTCTCCCAGAAACCCTGACATCCATCCCCCCCTCGAAGCCCCCCCTTCCCCCCTCCCGGTCGCTGGGTGCAGGTTGAGGGAAATGTGGTTCTTCCTGGGTCGGTTCAGGATACCGGGTGTCCACGTCAATCTTCTCCTCTGGCAGCTCCGTATACGTGTGTTCGAACTCGGGTTCCCCCCCTGAAGGCATCACAGTCTCTTCCTCCCTCACTGCTTCTCCTGGCGCTGCCTGCCAAGGACCTATCATCCACCTCTGACTCCATACTTCCCTTGGCTGATCCACCCACCAATAAGGGTTTGTCTCTCCCCCCCCCCAGGCGGGGATCCCTGGTCGGGCTTGGTTTGGGCGTAGAGCCCTCGGGCGAGGAGAAACCCCCGAACGTGCTGCCCGACAAAGTGGGCGTGAAAAGCCAATCATCAAAATACTCCTCGGGCATGGGTTTGTGCGGAAAAATTGCATGAAACTCCTCCTTCAACAGGGGTTCGTCCAAAGCGTAACCCGGCACCCAGCTATTTGCAGAGACTGGAGTGCCTTCCCTGGCGAGAAAATATTCAACTCCCTCCTCCCCCCATCGTGAATCCAGTATCTCTGTGACCTCATTAAGAGGTTCTGGTCTTGGCGACTCCCCTCTCTCAGGCGCCCTTCTACGTGGCTCTGGAGGTGCTCCTGACTCTTGAAACCTGTGTGGGGCTTTGTAGGGAGTGAGCACCGACCTATGAAAGACCGGGTGCACCCTGGAGCCCTCCGGAAGGGCTAGGCGAAAAGCCACCGGATTGATCTTAGCCTCAACTTGATATGGTCCTAGCTGCCTGTGTTCTAACTTCTTTTTGGCCAACGACCTGGCCGGCATCGCGTGGGCTGCTAACCATACCCAGTCCCCAACCTGAATGTCTTCCCCCGCCCTTCTGTGTTTATCGGCTTGCACCTTATACGCCTGCTTTGCCAGCTCCAAATGTCTCCGCAGCTCCTCGTGCACCTCTTGCAACTCTGCTGCAAACTGGTCGGCATTTTGAGGTCCCCCCCCTTCAGGTGCTGTAAAGCTCGGGAAGGTTCTGGGATGACGTCCATAGTTCGCGAAGAAAGGCGTCACCCCGGTGGATGCGTGCTTCGTGTTGTTGTAGGCGAACTCAGCCATCGGCAGGTAGTCCACCCACGCCGCGGGTCGCTGGTTGGCGTAACACCGTAGGTACTGCTGCATGATCGCGTTGACCCTCTCCGCTTGACCGTTGGTCTGTGGATGCCTCGCCGACGTCAGGTTGATCTTGACGTGCAAGATACCCAGAAGCTTCCGCCAGAAAGTGGAAACAAATTGGCGCCCCCTGTCGGACAAGACGGACTGCGGTAGTCCATGCACTCTGAAGACGTGATCGATGAAGAGCTTTGCGGTCTGTTCTGCCGTCGCCACCTTGGCACAAGGAATGAAGTGCGCCATCTTGGTGAACAAGTCCACAACCACTAACACCGCCGTCTTACCTCTGGAGCTGGGCAGGTCTGTAACAAAGTCCAACGCTACCCTCTCCCACGGTTGCTGCGGTGTCTCCAGCGGTTCTAACAATCCCGCCTGCTTCTGATGCACTGGTTTGGACCTCTGGCAGATATCGCACCTGGCTACGTAGTCCGCCACCTCTCCTCTCATCTGGGGCCACCAAAAGTCCCTTGCCACCAACTCCATCGTCTTCTCTGTGCCGAAATGGCCCGCACTCGGGGCATCGTGCAATTGTTGCAAAACCGTGGCGCGAAGCTCGTCGGTGGGCACGTAAAGGGCGCCCTTGCGAGTCAAAAGTCCATCCTGCAACTGAAACTCATTGTTGTCAGGCGACCCTCTGCGGAGCTCCTCCATCTTGGATTGTGCAAATTGATCCTCTTGCAGCGCGCGTCGCACCGCGTCCAGGTCGACTGCGATGGTAGCGCACGTCCACGCCTGCGGTGCGAAAATGTACTTCGCTGCGATTGGAGCTACTTCCTCCAGGTATTGAGGCTTTCGGGACAGCGCGTCTGCTATAACATTGGAGTCTCCAGGGATGTATTCTATTTTGAAATCGAAATCCGCAAAGAATTCCGCCCAGCGCATGTGTCGTTGGGTTTGCAATTTAGCCGTCCGCCAATACTCCAAGTTCTTGTGATCCGTGCGGACCTGCACCGTGTGCTTGGCTCCTATCAAGAAGTGTCGCCACGCTTTGAAAGCTGCATGAATGGCCAACAACTCCCTGTCCCATATGGTGTAGTTGCGCTCCGTCTTGCTGAGCTTCCGGGAGTAGAATGCACCCGGTCTCCAGTTGCCTTGCGAATCCTCTTGCAAGAGGACGGCCCCAACTGCTCTGTCTGATGCATCTGTCTCTACCCGCATGGGCCTGCCAGGATTCACGTGCAGCAGCTGCTCCTCGG
The DNA here is from genome assembly GCF_964252035.2 of Podarcis erhardii. Lineage (NCBI taxonomy): Eukaryota > Metazoa > Chordata > Lepidosauria > Squamata > Lacertidae > Podarcis > Podarcis erhardii. The sequence goes on along the minus strand of NC_138497.1, from coordinate 33,523,026 downwards.
AGGCGAAAAGGCTTTTAAGCTTCCGAAAGGATCGCTCTGCTTGTTCGGTCCAGACGAACTTCTTCTTCTTGGAACTGAGGGTGTCAGTGATTGCCGCCGTCGCGTTTGCAAAACCTTTAATAAACTTGCGATAAAAATTGGCAAAGCCGATGAACCTCTGGACCTCCTTCCGATTTCGAGGGCTTTTCCAGTCCAACAGCGCTTGGACTTTAGTCTTGTCCATGGCCAGTCCCTCGTCGGACAGCTTGTAGCCAAGGAAATCTACCTCTCTCACATCAAACTGGCACTTCTCCAACTTGGCGTACAGCCTGTGTTCCTTCAGCCTCTGCAGAACTTCCTTCACGTCCTTATCGTGATCCTCTGGCGATTCCGAGAAAATCAGGATATCGTCGAGAAAACAGACACACTTCTTGTAGAGGAGACCTGCCAGGACGTGATGCATGAATGCTTGGAAAACATGGCTGCCATTTTGTAGACCGAAGGGCATAACTCTGTATTCGTACGTGCCCAAAGGAGTGAACATGGCCGTCTTCCACTCGTCGCCCTTCCTGATGCGGATGAGGTTGTAAGCTCCACGTAAATCCAGCTTGGTAAAAATCTTCCCCCTCCTGACTGTAGCCAAAAGGTCGTCAATTTTGGGCATGGGGAAGGCCTTGGGCTTAGTTAGTCTGTTTATGAACCGGTAGTCCACAATGAGCCTCTTCTGGGGCGTGTCTTTCTTTTTCACAAAGAAAACAGGACTGCCTCCCGCTGCTTTAGATTCCTGGATGAATCCGCGCTTGAGGTTGTGTTCTATGAACTCCCGAAGCTCTTGCAGCTCGTCTTCCGACATGGAGTACAGCTTGGCAGTTGGCAACTGCGCGCCTGGCACTAAGTCAATCGCGCAGTCGTAAGGTCTGTGAGGCGGCAATTTGTCAGCTTCCTTTTCGCAGAAAACCTCCAAGAACTCCGCGTACTTGTGAGGAACCGCTTGCACCATACTCAGATGCAGCTGCTGTTCGGCCTCTCCTCCTTGATCGGTTTGGATGCAATTCTGGGCGCAATACGATGAACAAAAGGTGATCTGCCTCTGGTACCAAGCAACCGCGGGACTGTGCCTGTCCAGCCAACTCATGCCCAACACGATGGGCGTGTCCGATAAGTGGGTGACATTGAAACTAATAAGCTCTCGATGGTCTCCAATTTGCATCATCATGGGAGGGGTTTGCTGCACCACTTGCCCCCCCAGCAACTTCCTGCCGTCTACCGTGACCACGTTCAGAGGCGTCGTTGCAGGCAGGAGCGCTATGTTATGCTGCTTGACGAACTGTAATCCCACGAAATCGGCGTTGCTTCCCGAATCGATGGTTGTTGGAACCTCGAGAAGTCGCCCATCAGGCAGCTGGAGTGTTGCTGTGAGTAAAACTGCTGGTTTGGGAGGTAAAGGGTCCATGCGCTGCAAGGATGCTGGGGACTTCTCTACAGATCCGCCTGGCTGAGCCCCAGTAGCTCTGCTTCCAGCCAGGCACTGCAGTTTCCCTGAAGCTGCTCCTCTGATTGCACCTCTGCTGTCACAGTTGCTAGTGCTGCAGTGTGCTTCTGGAGCCTCTGGGGGCACTCTTTCGCCATATGGTGTGCACTGTCGCAGATGTAACACTTCCTGGTCCCTCTAGGAGGCTTCGCTTTGGCTGCAGCAGGGATGGGGCTCTGGGATGGCTTTTGAGCCCTAGCACCACCAATCTCCATTGGCTCTTCGCCTTCCTTCCCCATTGGTGAGGGGTGCGCACGGCTGAAATCCCTGTGCACAAAAGGGAGAGCTTTTGCTTGCGCGCGCGCTTGGGGCCCCCCCTCCTCGTGCCACGGACGTCCCTCATGTCGAATTCCTATAGCCAAAGCCCGTTGCACCACGTCTTCCAGGGTCTGGGGTCTGTCCCCCCTTGCGATCTCATCCTTGACGGAGGGGCTCAATCCCTCCCAAAAAAGATCCCTGACCGGTAGACTGTCCTTCGGCCAATCTAAGGCGGTGAGCAATGCAAAAAATTTAGAATGATATTGGCGTACAGTGGCTCTCCCCTGCCTCAGCCCGTGCATCTGCCGGCGCGCAATGTCCTTATCCACAGAGGATTGAAAACAAGCATCCATTGCCTTGATAAACGCATCTGCATTGCGACGGGCTGGTCCATCTTCGCGCCACAGATTGCGTAGCCAAACCCTGGCCTCCCCATGCAGGTGCGAAACAATAAATCCCACTCTCTCCTCCTCATCTCTAAAATCATGACGGAGTAAATGCAGTGCATACACGACATCTGCCCTGAAGTTGGGATAGTCTTGCAAGTTGCCATTAAAATGCGAAACTAGGGCACCCCCCCTCCTTCCAAGCGCAATGCCCTCCGCTCTGGAGCCCGGGGTCCCCGCCTTGTCCGCATTTTCCCACCTTGCTTGCAAATCCTGGCACGCTTTCTCCAAGTCAGCATTCTTCTTCTGCGAAGCAATGACTGCCGTTGTGAGAGTGGTAATCTGATCCCGGAGTGCAGCCAGCTGTTCCTCAGCACTCATGGCTGCCCCGTTCGTGAGCTTCGCAAAAAAAAATTTTTGCTTTCAGAGGGAGGGGGACTTTCTGTCACAGCCACCCAGGTGGGTCCCAGCTCACGAGAGACCTTACTCCGTTGTAGTTTACTTACAGGAAAAGTTTATTGAAGATAATTGCTTCTTTCACAGTTCAGCATTGTGGCTGTACGTCTGTCACGTTAGACCGCCGAAGTCCCCCTCTGACTCCTCCCCTCCTCCACACCAACTTAATAGCCTGGCTCTAGACCACCTCTTCCTCTCCTTTCTTTTCCGCAGGGTCTTTCTGCCCCCCTGGGTTCTCTCTTTCCGGGATTCGCCTGAGGCTGAATCCTCTGCCGCCTCCTCCCCCCTCCTTCTGGCTTTGGGGCCGGGCTCCTCCTCTGAGCTTTCCCCACTTCCGCGCGCCTCTATGTTTGAACTTGGCGCGCGTACGTTGCTTTTGACCTTTCCTTCGTCCTCTATACTGCCCCCTGTTCCACTCTCTACCCTTTCCGGCTGAACACCTTGCTCCAACCCCCTCTCTCTGTTTTCTCCTGTTCCTCCTCCCTCCGAGAGGCTGACAACTCCACCCCCTTTACTCCGTTCCGGCTGAGACCCCTCTGACAGCGTCTGTGCTTCACTGGGCTTTCTCCCCTCCTTCCCTGACTTTTCACAGCTTCTCTCTTCTCCTGCTTTTCGCCTGATCATGCTAGCTCCCTTTTGGGAATCCTCTGACTCACTGCTTAGGCTCATAGATTCCCTTCGAATTCCGTCATCTTCTTCCTCGTCTCTCTCTCCCTCCTCCCACTCGCTTTCCGTCTCCTCTGCCATCTCCTCACTTCTCCCAGAAACCCTGACAGATACGCATTCACAAATTTCCAAGCAGGGCTTGAATCTAGCATGCAAGGTAGCCATGCGATTTATTCTTAAAGCATCAAATTGCTCGGTCAAGAAGAACTAAAAAGTATTGTCGTAAGTGTTCTATTCCTGGTTTCCATACAAACCAGTCATACATAAAAGCATGGCTTTTCTGCAGTTGTTTATACTGTAGTATATTACAATCAATAGTACCAGCAGCAACTTTTTTATTTTATTTAATTTAATATTTGCATTCTGCTTTTCCAGCAACAATGCTGAGTTCAAAGCAGCTCACTATAATGGCAATGAAATTGAAAATGAATAAACATTACCATCATATACAAAGCACAATACTATATAAGTAAGGCACAAAACAAATTCAGGACAAACTCTGCAACTCCTTCCATGGGAGGTGACAGTATTGTCCCAATTACTGCAGTTACTTGGCTTAGCAGGTGGGTCTCAAACTGTTTACAGTGGGGGCAACAAGAACTGGGAGGGGGAAAGCTGAAGAAAGAGCACCTAGCTGGCAGTACAGTGATACCTTGGGTTAAGAACTTAATTCGTTCTGGAGGTCCGTTTTTAACCTGAAACTGTTCTTAACTTGAAGCACCACTTTAGCTAGTGGGGCCTCCTGCTGCTGCCGCTGCGCAATTTCTGTTCTCATCCTGAAGCAAAGTTCTTAACCCGAGGTACTATTTCTGGGTTAGCGGAGTCTGTAACCTGAAGCGTATGTAACCTGAAGTGTCTGTAACCCGAGGTACCACTGTATTCTCTTCAATCACTTGCTTGCTGCCACCAACTGGTCCCTGTTCCTCCTTTGGCTTTTTCCAGGGATCCCAATAGATGCAAATGCAAGGATGTTTCCCTTCCCCAAGACTTCCCCAGCCTTGTGTCATCCAGATATTTTGGACTCCAGCTTTAATTATTATACTACTCTTTATGTATCGCTTTATACCGCAATGTCTTAATGTGATTTACATCCCATCTGACCATTGGCCGGGTTGGGAAAGGCCGCTTGCAATCTAGAGGACAAGACAGACCTTCAACCAGACAAATTCCAGCAGTCTGCATACAGCTGAACCTCAGAGGAGGAAAGGCTGAACTTATTTTCTAGTAGGTTTCTGTACTGTTGGCAGGCAGTGATGTATCTGTGCAACTGCAGCCATGCCCAGCATGAGGTCGGAAAAACAGAAAAAAAACATTAGTCCTGTTTCTTTGCTGGATCTTATGCAGTCTTTTTGGCAGGTGTGGAGAAGGAGACAACACTATTCCTCTAAGCTGTACCGTTAAAATAAAGTGACAGAGGAGGGAGCCAGCCTCCAGTTTTTCAGGCAACTGGCCCAAAAGAAAAATAAATAAAAATGGTGCAGGCCAACTTTTTTTCTTGCCAGTTTGGCAACCTTAGATCTATGTATCATTCTTCTTGGTTGCAAAACACTCTTATTAGCATATATTGCAACCTTTCTCTTTTGTTTTTAGATAAAATTGAATAGCTAATGCTATGGCACTAAAGGCTAAGAAACACTATTTACTACAGTGAACTATAAGAAATGTGTGCAATTCTCCAAATTAATGTCGGCATTTTGATGACAGCTGCAAAAATTTACATACTAGTTGCACAAACTTTGCTTATGAAAAAGTGCCTCCAACAGAATATTTCAATTTAGATCAATTTATCATTTTAATGCCCAAGCAACACTATGAATTTCTAATTATTATAGACCAATTATTACAATTGGTGGGTACAGTTTTTCAATATTTAAAATGTGGCATACCAGCCTACTGTTGTGTTACTTAAAAATAATTACAGGATTGCTTAAAATCCTAAGCCCACTTGTCAGTTGGCCTTACTTCAGAGCAAATATGGTTAGGATTCTGCTTTTTAAAAGAAAAAAGACATTAGTTGTAAGATATTTACAATTCAAAATTAATGAGTCTTCTCCCACCAGTACTATTAAAAGCTTATTGCAGCCATTGACCAAAGGGGGGGGGGGGAGTCAGAATGATATGGCAAATTTGCATTCAAATTCAAGGGACTTCAGAAATCTGTTTCTCATTTAATCTTCCAGCCAGAAACATTATTTTCATATGTAAACAACTGTTGCATAATCAGAACTTTTCTGAAATATAGATTTTATATGTATAAAAGACACACCTACAAATGTTAAGAATATCATTCAATAAAATGGCATGTTTCTAAGGTAAATTATTGATTACCTTCTAACAGTCTCTCTTATAAGGAAAGATTTTAAAGAAAATTTAATCTGGTGTCCAAATATAACATTACTTTAAACATGAGGTCATCTAAACATCTGTCTCCAATATATCCACAGGGATTTAAATCAAAAGTCTGCTAAACATGTACAATCATTTAAAAAATAAATAACAGAACAAATTTAGTCTTGATTGTGATTATCATGCATTTTAAGAGGAAACATTTATTCTAATAAGAAAAGTCTGAATTTAAAGTTTATTGACATTAAAGTAACATAATTTCATACTAAGAATATGACATTGATTTATATTTACTCTAATTTTGGGTTATATCCCCTGTTCAGTACTTGAGAAACAAGACTAGTGCTCTGACAATTTTAATATTTGAAGGCCTGCACTAATGTAATATAACAGAGGTACTGAGGGAGCAACAATATTTATTTATCTATTTCTAAAGGAACATAATCAGTCAAAGCAAAACACTTCAACAGCTACAAACAATGTGTGGCATCTGTCCCTTTGAGTTCCCCGGCTCCATACCATGTGGATTCCATACCATACCAGTGCAACTACACTTAACTCACCTGCTTGAATCAATAGGATATATCATTCAAGAACACATAATGCTTGAACAACACTACCACCCAAAGAAGCCCAATGCCTCATTCTTCCCCTCCTCCCTCACACACCTCCCTACCAGTCAATGACATGGGCAGGGCACTTACAGAAGGGAAAGGACCTTTCTTTCTTTCTTGGCTACCCCACAATAAACAGTATCTGGGCAGTGAATGTAACACATTCATAAAACAGAATAAAAATAGTCAAAATCTGGACAGTGATACACACTAACCAACAGTGAAGCCATATACAGTGGTACCTCGGGTTAAGTACTTAATTCGTTCCGGAGGTCTGTACTTAACCTGAAACTGTTCTTAACCTGAAGCACCATTTTAGCTAATGGGGCCTCCTGCTGCTGCTGCGCCGCTGGAGCACGATTTCTGTTCTCATTTTGAAGCAAAGTTCTTAACCTGAAGCACTATTTCTGGGTTAGTGGAGTCTGTAACCTGAAGCGTATGTAACCTGAAGCGTATGCAACCCGAGGTACCACTATATCAGAAAAGCCACAGTACTCATGGTGCTTTCTTAATTGTAATCACAATGTCAATAGTTTTTAATGATGGTTCTGATCTTACATAGAAGAGTTACTATAGAGCAATGGTTGAGTGACAGTTTGAATATCATTTCTGCCTCACTAAGCAGTCTTTGGCCAGGGATGAGAAAATTGTGGGCCTCCAGATATTGTTGGATTCCATCAGCCACTGCAACTTTGCCCATGTTCATCCTGTTAATAATAATAATAATAATAATAATAATAATAATAATAATAATAATAATTTAGTTTTTAAACCCCACACATATGGCTGGGTTTCCCCAGCCACTCTGGGCGCCTTCCAACAAAAGATTAAAAATACATTAAAACATCAATCATTAAAAACTTCCCTAAACAAGGCTGCCTTCAGATGTCTTCTAAACGTCATATGGTTGTTTATTTCTTTAACATCTGCTGGGAGGGTGTTCCATAGGCCACTACTGAGAAGGCCCTCTGCCTGGTTCCCTGTAACTTGGCTTCTCACAGTGAGGGAACCACCAGAAGGCCCTCGGTGCTGGACCTCAGTGTCCGGGCAGAACGATGGGGGGGTGAAGACGCTCCTTCAGGTATACTGGGCCGAGGCCATTTAGGGCTTTAAAGGTCAGCACCAACACTTTGAATTGTGCTTGGGAACTATAGTAACCATGTCCTACCATACCGAACCAGTGTGGTGTAGGGATCTGATTGTTGGACTAGGAACAGGAAGAGCCAGGTTGAAATCTCCTCTTGAGTCTTGAGCCAGGAAATTTGATAACTGTGGGTTAGTCACTGTTTCTCAATCCGACTAACCAACTCAACTCAATGGGTCATTGGGAGATAACAATGGGGAGAGGGGAGAATCTTTAGCTCCTTGGAGAAAGAGCATGATATAAATGTTATAATACATGGTTGTTATAAGGAGTGTCTAAAGAAGAGAGCCACCACCCACAAACTCACAACATTGCACTTTGTAAAGTGGCCTTTTTTGCACTGTAACCGCTAATAGCAAGCATCTAGGAGCCAACACTACAGCTAAAGTAACAGCAATATTGTGCTTCTATTTTCAGGAACAGCTTGGGATGGCAAATGTGGAAACTCTTGTCACGTTAGTCATTCTTCAGCAGTCAGCTTCACCCAGGTGTTTCTATGGCTGCATCCAGATGGCTGTTGAGCATGAGATTGGTGGTTCTCATGCATGCAAGCTTTTTACACTGTCCACGCGGCATGATTGGCAGCAAAATGCCAGCCCATATTCCCCCCCCCCCTTTAATATTCATTTTTGATCCATTAAATTGGGGCAGAGGAAGAGGAACCTGCTACCAACAATGACCCATTTGCAAATTAATCCCCCACCTGGTAACACCCTCAATTTCTTCCACTGAAGTAATACTTGGAAATTGGGTTGAACCTGTTGCTTCCAAATCCTCAATAAGAGCCGAAAACAGGGATGATGTGGGAGGTCTGTGATTAGAAATTGCAACTCTCCCCTCCTCTATTTTTCTATAAAAGCAGCTACCAAGGGTGAGGGTGGGGATATGACAGATCTTGCTTATATAAAATTGCTATTATGTATCTGTGTGTTTTGTGTCAAATTTGGTTGAACATACTGCTGTCTGTTGTGCTACAATGAAAACAAATGCCAGGTTTTCACCACAATGCTACCTTTTACTTCCTTCAGTATCCTCTGGAGAGCAAGACTGTTTGTCATTCTGCCCTTAACACATATGCATGGTGAACTATTTGCCCAAATGTGTCACAAACACAAAAGCTATATACAGCTATAAAGCTTCCTGAAGAAATTTGATTCCCATCTAATACTGGGTTGCAGTTTATGCCTACAAAGCACACTCTCTTATATAAGCAAGTTTTAGTGCAGAACAGCTTCAGAATACTGGTCTAATATTGCACCCTTCAGAACTGAACTTCCGGAAATTATATTTTAGCACACTGGATTTCTTTTCCTTTTTAAAAAAAATATGGAACCTGATCCAGACTGCAAAGTATGGAGAGGAAGGGAGGGTTAAGTTTTTCCTTCTTGTGCCTGTCTGGAGACAAAAAATGTCAAAAGATCCCAGCTCAGCTGCTCTCCCACAGCACTTTTAAGGGCATATAGTAGCAGAGCGATTTTCAGCTGCCATCTGGCATTGGAAAGAAATGGTTGATCCCTACCTCCCAACTTGTTATGCTCTCAACTGGGTCAGGCTTCTGCATTTCCATGGAAAACCAAGGAGCCAACATTAAATGCGCTTTTTAAGATATCTTAATGTAACATGTAGTTTGGCTCTTTAAGAAGTGCAAATAGTATGCAAAGCAGGAAATGAACTTACCAAATAAGTTTGGAAAGGATTGAAAATGTGCACACACATACAGAGAGAGAGAGAGAGGGAGAGAGAGAGAGAGAGAATACTCTCACCAATAACACACTAAATTTCCTATCTAAAATTTCACTATCCATTCAGGTGTTGCAGAACAATGCTTATACAAATGCATTTCCTGGGCACATTTGACTGAATATGGGTAAGTTATCTGAAGGGCTACCTGCTTCTACATGAACTTGCTAGCGTGTTAAGATCTTCTGATGAGGCCATCCTAATGAGTCTCTGGGCTGTGGACACTGAACCTCTTCACCCATGGAGGGAGATCAATTTAGGGAACAGGGTTGGAATACCAGGCAGTGGAGGGCTCCTTCAAAGATGAAAGAAGCTGGGGGGGGGAGGACTCCTCCTCCTACAAATGTGAAAAGATGTTGGCAGTGAAGCTGGCACCACTGTTTTCCCACTGTGGGTGGGGGGTGAGGAAAAGAAATGTCAAACTACAATCCCACCCCCACCCCGGGAAATGATGCTAGCAGCAACATTTACAGCTCCTTGTTGGCTGCAAAGGGACACCACTTGCATTATTTTCTGCCGGGAAACATGAGCATTGCAGTTGAAGGCACACAGCAAAGGTAAAAGGTATAGGAACTGGCAGATGGAATTGGGACTCTTTTATCCTTGCATCAATGCTTAAACAGAACCAAAGGTACAATCCATTTTCAAGATATACATCAACCTGCTCCCCCACTTCTTCTCATCTGTCAAGAACCTATGGCATCACTTTCTAGATGACAATTATTCACACCTCAGCTTTGGCAACATAAAAATTGTGAAAATCTTATGCAGAATGTATTGCTGTTGTCAGCGACATTTTTTTGGTAAATTGTCAATTTTAATTTTGTGTTGTTTTATTAAAATGGCTATTTTTAATTACTGTAACTGAGCTGCCTTGGAGAGCTATACAGCCGTACCTCGGGTTACAAACAGCTTGGGTTACAAATACTTCGGGTTACAAACTCTGCTAACCCAGAAGTAGTACCTTGGGTTACAAAGTTTGCCCCAGGATAATAATGGAAACCGCGTGCCAACAGCACAGCGGCAGTGGGAGGCCCCATTAGCAAAAGCGCACCTCAGGTTAAGAACGATTTCGGGTTAAGAATGGACCTACGGAATGAATTACCGGTAAGTTTGTAACCTGAGGTACCACTGTATTGACTGAATGGGGATAGGTAGTAGTTGGCTTTTCTAAAGAAAATAAACATAGCTTCTTCTCAGTAAATATGGTATTTCATTTTCTCTACTAAACGCTTTCCCCATCCATACTACATAAATCTGATACTCACCTGTAAAGACATGTTTAGACCTGTTTTGTTCTTTTATCAGTTTTTAAAATATATTAAAGCAGCATTATACTGCCATCCAGTGGCCAATTTAGCACATATATGACAAAGCAACCTTCTTACTGGGTTTTTTGGGGGGGGGGTTGACGAGGGGTGCAGCAGATGTGTGCAGGCACAACCAATTCCCTTTAGCAACTAACAGTGCTACTCTATGCAGTTCCACTCTATGGAAGTCCGTCCTATTGACTTCAACTTGGAACAGCAGATGGATACAAGATTGCAGTCTACTACTAAAAAAGAAATTTCTGTACAGCTAATACAGCTAAACTGATTATTGACCATGGTCTCTACTAAATATATCTATCTATCTATCTATCTATCTATCTATCTATCTATCTATCATCTATCTGTCCAGGCATCTAAAGACTTATTCATGCAGACTGGCACAGATGTATTTGATAGGTTTAGTTAATAGTTAATCAGTGCTCAAAATATATTTCTGCCTACCTGGTGCCATAATATTTCACACAAAACATGAGAAATTGTATAGTTTCTAATGTTGCCGTAGAGTTAACATTTATCACCAAGGATGAAATTCAACATTGTGCAAGTGATCTTCACATCCTTCGTACTCACTCAGAGATTGAATACTGCAATGCGATGAAGGAAATTGGATAAACTGCATAATGACAGTCAAAATGAGCCACAGCTGACATTAGCAAGGAAAGACAATTCCACCCAATATCTCCTCCTGAGAGCATTCTCACTGTCATCCACCCACATGTCTGTGTGAAGAACTGAATCGCAGGATCATTTCTAACCACCTAACCTGGGCATTGTAGCTGTTCAATTCCTGGAACAGCCATGGGGCTGGTGCTTTGAGGAGAACTCGCTTCTTTGCCCAACTTAGTACTACTGAGGCATCGCTGGACTTCCCGATTCTTAGGTTCCAGCCACTATATAGTCTTTCTCTCAGTTATTTGCACATTGCAGTACAGTGGTACCTCGGGTTACATACGCTTCAGGTTACAGATGCTTCAGGTTACAGACTCCGCTAACCCAGAAACAGCACCTCGGATTAAGAACTTTAGTTCAGGATGAGAAGAGAAATCGCATGGTGGCAGCAGGAGGCGCCATTGGCTAAAGTGGTACCTCAGGTTAAGAACAGTTTCAGGTTAAGAACGGACCACCAGAACGAATTCTTAACCCGAGGTACCACTGTAAATACATTAGTAGCCAGAGAGAATCCAGAGAGGCTGTTGAGCCCCTAGTGGACAGGAGTAAAAACAACTGCTGAAGGAGAATAAAGAGATTGCAGAGAATGAATGATTTGCATTCACCTTCACAATGGAGGATATAGCACAGATCCCAGGGCCTGAACCAACTTTTGCAGGAAGTGAGTCAGAGGAACTGAGGCAGAAAGTGGTGGTGAAATCTAGGCCAAATAGACAAAATATAAAACTGACAAATTGTCAAGTAAAGAAGGCATTCACCAGAGTCTTCTTTTAAAAAACCTCAAGTGTGAAATAGTTTACCTTCTAACAAAAATATGTAACTTGCTCCTCAGATCAGGCTCCATACCAGAGAACCAGAAAGTGGGCAATGTAACAACTTTTTAAAAGGGGGTGGGGGATCCAGGGAGATCCTGGAAATTACAGGCTGGTTAGCTTAAAATCTGTCTCAGGTAAACTGGTGGAAAGTATTGTTAAAGATAAAGAAAACAAACAGAATCAGCATGGCTTATGCAAGTGCAAGTCATGTCTCACAGCCCTATTAGAGTTCCATATTTATATCTTCATACTGCAGATGAAGAAAATGATGTAAACAAACTATGTACAGTACAGGCAACTTGCGCGCGTTCAAAGAATGTGTGGCAGTACATGCGCAGGCTGTTTTCAGACCGGGAAGAGCACATAACGGGGTATAAACATGATGACCTGGAACGCAACCCCTGCACAAAACAGGGGTTCTTTGTACTTCACTCAGTCACAATAATAATAATAATAATAATAATAATAATAATAATAATAATAATAATTTATTATTTGTACCCCGCCCATCTGGCTGGGTTTCCCCAGCCACTCTGGGTGGCTTCCATAAAAACCAAAAATACACAAAAATATCACAGATTAAAAACTTCCCTGAACAGGGCTGCCTTAAGATGTCTTCTGAATGTCAGTTATTTATCGCTTTGACATCTGATGGGAGGGCGTTCCACAGGGCAGGCCCAGAGAAGGCCTTCTGCCTGGTTCCCTGTAGCTTTGCTTCTCGCAATGAGGGAACCGCCAGAAGGCCCTCGGCGCTGGACCTCAGCGTCCGGGCAGAACGATGGGGGTGGAGACGCTCCTTCAGGTATACTGGGCCAAGGCCGTTTAGGGCTTTAAAGGTCAACACCAGCACTTTGAATTGTGCTCGGAAACGTACTGGGAGCCAATGTAGGTCTTTCAAGACCGGTGTTATGTGGTCTCGGCGGCCACCCCCAGTCACCAGTCTAGCTGCCGCAGTCTAGCTGCCGCAGTCTAGCTTCCACCAGTTATGGCCTTTTGTTTTCCTTTGATTTATTTGTACACCCTATTGATTTGTTTTGCTGCTGGATTCTAAAAAATCAATAAACAAATATTTTAAAAGAGTTCTTTGAGAGTGTCAACAAGCCTATAGAGGTGGGTCCGGCTGGCATAGCATAACATAACAGCTATGTTGGGCCTCCACAGTTGGAGTCTGTATACTTCTGAATACTAGTTGCTGGAAACTACAGAAGAGAGGAGAGTGTTCTTGTGGCTCAGGTCTTGCTTGTAACTGGCCAGCCACCATGAGAACAAGATGCTGAACTGATGGCCCATTTGCCTGATCTTATGTCTTATTTATAGAAAGAGAAATGCTACAAGATAAACATCATATTACTTGTTAGTTTTGTGGTCAAGAATGACTGCCCCAAAGACTCCAATTTGTTGCCTGCAGCGCTATTTGGCAATCTGTCTGTTCCTGAATGTCCCCTCTCTGTGAACGAGCAGAAGGGCCTCCTTGTTTCATTCTAATTAATTAAAAATAATCAAACAAACACATCATTGTGCTTCCAAAAAGGGTAAAATGGAGAGACAAAGAGTCAATCCTACCCCTTGGATTCCAGTTTCATTTAGGTTTTAACTTAAAACCTCAAAGAGTTCGCATTGAACTGAGTGTTTGTTGGGTATGATACATATATGCAGCGCACACATATGCCAATAACTATGATGGTGTGCAAAACAGGGAAGCTCAAAGCAGCTGTGAAGATAATAATATAGATTGTAGCATTGGCCCACTAGAACTAAGCTCAGAAGAGCAGTAAAATAGGGCAGGCCAACCAAAGTTCACAATACAAATAAAAGGCCTCAAATTATACAGAACTGTTAGTTGGGCTGAATGTTTTCAAGCAATTAAAACACTGTTTCTGGCTGTCAGATCTTTGCAGCTTGTTTCAGTCTTGCTGGTATCCGAAAGGTCCTCTGTTCAACCTCAGGTCTTTTACACAAGGCCCAAGCCTAACCTAATCAGCCTGCAAGAGAAAAGAGTTCTGCAAGTGTAAGGGGCCTCCTGGGCACAATGCTGATAACAGCACATCTGCATGCAAATATTCATTTACATTGTAATGTGCTTCTGAATCTCATTGAACTGCCTGAATACACCTTCTGATGCAAATGGGAATGTTTATCTGCATCCAAGGCCACTTCTTGTTCATGACCCCAGATATATTAATACATGTATTAACTTTGTTATAGTCCACTTAACCATGTTTACTCAGAACAAGCCCTATTTAATATTAAAGGAATTTTCATAGGTTTAAGTATCCTCAGAATGGTAGTCTTTGCGCTGACACCAGAGGTGTGTGTTTTTAGGGTTCACCTTATACTGGTGATTATAAGTTGTTTTTAAAATTGTGTTTTAATTGTTGTCACTCAGCCTGGGACCTTAGGATGAAGGATGGGTAATAAATTAACAATAATAGCAGCAACACCTAAAGGTAAAGGGACCCCTGACCGTTAGGTCCAGTTGCGGACGACTCTGGAGTTGCAGCGCTCATATCGCTTTACTGGCTGAGGGAGCCGGCTTACAACTTCTGGCCAGCATGACTAAGCCACTTCTGGTGAACCAGAGCAGCACATGGAAACGCCATTGACCTTCCCGCCAGAGCGGTACCTATTTATCTACTTGCACTTTGATGTGCTTTCGAACTCCCATTGCTCAGTCCCTGTTCCTGCCAACCTAGCAGCAACACCTACTAGAGCTTTATTGTAAGAATCATGACTTGCAGGCCTACAACGTAATTTACACAACTCAGGGCAAAAGCCTGGGATTATTATTATTTAATATGTGAATAAAACAACAACTGGCTACCCACATCTTTTAGGAACCATAAATTCACAACTTGACCACCCAAAAAAATCCTAACAACCAATTCAGATAAACACAGCCCCTGTAATTTATCAATTAACAGAGATGCCATTTAATCCAAACAGGGGAAAAAATGTGGATATAGAGACCTGACTTCAACCCAGAGGATCAAACCAACGCTACAGCAAATGCCTCTCTTCTGAATGTGACTTCCCCAATGCTCTGAAACTACAGTACATGGCTTTGATTCACATCAGAGCAGCTAAGGAAGGTGGAGGAAGTCCACAAATGTCTTGCCAAACACAAGGTGGTTGTTTTAAAAGGAAATTCAGAAGCGATACAAAACACAAGTGAGTGAGGAGGAGAAGACTTTAATTCTAAACAGCAAGCAATATATACATACCAAGCATGCACTTCTATCTGCCACTTGGAAGCCCTCAAGAAGTGGCGAAGTTACTCCCCCAGTCGCCTCAATCTGCACGGCCCTGCAGCCGATCAATCCCTGCACTAGCTTCTCAAAACTTCTGCCCAAACCATCCAATTTTATAGATTGCCAGCTCCTCCCAATGCCTTGCTTTCCCACAACAATTTCCAACATCAAAGTAGTTTTCCAGCACTATCCTCCCAGACTAAGGCAGCTGTGTGAGGGGCTTCATCTCCTCCCAACTGATTAGGACATAAAAAACTGGTCTCAAACCATCAAAAACTTAAGGAGGGTGAGGGAGGGGGAAGGAACAGAGGCAGGAAGGGTAACCATGTTAGATCACTAACTCCGTGATATACATGTTGTCTTCCGGATGGATTTCCCATACAACACGTTTTGCCTTAACGGTTTCACATCTCAATTTCTCCAGTCACTGTCAGAAACAACTTAGTAAATCCTTTCAGAGAAGAATCTAGGAAGTGCCGCTTAATGCTTTAGAAACCATCTGCCTGGTCCTATAAATACATATATATACATAAATGCATATATATATGTATATATGTATATATTGTCAGCATCGCCCTTGAGCCAGTGCCACCGACTGGACTCATCCACTTCAACCCCGACTGGGCTAGGCGAGCTGGGTAGCACTTCCAGAGACCACCTTCTGCACAGGAACAGGTCAAAGTGCTGTGGACTCACAGCTTAAGAGTTGTGAGCACCGGATTCACTCCAACAAGAAGACAGTCGTCGCACAGCAGAGTATAGCAGAGCATAAACGACTTGGAGAGCAGCTCTGTAGAGTATCTTCTTTTATTCTATCTACAACTATAATACACAACTATGTACAGAGCTAAATGAGGTCTAAACAAAAATGCTGAACTGCACTGAGATTAAAATAACAGAGAAGGAATGTTTGTCATGTATGGCATTTGCCCCCCCCCCCAAGCTCAACAACTCTGGTCAGTCCTCCCTCCAAAAAGGTCAACAACTCTGATCAATCTTCCGTAAAAAAAAAAAAGCTTAACAACTGTGGCTCCTCCTCCCTCTAATGTCACTGCCAGCTTTTTATACTGGGAGTAGGTGGCCGTCCTTGGGAGTTGGACGTGCCCGCCATATCGCATCGCACACACACCAACACCACACGTTTATCTATTTCACTCCAGCAGCAAACAGCCCTTCCTGGTACATCAGCTCCCCCTTCCTTTCAAGCCCGAAGAGGAGCCCATTCAGGAAGGAATCGCAAGCGGAACCCGGGACTTCCCTTGACGCAACGCGAGGAGGGCGGAGAAGCCCGGCCAGAGGAGCCTATGGGGCTTGGAGGAGGCGGGCCTAGCTCGGCGCACGCGAATACAAACCGAGGAGCCGGGGCAGAGAGGGAAAGGGGGCGGATTCCGGCCCCCGGGCAAACTTCGCAGCGGTTGAAAAAGCAGCAGGCCGCCGCGCGGGAGCCGAAACCTCTCCAAGAGGCTTCCGTAGCGGAGGAGGGCAAGAGCGCGCCCGCGCGCAAAGGCTTGGTTCCCGGAGTCGCCGCCGACTTACCCGCGGATCCTCCGGCCAGGATCTGGTGGGCCGCTTCGCGCCCAAAGCCCCTGGCTTTCCCGGTCATGGTCACCAGCGCGCGTGGAAGTGGGTGGGAAACCGCGTGGAGCTACGCCGGTGTCGCGCTGCTGCCGGAGGAGGAGCGGCCCCGCCACTGTCTTGGGAGCGCGTCCGAGGTTGCGCCGCCGGGGAGGTCGGACCACCTCCTTTTGGGTGGCGGCGGGAGGGGAGGCAAGGCGTCTTCCCCTGGGCTCGGAAATAGCGACGGGGCGGGAAAAGGAGAGGGAGGGGAGCGAGGAGCAGGCGGGTCGAGCCGTGGCAAGAAGCGCCCGCTTTCTCTCTCTCTCTCTCCCCTCCCACCCCCACGAAGTTGGCCGGGGGCGCTCGGCGCTGTAACCTTTAGACCACACGACTGGGACCCGAGCCAGAGCCAGCCCAGGGGCTGGAGCCTCTGCTGCGCAAGGAGGAGACAAAGGTGGCAGACCCGGTGAATGCCGGGCTTATCCCTTCTAGAACGTCTAAAAGGACTCCGGTTTCGTTTAGGAAGTTGGGGCGCGAGGATAGAAGACCATCCCCTATAAGTTCCCTTCTCGCTCCGGCTAGCAAGAAAATACCGCCGGGTGTCTACCGCGCTCACAGTGCCGGATTTACATATAAGCTAAACAAGCTATAACTGAAGAGCCCCACTCTCTTGGGGCCCCCCCAAAAAATTAAAGGAAAAAAACACCTGGTTGTACATTTCCAAAATATAAGATAAAAAACAAATAAAATAAAACCTACAAACAGCAACAATGTTTTGTGTTGTGTAGGCTCCTATGATGTGATACATATTTTTTTATGCAAATGGCTTTAGATACTTATTAGGTCCATAAATTAGCATATATTCAACACAAAAAACAGTGACCGTTTGTTGCTGACAAAGGACAGCTGGACATTATACCTTTAGTAGGTTAGGGCCTCATCAAACCTAAATCCGGCCCTGCACGCTCAACTTGTTTTTGAGAAACTGGGACTCCCCATTTGTCAGCTGTCTTCTCTCCCCCTACCCCACCACACCCCCAGGAAAGAGTTTGTACAGTCAGTTCTTTGGGAAATGCTACAAAACAGAGAAAACACGCCCACACCCCACCAGTACGCTCTCCTATTCTTGCTTCAGACCAGATGGGCTAAGATACCGGTAACTTTGCTGCCTGATGTGGAGTAAGAAATTGCACCCTGACAGTTGTCAAATGACAGAGTACCCATGGCTGGTTCAGTTGTTTTAGGAGAGGAGGGAGAAAATGGCAAAGATGCCTGTCCCTCTTCCCTGCAGTAAAAAAAGCACAATAATAATAATTTTCTGCCCTTTCATGAACAATGAAAATCAGCTACCCAAAGTTGTTGCCTCACACTCCCTGATGGTAGGATTAGCTCTGCTAGTTGGCCCCATTAGGAATTGCTTCCAGACTGCTTTCATAACAAGGAGGTGAGGTCAAACTCTGATAAATAATCAGCAACAGAGTGAGAATGCAAAGGTCTTGTGCATGCATGAGGACACTTGCAAATCTGGCAACATTATCATTAACTGCTTTGAGGGTTTGTTTGTTTGTTTTTACAATCAAGCAATGTATAAATTTTAATAAATAAATCTGACAGTCTATGGAGACACTCAGCCCTTAAGTACACTTGGAGACTATGGGTGAATCACTATATCTTATCTTAAACTACCTCTCAGAGTTGTGAGGATCAAATGTCCCCCGGCCCCAAATGATGTATGCAGTCTAAGCAGCCTAGAAATGGATTAAAATGGAATAAACAAAAGGATGTATACGATTTTACAACATGCAGAGGTTAACATAGGCTGAGAAATCAGAGAGAGGAGCTGAGGGAAGTCTTAGGGGGGAGGGAGGGTTTGTTGGGGGGGAGGGGGAAAAGGGAGGAAATAATGAAGATGATTTGTTTTGATAATTTGTTATGTTGAAACTGTTAATAAAAACTTTTTTAAAAAATGGAATAAACAAAAGCCAACGTAGTATCATGGATATTTTATATTTACACAGAAATTTCTATGTAACATATATAACAGTTACATATATAAATCCAGTTTAAAGAAACAATTATGAATATAAACAGCAGTTTAAAATAACAGCAGCAGATACATAAAATCGATTTGAATCCAAAACAGGTATCAACTGGGATAAATGATGCTAGATACATCTTAACCACAAAGTTGGCATAAAGGGGGGGAAATCGCTTAAAGCTCTAGCAATCTGGGCCCATAAAGATTCAGCAAAAGTGGCTGTCAAAGAAAAACCACTCAGGAGATTAAACTTTTCAGTAACCGTGTCACCTGAACACAAAAAATTACTGTAACTGAAAAACGTCAGTTAAATAGTTGAACATACAGTCCATGATAGCTTATGTAATACTCAATTTGTGCTCTGCAGGGAGCTGGCTTCAGGCACCAGGCCCTGCATTAGAAAGATGTCTGCAAACAAAGGCTGGCAGCATCAACCTTGCCACGACCAGAGGAGGAAAGACTACTGGGAGGGCCCATGGTGCATATGCCGTATTGGTCTCTACACCCACCACAGGCACTGTAACCTTCCAATAGTTTGACTTGACACCCAAAGGTGCACTCCTCCATTGTCTCCCAAGGCAGATGCATGGCATCAAAAAAGTCTTTAAGATACCTCAGCATGTATATTCCGTTAACTTATTTCATGCATTCCTTTTGAGGGGAAGGGGACCCTATTTTGGCAACTACACCAGAGCCCCCAACCACCTTAATTTGGCCTTGGCCAATTCATACAATATAACAAGACAGTATACAGCGTGGTGTTAGGGGAGGGGAAGTATCTCTAGTGGGTAAATGTCATGCTCCTGGGGTTGAAAATCTCTCCCTCATTGCAGGTAGGATAGGAACCACTGTAATACAGTGCCTCTGATACCCATTCCACAGTCAATCCAGGAGGATAACGTCAGTTGTATCAAATTGATATTGAGATATCAAGTAAGAAGTTTGCACTCCCCATAGAATCATAGAGTTGGAAGAGACCACAAGGGCCATCGAGTCCAACCCCCTGCCAAGCAGGAAACACCATCAGAGCACTCCTGACATATGGTTGTCAAGCCTCTGCTTAAAGACCTCCAAAGAAGGAGACTCCACCACACTCCTTGGCAGCAAATTCCACTGTCAAACAGCTCTTACTGTCAGGAAGTTCTTCCTAATGTTTAGGTGGAATCTTCTTTCTTGTAGTTTGGAACCATTGCTCCGTGTCCGCTTCTCTGGAGCAGCAGAAAACGACCTTTCTCCCTCCTTTTATATATTTGAACATGGCTATCATATCACCCCTTAACCTCCTCTTCTCCAGGCTAAACATGCCCAGCTCCCTTAGCCGTTCCTCATAAGGCATCGTTTCCAGGCCTTTGACCATTTTGGTTGCCCTCCTCTGGACACGTTCCAGTTTGTCAGTGTCCTTCTTGAACTGTGGTGCCCAGAACTGGACACAGTACTCCAGGTGAGGTCTGACCAGAGCAGAATACAGTGGCACTATTACTTCCCTTGATCTAGATGCTATACTCCTATTGATGCAGCCCAGAATTGCATTGGCTTTTTTAGCTGCCACGTCACACTGTTGGCTCATGTCAAGTTTGTGGTCAACCAAGACTCCTAGATCCTTTTCACATGCACTGCTCTCAAGCCAGGTGTCACCCATCTTGTATTTGTGCCTCTCATTTTTTTTGCCCAAGTACAATACTTTACATTTCTCCCTGTTAAAATTCATCTTGTTTGTTTTGGCCCAGTTCTCTAATCTGTCAAGGTCGTTTTGAAGTGTGATCCTGTCCTCTGTGGTGTTAGCCACCCCTCCCAGTCATCCACCAGGGCAATCTAGACATACTCAGGGCAGCATTTAAGTTTTACTCAGTGTAAACCCATTGAAATTCATGAACATGATGTAAGTTAGGCCCATTAACTTCAGTGGGTCTACTTCAGTGAGTAAAATGCCACCCTGTTATTAGACTTAAAGCCCACCCTCAACAAAATGGTTCTAGGATAGGTTACAATTATTGTTGACAATCGTCTCCTTGGGCATTCTGCAGGACTTTCAAGTTTCCCATACTTCAACAACAACAAAAATTCAAAGGGAAACTTCAAAGTGAAGTTGCTGAGTTGGAATTTATGTGCCTATTTGAGTCTTATCAGATTTGGGCTCAATAGTAACTGGGAGTGACTAGCTCCACAGAAAAAAATATCCTATTTTTAGTAATAAAATCTTGCTTTGCCTACTACTAAACAACTGAGAGCAAAACTTAGTTGAATACATTTATGCTTTATTTAATTTATTTATTTGTACTCTACCTTCTGGAGAAAAAACCTCCCAAGATGACTAACAAAAGTCAGTTAAATGTGTATTTCAATCTATTTACTGAAACTGCAGCAACTAAAACCCTGAAAGCCAGCATAAAACTGTCAATCCATTCCAGCATATTGCCCATTCTTCTGAGAAAGATACCAAATCAATTATATTCCCTTTCCCCTCCAAGCCATTTTAAGTGCCTTGGCATAATATTCATTTCCAATTTAAAGCACCCTCTTCCTTATCATTATTTCATGCGGTTCATGATTTGAATCTCATGACAAAAAGCCCAAATCCTGCCTTGCACATGGTGCTGAACAAAACCATTCACCGCAGGCTGAAAGCCTCCAGAACATGAATTTCTGCACTTCTTTTGCTCTGGACGCAGGTGGCGCTGTGGGTTAAACCACAGAGCCTAGGACTTGCCTATCAGAAGGTTGGCAGTCCAAATCCCCGCAACAGGGTGAGCTCCGGTTGCTCCATCCCTGCTCCTGCCCACCTAGCAGTTCAAAAGCACGTCAAAGTGCAAGTAGATAAATAGATACCACTCTGGTGGGAAGCTAAACAACGTTTCTGTGTGCTGCTCTGGTTCGCCAGAAGCGACTTAGTCATGCTGGCCACATGACCTAGAAGCTGTCTGTGGAGAAATGCCGGCTCCCTCGGCATATACAGCGAGATGAGCGCTGCAACCCCAGAGTCGTCTGAGACTGGACCTAATGGTCAGGGGTACCTTTACCTTTACCTGTTGCCCTAGTGTGCTTTATTAAACAAATAAGCTGCCTTCTTTCTCTATCGGAAGCTAAACAGCCACCCACCCCAAGTTTTTGCCAAATCAGTCCTAAAACCTCTGCTTTCCTGAAATATTTCAAGGCGTCCCACCCAGTCACAGCAACCAAGGCCCCATCATTGTTAGCCTTTCTGCTCGCTGGTTCACCCTGTGAGCTTTTATTGTGCAGGACTGAGCATAGAGATAGGAATTGTAGAGTAACGAGTCCGCTGCTGGGACCCAGAGCTTCCCAGTTTCTTTCCCAGGCTCCTGTCGGGTGGAAGTGTGAGCTGCCCATAGAAAACAATGCAGAAACTCAAGTTTAAGCTACAAAAGGGAGCAACAAAGACAGGGGCTTTTGCTCTTTTTAACTGAGGAAATGGGGAGAAAAAAACACTCTGGAAAACGTGAGAGTTTTTTTCTTAGCTAAAGAAGAGTGTTTAAAGATTATTATTTTTTTAAACAACCTAACATGCCAGTTCAGTTTCCTTCTCCTTTATTCTCCATGGCAACAGAGGAGCTGTCATCCTGGGAGGAGGAAGCAGCTAGCACATTCCTAAAATCCTTGCACCGAGTGCACACCCACATCTACAAGTGGACAGGCGGTTTATGTAGCCTAGTGGCCTACACTGTTGGGCATGCGGAGCTCAGCCTAACACACCTCACAGGGTTGTTGTTAGGATAAAACTGGGAAGGGGAGAAACGCTCTTGAAAGGAAACTGCACAGGGCAGGATTTAGGTTTGATGAGGCCCTCAGCTACTGAAGGTAATGGGGCCCTTTATATGTCCAGCTGTCCTTTGTCAACAACAGATTGTCACTGTTTTTCGTGTTGAATATATGCTATGTGGTAATTTATGGACCTAATAGGTATCTAAAGCCATTTGCAAATGCAGAATGTAACCCAGAGGTCGATGGATCGAAACCATCCTCTGCTACCAGATGTTGTAATCTTCGAGCCTAGTCAGAGGATTGGATTGGATTGATCTTTATTACGGCCATTGGCCCGTCACAGCCTAGTCAGAGGAATGTGCCATACTCCAGGCACCCGGCTCCGATTACTTGTTGACCTCCCTGTCAGCGACTCCCGGCAGGAGACAGGCGGGATCTCTATCGGCGATCCTTCTCAAACGTGAGAAGAACACACCACTCTCCCTCCTCCCTGTTTTCCCCAGGAGGGGGAAAGAGACAGACAGAAATGTATTTACATGTCTTTATTTCCGTCTATGCAGCAGTACAGAGAAACATGTCCGTACTCTCCAAACACCAACAGCAGAGAGAGTAACTCCACCCCTGTACTTCCAGTACATGTCAGGTGACACACTGAGCCAACATCCGGCACTCAGTACAGTGAATAGACTGTGCCTTTGCTCCCACAGTACAGCCCCAAACATCAACATCCTGTTTGGCTTTTCCAGCCAGCTGCAGCTCGCTGCTGCATTGCTCCTTTTTCGTAACACCCTATACAGTGGTACCTCGGGTTAAGTACTTAATTCGTTCCGGAGGTCCGTTCTTAACCTGAAACTGTTCTTAACCTGAAGCACCACTTTAGCTGATGGGGCCTCCTGCTGCCGCTGCACTGCCAGAGCACGATTTCTGTTCTCATCCTGAAGCAAAGTTCTTAACCTGAGGTACTATTTCTGGGTTAGCGGAGTCTGTAACCTGAAGCATCTGTAACCCGAAGCGTCTGTAACCCGAGGTACCACTGTATATAGAAATGAGCAAACCAGGGATATTTTTGCGAGCAAGTTGGAAGTTGGGTTCCATTACTTACATCATAGGAGCCTACACAACACAAGACACTGTTGCTGTATGTAAGTTTTATTTTATTTGTTTTTTATCTTATATTTTGGAAATGTACATCCAGGGTTTTTTTTCCTTTTAATTTTTTGGGGGGCCTCCAAGAGAGTGGGGTCCTAAACTATAGCTTGTTTAGCTTGTACGTAATTCCCCATCGAATAAAGACCCGCATTAGAACACAGAAAAAGGTTGTTGCCATTTGCTTGTTGCGGGGAGAGAGAAAGGCGCGCTACGATCACAGTTAGTACCAATCCCGAGAGTCCTCCGCCCCCTCCCTTTCCACTTCCGCCCTGAGGGCGCCGCTTTCTAAAGGATTCCGGAAGTGGGCGGGTCGCGCGACTCTATGATCCTGAGCGCTCGGCGCTGAGCTGCGGCGGCGGCAGCAGCTGGAGGGAGCGGCGCCTGCGCGCAGAAGGAGTGTCTTCTGAACCTCGCGCGTGTTTGGCAGGCTCTGGGCGGTACCGGCTGGAGCAAAAAAAATAGAATGAAAGGTAACGGCAGCCTTTCCCCGAGGCTGCATCCTTGGTGTTCTGTTACTTCGAGCAGTTATAGGATTGCTTATTTGGCACTTGTTTGGAAAGCCCCGCAGCTTAAATTGGCTGATGCTGTTTGCAAGAGCCTCATAGGATGGGAGCACTGGAGGAGGAGAAAGAAGGGGGAGGGCAGGGTGTTGTCTCCTGTGCTGCCCCTAATAATAAAAATACATGTAATAGTAAAGTGGAATCTGCAATCTCCGCTTGACTTGCATGGCGTTTATCCTATTAAAAGTTGATCCCCGTTAGTCTTACCCCCTCACTGAGAAATACAGTACGCTGATAGTAACCTGAGTTTCTTTTAGACTCTAAAGTCTGGGGTAAGTTTTCTTTTCTTTTTTTTTTAAATGTTTATTAAGGTTTTCAAATACAAATGCAAAAATAATAAACAATATAACATGTATCATAACATAGTTTCAAGGCTTCTTTGGACTCCCTCACGTCTCCCGCTCCCACTTACATCGTTATAAATTTTTACCAGCAATTTATCATCTTGTTTACATTCTTGTGTCCTGCTCACTTAAATATAATCCAGTAATTCTCCAAAAAGTTTATATTTCCCTCGATCTCATTTATCATCCTGATTCCATCTAATTTAATGGTGCACAGTTGTTTATGATCTAGCATCCTCCTTAACATTCAACCAAATTACAGTATTTTTGTAAGTAAATCTTAAATTTCTTCCAGTCTTCTTCAACCCTCTCCTCTCCCAGGTCTCGGATTCTGCCGGTCATCTCAGCTAGTTCCATATAGTCTATCAGTTGCACCTGCCATTCTAAAGTCTGGGGTAAGTTTTCAAGGGTGCTCAGCTTAAATATCACTTTGGCCGCGCAGTCATAGTGGTTTAAAAGGAAAGTAGCGACATTCTCTCCATCTCTGCACACATTTCAAAGTCTGATTCTTCGTGGAACAGTAATTGTCAGGACTGACTCAGACATGACCTTTTTACCCGCACAAGAAAATTTAATGCAGCTCCCAGTCTAGCTTGACCACAGACTTCTAAATTCACAGTTTGAGAACTGGAGTTCCATAGGTCTGTCAGCGTGTAAAATTGTGCTTTCTTCCTCTTACCCACCTCACACTCGGCTTAGTGTGATGCCACCGAGACCTGGCATCTCATTTTACAAAAACCTCCTCCCACTTCAGTGCTTGTGGGAATAGATCATGAATTTGGTGGAGTAGTGTGATTCTGCTGTTCTGGTTTGCTTGGTAAGAAAGTAATAAGATCCCTGCTGGGTCAGAACAAAGCTCTATCGAGTCCACTATAGTGTTTTCACATTAGCCAACCAGATACCTATGAGAAGCCCACAAAATAGCTCTTTCCTGCATGTGATCTACAGCAAGTGATATTCAGAAGTGTTCTGTCTCTAAAGTAGTAGCATATAGCCATTATGACTAGTGGCCACTGATAACTTTATTTTTCATGAGGTCACCACAGGCATTTGAAAGTCTTATAGATTGAAAAACTCAACTGTTACTTGTTGACACCCGTCTGTCTCAGGAGACAATGGAAGAGTGTTCCTTCGGGGGTGAAAAACAGGGCCTCCTGTGGCTGCAAAGATTGATACGAAAGAGACATGTTTTGTTGCAGTTGGGGCAGATGAAGGCATCCAGCTGTGTTGCTACAGGTGCATCATGGCATTTCGTCTCTCTGCACTTCTCCCAGTGCTAATTTATCCTCTGGTCACTGCTATGGATACTATGGATATGGATATGGATACTGTGGTTGTCTGCAAGGATTCCCATAAGGCAAGGTGAATGTTGCCAGCCTTCATATCACATTTGCAGACAGCTTTGTCATCTGCAGTCAGTTTTGACAGTATCCTGTGGGATGTTGGGAGCAAGGAAGTGGGGTCAGGCGCACATAATTCCTGGGCACAGATAGTTGTCAAGAGTTCAAATGACACACTGGTTATGTGGTTATTCAAAGCCAGCTGGGAGGCCATTTGAAACGCTCCCATAACAAATAGAGAGGCTATAGTGTGCATGGAACGTCCACATTCTGCAGCAAAAACTATGTTTTTATTGCTCTTGTACTGCTGTACATGCTGGATTGTTACGTTCTCTGGAATTGTGATATATTCTGCTAAATTTGATTGTTTGTCTTTTTATTCTGGCATGCATGTCAGACTGGATATGGATCTGAGAGACTTCCAGATGGTAGGAGTTACTTTGATCAGATTATTAGAAGGGCTCAAAGAGGCCCTCTTAGAGGAAAACAGCTTAGAGGAATGGGGAGGGGTGGGGGCTGAAAGATAAACCAGAGTCCTTTTGTTAAAGAAAATAATAATAAAATAGATGAATAGGGAAAAAATGTATCCTGTTAAGTTACCAGCTAGCCTGATCAATTTTAACTTCTTGAGGGAGATGCTGTCTTGTCTTATATATTGCTGGAATGATGAAATAGTTGCTCTAGTTCCAAAGTACCACTAGTAGATCAATGTATTTCAGAGATCTTTCTTGAAGTAGATCACTACAATAGTGTATTTTCTGTCTTTCCTTCTCCTACTTTCTCCCCATTAAATAGTGTGGGATGATGCCATCACTGTGTTGTGCATTTCTCCTTGCCATCTTGAAAACAGGTGTCTGGGTTGAGCTGCTGTTTGAAAATCACGTTCTGAACTTGTACTTGCATTCTGTTACCTTGGTGTGTTCAAAAGAAATATTACATTACAGGCAAGACTACGAAATAGAAAGTTTAAAAAAATAGTTTGTTTTTTCTTTTACAATCTAAAAAGACTTTTAAACTGAAGTTCTCAAAGTGATTTGAACAAGAAACTCAGAATAATTAACAAGCACATTGTAATATAATTTTTGCAAAGAATGGCAAGAATGGTTCTCAAAGTGAGGCGGGCATCCATTAAAATCTGAATTAGGTGCTACAGACAACATATTGTCTATGACATCTTCCTCCAATCGTTTTTTGCATGCATGTCTAACCAGGAAAGAAACTACTCTTCTTCCACTTCCAATTTGTGCTCAGTGCTGTATTTTGAAGGTGCAAGAAGTCAAAAGCTTGTTTTTCACAGACCTTCAACTTCCATGTTGTTCCTCACTTCCACATCTTTAACTATTCTGTGAATATAAATGATTCCTTCTCTTTCATTTTATGGCCTTCAGTTAGACATGTATGAGCAGGAAATTTGCAGGATTCTTAGTTTTGTTTTTCGTTAATTAGGGGAGGGTGAATGTTCTCTCTCTCTCTTATCATTCTTTGATTCAAAACAAGGAGAGGTTGGGAATCCAAGTGAATTTAATTTGAACAGAAAGAAAGTTGGATTCCTCATCATAGTCATCCACCCATCAGTAATTGGGTAAGGAGCAGAATTCTTATGAGTATCAAATCACCAGATAATGGTTTGTTTCCCCTCCCATCTGGATTAAAATATTGGCAGTGGTAGCTGTCAAATATAAGAAGAAATGGAGCAGTGAGTTCTTGCAAAGATCTGACACTAGTAGCTCGAAACTGTTATTTTCGTTTTCCCCATAACCAGGGAAATTTGTCTAACTGTTCTGGTTTAAAATTTCTGTGGCCTTATGGGAAGGGAGAATTAAATGGGAATAAATTCCAATATTGTTACTTTTTGTACTTGATAGTACTTTTGTATTAGCCACTCTTGATAGATGCTGTGGAAATTTATAGCACAGTATATTGCAACCCCAGAGTCGGCCACGACTGGACCTAATGGTCAGAGGTCCCTTTACCTTTATACTATAAATTATAATAGCATTCTAAAGAAACACAAACACTGTTTGCTGCACTTCATGCAACTGAGACATTTTTAATATGAATTTGAATAGATGGCTTTGAAACTCACCAAATAAACATTGTTGTGGCTGACCTGGAATATGACATTTGAATTTATTCATTTTTCTAAGAGGCAAAATCCCAAATGTGCTTTTAAACATCAAATAAAAGGGGGGAAATTGGGGGGAGGGAGCAGGCAGACAGACATTTTCCAAGTTGAATTCCAAGTTGGGTAGCTTTTTTCAGCTTGAAGGCCACACTCAGAGTGAGCATAGCCAATATTTGCACAAGTAGATGCAGCACACAAGCAGACCACATATCCACATTCGCTGCACATAGCACACACAAACAAATGCACTCGCCAGACACGTATGTGTGGAAACACATCAAAAAAATGAAAGATAGTGTTATAGTACCTGTCGCCACTAGATGGAGCTATGCGCCAACAGTGTGTATCTGATCACCTTGTCTTAGGCCTAGAATCACATACTTGAGGCACATTCCTTTGAAATCTGGGAGGCTAACAGGTTGAGGATGAAGACACAGGAATATTGTTGGAACGAGTGGGGATATCTGGGCCAAATATTTCAAAATTGTATGTCTTACAGTACAGTGGTACCTCGGTTTACGAACTTAATCCGTTCCGGAAGTCCGTTCTTAAACCGAAACTGTTCTTAAACTGAGGCGATTCCATTCTTGGACCGAGGTAAAGTTCTCAAACCAAGACACAATTTCCAGTTTTGCGGAGTTTGTAAACCAAATCGTTCTTAAACCTAACTGTTCTTAAACCGAGGTACCACTGTATTGTGAATTGAATGAAGAGCACTTACTTATTCCTGGTCTGCATCCTAGGATCTCTGAGCAAGTTGAAATAAAGTCAATACACCATCATATATTTCTAGGGGAAATACAATAAAAGATAACACAAGATCAAATTCTGATAACCATGGTGATAATGTGCAAAGTCCTGAACGAGAACCAGATTTTCAACTGGCACCTGAATGCCAGTAATGAGGGTACCCATAAAAAGGGGAAATAGTGGGAATTTCAAGCATTGCCAAGCAATATGCATAGACTCCAAGAGATGTTTTGAGAGCCAGCATAAATTGACAAAATGTGTGGTTTTATCGTTATTCAGTGGCATGGTTAGCTGCTGTGGAAACAAGTGTTGTAATCAGGGCTTTTCCCCCTGCTGGAACTCAGTTCTGGCACCTCTCAGGTGGGCACCATTGCCATTCTAAGAGAACAAGATGCTCATGCTAAGTTCTGACACCTCTTTTTCTAGAAAAATAGCACTGGTTGTATTTGATGGGCCTTTGGCCTGATCTAGCCGGCTTTTTTTAGGTTCTTGCATACATGGAAAGGCAATTCTGCTTGTACAAGGCCTCACTGCCAAATTCTTCTAAATTATTGGCCCACTAACCACCCTCTCCATCCCATGCTAGTCTGTGAGGGGTCTGTCCATCTCAGAAGTAGCTTTTCAAGTGACAGAGAGTTCTAGTGCATGGGTAGGCAAACTAAGGCCCGGGGGCCGGATGTGGCCCAATCGCCTTCTCAATCCGGCCCGCAGACAGTCCGGGAATCAGCGTCTTTTTACATGAGTAGAATGTGTCCTTTTATTTAAAATGCATCTCTGGGTTATTTGTGGGGCCTGCCTGGTCTTTTTACACGAGTAGAATGTGTGCTTTTATTTTAAATGCACCTTTGCGTTATTTGTGGGGCATAGAAATTCGTTCATTTCCCACCCCCCCAAAATATAGTCCGGCCCCGCCCCAAGGTATGAGGGACAGTGGACCGGCCCCCTGCTGAAAAAGTTTGCTGACCCCTGTTCTAGTGGGATGAAGAGGCAGAAAGCATAAGGAGGATTCTGGTTAATATTTTCTGGATCCAGTCCAGTAGCTTCAGCAATCACTTGGAGGCTATGTGTATTAACTGAGAAGTGCATGAAATTCCCCGTCTACACTTCCAATTTGCGACGCTCTCCAGGCCTTCATATGAAAGTGTACAACTGGTGACATTTACTTATGTTTGCAATTCTGTTTTTAGAAATCATATTAATTATATTTAACCATTGAACCGGCAGGGTTGGAATTTGCTGCTTCACATATGGGACATCTTTTTTATATCAAGTGCTATATTACAAAGACAGTGCCAAAATAATACCGCTTTAGTGAGGAGGAATTTCTTATTAGCAGTGAAGCTTCAAAAACCTGCAACTATGTCATAAAGGGAATGTCTTTGAGCTGAGACTCCAGTAATTCATGTCTGTCACACACAGTCTGGGTGACCTAGATTTGACTAGTGCTATTGTAGTGTAATTATGCTTCTGAGCTATATCTGATACCCCAGAAGAAAGGTGTAAAGTTTATTTTCAAAGGTTATGGATTGGGTTGAGTCATGTCATTGTGCAGCATACAGAACAGGAATCTGCAGAAGTCTGCACTGATATTTATGCAAGTATAAACGAACACATTCAAGCTTCAAGGAACAGTGTTAAATGCAAGGCAGGGAAAGGTAATGTTTTGACATTTGTCAAAGTGATTGAACAAAGCAACTTAGAATTCTGTTGAAATAGTACCTTTTTCCTTGTTCGGGTTGTCTTTGATGGATGAAATAAATTTGAGCTTCTCACTTGGACATTATTGGCTTGCAGAGATTAGCCATATGGATTTTCCTTTTCATTTGAACTCTGCAGTACAGTATTGCACAACTAATAGGGAGGTTTTAAGAGTACTTAAAGCAAACGGTTGTTCATGAAAATGAGGCAGGAGGAACCTGTGGCCCTCGGGATATTGGACTGCACCTTCCATCATCCTGAGTGCTGGCCATGTTGGAGATCCATAGGTTCCTCATACCTGCTCTGGTAGGTATCAAGGCTTAGAATGGACTCCAAAAATACCACCACTATTCCACCACTATCTAAGTCAGTCTCTTCCACTAATTAACAGCTCACACTATCAGGAAGTTTTTCTTAAGGTTTAGTTGAAATCATAGAATTGCAGAGTTGGAAGGGACCACGAGGGTCATCTAGCCCAACCCCCTGCAATGCAGGAATATTCCACCCAACCTGGGGCTTGAACCCACAGCCCTGAGATTAAGAGTCTCATGCTCTACCAACTGAGCTATCCCAGGTCATGCCCTTTTTATTACATGTACTTATAAAGCCTCCCTTTTCTCACATAAGAGCCTCCCTTTTCTCACATAAGAAGACATCTTCTATAGTGATGTCGCACGTGTTTTAATACTTTGTTCAAAGTATCTGGGAGACCCAGCCAGATGGGCAGGGTATAAATAATAAATTATTATTATTATTAATTATTATTATTATTATTATCATCATCATCATCATCATCATCATCATCATCTAGGAATCCTGCACATGTGTGCTGCTTTTGTCACATACTATTTTTAATCACGTGCAAACTTAATTTATAGATTAGTTTTTCAAACTGTCTTGCAACCCTGGGTACAGTACACTGCTTAATATTTAGTTCATCCAAATGCATTTGGCATGTATGAGTTCTTATTTTGTACTGGAGAAAACAGGTGCTCATGTCAGTAAGTAAAGCCCAGGCAGGTCCTCCGGGCATTGCTGGGGTACAATATTGGCTGAGTTGCCTGGGACTGATAGGAGTTGGGAGCCCGACAACACCCAGAGCCCCACATTCTCCAGTCCTGCTTTATTCATTAACATCTAGGGAAATAGGTACTAAAACTACCTATTACTAGTTAATGAGGAGTGGAATATGCTATTATAACTTCAGCCTGTGCCCTTTGAGAGACCCTATAGGTAAGAAATGGAGTGCACTGCAGAGTTATGAGTTGTAGCAAGAGTTAGAGTTACTTTTTCATGGAATGGATATAGAAGAATAACACAGGTTATCCCACCCCACCCCCAGATTTGAATTATTAGCACTGAAAATAGATTATAGTGTCTTTTTTAAAGAAAAATTAAATAGTAACAGTTGGAGCTAGCCTATTGTCTGAATAAGCTCCAATAAGATTTTACTGAAAAAAGCTTTAGTGGGTTCACGGTAGTGGAAAAATTTCTTTCAGTACATCCTAGTAAAGATCCTGTTTAAAATAGATGACACCCTGTCATGTTCAGTAACGCATCCGTCATCAACTTCATTCTAATTCTTTTAGCTGAACAATTTCATTCAAGCTTGTAGCTTGTCTTGTCAAGCCACCAAGAGCTTCATTACTTTGCCATCAAGCATAGAATTACACCAGCTGTTCCTCAATGTTGTTCAGCTGCATTTTAATTTTAACTATTTCTGCAGCTAACTGCTCTGTGTGTGTGCGTGTGCCCCAGTGTGTGTTTGTTTGCTTGCTTGCTAGCCTGTTTCTTTCTTAAAGGGTGGCTATCAAAACATTTCCAATTACGTAAGTTTCTAATTATGAAATCTAGCCTAAAGTGTATCTTAACAGTCATGTAACTCTCTTAGAAATATTGTCACCCTGATTCCACAGTAATAGTTTGCCTACCATAGCACAATGCGTTGATTTGGCTGGTGTTGGGCAAATATGGTACCCCGCTTCCCGTTATAAAGGCTTCACATCAGACCTTGGAGATATAACCAATATGCTGGTGTAGTTTTGAGTCTTTGGTGGGCAAAATGCCTTTAGAATGCAGATTTGATCAGTTAGTCCCCATTAAGTCCAGTCAAAGGCAACTATGGGGTTGCAGCACTCATCTCGTTTTCAGGTTGAGGGAGCCAGCATTTGTCCACGGACAGCTTTCCGGGTCAACTTCTGGCACAACAGGCCACCGTGATGGAAACCAGAGCGCACGGAAACGCCATTTACCTTCTTGCCACAGCGGTATCTATTTATCTACTTGCGCTGGTGTGCTTTCGAACTGCTAGGTTGGCAGGAGCTGGGACAGAGCAACGGGAGCTCACTCTGTTGTGGGGATTCGAACCGCCGACCGATCGGCACGCCCAAGAGGCTCAGTGGTTTAGACCACAGCGCCACCTGCATCCCCAGTTTTCAAAGTACAGTGGGAGGGTTAAGCTGCAACTGGTTCAAACAACAGTTGATAATTCAGTCCTAAATTATCACAAATCTGTGCATGTTCAAGAGTTGAGGTGTTAACTCTGTATGATTTCAAGTGCAATTTCTTAAGCTAAATTTAGATGCACCTAACCTTCTGTGGATAAAACCCAATGTAATTTCCCCCCCTAGAATCTGCCCTATGAGATTGAGGTACTGCATCTTTAATTGGATGGACCTGGACAAATGTCCCATCATAACTTGTTTCTTATAGGCTTTAGAACAGTAGTTCCCCCACTCTTCCCCAGCTATGGACCACTTCCAGAAATGGCTGAGGGCCTTAGCCGACCACTTAATGGTTTTTCTGCCTGCTGTAGCAATTGTAATGGACGGTGCTAGACAGTGTATGGATTTTAAATATATCTTTATGGAAATACCATGGATTACCTGTCTGTGGACCACAGTTTGGGAAGCTTGGCTTTATAGAAAAAGTAGCTATGTGACTAAAAAAGAAAAGGACAGAAGTCTTGACTCGCCTTTCAGTGCACATAAGCCAGTCTCAATACTGCTGAGTACTATCTATAAATTCTCTTCAGGCCCTAACTCCTATTTCAAGAGTGAAATACAGCTCACTTGCTTACCATCACAATCACTCATATTTTGTGTAGTCACAGGCAATTTATTTACGTGCCACATTTTCCACAAATACACTTGCTATCAAAACGGTTCACAGAAAACAGTTGACGTGCAATAGCCATAATAAGTAACAACAATTGCAACCCCTGCAGCGTAACACTTCCAATCCAATAATTAGCAGTTCGTCAAAAATTTAACTGAGCATATGCTTACCAATAAGTCAACTCACAATCCCCCAAACCTTCACATCCAAAGTAGCTCCATTGTTAATGGCAGTAGTGCTTAAATCTCCCTTCATCCCACAACTTTTATGCCTAGACTTTAAACATCAGAAAGCACCATCAGTTTTTCTGGCAGACAGCTCCCTTATGAATGCTCCCATTTGGTTCGGTTTGAAGATTTTCAGCTTCATCTAACAAGTAGATTCCAGAGCGGGGGTGGGGGTGGAGAGAAACATGTTTTTTTAAAAAAATCAAACATCAATTCAATAGTAAAGCATTTTTTATTTTTATTTTTTTAAAACCTTATAGGTGGAAGGTGAGGAAGGCAGGCTGAAGCAACCATCCCCAGTGGCAAATGCTACTTTCCTGTGGTTTGCCATGCTCAAAGCAGCTCACAACACTGGAAACATAACAATTCACTAACACCTTTACATAGCAATTCACATTACATATTCACTTTATGCCTAGACTTTAAACATCAGAAAGCACCATCAGTTTTTCTGGCAGACAGCTCCCTTATGAATGCTCCCATTTGGTTCGGTTTGAAGATTTTCAGCTTCATCTAACAAGTAGATTCCAGAGCGGGGGTGGGGGTGGAGAGAAACATGTTTTTTTAAAAAAATCAAACATCAATTCAATAGTAAAGCATTTTTTATTTTTATTTTTTTAAAACCTTATAGGTGGAAGGTGAGGAAGGCAGGCTGAAGCAACCATCCCCAGTGGCAAATGCTACTTTCCTGTGGTTTGCCATGCTCAAAGCAGCTCACAACACTGGAAACATAACAATTCACTAACACCTTTACATAACAATTCACATTACATATTCACTTTACATAACAATTTACTAACACCTACAGCAGCCATAACAATATTTAAATAGTCATATAAAGGTTAACAGACTGTATAGATAAGCGTATGGCTGAATGGCCTTCAGGATCAAAGGCAAAGAGATATCAAGAGTTAGAGGCTAGTTTTTAGCTTCTGTCGCATGAAATAAGAGGTGGAGAATGCATACTGGACAGGCTTGATGATTGCCAATTATGATGCTCATATGCCTAACCATATCTGGGACCAAAACCATAAAAGCCAAGCATATATTTTACCTGTTTAAGAAAAGTGGATGGAGGGGTACACAACACTTGAGCGTAGCTATAAAACCCCGCTAAAAAGAACACAATGGTAAAACTCGGTATAAAAATAACACACAAGCAAATAGCAGACACACACTGTAACTTTACTATAATTTTCTATATTATTGCCCACTAAACTTGACTTCTTGCAGCCAACATCAAAAGAACACATAAGTCTTTGGATCGTTGACATGCAACGCAACACTTCCCCTCCTTAATCTATCTTTACATTGTAGCAAAGCCTTCTCCCCTCCCTCCATTTCATTATGCTGTATATTTTGGTTTGTAAATGGGAAGTGTATTTCTTGAACAAGCATATTCCTTAAATAGAAATTCCAGAAGAGTGCCCCATGGCTAAAAATAAACTGTGGGGTTGAAGCCCTAGATAAAATTTAAGCCTGTGTATATATATAAAAAATTGCTAAAATGTCACAGTAATGAAAAGTCAGAAAATAAATTATGTCTGTTATTAATTTTTGAATTGTATTCAAACACAGAAATTTGTAGCATAGACAAAAACTGATTACAGAGAGATAAAATTCAATTTTATTCTAGGGTAATTGTTTTATACATTTTACATTTATTTATAAGATTAGATGAGGCTTGGAATTCTCAATATAAATCACAGTATGGTCCCGGTGGATGCCAAGGTCAGAGCATGAAAAGCCTCGCTTAGAAAACACATTACTTTTGAGGGAAATAAAAAAATGAATAAAACGAGATGGAAGATCTGTTGCCCTCCTCATGACATACACTCAGGTTTTATCACAATTTGAAGAACGAGGCAGCTTGAATAAGCAGTGAGATATATCAATTTCAGGCAGGACTTTTTTCCAGCCAGAATTTGTCAGAAATCAGTTCTGTCACCTCTCAGGTGGACGCCATTGCCATGCTAAGAGAACAAGTGAAGTGTTTGTGGTGAGTTCTGGTGCCTCTTCTTCTAGAAAAATAGCACTGCTTTCAGGGAACATATATATGATAGTAAAGTTAAAGGGACCCCTGACCATTAGGTCCAGTCGTGGCCGACTCTGGGCTTGCTGCACTCATCTCGCTTTATTGGCCGAGGGAGCCAGCATACAGCTTCCGGGTCATGTGGCCAGCATGACTAAGCCTCTTCTGGCGAACCAGAGCAGCGCACGGAAACGCCGTTTACCTTCCCGCCAGAGCGGTACCTATTTATCTACTTGCACTTTGACATGCTTTCGAACTGCTAGGTTGGCAGGAGCAGGGACCAAGCAACGGGAGCTCACCCCGTCGCAGGGATTTGAACCGCCGACCTTCTGATTGGCAAGTCCTAGGCTCTGTGGTTTAACCCACAGCGCCACCCGCGTCCATATATATGATATGGCACCATAAATAATAGTGGAGAGGGGAAACATAGACAGTTGCCTTACACAGAGCCAGACCATTGGTCCATCTAGCTCAGTATTGTCTACACTGACTGGCAGCTGCTCTCCTTCCTGCTTTCAGGAAGGATTCTTTACCGGTTCTCCCTGGAGATGCCATGAATTGAACCTGGGATCTTCTGCATTCAAAGCAGAAGCTCCCTTCATTATTTGTCTAACATCGACCAGCAATTCCTGATCTGCATTGTCTGGCATCGGTGCAACTCCTTCCTGGGTAGCTTGCAAAAAGTAGGCAAAAAGTGTGTAGAAATGTAATATGCAGAAATTTATGGTTGTCCACCTGTCCAGACTTCATCCAGACTCTTGAATTAATGCTGTTTAAAGAGGTAGCAGCAGTAGACCTATTCACTACCTTTGCATATTTCCCTTCCAACTATACAGTGCTGTGTTTCTGAGGAGTCTTCTCTTCTGCAGTGTGCCCTAATGATACACACACAGACGTTTTAAGGTACAGATGATAGAGCTGCTTTGTTCCCCTCATTTGATGCAGAAGAAGTAAATAAAAGTAAAGGTGCCATCCAAAGTAAATATAAGTGATTAAAGAGTGCCTGTGAGTAAAAGCCATCTTAATCTCTAATTAGCATTGTATTTAACACAGCTTCTTTAATGCATTTTTAAATAGTTCTTTACCAGTATGGTGTACTTTATATCTTCTTCTCTAATATATGATGTGTCCACATTTCAGCATGCTTCTTGTCAACAGCGTTTCTTGTGTGAAAGATATTCAGATTGCTGTGGGTTAGGAGGTGTTCGTTCCAACTTTGCCTGCACAAAGAGGTTCTTTGGAGATTATCTCTTTATTTGATTAGGATAAATTTCAACTTAAAATAATAAAAGGGGGGGGGGACCAAATTTGCTTTCATACTCCTCGTGGAAACCAAAGCTCCTCAAGACAAAGTATCATGGGAGAGTAAACTTTATGGCTGGCAAATGCGACTCTTCCTTTGTATTCTATTCCAAATTTGCAATTACAATTTTTAGTAAAGGAAGCAAAGTTCAACTATGGGGGAAGTTCAGAAAGTGAACTTTCCCAGCTCAAAAATATTCACTCCAGGCAAGCCCAGACCCTTCAGAATTTGGGCTTGAGCCTGATTTGCCTCATTTTGAGGTTTGCTGCCACAGCTGCTGCCAAATCTTCCTTTCTGCTAAACTTTCAACTCCTGTTCTTTTTGTGAAACGCGGGGGGGCCTGTTGAACCTCATGTTTCTCAGTAAGCTTTGTGGAATGAGAAATTACGAAAGCAATCTTTATAAAGCCTATCGCAGTTACCATCTAGGAAGAGAGGACTTTTAATAGAAAGTCACTTGCCTATTTTTTTTGGGGGGGGGGTGAACCTGTGATCTGCCAGTTGTTGCTGGACTACAACTCCCACAATCCCTGGCAATGAGCTATGCTGTCAGGCACTGATGTAAGTTGTAGTCTACTCTAAAACGTGCGGAGGCCCACAGCTCCCTATCCACGGCCTAGTGGAAACAGCAGATCCAGATCCAGTGTTTACTCTTGCCATTCCAGGACTGGATCTTCCACAAGATGAAATAATCCCTTCCAACTCAGTTTGGAAGTTTTTTTAAAAAAGGTTTCATCTCCTACTATTAAAGGCGAACAGCCTTCAGAAGAGTGTGCCCTTGAGAAAACTTCTATGCTGCCAGGAGTTCATAACGCGGGAGTTGATAATAGTCAAGGAAGCCAAACAGTTCCACTGGCTTGAATTAAGCATACCTTATATATATTAGTATGGGACGCGGGTAGCGCTGTGGGTTAAACAACCGTGCCTCTTGAGCTTGCTGATCGAAAGGTCGGCAGTTCGAATCCCCACGACGGGGTGAGCTCCCATTGTTTGGTCCCAGCTCCTGCCAACCTAGCAGTTCGAAAGCATGTCAAAGTGCAAGTAGATAAATAGGTTCCGCTCCGGCGGGACGGTAAATGGCATTTCCGTGTGCTGCTCTGGTTTCGCCAGAAGCGGCTTAGTCATGCTGGCCACATGACTTGGAAAAACTGTCTGTGGAAGTGGACAAACGCCGGCTCCCTCAGTCAGTAAAGCGAGATGAGCACCTCAACCCCAGAGTCGTTCGCAACTGGACTTAATTGTCAGGGGTCCCTTTACCCTTTACCTATATATATTAGCATAAACGTCTTTGAGATCTGCAGGAGGTAAGCGGTCTATACATGAAAATAGTAACAACAATACCTTGGTCTTGCCAGAGTTTCCCCACCACCTTCAAGGATGTGCATGTTCATCCTGTAACAATATCCTTACTTTATTACCAGCAGAGTGGTGCAAGGTAAGCTCCAGAAGTTTCCAGCTGCTCAGTCTGTGGCAGAGGACAACCTTAGTGTCGGGAGGATTGGACCAGATGACCCAACTCTTCTGTTCTGTGATTCTAACCCATCTAAAAGATGGTTGACGATTCACATGTACTGTAAATACCATATTTTTCCGTGTATAAGACGACCCCTATTTTTTGGGATCCCAAATTAAGGAAATGGGGGGAGATTTCCCAGAGTTGTTAAGCCTTTTTTTGGGGGGGGGTTGCCCAGAGTTGGGATTGCCAACAATCGCACAGCCACCTGACCGCCGCTGCCAGTTGCATGCCTCGCCAAAGCCACCAGTTGTCTGCCTGCTCGGTGCCAGCGGCCGCCAATTGCCCGCCCCATTGCCGCAGCAGCAGCCAATCGGCAGCAGGCCTTACCGCAGCCACCAATCACCTGCCCAATTGCCAATGACAATCTCCTTGCGGCTGCCACCAATCACACCCCCCCTTATACACTATCCGTGTATAAGACGAACCCCAATATTTAACATTTTAAAATAATAAAAATAATTGTCTTATACACAGAAAAATACGGTAGTCTAGACAGCAGACATGCTTATCTCCTGATCATACAATACCACTATGCTTTGTAGCAAAGCTTAATTGGTTAGAGTGCAGTACTGATAACACCAAGGCTGTAGGTTCGAATCCTCTTAAGGGTCAACTGCATATTCCTGCCCTGCAGGGGGTTGGGCTAAATGATCCTCAGGGTCCCTTCCAATTCTGTGATTCTGTGAGAATTATTTCAATAAGTTTGTGCATGAACACACACAAATACATACTTATGTGTGCATGAACACAAATACATGCACTTATGTTTATTAGCACATACAATTTTTTTTGCAAATCTGTGCGCTTTTCTCTGGTTGGTTCATGCATTTCCTCTCTATTTTTTTTTTGACAATGCACAAGTGACACCCGTAGCTGGCTCTAGTAAAGTTTTGCACACTTGCATAGTGAGCTAAAACCTTCACAAGATGGCCGCTTTAGGATCAGAGAGGTTTGTTGGATCTGTGGATGCTAAAACCTCTTGACAACAAACCAGGGTTCCCCTCCCCTTCATTTTGTCCCAATTCAAGGCCTGAGTTTTTATTTATTTCCTTTAAAACTTCTTCCAGTGTTGGTTCTGCCTCTACAGTTGGCTTTGGTGCTCTGAGTTGGATGTCAAGACAAGGAGAAGACAAATACCCATGTGGTCCTCATAATAGGCTGTCCTGTAGGAGACTATTTCCCTGATTCACGTCGTGTGATTAGGAGGTGTAATTGTTACTCCCACTCTGCACTGAAGGTGACTGCTGTCTGTAAAGGCACTAGGTAGCATTAATTAAAATACAGTGTTCCCCTTGAAATGTAATTTGATCCATTCCTTTGCCATCCTGGTAAGGCTAATATTTGTTTCTAACCTGTTTTTTAGGGATTTGAAGTGATATTAAAGTCACTGAAGGTTACTAAATAATAGAAGAATTACGATTCTGTTCGTTCGTTCTTATTTCTTTCAGCTATTCCACTTTCCAAAAAAGCATTTGCATGCAATAGCAAATACTTCTCTTTCTCGTGTGTAAGTTTATACAGAGGTACAGAAGTAGCTGGGCCACTAAAGTGTTCATGGCCATTAATGCACAAATGTTTATTTCCAGTTGCCACCTACTGGCCATAGCCTACTCCAGTGGTTTTCAGCCAGTGTGCCATGGCACCCTGGGGTGCCTTGAATGACAGTCAGGGGTGCTGTGGGCAACACTGGCCTCTGTTCCTCTTTCCTTCCTTCCCTGATGCCCTCTTGCGCTTTGCCTCCCAAAGGCTTGCATAGCTGTTGGTTGCAGCAGACCTGGCTACAAGTTCCCTGGGTGAATGGTGCCTCTGGGGCTGGCCAGAGGGTGCTTCCCAGGCCCCTGTGGGGCAGTGTGAAGAGGCACCTTTCTTTGGGGCAGGGGGGAAGCTCAGAGACCAGGAGCAGCGGCGGCAGCTGCTTGGAGGACTCCCAAGAGAGGCGAGAGGAGAGGAGGCTGAGGGAACACTCCACAAGGAAGGATGTTCCAAAAAGGGTGAGAGGCTGCCAGCTCTGCAGGCAAGGGGTGACATAGCTGGGCTCCTGAGCCCCACAGGGGTGTCGCAGAAAGAATGTAGTTGATCAAGGGAGACACGGACTTAAAAAGATTGAAAACCTCTGGTCTACTCCTTTAGGTGTGAGGAAACATTTATTGTAAAACAGTTCAGGAATGGGTGTTGGGTCAGGAGCTCATGTAGCTTTACAATGACCATGAACTGCCACCTAACGTTAGCAACAATACTTGAACCAGTTCTGGGTGGCTACTGCATGTTTCCGAGCATAATTCAAAGTGTTGATGCTGATCTTTAAAGCCCTCAGCAGCCTTGGCCCTGTATACCTGAAGGAGCTTCTCCACCTCCGTTGTCCAGCCCGGACACTTAGGT
Source organism: Podarcis erhardii (assembly GCF_964252035.2). Lineage (NCBI taxonomy): Eukaryota > Metazoa > Chordata > Lepidosauria > Squamata > Lacertidae > Podarcis > Podarcis erhardii. The sequence continues at coordinate 33,481,992 of NC_138497.1, read as the reverse complement.
CCGGCTCCAAGGGTCTTCTGTTGCTTCCCTCACTGCGGGAAATGAAGTTACGGGGAACCAGGCAGAGGGCCTTCTTGGTAGTGGTGCCCTCCCTGTGGGATGTCAAGGAGATAAAGAACTACACAACTTTGAGAAGACATCTGAAGGCAGCCCTGTATTGGGAAGCTCTTAATGTTTGATGTTATAATATTTTTTATATGTGTTGGCAGTCGCCCAGAGTGGCTGGGGCAGTCCTGGCCAAATGGGTAGAGGAATAATAATAATAATAATAATAATAATAATAATAATGCCCTTGTGCTCACATAAGAGCTTTGATCCAGAGGAGGCATATGCTGACAAAGAGAGAAAGTAGGTTTCAGGGGGTTTTTTGGCCAATTTCTCCCTGCACCCCTCCACATGCCACCTACAGGAGTGAGAATGGGCAAAAATTTATTTCCAGTACCTTTCTGTTACTGGATGCCCCTACACAGTCAAAAGCCCTTCCATGAGGATACCAGCTTTATTCTACTCTAACACCCACAGTGTGCTACACGTATGTCTGACTTGGAATAATGAGTGGAAAATTTATATTTGTCACCCAAGTTTTCTATTTAATAATCAAAGAAAAAATTAAATAGATTTCTATAAAGACCTTTATATAGTCCAAGTTGCTGAACCGTGTAAGGTGCGCGCCATGTCTCAACAGGAAACTTTTTTTAAAAAAAAAAACTTTCGTTGAGCAATTCTGTGTATCACCTTTTGTCATAGCAATCTATTTTGGGAGTCCTGAACTACAGATAAGATATTTATTGAAAATGGCTTGACCTTAAATTTACCTGTACTCCACCCACGTGTTCTGCAAAGGACTGCTTTACAAGCACCCCTGTCCTGATGAATGCTCATTTCTACTCTGATTTCTTATCCAGGTAATACAATATGTCTTATGTCACACACATCAGTTGTATAAAGGTTTGCAACTTCTCATTACGCCACAAGACAAAGCCAGTAAATTCTTCTTTGTAGCCCAGGTAGCAGCCTCTTAAGTGAAAAAGACAAGCAACTAAAGAAAAAAAAATCCATATGCAAGGAAAAAAATATTTATTTTAAAATGTGAGTGAAGTTTAATAGGTTTTTTCTCCAACTAAGTGGTGCAGCAATAAAACTGCTAGCATATTTGCAAAGCTAAGCAGGGTCTGTTGCGGCTTCAAATTGGGTGGGGGACCGCATGTTGTGATTCCTGCATTGCAGAGTTTAGACTCGAATGACTCTCAGGGTTCCTTCCAACTCTGTGATTCTATTACAGTGGTACCTCGGGTTACATACGCTTCAGGTTACAGACGCTTCAGGTTACATACGCTTCAGGTTACACACTCGGCTAACCCAGAAATAGTGCTTCAGGTTAAGAACTTTGCTTCAGGATAAGAACAGAAATCGTGCTCCGGCAGTGCGGCAGCAGCAGGAGGCCCCATTAGCTAAAGTGGTGCTTCAGGTTAAGAACAGTTTCAGGTTAAGAACAGACCTCCGGAACGAATTAAGTACTTAACCCGAGGTACCACTGTATAGGGGTCTCCATAACACAGAGTTTTCCAAACTTTTCATGTTGGTGGCACACTTTTTAGACATGCATCATTTTGTGACACAGTACTTCAGTTTTACAGTCATACCTTGGTTTTCGAACAGCTTAGTTCTCAAACATTTTGGCTCCCGAACACCACAAACCTGTAAGTGACTGTTCTGGTTTGCGAACTATTTTTGGAAGCCGAACGTCTGGCAGGGCTTCCTGCAGCCAATCAGAAGCCGAACTTTGGTTTCCGAACGTTTTGGAAGTCGAATGGACTTCCACATTGGATTCCATTTGACTTTCAAGGTACAACTGTACTAGCAAACCCGAAGTTAAATTAACTCCTTTCCAGCCCTAGGAGGAGTTCAGAGAGTATTCGCATGACACACCTACTACACACCGCAACCGACACACTAATGTGTCGTGACACACAGTTTGGAAAGCTCTGCCTTAACAACTCTGCGCATCCTAACACTGATTAGTGTTTGTTAGAAACTCAGATATATAAGCTAATCACCAAATGGCACCTTAAACCTGGGTTACATTCGCCACAATGGTATGTCTAGGCACCATTCCTCCCCTCCCATGGAGTTTATTATTTTTTTTATTATTAGTTTCATTTCTATGCCACTTTAGATTTTAAAGGAAAAAATTCCAAGCAGTTTACAGCACCTTAAAACATGAAATAAAACATTACAGAATAAAACTAATTCAAGTTATAAGTCAAATATTTCAGATCCTTCTGTAAGTGACATTTTTTTAAAAAAATATATATTTTTTATTTTATTTGCCTACTTAATTTATATAGCAGAAGTACTATAGGAAGCCAGTGTGATGTAGTGGTTAGAGTGTCACACTAGGACCTGAGAGATCAGTGTTCATATCCCCACTCAGTCATGAAGCTCACTGACCTTGGGCCAGTCACAGCCTCTTTACCTACCTCTCAGGGTCAGTGTGTGGTACTCCTTGTACTCCTTGGAGAAAAAAGTAGGCTATACAGTGGTACCTCTGGTTAAGAACTTAATTCGTTCTGGAGGTCCATTCTTAACCTGAAACTGTACTTAACCTGAAGCACCACTTTAGCTAATGGGGCCTCCACTGCCACCGCACTGCTGCCACGCGATTTCTGTTCTCACCCTGAAGCAAAGTTCTTAACCCAAGGTACTATTTCTGGGTTAGCAGAGTCTGTAACCTGACACATCTGTAATCTGAAGCATCTGTAACCCAAGGTACCACTGTACGTGCAATAAATAAGCTCTTCTGCTTAGCTGCTTAAGAAAACTGGAGGGGCTAGCCAGATGTCAGTCAGCAGCCTGACATCCTGAGATCTCCATATGGTCTCAACTAGAACCCCGCCAGTGGCAAAATGCTCCCAGCGCCTGGCTAATTTCTAACAGTGCCCTTAATAGCACTTAACAGCTCCCAGCATTCTTGGGGGGAAGCCATGACTTCTTAAATTGGCAGGATGTATAGTGCAGATGGGATCAGGATTTGAGATCCTGGGTTGGATAAACATTACAGTAGTTCTCTTCAGTACAGATTCTACTGGACATAAGCATGAGTTAACTACATGGATCAAGAGAAAGGGTTGGAGAAGGAGAGGGTGTTCCATTGCCCTCATGGAAGTCATTGAGCACATGCAGCGATTTATAGAATTTCTGCCACAAAGCTACAATTCCCAGAGTTGCGTGGAAAGAAGGATTGATAGTTACACGACTCTGGGAATAGGGGCGGGGTGTCTCTTAACAACTCTCAGCACCCTTAGCAGACTACTGTGCCCAGGATTGTTTTGGGGGAACCCACGGCTGTTTAAATTGGTGTGGTGCTGCTTCAAATGTATAGTGCAGATAGATCCCTGGTTGGAATGTGAAAGTGCAGTTGCAGAGCAGTGAGAAACATGGTTACTTCTGATGTATATATTAATACACATTCCATTCGTCATGGAAGGGCGAAGCTAGCTTGGTGATCGCTCCCCTTCCTTCAAGCAGTTCTAATCGCATGAGGAAGAGAACGCCTTTGATTTGACTCTCATATTTAAACCTGCTTGGGGCTTCCCCTCCTCTTAAATATTTGCTGATTTTGCCATTGATTGCAGTTGGCATGGAAAGAGCCCTCAGGCCCCATAAGTCTCTCTCTAACTGTCTGATTATATTCTATGCAAGGTTGACCTCAGTTGCAAGCTTAAAAAGTGCCATTCCTCAATTATGGCATGATTCCAGCAATATCTCAACATTACTGTAATATGCCAGGAATAGTTGGGAGCTGCCAAAGCAGCTGTAGTTTGTAGCAGAAACACAAAGCCAGATTTTCCCAGCTAAGATCTTCCAGAGCCCTAATAGCAAGCTTCCCAAAATCCATATCCCATTATGACTACGAGAACGCAATTAATATTTATAGGTTCTGTTATGTAAATGTAAATGGTTGCTTTGGGATAATGGTAAAAGGTAGTTAACAGGGTTCTCTCCTGGGCCTGGTGTTGTTCAACATCTTTATAAATGAATTGAGCGTAGGAATTGAGGGGACAAACCGGAACATGTACGGAGGAGGGTGACCAAGATGATAAAGGGTCTGGAAACCAAGTCTTATGATAAACAGTTGAGGGAGCTGGTTATGTTTAACCTGGAAAATAGGTGTCGGAGAAGTGCTATGATAGTTGAAGATGGTTATCTGAAGGGCTGTTACATAGGAAATGGAGTAAGCTTGTTTTCTCCTGCTGTGGAGGGTAGGTCTAAAACCAATGGCTTCAACTTACAAGAAGGGAGATTCTGACTAAACATCAGGAAGAACTTTCTGGAAGTAAGAGCTGTTCAAGAGTGGATGGACTCCCTCAGAAGGTGATGGACTCTCCTTCCTTGGAGGCTTTTAAGCAGAGGTTGGATGTCCATTTGTCATGGATTCTTTAGTAGAGATTCCTGTGTTGCAGGAGGTTGGACTAGATGTCCCTTAGGGATCCCTTAAAACTCTACAATGCTGTGAGTCTATAATTCTGTGATACTCTGCTATGGTCCTGAACACACTCTCTCCAAAGCTGCTTTTCAATAGAAACCTCCAATTACCTTGTGGAAAAATGATTTTCTGTTGAGACTGTGGCAAGAATTAAGGTCTTCCTCCCCACCTTCCACGGTCCTGAGACTGCTGTAGGTCAGGCGTGGGCCACATTCTGATTCCATGGGCCAGATTCTTATCTGACCCCATCAGCCAACTTTCACAGGCCTGTGGGGCAACCCACCTGTCACTCCTATGATATCAAATGATTGACAAGTGGGGTATTCTGCCCACCTGTCAAAATCCCTTGCTCAGCGGTTCCCAAGCAGGTAAAATTGACCACTGCATGGGGGAGATGAATTTTGCTTTCTCCGGGCAGGCAGGATTTAACCCTCTGCTCATCTGCTGATAGCTGAGGGATTAAATCCTCCTTTCTGCAAGGATCTACTAGTTTTTGGTTGCATTATCATTCTGTATTTTAATATGTTGATATGTATTTTAATATTTTAGCTGCCTCAAGACTTTATGTGGGATGTGGTATAGAAATGCTCTTAATAATGAAATAAATGAGCTGGTCCTGACTAGAGGATGGATAACTGTGACCAGGCCTGACCTCACCAACTGGAGCTGAAACTTCTGGATGCCACAACCAGCTGAGCAGTCATAGGAAAACTTGCACAGTTTTTCATACCTAGCATTCAAAGAGTTTCTGGGTAACTGTCTGCACAATAATTTAGCTGCACAAATCAACAAGTGGACATTCTTTCACAGAAACATTTGCACATGTGTAGAGATTGCTTGTGCCTGTTTTTAGTGAAACGTGTGAACAAGCCTATTAAAAACATGGGGAATTGAGGCACCCCATAAGCCAAAGGTCAGGGGGTAGAGCAGAAGTCCCCACAGAACCACCTTCTGAAACTATGTCTTTGGAAAGCGGCAGAACCGCTGTAAAACTCCAGCAGCTAAACTCAACTCAGATAAACAACCCAGAAGGTCACCATGGTTGATGGTTTCGAAAGTAGGTGAGAAGTCCAAGAGAACTAATGGGACAGTACTCTCATCACCCCCTTCATGGATCATTGCCTTGCCGTGGCGAAGGGGCTTGAGTAACTCAGAGAAGCTATGAACTATGCCGAGCAGGGCACCCAAGATGAACAGGTCATAGTGGAGAGTTTTGACCAAACGTGATCCACCTGGAGGAGGAACCGGCAAGCCACTCCAGTATCCTTGCCAAGAAAACTCCATGGACAAAGACAACAGGCATACTGCCAACGAAGGTCCGTATAGTAAAAGCTATGGTTTTCCCAGTAGTGATGTATGGAAGTGAGAGCTGGACCATAAAGAAGGCTGATTGCCGAAGAATTGATGCTTTTGAATTATGGTGCTGGAGGAGACTCTTGAGAGTCCCATGGACTGCAGGAAGATCAAACCTCTCCATTCTTAAGGAAATCAGCCCTGAGTGCTCACTGGAAGGACAGATCCTGAAGCTGAGGCTCCAATACTTTGGCTACCTCATGAGAAGAGAAGACTCCCTGGAAAAGACCCTGATGTTGGGAAAGATGGAGGGAACAAGGAGAAGGGGACGACAGAGGACGAGATGGTTGGACAGTGTTCTCGAAGCTACCAGCATGAGTCTGACCAAACTGCGGAAGGCAGTGGAAGACAGGAGTGCCTGGCGTGCTCTGGTCCATGGGGTCACAAAGAGTCGGACACAACTAAATGACTAAACAACAACAACTCTCATCACCCCTTTCATTTTCCAGTGTGAGACGTCCATCAAGGAGCAGAAATGAAATGTTATGGGCACAGAAGTATGAAGTTTTGTAGTGTTCAGAGTACTGTAGTGCTTTCATTATCAAGGAATGTTATTAGAATATGAGGTAGTTGTTGCTTTTGATGAAATGTTCTCAGTGTTCAAACCACAATTTAGGTTAGAGGTGGAGATGATATTTAAATGCGTCTGAACTACAGATTCTTTTCTTTTTAGGTAGCCATTAAAAAATGCCTATAACCTTTTATCCTTTTTGCTGTGAAAACTTCTCAGCACCTGTTCTGGGCTGAGTTGAGTTTTCTTCTATTAATTTTTTGACCTTTAGATTTGCCAGTAAATTTTTCTAGCTCTGTGGAAACGCAAGTCCTTTTGTGGTGGAGTTTGTCATTACATCAAAACTTGGCATGAATAAGAGTGCTAAGAAAACAGGCTGTTTGTTCCCTGGGGAAACTATTCTATAAGCTAACTTTGCTTTTATATGCAGTACCCTCCTAGATTAAGTGATTTAGTTTAGCTTGGCCTAGGGCAAAACGTTTCAGGATATCTTAAAAGATCCTGGTATCTGATTAACTCCAGGAAAATGGGGTACGTTTTTTCAGTTTTTGCTTCCTTATCAGTTGATGTTATAATGGAGATAGCACTTTATACATTTAATATACTCTTCCTATATGCCTGACTCAAATAGGAGGGATAAACTTTGTTTTGATTCTGTGATATTCAGCTAGGTGAACTTACATTTTCTGCACTGAACCTCTTCTAATGTGCTCCAAATACGAGTATGGTAAGTCTCTGGCCTGTGGGCACATGTGACCGTGTGCAGAGGGATCTTGACTGGGCATAACTGAAGAGGGATATGACCCATGACGGGGTGAGTTCCCGTTTTTCGGTCCCAGCTCCTGCCAACCTAGCAGTTCGAAAGCACATCAAAGTGCAAGTAGATAAATAGGTACCACTCCGGCAGGAAGGTAAACGGCGTTTCTGTGCACTGCTCTGGTTTGCCAGAAGTGGCTTAGTCATGCTGGCCACAAGACCTGGAAGCTGTACGCCGGCTCCCTCAGCCAGTAAAGCGAGATGAGCGCCGCAACCCCAGAGTCGGCCACGACTGGACCGAATGGTCAGGGGTCCCTTTACCTTTACCTAAGTCACCTGCCTGGGGGAATGGACATCTGGAAACTGTGTGCAAACTGTCAAAAACAGAATCAAGGCAGTCTCCAACATGCCAGGGACGGTAACTTGTTTACGTTGGAAAGCTGGAAAAACATTCTAGTAGCTTGAGGTTGCTCATTAAAAAATATCCAGTGGTCATGGGATGCAAATATGCATACACTGTTATTCTGCATTGTTGCACAAAAGCAAGGCCCACTGGGTCCAATGTGATTTCCTCCTGTGTTTTAGCCTTGGTTCATTTACTTGCCATTTTCCTCCCCTTCTGCATCCTGAAATAGCAATTGGGGGGGGGGGGGGCACAGCTGCAGGGATGGTGGGTGGCATTGCTTTTCTTCCTTCATTTTCAGCGACCTGGAACACTTGTCTTGAATTCCCTCTAAAGTTTCATTTAGGATGAACAAAGTGAATACTGGGCATTAGTGTGTAAACTCGTGGCTTTGCTTTCCTGTTGTCACTTATTATCCTTATTTCTGTGCTTTGATTTAGCCTCCCACCTTTCTGCAACTAAAACTACCATGTGTTTCTGCAGCCTTACTGTTGTTCGCACCGATACTGCAGTAAAATTACAACTACAAAAAATAAAAATCGAATAAGTAGAGTCCTCACTTAAAAATACTTCTTAGCCCTTACCACCCACAGAGGACAGTAGCCCCTCCCAGCTATCACCTGGGATCTTTCCTTTCTCCTCTCAGCCTCTCACCTTGGGACACAATGTTCACCCGTCTCTCACCCGGGGTCCTCCGTTGACCATCTGCCACCCCCATGAGTATACAATCTCTGGACCTGAATAAAAACCCCAAATATAGGATTCCAAAGAGAAAGAAGAAAAAGAAAGAAGAGAAACAGAAAAAAGAAAGAGAAATAAAGTAAAATAGACAAAAACATTAGAAAAACATATAAAAAGAAGACTTCCAATTTTCTATCTGCCTGTTACATTAAAAAAAAGAAAAAGATTTAAAACATCCAGTCCATGCTAATATCCATATTCTCTACTTTCTGTTAAACAATATTTCTTTTAAGTCAAGGTGTGTCAGAATAATTCATTTCTTTTCCCCATGGAAATTCCAGCATGGGTTCTCTAATGGTTATTTTTATCGATAAATGTCAACCCTATTTTTCCTTTTAACTTTACCTCCATTAATTTTCATCATTACGCTCCACTGTGATCACACATTGGGCCAATATGATGTATATCTCCCCCCATTATGTCCATTAGTTCATGTTTAGTTCAGTCCATTAGTTCATATATTCAGTTCCACTTCTTGTATTTCTATTTCCTGTTGTGTTTATGATGGTATCCTCATCTCCTCCACCGGACCTTCCATTTCCCTTTTTTCCAGTCTTTTTCTAGAGCGAGTCCCATAACTTTAATAGCATCATTCTCTGAATTTGCTCCAGATCATATTCAGAATACTTTCTTTCTGCTAGAAGGGCAGGACTGAAGTTTTCCCAAAGCTTCCCTGCCCCCTTAGTTCCATCAATACCATATCTAAATAATTCTCCATTTTACCATTTATGATTTTATATTCTCCTTCTCCTCCAAATCCTTGAATGGAACTCCATTTCGGCATCACCATCTGTTACTTCAGTTTAACTATTTTATGTTTCAGTCATGCCAACTTTTCATCAATTTGGTTTGGAGCCTCTGAGTATTCCCCATTTCCATTTTCTGTGGTGTTGTTGTTGTTTATTGAATTTAATTTATATACCGCCCTATACCCGGGGGTCTCAGGGCAGTTCACAGAATAAAATCAAGATATAAAATCACAAAATACATAATAAAAATAAAAACAGCAACTGAATAGACCCCCCAAAAAGCATATTTTAAAAGGGCATATCTCTTTGGCCTATTTTCTTCATCAAACATTGATCTGATTATTTTTAATTGTTCAGCCATCAACTGCTGAACAATACCAACAGTCATTGTGTGATCCAAAAGTACCTTTATCATACTGGATGCTTTTGATGTTCTGGATATTATTACCGTAACATTTACTATTACCTTAAAATCACAGCTGCAACTTATCTTGAAAAAAATTCCTTTCCCACAGCTACTGATAGCCACTTTAATTTCAGTTTTTTCACTTCTTTAGTGGCAGGAAACAGAAAAATGGTCAAAGATTTTTCACACAGGGATTCTCCTCATTCACAACCATAAATAAGACTTTTTGTTCTGCTTTAGACACTTTAACAATCAGTTTTTCCTTTCTGTTTTTCTTCAATGACGGAAGACAGTGCTTACAGATTTTGAGATTGTAGATGGAGGGGTCTCTTGTTACTGTTTTCTTTGCCCCAGAAGTATTTTTAAATAGAGAAGTTGTGGATCTTCTTTACCTATAACAGGTGACTACATGAAATTTGGGCACAATGGCAACTCCTCAGCTTGCCAGCTCATTCTATCTCCTTTCCAAGCCACCAGGTGCAGACAGCAGAAAAATGGTTTGATCAAAGTGTTTTGAGGTTAACTCCCAAATCACATTCATCCAGTACTATACCAGCTGCACTGGCTCCCAGTGGAGTACAGGATCAGGTTTAAGGTGCTGGTTTTAACCTTTAAAGCCCTATACGGCCTAGGACCCTCGTACCTACGGGACCGCCTCTCCTGGTATGCCCCACAGAGAAACCTACGGTCTGCAAATAATAACATCCTCAAGGTCCCAGGCCTCAGAGAGGTTAGGCTGGCCTCAACTAGAGCCAGGGCCTTTTCGGCTGCGGCTCCAATCTGGTGGAACGCTCTGTCACAAGAGACAAGGGCCCTGCAGGACTTGACATCTTTCCGCAGGGCCTGCAAGACAGAGATGTTCCACCAGGCCTTTGGTCAGGGCGCAGCCTGACTCCCTCCTCTGGCAACCTGCACAGAATATTGCTTAATTGGTTGCCACTAATTTAATTTGATTTTAATTTTTATAATGAATATTTTGAATGTGTGATTATTTGATTATTTGATTATTGTTAGCCGCCCTGAGCCCGGCTTCGGCTGGGGAGGGCGGGATATAAATAAAATTTTTTTTTTTAAAAAAAATCACCCTCATTTCCAGAGTGATTAATAGTCATACTATCTGTCTATTATCAATTGCCACGTAATTATTTTCTGGCAACAAGAGCCAACAGAGGCAGCCAAACCACCACTTCTCTCTCCTGGAAGTGCCCAAAGCCATGAACATGTTGTTATATGCTCCCCATTTCCCCAGGTATCAAGGGGTTTAGTGGCAGTGCTACCAGGGTCTGGCTTGTCCTTTGGAAGAGAGATCACTGGGGACATATAACATTTTTTATAGTTGATTTATTTTACACATATATAAATAGAGTGGGCATGGAAGTAAGCAGCCAACATGTACTTACCACGCAGCAGATCTGCCACATTGAGGCATCTAATCATAAGCCTGCATTTTTATCAAAGCTTCTATATATTTCAATCAAGGCTTGTATTTAAAAATGAGCTTAAAAAAAGGATTTTCAAATGTTTCATGCCAGGCAAAAGACCAGCTGCCTAAAAGAACCTTGGCAAGATGTTTTTCCTCCTAAGACAAGAAGGGCCCCATTGATTTATAGTAGAAAAACAATTCTCAAAGTCATAAAAAGGGAGAATTACATATGCTGCCCCAAGGCTGAGAAAACACCATTAGGAATGGGGAAGATAATACCAATGTGCCTCCCAGTAAAATGAGCCAGATCTTCTTTCTAAGGTTAAAAGGCCAGGAGCAATGGGGAGAAACATTTAGCTGGAAAGAGAACATTTTTGGGGGAAGTCTCTTCTAAAGCTGTTTCTTAAACTAAGAGAGTTAAAAAAGGTTAAAATGTGTTAAATGTTGGAAAGGCAACTGGCTTGGCAGAAGAAGCAGCTTCTTCCTATTTTATTTTTAGGCTGGAGAGGAGGGGGAAAGGGGGAGGTGCAAACTGAAGAGGCTTCTTTTAAAAGCTGTGTTTTATTGAGTTCCTTCCTTTTCACTTTGAGAAGCTTTATTCTTTTAAGAGGCTACCTATGATAAATGTATGAAATATATTAGCTTAAATATATTGGCTTAAATGTAATTATGCAAAGGATTTAAGGAATGCTAGATTCTTATTTCATATGGTTGTAAGAGTTGTATTTATCCTGAAATTAAGTCAGCCACCAGCCCCCCCCCCCCCCCTGCCAGACAGAAGACGCCATCCAAGCAGTCTTGATATATAGTTGTCAGGCATTTTGTTTGGAAACATTAAATGAAGGAAATCTTTCAATGTTGATGTGAAACTCAAGATCCTTGACATCTGTTGAACATAAAATGTAAGATTAAACCATTTGTTTTAGAAGGCAATAGGGCAAGAAGGGCAAGAGGTGAGCTGGTAATTAAGATTCCATGTAAGATATATTATTACTTATTTGTCATTTATATATAGCTCTTTGTCTCCCTTATAAGGGCAAGGAAATGGGTGTATCTTTTGTGGGTGTATCTTTTGTGATTGGCTCTAGCAAACAGCCAATAGGAATTTCAACCAGGCTGATTGGACAGAGGCAGCCACAGGAGGAGCAAAGGGGGCTGGATTAAGGGAATATAAGTGCTGGCCAGAATGGCAGGAGGCCAGGCCAGAGCTTGGTAACCACGTACCACTGAGCCTCTTATTTATTTGTCTGACAAATAAATTACTATTTTAATTTCTCTATTGCTGCGTTGAATATTTCATTCCAGCTAAGCGTTAACCACAAGCAGGGTGCTACAACATCACATAAGAGGAAGGCACAGTACGCCACAAAATACTCTCAGCCTTTAGCTCAGAGTTTGTGCTCTCTCTCTCCCTCCTTCCCTCCCTATCCCATCATTCCTCTCAATTACACCACAACTCTTGTTTCGCTCTCTCTCACATCACACACCCTTTACATTTTTTCAAACTATGATAGCTTTTTATCCAATCACTGTGTCAGAAAAATAAAGGCCCTTCTCCCCCATAAAGGAGACACCCACTGATTATCCTGTGCCATAAGGTGGATTGCGTGTTCAGACCCAGAGACCTCCCTCCTAATTCCTAAATAAAGACACATTTGACTCAAATTTTAGTTTTGGATTTTGGCAGAATTTAGGCCACAACTTTATTGATTATAGAAAAGTGAGTTGTTGCATAGGCTTTGGTTCAACTAGCTCCCCACACTCTTGCAGGTAGCGCTGACCCAGGGCACCATCATAGATCAGCCAAGTGTGAACACCTGAGGAAGGTTAAAAGCCTGGGAGCAGACTCTATTCACTCCCCAAATGCTCCCCTGGACTCAGGCATGGGCACAATCCCTTTTCAGGGGTTGGCCAAACGCAAATTGAGTCCCTGGATTCCTTTAACGGAATACCCTTCACATAGGGATGGCAAGACTGTTCTCCCATCCCTATCACCTGAACCAGAGCCTATCCGCAACCTTACAAGTTGTGACGACTTGCTACGCGGCAGGCGAAACCCAAATGGCAACAGCCAATCAGCCAAGTGGGAAAATTCCTTCCGTGCCCCTGTCCCAACGACAGACAACACACGACGGCATAGCAAGGTCAAGCGCAAAAGGCCCTAAAATTAGGGAGAGGTGGGCGGGTGAGGGTTTTTTTGGCATCATCCCCTAAAAAAGCTCAACACCCCCCCCAAAAAAAACCCCTCAACAACTGTGGGCAATCCTCCCCCCAAAAAGCTCAAGAACTTTGGGGAATCTCTCCCCCAATTTTCTTAATTTTGAGTCCCCCAAAATAGGGGGAGGGGTGTTATACACGGAAAAGTACAGTGATTCTTCTTTTTTCTTTTCTTTTTTAGTGCAGCAGGTGATTATAGCTCCTGTTTGGTAAAGAAAGTGGAAGTTTCATAGATGGAATATATATGATATTTATAACTTGGTGGTTTGGGAAGTTTTTTTCTCCAAGAAAAATTGGATTTTAAAAACGATCCATTATTTTTTATCAAATGAAATGATTTCCTTTTTCATTTGCTCTGAAACGTGATGGAAAGAGTGACAAAATATTTTTAGAAGTCAGGAAAAGTAGGAAGCTAACAGGCAAGAAGCAATTTAGATGGGGTGGGGAAATGGGGCGACTTCAGGGGATGTTAGAGGCCACATAAAAGTGAGTCAGGCTGCAGGTTGCCCAGTTGTGCCATAAAGAAATCGTAACATACTTTTTTCCTCTTCAGATCAGGCTTAGCTGTAAGATGGTGGAGGAACTGCCAGTCATCAGACCCTGGTCTTCCTCTCTATTCCCTCTGTGTTGTCTGGGTGTGGTATATGTATATACCAGCCTTAGCCCTTCCCACTTTGGTCACACACCCTTTTTTGGCCTTGCCAACCACCAGCAAGTGTTTCCCAGATGGGTGAGCCCCAGGGATGCAGCTCTTGGGCTAAGGAACGGTTCCCTGCTTGCTTTAAGGCAAATCTACAGTGATAGCCTACCCACATTATAATCAGGCAGCAGTCTATCAACACTATCCTCCTCTCAGAGGAGGTCAGGTCCTGTGACTATTTATTTTTTAAAAAATTCACTCTTTTCCTGGAGAGGTCCCTGGAAATGCTTATGCTTTGCTTTTGGTTAAAGCTATTGCTGAACGAGGTTTTGGTAAACTACTACTTAATTTCATTAAAAATATATAAAAACAATATCTGTGTATCTGAAGAAGTGTGCATGCACACGAAAGCTCATACCAAGAACTGACTTAGTTGGTCTTTAAGGTGCTACTGGAAGGAATTTGTTCTATATAAAAACAAGATAGACATATGTGTGCCAAGTCTTGGGTTTGAATCCGATGCATCTTCTTGCAATGAGACCTGAAGGTCTCCTCTATCTAATCACATGTTCGGAACTGCAAAGCACCTATGAATTAAGACCAAATAAGGTGCGTATTGGGAGAGACATGAGTATTACTTTTTAATAGGTACCCAGTCCTTTGTTCTGAAAATGCTGAAGTTTCCATTAGAGTTAAGATGTGTTGTGTGTATTTACAGAAAGCCTGAAACCTTAAGATGTAGACGTGTTTCTTTTAATTGTTTGAATTATGAGAAGATCTCGTTCTTGCTTAAGAATACAGAAATGTACCAGTAGATCTGTTATTAAAGATTTCTTCCAGCATAATGTCTGAATCCAAATTCATAAAGAGTTGGAAAAAATGAGATGTCTGAGCTATAGGATTCACAGGGATTTCATATGAAGCCTATTTAATCAGGATAACACTGTTATTAATATTCATAGAGTCAGCTGGAACACAAATGACAGACTATGGGGCCTAAAAATTTTTACTTGGTGAATTTATTAAAAGCAGCTTAAAAAATTAATGGAATTCAAGTAAAGTTGGTGAAAATGAAAATCTTATGTTAGCAGGGGGAAAAATCTTTATTGGAACTTTCTTTAAAACCATCTTGCACTGATATCTTTGACAGATTTCATCGGTACTTAAACGGGGAGGATGCATGAATGGTCATTTAAAAGGATTTAAACACATTGGCACATTAATTTTTACATGAATAATAAGTAGTTTCCAAAAGCAATTAACTTACAGTGTACAAGATTTGAATAGAAAAATAAGACCATGGCATTAAAGGGCAAAGTAAATGTGCTGTACATTTTAAAATTAATAATATGTCTTCTAATAAAATAATTGAATTCGTATCTACAAGGGTTATTTAAAAACATTTAAAGATTAATAAGATAAGCATGTTTTGTTGCAAAAAAGAAAAAAAGCATCCATGGAGAGACTAAAGCACAGAGTCTTAAAAGTGACTCAGGGTTGTGATTCAAATTCCATATTATTGTTTGTTTAACATAACCTTTCATTTGCTTCTGTCTGTTAAGAGAGGGTGGTATACTCTAGTATCTTTTAATTTGTATAATTTGGCAATGCTTGGTTATGTTTATATATGTTTATGCTTTTTACACAAATTGCAGTGTCTGGTGGCTGATGTAAACAAATATCTAAGTGTGCTTATGTTCTTGATTTGTTTAAAGCTTCAAAAACACACTGACACATTAGTGATGTCTGTACAGAGGAAGGCTGTATGTGGTTTCACAGATATATAAAGCTTATTTCCTTCTCACTTTACCGCAATACTGTAAACTAAATAATACTGGTTTTGAAAATAATTATTATAATTTTACGGTATCTGAAGGCAGCTGTCAAAGAAAACTCCTGATTCGGTCAACACCAACAGAAATTATTTAACTGTGATTAAAATGACAACGTAGCCCCAAGGCAGCTAAAATTTGTCGCACTTAAGCCTCATTGATATCAAATTAGTCACAAATAACTTGTTGACTTCAGTGGGTCTTAACTAACTTGAACTAGATTGTAATGCGTGTTGTACTCTGAAAATAAGTTATTGTAATCTGTGTGCATTTTCAGTGTACGCTATTAAACATCTTCAGTGTACACTATTTAACAGCCTTCATCATCATCATTATTATTAATAATAATTTTATTTAGTAATGTTTGGTTATGGATTATAGATATATAACTGAAGGCACTGGTAAGTTTTCCCAGTGCAGTTTTAAAGATTTTTTTTTAATGTATTTTCAAAAATTGACTGTATAGAATATATTTTCTCTTTAGAAATAGAATATGTTCATGACCCTGGAATAGCCTTAAATCTTAATACGCTGGTTAGGGGGATTATTTTAAATGTGGGTAGGTTATAATCCCTGCATAGGAAAAAATGTACAGTGAAATCCTATTCATCTCTACTCGGAAGGAAGTCCTATTGAGTTCAGTTCGGCTTCCTCCCAGCTATAAATGGGTATAAGATTGCAGCCATCATCATGCAAGATAACTGTGCCAGTTCTATATTTCTGTGGAAACATATTTTGGGAAGCCTTTTCCTAAATTGTGTACATTCCACAAAACAGACATTTGCATAGTCTTTATACGTGACATTGTAAATGATTTTCTGTGAGCAGGTTATATTTGTGTAAGAAGTGCTTTGTGAATAAAGCTGTCCGTCTGATTCTATTGCGGATCAACAAGACTCATTTCCCTGCTAGCCCGTGAACGCTGGCTGTGTGTAATTTAAGTAATTCTTGCTGGCAATCTACTATGGCTACTACCATAGTTGATGGTTTGTGCGTGTGAAATGCAATAATGACTTTTAACCTTCAAAGATTCTCCTGTGTTCACACCTTGCATTTTGCCATACTTCACATTAGTGTGGCTGTTGGAGTGGATAGTCACACTCGATATCCAGGAGAGGGCAGCATTTTCCTATACCAGGTGTATAAAAGAGCATGCCCTGCTTAGGCTGCCAATGTTTCTTGTAATTACTCCCAGTATATTTGTTGCTTGCTTATGAATTAACTTGCATTTATGGAACTAAATCATTCCAATCATTTAATTACACCTGAGGAGCTGAACTATAATTGCTTGCTTCCAAGTAGGATCTGATATGGCTTGAGCAGTATTAATTTGGTGTTTACTTTTCTGAGTGCTAAAAGCATTAAACTGATTGTGCAGTGGGATTACATTTTACTAATTGCTGGCATTCATTAGCTGGGTAAATGGCGGGGAAGTATGACTGTATATTGTGGAGGGATAAAATTGTGGTTTTAAATAGTATATTACTAGGCACATTAAGGCCCTAAGACATGTTTTAAAATACTCCAGAGGTTATTAAAGACTGTATTTTCTTCATCTCTTGCTATATGAATACCTTATTAAAAGACTGCAATTATTATGGACCTTTTTGTGCAATATGTAGAGGAAAGACTTCATTGACTTAAAACACATTTCTTTGATATTAATAATAACCTTCTATATTTCCAGCTAATCCAAAAGTAAATGAGGAACTTATATAGGGGGGGAAATTGCCAACCCCAAATCAACACAGTTACACAGAACTGAAAAAGCCAAAGTTACAGCTTCATTTGAGGACTTTTTGTAAGGAATTCAGACTTCAGGGTCTGAGGTAATATTCTCTCTCACTCCTGAGAAGAAAGCCCCTTAAAATCTCTCATCTTGCTTTCACTGTGTATTCTTAGAGCTGAATCAAGTACAGGCTATACAGTATAAGCTACTTATCTATAATTTTTAAAAAAGTGTTCTTGTTCCTTATTTTGAACTTGATAACTACATGGTGGCTAGGTTTCTCAGTTTATTTCATTTTATGGCCATCAGGGGTTCCTAAGAAGTAAACTTTCTTATTATAAGAAACATGAAGAACAAGGGTAGCCATGTTGGATCAGGAAAGGGAAAAACTTTCCAAAAGCCATGGTTGGGTAATACCTTTATTAAGACCAACCAAAAAGTCACAAAACTGTGATAATGCAGGCATAATAACTGTAATTCCACATTGTCTCTAATGAGCATACTATTCTTACAAATTAAAAATGTTAGCGTGGTGATTTATGTATCTTAATACGAATCTGAAAATATTGTGAGAACTTTCTCTGTGTAATACTTGCATATATACCTAAGGATTATGCAGAGCAAAACCTTGACATGACCTAATCCTGCATTCACTACCACTGGTAATGCAGACCAAGAAAAAAGTAATCATATTTGCTTTCCTGGACCTACTCATTCTATTTTGTAATAACTGTTGCCAGGATCAGGCTTTGAGGACTAATATGTTTCTCAACACCATCATTAAATTCAACAGAGAACAGAATAAATCTATCTAAACTGAAAGTGTGAACAAAAATATCTTTTACTGTGAAAGTCAATTTAATGTCACCTGTTAAAATAAACAGGTTTTATTGTCCTATTATAAACATTTTTTTTGAGTCATTTGTCTTGTAAATTCCCTGACAAATAAGGGCAAGGTATAGGTGTGTTCTGATATATTGTTTTACGTTTATTTATCTAGACTTGGCTTTACTTTAGCTCTGAAGTCTTGGAGCAAGACGCGGAGACCTTGCCAGATCAAACAAGTTCAGAAATACAAATGGAGGACTGGTCAAAAGGTAAGGACTTCTGAGGTATTGATACATAACCCCAGGGGCTATGCCAATGCTAGGCAATGCCTGGATGGAATGCATTTGTTCTTGCTGGTAGGTAAAAGTGACTGTTTAAAAAAGTTCACTTCTTTTCTGTTAAGTGATGTAACTGCAAGCATGTTCCTTTTAAACCAGACCTTTTTTTTTTTGTCTGTAAGGATAATATATACGTAGCTGAGGGCTGAACTGCTATTCTAATTGCACAACGGCTAGTAAGCACACCTGAGTTTTCTTTCTGTAATTACAGATGGGGGAAGTATTAGCATTGGGGCTTCAGTGGTGGTGGTGGTGGGGAGTTTAATCCTTTCCAGCCGTGATCTTGGCAATGAGTACAGTGGTACCTCAGGTTAAGTACTTAATTCATTCCGGAGGTCCATACCTAACCTGAAACTGTTCTTAACCTGAAGCACCACTTTAGCTAATGGGGCCTCCCGCTGCCGCCGGGCGATTTCTGTTCTCATCCTGAGGTAAAGTTCTTAACCCGAGATACTATTTCTGGGTTAGCAGAGTGTGTAACCTGAAGCGTATGTAACCTGAGGTGCCACTGTATCTGTCCTATGGTGCAGTTTGCTGGTGGTGGGAGAGCTCCCAATGGTATGAATGGGAGCTTTCCCCCCTGAGGTTAATTGTGGCAGGGGAGGGGGGCAGGAAGCGATATTTACAGTCGTACCGTGGTTGTCAAACTTAATCCGTTCCAAGAGTTGATTCGACTCCTGGAATGGTTCGAAAACCAAGACGCAGCTTCCGATTGGCTGCAGGAGCTTCCTGCGCTCAATCGGAAGCCACTTTGGGCGTTGCAAACACTCGCTTCCTGGTTTGCGGCGTTCGGGAGCCAAAACGTCCGAGTACCAAGCCGTTCAGCAACCAAGGTACGACTGTCTTGGGATCATGGCTGCAGAGGGAACAGTTAACCTTTCCCTCCCCATGCATTGCAGTCCCATTGCCAATTGGGGAAAGGGACTATGCCTGCAATTCTAGAAAGGAAAGCCCTAGACATGTGTCCTAGCTGCATTATCCATGCTGTCAATCCATTTTCCTTGCATCTTACTCCTGTTGGCTTCCTTGTTTCATGCCGTTCCAAGTGAATTTGTTGTTATTTAGTCGTGTCCGCCTCTTCGTGACCCCATGGACCAGATCACGCCAGGCACTCCTGTCTTCCACTGCCTCCCGCAGTTTGGTCAAACTCATGCTGGTAGTTTCAAGAACACTGTCCAACCATCTTGTCCTCTATTGTCCCCTTCTCCTTGTGCCCTTCATCTTCCCCAACATCAGGGTCTTTTCCAGGGAGTCTTCTCTTCTCATGAGGTGGCCAAAGTATTGGAGCCTCAGCTTCACGATCTGTCCTTCCAGTGAGCACTCAGGGCTGATTTCCTTAAGAATGGATAGGTTTGATCTTCTTGCAGTCCATGGGACTCTCAAGAGTCTCCTCCAGCACCATAATTCAAAAGCATCAATTCTTCGGCGATCAGCCTTCTTTATGGTCCAGCTCTCACTTCCATACATCACTATTGGGAAAACCATAGCTTTAAGTGAACTAAGCCTTATCACATGTATCGTGGAGAGTTGCTCTACCATCCAACGTTGCAACTTGAGCAAGAGTTCTGAAAGTTACAGTTCTGAAAATTATAACCAACGTCAGCAGCAGTTCTGGCTGCCTTGCCCTTGATAACAAAGAGTAGGCCCTCCCCCAAGCACTCTTTTCCTTCCAGTTCAGACTCAGGAGCAGAGCTTGGGGCAGTAACCTGGTCAGGAGGACAAGACAGCTCACGCCAAACAGTGTGCCCCCCCCCCCGAATGCTTAGGCAGAGACACATACACAGAAGCACAAGGAGCTTCAGTATCTGTATGGAACTCGTGATTAACAAAAGAAATTGCTGTGCCTAGCTGTTCTGTTTTGTTCGTTGTTGTCATTAGTTGTTTGCCGTTTTAGTTTCTGACGTTAGTGTAAGTTCTGCTTACTTTAATTGTGACATTACTGCAACCATTTGTTGAAGGGTGGGTTTTAAGTGCAGACAGTAAGCAAGTAAATAAATGCGGTATCAGCTGGGAGGAACTACCTGCGGCATGTGCAGGCAGACGCCCCATTGTCCCTTCCAAAGGCCAGTTCAACTGCATCTGGGCCGGGAGAGGTCCACATGTGCAGCCTTGGCAAATGGATCATGGGTGCAGAGGGGGGGGGCATATGTTGCATTTCTTTGCACGTGCTTTTCCTTGTCTTTTTCCTGAAAGGCTTTAGAACATCTTTATGAATGCAAAATAATGCAAGAGGAGACCTGCCTTCCTTTTAGCATTGGAGAGCCGTACTGGTGGTTCAGTAGAGGTACACTTCACGGTTAATTGCACTACGCCCATCTCTCTCTAGTTTCCAAGGAAGCAGTGAAAGTACATCAACACTAGCAATTCATCCATTCTTCCTATCACCACCAGCTTTTGAGTCAATATCAAAGTGACTGACTGATTTCATTCTCTCTGAAGAATATCCACTTTAATCAAAATTACAAACAGAAAACCCTTTTTGTACTATTATTTTAGGTGCATCTCTGGTTGACCTAGCAGCTCTAAATTACAGTCTCTGAAAAGCATCAGCTTCCTGTTTCTCCTCATAAAACCAAGACCCAAGCTGCAGGCATGGAGAAGTTACAGGCTAGCAACAGCATTGCCTAGTGCTAATCCCATACAAACTCTCCCATACAAGAGAGCCAGTAGCCAGAGCAGCCATCTTGTTTGCTTCGATTTGATTTAATAAGCAGTTAAATGTAATGTGCTACAAAGGAAAGATTAAAAAAGCAAGGAATGTGGAGTTCTTCAAACATAAAACTGAACTGGGAAACGGGCTGGAGGCAGGGAACTTGACATTTGTGGTTAGAAACTGGATTCTGAGTTGACCAAGATTCAAACCAGGAGCCTTCTGATTTGTCTACCAGGGTCCCTTGTGGCAGAAGAGTCAGTGTTGTATAGGGAAGGAAGAAGGAGGAGGAGTAAACATAATTTACTCCACAGCTGTGAGTGGCTTGCCACAAGAAACACAAGAACATGATAGATAAGAAAACCCTAGTTAGAATCACATTACATTCACTCTTGTGTGTGTGTATATGTCCCAGTGCTTCATGCTGCTTCAGTCTCAGTCCTGAAGGGAACTTGCTCCTCCTCCCGCATATATCTAACTTTCCACTTAAACTCTCCTAAGAAAGGGGTTTCTCTCTTCTCCCTTCTCCCTGGCCATTTCTCTCCTGCAGAGCTTCGCTCTCTGTGGCGCTTGTATGAATGTAGAAGGAGGGCTGTTTCCTAAATGTCGTTTGGGCCCTCTTGTGAGTGAACAGGATGGAGGAGAAATGTTAAGGACTGGAATCTAGACAAGGCGAAGCAGCAAGGCCAGCGCCCTGTTGTACCAGTATATTCTACTGTTGAAATTGGGAACCCTTTTTTTCAGACCCCAAGGGGTTGAAAACTATTCAGGGGCTGCTTGCCAGAGGTCGGGAGAGCCAGAAGCATCAGTGGGTAGAGCCATTGATGTGATTTTGTTTACCTTTGTACAGTAGGATATATTCTAGCCATGCAAAGGCTAGAGATTTCTCTACAAATTTCTCCATCCCGGCAATCAAGGGGCATTATCACAGTTCAATGAGATGTTTTAGCCAGACAAAAGCATTCAAGGAGGGCACAGAGTCGAGGGTACTTTGGGGAAAGTGCTGAAGACTGGAAGGAAAGAGGCCTAGAAGGCCACATCCAAGCTGTGGACTGAAGTTCACCACCAAACTGCGCTGTTTTTACAACAACTCGTGAAATGGGTCCACAAAGCATAAAATATAGAGAATTTATGGGGAAGTGGGTTAAATGTTGAATATCACAGGTGATTTTTAAAAAGAAAGAAAGAAAGAAAGAAAGAAAGAAAGAAAGAAAGAAAGAAATCTCCTTTGGGAAGCCATCCTAACTATTATGTAGACTGTTGTGGCATGAATTTCCTTTTTCATAGCTGGCAATGGGGTTAGTTGTCCTGATCTCCACAGGAAATGTTTCCTTGACTTATGGCTGTTTCATGAATGGTCACTATACCCACTTGTTGAATTCCTTTTCCATTATTGCCAGATCAAGGTTTCTAAGATGTGGCTCAGAGGAAACTGGACCACTTCAACTAACAAAATCCGAAGGTGTCCTTCAGGCTCCCCTTTTCACAGCCAGCAACAAATATGTATTCATTCTACTACATTTTAGAACCTCTGTAGCCAGTTCAACTTTAGTACCTTTAGGGGTCACTATACCCTAAGAAAGGTTCAAAAGGTTAATTCTTTCAAAGAGACCATTTGCAAGTTCTGTGACTTATACATTAAATAGTACCAGATTACCGTAACATCTTGGTATGCATAGTCCTTACACACAGTGGGCTACATAATCAATTGGCCAATATGAGTTATCCTTTTGTTTATAGAATTCCAAATTTTTGCTATGGAATGTGCATTTTGTGTTTTTTGACTGTGTGATACAAAACAGAAATTATGTTGATAGATAGAGAACGTTCTTCACACCATTAAGGAACAATATGGGATAATAGTGTTATGAGCTATAGGGGGAGTAGGCTGTATGGTGAGAGCCTTTTAACCACTGGAATCCAGCGTGTTAAAATGTAAACTAGGCTAGTTTCTGGATAAGGTAATTGCGCAGGTGATGGGCCACCGAGGGGAACAAAGGAAGTGGATCTATGCAAGATGTCAAATGGGTGGCTTCCCCCAACTCAAGGATAGTTAGAAGGAGAAAGGCTGAGTTGAGAGCAGAGAGTTTGTAGTGATGTGAGCTAGAAGCAAAGTAGCAAGCTGGAAAGAGAAAGAGAGAGATTGCTGAGTTCTGTTTGAATCCAAGGCTGCGGCTATGGTGGCCATTTAGGGCTTTAAAGGTCAGCACCAACGCTTTGAATTGTGCTCGGAAACATACTGGGAGCCAATGTAGGTCTTTCAGGACCAGTGTTATATGGTCTCGGCAGCCACTCCCAGTCACTAGTCTAGCTGCCGCATTCTGGATTAGTTGCAGTTTCTGGGTCACCTTCACAGGTAGTGCATTGCAGTAGTCCAAGTGGAAGTTAATTAGAGCATGCACCACTCTGGCAAGACAGTCTGCAGGCAGGTAGGGTCTCAGCCTGTGTACCAGATGGAGCTGGTAGACAGCTGCCCCAGACACAGAATTCACCTGCGCATCCATGGACAGCTTTGAGTCCAAAATGACTCCCAGGCTGCACACTTGGTCATTCAGGGGCACAGTTACCCCATTCAGGACCAGGGCGTCCCCCATACTTGCCTGCCCCTCCAAAAAACAGTACTTCTGTCTTGTCAGGATTCAACCTCAATCTGTTAGCCACCCATCCAGTCTGTTAGCAATCCATCCATGGATTGGGGCGGCGTGCAACAGTATATTTGTGTTCCAACGTACAGTAGTTCAGTTTGCAAAATCCCTGATCTGTCATGGCCATTGGAGGCTTAGGAAATATGTGTTAGAGCTGTAAATACTATTCATTTTTGTGTTGTGATTCTTTTACGATCTCTCCCCCACCCCCGGGGTTAGGATTTTATTCAGTTCAATTTAGCTGCAGTTCAGGAATAGTGGGCTCATTCAAAGAATTGCACATGGAGTTTACAGTCTATGAGTACCTGATGTGGTGCTGCCCAGATGTTGGATCCCAGCATTGGCCATGCTGACTGGAGCTGATCTGAGCTAGATTCCAGCAATGTCTGGAGGGTACCACATTGACTTAGCCCTTAGTATTATGGAAGAGTTACTGTGTTGTGTATTTAAACATCTTTTCTTTGTTCACCAGCCCTTTTTCCATTTCTAACCCATGCTAGATCTTTATTCGAGATGCTGGCTTTTTCTTTCTTTCCTTCATGGCAGTGGGGTTAGAGGGTTACGAGTCAAGTCTTAAGTAGGAGATAGGGTTGTTATGATCATCCTGTCAGCTGTCTCTCATACTATCAGAATGACAAGAAGGTTGGCCATCACTGCACAAACCTGGCAGAGGCTCATCTTGACAGTTGTTTGCAGAATAAAGCAAGCTGCTTACATCTCAGTTTCTCCATCCAAGTTGTTGCTCAAACATTTTTTGCCGGAAAAAGATTTATGGTTGCTGGAATTCCGGTGAGGAGTAGTAAACAGTTCGTATAGAATGGGTTATATTCTGTTACTAGTGATGTCAACATGGTGCCCTCCCGCTGTTTCAGAATACAACTCCCATTAGCCCCAGGCAGCATTGCCAATAGCCAGGGACGGTAGGAATTGTTGTCCACAGCATCAGGAGCAGTTCACAACATGGAGAGGGGAGCAGGTTGGCTACCCTGATCTAGGAACTCACAGCCTTCGCAGTAATTTCTTCTTTTTCTTGCAGAATGTCGTAAAACCTATAAACATGACTCCATTAGTTTCTTCTGATGTTTTTATTTGTCATTAGAAAGCAAGAACCTGCTACAATTCATAAGTCCATTTCATACGGAGAAAAGCCATTTGCCCCTGTTTTCAGAACTCTAAAGTCCTTTCTGCCTCTCATCCAAAACTGCAATGACTATATAAAAGAAGAGAAGGGCATATGCAGTGGTGGGAGTGGCTTGGGCTGCAGCGAACAGCACCGGCCAGTTCTCTATGGTCTGGAAGCGGACCAGAGAGAAAACTATCACTCCATGTCCGTTCCCTGAGCACGTCCCCCAGGCCACCACGGATAGGCACGATTCAAAACAGGGTCTGGTGGGTGACCTGTGATGCTCCACTATGGCCAGGGGGTGCGAGCCAACGGCCGCATGGGAAACTGGTGTGTTCCAGGTGTTGTAAACAAAATCTGCCCTTATTCCCTTATGGGGTATGCAAGAGCCCTTTATAGAGTCCTTTGTAGGTTCTCCATCGGTAGGAGAAAATAACAGAGGCCAACCAGAGAATATTGAGAAGCAAAGCAGCTAGTAAGCCTGATCTTTATTAAAGCTGTTGCAACAATGTGCTCCCCTCACACACAGGAGAGAGGAGAAGACCCAGAACCAAGGTGTGCCTGCCCTTATATAGACGTATTAAATTCCCTGCCCTGGAGATCAAGACCACCCCTCCATACATCATACATACATCACAGAAGGGGTGTAACCCAAGACCATCCCCAACAAACATCAAAGCTACATCACAGAAAAGGCGGTTTACAACAGAAATTCGAATGTTGTTGTTTTTCCTGTCTGCCAGGTTATCTGATTCCCTTTCCCGGTAGTCTGGCCATTCCTTTGAGATGGTGATCACTTAATTCCTGAGACAATGGGAAGGTTCCCTAGGGCTTGCCGATCGGAAGGTCGGCAGTTCAAATCCCCATGACGGGGTGAGCTCCCGTTGCTCGGTCCCAGCTCCTGCCAACCTAGCAGTTCAAAAGCACATAAAAGTGCAAGTAGATAAATAAGTACCGCTCCGGCAGGAAGGTAAGCAGCGTTTCCGTGCGCTGCTCTGGTTCGCCAGAAGCGGCTTAGTCATGCTGGAAGTACAGAATCTGTATGCCGGCTCCCTCGGCCACTAAAGCGAGATGAGCGCCACAACTCCAGAGTCAGCCACAACTGGACCTAATGGTAATTGTCAGGGGTCTCTTTGCCTTTATATATATATATATATATATGACCTTAAATTTTTTATTACACAGGGAGGTGAAGGAGCTCATGCGCCGGGTCACAACCGCCACCCACCTTTTATGGATGGGCGGAGCGGCCATTATGGATCAGTGAATATAAGTGATACTTGGTGTATACAAATGTAAAAAAAAAACCAAAAACCTGAAGGATGAAAAGCAAAGGCAACTATATTCAATATTTTTTAAGTTAAATACTAAGTTGACCACTCTCTTCACAGCTTTTCCTTTTTCCCTTCTTCCTCAATTTTTTTTTTGAATACTTTGACATAAGCAATACTGTGAGGACTTAAAAAAGAAGAAGCTGCTCGCATCTAACTCATAAGTTCCTTCTTGACGGAGCAACCGAGTACCTATCTCTTGAGGTTTGATTTGATTTGTTGAAAACCGATACAGTATATTGAGAAAGGAGAGCAGTGACTGCTAAGTACCCCTGTTCATTCTCAAAGGCAAGTTGGCATCCTTTAATGCTGTATTTCTTCAACTTTAATATAATTTGGTGTTTACCGCTTGGACTCCATGGCTTTGCGTTGCCAGTATTGTGCGCTTTTTGGAGTTGTCAGGTATCTTCCAAATAAGGTTTAGGGAAATTATCACAAGTACTGCAAATGTCTGGCCATTGCTTTGCTTATAAACATTTTTGGATAGAGTTTTATTATCAAGAAGTGTAAAGCTTAAATTTAGACCAGGCCAGCCTTACTACAGGTATGATGAGCAAAGACATAACCATTTTTTTCATTAAAAACCATGTCCCCCAGGGGGATGCATCAGAGATGAAATGAGATTATCAAAGATTTTGCCTGCATGTTTAATGTACCGTTTTCCAGAGAATGACGTTTATCAGCTCATTATTGCCTAAAGTGGCCTTAATGTTATTGTGATGCAGGCTAAAAAAATAAAACAAGTACTTTAAAGGTATGTTATTTCAATAAGGCAGGGGGCATTTGTGCGTGTGTGTTTGGTGTGGTTGTCTAGTTTTGCCATTTTAAATTATAAAATTTATCATATTGGCATTAATACCTGAATAAATTTGGGTGACAAAGAGGATTTCTGTTTAATTAAAGGGTATGCAGGGACATGACCTTGCTCCACATAAAAAGGAAATTTAGATAATTAAGATTTGGATAATTGATGAGGAAATATATAATAAGAGTGTTATCTGCCAGGTGTCACAGTAACTATATATAGTATATATAATGGAAAGGCTTACTTTCTTCCCTTTTTAAAATGCTGGTTTAGATAGAAAACCCAAGTACTAGTTTGGCTGAGTAAAACTCCACCAGGCACTGTGTTTGGAAATTATGTAATAAATCTATATAGATTGTAATGATATCTTGAAGCCCTGTATTTAAACTAACCTGAATTACAATGAGAGATAAACAGAATATTTACTCATCCCTTATGAGCTGCTGCTGATATGTAAATTTATTCTTCTACTTTGCACAAATATACTTTTGAGCTACTGCTTAAACACTTCAAGGTCCTTAGCCAAACAGTTTTAATGATGCCTCCAATATTATAAAAGTGTGACATTTGACGAATACCTTGTGTAGTTGTGATACTGCAGTAAAATATAAACAACACACAAAGAAAACCCGGCGCATCAAATCAGTGTGCAGCACCTAGATAATTTATAATTTTACTGTTTATATCCATCTTGACATTTTTTTTTTATCTGCCAAAGGCAGGTTTCATTTGGATTCTTAATCTGAGATTTATTTGGTGGATCTGGAAGTCATAGCTAGAATTCCCACAGGAAGTGGTCCATCTACCAACAGATTAAATGGCAGTCCTGCAGTTGTTAAGGGAGCTCTGCATTTAACACACATGCATACTCGCTCAGTCAGCCCGGTGGAGAAAAATTAAAGTAGTAACCCAGGTTTAGGAACAATGTAGCTAAAAAGTCCCATATTTGCTGAATGACAAAGGGTTATATAGCAGCATTTTCATTTTATTATTCGTGCTTGAATTTCTTGTTTGCTTTGTTGAGTCTGCTGACGAATACTAATAAATGCCTGCAACAATCCAGACGGGAGATGCCTGGCAACAAAGCTATGCGGTGGACCTCCCTGATCTTCTCCAGTTCACAACCTGACCTTTTGAAAAATTGCCTGGGCTAAGCTGCAGAATTTGGGTGTAATGGTTATTGTTAACTCCAGCTTTAGGATTTATTAATTTGTGTGATCAAGACTTACCTATACTTCAAAGTTTCAAAAGACCAAACACAATCATCCGTCCATTAGAACTAACATTGTGTTTCATTGAAATTGCCCTCCCCACTGCTTCTTCTTCTTCGTCGTCGTCGTCTTTTTTTTACTATCTGTCTAGCAATACTGCTATTTTGATTGTATATGCGTGGAATCTCAAAAATGGTCTTAATGCCCAGGCACAGAACAAAAAAATCTGCACAACTGCAACTGATTTCTGTCCTAAATCTAATGCTGGGATATAATATCATGTTAATGAATTGCAAAAAATAAATAAATAAGCAAATGCCTAAGGAAGCTCGTGATATTTACACAGTAAGTGCTTAATGATCACAGTTGACACTGAGTACTAAAATTATGATTAGCCAGCTTTGAGAAGAGGTTATGAAAGGCGGTATCTGCCAAACTGGGCTGGTGGAGGTGGTGGCTAAATTTAGGCTTCAATCCTATGTACACTTACCTGAGAGTAAGCCTCACTAACTATGATGGAATTTACTTTTAAGAAAACAAAAATAGGATTTCATTAATGTTTCTTGAATTTGAGAAAGGCAATTACTACCTTTGGGGTTTCCTTAAAATTGCCTTTCTACTAGAGCCTCAATGGCTACTAAATCTCTCTTCATTTTTATCTTGCAAATGGTGTTTATTTTAATGATCTTACATATTGTAGTGTTTTTGTGGTTGGTGGACCATAACTGTTTTCATACAATGGTATTTTGAGTATTGTTGTTATTATTGATTGCAGTACATGTACATGGTGCATAACAGAGAAAAATGAGCACCAAAGACAAGTTTTTTAATCCAAGGACCGCGCGTTCTAAATATCAATGAGGTGGGGAGAGAACAGGAGTAGGGATGGAAAGGCAGAAGTAAGGATAGCAGGAATGAGCGTGAACCAGTGCAGTAACAGGTAGAGTGGTGCCTCGCAAGACGAAATTAATCTGTTCCGTGAGGCTCTTCGTATAGCGGTTTTTTCGTCTTGCGAAGCAAGCCCATTGACAGCTTAGCGGATTAGCGCTATTAGCGGTTTAGTGGCTTTTAGCGGATCAGCTGATAAGCGGCTTAGCGGCTTAGGAAAAGGGAACTCGCAGGAACTCGCAAGACATTTCGTCTTGCGAAACAAGCCCATAGGGAAATTTGTTTTGCAAAGTGCCTCCAAAAACCCTTTCGTCTAGGGGCTTTTCCGTCTTGCGAGGCGTTCGTCTTGCGGGGCACCACTGTACTTATGCTTTGTATCCATTGTGTGTGGCCAGAGTTGAAAAGAAAACTGGGAACAAAGTGGAAGCACTCATCGAGTAGGACACTAGAAAGTGAGGCATTCACCTACATCGATTTCAGGGAATTAACTTTGCAATGTTCATTTAGGGGAGGCGTATGTGGGCACCGTGTTCTTGATTCATAATTCTAATGGGGGTTGATTCATTATAAAAACAAAAAACTTGTCATCTAATTGTTTCCACTTTAGAAAAGAGTAGTGCTGTGGTATATAGCCTCATGGCTGTGATACAGATTCTGTTTGTGCAGAAACTCCCCAAGTTACATCAATTTCCAGAGCAGCCTCCTTGAGCCATGCCTTGTGCTATTCCTGTGGGCCTTCCAACCCTCAAGAGCAGCTTTTCACAGGGCAAAGACTAAGAGGCTGTAGCTGGAAGAAGCTGGACAAATTCCCCACTGCATGGGCAGAGTTGCAGTCATGCATCTCTCTGTTCAACCCTGTGAAACGGTATTGAGCACAAAATTGTGCCTACAGATGGCACAAGTTTAATTATGTTTGTTTTTATACTGTCAGAACACATCTGGCAGTCCTATCCGAATTCTTTAATAAATCACAAATTGGATATTTCTAGGTCTATTTTATATGTCTCTTCTAGCTGACACAATATATGTATTGATCAGCTCTCTTCTACAGATTTTTGTCTTATTACTTAACTAAACCTAGGGCTTACGTTGTAACACAGAGAGCTAAGGAATATTGAGTAGGGAGTAAAACGTGGTGTATAAAACTTTTTTTCTGACTGAGAGAACTTGCTGATCATTGATTAGCGGTAGTGGAAGGGTGAAACGTTCTTGAGTTCTAACTGTACCACCTTTATAAGTAGTTATTCCTTAATAATATGTGAGGGAAAATATTGCCATGCTTTAAGGTAAAGGTAAAGGGACCCCTGACCGTTAGGTCTAGTCGTGGCCAACTCTGGGGTTGCAGCGCTCATCTTGCTTTATTGGCCGAGGGAGCCGGCATACAGCTTCCAGGTCATGTGGCCAGCATGACTAAGCCACTTCTGGTGAACCAGAGCAGCGCACGGAAACGCCATTTACCTTCCTGCCAGAGTGGTACCTATTTATCTACTTGCACTTTGATGTGCTTTCGAACCGCTAAGTTGGCAGGATTGCCATGCTTTACTTCAGTCAAAAACTACACATAATGAAACATGTACTGTAAACCCTACATGTAACTGCAGTTTACTAGTAGGAGCCAAAGTCTGTGGTGTCAACTTCTTCAAGTTTCTGTATGGGTCTGCTTTAGTTTTGGTGACTCATAAGAGACACAGATAAACCTACATGGATACCACTCATGGAGCACAAATACCCCCAATTATGTCAAATGCAATCATACACTGCTGAGTATATGATTGGTGCTGTTTTTACGCTAAGGATGGGAATTTTAGGGGCCTTCCAAATGTTCCTGAACTTCCAACTTCCATCGGTCCCAACTAGTATAGCTAACAAGGATGATGGGAGTTGCCATTGGACAGTATCTGGAGGATCACAAGTTGCAATCTCTGGTCTACAGAGCTCTGGCATTGGATCTTTTGGATTCAGATGGCAATCATACCAGGAATGGAGGCTAGGACTTTTCTATATGGCAACCATGTGCTCCACTACTGATCACCTTAAAAGTCACCAGAATAAAAATGGCATTGAGATTCATGTTCTTTCTATTATTGGTCTTGAGAAACCCCAGCTTGAAGGGAAAATTTCCTGTACGAGTGATTGTGCTGCTGTTGTTCCTTCAAGAAAAAGCAGATTGCAGTACAGTGGTGCCTCGCAAGACGAAATTAATTCGTTCCGCAAGTCTCTTCGTCTTGCGAGTTTTTCGTCTTGCGATGCACGGTTTTCCATAGGAATGCATTGAAAATCAATTAATGCGTTCCTATGGAAACCGCCTTCCCCCGACCTCTTCTGGCGGGCGGCATTTTAAAATCGCCCGGGACAGCGGAGGACTTCTCCGCTGTCCGGGCGATTTAAAAGCCCCTGGGAAGGCAAGCAGGGGGGACAAAGACTTTTGCCCCCCGCCTGCCTTCAGAAGAGGTCCAGGACAGGCTTCGCGGACCTCTCCGCAAGCAGCGGGAGCGCTCCTTGCGGAGAGTTGCCAGCGCGCCCAGGCTTCGCGGCCCCGCCGCCCGGCTTCGGGACATCGTTCCGATGCCAGGCGGCGGGGGGAGGCTTTCTCGCCCCGCCGCCCGGCATCGGGACGATGCCCCGAAGCCGGGCGGCGGGGGGAGGCGTTCCTGCCCCGCTGCCCGGCATCGGGACGATGCCCCGAAGCCGGGCGGCGGGGGGAGGCTTTCCCGCCCGAAGCCGGGCGGCGGGGGAGGCTTTCCCGCCCCGAAGCCGGGCGGCGGGGGGAGGCGTTCCCGCCCCGCCGCTCGGCTTCGGGACATCGTTCCGATGCCGGGCGGCGGGGGGAGACTTTCCCGCCCCGCCGCTTGGCTTCGGGACGAGACTTTCCCGCCCTGCCGCTCGGCTTCGGGACATCGTTCCGATGCTGGGCGGCGGGGGGAGGCGTTCCCGCCTCGCCGCCCGGCATCGGGGCATCCTTCCGAAGCCCGGCGGCGGGAGGAGGTGTCCCCGCCCCGCCGCCAGGCTTCGGAGGAGGTCCGAGGACAGCGGGGAAGACGAGCTGCGCTTCCCCACTGTCCCGGAGATTTCCCTATGGGCTGTCGTCTTGCGAAGCAAGCCCATAGGGAAATTCGTCTTGCGAAGCGCCTCCAAAACGGAAAACCCTTTCGTCTAGCGGGTTTTCCGTCTTGCGAGGCGTTCGTCTTGCGGGGCACCACTGTAATGTCAACCTGATATTTGAGAAATTAACTTCATTTGAGTATTCAGTTATCTAGTTTACACATAGAACACTTCCCTGTATATGAAGCTATCCTTACAGAAAAAAAAATGGTCCTATTCGCTAATGTTAGTTTATCTGTTTTAGTGGGTAAATGGTGAATTGCATGAAGGTGTCCATAGCATAATAGTTTTGTTAAAGATGCAAAGAAGACGTGCATTCAGTTCCTTGGAAGCACAGCAGAATTTTCAGAAAATTTTAGGGAATTTTTGTGCAGAGACTGTAGGAACATCTTGTGGATCAGTTTCCTAATGATGTCAGAGCAGCAGTCATGATATGATATATGACATCTGTAATAGGGCGTGTAGAAACATAGGTGAGTCAGCTGTGACTGAGGTCTGTGTGGGGAACTTGATCATGAAGCTGATCCCTGTATGAAGCAGCTTTTCCAGCTATATGCTCACTGCTTGGGAAGTGTTGAGGATAGGATGTCAAAGCCCCTTGTGCAGAGGTTGTCAAGCACTCAACAACCAGCTAGCTGTTGGGCGCTTGGGAAGCTTTTTGCAAGGGACTGATGGGTGAGTGGAGCAACCCACCTGTCCATCATCTGTTACCAGGTGATTGGCAGATGGATTGTCCCAACTATCTGTCACAGTTGATCTGCTAGGGTGGGAATGTTTCCCCACTCTTGTGTTAGACCATAGTTTAGTGTGATGAGAATAAGCCACATGATCCTTAAGGCTCATGTTAGCCGCTTTGAGACTCCTTCGGGTAGTGATAAAGCGGGATATCAAATCCAAACCTTTCTTCTTCTTCTTCTTCTTCTTCTTCTTCTTCTTCTTCTTCTTCTTCTTCTTCTTCTTCTTCTTCATATAGTTCCCCTCCCTTCCTTCTCTTCAAGCACAGTCACAAGGCGCTCCCACAGCTTGTCATGTTGTCGTGATCAATAAACTTTGGATCATGTTAACAACTGTATTTTTGCAACAAACACCGATGAAGCCATGTCTGATTGCAATCACAGTCTTGGAAGAGTTATACTCGTATGTGATACTTTTTGTATAGTTCAGTACTGAATGACTTTGGGAAATGTGCTGGAGATCCTGTTCTCTGCCACTTAGATGCATGGATGCAGGTTGTGTTCAACTTACTAATCCACCCAGCTGGTTTTCCATGCTGTGGAAATCCTGGCAGTTAAACTGGCATTAAATTTTACTTGTTTTTACTGAACTTCTTTAGAAGCCAGCAGCGTTGTCGTTCAGCTGCATTAAATGTTCATCTTTCATCTTCTTTAATTAAACAGTAAAATGTTGTTATTTTTCTAACAGAAATCTTGGAGCAGAATTCTGAGCAAAAGAGCAATGTCTCTGCTCCCAGTTACCTGAATTTGCACAGTTCTTCAGCAAAATCACAGCCAAGAGAACAAGCCATTCAGACTAAAAGTGAACATCTAAACTCTTCTGATCAGCCAACATCCAGTTTAAGCATTATGCAAACTGCTTGTACCAAAATTTTGCAGCTACGTAATCTCACTGTCTCTTGCACTGATAAAAGGTTAAGGTAAGCAAGCTGTTCATTTGAGGCTTTTAAAAACTCAGGGAAGCAGTCAGGATCACATGACGGTGATCTTTTGCCAGGGCAAGCTTTTGGCTTCCCTCCTATGGAATGATCCCTCCTCCTCCCCATGCACATTGTTCCAGGGGTTCTACTGACCCCACACCAAGCAAATTTTGAAGGCACATAGGGGAGAAGGAGGAGGGAATCCCCATAGTACATGTGGAAGTCCTTATGTAGAGCTTTTGCTGGCAGAACTTGGTTGAATCCCACCTTCAGTTTCTTTTATTATCACGGGAGAGAACTTATTAAATAAGCTAACAAGAATTCAGTGGGCAGTTGTAGAAAAGTGATGGGATGAGACTGGTGTAAGTACAGTGGTACCTCGGGTTACAGACGCTTCAGGTTACAGACTCATCTAACCCAGAAAGAGTACCTCAGGTTAAGAACTTTGCTTCAGGATGAGAACAGAAATCGTGTTGCGACGGTGCGGTGGCAGTGGGAGGCCCCATTAGCTAAAGTGCTACCTCAGGTTAAGAACAGTTTCAGGTTAAGAACTTAATTCGTTCTGGAGGTCCGTTCTTAACCTGAGGTATCACTGTACAGTGGTACCTCTAGTTACAAACTTAATTCGTTCCAGAGGTTCATTCTTAACCTGATACTGTTCTTAACTAAAGGCGTGCTTTCGCTAATGGGGCCTCTTGCTGCCACTGCGCCATCAGCACACAATTTCCGTTCTCATCCTGGGGCAAAGTTCTCAACTCGAAGTAACTGTTCCAGGTTAGCAGAGTTTGTAACCTGAAGCGTTTGTAACCTGAGGCATTTGTAACTCGAGGTACCTCTGTAGTTACATGATGGTTGAGACTCTTTGCAGAACAGGAACAGGTATCTCATCGGACAGAAAGGAAGACACATCTGCACATGCTTTGTGCTTTTATAGCAAATGGTTTATGTAAAACTTTACAAAACAGTGCTAAATGCATGTAAAGAAGCAGCAGTTTTTGCATTGCATTTCTTGAAAGTTTTAAAAATCCAGGAACAACTATGAATGTGTGAACTGGTATAAAACTGCCACCTGGGTCTTCTACAGAGGCTTTCCCCCCAGACTTACTTCCTTCAAACCTATGCCAGGAAATGAACATGGGACCTTCTGGGTGCGATGTGTGTGTTTTACTACACAGCTTTTGTCCTGCCCCTGAATGTAGCAAGTATCACTTTGAACAAGAAGATTCTTTGTTGAACGAACTGATCAATGAAGTTTTTCTTCCTTTTTTCTCTCTAGCTCTACTGAAAAGCAAGGAAGAGAAGTTATACCTGACAACATGGATCCTTTACATGTCACAGCAAACCTAGATAAAGAAAAGGATATTGCATTCCTCTTAAGGGAATTGGACGTTCTAAGGACAAACAATAAAAGGGTACAGTGAAATATTCTAAGTCTATTAACCTACTCTAATTTTTCTTTATTGTTTGTTTCGATTGACAAGATATAGCTTCCTTTTGTTGCAGGGATCATTTGATTCATGGTTTGTTAATCTTTGTATATTATCTTGTCTGCCTTTTTGTTTTTGTTTTAAAATCAGTGACATCACATATAGTGCCATCTAGATTCTTTTGCAGTTCTTTTTGGCTCAGATTTGGAAATTTTGAAAGGCTGGCCTTGTTCAGAACTGACTATGATTTAATTAAACACTCTGAATAACCTGGATCAAAGCTGATAGAAAGAGACTCCCATGTAACAAAGCAAACTCTTTGGTTTGCATTGATGATTAAGAGATCCATTGTACATTAAAAATTGTACATATTTACAGTATTTTTTCCACTTCTCAGAACAGTCAGTCTGTGCTAGGTTTTTGACATTATCAGATTAAGCATCCCTCAAATGTGCTTTGTTATACTAACAGCAATCTATTTTTCATAAATTAAATGGTAAAATCCTCAGTAAATTGTTTTGCAGATATAATCACACTTCATTATCAAAATAATAATGTTAAATTAACCATTACATTTTTACGTTAAGTGATAGAAGTGCATGGTGGATTTTAGAATAAAGATAGTAACACAGTAAGTTAGAAATTACAGATTATTATTGATCTCAAGTGCTGAAAAATATGTATGCATTACACTTCTGTTAAAATGCAACATGGTTTTCAT
Organism: Podarcis erhardii; assembly: GCF_964252035.2. Lineage (NCBI taxonomy): Eukaryota > Metazoa > Chordata > Lepidosauria > Squamata > Lacertidae > Podarcis > Podarcis erhardii. The sequence continues at coordinate 33,446,023 of NC_138497.1, read as the reverse complement.
TATGAAGAATATATACACTCAGAAGAGAAACCAGAGTGTAGAGACATATCCAAGTTTACTTTTTATTTTTTGCTCAGTTTATTTGAAGTTCCTTGTATGGAGTAATTGAAACCTCTGTTGCACTGTTTATTAGCACCCTTAACTTTTAAGACTGTTGCATGCATGTATGTATGTATGTATGTATGTTTATTATTATTATTTATTCCATTTATAATCTCACCCTTCATGAAGAGATTTCAGAGCATGCTGCAAAAAACACCAGTAAAATCATTAAAACACGAGTTTAAAGCAACAGGCAAAAATTAACAAAGCACAGGTAAACAACAAATGATGAAATCAATAGTGACAGGCATATTAACTCGCTCCTTTCCAAATGTTTTGGCCATGTGGCTTAGTGTGCTTTTCTTGTTTGTTTGTTTGTTTGTTTGTTTGTTTGCTCTTACTTGTTGTTAATAACCACCTATCTCTGCTGTACAATATGGAATGTTTGATGTAGCACTGGAGCTACAGTTGGGTGGGGTTAGGGATGAGAAATATCAATTTAATTATGTGGATAATGCTCTGCTACCACCCCTGAATTTTGCTGTAGATTAGGGTGAGCAATTCCTGTTCTGGAATTGCTAACCACATCTGAAAACTCAACCAGGTAAATTAGCACACTTTGGGGGCCTTGACCTTTTGCTTAAGGCTGCAATACTTTGCACCCTTTCTAGCGGGTAAGTTCTGCTGAGCTCCAGAAACTTCCCTTCTCTGGTCAGCATGCTTTAGGATTTTTCTCTTTGTGTGTATGTTAGGTAGGTTAAGAGTTTGTGAAATTAAATCTGGAATATACCGGTAGGTTCCTTTCCCTTCATAACGCATCAGGATGGAAGTGGGTGGCAATTTCATTTTTTAAAACAAAACAAATTCCTTCCAGTAGCACCTTAAAGACCAACTAAGTCAGTTCTTGGTATGAGCTTTCGTGTGCATGCACACTTCTTCAGATACACAGATTTCATTTTTTAAAGTTATTTATATGAAAACAAAAATGTAAGAGTTGTGTTTACGTTGCTCGATGTTTGTTGAGAGAGTCATTTTGTGAGAACGAAATGCATCTCTTTCTTGCAAGTTAATATTGTGCCCGTGCACTTTTACATACCAATAACAATGTCGCCGTTTCGACTCTTCAGCTTCAGGACCGGCTGTCTGAAAAAGACAAGGAGCTGAAGACAATAAAGCTGGACTTAGAGCTGCAGGAGAGAGTGGCAGAAGCGAAGATTGCGGAAAAGGCTGCAGGTGCAGTAGATGAACGTTTAACAGATGGCCATAGGGCTCCTACAGCCCGTTTGGTTGCTATATGACGTGGCCTAATGAACATTAGATGTATTTGCTAAAGGAGGGGTGCTTTGACTTCTTTATATGAGGCTGTTTAAAGTTGCTTGGAAAAGAGGTGGCTTTAACATCCTGGTACTGGTATTAGTAAGAGCTTTACCTGTATTCATACTGATTTGGGCATTAAATGAATTGTTAACACCATGTCAATCCAATCACAAAAAGGTTGTTTGTTTTGTTGGAAGGTCCTGAACAAACAAGGGAAATAATGATTACCACGGCCACTACCTTTCAACCAGCAGTTCAAATACCCACTTATTGTTTTAGCTTGTTCAGAGAGATGCTACCACCCCTCCTTCCACACACCTTTGTATGGAGATCTTCATGTTTCTCTCAGCTGGAGACCCGAACCTCTGTTTGGTGAGCAGGGAATTCAGGTTTTTAACCAATGAAAGAAATGTTGCTTTAGAGTGATGATAGATCTTCGCCAGTGGCTTGCTCCATGCATCGTACTGAGGCCAAACCACAGTTTCCTGGGAGATGTATCAATACAACGGCCAGGATCAGTATCAGGGCCAGACCGCCATCATCTCTTGATCAGCAGAGAACTGGGCAGTTTAAGGAAATCTGCTTCTCAGCTGATCAAGTTCCCTGCCTCCATCTCGTGCTAGTAATAACAGTAATATCTGGTTTCTGGTTTCTGTTCTTTCTCTCCAGCTATCCAGGTTTGTTGTTGTTTAGTCATTTAGTCGTGTCCGACTCTTCGTGACCCCATGGACCAGAGCATGCCGGGCACTCCTGTCTTCCACTGCCTCCGGCAGCTTGGTCAAACTCATGCTGGTAGCTTCAAGAACGCTGTCCAACCATCTCGTCCTCTGTCGTGTCCTTTTCCTTGTGCCCTCCATCTTTCCCAACATCAGGGTCTTCTCCAGGGAGTCTTCTCTTCTCATGAGGTGGCCAAAGTATTGGAGCCTCAGCTTCAGGATCATGTTATTGACATTTTGACTCCTTTTCTTAACCTCATTCAGCCCTCTGCCCTCCAGTAGCCTCCTTTAGTTTTTCTCTCTCCCTGCCCCTATCACCTGCATGACCCTTTCTTCCCAGTCGTCTCTTGCATTCCTTAGAGATGGGGATGGACTCATTAGATGCTTGTCCAACTTGAAGCCTATGTTCTGTTTTCTTTAACGAATTGCATATTCGTTTATTCTAAGCCAGAGTCTTGGTGTTAGTTCCTCGTCTTAGAAAACTCTTTTGGGTGTGGCTCACCATGACTATGGGCTAAAGATCCTAAAGTAAGTTCCTTGAGTATATATATGTAATGGTAAACATATGTAGACAAGGACACTTGGTGACAATGTTATGAAGCTGGTAAGAGGTTTGAAAGAGAAACGGAATATGGCTTCTTCGCTAGCATGATTGTGAAAAGGTTGTAACATTATTAAAGCTAATTCTCTGTAATATGCTTAATAGTAGTGGATCTGATGTCATTCCCATCTCATAGGCAAAGTGAATGGAAGTGGGTTGGGGAATAGTGTAGAGTTGTCAGTTGATTTGCTTTCTACAGTGTCAGTAAAGAGATTGATTGATATTACCAACATTTGTAAGATAGGCTAGCCATTCTGAATCACAATGACAGAACCCTAAATATTCACAACACAAATTAAATGCATATTTAAAGTAACCCTATAGTTTTTTTGACATATATATAAAAAAACTACCATAAAACCCTTACATAGATCATAGTTACATCTTGATTATCTACCAACTAAACATTTACAGGATGTGAACTGTTTGGATTAAATTCCAAGTTATATGTTTGTTTTGGGGATGTTTGCACAGTGTTTTACTTCTGTGTATATAATAGAGAAATATTTTATTCAGTGTAGACTTTCTTTGCTCATTCAAGCTCATGGAGGAAAACTGGATAAAAAACACATGTGCCATAATCCAGCAGGGTGATCTGTGCACAGAAGTGGCATAAGTATGGATGGTTCCCGGGTAAGATCCTGCACGCTGTTTATGGAGAACCCCATATCCTGCACTTGAAGGTGGCACATATTGTGTGCTTTGCTGAACTCTATACATTTTGCTTCTATTTTTAAAAAATCTCAAAAGCAGATTTTTCCTAGATGTATTTGAATTAAGATAGGTTAGTTTGGGTTGTCTTCAAAAGATGTTAATACTGTATGTTGCTGGGATTCACTAGTGTTAATCACTGCAGTTGGTATCAAACTAAGTTTTATTCAGGGTGGACCTACTGAAATTAATGGACCTAACTTAATCATGTTTATTCATTTCGATGAGTCTACTCTGAGTAAAACCTGGTTGCTTAATACTCATAATTGTGTGTTTTGCTTATCATATTTAGATTCCACTTTTACATCCAGATACAACATACAGATGAATGTTTATCTTACATTTGAAATTGTGATAAAATCATGACAGAAGAGTTTGTAATAAAAGGCACTGGGGAAGTGTGTTATAAAACTTTTACCTTGTACTTTGAGAAGGATCTTAAAATAATAAAACTCAAGCTGAAAAGCCCTTGTTAATATGAAACAGGGAGGAAGAGTACAAAATACAGAATGTTGATCCCTATATAATCACTAAAACAACATTTTCATCAATTTATCAAAGCTGTGATGTAACTTTTATAAATATTATCTATGTCTAACAAACATGTATCTTTGTGTGTGTGTGTGTGTGTGTGTGTACGCACACACACGAATTTGAAAGAAGCACACATGCAAAAAGTCCCCCCCCCCCCGGAATTTCCATAGTAGCCAATCAGGCTGTTGACAAAACTGGCTTTGAAATTCAAAAGCAGCTTCCCTTGTTAGTAAGATTCCTGCTTTTTTGGTGTTTGAGAAGAAGTTAACTGGGATAAATAGTGCAAGGAAGCAGATGGAGAATTAAAGCAGCAAGAAAATATAGCTAGGGTGGAAAATAGGCACACCATCAATGTGGATGTTCATGTTAGCATACAAAGAAAATATGCATAGGACTGTACCTTGGACCTGTGTTCAAATCTCATCCCAGCCGTCAATTTACTGGGTGGTTTTAGATGAGTCCTAGCATTTTATATATCTGGGCAGAAAATGGGAATAATAATGATTCAGTCCTTTCACATTTAAAAAGCTGGGTTAAACATTTTTTGTATTAGTATACATTTGGTTTTGTGCAAAGTTAGACCCTGGGTTTGGGAATCTGTGTGCTGCTACATGCCTCTTTAGAAATACTGGGGCATATTTTAGAAGAAATGGTCAGTTGACCAACTCAATTCTGTGGCCACTAGAGGCTGCTATTCCTTCTTAGTGTTTAGTTAGTTTATTCATTCATTTGTTTAATTATTTAAAGCATTTTCCTCTGCTCTTCAGCCAAAAAGCCTCCCAGAGCAAATTACAAATTGTCCCTTCAGGATTACAATATAAAAAGATATAGGAAGCTGCCTTGTATTGGGTCAGGCCATTGGCTCAACTCAGTATCTTCTGCACTGTCTGGCACTGTAGGACTTTTACCTGGAGATGCTGGAGATTGAATATGGGCCTTTTGAATGTGAAGTAGATGCTGTCCCAGTGAGGATAAAAGCCAACTTTGGCACTAGTTTTTAGTTCCAAAGTTCCTACAATGACTGGCTGCAATGGAAACAATTCAAAGAGGGAAGAAGCCCAATGTTGCTGGTTTCTCAGCTGGCCAGAAGCACTGTCTCTGCTTTCCATCTCCTGATGCTGGTGGAACGGTTGTTGCAAGATGGCAATTAGTGTTTCACAGCTTCTTATAGTTGAAGGAAAAGCGGTATACGGTGGTACTTTGGGTTACATACGCTTCAGGTTACAGACTCCGCTAACCCAGAAATAGTGCTTCAGGTTAAGAACTTTGCTTCAGGATGAGAACAGAAATTGTGCTCCAGCGGCACGGCGGCAGCAGGAGGCCCCATTAGCTAAAGTGGTGCTTCAGGTTAAGAACAGTTTCAGGTTAAGAACAGACCTCCGGAATGAATTAAGTACTTAACCCGAGGTACCACTGTATATGTCAAAGGTGTGAAAGCAGGAATGGAAGATGGATGGAAGAAGAGGAAACATAAACTAGAGGACAAAAATGTTAGGGGAACCCAGAGGCTGAGAAACCACACAAGGTGTCAGTATGCCTACTTCTGAAGCAGATTAATGTTAAACGGGTGCGTGATTTAAGGAGACAAATAGGCAATCATTAGGATTAGTAGAAACGTTTTGTCATCTGATACACAAACTATATGTTCTGGTTTCCAAGGAACTGAGATATCCTTGTGACACATAGCTCCACAACATGAAGACTCGCCAAATACCCACAATGTGTGTGTGTGTGTGTGTGTGTGTGTGTGTGTGTGTGTGTAAAAAATAAAATCCATGCAGTCAATATTTTGTGGAAGAAAACTTGAAAACAGATTTGATGCTGTAATTTTGAACATTATGTCCAATTAAGAATGAAGTTGTCTGTGGAGTCCTCTGTTAAATCTTCTCAATGTTATGATTTGTCTCTTCACTTAAAAATGTGTGTGGCTTTTTTTAATATTACCAACCTTACATTCTTAAGCATACAGATAGTCCACTGAAGGCTAGCAGGCTAATTCCTGGAGATGGACCAGGCTTTAGCTGATGAGTAATGTGTTGTAAAGACTCTCGTATCAGATCTAAATCAGTGTTGACCATATCTGAAATAGGAAGGATAGAAACTTGCCTTAGTGAGCTAGTGTGAGGATGAGAGAAACTAAAGCATTTTCAACCTGATCTGAAATGTGCCACTGTTAGATTTTGAATATGCATATATGATAGTTTATCCAAGTCTGTCCCAATAGTTCCTGCTGTTGAGGCCTGAGGATGTGCAGAAGGCGCTTCTGACTGACCATCCAACCAACCACTTGCCCTCTGTCCTGCCTGCAAGTTGTGGGGTGTTGACCAGGGAGGAGCAAGAGGTGGTTAACACATCTTTATGTGAGGCTGTTGTCCCTTTTGTACTTGTTCTGTTGAAGCTGAAAGTTGCCAGGATTTTTTTCAGCGGGAACTGGCCAAAACTGGGAGGCTTCTGAATGCACAAAACATGGCTACCTTCTGCTGAAAAAACACTGGCTAACAGTTTGCTTGATTCAGGCATGGATGGAAGAAGAGTAAGACGGCCTTGGTTTTTATATTTTAAAAAACCAGTGCAATGCTTAAGTCTGACTCACTGAAGGCCAAGAGACCAAAGTCCAACTTACTCAAACACCAGCAGGAAAATAATGTTTTCAAGAGCTACTTTATTGTGGTAACAAAGTGACTGAGATGCAAACCTAGAAGCTTCTGGGTCACATCTTGCTTCTGCTAGGAACTGCTAGACAGCCTTAAGAAATCTATGGTCTCTCATTCCTGCTGTGTACAAGTTGGGAATGACGTCCCTTGCAGGGTTGTTGTAATAATTACAAAGATAATATTTGCAAAGCACCCTAAAAGGCTGATTATAGTTCATAATATAAAATTTTGAATGCGGTCTTTGTTGTTTATAAGAGAAACATATGGGACCCAACCAACAGCCCACCCCACCTTTCACTGCACTGCACCACTGAGGAGAGAATATTTTTATTTTTCATACTATTAATGGATATCACTTGTACGTCAAAATGGCTCTCAGTGGTTTATGACTATAAAATCAATCTGTGATTAAAAGGCAGAAAAGCATTAAAACATCCTTAATTAAAATATATAATTAAACACATAGCAATTAAAACAGTTTTAAAACAGTTAAAACAATAAAGTCACAAGTTCCATTCAGGTGAATGCTTGCCTAAACAGCTGCATTTTCAGGAGCTGGTGGAATGTCCACACTGAGGAGACCTCTTGAATTTCAGCAGAGATGGCTTTTCACAACCGTGGTGCCACCCGTGAAGAAGCACACCTCCATGTTATAAGCTGATGATCATCAAACATTGGCAAAACTGCCAATGATCTCAGTGCCCTTAATGGGTAGTGAAGAGGAAGATGGTTTTTCAGGGAGCCTGTCCAGAGTTTTACCGTATTTTTCCATGTATAAGACTAGGTTTTTTCCCTTAAAAATGTCAAAAATTAGAGGAGCGTCTTATACTCTGAGCCATCTTCTACCATTTCTTAAATCTGAGTCCTCCAAAATAGGGGGCATCTTATACATGGGGGCATCTTATAGACAGAAAAATATGGTATTTAGGCTTTGTATGTAAGTAGCAGAACCTTAACATTGTCTCAGTAGCTAATAGGCATCCAGTGCAGACCCCAGGCATATGTGCCCAATAAGAAACAACACTCACCATCCAGGCCGTGGCATTCTGCACTAGCTGCAGCCTCCAGAACAGCCCAACAAAGAGCATGTTCCAGTAGTCCAGGGGTGTGGTTACCAATACACGTGTCACAGTGGCCAGGTTTCCCTGTCCATGAAAGGGTGTGAATGATGCACCAACCAAAGCTGAGGGTAGGCACTCTTTCCCACAGACACCACCTGGGCCTCCATGGGCAAAGATGGGCAGAGCAACGGATGTGACTCTTCCAGTTGTACTGTAAGCTGCATTCAAACCACAGAGAAGCTGAAACTTAGGAGCTTAAGTGTAGACAAAATGGGGGCACAATCAGCCCCAGAGTATTAAGTTTTGGAGGCTTGTTCTAGTAGCTAAATGCCGCTTCAGTAAAAACCACCTTAAAAAATTATGTAGCTGGTTCAACACATGCTATAGGGCAGGATGTTCCAGGTAAACACAGTCAGGTAGCCAGTTTGTTCATATTTGTTGTTTTATTAAAGTCCTTGGCCAATGGCCATGTTGCCATTGAGAAAATATATTGTCTATGCTAAAAGTCAGGTAATTGCTACTGTTTTTATTTATAAAAAAGAATTCTATCAGGCAAATAACCCTTAACAATAATTTAACTGTTTGTTCCTCATTTGTATGAAAATGTTGCCTTTTGCTGAGACCTTCAGCGGTTTATAATGAACATCAGAAGCAGAGAGGAGTTAAAGGACAATATCCCCCACAAATTTTTAGCAGGCAGAAAACCAGGGTGGAGAGACCATACCACACACACAAAATAAGGTTATCTAATTTTGCTGAGTAGCACAGAGTAATTTACAGTGTGGAATTTGGGTGGAGGGGTGTTGGTTCCAAACACCCAGCTTGAGAATCATTCATAACCTGCACAGTTCTGGTGAGATTAAGAGAAAGTAGTATCCCACATATATACAGCTGTTAAATATGCGCTTAAAAGCAGCACCATAATGCTTTAAGTGCCAAGCATTTATAAAACTAGAGTCTGGCTGCATCTGTGTTTAATAAATGCAGCTCCCCTAAACAACTAACATTGTGCACATATTATAAAATAGAGGGCAGCACCACAAATAATTGCCACAAGTAATTTATCGTAGTTTATTGTTTACAGGAAACATTTTTCAGAGTTGTCTTAATTTGTATTCTGTGTATATATTCCATATTCCGGTTCTTTTGAAATGCTCCTTTAAATTCCCCTGCAAATTTCTCTCATTGTATCACTCTTCCTTTTTGTCTTTCAATGAGGATTTAAAACTGAAGTGACACACATTACTTTAAATGAGGTGGGAAAAGTTATGATTGTTGTGGTAGTAAACAAGCAACAGTTTGGGCTTGGAGGAGAGAACAATCCAGTAACACAAGAATAAGGATTATATTTGCATTGGTAATTCCATATTACCTTAAAAGTGCTCCTTTTTATCTTCCACTGATCAGTAAAGGGAAATATCTACCATTTCATTTAAGTCGACAGACTTTTTTTAGATGCCATTTATTTTTTCTTTCTTGCATGTCATCCATTAAAGATTAGCTGTGGAAGGTTGGAGCATGGAGAGATTATGAATGACAGAACAACTCCTGTGGAATAATAATCAGTTTTTGATATTTAATGCTGTTTGACTTTTGCAGACACATTTCTTATTAACCTTTGATACAAAGAGAAATCCAGGTTCCTGATATCTCATGGAGAAGATGAATTTGAGATCCTCTTCCAATTAAACTGAAATAAGGCCAATATTGGGCTTTAGCCAAAAGATCTCAACAGTTCCCAACCCTTGTGTTTATAAATCTAAATATGTGTGACATTCTATTTTTAAAAGTATGTAACGAACATAGTTTTACTAATAATTGAGTCGTAAAATTATTCTTTCTATATACAGTATGTATCTAGCCTTAGTTTTGGTGTAAGATTCATATGTTATGCAAATTCATTTCCTAAACCTTTCATCTGATGGTTTCTTGATAAAGGCAAAGACTTTTAATGCACTATAGGTGTGGTTTACTTCCACTAAAATCAATCAGAGATTTGCCATAGACTTCTGTAAACTTGCTCAACTCATAGCATTAAGAAATTTGAAACAAGGCAGTGATTTTGCTTCTCAAGAATTCTAGCAATTCATATGGAGAATGTGTGAGGTGGGGAGCCTCAGCATAAAATCATATTCTGTAAATATGGGTACATTTGTAAAATAAGCTTGTGTCACAGATGCCAGATAGCATGTTTTGAAACTATAGAATAATTCTCAGTGACTGAAAGTGCAATCATATATCCCACCTAGGAATAAACCTCATTGAACTCAGTAGGACTTACTTCTGAGTAGACACAGTTAAGATTACACAGCCAGTCATCAATACACTATGTGTATGAATTATTCAATATAGTTGTTAATTGTGTATGTTCTTGCTAGCAAAATGCCCTTCTGTAGACTCAGAAGTATCCCAGTAGCTCCTTTGAGAGACTACTTTATTGATGAGAGACATTCATCTGCATATAATTCAAAAATCCCCAAATTTTCACTAAGCAAGGATTTTTGGAATTGCGGCTGCAAAGCAGTAGTGTAGATTCTGAAAAGTCATAGTCACCCCTGCAAAAATTATTATTTTGAAAGGAGGAGGGTGGTTTTCGCACCGGTACAAGGACTGGTTTCAGTAGGAAACTGTAAATGCAGTGGAGATAAACATATACGTATTCTCATTTGCATGCCTTCTCTTTCATTTTCTTTTTGCGTAGCTGAGTAAACAGGAATGCCACAGTGCAATGTCTCTTTGCTTGCTTATTGCTAAACAGTTCAGGTTCCTTGGTAAAATCAGTACATTTACAGCACCCAAAATTTAGGAGCTGTTGAGTACTGCAAACTAAATACATACAACAAACACACGGCGACAAGGGTGTCAGCACATTCTATCTGTGTTTGCACACATTGCTTTATCTACCAAGTCACATTTATATGTAAATGACTTTAAGTCTGTAATTCCTAGTACTGACCTGTCAAAAACTGTTCTACTTCTATTTTATTCGTGCGTCTCTCTAATGCTTCTACATTTCAGTTATCCTAATGACGTCGGAACAACATAATAAAAAGTGTATCGTGACTTGCGACTATTTCCATTCATTTTAACAGGACCACAATCTGGTCCTTAGAAAATTTTCTGGGATTATCAGTATTTTGCAATATGTTACGTGCACAATCTGATTAGTACCATAGTGTAATGACCCGTACATATATACACAAAGTTCTATATTGGCACGGAGAGGATCCAAAGCTCTCTGGGTTGCAACAATTGCTAAACTACAAAATAAAACCCCACCAAAGAAGTTTCATATTTTAGGTCTCTTACGTCTTCCCTTTCCCAAACAATTTTCCTTACTCCTTTCTTTTTTTTTACTCCTTTCCAGGAGATTATTAACAAAACAAAAAAATGATTATAAGTAGATTTACCATTAATGAATGAAGAAGGAGAAAAGCAAGCAACCCATTACAGGAATCTCAGATTCAAAGGATGGCATGACAGAACAAGCTTTATCTCTCACTTCGCACCCCCCCCCCCCGTCCTTTTAAAATGAGAACAAAAATGGAAAATGTTATTTGTTCTCCATTTTCCACTCCCATGACATATTAACTCTATATAGGCCTGTATAATCTAAAAATATCTTTCAGATTAGGAAAGCTTTATCTTTACTAGAGATGTCCTCAACATAAAAAGTACCCTTTCGTCCCTTCTATTGACCTTTTTGGGTAGAAGACATCTGTGCATATCCATTAGAAGTCCTGTGATCATTCCTTCACCAGCTCTAAGGAAAATCCTAGGTCACTCAGAGTTCAACAGCCCCTAATCCTGAATACTAAATCCAAAATCACAAAACTACTCACAACAGTCTCCTCATTATTGCAGCAAATTTCTTTCTTTCATTCTTTTTTTAACTTACTGAGGATACCTAAGCAACGACTGCAATCAGAACTACGAAGAAAACTTAGAAAATGTACACAATAGAAAGGGGGGTTGGAAATGTGGGAGGGAGCTGCTTCTAAAATTGTTTACATTTTATGTGCCATTTTTTGTTATTTTTAATTTTTCTTGCGGAAAGGAGAAATTGTAGGTGGTATTCTCATTTTGCAAAAAAGGAGGGGGGAATCATACTGGATTTTTTTGCAAGAAATAATCTGCAACAATTAAGTCTCAGTGTGGCGTAGTACAGAGTTAAGAGTTCTGTGCATTATATTTACTCGTAGATCTTAGCTGTTGGCTGTTTTAAGTCCTTAAAAAAATCCAGACCGTACGAGTTTTGCAAGTGTGTGGTTTTTTTTAATATCCCTTTTTTCTGCCATCAGTTCAGTTTCTATATTTATCCAGATGACCCCTAAGAAATCAGCAAACAGACATCTTTTCTGGGAAATGCCCCCCCCCCTCTTCTTCTCACCCACCTCCTCTCCAAGGTTCTGTTGTTTGGAGAATCATGAACCAATGTTTATACTAGCATGATTTCTAACACCCTCTCTTGCTACTACTGTATTTTAAAGGTAGCTAAAAAGTGTGGCCGGAAGGTTTGCCAACCGAATCAGGTTTAACTAAGAAAATATGTACACTGCTTTGACTCAGTAAACTCATACTCCGAATGGTTCAGCTTCTTCATATTTGCTCTATCCTATATTAGAAAACAATTAGCTTACTAAACAAATTTGAGCATTTGGGGGAAAAGATCTACTTTGGGTCTCTCTCATTTGACTAAGAATTACAGGATATTTGATAAGCTTGTTTAAAAATGGACATATCCAAATATTATCGTAAACACCCAATGATTTGTTTTACCTGCAATATAAGTATTTTACTTAGTTGGCTTACATAGTAGCTAATAATATTTGTTAATGTAATTTAACTGCTGTGAACCTTTACTGAACAAATATTGAAATTTATACAAGTCAAAGAATGAGGATCTCTAATGACTTTTGTAAAGACTTCCGTTTAATAGTTAAAAGAGAAAAGTTTATATGACATAGCCAATGTAATTAACAGCAGGTTTTACATTTAATAAAAAGAAAGAAGCATATGTATTTGCCTTATTCATTCCAGCATAATTTGCATTACAGTTATGGGTATTTAATGAGCAAATTCCAGCTAAAATGCTATGTTGATTTTCTAAGTGAACTTTGAAATAGCTATGTACCTTACAAAAACTGCCTGTTTACAGTTATTATCTATCTTAAAACTACAAGTCTGTTAGACTTGATGGATTGGGGACAATTGTATTTCTGAAGGGGCAAATCATTTTTGTAGGCTGGGTATTTAGTAATCTTGTTACAAATAACCTAAAATACGTTTTAATAATTGGGAATTTATGTTTCTATCATTTATGAAGCAAAATGCACTCGTGTTGATTTGTTTGAACTGTTGAGTTGTAGTCACGCTCAACACTTGCGTTGAAATCAATGGGCTTAAGTGTGCTTAACTTTGGCCAATTCCTTATCTCCCTCCCCTCACTTTGCATATCATTAGCCCCTGACATTAAATGCACGTTGACTTCAATAAGCTTCACATTTCAATTAAAATGTCGTTTTTAAAAAGAAAAAGAAACAACTTAAACATACTAGGCTTGGCTGAAATATTGTTGCCAAGGTAAACCTTGGTGTTCCAGGAAATAACAAAGGTGACTTTGGAACAAGACTCCTAAAAGTCCTTGCCAGTAGTTCCACTGAAGTACGATATCCTACCCAGAAATCTTCATAGCAGGTCACTTTCCCCCCCCCCCTTCCAGAGTTCTCTGTCGGACAACTCGGAAGCAGGTTACCTATTAGACTGCCTCACCCCATCAGCTGCACTGCCCCAATGCACCTGTGGAGTGCACTTGTATAAGAAAGAGGGATTTTAATGTTGCAGCTCCAGCCTCCCTGGAATCAATCAGCAGCCAAAATTAGACAGGTGCCTAGAGTCACGATGTTTAGGCATGTACAGTGGTACCTCGGGTTAAGTACTTAATTCATTCCGGAGGTCCGTACTTAACCTGAAACTGTTCTTAACCTGTAGCACCACTATAGCTAATGGGGCCTCCTGCTGCCGCCACGTCAGAGCACGATTTCTGTTCTCATCCTGAAGCAAAGTTCTTTTTTTAAAAAATGTTTTTATTCAAAATTAAAACAAGACATATTATCCAAAAACATATCATCCTTGTTTTTCTCCCCATTTTTCCTCCCCCCCATAAAACCCACCCACACCCACCCCCCGACTTCCCTCAGTTCCAGTCTTTGGTTTCTCTGAGACTGCTGTTTTCTGCATGTTACACAGTTGTATAGATCCTCAAACTATTTAGCTGATTATTATCAATAAAAAGTTTGTGAATGTTTATTCAAAACCTGAAGCAAAGTTCTTAACCCGAGGTAATATTTCTGGGTTAGCGGAGTCTGTAACCTGAAGCGTATGTAACCTGAAGCATCTGTAACCCGAGGCACCACTGTAGTGAAAACCTTCTTGTCTAAGAAATGTGTACCTGACGTGTAACCTAGTCATTTAATTGCAAATCTACAGAAATTGTTTTAAAGGGTTGGATTCAACTAATGGGACCCACAAGCAGAAGTCCGCACAAGGACTTCTGCTACTGCAAGGGGGCCTTCCCCACCCCTCCCTCCCCACCTGTGCCCCTTGCACCCACTTAAACTGGCTCTGGGCAGGGTTGGGATTTTACAGTTTTTGGAGTTTGCTGAAGTGATTTTATTTTTCTAGAGGTTGTGCTTCTGTGCTTTATTCTATTTTTATTTTGTGCACTGGTTTGGCAACTTCATGCCGTGAAGTGGCTTATTAATGCATTAAATAAATAAAATTTGTGATCACTTCTTGTGTCTTCAGTAAGCTCTCCTGTCCCATTTTGGTGCTCAGAGCTGTGACCAGGTTTCTTAACACTGAAGTCCATACTTCTATTTACTTTTTCTGATACTTAACTTAAATCAGCACCTCTGTAATGTAAAACCAGGTTTTAGATTTTGCTTGGTCTCCAGTGCATGGACTCAACAGCTTGCCCCTCTTCTTAGTGATACTCTTTTTAATATACTCACTGCTTCCCTCTGCCTAGGCTTAACATATCTAATTTATTTTTGCCTACCCTTTTATGATTTGACTTCTAGACCCTTTATCTCAGTGACTCTCCAGCTTGTCAAAGTCCTTGAACTTAGTGCTCCAAAGTGAATGAAGTATTCTGTGTGTGGTCTTACCAGTGCTGAGTGGCATGGCAACGTTAGTTTTGAGTCTTACCCATAGCGCTTACATTGAGGGAACTTACTTATCTGTTACATTGTGCATTCCATCTTTCTCCAATGAGATCACAATGGCAGGTGTTTTCTTACCACCACATTGGTATGAGATAGGTTAGGCTGATAGTGATTAGTGACCTGCATGGATTTGAAATGGTATTTCTCCTCCCAAGTCCTGTGCTTTTATCCATTGTCCCAGGTTGGTTCAAGAAATTAGGTTGACAGTGTAATGCTGCAACACATCTAGTTCATAAATCTTTCTCCAGGGTGTTTCTCATCAGCCAGTTGCCTATGTTGTTGTGGGTATAAAAATGAGCACTAACAAACCTTGCTCAGAAATCAGGAGAAACTGCTTGGATAATGTTTGGAGATGAAAAATAGTCTAGTGTGCTTTTAGGACGTACAGATTCGTTAAATAAAATGATAGTACAGGCACACACACCCATTTACATGTGTTCAATATGTGTGTGACTGCACCAAACCCGGAAGTGACCTGAAAATGCCACAAAAGGGGGTGGAGCAGAGTTTTCCAATGGTGTTTCAAATATACCTGATTTCACTGACATGCACGATGCCTTGGAACATAACTCACATATAAATGGGGGGTTGCCTGTATACATTTGCATTAAATAAAAGCGTTCAATCAATCATTTTCCAATCATTTTTCACCTTTCCAAAATTAAAACCAAAGCAGCTTATGACATATAAAATAATTGCATAACTGCAAACATAACAGAAGTAGTCATAAACAATAAACAGAACATCCAGAAGTACACAACCAAATTGAACAATTGTCCCATAAACCATAAGATCCACAACAAAGATGCAAAAAATTAACAACAACCCCTCCACAACAAAATCCCCTAAACAGGACCCCAACCCAATAGTCTGCTCAGCAGCCTCAGCTTCTGCATCTGGAGTCGGTCAGGGCCCTGCCCTCACAGCCAAGATTGTTGGAGCCAAGAAAAGTCTATTAATGATATTGTATGACCTTTTAGTGGCAAATTTTCGGTGAGGGTGCAAATGTTACGGTATATATTAACCCATAACCTAAACCATTCCATTACTCACTTTCTGATTTTTCTTTTTTTGAAGAAACACCTTTGCCCTTCCTGCCACATAAAAGCCACTCTTGAAGCTAAATGCCAATCTGGGCTGGGAAGTGTGGACACCACCATTGAGAAGCAGGTCCACATCTCTTTCATACATCTCCTCAAAGCACATATAGCATGGGTAGGCAAACTAAGGCCCAGGGACCAGATCCGGCCCAAATGCCTTCTAAATCTGGCCCGCGGACAGTCCGGGAATCAGCATGTTTTTACATGAGTAGAATGTGTGCTTTTAGTTAAAATGCATCTCTGGGTTCTTTGTGGGGCATAGGATCCCCCCCTTCTTCTTCAAAATATAGTCCAGCCCCCACAAGGTCTGAGGGACAGTGGACTGGCCCCCTGCTGAAAAAGTTTGCTGACCCGTCCCATATAGTATTATATCATCATTAAAAAATTCCTTCCAGTAGCACCTTAGAGTCCAACTAAGTTTGTTATTGGTATGAGCTTTTGTGCATGCACACAAAAGCTCATACCAATAACAAACTTATTTGGTCTCTAAGGTGCTACTGGAAGGAATTTTTTTATTTTGTTTTGACTACGGCAGACCAACACAGCTACCTATCTGTAACTCTACCATCATAGTTACTGTTCACACCTCCAAAATCAGCCCATAGAAGTGCAACAGCAGAAGAGAAAGTTAGTGCAATGAGCTCACAGAAGGCATCTTCTTTTCCCAGTTGCTACCAGAAATAAGTGACGGGGGTGGAGATAGAAGTGTTGGTAGCAGTGGCATGTCTCGTTTGACAGCAAGAAGGATGCAGCATGTGTTTAAAAAAATAAACACACTTCATTTGGGTGTCTCAGTCCTCTCGACAGGCCTACAGCAATAATCTCCAGCCTTGTCAGATCTGGGACACACTGTTAACTCAAACATACATTTGGGAACCCATATCTTAATTTTTTAAAATCATATATAAAGCCCTTAGCAACTTGAGACCAGTTTAACTATGAAACCACCTTCCACCACTTTGATCTGAAGAACTGGCATTCCTACAGGTGCCACATCCTAGCCCTTCCACATTTGTAAGAAATTGATCTTTAATGTGGCAGCACCTACATTTTACAACTCCCTGCCTGTTGACATAAGGCAGGCAGCTTCACTGTATTCTTTTTGCCACCTGCCAGAAATGCTTTTTGTTTGCCTGCCCAGATGTGTAGAATGTCGGTGTGTATTTTAATCTGATTTTGCTTCATTCTGCATTTTAATTTATTTATTTTTTGTTAAATGTTTTAAACAGTTGCTTTTGACTCTTTTCGCTGGTGATGTTATTGTTTCATTCGCTTGGAGGCTTTTTGCAATCAAGCAGTGTACAAACTTTTATGAAATGAAATGAAACAAACATATTTGTATGGTTGGTAGTGCTACTGTTTCAACTCACCTTAGATCAGACAGATGAAAGCCAGTAGCCTAGACTCTCTGAATTGGGTCCATGGATTAGTAAAATCAATTTGGAAAATAAAATTATGTCCACTCTAATGTTTGGGAATTTATGGAAATCCGTTCCAGTTGTGGGTCAGAAGAGCACCCCCTTCCCTGTTGAACGTCTTGCACCACCTGAAGACTTTTTTGATTTTATTTTAGCAAGGCATTTTCACTGAATTCTGATCCCATTGTTTTAACTTACTTTTATCTTGTTTTATTGAGTTACTTATACACTGCATAGAGACAGATGTAATTAAAAGGTGTATGAATTGTTGAAATAAATAAATAAATTAGATAGATAGATTAGATTAGATTAGGCACCAGATTTAGCCAGTGCTTTTTTCTGGGGGGACGCAGGGGTACACATACCCCATAACATTTTGTGAATCTAAGTTTGACCTCATTGAGGGGTAATATTTCAATATGAGTAGGAAAATGAGAGTACCTACCCCTAAACATTTTTTTTAGAGGGGGGGGGGGGAAAGCACTGGATTTAGCTGTGTGGAGTGAAAAGCCATTAATCTGGATGGTTACAAGCTTGCTCTAAATTAGTGAAAAATGCACATTGCTTTCAGTATGTTCAAGGAATCACAGGACACACGCACAAACAAAAAGGTAAAACCTGCATGTTTGCTTCTGTCCTACTTACACGTTTAAAACTCTTGCTTTATTGTAGCTCTAGTAGAAGAGATTCATTGTGCACAGCGAGAGCGCGATGAGGCTGTCATGACTAGGCTGAAGCTTCCCAACGAAGAGAGAGAGGATGCGTGTAAACGAATGAAACTCTTGGAACGATCTTTTGAAACGTACGTACGTAATTGCCATATGTAAAATTTAGCGCTGTTTGATCAAATATCTTGGGCAAGAACTCTTCTGGATCTGACTCCTTTTTTCCACGTGACAAACATGCATGCTTGTATGCACTCTTTTTCACTATCCCCATCCCCCATCTATTTCTTCAGCCTCTTATCCTTGGCCACTGCAGGTCTTGTCAGCCTTGGAGGCAAAGATTGTTGACTTACTACAGCTATAGTCTTATACCTTACTACTAGCCCACCAAGTCTTCATTAGTGCTATATACCGTACTTTTCCATGTATAAGACTAGGGTTTTTTACTTTAAAATAAGGTTAAAAATCTGGGGGCATCTTATACACGATAGTGCATATGCCCATTTTCTAAATTTGGGGTCCCCAAAAGTAGGGGGCGTCTTATACATGAGGGCATCTTATACACGGGAAAATACGGTTTATCTCAGGCTTAGGCAAACTCGGCCCTCCAGATGTTTTGAGACTGCAATTCCCATCATCCCTGACCACTGGTCCTGTTAGCTAGGAATGATAGAAGTTGTAGTCCCAAAACAACTGGAGGGCCGAGTTTGCCTATGCCTGGTATATGTGTTCCCTGATACAAACTAGGGAGAAATTCAGCATCACAATAAGGTAATAATTCAGTCAAGGCAAGCATTTTGGCTAACAAGACAAAATGACACACACAGAGTACCGGGCAATCTCCTGAACTCCCCCCCCCCCCATATCAGGGCAGAGTGAGGAGAGGGTAGGCCGCATTGCAAAAGAGGAAACCTCTGAGGAGCTTGTTAGTTGCATCCAAACCTGAATTCTGTATCTGGGAGACAGGAGGAAGTACTTGCCGGTTTCTTGGCAACCATATGACAGGTTTCCTAGACTAGTGAGGTAGCAGCTCAGAGGCCCTCATGGGGGTTGGAGGAGGAGCAGCTTGTGAAGTGCCCCACCAGCTCTCTTAAAAGTTGGGTGAGCCTGTTGTTAGTGCATCAACAAGAGTTTTATTTTTTGCCACACTGGGAGATAGTCTTGAACAGGCCATTGGCTTTTTTTGTCGCAGTTTTTATTATTGATTTCAGGTCACAGTTTTGCTCCTGAGACAGAAAACAAGGTGAATCGCCATGGATATAGAGAGAAAAGTCCAGTATTGATTTTATTCAGCAATAAATCAAGGAAGTGTGACATTTCATGCAAGGGTCCAGTGCTTGGGCTACAAGGCTGTCGGTCTGAAGTTTCCCTATATAGAAAATCAATCAAACCTTTAAGGCCAGTAGATGATTTTCATCAGGAAAAGCAAAACCCACATGCTTATTAAGGAGTAGTAATCAAAGCATGTATCCCTCTTGTCCCTGCACCTGCTGCATTGCAAACACATTTCTTATATTACTTTAAAATAGAATTATTTCTATGGACCATACAACTGAGTCATGCTTCAAAAATTCACTGCTACTGGCGAACTTAAGGGCCTAACTTACGTCAATTTATTTCAGTGGCTTTACTCAGTGTATGACTTAGTTGGAAATGATGCTCTGTGCTTGTTTTGTTCTACTGCATAAACAAAATGCAAAAGATGGAGCGGTTGCAGGTAGTACATCAACCATCAGTATAGTTCCTGTTAGTGGTTATACAATCACAGCTTTGTATTAGCTCCTGCTATCATTTCTGCTAAATGTGTTCCGGCTCCAAAATCAATCAAAAATTGAACGGAAAATATGAAAAGTTAGGAACTCAAATTCACCTTTCCATCAGCCTTTGAAACAGTGTCCAGAAACATTATTGTCAAAGTTGTCCATGTAGCTATACTTATTATTGTCCAAACTGCAGACACCCACCCAGTAAGCGAGCCGATCTTGATTACTCACCCCTCCCTTGCTAACAGGAGTCCATACAGCATTCAAAGATCCTCTTCAGAGGCAGATAAAGGGGCAAACTGCAAACTGTTTGTACATTAACTTTTGTACATTGATTTTTAAAGGTTATTTATATTTATCCCTCTTTTTTAAAAAGTGGGTTCATTACGTTGTGTGAAAAGCTGGTTCAATCAAATTAACAATGTGGAGAGAAAGAGTGAGTGAGTGTGTGTGTGTGTGTGTGTGTGTGTGTGTGTGTGAGAGAGAGAGAGAGAGAGAGAGAGAGTGTCAGAGTCTTGTATAACCTGTTTAACTGTGTTATGACTTACTTCCAGCATTTGTCTTGTTAAAATGGGGTGGGATCCAGTTAATGCAAACTCATTAGTTTTCTGTCTGCAGCTATGCAGAATGGTCTTGACAGCTGTAAATCTACTAACAACAATTTTTCGGTAAAAGTGGGGCTGTTCAAGAATTGATGGACGGAGACCTTTAATGGTTTAGCTTTACACACACATTTCAGCTGTGCTGAAAGAGTTTTAAAAATAAATTTCTTATTTTCTGACCTGTTAAGAAACAGAAAACATAGCAAGGCAACCTCATCCTCCTTTCCATCGCTTTGGGCTGCAATCCTACACAAACCTACTTGGAAGTAAGTGCCATTAAAGGCAGTGAGACTTACTTCTAAGTAAATATGTTTAGGATTGGAGTGTTGGTGTTTGCTTTCTTTTATTATTATTATTGGGGGGGGGTTGCATTAAGCAAAATTAAAATATATAAATTTCTGGTGAAAGTTGCGGGCCCAGAAATAAATAAATAAATAAATAAACAAGAGCATCTGTGCTCCTGTCGCTGGGGAACTTTCTTCATCTAAGCACATATGAACAATTGATCCTTGTAGTCATATATAGCAGTAAACATTAATAACTTAACATTCTGAAGTCGGTACCTGAAGATACGGAGTATTATTGAAAGATGGAATCGAGCCGGTGGCACTTTAATATGTTCCATGTCATGGTTGACTCTAAAGACTAGTAGAATGAAATTACTTGAGGTTCTAAAGATTTAAAAAGCGAACTCATTTTGCTGCACTAAGGAAATGCTACTGATCAGGCTTTCTGTGTCCCTTTTTCCTAGGCTAGAAAATATTAACCCTGAAGAAAATGACATGGTAAGCCATTCTCTGAGGAGATTTCTTGATGTCAGTCTTATATCTTAGAGGCTTAAGTTCAATTGAGTGGGTTTCAGGAACTAAGATGTGGGGGGGAAGAAGAATTGACACACTAATAATGTACATCTTTGCTGCAGTATGAAAATTCAATAACTTCACTCAGTCAATTTACAATTCACATGTGCCTATTAATTAAAACCCCATATTAAATAAAATATATTAAAACTTCATGTCTGACTAACATAAAATGCTGTTGGTAGACATTACAGGAATTACTGAACAGAATAAACAATGCAGACACCGGGGTGGCGATATGGAGGAGTGGAGCTGAAATTGTCGATCGAATATACAGGACCCAGGAACGGAAAAAGAAAATAATAGCTGAAGAGATGAATGCAGTGATAGAAGAGCGAGATGCTGCATTGGCTCAAGTAAGTCCACATTATTTTATAAAAGGATTTGTCGGCAGATACCCACTCACCCCCTTCTCTTCACGGCCGGGAAAAATGGAATTGCTTTCCTGTTTTAAGGTTTTAACTTCTTAAGAGAAAACTTCCTTGTGCTGAAAACCACCCTAGGAAATTATTGTTGTCACACCGTAGTGAAATAAGAATAATATAAAAAGCAAATGTCCTATTCTTTTCTAAGCCACTGTTCAGAATAATAACGCATGAGATAATTAGAGAAAGGTGATAAGAAAAATATAGGGGAAGCAGAAACCTTGACCACACAGGAAGCTAAGATTAAAATCCGAGATGGGAAGTTGAGGTGGGAAATTTTAAGGGATTAAAATGACATTTAACAGAGATAAGTGTAAAGAAATACAGACCGAGATGAAGGGGACGAAAAAAAACACAATTGTATGTGTAAAAACGAATGTATAAATACATTACATGAGGAAGGAGCTTAGGTTCAAGTGCTGTTGGGAGAGACTTGGGTTTTAGAGGAGATCATGGTATAAATGTGAATCAGCAAGGTAAAGGCATTTGTCATTCTCTCCCCCACTCACTCCCCCCCCCCCCAATGTTGCTTTACCTATTTGTCTGCAATTCCCTCCATTCCAGTTCGAAATGGGATGGATAGGGCACTCATCATTGATGCATCATGAATATTTCACATTAATTTTATGAGGCATAGAGGTGAACAGGTTTGTCACAGGATCCTATGGGGCAGTGGTGCCGGGATATAGCTAGACTTGGATTCAGAGCAACCATTCCACAATTTGAAAGACTTCCATTTGCAGAAGAACTGGTGCTGATTAATCAGAGGCTCACAGACGTGGGAGGGGAGGCGGTTTTCATTGATTTCACCAACCACTTCCTATGCAACTTCCCATTCTGTTTAAGAAGGTTCTCTGACTTTCAAGGGTCAGGTTTACAGGGCACATGGGGGTGCAGGAGAAGAGAGAATAGACAAACAGTGCCTGCATTCTTTGAGTAGAATGCCACACACAGGATCTCTGGATCCAGTCCTCTGTTTGCAGGATATTATCAGGTTTTTTTTTGGGGGGGGGGCTGGTGGGGCTCGGCTTGGCTATTCCAGAAATTGCCCACAGGGAAGAGGGACTATGGTGTGCAACAGCTGGCTGGGCCAAGCCGAGCCCTCCTGAAGTACGTCATCTTGCAATCTGATTGGATGGAAATGATGTGATGGGACCACAAGGGCTTGCACTGCTGAATTGGTGCAGGAAGGAGGGTACACTGGGAAAGAAGGATTGGCAACACTGGAACAGGACAGGGGCATATGAGAATCACAGAGGATGACAGCTATGATTCGCAAAGCCCTGGGGAGAAGAATTGCGGACAGGGAAAAGGACTGCACAAAATTGCTGAGAAATCTCTTCTCCGAAGTGAGGCATCTACTAAAGCCTAGTAGTGTGGTGCCTGAGGCATCTACAAAAGTTCTCAGTAAATATCTCATCAGAAATCCACAGGGCAAAGGCTCCCACTGAAGGAAGGGGGTGGAAGCAATTTTCTGCTTCTGCAACTCCCCCAACCTCCCAATGATCCAGATGAGGTCCCCCCGCCCCCCCAGAGCAGGTTTTTGAGGGCTCTGGAGTTACTGAGAAAGAATAGACCAAAATGATTCTCTCTGAGAACCTAAAGTCATCTGTTGCAAGTCATACACAGTCATTCAAGGTAGAGAAAAATAAGTACAGTGGTACCTCGGGCTATAGACGCTTCAGGTTACAGACTCCGCTAACCCAGAAATAGTACTTTGGGTTAAGAACTTTGCTTCAGGATGAGAACAGAAATCATGCTCTGGTGGCGCGGCGGCAGCGGGATGCACCATTAGCTAAAGTGGTACCTCAGGTTAAGACCAGTTTCAGGTTAAGAATGGACCTCCAGGACGAATTAAGTTCTTAACCCGAGGTACCACTGTACTTCATAAAATGCCTAATTATTTTATAGGACTCATTACCGCAGGATGTGATGAGTATTAGTTTTTATCAGCTGTATTGGGGGCTGTATTTGATCGTTACATGATGGAATCCTCATGTTCAGAGATAGTGACTGTGTTTGGACATAGACAAAACTTCGGTTTGATGAACTTTGAACAAGCCTGTCCTCCTCCTTGGCTTATGTACTTCTAGCCAGGAAGAAGAGTTCTGAAACTTTTGCATCCACCTTTTTAGCTAACTGATTTGTCATTTCTTCCAAACCTAACAAACTGTAGATAACATTAACAATGGTTAGTTTCCAGCCAACCAGTTTAAAATCATGGGTTTTGGGTTGTTGTTTTAAGCCAGCTTATTTATGTTAAATGTAGTTAATGTTAACTAGAGTTCTGAGTCTAGATGAAATTTCAGGCTGTGGTTACGTAATTAAAAATGGAAGGAAAAGATTTTTAACTTGTCTTCCCGGTTATTCATGTCTTACTAAACCATAGTTTAACATGATGTCTGAACACAGCCGGTATAGTCTGATAGTTAGGTGGGGGTAACCTTAGTCTTCATATATTGCTTGTAAGCTTTCAGAGATATTTGGCTGGCCACTTAATGGATAAAGAATATTGACTTTGGTCTGATCCAGTATCTGGCTTGGATCCAAAGAACTTACAATGCACTCTGTGAGTGGAAGATACTTCTGTTCATTGAGAAGGTGGGGAGATGCTGTTGAACTTGGTTGTAGCCTCTGCAAGGAGCCTCTGATGATATACCTTTGCAGGGACAGATATGTGAGAGAAAACCAGCAGTACCCCTACATGTATCTTTGGATTCAAGACTATCTTCTTGTGATGTTTGAATTCTCTGAAGACTTGCTGCTACTGGGATCCACATTTTCGCTTACTGGTTGAAAATGAAATGTGTTAGCAGTTAGCAGTTGCTTTCTGTTCCTCTAGTTCACCCATCAGAATATACTTATAACTTAAATTGCAGGATGATTTGCCTCTGGGAAATACAGTAGAATACAGTAGAATCTTTTGTTCTTGAGCTGCTTTTTACACACTGTATTTTTTTAAAACAGACCACTAAAAGTAAGAGAGAAGATGACCGCCCAAGAAGAGGGGATTGCTATATTTGGTTGGTGACAGCTTTGGTTTGTTCAGCCTTTCTGGTCACAATATGCTTTCCAACAAGATGTCTCTGACTACTAGGTCTTAAGCAACTTAGGCTCTCAACTGTGGATGCGAATTGTGAATCTCTTTTGAGCTGAAAGACACAGTCCAAAATATTAAATACAGTCTTAATAGTAAAGGCCATTAATCCAGAGCGTTTTCTTGGCACTGTTCTCCTGGCACCTGATTTGTACATTTGTCAGTATAGCAGACTGGAAGTTTCAAGGAGATAGTGCGGGCCATAAATGCCTTTTTTATCTTAAGTATACTGCACTCCAAATATTTGATTCCAAGCAGTACTGCTCTACCTGATACGCATTACACTTAAGTGCAATGCATTTTTATGGACTTCTCGGTGGTAGCAGTGCCTGCCAATGATAACTTTTATTGCATCAGACCTGTCAGAATTTCACTATTAGATTGTTTATCTGTATCTCTTCCCTGCACACACACACCATTTATTCTCTGGTTGGTCTTTAGAGAGTGTGCTGTATAATAATTTTTAGCTACTTTGCTCTAATGCTCTCTCACAACCAACCTGCAAAGTGAATAAAAAGAAGGATTCTCATCTGGACATAAGGAAAGGATTAAGCTGTTGCTGATCATTGTGCTGACATTGAGATGAATGGTTGTGAACTGGCTGCGTTATTGGTGGATCGTTACCCTTAACTGCGGAAAAATATTTCTGTTCTTGGTTTGGGTTTTCGTTTTGATTTCATTTAGGAACCGAATTTACAAAATAGTACTTCTCCATTTACACTGCACAAGAAATAAGATTTCCACAGGAATTCATGAGACTGAATCTCATCTATACTGTTTGGTTGTTGTTGTTTTTTAAAAAAAGATAAATAGGCAACCATTGCCTGTGAAAGCATAAGCATTGTGGAGATTTAGAGAAGGTTGGATTATGGAAGCTATGTGAAAGCCTCTTCTAGTTATAAGCATAAGTATCTGATTTAGGGTCAGATTGGATGGTGCCTTCTTTTCATATTCATCCCATATAGCTGGTGGCGTATGAGAGTCCGACAACCCTGCCATCTTAGGATGCTTGTCGCAGTTCATTCCTGGATTTTACTTGAAATACCGGCCATGCAGAATGGGATTCAATGAGTTGGATTTTATGCACACAGGTCCTATTAACTCTTGAATAGTTTTCTCACTTGTGCATCTGATGACAGTGGAGGTGGGGCCAGTACCCTAGGAAGGTTGGTAGGCAAGGTGTGTTCTTTCTTCCTACCATGCCTATGGGGTAGATGCAGGCCCAGGTGTAGTGTAGCCCACTCTAGCCTGTAATCTGGAGATAGGTAATACTCGAGCTGAAAGCCTGCAATGACTTTCATGTGGGTCTTATGTTCCTGCACAGTGCAGCATGTTTAAATAAAAGTGCATTTTATTATTCAATAGTTTCTTGACCCCCTGGTAGCTCTTCATGGGTTATTCAGCTATAACCCCACCCTTCCGTTATTTGGAAACCAGCTGTACTTACTGTTTTCTTGCATGTACTGGATAAGTCCTATTGAGCGATTTACCCTGACCAGGAAATGGCTATTGAGTCACTTAGTATACGTTAAAGCTATTACAAGTTTGTACTAGAACCTGCAGCCAAGGTAGCCTACTGTGGATCAAAGGATATATAACAGAGGCTACCTCCATGTGGCTACTATTGGTGCCTTCTGCTCAGTTCTAGGCCCCGTGTAACCTTGGAAGTAATGCAGCTTTAACATTAGTTTGGGTTCAGCAGGCAATGAAATTAATAGTTGCTGTATAGTAATACAACTTGTGTGTCTTCTGTGAGCAAACAGTTGTACTTTACTGTCTGTATTTGAACTAGCCTTTCAGGTATAGTATGGCATCACATTGTTATATAATGCCGTTAAGTTTTTAATTAACCTATAATAAACATGTGGCTGTGCATTTAAGGGTTTTTAATTAGATTTTCCTTCAAACTTTGCTCTGCTTGTGTTTTCTTGGTGGAATGGGTAGTGAAAATTTTGACAGAGTCCCAGATATATGTGAGCACATTGTCTTAACAGAGCGATAGGCATTATCCTCACTGGGTTGAATGGTACATGTGTGTATAATCTGAGATCATTCACTAGATTGCTGAGCAAATATGCAAACTACTTTTTCTCTGTGCAAAAACAAATAAAATGGTATAAACTCAAATATTTGATACTACTTTTCGTATGTATTTTCAAGTGAATAAAAAACAAACAACTAAAGCATAACTAAACATTGACAGCAGTCTTTCTTCTAACTCTTGGCCCCTTCAGAGAGGAAAACCCACCAACCATTTACTCTCATTTTCCAAGATTATATTTGTTAGCCAAGAGATAGGGATTTATATATATATATCTTCTCTTTGCAGAGAAAACGGTTTGTGCATGAATGGGGGACAGAGCCTTCATTCAGACATCATACTAAACCATGGTTTATTATGCCAGGCTGTGTCTAGACCAAAATCGCAGTTCAGCATTGCCTGAACCCTAAACTGCAGCTAATTTTAACCATAGTTTGTTTGAATCAAACCAGCTTTATAGTCCATACTTTGAAGTTGGCTTGATTCAAACAAATCAAACCATAGTTAAGATTAATCACAATTTGTTGGGTCTGGGTGATACAAGGAGCTATGACCTATCAAAAATGGAGGCAAAAGCTTTTGAACATTTGCAACCACACAGGGAGTGTCCAAACGTAGGGGAAGGCCAGGTTCCTTCCCATCATCATAAACCGTTATTGGACATGACATTTGAACACATGTATCCCTCCCAGATTTGGAATTAATATACTTTGTTGGTGACTGTTCAGCAGGTTTGGGTGTGTAGGTGCATGAATGTGGAAGTCTTTGTATGGAAATGTCCTCAACTTGCCATTAACATATTTTCCTTCTGTTGAGCAGTGGTGTCTGAACATTTCAACTCTGATTAAATGTTAATGTTAACAGCTTGGGTTCTTAATAAAAGTATTGCCAGTAGTGGGCAGTATGATGAAATACCTCAGAGCTGCTTCTGGACCTTTGCCATTTACACCTTCTGGACAGGAATGTTTAGCATGAGAGAGGCTTGGCAGCCGAAACTAGGTAACTGAGGAAGGGACAGTGAGTTTTCTCTTATATGTTTGGGGGCAGGGAAGTAGCTATTTTTAAGTTGCAAGAGGGGCTTTGAACGCTGGGTGTGATTTCTGTACTCTCTGCCTTTTATAGCTGTAATTATGGGTACAGTCTCGCAAAAGGGCCAAGGATGTAGAATTCATTGCTGTTGAAGAGAGAGAAAAAAAGAATCATTTTATGGCCAGTGTGGCACTGTCTGTTTAATACTCGGCACTGAAGCAATAACGTAATTGGCAAGCAAACCTGGTTTTCCGGCTCTGAATAGTTTGATCACATCCTGCTCTGCAGGAACATGCTTATGACTGTTCATGAACAAAATTGGCACGCGCCCAATTGCTCATCTGAAACGAGCCAAAGGCCGTTTCTTCTGTTCGGGGCACCACTTGGCACAGGGCTTGCTGCTGTTCAATTGCCGGGAGCACAAAGATTTAGAAGCAGCACACTTGACTGCCCATCTTTATTGATTCCAGCTAGTCGTTGATAAATCAGTAAGCATCAATAGGCCTCACGAGTCTGCTTTAGAGCAGCCTTTTCTGCGCTTCAGTTTACCAAATGGAAGCACTCAAATCACTCTCTCCTTTTTCCCCCCTTTCCTTTTGCAACACAGAAAGCATTCAAGCATTCTTGCCACAGGCGAGCAAACATTTCTCATGTAAGAACTACACCTGTGAGGTACAGCAAGGTGGTTTTTTTTTCCTTTTAAAAAAGTTGTTAGATGCAAAAAAGGGTAAAGAAAAAAGAAAAAGAGTTTGCTTCATCTGGATTTAGGAATCTCTGTGTCCCACAATGCTGCATTACTGTTCTCGGAAATGGTTTTTTAAAAATGAAACATCAACCTTGTGTTGTTAAAACTCAGCATTTGAAAGGGTATTCTTGGGAGCCAGAACATTGTGGTGGTCAGAGCAGAAATAGCCAACAAGGTGCCCTTCAGATGTTGCAGACTACAATTTCCATAATCCTGTGCCATAATGTCCCTGCGTCAGGTTGATTGAAGTTCAGGTCTGCAACATACTGAGGGTATGATATTGGCTACCCCTGCAAGAGAGTTTCAGGCTACAGCTGTGGAGATCAGTCTTCAAATCTCCACTCAGCCATAAAGGCCTCTTGAGCATATAAGAAGAGGCTGTTGGATCAGGCCAATGCCTGTGGGAAACCTTTGAGTAACCTTTGGACAGTCCCTGTCTTTCAAACTAACTTAGCTCACATAGTCCAATATAACCTAGAGGAGTTGGATTCTTGCCGGTTCCTGTCTCCCATCCATGACCTAGACGAAATTGCGACATCAATGTTTCTTGCAAGAAAATGTGCAGAATAATGTGCTGAGCAACATTATTGTTGTTGTTGCTGATTTGTATACTGCCCTATACCCATAGATCTCAGGGCGGTTCACAGCATAAAATTACAATATCAAAACCACAAAATACATAAATTGTATACTATATTTATTATCTTATGAACCTATATCTAACTTACTTATAGCACTGCGATTAGACCAATGAAATACAGTATTGATATGAATAGTACTGAAATACTCTTGAAAGTCCCATTGACTGCAAGAAGATCAAACCTATCCATTCTGAAGGAAATCAGCCCTCAGTGCTCACTGGAAGGACAGATCGTGAAGCTGAGGCTCCAATACTTTGGCCACCTCATGAGAAGAGAAGACTCCCTGGAAAAGACCCTGATGTTGGGAAAGATGGAGGGCACAAGGAGAAGGGGATGACAGAGGACGAGATGGTTGGACAGTGTTCTCAAAGCTACCAGCATGCGTTTGACCAAACTGCGGGAAGCAGTGGAAGACAGCAGTGCCTGGCGTGCTCTGGTCCATGGAGTCACGAAGAGTCGGACACAACTAAACGACTAAACAACAACAAGTACTGAAATAAAAATATTTATTAGAAGAAGTCAGTATGGACACAAATAAAGCGGGATGAACTAATCATGGTCAGGGTGTGATTTCTTGGCTCAAACAGTACTACCCCTGGTTTGGGTGGATGTGTGTGTTGTGTGTGTGTGTGTACGTTCTACCCTAGGATCTCAACTGAAGTAATTCAGATTATATTCTATAAAGTTATTCCATCATACTGTAGCCTTAAAACTTTCTTTGCTAACTATGTGCATCAAATGACCAGTCATACTTATTCTGAAGGTGAAAGAATATTGGCAATGATGATCTAGAATCCCATAAGGTTTTCTCTTCCTTATACTGCTAGATTTTAAAGGTAAAAAGAAATATGTATCCCTGAATAAGCAGTTGGCACATTTTAATGAATCTTCCATTTTGTGCCACATCTCTGCCCTGGAATGTCTATTATTTGTATTGTAAAATCACCTGTTGTGCTTGTTTAAACAATGGTGTTGTGTAGAATTTACAAAATCCATGTTTGCCTGGTAGCTGAGGGCACAATTAAACCTATCTTTAATTACAAAGATTAATTAATTTTTAACGTGGAAGATTCATCTTCTTTCTAATACTTAAGGGCCGCTCCCCTTTTGAACATGACTCTAGGTAATGTCCCTAAATTTGCATGAGAGCTTGTTAGATTAATTGCTGTTTGACTCTTCTATCATAGTGCTAAGCTCTAAGTTCATACAGATCAGACTCCCTAACCACTTTTTGGAATGAATTTAAATATTTAACGTTAGCACCCCGAGAGGAAACATAAAATGGTTATGTATTACTGGTAGCTTGCTTCAGTAACATATATTGTTTTTAAAAAGCTTAATATGTTAAGCAGTAATATGCATGTAATGTTATAGCTCAAGGCATATGCGTTTTATTGTTGTTTCCTATTTCGTTTTATTGTTTTTCCTATCTCAGACTTCCCTAACCTGATGCCCACCATATAATTTTGGACTACAATTCCCATCATCCCTGACTTTAGGCAGTGTAGGCTTGGGCTGACTGGATTTGTAGTCCAATATTCTGGGAGGACACCAGGTTGGGGAATGCTGCTGTTTTCTGATTCAGCTCCTTGTGCATGCAGGCACACCAATGCCCATTCATAGTTCCTGTGCAACTGATCTTCCCATTTACTTAAATGGAAGTACCTCTGCTCATACAGAAGAACCTGCGATTTGAATCAATGACAAATCCATCAAGCAGTGAAGATTGCATAATAATGAATCGCCATTGAAAGTTGTGTATGCTTCCTCAATGCACACACAAATCACTTCCTGTATGTGAAAAGATTCAGTAAAGACTCGACTGGACTCCTCCAGTTGACTCACTGGTTAATTGAGGGATGAAAAAAAAACATTTTTGGAGAATCCCCCTTTTTTCTTTCCTCATTTAAAATAGGTGGAGAAAGCACACTCGCAAGGACAGTTCCCCATGAACATTTCCTCATTGTGCTTGTTCATGGATCATGCAGCTGAATGACTCTTTGTTTTATATCTTCCAGTTTTGCTTTTTTTGTTGCATTCTGTACAGAGTGACATCATAAGAGGAAATGTGTTGAAAGCCATTTAATAATGAGGAAGTGATACCTGGAGCTGAGGGGGCTTTTCCCTATACATTTCTGATTTCCTCAAGTCCAAATAACTAAAAGTATATTAATTTTTTAATGTTCTTGATTACGTGTGTGTGTGTGTGTGTGTGTGTGTGTGTGTGTTTATGCAGTGCTTTTTTCTAAAAAAATGTTTTGGGGGTACTCTCATTTTGACTCAAGAAAATCACCATTTTATAATTCAAATTGGGAAAAATAAATACAGTAAATGGATGGAAGTACAAAGATTCACCAAATGTTTAGGGGTATACATACCCCCAGGAAAAAAAGCACTGGTGTTATGTATTACATACAAATTTATACTTTTCAAAATGCAACCATATTGTCTACTCGTTTGAACATGAGATGAAAACTACAGTGGTACCTCGGGTTACAGACGCTTCAGGTTACAGACTCCACTAACCCAGAAATAGTGCTTCAGGTTAAGAATTTTGCTTCAGGATGAGAACAGAAATCGTGCTCGGCAGCAGCGCGAGGCCCCATTAGCTAAAGTGGTGCTTCAGGTTAAGAACAGTTTCAGGTTAAGAACAGACCTCCGGAATGAATTAAGTAACTAACCTGAGGTGCCACTGTACCTATAACAGTTAATTGTCTCCACTTTTTCTTTTAGAATCCTCATCTGTGTAAGTTTTTGGTTAAAAATAAATAAATTTGCTGCCATTAAACTGGCATGTGCAATTGAACAGGAGTAAAGCACTCAAGCTAGCATCTGAGCAGCTGTGAGAGGATTATTTTTCCTTTTCCTTTGAATGGGAGCCCTCTATCTCATGTCACACCCTACTTTAAAACTCTCTTTGCTTCCAAAATAGGTTTTCCGTGTGACTTAGGAGTGAGGAGGCTGCCCTGTTGAGCAGCGTATGTGCAAAGCTCCCATAGGTGGGCAGAACCTTGTGGTCCTACGGTTATTTGGAGTCAGTCTTTGTGCTGAGGCAGCATAACAAATTAGACTGCGCTCCCGTTCACATATACATAGGCGTAAACCTTGTTGAAATCATTGGGCTTCTTTATCCAGTTGGTGATCTTGTGAAAGCTCAAGGACTTTTGGTTGAGCAGGGATGTCTGCTAATTGTAGGAGGTCAGCCAATTTTAGCTGAATCCACCCCACACACACATCTCCAGTCCCCCCTGCAATTCTGTTTTGAAAGTTCCTCCAATCCTAGGCTCTAGTGACAGGCTGGTTATAGTGACTTCAGGGAGTAGCAGGAATCCTTTGAAGACATTTCTGCTGGATTCTGCTCAGAGGACCTTACCTCTTTCTCAGTAAACATGCTTAGCTCTGGATCTGCTAGACATTGGCAGTGATTGAGAAATATTTGTATCTCCCTGGTGTATAAAGACAGACCCTGGATTCAGGGTCTTAAAATAGGCCACTAGAAAGATTACACATTCTGAGCACTACACCATTTTCTTGTAAAGCATTTAATTTATATTATTTATATTATTTCAGCTTTTCCGTAAAATTTTCTTCAAGTTTCAGTTTCTTGCAGCCTATCTACCATAAAGGCCTTTTGCATTATACAACAAGGCCAGCAAGAAGAGATACTTAAGCAGTTTACAACTCAACTGAGAGTTCAATATGAAAAAAAGGCAAACAAATATGAAGTCACCTGCAAACTCCTGATATGGAAAAGTAATAACTGAACGAAAAGATTAATAAATGATTTGGTAGTGACTATGGCACAGTGATCCACAATATTTGTTTCTTGAACTAATGTGTCGGTATTTTGCAAAGGATGAGGAACATTCCTGTCCTTTTGTGTTACAACTGCCAACTTAACATTTAGGCAATATTCTTGTTTGCATATGGATTTCAAGAAAATCCATTGAAGCTTATTTGAAAACCAACTCATTAGAATGACAGTTTGTTTACAGAATTTTGTTTTCCTGTCTGTCAACTTAAATTGGTGGCCTTCAACCAAGCAAGAGTTACAGTTATGCAAAAAGACTGCCCTTCATCGCTGCTCCT
The DNA here is from genome assembly GCF_964252035.2 of Podarcis erhardii. Taxonomy (NCBI): domain Eukaryota; kingdom Metazoa; phylum Chordata; class Lepidosauria; order Squamata; family Lacertidae; genus Podarcis; species Podarcis erhardii. Next base: position 33,412,686 of record NC_138497.1, on the reverse strand, counting down.
TCTGAAATAACTGAAGTTTCTTTTATTTCACTGCTGAGGAATCATTGGACAAAAAAGTGTTTGCTCTAAGTTACAGAAAAGCAGTATACTTTTTCCATGCTCAGAACCAATTGAGCTATGTGACACGTGCCACTCTGTCCCCTTATCCTAGATGTTTGGGTTGGGACTTTAGAAAGAGTGTGTTACACATGCTCTTATGACACTCTATTTATTATTCATTCGACATTCCCAAAACTGAACGTTTACCCTGAAAATAGGCTCATATGAGTTGCCAATGGATATATTATCATATCAATAATATTTAGTTTTTATAAATAATGTGCAGACGCCTTCCCATCCACACTAGAACTAATTTGGTTTCTACATTTGGCGAAAAATAATCCTGGTTCAGATTGGATCTGGTGTTGTTTGATTGCTATGCTGGGAATACCTCCTCTGCTGACTCCCGGTGCTTTTTACACCTTCTTAGCTTGTTTTTCTTTATATAGAACATGGATCCCACCCTGCTCCTAATTATTATTGTTATTGTTGTTGTTGTTATTATTATTATTATTATTATCATCATCATCAATTTTTAAGCTTATGAATACACAGCTGAAATTGTGTTTATTGAAGCTTGGATACATAGAAAAATCCTTTATGCCACTAACACGCAGGCACCACCAACTTCTTTGTTTTTCTCTTCTACCTTTCTGCTGAGTGAGGAGGAATTAAAGAACCTTTTAATGAGGGTGAAAGAGGAGAGCGCAAAATATGGTTTGAAGCTCAACATAAAAAAAACGAAGATCATGGCCACTGGGCCCATCACCTCCTGGCAAATAGAAGGGGAAGAAATGGAGGCAGTGAGAGATTTTACTTTCTTGGGCTCCATGATCACTGCAGATGGTGACAGCAGTCACGAAATTAAAGGACGCCTGCTCCTTGGGAGAAAGGCGATGGCAAACCTAGACAGCATCTTAAAAAGCAGAGACATCACCTTGCCAACAAAGGTCCGTATAGGTAAAGCTATGGTTTTCGCAGTAGTGATGTATGGAAGTGAGAGCTGGACCATCAAGAAGGCTGATTGCCAAAGAATTGATGCTTTTGAACTATGGTGCTGGAGGAGACTCTTGAGAGTCCCATGGACTGCAAGAAGATCAAACGTATACGTTCTTAAGGAAATCAGCCCTGAGTGTTCACTGGAAGGACAGATCCTGAAGCTGAGGCTCCAATACTTTGGCCACCTCATGAGAAGAGAAGACTCCCTGGAAAAGACCCTAATGTTGGGAAAGATGGAGGGCACAAGGAGAAGGGGACGACAGAGGACGAGATGGTTGGACAGTGTTCTCGAAGCTACAAACATGAGTCTGATCAAACTGCGGGAGGCAGTGGAAGACAGGAGTGCCTGGTGTGCTCTTGTCCATGGGGTCACGAAGAGTCGGACATGACTAAACAAAAACAACAACCTTTCTGCTGAAGAATTTTGCTTTCCCGATTACAGGCTGTTTGGGCAGTTTCCCCTTAGAATCATAGAGTTGGAAGAGACCACAAGGGCCATCGAGTCCAACCCCCTGCCAAGCAGGAAACACCATCAGAGCACTCCTGACATATGATTGTCAAGCCTCTGCTTAAAGACCTCCAAAGAAGGAGACTCCACCACACTCCTTGGCAGCAAATTCCACTGTCAAACAGCTCTTACTGTCAGGAAGTTCTTCCTAATGTTTAGGTGGAATCTTCTTTCTTGTAGTTTGGATCCATTGCTCCGTGTCCGCTTCTCTGGAGCAGCAGAAAACAACTTTTCTCCCTCTTCTATGTGACATCCTTTTATATATTTGAACATGGCTATCATATCACCCCTTAACCTCCTCTTCTCCAGGCTAAACATGCCCAGCTCCCTTAGCCGTTCTTCATAAGGCATCATTTCCAGGCCTTTGACCATTTTGGTTGCCCTCCTCTGGACACGTTCCAGTTTGTCAGTGTCCTTCTTGAACTGTGGTGCCCAGAACTGGACACAGAACTCCAGGTGAGGTCTGACCAGAGCAGAATACAGTGGCACTATTACTTCCCTTGATCTAGATGCTATACTCCTATTGATGCAGCCCAGAATTGCATTGGCTTTTTTAGCTGTCGCGTCACACTGTTGGCTCATGTCAAGTTTGTGGTCAACCAAGACTCCTAGATCCTTTTCACATGTACTGCTCTCAAGCCAGGTGTCACCCATCTTGTATTTGTGCCTCTCATTTTTTTTGCCCAAGTGCAATACTTTACATTTCTCCCTGTTAAAATTCATCTTGTTTGTTTTGGCCCAGTTCTCTAATCTGTCAAGGTCGTTTTGAAGTGTGATCCTGTCCTCTGGGGTGTTAGCCACCCCTCCCAGTTTGGTGTCATCTGCAAATTTGATCAGGATGCCCTTGAGTCCCAGGACTTTGTAGTAACCCGAGCGTACGACATCAATAACTGGAGCTAATCCCACCTGATTTTTGGCATAGTTGAGTCTTGCCTGCTCACTAACAAGTGTCCAGAGTTTCTCGAGATTCACTCTAGGACAGAAGTGCTGGTTTTTCTTCAAGTGGTAATGTCTCATACCAACTTTTCCAAAATAACCAGGATGATATTTGTCAAAATTAATTTGGTGGTGGTGCAAACCCCCAGCATTATCATGGCCTCCAGGAGGCTTCCTGTGTTTGCCAATACGGCCACGGCCATGGCTAACATGACCCCTCAGTTTCCTGGTCTTCTTCAGTCTGGAAGGCATCTTGCTGGGCCAGAGTCAAAGGAAAAGAGCGCCTGCTCCTAATTATGTGGTTCTGAGGTAGTCAGCCTGGTAACCCCCATTTGTTGTACTACAACTCCTAATCATCTCATACCAGTTCATGTCCATGTGGCATGAGGTTGACAGGGATTGGGTAAGTTGGACAACCAGCTGTAGTCCAGAAAAACCTGGTGGGCACCACATTCCGAGGGCACCACCCTGAGTGGGCACATGACTTCCCAAGTGTTCAACAGACACACACACCCCACATTGCCTTCTCCTCACTTGCAGGTTCTGCTGGCTTCTGACTCAAGATACAAGATCTGGCCACATCATGCCCAATTGGGGGCACTCGCTTTTCCTAGCAATCTTTGTTGTTCGGGGGTTCTTTGGGGACTATGTTGAAATTGCGGTGAAGATCAAATATGAACAATGCAGCCCCCTCAGAGGGAGGGTGTTGAAGCTCGTGCTGTTGCGATTGTTGTAAATTAATAAATAAATAAATAAATAATAGTAGTAATGACACTATTGCCATTTTCCCCCCCCCAAATGCCTGAGACATACACAAAATAATTCGTTGTACAAATTCCACTATATCTACTGTCGTCAGAACCTTGGTCTTTGTCAAGCGAGATCCTTTACCAGCCGACAACTTGTACTCATCTAGTTGTTTGCGGGAAATGAACGCACCATCTTTGTGTGCTGCACTAATAGGAATTGCTGGGAACGTTCATAGTTCTGGCATGTACAAATCAGCACTCTGAACCTTTTTAAGCCCATTGTACTGCAGTGGGTGCCTATTGTTTGAACAACTGGACAAAGGTGCATTATCTCAGGTTTGTAAAGTGTGCTTGAGCATACTAATCTACTACCTTGAGTACTATTTATCATCTTACATGCTTTGTTTATAAATAATTTATTGGAATAAGAGGCATGAAATTAGAAAATTGAATGAATAATCGAGCCTCTGTGTAAAACAGAAGCCTCTTATTTATATATAAGGCACATTTAAAAATAAATAAATAAATAAATCCGGCAGGCTGAGTAAATTAAATTTTTTAAGTCAAGTGTGGAATCGCACACAACTGTCTGATCCAGATTAAAAAGCAATTAGAATTTTGTTCTGCTGAAAGAAGTTTCCTGGAAATAGGAGAGAAGGCCGAGAAAAATCGGGGGCAGGGGGGAGAAACAAGTTTAAAAGAAAAATATAAATGAATAAATGAAAATATGCGCAAATGTGTTATCTACTCCAACCAAGTAGTTTTTGTTGCTCCAAAATTCCAGGGTGGCAATTCATACTCTTGTGGTTTTCCAGAAATAGCACAGAATTATCTGTCTTTTGAAAGTGCCATAACTATTGATTCAGCGTAAGGAAGTGAAATATACTGACTTCAGTATATTTAGGTATATATGTGAACTTGGGTATGTAAAAAGGTAAAGGGATCCCTGACCATTAGGTCCAGTCATGACCAACTCTGGGGTTGCGGTGCTCATCTTGCTTTATTGGCCAAGGGAGCCGGCGTACAGTTTCTGGGTCATGTGGCCAGCATGAGTATGCCTCTTCTGGCGAACCAGAGCAGCACATGGAAACGCCGTTTAGCTTCCCGCCGGAGCGGTACCTATTTATCTACTTGCACTTTGACGTGCTTTTGAACTGCTAGGTTGGCAGGAGCAGGGACCGAGCAACGAGAGCTCACCCCGTCACGGGGATTTGAACCGCCGACCTTCTGATCGGCATGTCCTGGGCTCTGTAGTTTAACCCACAGCAGGAAATCTGGTGCACAGGTACAAAACTGTGTCTGCTTTGTTCCTGCCCTGCTCCTGCGGCCTCCACAAACCAGAAAGCTAGCCATGGTTTGGTTTAGAGTTATGCGTGAAATTGGGCTTGTGGTTTGTCTCTCTCAAACAAACCGTGAGCACTACGTCAAAAACAAAACTTGATTTATAGCTCATGGTTTGTTTGGAGCAAGATAAATCGTGAGCCCAGGTTTGCACAGAAGGCTAAGCCAAACCACAATTTAGCTCCTGGTGGTGCGGCAGGGGCAAGGCAGAAGCAGAGTGGCCGCAATATTCTTGCCATGTCCTAGCAAGCTTGCTCATTCATACTAAGCCATAGTTCGGCTTATATGTAAACCAGACCACTGTCGACTCCAATGTAATGGCCTGGATTTGCTGATGGAATGGGTCTTTTCTATCTGTTCTCCGCACGATTGCTGCTCTTGAAGGTTGGGAGATCCATCTGAATGGAATTGGGGGTGGGGGCTGCAACAAGAGGACAGAAATCAGCAGAAATTGGGAGGAGCAAGTGGTGTGAACCAAAGAGCATTTTGAGTCATGCAGAGCACAATCGGTTCTTAGCCAATACGCTTTTCAACAGTTTGATTTCACTGGATGCAAAATTATATCCTCATCTTATACTTTAGAACTGGTAGGTCAGGCATAGGCAAACCCGGCCCTCCAGATGTTTTGGGACTACAACTCCCATCACCCCTAGCTAACAGGACCAGTGGTCAGGGATGATGGGAATTGTGGTCCCAAAACGTCTGGAGGGCCGAGTTTGCCTGTGCCTGTGCCAGGTGAAGCAACGGAGCTGATACAAAAAGTCTGCTGAATAGGAATGGCTTATTCTGTGAGCATGATGCTCATTTCCCTCAGACATTTGCCTGAGAGTCATTGGGTGTTGATTGGTTATAAGGGACTGTTGTGTACATGCCTGCTCGAACCAGTCCGCAGAACTCTGTAGGACAACTGGTAATAAATTAATCCAGTAATTTACAAAAGCAGGACACCTATGTAAAACCTGAAATGGTGGTCCTTGTTTTTCTCCCATCAGAAATGACTCCCATGTGTCTTAGACTGGACTAGTTCCTCCTAAGGTCTCAAAATACTGGTGACATGTTTGAAGGCCCATCCCATTGGTTCATGCTGACTAGCTCTCCAGGAGTTTTTCCAGCCCTACCTGGGATTGAACCTTGAAATTGACAGCATGCAAACCACATGCTCTTCCACTGCCCTTCCTCAACAGATCTGCCAACTGCCGTCACAAAATTTAATTTTCAAAAAAACATTGGACAAGTCAGAGGAGATATGATTGATAGTCGTATGTTGTGAACTACCTTGAGATCTATGGGTAAAGGGCAGTACACTGGTACCTCAGGTTAAGTACTTAATTCGTTCCGGAGGTCCATACTTAACCTGAAGCACCACTTTAGCTAATGGGGCCTCCTGCTGCTGCCACTGCGCCGCCAGAGCATGATTTCTGTTCTCATCCTGAAGCAAAGTTCTTAACCTGTAGCACTATTTCTGGGTTAGCGGAGTCTGTAACCTGAAGCGTATGTAACCCGAGGTACCACTGTATACAAATTTCGCAAATAATGATAATAGCATGCATTCTTTGTTTCAGTTTGGTTCCTAATGTACTCATTGTTCCATGGTAACTTTATTTAGTAGCATTTTGTCTAGTAGTAGTAGTAGTAGTAGTAGTAGTAATTTATTGTTTGTACCCCGCCCATCTGGCTGGGTTTTCAGCCAGATGCCCTAATAAGATCATAAGCTCCAGTAACCTTCATGCAAATCAAATTAAATTGAGTGGGATTTGTGCTCCTCAAGAGTTGCATCTGAAATCACACTCACACACACCCCAACATGGTTTAACAGAATTTTGCATTCCACATTTCTTCTTCCTGTTATGCATAAACTGATATTTATTAGGAGCAAGACAAATATACAGAGTTATCTTTGAGTTCATGACAGCTTCAAGCTCAGACTGGATTACAGCAGTGAGACAAGTAGTGTTTAATCAAACCTTTTATGGCTTCTGATTGGCAAGATGTTAGAGCCGCATTGCATTTTCCCCCAAGTTGAAATGTTAAATGTTTCTTTTCCTAATCAAATAATTTTTTTTCTAAAAATGCAGATGTTCCTGGGGTCTGACCTCTACCAAAGCTCTTTTTCTTTCTTTCTTTTTTTCACTCTTCTGAAATCCAGGAGGTTTAAAACGGCTGGGCATTGTAAAAATAATCAGTTAAACACTCTTGTTGACCGCTTGCCAGAAGTGTAGAGGAAAGGCTTCACAGTTTTTTAAAATGAAAAAATAATAATACAGTAATTCAGAATTATGGCATAAATCTATCTAGACCATCATTTAGTGGAAGAAGAAACTAATTCTTTTAAATGGAAAAGAAAAGGATAAAATCAATTTAGATAAATACAAGTGTTTCCAAACATCTGCTGCTCAAAGTACATAACTCACATTGACACCAAAGGTTGGTTTGTGTTTTGACTGGAAGAGTTTGATATTATTTTTGTCTGCAAAGGAAGGAGTTGTGTAGCATCCAAGTGGTGAGATATTTGCCTCTCAAGCAATCATGATGAATTTGGGACAAGGGGGAGACTGTGTGTTTTTTATTTTTTAAAAAAATCACAGTGAAAACTGCTTGCTTTCCTTGAGGAATCTTTGGATCGGAAACTGTCCTCATGTGCAGATCTTTCAAAAGAAAATAAAGAGAAGAACAGAATAATAAAACAGTTTTGAAATCTGTTAAACCACCTTTGTCTGGAACATGGTGTTTTATTCCAACATGTCAACCGAGTTTCAGTTTTGATTTTTGACTTTTTTAAAAGGAGGATGTACACTATTAAAATAAGTTTAAAAATAAGCTAGGATCAAAAGATCATCGATAAAAACAAGCTTTGAAATCGGCTGCTCGGTACACTGAATAAATGCTTCCTGTTTAGTAATCTCACTATCAGTAAACATAACTTGTCTCCTTCACCTTTGGCCTCAAACTGCGCAGGCTTAGTCTTGAGTCCCACTGGATTTGATGGGACCTTGGGCCAAATAGAGGGTCAATCCAGGCTCCCCTCCATGCAAGCCACTGGAAGAATGCTGGCAATAGATGAAGGCGGTCAACGCCATGGGAATCCTATAGACACAATAGGAATCTTCATAGGAAAATGCCTCAGACTGTTACTCTATCTTCCTCCATATTGTCTACACTGACTGGCAATGTGTCTCCAGGGTTTCAGCCTCCAGAAATTCCCAGACCTACCTGGAGATGACGGATTGAATTCAAGGCATTCTGCAAGCAAAGCAGATGCTCTTTCACTTCTCTCCCCTGCCCAACCCCAGAATACTCCCCAGGTAGAGAATGGGGAAGGAAGGAAGCAACGTGGAACTGAATTGGGCCTGAGCGTATGGAGGACTGCAGACTCAATTTCTTAACTATTTTACAATTCTGAAATTCCTTCACGGCCTAGGACCCTCGTACCTACCAGACCGCCTCTCCCGGTATGCCCCACGGAGGACCTTAAGGTCCATAAACAGCAACACCCTAGAGGTCCCGGGCCCTAAGGAAGTCAGATTAGCCTCAACCAGAGCCAAGGCCTTTTCAACACTGGCCCCGGCCTGGTGGAACGCTCTGCCTCATGAGACCAGGGCCCTGCAGGATCTGATTTCTTTCTGCAGGGCCTGTAAGACAGAGTTGTTCCACCTAGCCTTTGACTTGGAATCAACTTGATCCCCTCCCCCTCTTTCCTTTCTCCTTCTGTGATGGAACTCCTATTTGGGGACTTCCCTGGCTTTTTTTCTGGCCCCCGTAGGACCAGTCTGGATAGTTGGCCTTGGTGAAGATTTGACGTTTTCATCCCCAAAAAGTTTTGATTTGAGTTTGTCTGAAATGAGGCTGTATTTTAATGTTGTATTTTAATCTTGTTTTTAAGTTGTGTTTTAATCAATTGTTTTTATACCTGGTGTTAGCCACCCTGATCCCGGTCTTGGCTGGGGAGGGCGGGGTATAAATAAAAATTATTATTATTATTGTACATGTACACTACTTTATATCATCTGCTCCCAACCTGAGTACAAAGACACGAGCTTGTTTCCAACAGCATCATCCATACAAGGGTTTCTCCTTGTGCAGTGGAACTTCCTCTCCCTTTCGTCTTCTCTCCTCCCTTCATGTACCCCACAACTCCATCCCCAAATCTGCTCCATGGGATTGGGGAAAACTCCATAAAAATTGGGAGGGGAGAAGACAGAGGGAAAGTGAATCAGATGACTAAATCAGATGCAACCCGTTATTTTCTGCATCTATCAACTACTTTCTCTTTCAAATATTGTCGCCTAGTGAAATCCTGGTGCCGAGATATAAAAGCATAGCTTATTTTCTCTGGATTGTGTGAGGGAGAAAGTGAGATTCACCTTCCAAATCCTACTTCTGGGATTAGGCAAGGTTTTCTTATTTCTAATCTAAAGAAATAAACAGCACCAGAACTCCTCCAGAATGCATGCTAGATGTTTATAATATACTTCTGTCACAATAAGGAAAACTGCTTGGTGATGTTGATACCAGGTTCAAGCTAACATTAAAGGACTTTTGTTTTCCAATTATGCCTATCCTATCAACCTGAATCTTCTAGATATTTGCATAGACAAGTTTTCTTACTGATCACTCTAGTTGCATCAATCCAGTTAACATCTTGAGGAGCATTAAACTAATATTAAATGAAAGCTATAATTGTTCCAGTTCATTTCACTCTTAAACATATTTAAATTTCATTGATTTTAGTAGGACCTAGGCATTTGCTACTGTAGATTGGACTCTAGCCAGTCTGCACATCTGGATGTTGGTTATGAGAATAAATAGTTCAATATGGAAAATGTCTTATTTTCCACAAAAAATCTGTTCTTTCTTATTGGCATTCTGTACCTGTTCTCTTCAGGAATTGCTTATATTGCAATTTTATTAATATTGTAACTTTGTTATTCATTGGAGAAAGACATTTGTGCTTATTCAGAGATTAATATATGTATGTAAAATCTCTCTGCAATAACATACCCCATGGGTGGTATCCAACTGTAGTATTTTGTTTGTGCGAATGAGCCTTACCTTTCCTCTCTTCTGTTTACACCCCTCCACACACACACACACACACACACACACACACCCAGGAGGTTGTGAGGGCTATACAAAAAAAAGGAAGTTTTGTTATGCCCATTGGTACATTGTTGGGATTTGCCCCATGTACAGTGGTACCTCAGGTTAAGTACTTAATCCGTTCCGGAGGTCCGTACTTAACCTGAAACTGTTCTTAACCTGAAGCACCACTTTAGCTAATGGGGCCTCCTGCTGCTGCTGTGCCGCCACCGCACGATTTCTGTTCTCATCCTGAAGCAAAGTTCTTAACCTGAAGCACTATTTCTGGGTTAGCAGAGTCTGTAACCTGAAGCGTATGTAACCTGAAGCGTATGTAACCCAAGATACCACTGTATCTGTTAGCAATATTGCACTCCAAAATGAATTCTCCCAAAGTTTGGGGCACATTTCAGGAAATGTGTTTTTCAGTTGTCAAGTTTCACACTTCATTTTCTTACTTTTCTTAACATTTTCTGGCATACAGTTGACTTTAGAGTGTTTATGTTACAGATCTCCATGCTTTCAGAGGTTCCTTTTTATGTTGTGTGATTGTTCTCCAGCCTCCCTTATATACCTTATGGTTCTTTGGTCTTGAATTCTTTTGTATTTATTTTGCCCTCCAAACCACCGTTTTACCCTTAAGCCAGCATAACTAGGAATTGCACCTCATGACCTTCTGGAAAGTTGGTTAGATGCCCATCCAATATCTTGGGCTATGTCTTAGTTCTATAATTCTTTGAAGCATGCTCCCTGTCGCACAAATAATTAACAATTCTGCTGCTTAGTACTAAACTCTAATTATTAATGCAAACACATGATGTTTATAGCTGTATCTTTAACTGGCATGAGATAGGGTGTGCAGTGTATAATCTGTTTTGTTTCACATTATTTTTAATAAGCAATGCATAACATTGTGGATGTAACTTCCAATTCAACATTTTACATGACAGCTTTACTTTCCCGTATATAAAATCATCTAAGTCAGAATGTAGACAAGTCTCTCTCTCTCTCTCTCTCTCTCTCTCTCTCTCTCTCTCTGTGTGTGTGTGTGTGTAACTATTTAATACCAAAATTGCTTCTCATTCTGACTTAGAATATTATTTTTTCTCAATAATTTATATGCCATCTTTCAGATATGTTGTGTTAGTCATGGGAATTTGCATTTTTGTCTGTGAGTAATTATACCGTGAGAGAATGAATAAACCAAGATCTGTGCTATCTCATATGCTAGATCACAACATGTTTAAATGTGAAGTTTAAATCAATGCAATAATAATATAATATAATATAATATAATATAATATAATATAATATAATATAATATAATATAATAATATAATATAATATGTTTTATTTGCATTAATTCATTTGGCTTGCTGGAGGAGAAAAGATCTGTCCCAGCTCCTTCACTTAATGGGATTCTTCCCTCGTTGCAGTGCAAACTGCTGGAGCAGGAGCTTCATCATATGAAAGAGCAGAACCAGACTTCTGCAAACAACACGAGACATCTGACTGCTGAAAACAATCAAGAACGTGCTCTGAAGGTAAATCTCCATTCCTTCTTGCAGGCAAATTAAGGTTGTAAGCCCTGGGTGCCAGCTTTCTGTGCTGCATATATCAGTTGTGTACATTTCGGCAGAAGTGAGCTTCGCTGTTTGCCAACAACCCCTTCTTTAAACACAGATACAGCACCCTTCTGTTATGGTATTATTTAGTGGTGTGTGTGCGCCTATGAGCACAACAAAATAAAAACAACATATTCTCCAAATTGACAGGCTGTGTTATGGTAACGAACGTTCAATTCACACCAGTTCGCTTCTGGCAGTATTCTAGCTCTATAGTGTTTGGGGGGAAATTGTCGCTGTTTGCCCAGCGGTAACTGTACAAAATGAATATTTCTAAAGAATGTCTGTTTGATATGCTTCAGGTGGTGTGTGCTGTATTAATAAGATTGTTGACCTATCCTAGTAGTGACCACATAGTTGATACTGATGTTTGCAAAAGGGTAGCTTGTGAGTCCTCTTTCCAGTTTCAGCGGGGGAAGTCTTGTCAGAAAGGATAAAAGGGAGAAAGAGATAAAAGGGAGGAGGAGGAAGAGAGAAGGAAAGAAGAGAAAGATAGAAGGCAGCAAAGTGGGAATATTTGAGGAAATGATACTTTAGCTTTAGAAAGGGCATCTTATGTTGACACTGCATTTCCTTGCTAGACCCTCTTAGGAACCAAAAGGAGAAAACAGATTAAAATAATGTTTTTTAAAAATCCATGTTGTCCTTGCACCAAGCCAATGCATGCAGACAGAGGCTCTTACTTCAGGCAAGTGATGGTAAAGGCTCACAGCAGGCAGGAGTCATGATTCAAGAGCAGGGCAAGAAGTTCAGAATTGGACAGAAGCCTGGAAGATGTCCCAATGAGTTTTCCTGCCAAGACAAGGTGTGGTGAGTTCACATGCAAGACTCTCTCACCTTGTAGGAATATTGGGGTTGCAAGCAGACACTTGGTTGGAGTGGGTGGGTCTGATACCATCTGTGAAGGTGGGGCCTGGTTCTGAGCAGCAAGGCTTCATACTCCAATTCAAACTCCAGTTCAGTTGCTGCCACCTTCTGTTCAACCTCCTCCACCCCCATCGGAGCCTGTTCTCAAGCCTGATCCCAGCAGCACTGTGGGGCTCATGAGACATATATTTCTACATCATCCCCACATGTATAATGAAAAGAAAGAGAGATCTTTGTCCGGAGCCTACAGTTGTTTTATTACTTTAAACTTGTTTTCATTTCCCACCCTTCTTCTTGCTAAGTTGGCTTGAGGATCAACATTTCTGTTGTCTATATTGATTAGTTCTGAAATGTGAAAACATTTGTCCCCGTTAGGGATGGAGAAGAAAACTGAACCCCATTCGATTTAAAAGCGAACCTGCCTAGTTCACACCTTCCAAAGCAATATGTAAACCGAAATGCAACCATCCTCTGAAATTAGCACATCTCCAAATTTTCTGGTGCAGTTCACTAGCCAAACAGTATGTTAAAAAATGCATCTACTTGGGTAACGTGTGCATTAAATGCATATATTAGCAAAAATGATGCACATGAAAACACACATGCAAAAATGTGTTATAGTAATTGCTTTGCAAAATTGTGTATATGAGCCAAAATTGTATACAATGTATATATTAGGAGGAATTAACAATAAAATGCTGGTAGATTTTCATGAGGACTTGAAAAAAAGGTTCTCCAATTTAAGATTGGAAAAATGAGAACCTGAGAGAAAACAGATTTGCCCATTCCTAGGCTCTATCAACAAGTGGACTTGTGGCAACTCATGAAGCTAAGTATAGTCATAATTCATGGAATTTTCACAAAGCAGTAGATATAAAACCAATCCTTGTTTATGTGTCATGGGAAGGCTCAAAAAGCACTTAGATGAGGGGGGAAATTAGGCTAACATGAAATCAAAAGTTATTCATCCCCGGATGTCCAAGGTGCTTTTTAGTTAGTTATTGTTTAATTATTTGAACCAAGCCCAGCATTTATCATTCCAGTCACACAGGGCTAAACTATAAAACTCTCATTCAGAACTGAATATTTGTGCCTGTGACACTAAAGTAACATTGCTCAGAGTTGTCACATTTGATACTTTGAAGTTACTGTGCCAAAGTAGTTGTTATTACCCACCCTATGCATTTTCACACTGTAAATGTTTTCATGTATTCCTGCAAGGTAGTTGAGTCATTCAGAGAGGAATACACAGTTTTCCTCTTTGGCAAAATTGTCCTGTTTACAATACATAATATTTGTCTCCACAAATATTCTTTTCAGTAAAGCTAAAACATTGTAATTGGCTTTTAAAAAGTGGACTCATGTTGAAGACATTTTTACAGCTATCTATTTCTCAATTAATCCCATTTATGAATCACTTTCTATGAAATGTCTCAAGGTGATTCAGCAATGAAAACATCAACAGTAGAAACATATGTAGCATAGAGCAGGTTCATATATAAAAACCATTTCAAATGTGCAAATACAGATTGGGATAAAATATGGTCTTAAAAGGCTTATTGAGAAAAGGAAGGTATTTGTAGGTGCTGAAATCATAATAGAAATGGCACCTGTCTGGTACATAAGAAGATGGTGTACTTCGTCCATGTTTCCAGCAACAGCAGGTATGTGCAGTAAATATTGTAGGTTTGTCGTAGATAGTACAACACAGACTGATTAGGATGACGTCTTACAATTCTTAATGTGATTGATATTATTTGCGGCATAGAAACCCAGAGGTTTCAGCAACATCAATTGTTGCAATCTCTGAATCTGACAAATGTACCTTGCAGATCATGGAAAATCAGAAATCTCACTTTGCACAAATATCATGTGCATGCACACAAAAGCTCATACCAAGAACTAACTTAGTTGGTCTTTAAGGTGCTACTGGAAGGATTTATTATTATTATTTTTTACTTTATAGAGGTGTCTGAAAATGGCCACATGCCTCATGTGACCCAGCTTCCAGAGATTCTATACTGCCTGAAAGCCAACAGTAGAAGAATTAGACAGGGCTAATCTTTCACAGGGCTAACTAGCCAAGCTGAATTGCCTCTTGGCTATTTCCCCACTTCCCAAAAAGAAAAACTCACACGATTTTTAGAAGTAGCATGCCACTTTGTGCGGTGAGATTTTGATTCAGATGATATTTACATATGTGGCTCTCTTTACACAAATAGTACTATTGACTCATTTGTATGAGTAATTTTAATTGTGTGCCTAAGTGTCCGTTTCACTGGAGATGAAAGCACATATTAGCAAGAGTATTCTTTCGCTTGTTACCAAAGACAAAAGGATTGAGAGCACAGCAGCCTTTTTCTTTGTGGTTAAAAGAAGGAGACATTTGGTCAAGGAAAAAATATTTCCAGAAGCAAAATAGATTACATTTAAGTGGTGAGTTAATCCCAGTGTACATTGAGACCTGAAGGGAGGGGGTTTAATATAAACGTTTAATAATACGTAGCTTGTTTAGTTCATATATGCACAATAATACTATTGTCCGGGAAAACATTTCAAATGAATAGGAGCAGCAGGTTTTGGGGGGTTTTTTCTAGTCCTGCCCCAGGTTTGCTTGTTTTTGAAACATGAATCAAACATTTTAGATGCCTGGGATTCTTCAACACTATACAGAATGTTCAGATTTTAAAATTAAAAATGAAGGTGGGGTAGGGACAAGAAGATCTCTTTAACTTTGCTTTTACTACTGCATCTCTGTAAGTAACCGATTTTGTAGCCAAAAGAGAGATGTCACACTACCAGAAAGGTTAAGTTATTGTCAAGCAATATGCTTTATTTTATGGGGGTGGGGCCGAATCATATGAAAAAGCTTTTCCTCTGGGGGACATGCTGTTAATCTAAACCTGGGATGTAAGTCAAATATATATATAAATTGACATGGGTGAAATGTTAAATATCCTCTTTCCTTTAAAGTGGGATTGTTTTATAGAATCACAACAGACCCTCTTGTGACTCTCAAGACAGATCTGTGTTTCAGCACAATCATGTGTCTAGTCAGAAGCATGTCCCGTTGAGTTTAAAGCAGCTTCCGTCTACCTATTTAAGCATGTACAGTGGTACCTTGGGTTACAGACACTTCAGGTTATAGACTCCGCTAACCCAGAAATAGCACCTCGGGTTAAGAACTTTGCTTCAGGATGAGAACAGAAAGCTTGCAGCAGCGGGAGGCCCCATTAGCTAAAGTGGTACCTCGGGTTAAGAACAGCTTCAGGTTAAGAACGGATGCCCAGAATGAATTAAGTTCTTAACCCGAGGTACCACTGTATAGGATTGCCGTACGAACATGAGTTTGACCAAACTGCGGGAGGCAGTGGAAGACTGGAGTGCCTGGCGTGCTCTGGTCCATGGGGTCACGAAGAGTCAGACACGACTAAACAACAACAGGATTGCAGTATTTGAAAGATTACAGCCTTAATAGTGTATGGTTTTTAGCTGCAGTATAACTGGGACTTTAAGGTGGGGGCGCTTAAAAAAGGTATCGAGTGAACTGTACTTCTTAGGGCAAGTGTCAAAATAACCCTCCATTAGATTTTCCCATTCACCATTAGTGCATAACGATACATTGTTGTTTGTGCTCTAGTGAAATCTTATAAACGCTGGTTACATGAACACTTCACCCCAAAAGCAAGCCTTAGGAAGCTCTAAATAGCAATGACCCATGCATGACCTCCTTATCTGAAAATGCCGTTCCACCTTCGGTCTGTAATAGACACTGAGGAGACATAGGTGGGGCAAAGCATATATAAATATTTCTAAGCCTCGTCTGTTTTCTAAAAAATAGTACCAGGGCCCCTTTACCTGATATAGCCTCTTTCTTTTGTGTGACTTGAAATTTGTAGATGTCATGAGCGAGTTCCCCACAAGAGCTGAGACAAAAGCAGGGGAGGCCTTAATGCATTCTCAAGGCTGCCCACTAGCCTTGGCTCAAAAGATAACACATGTTTGCACTTTTCAACTATTCTTTCATTCTTAATCTGAAGGATCTTCTTGACTGCAGTCCTGTGACCAATGAGGACATCAGAACAGATAGTTTCTCAAATCATGTATCTGTATAAATAGTTTTTCAAACTATTTTACCAAACTCCCTACCATAATAGTATCCAGGCCGGGAATTCTAAAAGAGGACTAACACCTGCAAATGCAGTGGAGATCCGTAAATGTACTTTAGTTTTTGCAACTTTTTTATAGTTTTAACATTTAAGCATTGCTTCAGAATTTAGGGTGCCCCCCCCCTTTTTACTGGAAAAAGGAAACAATAAGGAAATTGATAAGTGTATGGTGGTGTGATTAGGCATGTGAGCCAGAAGTGAGAGCAATACTAAATGAAGAAATCTATTGCTTTTAAATTCCACGCTAGATAAATTATTGGCAGGGCTCTAATGTTTCTAGCTGTACAGTAGGTGAAAATTCAGCAAGAATAACTTCCATGTCATGAAAGCCCGCAAGAAGTGGGTGTTGCTGTTGCATATTCAGGGGTACTTGGTTAGACCTACTGGTCAGTTTGTCCCATTTAATACTTGAAAGTTTCATCCATGAGATTGGTCTACCTCTGATTCAGACATAATGGCAAACTTTGACATTACATATGAACCAACTCCAGGTGTCTGTGACAAAACATACCCGCCAGTAGCAGTGTAGATCAGTCTTCATTTCCAGTGGCTTTGAACTGTGTTGGAACAGTTGGAAATAAATACTTCTCCGCACATTGTTGCTGGCAGCTGCTTTTTGTAAGAACTTTATTGCTATGTTGTCCTGCTGAGTGCTGGCAGCCAACTAAGGATCCATACTGAAAGTATTTGCTTTACAGGTTCTAGGAAGCCATTCCCAGACCCAGAACACATAATGCTACATTGCATGTGAGCAGCTTCCATGTGGCTTCATCCATGCTTTCCCATTACATGCATCATTTTATTTGTATACCGCCTTTCCGTAGCTAAAACCATGCTCAAGGCAGCTTACAGCATGGGGGAGAAATAGATAATTACAAATACAACAAAAGTAGTCGAAACAATAAATAAAATTCATCAAAAAGTGCACAGCCAATTTGAAGAATTCCACATTAAATAAGAGCTGAAAATAAAGATACCAAAAAATGATATCAATAAGAGGAACAAATCTCCCCAAACAATACCGCGAGCTGATAGTCTATTTAGTAGCGTCAGTCTCTGTAGCTGGCGTCAGTCAGTGTCCTGCCCCCACCAGGCCAGGTGGGAATAGGCCTACAAGGCAGGAGCAGTTCTTCCTGGAGTCACAGCCAAGATGGTCTCCAGAACACTGTAGAGGAGGAGAGTGACATGTGAGTGTTTTTTCTGTGTGATCACCCCCTTCTCTGGGAGCCAGGCATCATTTGCATGGGAAGAAACCACACCATGATTCACGCCATCCGTGTGCTTCTATCATATTGTCATTACTGGTGTCATGTAGGAAGAAACTGGGGGGAAGTGGCTCCAGTGCTGCTCCAGGAATTTGTAAACCAGGGTCTACTGTGATCATGAGATGAGCAGATCACACAGCTAAACTCTGGTTCAGATGGTTTACTAAGCCAGCGAGAGTCATAATTGTGCCGGAAGGGCAATGTTCATGTCCCCTCTCTTCCACCACCTAAAGAATATTGTGCCTTTTACTGGTTTTTAATCTGGTGTACATGATTCTTTTTCACAAAGAGCTGTGGATTTATCATTGGACATAAAAATTGTTGTTGTTGTTTAGTCGTTTAGTCGTGTCCGACTCTTCGTGACCCCATGGACCGGAGCACACCAGGCACTCCTGTCTTCCACTGCCTCCCGCAGCTTGGTCAAACTCATGTTTGTAGCTTCGAGAACACTGTCCAACCATCTCGTCCTCTGTCGTCCCCTTCTCCTTGTGCCCTCCATCTTTCCCAACATCAGGGTCTTTTCCAGGGAGTCTTCTCTTCTCATGAGGTGGCCAAAGTACTGGAGCCTCAGCTTCAGGATCTGTCCTTCCAGTGAGCACTCAGGGCTGATTTCCTTCAGAATGGATAGGTTTGATCTTCTTGCAGTCCATGGGACTCTCAAGAGTCTCCTCCAGCACCATAATTCAAAAGCATCAATTCTTCGGCGAACAGCCTTCTTTATGGTCCAATTTGGCCCTGGCGTTATCTGAAATCTTCTGTCACCTGCCAGCAGATTCTGCTATGCCCAATACTTGGTTGTCCCTTATTGCTCCAATACCGGGTGATAAAGGTGTAATAGAATGTAAATGTCACTCTAGTTGTCTCAGTGTACAAGACAAGCAATTGTAACACACGCATAGAATGGATCCTCACATGTACATAATAGGCTTAACTATGAATCAACTATGCAGATCCCACATTCCCTCTGTGATTTGGAAAGCCAATAAGCTGTGTAGCATGCTGCGATAGAATTCCTTCCTTGTTGCATGTTGTTCCTTCATAAGGGCTAGTCACAAATACTAAACATGACTACTACTCACAAGTAAGTCAAGCTGAACGCAGTCCCACTGTGGGGAAGATATTAAAGCAGCACAAATACTTGGAGATTTCAGCCGAGACTATATTAGGATGTGTCATCCTTGCAGAACCTGATTGCTCAGTCCTGGCATGTACTTTGATTTGAGTATTTCATTATACTTATACAGAAATGAATTATTCAGTAGGAAGCAATAAGCTCAGAGAAGTTCTTCTCCTCTCTTATAGCGATAAATACAATGGCCTGGCATTCCCCGTTAAGAGTTCAATCTCCACTAATTTAAATATTCACTTAGGAGTGTTGTGATTTCAAAATCTTACCTTCCATTAAGGAGAAAAATGTAAATGTACCTAATAGAAAAGGCATGAAGAATGTTAACATTACAGATAAACTAAATATAGTTCAGTTTGAAAGCAGAATTAACTGAACACCACTTGCCTATAAAATCTGCCAGTAATAACTTCTTGGGATGAACCTAGTCAGTTCACACTGTAGAACCAAACTTACAATTAAGATGAGCTCAGTTCACAAACCAGTAACCTGATGTATTTGGATTTTAAATACCCAAAGGCATCCATATGAAGAAAAGGTGTTAAATTCAAAGACCTCAGTCTAATATAAATGTGGATTAGGCTGTAAATATATGAAGTCCAAAATGGTATATAGACAGATATGTGAATAGACCTGTGTATAGTCAGGTCCAGTTCACTTAGTCAAAGAATGCAGTTATTTAAAAAATATATAGATATGAATATTTTTGCTCAAATGGCAGCATGCAAGGCTAAAATGCTGTTATTGCACATCCTTCGCGCCCCCCCCTCCTTGCTTTTGTAGGTATGTGTGCTACAGGGTTTTGGGGGCGGGGGTTACTCTTACAGCATGTTTTATCTTATTATAGATAGGTAACGTAGATGAGTGGCAGATTGAATTCCTAAGTATCTCCAGTCAAAAGGATCAAGTGTCTGGTAATGCAGAAGAAAGCTGCTGCCTATCCAAGTAGACAACCTTGGACTTTATGGGCAAATAGTCCAAATACAAGGCAACTACATACTGTGGGTGGTAGTTTGGAAGTGAGATTACCAATAGGATCCCACAGCTTACAAAATATTACCTGTACAGTTAGGGATGAGGAATCTGCCCCTCCAGATCATAGAATCATAGAGTTGGAAGAGTCACCTAATTTAACCTCCTGCATGAAAGCATCCATGACAGATGGCCATCTGACTCCTGCTTAAAAACCTCCAAGGAAGAAGAGTCCACAGCCTCCCAAGGGAGATAGCTCCACTGTTGAACAGGTCTTCCTGTTAGAAAGTTCTTCCTGATGTTTAGTCGGACTCTCCTTTCTTGTCACTCAAAGCCATTGGTTCGAGACCTACCCCTCCACAGCAGGAGAAAACAAGCTTGCTCCATCTTCTGTGTGACAGCCCTTGAGATATTTGAATATGTTGTTTAACTCCCATTAGCCCAGGCATAGGCAAACTCGGCCCTCCAGATATTTTTGAGACTACAATTCCCATCATCCCTGGCCACTGGTCCTGTTAGCTAGGGATGATGGGAGTTGTAGTCCCTAAACATCTGGAGGGTCGAGTTTGCCTGTGCTTGCATTAGCCCCACCCAACAGGGCCAGTGGCTAGGGATCGTGGGAGTTGTAGTCCAATGGCTTCTGAAAGGCCGTGGTTCCTCGAACAACACTATGAAGGAACTTTCAGGAATTTGTAACGTGGGTTGGTATTGTTTTACATCCTTTGCATTGTTGTTAGACTACAGAAAACACAGAAAGTCTCTTGCAAAACAGAGTAGTGGGGGGGGGGAGTATCTGAACTGCCAGGTACGTGCAGAGGAGCAGCATGCCACTTCCAGGTGTATGTACAACGCTCTCAACCTAAGAGGTCTGAGGCAGAAGAAACATTGGTGGATGCTTCTTTCCTCACACCGTCATGGCAAATGGCACCTGCTGAAATTCCTCTTTCTAAAGAACCTTGAAAGCCCTGTTCTCCTTTGCATCATATGATCACCATGTCAAAGACTAAGGATCTGGAAGTGTCCTGAATGTACATAGGATCAGTGCCTTAGCTGTAAACTGAACAGATGTTCAGTCGCAAAAAATACGTGTTCTTAAGCATCAAGTATCTGATTATTCCTAGAGAAAGTATTGGTGCGAATTTACACCAAATACTGAAGTGATGGTGTTTTGTGTATCGCCTGGTTTTCATTCTTTTGTTAGAGTATTAAACAGATATTAAATTTTATCATTAATTCAGCGCATGGTCTCTCTTGAAATCCCCTTAATTACAGATTGACTCCAAGGATTAGGCAGCATGGATTTTAATTTTAACTGAAACAAAAAAAAAGAAAAAGAAAAAAGCTCCTTAAAAACTATTCTTGCAGATCAATTGTCAGACCACAAAACGATGCAAACATCTTTTGACACGTGAGCCCGTCAAATTCAAAACATTAAAACAAAGTTAAGTGAACCTTTAAACCTAAATTGTGTCATGTCGTCTTCCAAATGTTTTATTAGCTATGACCTTGGAGAGGAATGTCTACATCTCTCAAAAGTTTTGTTTTTTCAGTTTTTCTTCAGAAAAATAGATTCACGCTCTTGCTGGGTTTTGTTTATGTTCAAAGGAAAATGACATCAGCTTTCATGTTTCCTCTCCTTCGGTACTTAAAAAACTTGCCTAGCAAAGTTGACATTGCAGTAGAGGCAGAAGCAACTTAGGTCAGAGCATTGTAGCTTCCTACCTACAGAACTTTAAGACTTTGCAACCCAGACTTCAATCTAGTCTGCAGTTTAGCAGATGTGAGTCCAGAAAAAACATTTTTCACAAACTGGAATTTCATCTTGGAATTACTTCTGTAAGAAGCACAAGCGGGGGTTTTGTTGTTTTTAAAATGTAGGACTTCTAAGAAAGACATGCAAACTTTTTTAAAAAAAATTATTTCAAGCATACACAAAATCGCATTGGATGATATCCAATTTTGTCATTGAGTAGACCTATTGCCTTATTGTGTCTCTTGTGAGTATAGCTTACTTTGATATCTCCCTTATATGCAGCATTAAACTACAGATTTATTAGTCACATAAATTTAATATGTTCCATGTAATTAATAAATAAGGAAGGCAAGCAAACTTGATGAGATTTATTTATTAGAAATAAAATTAGTTTGACTTTTTAACTTATAAATTTATTTTTGCAACAACCTGCTGCTACTACTAGTAATCATAGTACTATTGTGGTCTGATTTCATTTAGCTTGATAGACATATATAATGCTAAACTGACATTCAGAAAACACATTCACAAGTTTACCAGATATTCGTTACATAATCTGTGTTTGAATTTAAAATAAATAAATAGATGCTTTAGGAGTTGGAAGGATGGTGGGAAGGAAATGGAGAAAGAATATTCCATTGTTCAAGGGCAGTTGTGTGATGCTAAAAGCCACAGGTTTAGAAATCACTTATTCCAGAACAAACATATTAAAAGCAATTAGGTTACTAAAGAACAAGCAGTTTCAAGATTGCATCAAGTGATTTGGATTAATGGTTTCTGGCTGCAAGGCAGGGTTAATCCATTTGCACAGATCCAGAGTTGGAATCTGGATTTAGCCAGGGTAGAGCTTTCTGCAATTCATAGATTTGAGCCTATTCTGCCCATATCACAAGAAGGCATGTATGAAGCATTATTTATTTTCATCTAAAGTAGATGAAGGTCAGTCAGGGTCAGTGTTGCATACCCTCCAACATTTCTCTGATGAAAATAGGGATGTCCCATTCCTTAATGATAATTTTGCTATTTATACCCCACACATCTTACTAGGTTGCCCTAGGCAGCTTCCAACAGATATAAAAACATAATAAAACATTTTTTAAAAACCCTCCCTATACAAGATTACCTTCAGACGGCTCGGGGGTCAGATAATTCTATACCCTCCCAACATTTCTGCAATGAAAATAAGGACATCCTAAGGGAAAGTGGGACATTCCAGGATCAAATCAGAAACTGAGACAGCTTCTCTAATCAGGGATGCCCCTGGAAAATAGGACACTTGGAGGATCTGATATTGTGAGGCATCTGTAGCCCATGAAGGGCATACAGCAGGGGTCAGCAAACTTTCAGCCATGAGCCGTGTCCCTCAGGACTATATTTTTTTTTGGGGGGGGGGAGGGATGAACAAATTCCTATGTCCCACAAATAACCCAGAGATGCATTTTAAACAAAAGCACACATTCTACTCATGTAAAAACACCAGGCAGGCCCCACAAATAACCCAGAGATGCATTTTAAATAAAAGGACACATCATTCTACTCATGTAAAAACACACTGATTCCAGGACCGTCCTTGGGCCGGATTTAGAAGGCAATTGGGCCGGATCCAGCCCACAGGCCTTAGTTTGCTTACCCATACAGGCAAAGATGAACCAGCCTGGAGACTGGAATTGCCGTGTCAGGCTATGGAGACCAAAGCAAAAAGAGCCAAACTGAACATGAATTGAACGTGTTGCATTTTTGCATTTAATGTACAGTTTTTGAAATTCAAATAATGGCTATGGGTGTTGAGTAACAATCTTGGAGCTGACTAGAAGTAGTAGTTTAATCTTTTCCTGCCCCTGCAATCCTGATAAAAAGGCTGAATCCTATAAGCTGTTACAGTCATACCTCGTGTTGCATCCGCTTCATGTTGCGTCTTTTCACGTTACGTCCCGCAGCAACCCAGAAGTACCGGAACGCTTCGAGTTGTGGGCATTTCACATTACAGACGGGCCTCTGGAATGGATCCTGTCCGTAACACGAGGTACCACTGTATTCACATTGATAGGGTTACTGTTGTGTAGATCCCAGTTATTCCTTGATCATTTGTCATGAAAGTCGTGAACATATACATAGGATATTGTAGGTTGTTGTTTTTTTAAAAAAATGTGGGGGGCAGAGAAAAGGCTGCACAAACATTACTGAATGAAAGCTGCTTGCCTCATGAAACATCAGTAAAAAAGAAAAGGTTAGTACCTGAAAGGTGGGGTGGGGAGGAAAGCTAATTTCTCATGGAGGCAACCAAAAATGTCCTTAGGGGGCAACCCAACCCCCCTGGCTGGCAGCACCAGGGTTAATGAAACAGCATGCATCCACAACCCTACTGCTGGGGCTGGCCAGTACCAAAGGAGGTGGTAGCAGTGGGAAATGGCTCTTGCCCAGGCATAGGCCGTCCAGACGTTTTTGGGACTACAACTCCCATCATCCCTAGTTAACAAGACCAGTGGTCAGGGATGATGGGAATTGTAGTCCCAAAACATCTGGAGGGCCGAGTTTGCCTATGCCTGCTCTTGCCTGTGCCAGCTCTCGGGTTTTACTCACTAATACACTAGTTGGAGTGTTTTCTTAACAATAAATCTTTCAAGTACACTGGTGCCCATACTATAGATGTCATATCCCAGTGCAAGATCTCAAATTTCCCTTTAAGTTGTTGCCCAGCCAGGTCTATGAGTGTGCCACCTGCTTCCCAACTCTCCGGGTAAATCAAGCAGCTTTTGGGGTAAGTCGCTCTTGTCTAAATAATACAGATTACATAGCTTGATTTACCCATTGTGTCTTTTGAGCCCATAGCACAGTATGGGAGATGGTTGCTACGGTACTTTAGTAGGTCCAGTTTTTGCCATTTCAAAGCAAAACATCTCGCTTAGCAGTCATTAAACAGATTGTGGCTGTGTATGCCCAAACTGAGCTCCAATTGTCCCTTTCCAGCTGCAGCTTTTAGCACTGCTTTGGACTCCACTCTGGAGAGCAGTTTTTCAGAGGGTTGTCCTGTTCCAAGCAGAGGCTACATGGAGAACCACTTGGAAGTTTCCGAGCTGTCTTCAAAGGCAGCTCCAAACAGAGCTGATTCATACTTAAGGGTATGAATGACCATGGCGGCTGATGTTTATAAAAACAAGTCACCGAGTAGTTTCACTGGATCCAGTAAATTAGCCTGCTGATTCTCTGGATCATGCTCTTTGTGCGTAATAACTATAGCGCTTTCCAAGAAACCAAGAAACTTATCTTCCAAATAAAGTAATTAGTAAAAAAAAAATCAAAAAATACATGACTAATTCGAAGTTGGCTACATTTGAAAAGAAAATTAGAAAAAGAACTATTTGCTTGAGATTTCCTGGACAATACCTTAAGCTCTGAGTTATTTTGAGGTGTTGAAAGGTGAAACATTTGACATTTTCTTGTTAAGCTCTCCTTTTAAAAAGAGGGGGCGGGAAAGAGGCATAGCCACAGTCGAGTTAGGCTGTTTGTGGTTGTCCATGACAGCAGCTCCAGTTTTAAAACACCTGTGTTTACTCTCCAGCTTTTCTCAATCTGCTGGAAGTGGCCAAAGAATGAGGGGAGATAGACCTGCCTGATGGCTGAGTTGCCTCTGTAATCCAAAAGAGAGAGACAGAAATCAGTCCATTAACACAGCTAATCATTAACCGTACTTTTGACCCTTGTTTCAAAATATTTTGATCTTACTTTTGCTAAATGTTTTTTATTCCTTCCTACAAATAGTTGAAATGTGAGCAACGCATGCTTTTAAAAACATCTTATTTACAATCTGGGCATTTGTGGCATTTTAGCTGGTCCTAATGAAGGTGTTATCCTAATGTTACTGTTGCTTCAGAAAAGAAAGAACTTTTGTATACAGCTGGTAATTTAAAGTTGGGCTGGGGAGAGGGCTAGTCCCTGGAAAAGCCATTAAGAGCCAGGCTCAAACTTCAGGGACAGTTTGCACTCAGTTTCTAATTGCTTTATGTTTTCTGAACTGGGGGAATCATTTCCCAACCCAATTTCCAAATTTTGGCACTGTCGCTAAAAGAGAAGATGGAGTTGATACCTGCTCCCAACCTGGGGTCATTCAGATGATTTAGACTGCAATTCACATCATCCCCAACCATTGGCTGGACTGATGCAAATGGTAGTCCATAATATCTAAAGGGGAAATTGTTGGGGGAAATTGTCTTATATGGACCAGCCCTTCCTGATAAGCTTTCTGGAGCATGCTCAAATATTTCCTCATTAATCCTCAGTGTATTTTAAGCATGTACCCATGATAATTTTTGAAATAATTTATATAAAATAAGAGTATCAACCTGTATCATCTCATTATATTATCAGTATACATTTGCTTGTAACGAGTGCCTCTCCCCAGTGGGGGGGGGGGGGCAATGTAGCCACCCAAGGAATTCTGTCCCCTGCCCAAGACCCCACTGATTTTTGTAGCTGTAGCAAAAAGGGAAAATGTAAAGTACTGTATAATTAGTGCTGCGGCTGACAGAGCTGTGAGTGCCCTGATGGGGATCCACATTGCTTTCTCCCTTGTCATCAGATTGATCACTGGGTAGGTGGAGAGGGGGTGATAGCCCCCATGTCAGTTGGTCTGTATCAATCAGCTGAAGGGGTGGGCTGCCTATATATGTCCTTTGTGTTCCGTGCATAGAAAAACGTGAGGGAGAGAGAAAAGATAGCACACCCACTTTTGGCCAATCCCACCACTGGCATGTGGACCCCAGATGAATGCCAAGGATGAATGTGGCCCTCAGATAAAAAATGGTAAGTCACCATAGCTTGGTTTCCAGACCCTTTATCATCTTGGCCACCCTCCTCTGCACATATTCCAGCTTGTCAATACCCTTCTTAAATTGTGGGGCCCAGAACTGGACACAATACTGCAGATGGAGTCTGAGCAAGGCAGAATAAAGGGGTCCCATTACTTCCCTTGATCTGGACACTAGACTTCCGTTGATGCAGCCTGGAATAGCATTTGCTCTCTTCCCCCCCTCCCCTTTTTTTTGCTGCTACTGCATCACACAGTTGATTCATGTTAAGCTCGTGGTCTACTAAGACCCTTAGATCCTTTTTGTGTGTGCTGATATCAAGCTAGGCATCCCCCATACTATATTTGTTCATTTGTTTATTCCTTTCTAAGTGTAGTTCATATCTCTTGTGCTTTTCATTTAAGAATACGTGTAGCTAACCTTTGACCCCTCCACAGATGTTGCTGTACCACAACTGCCACCATGGCTAATGGTCAGGGATTAATAGAATTGTAGCCAGTCAACATCTGGAGAATCACAGCTTAGTTAGATCAGAACCTGGATGTATTTTCTCAGTTACTGGTTTTCATCAAGTGAATATAGTTGACAATTTAACAAGTGCCAACTTACCAGGTAATTATGAGTAAACATCTTGCCAAGCAGTGAAGAGTGGCTTAGTTAGTGCACATTCTCTCACCTGCTCAGAAAAGTGGAGAAGCAGAGAAATAGTACAGTTCTCCTCAACATTTACAGTTGACCAGCATGCCAAGTGGTTACACTACATGCCGCCCTGGTTAAATTTTTATTTGCCTTTCCGCTGCATGTTTCTATTCAAGTCATGGGAAATAACTCCAATTTCCTGCATGTCTCGAATTAAACACAGCCTTCTTTTTAATCTGTTTCCTTACCGTCTGGCAAGAACCACTTCTGCTCTAATAATGCGATATGGTTATCACTCTGATGAGGAGATTAAATGAGTTGTTAAAGAATAGTTGCTCACTTGAATGAATGGAAGAGTTTGAGATAGAGCAATGTATGATTGGTCATATCTCATGACTGTTGATCATTAAGCAGTCAAAGGACTGATATTATGCCTCATAACTCAAATGGAAACAAATACAGGGAAATATGGTAAACAGGTATTTATATCTTAACCATAAAACCTTAATCAGTAGGGAAAGATATCCTGTACTGTAGAGCACCTACTTCATGAATTAACCTTTAACAATTTGTTTTTTTAGATGATATGAGAGAGATTAGAAGACTATATATTTTCTGTTCAAAAGAAAAAGCTTCGAATAGAAGGTGTCTTGAAATAGTTTGTTGTTTTTGGAAATGTTTTTAATCAGTCACATGTGTCCTAAAATCGATTGTCATTTTATTTGCATGTCGCTTTTCCATCGTTAAAACCATGCTGAAGATGCAACATTACAAATAACGAAAGTAGTCATAAACAATAAATAAAACACATCAAAAAGTACACAACAAAGCTGAAATGTTTCCACATAAATCATCATATCTAAAAAGACAGATGTACCAATATCCATAATTACCAAAGTCCACAGCAATGCCCCCTAAACAATACCACAGCCCATTTGTCTGCTCAGTGGCCTCAGCTTCTGCAGGTGGAGTCCAGCAAGGCAGGAAGTAGAAGAAGAAGAGTTTGGATTTGATATCCCGCTTTATCGCTACCCTAAGGAGACTCAAAGAGGCTAACAATCTCCTTTCCCTTCCTCCCCCACAACAAACACTCTGTAAGGTGAGTGAGACTGAGAGACTTCAGAGAAGTGTGATTGGCCCAAGGTCACCCAGCAGCTGAATGTGGAGGAGCGGGGATGCGAACCCGGTTCACCAGATTATGAGTCCACTGCTCTTAACCACTATACCACACTGGCTCGCCCAGAACTCACAGCCAAGATGGTTTCTGCAGCCTCAGCTTCTGAGTTCATAGAATTGGAAGGTACCCCCATGGGTCACTCAATCCATCCTGCCGCAATGCAGAAATCACAGCCCAATAATCCCCAGCAATCAGTCAGCCAACCTCGAGAAACCTCCACTGAAGGAGAGCCCACCACCTTTCCTACTACACAAGCCAAAGCTCCTGCTCCTGCACAGGAAAGGAAAATAGTTAAAATGAGGTTGGTTGTTTTGTTGCCTGTGACCTTCTGCTTTAGATGAAGGATGGGGAACACCGTAACTCTCCAGATGTTATTCAGCTAGAACTTCCATCACCCCGATCACTAGCCATGGTGGCTGAGGCTGATGGGAGTTGGGGTCTGAGAACATCTGGAAAAGGGGTCAGCAAACTTTCTCGGCAGCGGGCCCGTCCACTGTTCCTTAGACATTGTGGGGGCTGGACTATATTTGGGGGGGGGGATGAACAAATTCCCATGCCCCACAAATAACCCAGAGATGCATTTTAAATAAAAGGACACATCATTCTACTCATGTAAAAACACACTGATTCCGGGACTGTCCATGGGCAGGATTTAGAAGGCGATTGAGAGTGTTCATGCTGGAAAGCTTGGCAAAGAAACATTGCGCATAAGAGCCTACAGGAAAAACCTCAGCAGGCTTTAATTAAATTTAATTAATTTTGACGAGGGTGTGTGGGAACTGAAATCAATGGAACATACATTTATCACCATTTATATGCTTGCATTTAGCTGTGTCACATACTCTTGACTCCCACCCACAACATCATTAATGTGGCTTTCTGTTCCCTCTGGCTAATGGTTTCGGTCTTTTTGAAGCAGCAAGTTTCAAAACCTAAGTGTATCATTCCAGAACTGCAATCCAAAACACAAATACTAAGCCCCAATGAAGACAGTGGGACTTACTTCAGAGCAAATGTGCATAAGATCACATTGAAGAGCTAAATTACATTCTCAGTATGGTTAATTTGAAGTACATTTCATTAGAATCAATAAATATGTGTAGGTTTGAGGCTCCATATACAATACTTGTTATTAGCAAGTACTGTATATTAGTGCCAAATTAGTGATAGTGACAGGTTCCTCCCACCACTAAAAAAAGAACCAAAATTCTATACAATGCTTAAACATTAGAATTATACTAGATATGTGGCCTATAATGTTAATTATAATGATTATTTGTACAGTGTTACAACGACTAGGCACTGTATAGTAAATATATTAAAAGGAACAAGCTTTATAATCTAAAAAATGGTGCAAGTTCCTTACTTGACTCGGAATGGGCTTTTATATTTATTCTGTAGAAATATTTCTGTCTTTTTTGAAGATTTGACTTACAACTTGAGGTGTCACCAATTCTACAGAGTGGGCAATGGCTTAGCTGCTTTTGCTGGAGAGTTCCAGTGATAGGATGCTATTATTTAAAGTGAGGAATTGTTCCCTTGTCTTCTTGGTTGTGAAAGAGACATGGAAATAATCACTTCAAAATGAAATTTTGAAATCTAGACTTGGGGAAAGCTTGCATAAGGAAATAAATTTGAGCATACTGCTTTCCTGCACTGATAAATAGTTCACGTTAAATGACTTCTCTATTTAGTAGCACATTTCTCTGTGAATGATAAAAATAGTACTGTGAAATTGCTGTGATCAAAGTGATAGTGTTGTCCGTCTTTCAGCCTGAAATACCAGTAAAGCCCAACAGAAACTTGACACTCATGTTGAACAGGATTCTTACTTTTTACTAATCATGGGGGGGGGGGGATAGTTGCGAATGGATTCATCCATTCTACCTGCACGTAAAGCTATCAGGAAAATATTGATTGGAAGCAAAGCAAAAATTAGCGGGTCCCTGCAAGGAACAGGAAATGAGCTTGGTTTATACTATTTAATATGTTCAGCTTAAATTTAAAACCCAATGAGTTATTAATCTCCTTTTGTAAGATTTACCTTTTTAATAGTCGGCCAACCTCTTCATTGCCTGTTAGGGTTTGTTTTTGAAAAATCAAAGAACAGATCTTATCAGGTGGGGAGAACAGAGACTGAAAAGTGCTTCAATTAGCAGTTTTTCATGCAGAATCAAAGAATCCAGTTCCATGGAGCATTCTATATAAATAATCTTGACATAATTTAAATCGATACGCTGGATGGGGGGTTAGCTGTAAGAGGAGTGCTGTAACCAATGTGCTATGTATTAGGGGGCTGAATCTTCAAGCCTAGGATCTTACAAATAATAGCGTAGAGCCCTCGAATCCATTTAATCTCATTTTAATATTCTCATTTATATATTCTCATGTTCTGATTTTTCCAGGGGAAAGTGTGCAGCTACCTTTGACGCGATGCGCTTACTCACGCTTTTGCAATTATTTAACAAAGCGGGGGCGAGTAGTGTAATTGGAACCCTGGGAACTAATATTTTTGTCTGTATTTATGTACCAGACGAACAAAGAGTCGCTACCACCAGCATCCCACACCTGGTGTGATTCCTCTTTTGCTCAGTCTTGGCTTTGTTAAGTTTTGCTTCTTAAGAATCCTGGGCTGTAATGCTACCAGCAATAGTCGTCATGGATGTTAACTCAAC
The DNA here is from genome assembly GCF_964252035.2 of Podarcis erhardii. Lineage (NCBI taxonomy): Eukaryota > Metazoa > Chordata > Lepidosauria > Squamata > Lacertidae > Podarcis > Podarcis erhardii. Next base: position 33,381,965 of record NC_138497.1, on the reverse strand, counting down.
AGCAAAATTCGCCCAAGGTTGTTGATAAGTCATGCAAATCGCATTAATCTAAACAGTGTCACTGGGATATTTCACCTTTCCCAGAAAGGAGTGACTTTTGATAGATTGATTGAAACCCAGGAACCCACTGCTTATTCCTGCTTTCACCTTTAAACTCTGACTCAACCACTTTTTTTCCATTTCCTTAGAAACACTAAACAGTTGGTGCTACTGTTTTGGCACTACCTTGAGTTTTCTTGATCACAGCAGTTGAGGAAATAAAGAAATTAGTGGGGGTTCCCTTCTGACATTCTTCATTTCATGTTCCAATGAAATTCAACATTTTGAGTGCCGCTACCTTCTTTGAACCATGATAAAAAGGCAGTTAATAATAAAATATTGAAATTTGCTTCCATTTTAGCATGCGACTTAACCAAACCCCTTTTCAACCTCCATTTGATTGATTACTGGCTGGGATAAGTTTATACTGAAATCTTTCCTTTGTCCTCTTTATCCCTTGCTCACCGTTTCATTCTTTGCATGTCAATTATTAACGCCGTGACGTTTCTTGTTGCTGCAGTAACTTTGTTTCAATGCAACTGTTGCCAGGTGAATTTTGTTGGGTAGCTCGATTGGAACATTTGCCAGTATTTTATGAGATATATCAGGAAGGAACTGTGATAGACAGCTTGTGGCGGTTTAGAATTTTATTAGAATTCTGTTCCTATTCTGCCTTTGTGTATTACAAAAACCACCTGTGCCCTCGTACTCTGACCATGACTTGACACAAGTTAAAATTACACATTCGCACGTAATAGACAATATACTTGACAGACAAAAAGTGTGTGTGTGTGGTTTGCATGTGGCATAAATATGGGCAACATTACGAATGCATCAGCATTAAAATCTATTTCATTTCCCCATTAACTTTTGCGTTGTAGGTGTGGATCATACCATGTCAGCATTTACAAACAATGCAGAAATATAATAAAACTAGGTCTCAATTCCTCCCACCTAAGTCTAGTAAATATTACTTATCTGAAATGGTTGGGGGAATAAAAGAAAAATCATGTTCTTCTTGTCTGAAAGCTGAAGAATTTTTGTTTGCATTGCAGTCTGACAAGTCAGAAGTCCTTGAGGACACATAAAAACAGAATATGGAATATCTTCTTGCTATGTGTGAATTTAGGATAACTAACCTATATTTTAAACGTGTAAATGGGTTTCCCACTTTCGGCTGAGGCAAATTTAAAATAGCTATATAGCTAAGATCAGTTGCTTTAAATCAGTGGCCAAAATCAAGCTATAGATTACTCAAGATATGGCTGCACATCTAGATATTTTAGCTGGACTTCCAAAATGTCCAAATTCTGCATGTAGGCATAGTCTGTGTTGCTTTCATTGCATGAAACTGAGTATGACAGCAATTTTCAGAAATAAATTTTGGACTAAAGGAATCAATCTGTGTGTTTTTCCCCAGATTGCTCACTACCATCCCCTGGTTTTGCATATATGTTTTCCAGTGTGGATCAGCATCGCAACAATAAAAAATACTAAAAGTCAGAAGAATCAGGGAAGGGTGAGATCACCCTTTGCCAACCTAGATTGCACGTTCAAAAGGATTGTCAGATGTATTACAGATTAGTTAATCCAATTATATTAAGTAGATAAAATAGGTTTCTCCCCACTATTTTTTCCTAAGCTGTCTTCTTCCCGATAAGGGGAATGGAAGACTTGCTTAGAACTGTCAAACATACCGTAGTTTAGTGGAAGTTTCTGTTTTGTGTTCAGCTACAAATATAGCAGACAAACCTATCTATATATGATATCTATTATTTTGGTACAGTTCATCATTGATAGCAAATTCAGGTGAGACCTGCTTTACATTACACAAGTCCTTACTGTTGTCTTCTTGCCATATTCACATAAAGTAGCACCAAATAACTAAAGATAACACCAATTTCTAAAGATGATGCTGGGCAAAGGGGGGGGGGGAGTAGCTTTGTGAGGAAAGGCATTCTCTCTCAAACTGAAACTTGTTACAAATTTTGGATTTCTTTTGCCCCAAGTCATATTAACAATGAAATGGTGCATAGAAAACCCAACATATCAAGTTATGATTCCTTAAGAAGCATTATTTCTTGTTTACCTTTATTGGTCACCTCATAAATGGAATTCTCTAGGCACTAACATAATTCATTTCTTTTGTGTTTGCAGGTTGAGAATGGGTATGTGTTTCACTCAGGGCTTTGAGGTACAAAATAATGAACTTTGCTTTAAATTTTATGTATAAAATTGAAAACACATCAGTGTTAGAAATCCACTTTCATGGGCATTGTGTGGGCTGTTCGGGCTGGCTTTTTTATTTGTTTGCTTGCCCTGTAATGTCTCTTAATTGATATTGTCTCTCTTAATGAACAGAGACTTGATTATTGTCAAGCTTCTCTACTTAAAAGCTGGCTGAACAGGCTTTTTATGGTGATTCTACCCAAGACATAAGGAAGGAAGGACATGAAAGGGTGAATATTCAGCCTGCCTTAATCCTTGTTTTCAGTAAGATGGTGTCTTTAATGTGAACTAATTAGTGGATAGACTTAAATTCCTGTAGACTTGTCCTTTGTTGGGTTGTGATGCACAGCTTTGCTTACATAAGAGAATCAAAAAATCTATTTTACATTGCTTTCTTTTTCTAACACATTTTAATGAGTTTTAATAACAAAATATTTGGAACAACGTCAAGAATCAATATATAAACAACCACATAATCATCTATCTTAATATTATTTCAGATATTCTGACTTAATTTCAAGCATGTTGTTATCCCACACATAAGGAAATCTGAATGATACAGTGAACACCCAAAATGTCATGACTAAAAGACATTTCAAGTGGAAGTTAGTAACAGACAAATAATGTTAAAAAATGAAAACTAAGGAAAGTGCTGGTGTATTCTGACATGCATATCAGTATGTATAGCCTAAAAGTGGGACACCTCTGTTTTTGACATTCATAACATTCTTCTTTAGGTTTAACAGCATTCATGTGTGAATGTCAACTTTATCAGATTTTCAGCATTTACTGTTACCTGGATATGAGGTTATTTTAAAATTTTAAGCAGTAGAAAAAATACATATTTCCATCATTTGCTTATTCGGAAAATTGTATCCTGTGTTGTAACATTTATCAACTTGATGTCAGAAATTTCAGATAATTTCCACTTTTGGTATATGTCAAAAATATGTCTTAAAATAAGTAAGTTAAATAAGCAGTTGGTTGTTTATGGGGCTGAACCAAATGTGCTGAGATGAAAAGACATATTTGCTAATTTCCCTAGAATGTATTGCTTTTATTTCATATTGTATAATGAAGTTTCCCACTTGTGTGTCTTGTGAATTCTCACACGCATACAACTTAAGGCTATTCCAAATCGTGGTAAAATATAATAAAGAGAAATATGACATGGCAAGTCCATTATAGGCATTTGAAGAATATATATTTACCACAGAAATGAAGGGGGTGTAATGTGGTATGTTTTACTGGGGTGTTAATGCTCTACAAGAGTAGGCAAGCATTTAAGACACTCAGGACACTTCATCAGAGTTTTGTTAAACTCAAACTGAATCTTGTTGCACAAGCATAATAAAATTCAGTATTAGAGGTAATATTTCTTTCTTTGGATCTCACTTTTTCTGGATCAACACAGAAGCAGCTAGAACAAACCATCCTTGTAAGTTTGTAGTTGATGCACACATGCCGCCATGTTGAGTGAATTTTGAGGCCTGCTGGAGCAGCAAATACATGTTTAGGTAGAATGCAATATGCTAACTGCTGCACCAGTGTAACATTATAAACCTTCCAAGAAGGTATGCCAGCACAAATATTTAGGATGGGGGAATCTGAAACTTAAATTGAACATATATGTAGTAACTGTGCTTTTGTTATTGAAACTCCCCAACGAAGCTTTACTGCATTTATCACCTGTATTATTTATAGGAGATAATTACTGCAAAACAGCTGGCTGTTGGTTTTAGTGAGCATCAGTTGTTCTCCTGTCCCAGCTGTGAGCTAATAAGGACAGTCAACACATCTGTTTCAACAGCTGGTAATTAACAAAAGCCTAATTGCTGCAACTCTTTTAACATCCAGTCTGTGAAAAGAGGAAAGATGTGGAAGAATATTATTGACTTTGTGTTCTGCACTTTCTGTGACCAGTTTCTTTCTTTCTTACTTTTTCTTTCCCCTTCCTTTCTCCCTTCCTTTTACTTTGAACACCAAGGCCTTTGTCTGATGCATTGAATGGCAGGAGAACACAATATGGTAATCCAGAGCTTAAGATTTTTGGATCTTTGTTGGTGTTTCTTATTGCAACATTTCTTTGCTACGTTGCAAGATAAAATGGATCAAAAGCATTTGCGGAGTTCCGCGTAAAAGCCAAAATCCATAGCAATCTAACCCAAAGCGATACGAGTCACAGAAGTTGCAGCCTCCGAAAGAAGTCGCTGTGTGCCCACCTCTTGATGCAACTTGTGTACAATTGAACCTCCTCATTAACAGGATTTGGTGATCGGGTGAATAATTTTTCTTCCTCAGCTAAGCACGTCAGGCAACATCATATCTAAAAACAAAATAAATATAAATAAATAAATAAATAAAATCACTGCTTCTTTATAGGCAGTTGGCAGGACAACTGTCAAATCTAATTGCATCCTGGGGTAACACAGAGGAGCTGTGTGCTCAACATAGCTGTCAACGTTTCCCCTTTTTTAAAGGAAATTGCCTTATTCCGAATAGGATTTCTCGCAAAAAAAGGGAAAAGTTGACAGCTATGGTGCTCAAGGGCTAGTCAACTGAGTCCTAAAGGGGATGTGAAAACCTCAGAGATTTTGAGTGTAAATGCATGAGGGAAGCATTTTTTCACTCCAGTTTCCTTTCTTTTTAGCTATTTTTCTCCACCATCCTGGTGGTTCACCTATCCTTGGGGGGGGGTGTTATATGTGTTTTCCACTTTAAAGATCAGGTTTGCAGCACTTGAGTGCTTTTGAATCCAATTCTGTCAAATGGCATTTGTGGCCTGAAGTACCTTCTCCCACAATAAAAAAACCCCACCCAAAAAACAGTGAAAGGAAGTCTTAAGTAAGTGCTGGAAGTTCAACAGGAAGGGGGCCCTCTCCTTGATAAAGAAGCTCAGCTCCTGTGGTCCACATCCTGATAATGTACCAGTTAGACTGCTATGCTTTAATGTGTTATATATGGGACTGTCTTTGAACACTTCCATTTAGCCATTGTTGACCAGGGGCCATTCAGAGCACAGAGTAATATCCAGCTATGTTATACTCAGAGTAAGTCCACTGGATGGAGCTAAGCAACTTAAGCCCATCCATTTCAGTGAATCTACCATGATTTTCAATAGGTCTACTCATGCACAGGTTATGTTTGGATATCATCCGTATGTTGCCCTTTCTTATAAAACTGCACTGGCTTCTGCTTCCAAGCCCAAATCAAAGTGCTGGATCCTTAATTGTTTTTAAACACTGCATGGATTCAGTAATGTATAAAAATAAAAATAATTAGTAGCAGTAGTCTCAGAGGTGGGTTATGGGGTGTAGAGCTTTGGGAGTGCCACAGGGGGCGCCACAACAATGATGTAGAATGGAAGACGGGGGGGGGCACCACATTTTGTCATTGCACAGTGCACCGCTAAAATTTGAGACCCCAAGGTCCTCCACTGGTAGTATTTTATTTAAAATTATTCTATCCCACCATTCCTCCATAGAGCCTAAGACAGTAAACAACAAAGATAATACCGTAACAATTAACAAACATCCCTTAAAGCTTAATTGTAAACAGTGACAAAATGCTCTATATTTATGGGGTATATTGCTTCTATAGGGATGCGGGTGGCGCTGTGGTCTAAACCACAGATCCTAGGACTTGCCGATCGGAAGGTCGGCGATTCGAATCCCCGCAATGGGGTGAGCTCCCGTTGCTCCATCCCTGCTCCTGCCCACCTAGCAGTTCGAAAGCATGTCAAGTACAAGTAGATAAATAGGTACCGCTCCGGCGGGAAGGTAAATGGCGTTTCCGTGCCCTGCTCTGGTTCACCAGAAGCAGCTTAGTCATGCTGGCCACATGACCTGGAAGCTGTCTGTGGAGAAATGCCGGCTCCCTCGGCCAGTAAAGCGAGATGAGCACTGCAATCCCAGAGTCGTCTGCAACTGGGCCTAACAGTCAGGGCTACCTTAACCTTTATTGCTTCTATATATGGAGGTTCTGTTCTTAGCTATAGCAGTTGATGTGCATAGATGTCCTTTATGACATTGTTAGGGATAGATGCATCTGTCCATTTTGATTACTCCCGCTTTCTCATTTTTCCAGTCTTAAGTTTAGTTTTCCACATTTCCACATCAGTCTGTTGTTTTTTTTAATAATGAAAAAGTCCTCATGAAAACTCATAATAATAATAATAATAAAATTTTATTTGTATCCCGCCCTCCCTGGATAAAGCAGGGCTCAGAGTGGCTAACAACAGGTAAACAACAGAGCAGCTAACAACATCAGCATTGTAGTGTGAATTTCTTCTAATATACACATCTTTCTAATTTTGCCCAATATACACCTTTTTGCAAAGCAACTTGGCCTAATAGAAAGCATTTATTATGCTGTCTTCACAAATATATGCATTTTATTGTAATACATGTATTTATTTATTTTTACCGTATTACCTGTCTGGAGAACTGCATGGCAGAATTCAGATTAGTGCAGATTTTGAAGGATGGCTGTGCCTTGGCTTGCATATTTGGGCTCAACATGTGTGAAGTAGTAGGTTTACCTATCATTGTGGACTGAATCGATTCCCCCCCCCCCATGGTTCCATTAGGGCAGGACTTCCACCAACAGAGGGGAGAGGGGCAGAACCAGGCAGGGTTAGGTGGAAGAACACCTCTGCCCCATCCAAACCCCCTTCAGCACAGCAGATTGAGGGAAATCAATGGCACCCAAGCTAGTCATTACTATACTAAGTACCCATTGATCTAGTATTTCATTGGGTACGGATATTGAAATTGCACAAATCATCAGTAATGTCCCACACTTAAGGTACAAAGAAAGTAAAGACTATATTATAGATTATTTATTCTTCCATTTTATTGACTGGGCAGAATTATGAAATACTTTTCATGGACTCGCAATATTGCAATTCAATCTGGTAAATTGTTTAATACTTTCATTTTGTTTTTGCCAGAAATACGCTCATTCTTTGCGATTCAAAATGACTTGATTAAACTTGCTGGAATAACATTTCGGTTGGCAAATAGCTCTGTACAGTCAGTTATCCAATTGTCTTTTCGTTATGTTGAAAGGTAGAGAGGAAACAGGACCCAAGTGCTTGCCATTCACTGAATGGAGATTGCCTAACCTTCAAAACATTTCTGGCGTGACAGGTTCACTTCAGCAGGTGTTCAGGAGCTGAACTGTAAGGTAGTCACAGTGACAGCAGATGAGATCCTTTGAACAAACAAAAACAAAAGTATTGGCAAAGATTCCAAATGCAGAAGGGCATTGGCATGTAGGGGAAAGTTTACAGTTCGATTTTAACAGACTGCGGGTTTGCACACGGTAGTTTGGTTTGCAGCGGCTGATATTTGCTCTCATTGGCATCTTTCGAGATCATTGCAAAAAAGTGGTTAAAAGCAGGGGTAAATTTGGCAAAATCGTTGCCAAGGGATCATAAGAATTTTTGCTCTAATAGGGAGCTGTCATGTGTGTGCTCAAGACAAGAAAAAACATCCATTTATTTTAACAGTGCAAGATTTTACAACCTTAGATGTTGCATTGCTATCCCGGTGTGGAATGGAATTAAGAAGGATCTGGAAGTATGGAATAGATTAAAACTATCCTTCTGGGGTAGAATCTCAATGATTAAGATGTTAGTGCTACCAAAGATGCTGTTTTTATTCCAGATGTTACCAATATTAAAAGGAGTGGCGATTTTTAAGGAATGGCAAAGGACGATCTCTAGATACATATGGCAGGGCAAAAAGCCGAGAATTAAATATAAATTACTAACAGATGCAAAAGAAAGGGGAGGCTTTGCCCTGCCAGATCTGAAGCTATACTACGAAGCATCGTGTCTTTGCTGGCTAAAAGAATGGATTAAACTTAAAAATACAAAACTCCTAGATCTGGAAGGATTCGACAACAGATTCGGGTGGCACGCGTATCTTTGGAAAGAAAAGAAGAAGGGATATAAAACCTTTGAAAACCACATCTTCCGGAAATCGCTATGGGAAGTTTGGGACAGATACAAAAATATATTGGAAGGGGGGGGTGCCACATTGGCTATCCCCGTTAGAGGTCATGGGGGTCAAAAAAGAAAATATGAGAAGTGATTGGATTACCTATGGAGATTTGGTGGAGAAAGAAGGAGGAAAGTGGAGACTAAAACCATACGAACAAGTTAAAGAATACGTCTTTGATTGGCTGCATTACCATCAAATAAATGAAATGTTTAAAAAGGATGTGAAAGAAAAGGGGTATAAAGAAAAAGATTCGAGATACCAAATAGAGATAGTGAATAACGACTCCAAAACAATTTCTAAAATGTATAAAATTTTGTTAGAATGGCACACAATAGATGAGGAGGTGAAAGTAGTTATGATTCAATGGGCCAAAGATTTAGGATACAACATAGACCTTGGTGATTGGCAGAAAATATGGAATGAAAATTTGAAATTTACGGCATGTGCTACATTAAAAGAAAACGTAATGAAGATGGTTTACAGGTGGTATATGACACCTGCAAAATTAGCAAAGATGTACAAAATCTGTAATAAATGTTGGAGGTGTAAGGAGAAGGAAGGTACATTTATACACATGTGGTGGGATTGTAAAAAAGTAAGGGGGTTCTGGGAGATGATACACAATGAACTAAAGAAAATGCTAAAATATAGCTTTGTTAAGAAACCAGAACTCTTCCTGCTGGGAATAACAAGAACGGATATAAGTAGGAGAGACTGTAAACTGTTTCAATATGCTACCGTCGCAGCAAGGACATTGTTGGCCCAGAGGTGGAAACAAGAAGAGGTTCCGACTTTGGAGGAATGGAGGTCAAAACTAACAGACTACGCAGAGTTAGACAAATTAACAGGGAAAATTAGATACCAAAAAGACCAGAAATTCTTCTTTCTTTCCTTCCTTCCGAAGGACCGAACATTCTTTATGTATGCAACAACGGCAGCAAGGATACTCATCGCAAAAAACTGGAAAACTCAAGATCTACCCACACTGGAAGAGTGGCAGATGCAACTGATGGACTATATGCAACTGGCCGAGATGACAGGCAGAATCCGTAACCTGGGAGAAGAGAAGATGGAGGAAGACTGGGAGAAATTCAAGAAGTATCTACAAAAACATTGTAATTTGGTTGAATGCTAAGAAGGATGCTAGATTATAAAAAACTGGCCACCACTAAATTAGATCTGAAATTTGATGATAAGTGAGACTAAAGAAAATATAAAATTTTTTGGAAGAAGTGCTAGATTATATTTGAATGAGTGGACATGAGATTGTAAACAAGTTGATAATTTGTTTGGAAAAAACTTTTAACGATGTAAATGGGAGCGGGAGACGTGAGGAAGTCCAGAGAAGTGATGAAATTATGTCTGTGATAGAAGTAAGACTGTTTATTATTTGTGCATTTATATTTAAAAACTTTAATAAATATTTATAAAAAAAAAAAAAGACCAGAAATTCATTGAGGACTGGGGGAAATTTACAGAGTATTTGAAAAACATATGTGAGGATAGTACAACGCCAGCGTGTTTCAAAGAAGCTTTGTGAAAATAGAAGGAGTATTGCCAAAAGGCAAGCAAGGATAGAAATATAATATTTAATGGCAATATCTAAAGAAGGAATGTGAGGAGAGGATTTGAACTACGAAAGATTGTCAGAGAAGTTGAGGGAGGTCCAAACAATGTGAAATATGTGATATATAAATGGATTGGTTTATTATTATTTTTTATGGAAAAACTTCAATAAAAATTTATTATATGAAACAGATGTTGCATTGCTATGAATTCACAATTCTCCTTTTTCTTCCTATTTGTTTATTTATTTCCTTGCTTGACACACCACCTTTCCATTAGCACGCTCAAGGCAGCTAACAGAATCAGCGCTGTGCAAAACAGTTGCCGCAAGTCATTTCAGAATGGCTGGGAACAGAGTTAGGCATCTTTTTGTGACATGTTAAAATAATCTGATAGATAACATGAGAGCTGCCTCCTGCTGGCAAATGATTGTGCTGGGTGGCCAAAGCAAGAGTGGCAAATGGCAGACTAGCAATAATGGCAGGGATGTTGTTCGCCTGGTTGGCTCTTGGTCTGATCTAAAAGAGCTCTTGTTTCCATTGGTAAATTGGAGGCTAGTATGTTCAGTAGCAGGGACGCGGGTGGCGCTGTGGGTAAAACCTCAGCGCCTAGGACTTGCCGATCGTATGGTCGGCGGTTCGAATCCCCGTGGCGGGGTGAGCTCCCGTTGTTCGGTCCCAGCTCCTGCCCACCTAGCAGTTCGAAAGCACACCTAAGTGCAAGTAGATAAATAGGTACCGCTTTATAAGCGGGAAGGTAAACGGCGTTTCCGTGTGCTGCTCTGGTGCCGGTTCGCCAGAGCAGCTTCGACGCTGGCCACGTGACCCGGAAGTGTCTGCAGACAGCGCTGGCTCCCGGCCTCTAGAGTGAGATGAGCGCACAACCCTAGAGTCTGTCAAGACTGGCCCGTACGGGCAGGGGTACCTTTACCTTTACTTTATGTTCAGTAGCTAATATCTAAAATGTCCCTAACATAATTAAATTGCTGGCTGTCAAAAAAAAAAAAAAAAAAAAATGGGGAGTGGAGGGTTTTCCCAGTGCTCTCCATGCTCCTGTCTTTGCTGCAAGCTTTGGAAGTTACTTTTGTAAGAAGCTGAGTGCTAAGTCAAGAGCCATTTCCATGACTTGATTATGTACCATCCAGAGGAAACAGATGCATACAATTGACTTCTATCAGAATATTAATATTTCCTACTTGAGCCGCAACATTTGTGGCAAAGAAAAAATATCAATTACTTAAGGCTGCTCTTCTAACCCCACTTACATGAGAGTAAGCTCCATTGAATTCAGTAGGACTTACTTCTGTGGAGACATGGATAGGAGTGCACTGAATATTATCGGGGAGCCCTCTCCTTTTGCGCCACAGATCTGGCCTTCCTTTATGGCTGACACAGAAACCAAGTTTGCTAGCAGAGAAGCAAACGAGTGACCCATCCCTCTTCTGCCAGTCCGGTCACTTGGCTACATGGAATTCCTTGTTGCTTATGGCAACCAGGTGAGTTGTTAAATACAAAGCTGAGCAGTATCAGAAGACGCTGCCCCCCCCCACCTCCAATAGGAAAACTCTGAATCATGAGAATGCAGTGGTTCATTCCTGAACCAGACATTACAATTTGGAGAGGATCTGTACCCAAGTATACCTAAGCAGATCCTGTGAATAAAAATCATAATGTTGAAAGGAGAAAGTATTTACCTTTGATGTTAAAGCACATTTCTTTTCATCTTCAAGCTAGCATAATCTACTACAGTGGTACCTTGGGTTAAGAACTTAATTCGTTCTGTAGGTCCGTTCTTAACCTGAAACTGTTCTTAACCTGAGGTACCACTTTAGCTAATGGGGCCTCCCGCTGCTGCTGCACCACAGCATTGCGATTTCTGTTCTCATCCTGAAGCAAAGTTCTTAACCCGAGGTACTATTTCTGGGTAAGTGGAGTCTGTAACCAGAAGCATCTGTAACCCGAGGTACCACTGTAGTTAAGTTTGCCCTGGGATGTTCCATTTTCTGCGTTTGGACAAAACCTCTCTCTTTGTCCTAGGAGATGCCACTATCTCTCAGACACCCTGTTCAGTGTGCATTCCTTGATTGCCCATCATCACCAGTGCTTTTAATTCAGGAAGAATAAAGAAGAAGCCAAGGGGGAAAGTGGTGCCAAGGAAACGCTGCCTCTAAGCAGGACCAAAAAGAAATATGATTTTTTTATTTTAAAAAATGCATTGTATGCAACAGTAGTTATATTCAATGTGGGCTAAGGCTACATTCATATCACAGAGCTGTAGTTTGTTAAGAGTGCTGGGAACTGTTAGAAAAAAGAAAGTGTCCCAGCTAAAGAAGATTGGCAAGTTAAATTAACGGAATACGCTGAAATGGCAAAACTGACAGTGAGATTAAGAGAAAGAGATGACAACGAATTTAAGGAAGAATGGAAGGACTTTACAGCATATCTACAGAAGCAATGTACACAGGTTAATACATTGGCAGCGTTTTGAGAATACTTGTAATTTTATTATGACTGGACAATAAGTAATTCAAATGGTTTAAACTTTATAATGGACATGTAGTACATTGATATACAATGGAATCAAGGAAGGGAATAGGGTGGAGTCAATCTGTTTTGTTTTGTTTTTATTGTTGTTTGCTTTGTTTTAGTTATGGAAAATTAATAAAATGTTATGGGGGGAAAGAGTGCTGAGAGCTCTGAAGAAATCCCTATTCTGCTCCCAGGATCAACAATCAACCCCTCTCTACAGGGAACTCTGGGGATTGTAGTTCTGGAAGGGGAAGCACCCTTTATATCTGCAGGTGTGGCAGCAGATATGCTGGACCGTTGTTTTGCCTTGATAATGGCCTGGATGAGAGCCAATAAACTGAAGCTCAATCCAGATAAGACTGAGGCACTGTTAGTGGGTGGTTCCCTAGACCTTACGGATGAGGGGGTGCCTGTTCCTGATGGAGTTATACTCCCTCTGATGGAGTAGGTACATACCTTGGGGGTAGTTCTGGATCCATTGTTGTTGCTTGAGGCTCAGGTAGCCTCTATCCCTCTAAAACCTCCATTTTCACTCAAAAATCAAAACTGCAGAATATCTGGTGCATTCCTAATACTGGATCTAGGGAAGAGATTATGGGGACAAAGTAGTTTTCAAACATTTGCCATAAGCAAATTAGAAGTAAGCAGCACATAAGCGGCACACAAAACACTACCAAACCATTCTACGTTCTAAATCTTATATTAATAATCCAAAAATTGAGAGAACAAGGATTATTGGATTATTAATATAAGATTTAGAACATAGAATGGTTTGGTAGTGTTTTGTGTGCTGCTTATGTGCTGCTTACTTCATACTGGTCTACTACAAGAATTGGCAGCATAGGTTCATTTCTTTAGTATAAGCAAATTAGAAAGCAATTGGGGTTGTTGTTGTTGTTTTGCCAATGAGAGGCAGCAGTGTTACAAGAACGACAGTAGATTAGATTAAATGTAGAACAAAGGTTTCTAACTGAAAGTTTTAAGTCATAGAAACTTGTCAACGAACTTTTTAAAGAAGACCTTAGATAAACAGTTGTCAGAGCTGCTTAAGGTATAATGATTCCTGTCTTAGTGTGGCAGGGGTTGAACTGGATAATCCTTGAGATTCTTTCCAGCACTGCAATTCTAGGCAAACAACATTGTTCTTTAGCTTTCCTAAAATACCATATCCATTAAAATCTTTCTTAGTAGACTACTGCATATTGCTGTCACATTTCAAAGTTCCAAATGACATTCAAAGTAAACCCACTGAAATCAATGGACATGACTTGATTAAGTTGATTAATTTCGATGGGCGTCCTCTGCGCATGACATCACCAAAAAGATCTCGGTTGATGCAGAATTTGCCTGTAGTCTCATATGCCTGTTGCCCTGGAATTACAGAAGCACCGGGGGGGGGGAGCACCTTGCCCCACGCCATTGGCCAAGAGAATTATCAAGTGCTATTCAAGCAAGAACACCAGTCAGGAAAGATCAACCTGGCTCAAATTGGGTATAAATCATTATACATCATCACTTTGTTTTGGCCTTGATAAACTCATCTCTCACTTCTGCCTTTTTCTTTCACTCCCCCTTTCTTGTGTGTCTTGTCTTTTTTAGTTTCGTAAGCCTAATGGCAGGGCCTTTCTCTGTCTCTCTTTTTATTGACAAGAGACAAAAAGGGAGGTTAAAAATCTGGCATAGAAATACATGGCAAATGAGAGAATGGTATTTGCTAGCCAGCTATTTTATTGCAGTGCAAACTTCCCAGGTAAGATTTAAGAACTTACTTACTTATCAAACCTTTATTAGGCATTATGCATTATGCAAATAAAACCATAAAAGAGAAAATAACATATAAAAGCCTTGAAATGTATATAAAAAAGGCAGCAGATGGCTACATACATATATATATATATACATATAAAATCAGTGGTTTTCCTTGTTAACCTGAATTATGATTTAAGAACATAATAATAGCCTGCTGGATCAGGTCAACGGCCCATATCGTCCAGCATCCTGTTCTCTCTGTGGCCAACCAGATGCCTGTGATAAACCAGGAAGCAGGACATGAGCACAAGAAGACTCTCCCCTTCTGTGCTTTCCAGCAACTGGTGCTCGGAAGCATTGTGGAAGCATTGCTGTCTCCACCTATGGAGGTAGACCATAGCCATCATGGCTAGTAACCATTGATAGTCTTCTCCTCCAGCTCATTGAAATGCTAAACTGAAAGGAAGTGGGGGCTCGCAAGATTGTGTTCCATATGATAACAATAAATATCCAGCCCTAGATATCAGGAATAAGCCAGCTTCGTAACATCTAATTTTCTATATGCATGGATTTTTATGATGCTGGTTTATTTGTATTTGTATGTGTCCCCCTCTCCATCTGAGATGCTACAACCAAGACACAGGTTTACCACCTTAGTGAGGATTGGGCTTCTGTCACAGGTAGCAGGCACCTAAATCCCAGATTGGAATGTTTGCTATTGTCTCTGCCTTACCAGAATTCGGCTTCCATCCTACACATTATACTCAGGAGATTAACTGCAAGCCTATTATTATTATTATTTTCCTCTTTCTCAGGGACTGATTGCCTTGAATCCATTTACGTCAATTCTCCCTTCTCTTATGTTGCAATAAACTAGAAGCTAATCTTGTGAAGTAGTACCAGACCAGTATGGGTTTAAGTGAAAGGAGAATCCAGACCTACATCTCCTGACCTTTATCCTAAAAGGATATCAGGTGTGATACCTCTCTAAAGAATCGAACTGGTAATCTCTTGGTGAGTGGGTGTGTCTGCTACAAACATTTCCTTCCAATCTACGTTTCAATTGCAGTTCACAGTACACTGAAAATTGTCAAGGATGTTAATTATTGGCCTCTTGGAACAACCCACCTACTTTGATTCAGGCATGTTTTCCCCAATATTTAAGAAGATTGGTTCACAAACGGTACAGTATAATTATAAAAAATAGCTTGGTTTGGCTAACATTCTTTTGTGGTTTTATATCTGTGAGCCTAAAAGGTTCAACACATAAATGGCTCAACCTGCAAATGGAATTTTAACTGCTTAATTCCAGGAATCAACTGTTTGCCTGTTCATGGAAGCAGAGTAAATGCCATTGTGCACATTTAACAGAGGAAGCAAGCACCTAGAGTTTTAGAGCAAATTCCTTGGCCAGGCGTGCATTGTTACCTCATCCTCTGCTTAGTATGGTGTTGTTTCAGAGCTGCAAGGCTGGCTCAGTACATTTTGCTGTCTGGGGGTGAAGGATAAGATGGTGCCCTGTAGAAAAGCTGACTAGAATGGTAGCTGAATCATACTTCAACAGAGGAGATGAGGTAGAGGCCCGCCATACCCGAGGCACAGGGAGACAGGCTGCATGGCACATAACTCTGTCCTCACCTGCTGCCTATAGCAACAGCTCACTCTACCTAACAGTAGGGCTATCCTAACAAAATTATTGTGAGATATTGCATCTGGTCAGCTTTTCCTTGCAGTACTCTTCTATCAGGAATACATTCTGTGGGATTGGATAAGGTAAATGCCTGAAAGAGTGCTGTGCGAAAAGGAACCCACAGATACAATGATTTAGCCATGGTATTTTTTGCATACTTCACAACCAGACAGGACACAAGAATGCTCTAGGCGAGATTGCCTTTGAAAAATGTTTGGACACTTCGGTTGTTATAGAATGAGGCTTCCAGGTCGTTGAGTGGAATAAGCTTGGAGCTTATTGTATTAAATTTACAGCAGCTACATTGGTTCTGTTTGGCTTTGGGGCCCAATTCATGTAATGGTAACCTAGAGTCTGGATTACTGCAACGTGGTCTGTGTGGGGCTGCCCCTGGGCCTCGTTCAAAAACTCCCATCTGATGCAGAACTCAGTGAGCTAGATGGCTAATAGCCTACAGCAGGCATGGCCAAACTTTGCCCTCCAGCTGTTTGGGGACTACAATTCCCATCATCCCTGACCACTGGTCCTGTTAGCTAGGGAGTTGTAGTCCCAAAACATCTGGAGGGCCAAGTTTGGCCATGCCTGGTCTATAGCATCCGACACCTCTGCTACAACATTTGCACTGCCTGCCAAGCTTTTCCTGAGATCTCTTTGCTAGATTATATTAAAAAAAGAATAGTTAGAATGAATTGTTGAGGAAAACAGCTCAATTAACAACTATTTATTGGTTGTATTTATATTCCTCATTCCTGCTAATGCATCCAAGGTGGTCTACTAGTCATTATGCTTATATGCCACCTCTGCAGTATGCCTCTGTATATCCATTGCTGGGAGCACCAGCAGGAAACTGCCATTGCAATCATGTCCTGTTTCTGAGCTTCTCAGGTACATTTAATTGGCCACTGTTGGAAACAGTAAGCTAGACTAGATTGGCCTTCAGTGTGATCCAGCAGGCCTCTAGATTGAATCCTGCAGGCAGTTACCTGAAAGGCAGTTACCTGAATAAGCCCCAGTGAACTCAGTGGGACTTACATACAAGTAAGCATGCATAGGGTTGCTCTTCAAGGCATTTGCATGGAACACAATGCCAACTTTTGTGTATTGTGGGAATATGGACATTTGTCCATAAGAGCATGGGCAAAAGTTCTTATTATTGCAAGGATGATTTCATAGCTAAAAGCATTGCTTGGAAGCATGATCAACGCGTGGAGAGCTCATGCCATCCAATGATTGGTCCACGTAGTATAACATGATCAACTGCGTGGTCTGGTGTGAGAACATGAGACTAATGTATTGTATTGTCTTTTATCTGCTGACTGAGGCAAAGCTCTCTCCTTGAATTTGTATCTTTTCTTGGACACACAAATAAAGGTTGGGGCAGCAGCAGCTTCTAGAGTGAGCTGCGGCCAGAGATTTCTACAACCCATTTTGGTGTGAGACTGATTATTTACGGATGGCGAGCGGGTTCTCGTCATTTGGTGCCCCGTCTCATCAGTGTATAAAGTTTTTTTTGTTTGTTATTTTGGCCTCTTGGAAGGGGGGAAATTAAACTGGCTTTCTCTTTGTAGGAAAAATTGATGGCTATGCAACAAGAAAGAGAGGCAGCTGTTCAACAGTATAAAGAACTAGAAGAAGAGCTCCAGACCCTTCGCATTTATTACAGGTAATGTAATTTTTTACTGAAAAAGCAGTGTCCAATGAAATGTGGTCCCCCCCCCCTATTGTGTTATTATTCCTAGGAATACAAAAAGCGAGAAAAGGGTCAGGGTAATAATATCCCTGAATTCAGTTTCTCAGATGCATATTTTAGGGAGAAACTATATAGGACAAGAAAAAAATGTATCAAATTTACAAGCCAAGAGACAAGTCAGGCAGCTCTAAGGTGCTGGTCAGGGCATCTGATGTCACTTGGGCCAGCCTCTCCCCTACATACCCAACTGGCCCTTCCCCAGTATCCAGATCAGTGCCTCCCCAATTCTGCACTCTTGTCCTTTTCTTGCTTCCCCTCTGACCAGCCCTGCCAAGATGTCTCCATTGGGCTCATGACGCCCACTGATGTGGAAGGAGGCTGACCTCCACTGGAGGTAGGCCCAGTAGAGGAACCCTTGATCTGAGGGTTTCACAACTGTTGTAGCATGGAAGTTCCAAGCCATTTCAATGAGAAAAAATTTCTTATAATCACACAATGGTTCCTTGAGCATGTTTTTTATCCAGAGACTGCTGTATTTCTATTTGATGATTCTTCTTTTTATTCCTTAAAATAAATAATAAAAAAACCACGGGGTTACCCCCCAAAATTATAAAAATCTATTTAATCTAAAGAAGGAAAAAGTGGGGGTGGAGAAAAACAGAAAGGAATCTACCTCAGGCTCATGAGCCAAGAAAAAGTTGGCTGGGAATGAAGACAGGCAAGTTCTTTCTTTGTGTTGTGACTCAGGACAAGGTGCCATTCAGCCTGATTCAATACCTGAAAATCATTCCTGAAACAAAACTTTGCATGACAGTTAGGAGTTACAATGTTGCTTACAATGTTGCCAGTTAAACTGTTCTAATTTTCTAACCACTTTATTCCTGAGGTGGTGATTAATGCAAATCATAAAAACCCTGAGTGTTGTGCAAAGGCTGGGTTGGTACTGGAAAAAAAATCATTCTCCTATGTAATAAAAAAACAAAACGTTTACCGAAGTGAAGTACAGTTGTGCCTTGGAAGTTGGAACGGAATCTGTTCCACAAGTTGACTTCCAAAACGTTCGGAAACCAAAGTGCATCTTCCACTTGGCTGCAGGAAGCTCTTGCATCCAATCGGAAGCCACAGAAGTCCTGTCGGATGTTCGGCTTCCAAAAATAGTTTGCAAACCGGAACAATCACTTTGGGTTTGCGCCATTCGGGAGCCAAAACTTTCGAGAACTAAGCTGTTCAGAAACCAAGGTATGACTGTATACAAAAGTAAGAGTCTTCTTAAAATAAAGGTGTGCCAGCATATTATAGCTTTATTTTTATTTTTTTAAGAAGGCTTTAGGTGGATAAAGAAAAAAATTCCTCCTTGGTCATGTTTCTGTGTTTCATGCCTGTATGTTTTAAGTTGTTTAAGAGACTTGGGAGGGCCTGTTCTTCATATGCATTGTGTTGGTTCCAGAGGGCCATCACACAACTGGAGGGGTTTGGACTAGATCAGTGTTTCCCAACCTTTGGTCTCCAGCTGTATAGGAACTACAATTCCCATCATCCCTGACCACTGGGTCTTGCTAGCTAGGGATGATGGGAGTTGTAGTCCAAAAACAGCTGGAGGCCAAAGGTTAGGAAACACTGGACTAGATGACTCTCGTGGTCCCCTTCAACTGTACAATGTTATGATTCTATAAGTGGAAGGCACTTCCCCTTGCTCAAGGGGCTTCATGACTGCTGCCAACTCCCCGCCCCCATCTGCAGACACTTGCACCATGTGCCACACCTTTCACAAGGGTCCCAATGGGTGTGTGCATGTGTGCAAGGGGCTGCAACAGGGAGGACATTTTGGAAGTGGAGTTCCGTCGGTGGTTTGTGGGTCCAAACCATCATATCTATTTCTTTTCTTCTCAGGGCAATAAATGCCACAGGTATGTTTAAAATTAGTGCATTTTAAAGTTCTAACTTTATTTCCATTTCCTATAGCAAGAAAAGTATCACTTACACACACACACACACACAGAGAGAGAGAGAGAGAGAGAGTATGCATGGACAGAGGACTGTTAAAATTTTATGGATCCCTGCAAGTTGCAAAGCAAAGCTTCACTGTATCCTTTGTAGCTAGTGGCTCCAGCACCTGAGATCAGGGGATCTCCCTTATGCCCAAATCTGTAAAGAAATACTCACATTCCAACTGCATATATTCTAGAACTGTGGGGGATACTCAAGGTGGAGGCTCTTAAATTTTATTTTATTTTTAAGGGGAAAAAACAGCCTGTAAGTGGCCTCATTATTCAAGACCTTTGACCAGATCTATGCCCTTAAAAAGAGGCTTGATAAACAGGTTAGTTTATCTGATTGATAATTGTCCAGGCAGGAGCCTTCCCAGACCAGTAGATGCCAAGAGTAAAAAACAACAACCGAAAACCAAATATATCCTGCTTCCTCCTTTCACCTTTCGGTCTCTTTCAGCACCTCCTGTATTCACTTACCGGTACTTAAAATTTGCCAAGTCACTTCCTCTTCCTGCTGCACTATGGGACATAAATTCCAACTCCTTCCCATACTCAGTCCTTTCATTCAGCCCACTTACACTTCTCTATTTTCTACCATTAAACATCCAATGAATCCCAAGTTCTTTAAGTCCCTGTTTCCCCGGGGTCTCCAGTCGCAAGCGGTTTGAGCTTTTACACACCTGTCAGCTTTGCTAAATCATCATTGCCTCTCTAATGGCCAATCTACACATGATTGCATTCGTTATTCTTCTTTAAAAGTGTGCTTAATGCTGGCTGGCCCCCTCCCATTTTATTGAGGAAAATGAGCTTTGCGATTACATTTTGGCACTGCTTTCTCAATCTAGACTGGTACTTTGCACTGGCCTCCTCCCCACCCCATCTTCTTTTTCCCTGGAAGATGCTGCTTTCTAACGGCGTTTCCGTGTGCTGCTCTGGTTCGCCAGAAGCGGCTTAGTCATGCTGGCCACATGACCCAGAAGCTGTACTTTGGCTCCCTCGGCCAATAAGGCGAGATGAGCGCCACAACCCCAGAGTCGTCCGTGACTCGACCTACTTTTTAATGCTGCTCTAATAACATTTGCCCCTAATATTCAAGTTGGGAAAGGAAAACGTTTAAAACATCATGGAATTTACTTTCTCAGAATGTGGTCTCTTTGCTTTCTCTCCCAGAACTCAAGGGCCACCACTGAAAACTGAACCAGACTTACGAGTGTGAGGGTAGCTGGGAACTGGCTTTCCAAAATCTGGTGTGGGGGGAAGAGTTCTCTTGAAGAAGAAGGGACACACTTCATCATAGGGTTTGGGGGGGGGGTTTAAGAGTGTAAAGGTCTAGAAGGACTTCCAAGTCATATGTTAAGATTTATCCAATCACATTTTTCAGAAGATTAAGTGCCCTTCTGACATAAAAAGCCTGGGCACCTAAAACTTCCATCATGTTGCCTTTCACAGGTAACATTTTCACTGTGTGCAAAAAGTACCCATTAGCAAGGGGAGAGATGTCCAGGGACATCATCATTTATTATTTGTGAAGTGCTTAGTGTGTACTTAATATAAATAAAAATGTACATCAATCCCTAACTGCAGGCCCTCCAGTCTAATAAGAGGGATATAAGAGGAGGGAGTAGAACTATAAATTACTGTGATGACAGGAACCAATAATGGCAGTAACAGTTTCCTGGTATTTCTTAATTTGTTAAACAGATAGGGTGGTATCCAGTTGTGCCCTTCTGCTGACAGAAGGCTGCTTGGTTCAATGGAGGCTTCTGTTGGTGGGAAAGGGAAGGGAGTTTTCCCCCCTTCCTCCTGCGGCCCCCCTGTGCCTCCCGTTAACTTTCCTCAAGTGGGTTGGAGGACCCTTGATGATGCAGAAAACTGAGGGAGAAAGGGTGAATCTGAGAAAATCACCTTCTCCTCCCCTTTTGGTTCCACTGGATCAAAGAGCCTTCCATTGGGACACAAATCAATACAACTCATGGACTTTGTATTGTTTTATGTTTTTTGAAGTGATAGAAATGTGTTTCTGTAGAAGCATTTTTATCCTGCCTTACAGCCTTAAGATTTCTAAGGCAGCTTGCAAAATAAAACACGGAAAACAATCGTAATAAAATGTGTGAAATCATCCCCAGTTAAATAGTACGATTGCAGAAGAGTCAGTATCAGTATAGAAAAGTTGATAATACCACTAGAGGAGGTCAAGTTTTAATATGGTGCCTAAACACAAATGGTTTTGGTATGGTGAAGAAGCCAAGTAAAGCGTTGTGTGCTAAAGTCCTAATGAGCCAATGTGGTATAGTGGTTAAGAGCGGTAGACTTGTAATCTGGGGAACCGGGTTCGCGTCTCCGCTCCTCCACATGCAGCTGCTGGGTGACCTTGGGCCAGTCACACTTCTCTGAAGTCTCTCAGCCTCACTCACCTCACAGAGTGTTTGTTGTGGGGGAGGAAGGGAAAAGGAGATTGTTAGCCTCTTTGAGACTCCTTCGGGTAGTGATAAAGCGGGATATCAAATCCAAACTCTTCTTCTTCTTCTGAATTGCCTTTCATGACCTGTTGTACTATGAGTTGTAGCCAGTCATAGGGTACACTCTAAAACCCCACCCACTGCTGGCATCCCAGACCCTTATGGCAGCCCCAGCAGAAGGTGGAGGGCAGGATGCAGCGATTGGGTCCGAATCAGGCCTGATTCTACTGTGCAATAGCAGTGTGACTGGCTCAGCATTCAGCAGATCCTGGGCTACCTCAGTCCTGATCCCAATGCCCCATTTTGAGGATTTCAGCTGTCTGGTGGTGGTGTAAAGTGCACCAAGGTGCCTCCCAGTCACATGTTCAGGAGTTGGCAGGAGGTCAGCTGAGCGGAGAGGTGCCTCTGCTCAACCCATCTCTGTTGGGGGTTGGATTATTCTGTTAGTCATAACTACATTAGACCCCTTTGAAATGAATGGGTCTACTCTTCAGTATGGCCAAGTCTGGGTGAAACACTATGATTTCTCCCCCTCCCCCCCCCCCAGTTATTACCAGCAAGAAAAAAATTATATCTTATTGTTGTCTCTTATGTAATTTTTTTTTTCACATGCAGATCTGACATTTCCATGTGCAAAGCAAGACCTGCTATAAAGAAAGTATTTTAAGTAGAATGGTGGTTTTTATATCCCTCCCTTACTCAACTGCAGACTTCTGTACACACACAGAAACTAAGAAAGGTTTCAAGCCTGCCCATGTAACTATTCAGATTTCATTTAATATTAAGTTCCTTGTTTAATATTCTATTTTATTTTCTTCATACCAGTTTTGGGGTGAATATGAAATATACAAATGAAAATCACCTGATGCAATAATCACACACACACACACACACACACACACACAGCAGCAGCAGCAGCAGCAGCAGCAGCAGCAGCAAGCAAGCAATTCTCATTTTTACTAGCAGTGTGTGTGACATAGATTTTTCCATCATTCAGAATGGAAAAGGTATCTGGGCTTGACAGTCTCATTTTTATGCTTCAGATTGCCTTCTCCACAAAAGACCCATCAGATGTGTACAGGGTGGGAGGCTAAAGGCGGGAAACGAATTATCTTTTTTCTGCTTTGCCATAAAGAAGAGGTCTTTGTTTACCTTCTCTGCGCCATGGGACACAATGTGATATGTCTTGATTTATTCACTTCATATGAAAGAACCTAACCCAGTGCAACTTGATATCACACAATTTAAATGAAATAAAGAAAAAGTAAGGAATTGCCAAGCGTGTTGTTTAGGGTTTTGGATTTGTTTGTTTTTTTAAGTCAGTTTCCACTTGTGATGCCCTTTTGTGCATTTTAGTTTTTGGTGGTGTTCTGGCTATACAAAAAAAAAAGGTTAAGTCTTGGTTCTCCCAATCCTATGTTCTGTTCTTTTATCAGTGTTCTTGTACTAAATCCCTAATTTAATACATATTTCAGCACAAAATACACATTTAGATGTTCTGTGACTGGTGGGGGGAGGGGAGGGGAAGGGAAGAAGACTTTTAGTCCTCCTCTGAGCAATGCAGACAGGAAGGTGTTTTTATTCCTGTCGTGTTTTGAATGTTTGTTTTTCTGTTAGTGAGATTGGTTAGGACAGAACTCGAAATTCTAAGAGGAATTTCTAAGAGGAACGTGGGGTTCCAAACCCTGTGCTTCTTTTGTAATGCTAATGGAGAGATTGGAGGTCACACTAACAAGAGTGAATTGGCAGGAGGGTTTGTAACTCTTCCTCTACCCACTGATTCTCTCTTGTGAATGCCTGTCCTCCACCCTGCGCTGGGACCCAAAACTGAATATTTCCATGCCCGGGTTGAGCACCGCTTCCTCTTGTGAATCCTCCCCTAAAACTGCCAAAATCCTTGGTGAGTCTTACGCTGCAGACATGAGAGTAAGTTTCATTGAAATTGGTGGAACCTCTAAATAGATATGAATAGAACTGCACTGTAAGGCACTTGAGTAGATTTAGGGCTGGGTGAAAATATGAAAGGTTCTTCCTTTTTCACAGCTAGGGATTGATTGAACTGACTGACTTTTGAGTTCCTTCCCATTTCATATGCCAGGATGGGGAGCCTGTGGCCCTCCAGATATTGACTGCATATCGCATAATCTCTGAGCTGGTGGAAATTGAAGTCCAATGACATCTAGAAGGCTACAGGTTTCCTACCCCTCAATGGCATTTCCAAAAGACAGGGAAGGGTCTGGTGCACTTTTGGGCTTTCCTTAGAGAGAAAATCTTACCACCACATCTGCAAGACATTAAAATGTTTCAACAGATATACCAATAGTTGGTATTATCACATTTAATAATTATAAAGAAGTTATTATATTTGGCTCCTGTAAATGGGTATTAAAGAATAATCTTGTGCTATGGGAACTCACCACATAGCACACCAAGAGGTCTGCATTTTCCTGCCATTTGAACTAGGAAAACATTTAAGTATTTATTTATTAATTAACACTGAAAATTGAGTAGCAATCAGTGTACAGTGGTACCTCGGGTTAAGAACTTAATTCATTCTGGAGGTCCGTTCTCAACCTGAAACTGTTCTTAACCTGAGGTACCACTTTAGCTAATGGGGCCTCCCGCTACCACTGTGCGATTTCTGTTCTCATCCTGAAGCAAAGTTCTTAACCCGAGGTCCTATTTCTGGGTTAGTGGAGTTTGTAACCTGAAGCGTCTGTAACCTGAAGCGCCTGTAACCCGAGGTACCACTGTACTTTGAAGTGTTTAGCAGATTTGAAATTTGTTAGTGTACCTCATAAATTATTTGTGCCACATTAAGTTGTGTGATCAATTAGTGCATTTTGCCACATCATTATTTTACTGCTAGTATTAATTATTTTACCATTGCAGGAATGGTGCATCATCCGCAACACTGATTTGTGAATGTACACAAATTTAGCTGCATTTAACTTTCGATGTAATTGTCATCATCTCTACATTTCTTTCTCCCCTCGCCCCAATCATGTATATCTGACAACTTACATTTCATGCAGCTGATGAAGTCAATTCGAATTCACAAATTCACAAACCACGATAAATTTGTTAGTCTTTAAGTTGGTTGGGCAATTTGTTTTCAACTTCAAGTTGTGGGGTAGGAACCTCAGATTTGCTCATATTGGTTTTTATGTGGTATTTCATTTACTTGCACCAGAAAAAGCTTCTTTAAGTTCTTTTTAGCCTGTTCTTTGAGAGGATAATCGTAAGAAAGAAGAGCAGTGTTTCGAAGCAGACCAGTGTGAAGTCACAATAGGTTGCCCACTGTTACAAGATAGAATATAACAATAGTATCTCAAAAGCTTATCTATGTTTAACCACTAGTCGTATTAAAGCTAATGATGTTGTAGATAATACAAGTAATCTTATCAGATCTTTAGGTTTCCAGGGCGGAGCTCAGTGACCCCAGGCTTTTACTGAATGGCCTCTCTAAGATGTTACGTTTCACAGGATTTTAGTGACCGTAGCCAGATTTACAAAATTATAAAGAAGAAAGCATTTGCTCTACATACAACTTCTTGCAGATGGTACACAGAAACAGGGGTGATGGGGAGAGTGCAGGATTAGCCTAGCATCATATCTGACAACATTGGATGCCATTTTTCCACTTGTATGTCTGTTTTGTGTTGCAGGCTGGGAAACTATAATCAGTTGTGACTTCTTATTACCTATGTTTGTAGCAGTTTGGTATATAAGATCACAAGACAGGACAATTTGCCTGCTGATTTCATGCCAACCCCCCTACAGAGAAATGTCCTGGGTGTAAGAATTTTTGAAATGAGTGACTCTGAATAGCTTGCGAACCAGCTTCAAAATATGGTGGCCAAAGTGTGGAATCAGCAGTACCAGGAAGTGATGATAGTGGCATGTTGAGTATGGTGAGAATCCAGGATCTGTGCCATATATGCTTAGACTGTACATCCTGTATTATGGCAGTCAGGCCTATTGAACTCAGAGGAATTTGCTTCTGAGGAGATACCCATACATGTGTGCTGTTAAGAGTTAGAAAAGTTTTTAAGTGATTGGTTGTTTAAAGGAGTTAATTAAACGAATGCCAGGAATTCTGGTGTCGGAAGATTCTGTTATTTACATAAATCAGAAACAGGGAAACTTGCCACAGTTGTGCAAAATCCAAGTTGGGTTATGCAACCATTTTCTTAATCAAATTGTGGTTCATGACTTCTATAATCCTAAGAAGCACCCACGGTACAGGAAGTGGGCAGGAACGGAGAGGCGTCGAGTTCCAGAAACACTCCCCCCCCCCCACTCGCACTCATCACTGAGCTTAAAAATACCAGCACAGCATGATGGGAATACCGGAAAAACACTGCTCTCTGCATGCATGCTAAGGCTGCCACCCTAAACGTGCTTTAGCAGCAAGTTGGCTCCATTGTACTTGATGGGCTTTGCAAGCTGCTTTGCTTGCATACCTCAGGTCAGGCTTCGCGTCAGCCTTCTAAAGTTGTTTTTTTAAAAAAAGGTTTTTTCAGCAGCAGGTTTGCTCACTTTACAAGCAGTCCAAACCCTCAAACGAGGTTTTGTTGTTGTTGTTTTTCAGACTGAGGGGAGTTTAAGCCTAGGGTTTTAGTGGAGAACTAGTGAAAGGGGGCCTGGCTTCTGTGTGCATGCATCTGCTTCACTCCCACCCCCCTACCCCATCCTCTTTCTCTCTTTTCAGGGAGTTAGCTTTTTTTGTCCTACAACTTTTAAAGTATGTGGATGTGTTTTAACTGCCTCGAAATTCTCCAAACCTGTCATGGCCGACTGCTAGTGAATATACAAATAAAAGAAACTACCTTAAAATAACATTAGCATTTTGACATATGCCCACAGAAGCCAAGCAAGTCAGAGTGATCCCATTAGCTCAATGTGATCCCATTAGTTGAATTGTTCCGTCTGCCTCCTTTCATCTAAGGAGCAGTTCTCACATTCCATTTGTCAGTACTTGATGAGGCAAGCTGCTGACATTCTTCTCCTCCATAGTATATTCTCTTGCTCTAAAATCTTAGCTCCCTTCTTTCTCCCACATCCCAGATCTCGCCATTAAAGTAATCTTGTGTGCCCTACATCTAAATTTGATAAACCGATCTTAATAGTTTACCATTTTAGCACACGATGCTGATTCCATGTCTATCCCTGAACTTTTAACAATCTCAGCATGTGTGTGGCTTTGACAGGGGACTTATTTCAGCCCAAAAACGAAACTTGAGTTGACAAGGGTTACTTCCTTTACCCCTTTACATGTTTTCCTCTTTGAAAAAGCCATGCCTGTACTAAAGAGTCACCTTCCCAAAGTGTCAGAAGCTTTTTGAGTATTGCTGGGTGCTTTAGATTCGGGACACAGGTCCATGGTGTAAATCTGCATAAAATTTGCATATGCTGATTTATGTGCATAGATGCAAACTTGTGGCAGCTCTTCGGAGGGAAAGCCACCCTGTAAGCAAACTTTTATTTTTATTTTTTAAGTGGGGGTGAAAGGCAGGAAATCTAGGGCCCCATGCAAATGAGCAGGGGGTTCTGTCCCTCTGGGCCACCCCTTAGCAATGCCCCAGAGGCCAAGCAGCTTACGAAAAGGTCATGACCCAGAAAGTTCTTCCTGAATAGTGGATCCTAACATCCTCCCCTTCAATTCCATACCAAAGCATTAGTTTACCTTCAGCACACAAACAGCTATGCTGCATTCAGCAGAAGTGTTTACATTGGGAACCATGCAGTGATAACATTCAGAGTAAATAAACTGATATTATGACCAATGAAATAATGTTAAAACTTGAACTGGCAGGGAGCAAATAGCACCCCAAAACAAAAATTTAAATATGTATTTTTAGGCTTGATAGCTAATAAGTGATGGTCCCCTTAGTGATGGTCATTAATATTTCACCCAACACTGGCAAAACAATAGGTTGTTTTACTTCAGGTAACCCAGAATTCTTTTCTTTTTCTTTCAAAATGTATTTATCTGGTCTAGTAAGATAAAATTGATTTTTTTTTTTTAGTAAACTGCATTTTACCTTTTTTGCAGGCAGTTACTTGATTCTAATAGGTGTCATATAGGGAATACTGTTAAGATTTAGTAATTATTGAGAGCTTTAATTCCAAGACATGTTGTTAGCTTTAAAATATATCACTGTGAAGTCTTAGCATATTGTGGTATTTACCCAAGTGGCAAATAAACAGGTTTTCCAGTTAGAGGACAATTTATACACAACACAGGAATGTTAACATATATATTCTGGACTTGTGGGTATTGGGCATGCTGCTTTATGGAAGCGAGCAACTTACACCTGCCAGGAGAAATACCTTGATGCCTTTCACATGTGCTGTGAACATCACATGGCAGGACAGAGTCTCAAACAAAAATGTGTTCTCCCAAGCCCGCATTCCCAGCTTGTTTGCACTTCAGTCCCAGCGACGTCTGTGCTGGCTTGGTCATGTACACAGAATGGAAGATGGCAGGATCCACAAGGACGTGCTGTACAGGGAACTGGCTTCAAGTCCTAGGACTGTTGGCAGACCAGCTCTGCATTACAAAGATGCCGGCAAACATGGCATGAAGGATGGCAACATTAACCCTGCTGTGTGGGAATCCCTTGCAGACAATTGCAGTGCCTGAGAAAGATAGTCAAGTCATGTATCCACAGCAGTGACCAGACGAGGAATGACCACTGGGAGGAGCGCAGAGAGAGAAACTCCAGGGTCCACCTGTAGTAGCAAAACCGACACCACTTTTTGCCTCAGCTGCAACAAGACATGTCTCTCTTGTATCCTTCTCTACAGCCACAGCTGGCGCTGTAACTCTCCAGTGGTTTGACTTTCCCTCCAAAAGCACACTCTTCCATTTTCTTCTAACAGTGTCTCAGCTGAGTATCCTCCCCATCACATGTATAACCTTTTACTGTGGATCCTACATCCTTATGAGAAGACCCTCCTCACTCGCCTTTGTATTGTCTGTTTGTAGCAATGAGTCGAAAAGAAACCCAGGTGGGGAATGGGACTTAACAGTGTGATCATATACATATCTACTCAGAAGTCACATTCAGTCAAACGTAATTGCCAGATAAGTGCATATGAGATTGCAGCCTGAGAAGGTAAGTCACTGTCCTTACCTGGTCCAGCACAAGACATTCTGCTCTCTGAGGTGAAAGGTACATTCCAAGTACAGAATGTAACCCGACTGCCAGCTGAATCTTACTTCAGCACTGGTGGCATGAACAGTGCTCTTCACTGCACCAGAAGACAGTAGGCTACCTTAAGGGGTGCAGACAGACCACATGACACTCACAGCTCTATCCTCTCAACATCTTACCTCAACTCTCTGTCTGCCTCACAATTACCAGACCTGCCCTCCAGGATCCAGATAGAGCCATCTCTTGACTGGAGCAAACTTTCAATTTATGATCTTGTTTTTCTATGTCTTCTCCATGGTATACAGCCAGCCCCTGTGTGTTATTGGTTGTTTTAGTCCCATGGTCTTAGCCCTGAACATGGGGAAAACACCATCCTCTTGACACAGTGGTCCAGGGTGGCTGAGGTTCAGAGACATCCCTGGTCTTTGATGTCTTCCAAGATTCATTTAAAGTAGCCTATGATGTAAAGAATAGGTGCTGCATGGTCAGCTATTTTCATAAATGGACCAAGCACAAGGAAGTTACAGTCAGAACCTGGATGCTGATGATTGCTTTATATCCGTGTGTGTGTGTATGTGTGTGTGTTTGTACATTGTTGTATTCTTTTGAGCCAAGAACTGTGTAGCAACATTTGGAGAAGTGTGAAGTCCCAAAGATGATGACATTCTGAACCATGTATTGTTCTGGAAGGTGTGGATTAGATCACTTCACTTAAGAATGCAGACCAAATGACATTTTCTTCTATCCCTTGGAAGTTTATAATAATAATAAATTAAAAGGTCATTGCAGCTGTAGAGGGAAAGACTCACCTGACCAGTGAGAAGGGATTATATAAGATGCAGCATTCCAAGCCTAAACTTCTCTGACTCCTTTTCTCACGTTTCTGCCTCCAGTAAAAAAAGGGGGAGCTCTCAGGGAACCCTGAAATATAAATGTGGGGGTTAATTCCTTGGCTTAGTTGGTGAGCACATTTCAACAGAAGTATGAAGAAGAACTTTCAGAGTTGTCATGTCATAAAAAGGCACGAAGAGAATCTTGCTGGATCAAGCCAAAATGCATCTAGTCCAGAATTCTGTTTTTAACTGGGGCCAACGAGTTGTCATCCCAAAATTTGGAACAGTCCTCCCCTGTTTTTTGTCCTATCAGGTTTCAAGTGCACTGGCCCTAAACTTGGAGATTGCTGTTAATCACCATGACTGAGAATGCAATCTTACACATGTTTATTCCTAAGTAATTTCTATTAGGAGAAATACGCCACACTGTTTTGATCCATTAGTGGCAAGCATATCTGCTTGCCAGATGGAACAATCCCCCTCTCAGCTCCCCACGTGCTGTTTTGGGGGTTCTCCCAAACCACTAGAGTAGATTTTTTTGGGGGGGAGCCCCATTATGTTAGTGGGAACCACACACTAGCTTCTGCTAATGTGCCAGGTTACTTCAATCTAGCCCATTGTATCCAGTGGGGTTTACTCCCTAGTAAGTGTGTCTAAGATTGAAGCATTATAGCTTCCAGATGTGCAGTCATGTTAGCATGTAAAAACAATTTGGAGCATCATGGTGACCTGAAGACTAATGAATTGATTATGGGCCAGGAATGGGGAACCTGTGACCCTCTAGAAGTTGCCAGATCATAGCTCCCATCATCCCTGCTTTTTGACCATTGTGGCTGGACTGCTGGAGTCTAGTAACATCTGGAGGGCTGCAGGTTCTCAACCCCTGGCATAGGCCTGTGTGACTAGAGTCCAGCCAATGAAATAAACTCTAGTCCACCACAACTTACCATACCATGGTGAATTTGTCAATCTTTAGGATGTTTTGTTGCTATGCTGTTTTCAGCTGATTACCTGCCCTCCATTAATTTTCCCTGTCCCTTTCCATATCATTTTTGAGTGCTTTGGCAGAAAATCTGTATATAAATGTGGCACGCGATGTTGCAGCTATACCCTTATTGAGGGAAGGAATCCTACGTGTCTAGAAGTGGGCAGTGCCAAATCTACCAACATTAATGAAGATCTAAGTCAAAGTCCAGCCGTATGTAAACCAGAACATAGTCCTGCAAGTGAGACATGCAACAAAAAGTTATAGCATGGAGTTCTCCTGTTCAGTGCTTCAGTTTGTCTGGATTCTCCATTACCCTTGCCACCCAGTTTTCTGCCCCCCCCCCCCATTCACTGGCCATTGAGCAGGGCTGTTTTTCCCCTTAAGATTTGTTTCTTCCATCCTAAATATTTTTTTTCTATTTTAAATATTCAGCTTTCCCCAACCTTGCTGATACCGTCCTCTTGTTCATGAGTGTTGCTGTTTTGGTTCTGTAAGCACCGATATATACCTCAGAATACTGAAAATGGACGAGATGGTTAAAATAAGGAGATGGCTGCAGAGTTAACCTCCCAAAGCACAATGAAAACCATCCTTTAGTTTAAATCATTTGAAAATTCTTATTTTTTTGATAATAATAATAATCTCAGAACACCTTTTCATGGTAGTATTATTTGATGGGGGGAGGGGAGCCCTTGTTATAATACTGCCCTTTTTACTCAAGGAATGCTGGGGTAGGGGAATGTCTCTTCATTGTGTTACTCTTGACACCATCTGCTGTTTTAATGAAAGCAATTTAAACAATAGACAGTATCAAGGACTAATGAAACCAAACATAATTAGCACGAAGTAACTTATAGCACAGCTCAGATTAGTTTAGCTATTTATTCGATATGAAAGTAAACTTGATAAAAGGTGACTTTTTTCCCTACGTTTCTCCTCTAGGGGCATCACACGCATTTCTGAATTCTGCCTTTGTCTTCCTGGCAGCCTGAGCTTTATAAGCAGCTTTTAGTGCAAGTTATTACAATTCTTTTTTGCATAAAGTGGGTCATTCGAAGTTCATCTGTAGGTGGGGCAGGCAAGGTGGATTGGGGGACAGTTCTAATAGATCCATTTCAATAATTAAGTCATGCATTTCTTTTTTCCTCAACAAAACCTGTATGTCGGGTTTGGCCAGGTGGGAACTGTTTTCATGGCTGTTATCTTTGTCAAAAGGAATATTGTGAAAATAAGGAATTACTGTGCATATTTTAACTCTTGATTAAACGCAGGAATCACAGTTCTCTCCGTGAAATGATAATTTAGGGACTTAAAAAAATATATGTAATAGAGTGTCTGATTATTACCCCTCCATTATCTCTGTAGAATACATTTTTAGAAAACACATCTTAGGATGTGTTTTCTAAAAATGTATTCTACAGGGATACATTTTTAGGGAGTGAATGGAGCTAGTGTCAAAAACCATACAATAGTATCAGCAGCATAGCCTTGTGTCTATTATGATGTGCAGTTGTATTCCCTGCTCCTTTTTTAGAGTTGGTGGTGGAACACCTGACCCCTCCCTGCCAAGAACCTTTTCAATCCAGGGGTCATAGCTAGACATGGAACCAGGGCTTGTTGGCGAGTAAAGGAGCTACATCTACTTAGAAAAATGACTGCATTGCTATTCTCTGGAAATATTTATTTCATTCTAGGACACTAAATATGATTGAAGCAAGCAACCGAGACCAAGAAACTACAATAGGCAACAGGAGCTTCTTAAAAGGATCGTTTTAGTTTGCCAAGACAACTCTCCGTTCGCAGCGGATGGGCCAAACTCTGCCCACTTTTTCTCCATTCCCCTTCCATAGGCCCATAGGGATGCACTTTTGCTAGTGTAACTTTAGATGTACTTTGCCTCAGAAGCATTCAGAAATGTATTGGGTTACGCAGATTTCTCTGATAAAGTTGCAGGAAAGGCAATTAAAATGGTAAGAGGATCATCTTTAGGAAACAGATTTAAACAGATAGGGTGTTTTAGGCTAAACAGAGATGATTCCAAGAAGGCATGATGGAGCTGTATAGAAACGATGAATGGTGTGGATTAGATTCTAAATCGAGAAATGCTGTCCAAAAACTCAAGGCTACAGCCTAAATGGAAAGAGGAAAAGCCAGTACTACCACATAACTGAGGGACGTGGGTGGCACTGTGGGTTAAACCACAGAGCCTAGGACTTGCCGATCAGAAGGTCGGCGGTTCGAATCCCCATGACGGGGTGAGCTCCCGTTGCTTGGTCCCTGCTCCTGCCAACCTAGCAGTTCGAAAGCATGTCAAAGTGCAAGTAGATAAATAGGTACCACTCTGGCGGGAAGGTAAATGGCATTTCCGTGCGCTGCTCTGGTTCGCCAGAAGCAGCTTAGTCATGCTGGCCACATGACCCGGAAGCTGTACGCTGGCTCCCTCGGCCACTAAAGCGAGATGAGTGCCGCAACCCGAGTCGGCCACGACTGGACCTAATGGTCAGGGGTCCCTTTACCTTTACCTTTTACCACATAACTGACCTACAGATATTGGATGACATTGAGCTAATGAATAATAATAATAATAATAATAATAATAATAATAATAATAATAATAAATTTTATTTATATCCCGCCCTCCCCAGCCAAAGCCGGGCTCAGGGCGGCTAACAACAATAAAACAGTACAAAAGTACAGCACAAACAACACTCTAAAATCATTCATTATAAAATTAATTAAATTCAAGCCACTGGCCACCATTGGGCCAGAGCTCCGCGAAGATTGCCGAGGGAGGGAGTCAGGCTGTGCCCTGGCCAAAGGCCTGGCGGAACAGCTCTGTCTTGCAGGCCCTGCGGAAAGATGTCAAGTCCTGCAAGGCCCTAGTCTCTTGTGACAGAGTGTTCCACCAGGTTGGAGCCACAGCTGAAAAAGCCCTGGCTCTAATTGAGGCCAGCCTAATTTATCTGTGGCCTGGGACCTTCACGATGTTTTTATTTGAAGACCGTAAGTTTCTCTGTGGGGCATACCAGGAGAGGCGGTCCCGTAGGTACAAGGGTCCTAGGCCATATAGGGCTTTAAAGGTTAAAACCAGCACCTTAAACCTGATCCTGTACTCCACCGGGAGCCAGTGCAGCTGGTATAGCACCGGGTGAATGTGATCTCGCAGCGAAGACCCCGCAAGGAGTCTCGCTGCAGCATTCTGCACCCGCTGGAGTTTCTGGGTCAGTCTCAAGGGCAGCCCCACGTAGAGCGAGTTATAATAATCCAGTCTGGAGGTGACCATCGCGTGGATCACAGTGGCTAGGTCAGGGTGAGAGAGGTAAGGAGCCAACTGCTTAGCTTGGTGGAGATGGAAAAATGCTGCCTTTGTTATAGCTGCAATCTGCGCCTCTATGGAAAGGGAGGTGTCGAAGATTACACCCAAACTCTTAACAGACAGTGCTGGCACTAATTGCGCCCCCGCAAGAGATGGGAGTTGCCCCCCCCCAATCCCATATCGTCCCGTCCCAGCCACAGGACCTCTGTCTTCGAAGGATTTAGCTTCAACCGGCTCCCACGTAACCATACAGCCACAGCTTCCAAACATCTGGTCAGTGTGTCTGGGGCCGAGTCAGGATGGCCATCCATCAACAGATAGAGTTGGGTGTCATCGGCATACTGATGGCAACCCAGCCCAAAGCTCTGGACAAGCTGGGAGAGGGGGCGCATAAAGATGTTGAAAAGCATCGGGGAGAGTATCGCACCCTGAGGTACTCCACACACCAAGGAGTGGCGCGATGACAATTCCCCCCCAAGCGCCACCCTCTGTCCCCGACCATAGAGAAACGAGCGCAGCCATTGAAGGACTGTGCCCTGGATCCCCACGTCGGCAAGGCGGTGGTCCAGAAGTTCGTGATCGACCATGTCGAAAGCTGCTGACAGATCTAGAAGAATCAGCAGCCCCGACCTGCCTCAATCCAGCTGTCTACGAAGATCATCTGTTAGGGCAACCAGAGCCGTCTCAGTCCCATGACCAGCACGGAAGCCGGACTGGAATGGATCCAGAGCCGATGTTTCATCCAGAAACCCACCAAGCTGTTCAGCAACTGCTCTCTCAATCACCTTACCCAGGAACGGAAGATTCCAAACCGGGCGGTAATTGGATAGATCTAAAGGATGTAATGATGTTTTCTTTAAGAGCAGGCGCACCACTGCCTCCTTCAGTTCCCCTGGGAATGTCCCCATGCCAAGGGACAAATTGATGGTATCCCCCAGGAGGGCCCGCACCTCGTCTGGACACGCTCTAATCAGCCAAGACGGGCATGGGTCGAGAGGACAGGTGGTGGGCTTTCCAGCTTGGAGGAGTCTGTCCACATCGGCTGGGGATATCCGGTCGAAGTGGTCTAATACTGGACCCGAGGACAGTCAAGGGGCCTCCAGTTCCTTTATTGTATCCAAATTGGCAGGGAGGTCATGGCGGAGCAACAAGACCTCCGCAAAAAAGCTTGCAAATGCCTCACAGCTGTGTGTCAAATTGTTATTTAAATTTGGCTGTCCTTCAAGGGACGTTAAAGACCTAATTATACTAAATAATTGCGCTAGGCGAGAGCTAGCTGAGGTAATGGAGGCCAAGAAGTAGGACTTCTTAGCAGCCTTCACCGCCATCTCGTAGGTTTTCATAAAAGCCCTATAAGATGTTCTTGAGGCTCCGTCACGGGCACCCCGCCATACTCGCTCTAGCCGTCTGAGGTCCCGTTTCATTTTCCGGAGCTCCTCGGTAAACCAGGGAGCCCGGTTTCTGCGGGGTCGCAGAGTGCGCTTCGGTGTGATCTCATTGATGGCTGCCAGGAACTGGATATTCCAGCCCTCAACAAGCTCAGTCAATGAGTCGCCAGGGGCAGCAAGGTCCCGCAAGGCTTGGCGGAATCTATCAGGGTCCA
This sequence comes from Podarcis erhardii, assembly GCF_964252035.2. Classification (NCBI taxonomy): domain Eukaryota; kingdom Metazoa; phylum Chordata; class Lepidosauria; order Squamata; family Lacertidae; genus Podarcis; species Podarcis erhardii. The sequence continues at coordinate 33,346,113 of NC_138497.1, read as the reverse complement.
TCAGCCTCTGTGGGCGAGCCCAAATCGGCTCGCCACCTAAGCAGGGTGGGGGTGGAAAGTCAATCCTGGCTTTCAGAGCGTAGTGATCAGACCATGACACCTTCATCGAAGGAGACATGGTCACATCTATACCTACGCCAAAGATCAAATCCAGCGTGTGGCCTGCTTGATGTGTGGGGCCCGAAACAAACTGGGAGAGCCCTAGTGTCGCCATGGAAGACACCAGGTCCAGAGCCTGTGAGGAGGGAGTGGCATCAGCATGGATGTTGAAGTCCCCCAATACCAATAGGTTAGGGAACTCCAAGGCCCAGCCAGCCACCGCCTCCAATAGGCCTGACAGGGTGGCTGCTGGTGCGCTAGGTGGCCGGTACACCAGCCAGACAGCCAAGCTCTCCTCGGAGCCCCACACTAGGCCAACACATTCAATGCCGGGGATCGATGGCGATGGTAGAGCCCTGAAAGGACAATCTTCCCGGATTAATAATGCCACCCCTCCCCCCCGGCCCACAGTCCGGGACTGGTGGAGGACGGAGAAACCCGGGGGCGCCATCTCTCGTAAGGTAACTGTTGCCCCTTCGCGCACCCAGGTCTCCGTCACACAAGCCAGGTCGACCCCCTGCGAGATAAAGAAATCTCGCAGGGTGGCGGTTTTGTTGCCTATAGACCTGGCATTGCACAGCACCAGTGACGGAGGTGAGTAATCCTTGCTCACCCTACCCTCGTCCCTTGGGATGAGGCGCAGATTGGAAGGGGTACGAGCATATCCATATCTCGATCCCCTTCGCCTATAACATCTGCCCCCACCTTCAACAGAAGCCCTGCACAAGGACTCCCCCTCCTCCTGGAGTTGGCTCCTGTGCTGGGGGGGGGGGGAGGATTCTAAACTTGGAGCAACTTTTAAAAAAATAAAAATCCTGTTGTAATAGTTTGATGTTGGCTTCTTCCATTTCCCTTGTAATGTTATCTCAAGAATACTTCCAACCACAAAACCCGTGGTGTGATTTTTGCTGAAGATTCCAAAATGGTATTTGAATATATATGCGTGGATGCAGAATACGTATTGCTAGAGCAACAGCATTGCAGGCAGCAGGCAGTTTGCAACACCTCTGTCCCCATTAAGCTGCTCCTATTGTGAGCGAATAAAAGAGTAAGCAAATTCTGGCATGAGCAAATGGACATTAAAAAAAAAGGTGCTTCTGATTCTTCCCCAACGTTTTTGAGATATTTGCCAGGAACACACAGGAAGCGGCTGATAGACAGTTAAATAGCTAATACAGTATACCTGACTGCATAATTAGCAAACAGTTTGCGTCATATGCAAAGTAGGCATGGAACTGGGAAACTGGAATACAGCCTTTCCTTGTTGCAAAGGGGCACAAGAGGGTTGGGTTGCTTTCTAACAGGGTTGAGGAACCTGTGACACCCCACCCCCAGATGTTGAACTCCAGTTCCCATCAGTCTCAGCCAACATGGTCAATGGTCAGGAATAATGGCAGTTGTAGTCCAGCGACTTTTGAAAGGCACTAGGTTCCCTTGCACTGCCTTTATATAGTGTTTTAGCAAGGAAATACAGGTCTTTAAAAGAGATCTCTTGATTCTTTTATAACAAAACTGTTTTCTTACACACCAGAGGTGAATATCCACCACTCAAAAGATGCATTGAAATGCATTCCTCGAACCACTTTGCATCAGGGCTATAGAATTGCTGAACAAATTCTGCAGAGAGGGGGAAGATAAAGTTTCTTTTAAGAGTTCTTTAACATAATCAGTTTGATAGCAACCCAAAACACCTTTACTACCATTAAATATTTACCAAGACTTGGCTTTTGGGAGAAGGGCAGTTGAGAGCAGTGTGCTTGGCTCCATGCAATGGTATTGATTAGCTATCAGAAGGACATAGTTAATGAATAACTTTAGGCATTACTGAGCACTCAACATTCCTGTCAAGTTTTTTTTTTTTTTACCTGAAGATGACCTAAACTAAAGTCAGTTGGAACTGACACTAACCCTGCCGCAGATTGCTCAAGAATACGTATGATATGAACAAAAGGTTCAGACAAATCGGTTGATCAATGCTTAAGCAATCCATTCTAATGGCTGTTGTCATCACTGCTGGACTTTAGAACCAAGCGTGTTTACATTTAATTAGAAAGAACACACAGTTTACATCGCACGGTAGCTATCAATATCGAATTGGAATTGATTTCTGCTCTGTCTCCTGAATCACTATTTCCTTCAAGCTAATTTTTAGAAAGCAGCTTGCAAGATGAGCTGTATAAATTTTAAAGCAGGGTAAACCTATTTCCTGGGGATGGTAATAAAAGTAAATGGCATATAGCACAGCCATTAAGTTGGACTTGCTTTTGAGGTGATTCCAGTGCCTCAGTTGTGTTCCAGCAGTGAGAGATTTGCTGTTATCAGAAAAGTGTCACTTTTAACTGAATGACCACTTCGCATAATTCTTCACTTCGCTGAAAATGTGGAGTTACTACTTCAAGTGTCTTTAAAAAACCCCACAAAAGATATATTAAGGTGACATCATGCTGTCAGAATGTTTTTGAAGCAGAGTGCTCTTTTGCTGGGGGTTTTGGCATTCTGCATGAAATTAGGATTGTTACTCTCTCTTCCACCTCATGTGCCTTTTGAATTTGGCCTTTTGAATTTCTCATGCTGCACAATTTTATGCATGTTTACTTATATTTATGTCTGATTGTGTTAAGAGGGATTTATTCCCCATGAAGAATGACTATAGTTCAGTAGAAGAGCGTGTTTAGGAGGACGCGGGTGGTGCTGTGGTCTAAACCACTGAGCCTCTTGGACTTGCCAATCGGAAGGTTGGCGGTTCGAATCCCCATGATGGGGTGAGCTCCCGTTGCTCTGTCCCAGGTCCTGCCAACCTAGTGAAGCACGTGAACGTAAACAGGTACTCGCTTGGTGTTAAATAAGGATCAGGCAGACTCAGCAATGGAGAATAAGAAGGTGAAGTTTATTGCCAGGCAATAAGGACCCAGTTTGGAATCTCTTCCAAAAGGAACTGGGACCCCGATTGACAGAAATCCAGAGGTCTTTATACCTGAGCAGATCACAGCAAATCATAGATCATGAGACAACCATGAGGCAGCCACGATATTGCCAGCGAAAATTAGCCAATTCGCAAGCTTCTTGCCATGTTACCAGCTCCTGGTCAAGCACTGAGTTCTAGTTCTGCTTTCCGCTGCTTGCAGTGACGCTCTGTCTAACGTCTCCCCTAGTTATGGCAGGACAGGGAGTTTGGAGATTTTGTGGTTTTATCTTCCTGTTCTGTGGATTAATTTAGCCTGTATCTGAGGGGATTTTGTACCAGAAACTCTGATTCACATCTTCCCCTTGTCCAGGGTACACGGATGTTTGTAGGGGAAAGGTCGGCTCCTAATTTGCTGTTTCAAGCAGTATGCAGTTAGCTAAGGCACAGCTTCCCTTTGATTCAAAATGGATTATAAAATACTGTAAGCCTTGATTATGTGTGAGCATATATGAATATACTGATTACTGATAACTGATTATATGGATAGCATAGGGGTAGCCCTTCTTCCTTGCCTCACTAGCAGTTCGAAAGCATGCCAGTGCAAGTAGATAAATAGGTACTGCAGCAGGATGGTAAACACCGTTTCTGTGCGCTCTGGAAAGCTGTCTGTGGACAAGCACTGGCTCCCTCGGCCTGAAAACAAGATGAGCACCGCAACCCCATAGTCGCCTTTGATTGGACTTAACCGTCCAGTGGTCCTTTACCTTTACCTAGAGCACACACTTTGCCCTTGGATTATCCCAAGATCAATCCCTGGCATCTCTAGGCAGGACTAGGAAATACTTCTATGTCTGTCGCAAGTCAGGGTAGACAGAGGTGAGCAGCCTGTAGCCTGGGTGGTGCATGTGGCCCCTGACTTCATTTGATGCGGCCCTCCCTTGCCTCCTGAAGCTGCTTCATCCTTCCAACCCCTAAGAATTCTCTCTTTCCTCTTCTTAATTTCCTTTTTATCTGGATTTTGTTGTATCTCACTAAGCCATATTTAAAGTAGATCCACTGAAATCAAGGAACATTATTGTGTTTGTTTATTACGTTTATAGCTTGCCTTTTTCTCCAAGGAGCGCACGGTGGTGAACATGGTTCTTCCCCTTATTTAATCCCCACAACAACCCTGTGAGGTAGGTTCAGCTGAGAGGCAGTGGTTGACCCAGGAACACCCAGTGAGCTTTTTGGCTGAGTGAGGATTTGAACCCTGTTCCTCCTGGTCCAACACGCTAACCACTGCACCACACTGACTCTTCTTGTTTTGTTTAGGCTTTTTATGACTAACTGAAGTCCATTGATTTGAATGGGTGCAGAAGAGGCCAACTCAAACATGATCTTTTCATGTTTCTTCATGTACAGTAAACATAATTCAGAGGCCTTCAAGCTCTCTGATGTTCTGCAAGTGTCATCTAATCCAGCTTCCTGCAAAGCAGTAATCACAGCTAGAGTATCCATGACAGCTGGCCATCCCAAAATCTGCTTCAAATCCTCCAAGGAAGGAGGGTCCTTCACCTCCCAAGGGATTCCATTCCACCATCAAACAGCTCTTTTTGTCAGAATGTTCTTCCTGGTGTTTAGTCAGAATCTCCTTTCTTGTAACTTGAATCCTTTGGTTTGGTCCAATCCTATGCATCTTTATTTGGACATAAATTAATGCACATGTTTTAACTTTTTTTAATTTTTGTAACCCGCCATGGGACCTGCAGGTGAACGGCAGAAAATAAATTGAAGAAGAACTGAATTCTAGGCTTCTCTTTATGAAACTCTTTAAGTGCCTTAAAAGCAAGACAGTGATGTCTTCAGCTTACAGCTTTACATTTTCCTTTGAAATGCTTGAGTATTTAATTTTTTCCCCGTCTCTTTTTGTGTGTGTGAAATGCGAGTCAATATATTTTATCTGCTACTCTTCCAGTGGTTTTTATTTATTTATTTTAGACTCTCTGCTCTGTGGATTTTTCGTATTTCTTTATACATTATTTATAGTTTCAGAATGTCCTTATTTAATTGAATAGGTACCTCGCACCATTTTCAAACAACCTCAGGTGGTAGGTGTAATGACATACCGATACTCTGACCTTTAACTTTTAGATTCCTATTAAATCAGCCATATTTTACTTACGCATGCACAGAGGGTTTTAATTTCTATATGATCTGGCAATGCGGTCGTGTTTTCTGCAGAAAGGAAAGGGGAGTGCCGACACTCTTGACACAGAGTTCTGTTTGTTATTCAATGCTTACTTTTCAAATCTCAAAATAGGAAAACACAATTTATGCCTCATTTCTTACTTCCATGATGGTTCAAATGTGTGACATCCAATCTATCCAACCCAATGTTTGCAAGAAAACAAATACCGGTATGCACATGGCGGGGAGAATGGCTCCCTGCAAAAGCAATATAGGGCAAAGATTTTAAAAAGCTGCTCAGATTATGTATTTATTTTAAACAAAAATAATTAAGGAAAGATATCCACTCATTCATTTATATCAGTGGTAACCTTGAAGTCACTGTTTCTCAGCCTAGTCTACCTCACTGGGTTGCTATGTGGAAAAACATAGGTTAACTGCATAAATACCACACTGTGGGATTGATGGTAGTAATAACGGGGTAAAACTGTGATAAATAGTGCATCCTAAGCATGTTTCTTCACTTTCCAACAGTGTGCTCCTATGCTTGTTTACTGAGAAGCAAGTTCAATATAGTTCAGTGGGACTTACTCTCACATAAGTGTGCATAGAATTGCAGTCTTGGTAGCACATTTTAATTGCTCTTAACAGCCACTAACTGTCATCCATGGGATCTAACCAATCAGATGAACTGATTCTAAAAGACCATTGAATGTGCACCTGGATTTTGCTCCACCCAAAGCCAGCCTTAGATGTGGACAAAATAAAAAAAATTCCTTCCAGTAGCACCTTAAAGACCAACTAAGTTAGTTCTAGGTATGAGCTTTCGTGTGCATGCACACTTCTTCAGATACACTGAAACAGAAGTCACCAGACCCTTCTATATAGTGAGAAGGTGGGGAGGGGTATTATATAGAAGGGTCTGGTGACTTCTGTTTCAGTGTATCTGAAGAAGTGTGCATGCACACGAAAGCTCATACCTAGAACTAACTTAGTTGGTCTTTAAGGTGCTACTGGAAGGAATTTTTTTATTTTGTTTTGACTATGGCAGACCAACACGGCTACCCATCTGTAATTAGATGTGGACAAGTAGTGCTTGCCCTGGGCACCAAGCTGAAAGCTGCACTGATTGTAGTGAACTCAGTATTTTTAACCTTCTTCCCCCAGCCCACCTGCCCACCAAGTTCTACAGCACAGGTGGGGAACCTATGATGCTCTAGAAGTTCTTGCAGTCATTAAGTCTCAAGTCCTAGCTGGCTTGGGATGATCCTTAGCAGTGGCAACTGAGGAGGTACGAGCCATACTGGTGCTTCTCAGACACTTCTGCAGAAATAAAGATATACGTATAGGGTTGTGTCCAATGGAGTTGTAACGTTAGCCCAAGGGCTTCCACTTCTGTAGTGGAACGTCCCCTCTCTCTCCTCCCCCCGCATATCCCCGAATTGGAGGGTCATGTGGAGAGAGGAGCAGGGTAGTTTCCATTGCACCAGCAGAAGTCTTGGTGCTAATGGGATGGTCTCGATGGATCCGTTCCCCAGGCTGTTAATGTATCTTGACATGGAGGATATGCAAGATCCCAAAACGAAAAGAAAAGGAAAGTGCTAATTATTCACACTTCCTCTGTTTCAGCTTCTGGGTAATGCCGTTGGCTGTAACAAAATATTATGCTGTTGGTCAATAGTACATTAGTATATTTAATCCTGGGTTTTTTATTTGTTTCGTGAGAATAGGCCATAGCACTTACCTCTACTTCATAGTACTGCTGAGAGGCAAGTGGTCTGTATACAGTGGTACCTCGGGTTAAGTACTTAATTCGTTCCGGAGGTCCGTACTTAACCTGAAACTGTTCTTAACCTGAAGCACCACTTTAGCTAATGGGGCCTCCAGCTGCCGCTGCACGATTTCTGTTCTCATCCTGAAGCAAAGTTCTTAACCTGAAGCACTATTTCTGGGTTAGCGGAGTCTGTAACCTGAAGCGTATGTAACCTGAAGTGTATGTAACTCGAGGTACCACTGTAGTACGATATGCGTGCATCATTCTGAAAACATTGATTTAGTTTTGTGTTTATTTTTAATGTATTGTGGAACCATTAGCACGGGTGCTTGCTGTTTGAATTTTACATTGAAATATTTTGGCCATGGCGTATTTGTACCATCTTTTAAAAGTCCTCTTTTTACATGCCAAACCTGCTCTGACCATACTGAAAAGACCTACCTTTTTGTTTTTGCAGTTTACACCAGTCTTTGTCTCAAGAAGTGAACCTTAAGGATCAGTTCAACGCCACTCTCATAACTTATGAAAAAGCTCTGAAAAACAGAGAGGATGTTGTGTCGATGCTGCTGCTTCAAAATGAGGAGCTGACGACCCATCTTCAGCAAGCAGCAGAAGAGAGAGCAAATGCAGAATTGAAGTTTCAGCAAGCTTTAGAGGCTTCACAGGAGGCCAGTGAGAAACTTCAAAAGTAAGTACATTGTTTTTCTTTTTGGAAAATGGCGTTTGTCAACTAAATGGGCCCCTCTTCCTGTGACACAAAGAGATTCAAGTTAGAAAACAGACAGAAATCCCTATTAAAGTTAGTGGGCCAATTCTTATCTGAATATTTATTCAGGCTTAATAGCAGAGCCATTTATTGTTATATCCAGCAACAAAACTGTAGGGTTTTTATTTGTCAGCTTAGCTTAGTTATAACATCTGAAGAAGAGATAGGATTCTTGTGTATTTATTTATCTTCTATAACAGAGGTCTTCTTCTTCGGCGATCACTTGTAGCCGAGTAAGATTGTCTTCCATAAACACGATTTTGACAATGTGTACGTAAGTGACTGTGGAGGCCAATTCTCAATCCACACGTCCTTCCACAGTGGGGACATTGGTTTCTGGGTGGAAGTTGATCACGGTGTGGATTTGCCAAGCATGCCTTCCTCTTAGCACGTTTCTCCCTTGCGTCCTGAGTTCAAGTGTCTTCAAAGCCCATGACACCTTAGGTAAAGGCTGTTCTCCAACTGGAGCGCTCGCAGGCCAGTGTTTCCCAGTTGCTGGTGTTTATACTACATTTTTAAAGATTTGCCTTGAGACAGAACTTGTGACTATCCAGATGTTGTTGGACTCCAGTGACCTTCAACCCAAGTCAAGATGGCCAATGATCAGGGGTGATGGAAATTGTAGTCCAACAGCAACTAGAGGGCCACAGGTTCATGCTTGCTTCACACGTTATAGACTCATGTCTATATGCACATGTCAGTTGGATCCAGACTGGATGGATGGAAAGGGTCCTTCTGTTTGCAGACGTCTTTTTCTTCACAAAAGGCATCCTACCAGTAGGGAAGATGGGGAGGGGTGACTTTTACCAGTTCCTTCCAACCCATGCAGCTCCTAGCACCATTTCCCAGGGTGTTGTAGGAGGATTGCCCAGCCCTCCAGAGCAGTGTCAGAGGTAGTGCCAGGGGTTGCATGGGGAGTCGGAATCTGCCCCCTCCCCCCAAAAAAACCCACACACACACACACAGGGACCATCCCCTGAGCAGAACTGCATTCAAGGGATGTTCCTTCTTAGAGGAGCAAAGTCTGGATCCAGCCCTGTAACATTTGAAGCAACTTTGTGTATGCTGCTGAAATGCCTGGAACATTTCAGTTTCCCATTTAGGTAGTTCATATATTTGACTGTAACATGTTCACCCTATTCAGTTATTCTTCTCTTCATACAATGAGAGGGAGAAGGGGAATGCACTTTGCTCTTTGCCATGTCCCCATTGCTTGGCTCCGCCACCCTCCATGCATTAATAATAATACCTCTTTGCATTGCTTTTTCTGTTGGTCGCACTGTGTTCCCTTCTCAATCTTACACAGTACCAGTTTAGAGAGAATGGCACATTTCTCATGTCCTGCACACGTCTAGAGGCAAGTCAGGTGAAGCATGATGATTAATGGTGGAAAAGGCTTGTGCTTTCCAGCAGCTTCCAGGCACAGCATATCTCATGTTGTTCTGCCATGTAGTTGCCAGCTTCCATAGGCCCAGATGAAATGAAAATCAGTGAATGCACCTTTTTCTTTCTCTTCATGGACGGCTAAAGTTGAGTAGATCTGGCTGTTTGTTAATACTTCTTGAAGTTCAGATGTGTGCTTTCCCACTGAAAAAAGTTAATGCCCAAATCAGTTTACCGGAATATCCAAAATTAAAAAGGCCAGGTTTTTCTTGGCTACTTTGCAGTACAGATCAAATCAATCACAGTCCTTGAACACATGTTCAGCATATTTCTTTTCTGTTCAGTATCATGGGGGAAGTTTGCAAAAGAAAGGAAAAAAGGACATCAATGTTTTCAGTTTTGCTAGGGCTGCCATATTTCAAAAACTAAAAACTAGGACACCCCAAAAGTTGTTGAGCTTTCCCCCCCCCAACGCAAAAAAACCCCAAAACCCATAAAGTTTTGATTGACTTGCCTAAGATCCAGGACAAACTGCTGCCTGCCGAAAATCCCCCCGGATCTTTGAAATCCCGAGAAAATTTGTACGTGTGGCAGCCCTAATTTTGATCTGTCTGAAAAATGCCTGATATTGTGCAAAACTCAATAGTTGGCATTAGTTTTCTTGCCAAAGATTTAGGCACAATGCACCAGTTTAAAAGGAGCTGTACTACCTATTGGCTTCCAGGCCCAATTTAAAGTGCTGGTACACGCCTTTAGAGCCCTAAATGACTTGGGACCCAGATAACTGAAGAACGACGTCTTCCCTTATCAACCCTTCTTGTGCATTAACATGTTGTGACCCTTTTTCAGGTGCCATTTGTCAGGTGCCATGACAAGGGGCTTTCTCTGCAATCTCCACCCCACCCCCTGCCGACTCTGGGGTGACCCTCCCTACAGAGACCCACCCGGCAGTCGCATTATGATCCTTTTGTTGCCAAGCTAAAGTAGTTTTATCCACCCCGTCATTTTTAATTTGTGCCTGTTTTCATTTGCTGTAGCTCTGTGGTAGAGCATCTGTTTGGCACGCAAAAGGGTCCCGGGTTCAATTGTTGGCATCTCCAGGTAGGGCTGGGGGAGTCTTGGTCCTGAAATCCTGGGTGATGTTGTTGTTTAGTCGTTTAGTCGTGTCCGACTCTTCGTGACCCCATGGACCAGAGCACGCCAGGCACTCCTGTCTTCCACCGCCTCCCACAGTTTGGTCAGACTCCTGCTGGTAGCTTCGAGAACACTGTCCAACCATCTTGTCCTCTGTTGTCCCCCTCTCCTTGTGCCCTCCATCTTTCCCAGCATCAGGGTCTTTTCCAGGGAGTCTTCTCTTCTCATGAGGTGGCCAAAGTATTGGAGCCTCAGCTTCAAGATCTGTCCTTCCAGTGAGCACTCAGGACTGATTTCCTTCAGAATGGAGATGTTTGATCTTCTTGCAGTCCATGGGACTCTCAAGAGTCTCCTCCAGCACCATAATTCAAAAGCATCAATTCTTCGGCAATCAGCCTTCTTTATGGTCCAGCTCTCACTTCCATACATCACTACTGGGAAAACCATAGCTTTTACTATACGGACCTTTGTTGGCAAGGTGATCTCTCTGCTTTTTAAGATGCTGTCTAGGAAATCCTGGATAGCCACTGACAATCAGTGTAAAGAAAACTGATCTTTAGTCTGTATAAAGCAGCTTCTTATGCTGCTGTGTAATTATTATGTGTTCTGTCTGTTTTACTGCATTGAAGTTGTGATAAATGGCTGTGTTTCTAAATAGAATAAAGGATGGCATAAATATTTTTTTAAAAATAGCCAGTGAACCCTGCCCTCGCACTCCCAATTTTCTACTGAGCATATCTGTTGAGTGCCCTGGGTATGCTATTGACCGTCTTCCCCAGCTCCTTCCAGAGGCGAAAGGAGTTCTCCCTAAGTATATGCATTGCTGTGCTGTGATCTTCATTGTGTAGCCACCAAGAATTCCTGCTTTCCCCCCAAAGGAATCCTGGCAACCAGCAAGGCCCCTGCAGTCATATTTTGTGAGCGTCACTGTACCAGGAAACCATTCTGCTCCGAAGGTCTAGAACTCCTCTTGGAAACCCATTGTTTGATTCCCTGCCAGTGAAAGAGCAACATCTACCCCCCAGATCTTTGTTTCAAACAGCAGCTTGTTAGGAAGGAAATACATAATTAACTGAAAAGTTACACAATAATTCTCTATAAGAACTGAACTGTTTCACACATTGTATGTTTTGACATATATCCTGGAGCAGCTAAGTTGAACTCCAGAGCAGCATCTCATGTTCCTGTTACACCAAAGAGAAGCTGCAATTATTACCAGCAAATTCTTGCTTACCACTTGCCCCACCGTAGAGACAGACTGTCAGCTGCCAAACCTGTAAAGGCAGCAATTTTCTTCTTAGTATAGCAACCAAGGGGTCAAACATCATCTATCTCTCCTGTTGCACAGACTGAGCTGACAAAAATGCTATTATATAATGCTACAATTATGCCATGACAGTCATTTAGATATCAGTTAATTCCCAGTGATAGTCAGCTGAATATTGGCTCATTTTGGAACAGCGAAAACAAAGACCTTTTTTTGTGAATTCATGTAGCATTGTGATATTATTTATTTTTCAATTATTTTAAGCAGCTGTTGAGCTGTTGTGAAACAGTTTCCTCGGTTCACTTAAACTGCTATGTTTCACGCAGTGCAATCATGTGCACGTTTTCATAGATGTGAGGCCCTCTCCTTTCTTCCTAGCAAATGCGCCTTGGTTTGGGAACGTTGGTTTGGAATGTTCTTTCTGTACACTTTTAAATATAGCTGCAAGAATATTACCCGGACTGCACATTTCCATCCAATTGTTACCAGTTTCAGCGCTCCCAGTCCATTTTTGGCCCTATCTTAAAGCACTGGTGTGGCACTCATCCCCACACATGCTGGCTCCCCTTCAGACTTCCCCATTTGAGAGGGAATATATTCCAAGTGTAATAATAATAATAATAATAATAATAATAATAATAATAATAATAATATACCCCGCCCATCTGGCTGGGTTTCCCCAGCCACTCTGGGCGGCTTCCAACAAAGGGTTAAAATACAGTGGTCTGTTAAACATTAAAAGCTTCCCTAAACAGGGCTGCCTTCAGATGTCTTCTATAAGTCTGATAGTTGTTCTTCTTTTTGACATCTGGTGGGAGGGCGTTCCACAGGGCCGGTGCCACTACCGAGAAGGCCCTCTGTCTGGTTCCCTGTAACTTGGCTTCTTGTAGTGAGGGAACCGCCAGAAGGCCCTCGGCACTGGATCTCAGTGTCTGGGCTGAACGATGGGAGTGGAGACGCTCCTTCAAGTATACTGGACCGAGGCCATTTAGGGCTTTAAAGGTCAGCACCACACTTTGAATTGTGCTCGGAAACGTACTGGATTTAGCTGGATCTGCATAGAATCTTCCCTGTGATCCTGATCAGGAGGAAAATTCTAAGTATGTTCCGTTTTCCTTCTCAAAGTTTATCAGTAGGAACTCTGAAGTGAAGCAATGGACACCGTACTTGGGTACATCGGAGGCAGAGCTTCCATTCACCTTCCTTCTCCCCTCCCTTTTTGAATAACCCCAAACACCTGAAAAGGACTTCAGTCTCTCCATAGACTAGACCAGGTTCGCTGCCATAAAGGATAGCTAGACCTCACACATTTCTCTTTGTACCAGAGTAATTTAGTTAAAGCCATGATTTGCCTGTCTTAGATTTTCACTTAATTTGGGGAATCATTTTCTGGAAAGCAAAGTAGAGAAATTGCAGCATGTAAGAGGGCAAAATATTTTGAAAAGTTCCATCCAGTTAGCTGTGAATCTGGTCAGATAACTTGAGCAACTAGCTTATATAAGTATCCCATTTCTGTTCTTTAGTGTTAAAATAATTTGCTGTTACAATAGAGTATAGGCCAAGATTATCTCAGAGAAAATTTTCTAGCTTTGCTCTAATCCTCCCCAAACCAGGAGTGCTGTAATGGACCTGCAGATATAACCTGAACCATGCTAACTCTAACGTGAGCTTTTATGAGAAGAATTAATTCAATTTGACATGCTTAACTACTCAGGGAAAAACTGTCTGCCAGGTTAGTTAATGCTAAAATCAGCCTTCTGAGCCTGTAGCAAAATTAAACAGCTGGGCAAAGTCTTTTGACAACAACAGCATGCCCTTTTTATCGAGAAACTGTGGAAATGCTTACTGCATCTTCCCAGCACCCCCAGTCATCCACCCCATCTTATAATTCAACCTGCAAACAGATTAAGCAGCTGAGTTTGTGGAAAGTGTGTTTACTTTGAGCTAAGAACCCTTGTGTGGCACTATAGAGATTCCACTGACACCTCTGGGAGAGCCACACAGACGGTTCTTACTCATCAGCAGGAAAACCAGGCTAAGAATTTGCAGTTTCTTTGTAACCTCAACGGCTTCATACAAATGAGTATTTTTCAATTAGGCCAGAACTACTTTTCTTAGCCTTTATTAATGCGAGAGAGAGAGAAAGATATAAAATATTCTGCATTTTTAAAAGGAACTGACTGGTCCCTGTACTGAAAGACTTCCTACCACGCTAATTTTGCCCAACTCCATCCCCATTTCCCAAGGAGATAGTAGTTATCATTTGTAATGGGGAAACTATGTATTCCTACTCATTTTTTAAAAAAATGCAAAGTGTATGCTTTGCATAAGTAATAATGAAAATCAATGCAACCCACCTGATTTCTAATATCCTTAATTTTCCATCACATCTGTCTATTAATAGTTATGGCTTGAAGTTTTCTTAAGAGTATAACATGCAGGTGGGATGAAGTCCTTTTTATTAGGTGCCAACCTATGATAGTGCCTTGATAATCTTTGGAAGAAATAGTGAAATTATTATTTTTATATTGGAATGTTTCGTAATATACTGTGATAGCAGAAGGTTAGCAAATATTGCTATGGATCTTTCTAAAATATTTATACCCCATCTTTCCTCTTCAATCCAAAGGCAGCTAACATCATAAATGAACTTAATAATTTTTTCAGAACCCCAAGGGATGTCAGGGCTGAGTCACACAACATCTGGGCTTCTCCTAGCTGTTACTCTTGTCATGGCCGCTCTCCATGTTAATGGAAAGAAAACCATGTGATCTAAACATTTGCAAGTATTTTCAACACCCAACACAAAAGAGAGATGGCTTGCAGCAGCATGCAGAGCTACAGATAATGCTCATGTTACAAACATTCTCATCTCAAGCAGGGAATCCACCAAGGGCTGTAGGAGGAAGCAGCCAGCATGAGTGATAATGTGATTCAGTCCTCATTATATTTAGTCATTTTATAGTTTGAATACTTGTTAAGTTGCTCACCTATCTGTTAGAGAAAATACATAGCCAACCTGGATTTATTTATCCATCAGGTTTTTCTACCACCCTTCAGTAGACAATTATTGAAGTGGTTTGTACAAATTTTGTCTCTGAGACAAGCCTCTCTGAGGACCAAGGTGCATAGGTCAGTCAAATTATGTTAGCTGTGGAAGCACCCATTCCTTTCCTGGCACTGAAAATGTAACCATAATGAAGTAAATAACTAACATTTCCTTGCCCTTTCATGACATCCAAAATCAGTTTCCTGAAGTAGACACCTAATCATAAGGCTGGTCGCCAGTGTAGCTCTTGAAGCACAATAAGATCGGTTGCAACATCCAACCCCAGCTATTATCCTAGCATCTGCATTCTGTAACAACGTCAGTGAAGTATTATGGGAGTCCAACCTTGAGGTTGCTAGATCACCATGGCCAGGATGTGTGTGTGACTGCAGCATCAGAAGCAGATCTGTACCTACTAAAATAGGTAGACCACTTCAATGAGAACCTTGGGCTTCTCAATCTCATAGCTTTTGTGATGCTCCCAATTCACTGTAGCACTTGCATATATATGGGGATCCAGCATATAAATGCATGGTACGCCTGTGAACCAGAAGGAGCAGCAGTTGAATACTGGAATCTCCTCTCTGATAGTGTTTGGGAGCTATTCTAATCTATTAATATGAATGGAGTTTTTGAATTCGTTTTAGTCAGTTAAAGTTTGCACCTGCTATAGATAGTACTTTATAGATAAGAGAGGCTCTTGTGGCACCTTCGGATTTTCCAGTACCGGGGGAAGTCCCTTCTGTTCTCCCATGCTTTTAATGCCGCGTGTTTAATTCTTATAACTATTTTGTTTATTTATCCTTGTTGGTCTTGCTGCCGTTGTATTGATTTTATGCTG
Source organism: Podarcis erhardii (assembly GCF_964252035.2). Lineage (NCBI taxonomy): Eukaryota > Metazoa > Chordata > Lepidosauria > Squamata > Lacertidae > Podarcis > Podarcis erhardii. Next base: position 33,330,726 of record NC_138497.1, on the reverse strand, counting down.
CTGCATGGTTTCATGCTGGTTTTTGGCTAGTTTTACTCCTGCTTTTATAGTGTTTGTTTTCAAATTGCAGTTGCATTATACTAATTTTAATTTGTGAGGATATGGTAAATTGGGCAATAAATCGAAATTTCACAAGTTTTCAAGGCATGCTTTGGCATGGAAGAGTGTGTTGATATGGGGTTGGAATCTTATGGGACACAAGTATTTTGGATGCAGCTCCAACCATGGGGATGGGATTGGAAGCAGGAGCACATCATTACCTCTGTTTCCAAAGTTGAAGCTTAGAATACTGCCGTGTGTATGTAGAAAATAGTACTACCTGGTGGAAGTATCCTCAGCATGGAAGGGGAAGCTCTAGGTTTAATTCTTATAACTTTTGCTGAACTTCAAAAAGAAAACTTTAGAAAAGCCCTTAAGGTGGATATAACCCCCAAACTGTCCAGTGAGTGACCAAATATGCTACATTTGGGGGACAGAGGGAAGATAGCACCAAATGGCTGGACAGCATTTTGCTACATTTTGTTGCAGATCCTACTTCTAGTTTAATTAAAGCAATATAAATTTGTAGTGTAGCTACTCCAGAAGCTAGACCAAAGATCAATCAAAGAATCCCACAGAGATTTTATTGAGTTAAGCTCAAATGCTGTACAACATTTCACTGATGAAAATAGGGGTGTTCTTGTCTTGATGTAACTGTAAAGAATAGCACAATATTCCCCCTCCAACATTATTTTCTGATTAACAAGACTTCAAATCCCGTTCACTTGCAAACAAGCTCCATTGATCTTATGGCAGATTCTTTCCAAATAAATGTGCATTGCTTTGTGATCTCAGAATGAATAACTATGTAGATAATTTTTTTAGCATAATCCTAGGCATGTTTCTCCAAAAGTCTCATGGTTGAATCGGACATACTCCCAGGTAAAGGTGTATAAGTCCCATGCATATTTACCTGAAAGTAAACTACTCTGAACACAGTGGCACATTTGGGAAAACATGCATAGTGTTGCCTGTGCACAGTCCATGTAGGAAAGATGGGATATATATTGCAAAATCAATAAAATGGATGCTTCATATGAAAAAGAATAGCAAAACAAGAGAAATTATAGACCATGCTTGCAATCGTCATACATTAATTTAAATCATGCACTACCCTTTATCAAAACTGTTTATTTCAGTGTGATAAAAGTACATGTTTTAGGACATGGTAATACTTTACTATTAATCAAAATTTTTGTAAGATATAATATGCACATGTGTGCAGCACACATACAAGATTAGCATAATTTCATTTTATCATATAATTGCATACATAATTTCCCTGTAATATCTTGTGTGTTTTGCATAAAAAAACAATTAAACTCTTGTAAGAGTCATGTGTCAGAATAAGTTCTGTTTCTTTCATTGCATTTTGCATAACGGGATCTGCTTTCTATGTTGCACTGCCATTTCACACATGAAACGTGCATGGGGGGGGGGGAATCACATTGGGGCAGCCTGTTCAATAGGTGTTAGCATCTTATTCCTCAGAAAGTAAATACTAATCTGCCTTCTCTGAGCACGGGAATTGTGTGCATTTCACACCAAGGTCCAAGACATTCTCCAGCGCCCACTGGAGGGTATAATCTTTCCCAGAATGATCTGAGCAGCGCAGTTCAAGAACAAGAATGAATCTTTGAATAATCGCACCACAATGTGAGGTGACCCTCAGACAGGGGACTGACCAGTTACCCATATGGGTTTGTGGCAAGGCGCTCTGATGTTCTTTTTTAACACAGCTGTGAGAAGAATGTGGCTAAGATCCAGTAGCCTTTCTGGAGTATAGCTGGCAAAGGAAGCCATGAGGGGAAGAGAATTTAACACATGGGTGTAAGAACTTCAGCTTCATTGATTCGATCTGAGGGGAATGCCTAATGACTGGAAGAATCAACCTTGGCAATGAAAACACAAAGCTCTTTTCATCAATTCAAACTCGGACTCTAAAGCTGCAGATGGTTACCTCCAGCATTGCCTATTCAGGGCGAGGTTTTATAAAATGGCACTTTGCTGAATACTAATAGATCAAAACAAAGATTTAATTACATAAAGATGGGTTGTTCATTTTTAAATGAGGATACAGGTCAGTGTCTCAGAAAAGGATAATATGACTATCTTTTATACGTAGGTCTAAAGTCTGAGGTTTTTAACTGCAAACATGATACCGTTAAAGCACAGATTGCATTCTATAGAGTACAATGTCTATTAAATAGGAAGCAGACTCAAAGCTAGGCTTATGGACATCAGTGCTTTTCATTCCCCCCCCCCGCCCCCGTCTGATGCCGGTTTATGAATGGCCTTTCTGCAAAACAGAATGACTTTTCTAGAGCTTCAGGAAACTTGTGGAAATTTGGTGTTTGACTTTAATCTTCCCTCTAAAATCAGAAGGGGATGGTTAATAAATGTATAGGCAATAAACTAACTTCATGAAAAATAAGCAATACTTGTTTTGATTTGGGGTGGGGAGGAATTGACTGAATTTCTGAGAACTTTTAAAAATCTGTTTGTTTTAATTGCAGAAATACATGGTTGTGTTCTGCACCTTTTAGTGAGTTTTGTTCATGTTTTGCTTATATACAATATTTTATTAAGTTCTGTTTATATTTGACAGATTTTTAAGTTTAAACTGGAAATTCCATTTTTAGAGCTAAGCAGTCCCACTGTTAGTTAAAAAGAACGTTTCTTTTGCCTTAGTAAAGAGTTTGACTCTTTAGGCTGAAGGTCTCCCTAAAGCTTCATTAAAAGCATTATGATGATATCTTAAACAAGAGGTAATTTATTTCAGAGAATTGAATTCAGTTTGAAGACAGGAAACATTGCATGCAATGTATATTCATCTTGCTTTTAGCTCCAGCCAATAGATTATATAAGTTTGGTGATGGGGCAGAAAATTGGCCCTAGTGATGGGGCCCTGTGGGAAGCAATGTCTTTGTCCAACCTCTTAAACCACTATACTTCCATCCCAAACCTCAGGGGGGAAACCCAAAGAATTCTGAAACTAGCTCCACATTCTCGGGGGGGGGGGCTTTGAATTTCTCACTGCTCTGGTAAACTCACCACACAGCAACGCAACAGAGAGCCCGAGGAGTCTCTTTCCTGGAGAAACACATCTAGCTCATTGGTGCAAGGGTATCCAATTTGATGCCCCCAAATGTTGTTGGATTAAAACTTCCATCAGACCCAGCCATCATTGCCAGTGATCAGGGATTATGTAGTCCAGCAGCATATGGTGGGCACCATGTTGCCTACCCTTGCATTAATGGACATGTGTTTCAGGTTTTATGCCCCAGTGTAAAACTCTTACATTTATCGTTTAAGAACTTATGTTGTTCATCTTATTGGAGAAATTCAGCATAGCGCTAGGAAGAGCACTGCGTCAGTCGTTTATGTTTCCGTGATGGAACAATCTCCCTTCTCCCCTTCCCTACAGTTCTGAGGGAGATGAACCCTGTTGCACTAGCAGAAGTCCTTACACAGGTTTCCACAAGTGGGACTGGCTAGTTGAATCCAGCCCAATGTCTTTACAATACGGCCTTCAGATTATTTTCTCTCTTGCCTTGCTATCCGCTTACATTTTTTGTGCCAGAACTTGTGCTCATTTTTATTTTCTTTCTGTGAGGTAAAATTTCTATCCTAGACGCATCTCCTCATATCACTTATAACCACCTGAAACAGAATTGAACCACCTGAAAAAGGGATACCTTCTAAATGATTTTTTCCCTCTTCCTATGATGTGTTCTTGTCTCAAGACCCAATCAGCATGGGACTGAGGTGCCTCAACCACATCTCTGAAAGCCTTTATCCATGCACCTTTGTGTGTCCCTCAGCTTTTCTGTGTCTGCCACCTTAGACTTAAGGGAGTAATTTAGTTTCCTAAGAGCCAGGTGCTTGTTGCAAGGGCTCATGCCTGCAATCCCGGCCAGGTGAGCAGGTAATCACATACGTGTGGCACTTTAAAGAAACACTAGGTAACTTCCATATCTCTGCTAGATTAATTGATTGATTGATTTTTCTCCTCATCTTGTTGGCACACTCATATCTACTTAACACACCTAGTTTCTTTACTTTTTCATTATGTTTCATCAGTAGGGTCCTAGAGAACTGGGACGTGCTCTTAGGAGTTAAACTAGAGTTTTCTAAACTGTTCATGTTGGTGACACGCTTTTCAGACATGCATCATTTTGCAACACAGTGATTCAGTTTTACTAGCAAACTGGAGGAAAAACGAATCCATTGCCAGCCCTGGGAGGAGTATGGGGGGGGGTGTTCACATGACACACCTACACACTGCTGCCGACACACTAACGTGTCGCGACACACAGTTTGGAAAGCTCTGAGTTAAACTATCCCTAAAATATATGTGTGGCTGTTGTTGTTTAGTCATTTAGTCATCCCTGACTCTTCGTGACCCCATGGACCAGAGCACGCCAGGCACTCCTGTCTTCCACTGCCTCCCGCAGTTTGGTCAAACTCATGTTCGTAGCTTCGAGAACACTGTCCAACCATCTCGTCCTCTGTCGTCCCCTTCTCCTTGTGCCCTCCATCTTTCCCAACATCAGGGTCTTTTCCAGGGAGTCTTCTCTTCTCATGAGGTGGCCAAAGTATTGGAGCCTCCAATACTCCAAGTATTGGAGTGTGGCTAGCCCTATCCAATTCCTGTTGTAGCCAATTGTACCAAGGGTAAGATGGGTGAATATTCAGGATTCTCTTCAGATCATATAAATCTTTCACCCAAAGGGTATGACGGACTAGCTGCAAATAGGGGTGTGTTGATAGCTTACTCGAAGCTATTGAGGCCAGTCATTTAATTTGGCTGCTATAGAATGTTTATGCATAGCTGCTCCCTCCATTGAAATGTATGGCTAGCTTGCTCCTGTGGGAAGAATTAAGCATATGCACATACTGGATCAAGGCACTGAGGGTTTCCCCCTCCCCGTTTTAAGAATTTTTCTGACAATCTTAACACAAAAAAGAGGTTTTGGGAGGATTGTGTACCTTTTGGAGTGGGCAGTTCTTGGTCAAAAACACTATGTTTTGTGATGTGGACATCAAGCAGGACAGAATTATGAATTTGCTTATTTAGGGGCATCCTGTTGTCTGGGCAGGACCTCTATACATATTGCCCTGGCTTGTACCACAGGGAGGTCATTTCAGTGCTGCTAATGCAGTGGTTTGACTTCACCCCCAGAGGCTCACTCCATTGTCTCTCGAGACAGACAGGTGCCAACAAGAACTATTTATTTTCAAAAACAAGTTCTCTGTATTCAGTGGAATTTGTTGGAGCTACCTTATTTGTTGGCTTTCACATTTTTAATATGACCTTCTTAGGCATAGGCCATTTTTACACAATGCAGGAAAGTAGTGGGAATGTTGTAAGGAATTATGGAGGATGCCATGCAACCGACGCAAGTTTCCCCAGAGCGGGGACAGAGGAAAGTCTGAAATTGAAGAAAGTAAGGTGAAGAGATTGTCTTTAATTGGCATATAAGCTATGGAATATGTGAATAAAGGGCACAGTAAAGTCACTGGATTTTGTGACGGTGGGTGTGCAAACTCAGTCTGCCTTAGGGATTAAGGTTTGTGTAGAATTAAGACTAATTGCAATGTATAAAGGAGGTTGTGTGTGATCCAACTGAGAACTTACAAAGTTTATTTAGGTATTTAAGACTGATTGCACACATCACAGTTGTTTTAAACCCTTCGGTAATCCCAGTTATTACTCCACTCAGGAAAATTCATTTGTACAGAAGGATTTTTCCCCAGGAACTGACATGTACGGTATAGTTATAAGTTATAAAGAAAGTCAGCTGTCTACTAGATGAGTTATCACTAGGGTATAGCCAAAGTATACAAACAAATTTTAATAGAAAGTCCAGGAATTTTAAAGGCAAGACATATTCTTAAGAGTTGTTATGTTCTGCTGTGTACCAGTATCCCAACAAAGCAATTTCTATGAATAGTTATGGAAAATTTGTCATATTAAAGCAATAGAAAAGCTTTACAAAATTAGTTAACATACGTTTCCCTTCCCCAATATTTTGACCCAAACTAGAATTGTAGAAGTTGAAGGGACACCGAGGGTCATCTAGTCCAACCCCCTGCAATACAGGAATATCCACTGAAGCACCCATGGCAGATGGCCTTCCAACCTCTGCTTAAAAACCTCTAATGAAGAAGAGTCTACTACCTTACCATCAAAAAGTTCTTCCTGATGTTTAGTTGGGAATTTCCTTTCTTGTAACTTGAATCCATCTTGTAACTTGAAGCTGGATTATATTCTCAAGATCACTGACCCATTTGGCCCAACAGTGTCTACTTGTGGAATGACTAACTTTTGGTCTTCCAGATGATGTTGCGCCCCATCATCAGCCCTAGCCAGCAGGGCCAGTGAGGGAAGCTATGGTCCAACAAAACCTAGAAAGCCACAGGTTAGCCCCCTTTGTCTTGTCTGATTGACAGGGTTGTTGTTTTTAAAGTTCTCAAGAAGAGGTATTTCACAGAATTCCTCCCAGTCTGAGATGATAGGAATTGGATGTGAGATGATGTGCAAGGTGTGAGCTCTATCGTTAAGCTACAGTTCCTCACATTTTAACATGTATTAATGTCATGTCTGCATCTTGAAGGATCTGCTAATATATACCTCACAGGGCGGTGAAGAGCCTGTGGCACTGCAGGTGTTCTTGGACTACAACAAACATCAGCACCAGGAGCATGATTAGTCATCAAGGATGCTGGGAGTTGTAGTCCAGCAGCATCCTTTTTATTTATGCATTTATTACTTTAAAACCATGTATCCCACCTTTCCAATGCATTTGCATCACCCAGGGCAGCTTCCAACATTTGAAAGCTAACAAATCCCACACACTGGCAGGTTTAAAACTGTATAAAGCATTATAAAATAAAGATATATTTTTAGTATTGTTCACATGATGGCATGTGGGGATATGCATTTCTGAGGTCTGAATTTACACCCCAATACAGTGGTACCTTGGGTTAAGTACTTAATTCGTTCCAGAGGTCCGTTCTTAACCTGAAACTGTTCTTAACCTGAAGCACTACTTTAGCTAATGGAGCCTCCTGCTGCTGCCGTGCTGCCGGAGCACGATTTCTATTCTCATCCTGAAGCAAAGTTCTTAACCCGAGGTAATATTTCTGGGTTAGCGGAGTCTGTAACCTGAAGCGTATGTAACCCGAGGTACCACTTCATTATTAATATAGTTATGTACATCCCAAGGAAGTCACTTCATTGTTGCTAATACAGTGATTTGACTTCACCTCTGGAGACACACTCCACTTCTCTCAAGACAGACAGATGCCAACAACATTTTTATAAGCCTGGTTAGCTCTAGAAAGAAGCCACACGCAGCAAATGGATGGTCCCAATCAATTTTGCACATGTTCCTTCATAAATCCATTCCAGCCTGTTACTACCTTAATCTGTCATTTTAAAAATAAAAATCCCCTTCAGAATTCATATTTTAAAGATTATTTTATCACAAAATATGTACAGGTATTTCATTTTTATCTCAATATGTAAATTTCCAAGCATATTTTCTATTATTATTATTATTATTATTATTATTATTATTATTATTATTATACCCCACCCATCTGGCTGGGTTTCCCCAGCCACTCTGGGCAGCTCCCAACAGAATATTAAAACCACAATAAAATATCAAACATTAAAAACTTCCCTAAACAGGGCTGCCTTCAGATGTCTTCTAAAAGTCAGGTAGTTGTTTATTTCCTTCATATCTGATGGGAGGGCGTTCCACAGGGCGGGCACCACTATCAAGAAGGCCCTCTGCCTTTTTTTGAGCCATGAACCCCAAGAGATAATAAAGTGTTAGTCCGCAAGGTGCAAATCAGGTAAGTTCACCTCAGAAATCAGAGAGCAAAATCCTCAAGCATCCCTAGCTGCAAGGAGCTTGCAGGGTGACATAAACTGTAGCAAAATCACCCTGCATATTCTAAAACCTTCCCGCTTCTTTTTTAAAAAATGGAAGAAGTGGAGAAGAGAAGACAAATAACTTGTGGAAGCTGAGTCAATGTAGATTCAGAATAATGTTCTCATGTAAGACTAAATATGAATCAATATTTGGTTTTCATATCTCTATAAATTAATGTCTGGTTTCTGTGAAGGTAGTGATGGTTAACTCAGCCAGGTGGAAAGATTGCAGATGCCAATTTTCTTCAAAGGGTGACTGATTTGGCCACTGTAAGAAATATTGTAATTCATTCCTGGGCATCGGAACAGATTCTGGAAAAGAACAAATATTTAACCGAAAGCCCCCACCAAACAAAACTAAGGTGTGAATAACTGAATATATTTGGGGGGGGGGATTCTTCATGATTCTTCAGTTTTCCTTTTAAAAAAAACCACTGCTATCACACAGCAATCTCATTATAATAATTTAAAACATTAGGAGAATCATGGACCATGGTCTCCGCTTTCTTGAGGAAGAGATGGCTTGTACCTCACTGCAGTAGGCAAGAATGTGTTTGCTGAGAATCTCATGAGCCTGATCAGGAGAGCTAGTTTAAATTAAATCCAGGAGGGAGCGGGAGAGAGAATATTACAGATGACGGGAACACCTGGTACTGGGGTTTAATAGCTTCATTGATGTTTGGGAAACTGAGATGATGCTCCAGAAACATGCTAAATGGCACAAGATTACAAGAAGAAAGCAGCTTAAGGGAATGGCTCATGACTTCAGTTGTCTCTATACTAATACACAGAGTATTGGAAACAAGCAAGCAGAATGCAAGCAAGTAGCATGCAGGAATTTTCTTAGGTGATCTCCCATCCAGACTTAAACAATTGCTCCTAGCTTCAGCAAGGATGATGTGTCATGTGGCTTCACACCACACCTTGGGACGATAGCTTCCTACCCCATTTCCAACTCGCTTCCATTGCCAGTGCACTTCCAAATGTCTCTTGTACCTTTGTGTGAGAGCCTGTGGTCAGAAAACGCCATCATTTTGTTTTGACTGAGCCTAATTCTTTTTTAGAGTTTAATAAGAATAAAAAAAATTTAAAAACCTGTCAGACACAGAACTCAGGCTCTCAGCTCAATTATTCCACATGTCAGTATGCAATTTAAACATAGTTCAAGATGGTGGTTACACAGTTCAGCGCTCTCAACATCTAACACACACATCCTCTTTACTCTCCTTTTGAAGAGCAGGGCAGACATAGTCAGAGCAATTCTCATCCCAAGCAGCAGAGCTGGGCAAGCAAGTGGGCACTCTTGCAAGCAGGCAGGGTTTGCTTGCACTAACACATTTGATTGTGTGTCCATGAAGTCAGGGCAGACTCTGCTTTGCCGCTTCACTGTCTGTCTCAGGTTCACCTGCCAGGCAACCTCACTCTCAGGAGATGTGGTTTAGGGGCTGGCTCTGTCAGCTCTTCCTCTGTCAGCCAGTGTGGTGTAGTGGTTAAGAGCGGTAGTCTCGTAATCTGGGGAACCGGGTTTGCGTCTCCGCTCCTCCACATGCAGCTGCTGGGTGACCTTGGGCTAGTCACACTTCTTTGAAGTCTCTCAGCCCCACTCACCTCACAGAGTGTTTGTTGTGGGGGAGGAAGGGAAAGGAGAATGTTAGCTGCTTTGAGACTCCTTAAAGGGAGTGAAAGGCAGGATATCAAATCCAAACTCTTCTTCTTCTTCTCTGGGGTGTCCAGCACCAACTCAATGGAGGCACCACCTGATTTGGACCCTCCGTGTCCACAGTTTCAGCAGCCTCATCTCATTCCACTTCCCCCTCCAACCTGCCAAAAGATCTCCACATTGCCCATAATGAATTCAATGATAAATCCATTTTCCTTCACGGAATGTGAAAGCACGTATCAGGTTTCCATACCATCAGGTCCCTATGGGCTTCCACACGCAACTCAGATTGTTGGTTTTGACCTGTATAGCCTTTGCTTGAGGCATTAAAGTTCAGTTACTTTGGTGCAACCTGAGCATCAGGTAGAAGCAGTTCCACCCCCTCTTTGAGCTGGTCTGGTGCCAGTGGAACTGTTGAGATCCAGCATTTGTCATGTTTTATCTGCTTTGAGTTAGACATTTCTTGTCATTTCAATGCATTGTTATTTGTTCCAAACCTTTTGAGATGAGGCAATCTAGAAAAGCAAGGAAGAAAGCCAGTGGGCACCTTCTTAATTTGTCCAACAATGCTTCCAGGTTCATACAGAGCCACCTACTGTGCGGCTAGTTCATGAACTCTGCCTGAGCAATGCAATCAAAATATTACTTTCTGAAAAAGTATACAGTATGGATTTTCCAGCTTATGTGAAAGTTGAAAAGACAAAGCAGGTATTCTCTCATTATTTCCTCAAACAGTTCTTTCAGCTGTTGTGCGTACCTGAAGAGGTCAAGAAAAAGTGATCCTTCCAGATGTAGTAATTAATCACATTACCGGCTGAAAATATCAAATCAGGGTCCTTGATTATGATGGATCATCACATTGTATCCTGATGAAAATGCACAGATGGGAACGGAAGTGAGGATTAAATCAAGCTATTCTGGGCAACCTTCATAATGGCATATCCTAACTTCCTAAGCCCTAGTGCTGGTTATCTAAATATTATTCCAATGTGTTTTTGTAGCCATTATGTAAGTCACGTATCACAATAATGCTTCTTTCTCCATTGTTAACTGATGATGTTGTGGTGTGGCACAATGTGCTTAAAATCATTTTGATATCATGAAATCCATCAAAACAGAATTGATTGAATGGGAAGTACACAATATCAGGTTCATACCTCTGGTCCTAATTAAACTAGTGAATAGAAATCGCTGGATTTTTATGATGTGCAATAATCATAGCATTTACATAGTATATTTCAAGTGTTCCAAACGCTTCATATAGTCTATACCAGCCTTTCCTAAGCTGGTGCCATCCATATGTTGTTGAAAAACAACTCCCAACATCCCTAGCCGCTGACCATGCTGGCTGGGCTGATGGGAGCTGTAGCCCCAAACATCTGGAGGGCACCAAGTATGGGAAAGTCTGCTGTATTCTTTTTCACCCCTACAATTCATCTAGTCTACTGAAATAAAATAAAATAAAGTCAGGGTATGAACTATGCTTGTTTAAGTACAAATCAAGGCATGTTCTAAAAATCCCCTTGTATGTGATATTCTATTTACTACTGATAAAGATTTGTGGTATATATATAACATGCATTGGAAAGACTAATAGAAAGAAAGAAAGAAAGAAAGAAAGAAAGAAAGAAAGAGAATGTAAGGAATTATAGTGCTCTCTGGGTAAGAGAAGAAAAATTGGGAAGGCAGGATTACCGTAGTTGTCTCTTATGATCACCACTACCCTAATAGAATATGAATGCACACAACGTAGAACAGCAACTAACAACTAGGAAAGTCTTTATTTATAGATCCAACAGTGAAGTTACAAATTAAAGGCACCTTTGGCTCATCTAGGGCCTTTAGTATGGTCATAAAGATGGTATCAGGCGAAGTGGATACTGTTCTGTACTCTTAAAACAGATAAAGATAATTTATTAATATAAAAGCAAATGTAACATATGGGACATTCCATCACTGAGATGTTTAACAAAGCTTCAAGCCGATGTGAGGCACACATCCTCTCTGGCCAGGCTAGGTCACTCTGGAAGTATTTGTTGACTCGTGTGACAACCACCAAGGTTGGTGCAGATACAAACTCCACTGAGCCAGTGCTCTCTGTTTAATTAAGAAGGAGTGGATATCTGAACTATTTCTTGAGAAGCCAGTTGTATTCAGTTGTATGCAGAAGGAAAACTACATAGCCTTTTTTCTAATGTAAATAGGTTTTTGTAAGGATGTTATGAGAACCTGGTGGACGTGTTATGAGGGCCCAATTCTTTCTGCTTATGAAGAGCTTGGTACTAGAGCTACTCCTCACTGGCTCCAGTTTCTGTTTCCATCTCTGAGAAAAATGAAATATTGATGTTTGCTGAGAAAGTCTTGAAAATGTGTGGACGGGTTGGATAGTGGGGATGAGGACAATGGTGAAGTGATGGAGCTTAAGTAAGTTATGTGTGTCTATTGATTAATAAAAAGAGAATAACTTGTCAAAATATAAACCTTTGACCGCATGTGCTCAATCTACATATCATTTTGGAGTCATAGAGCTGGCTCTTTTTAATATAGAATCACCAATGTAAGAAACAGATGAAAGAAAACTATGGTGATCTGAAGGCTCCATAGAGCCCTCTGCATGCATAACTTAATCACATGCAGGGACAATCGCACACTGTGTGAACTGTAGCTTCTCTTACAGTAGAGCATGGTTGTTCATAGAGCTGGGATCTTTAACTTACTTGTTTGTCACTTATGCGCAGCTAACATCCCTTAGATAATGTTCACTACTGCATTTCATGAAAATGCAGGCATCACTGGAACATCTTCCCCCTGCCAAACAATAAACTGTATTCTATGAAAATCAAATGTTTTCCAAGTCAACATAATCCCAACACCCAATTTCTGACCCGAGTGTTCATTTACAGTTTGCTTATAACAGCTTCAGAGAGATGGAAGTTTGTACATTGATTTATCAATGGCAAAATATACCAAGCAGACTCAGTAAACTGGAAAGGCAAGGTTAACGGCTGCTGCTGTATAACATCAGCTTGTTGTGGAATATTTCAGAGCAAACCCAGATGTTGGCATAGTCAAGTTAAATAATGTAAGCCACCAGCCCAGCAGAAACTACCATTCAGCAAGACCAACGACACAAAACAAATTAGATCTCAGAGTTGTATGCTTTGTCCAAAACTAAGAAGGATGTTTACTTAGTGTTTTAAAATCCATAATAACTGCTCGATAACTGCAAACTATTAAATTACCTTTTTGAAAACAGTGTTTGCTAATTTGAATAACTGCTATAACTCACTTTTATATTATAAAAGAGGCAAGCATCCTGGCCAATTATTGTTTGCTAAAATTACTTCTTCCCAAATATAATAAATGGATAGTGTTTTGGTTTTTCAAAATGTTTTTTCCCTTTCATGTTGTAAAAATCATTATCAGACAGTGCTAAAACTTGACTGAACAAATAAAGTGTAACTGCTAAAAATGTTTGAAAAAATATGCAAGGCCACCTTGAATAGATAACAAAAAGATATATCAAGTCTTTAAAATGTATTTCTGTTAATTATGGAGTTCTGCCAGATGCCTTACCTGAGTCATCGGGCAGAAGCACCGCTGATGGTTTCAGATGAAATATGTCCATATAAAAATATTACTATTTTTTTCACAATCCACTTAAATTCCTGCTGCATAAAAGTTGCTGAGCAGTCCTGTTTATATCCATTGATAAAGATGGTGCATATAACTTAAGCTTCAAATTGTATATTCCTTTTTTTTTTACCAGATAAAAGTTTATCAGAGTTTTAAATCCTTCCCAGTTTTGAAGGGTTCTGGTCTAATTTTAAGAAAATTCAGTATTCTTTAGGAGAAAACATAATAAAATACTGGCCATCTTGCCAAAATTTTGAGCTGATTTTTATCTTTGTGAATTGTCTTCACCAACAGACAATGGCACCTATATGTGGGTTGAAGCAAAGGGCTCACTGAGGTTGTCCTTCAGCCTCTGATAAGTCTTATTTCACACACACACACACACACACACAATTATTGAAAAAGTAATAATGAGAATAATGCTTCTGGTGTCCATTACAGTTCTTTTGGGCACTTCCAGATGTCACTCTGATTCGTGGTGTGAGATTGTTCTGTTCTCTTGTAAGGCAATGTGATTGCTTGCAAAGGGGGGGGGGGTAATTTTATGTCATAAGGACGATGAGAGAGAATAAAAATTAAAAGGACACAGTGCCAAAAGATTTGTTGCAAAGTTTGCCAAATACGCAATACAGAGTGATGGAGAAGGAACAGTTTGTGTTGGTTATACTGTCCAGAGGATGCTTAATGGAGGACACTTGGTATTTTAAACCAGGACTATAAACAATCAGAGAGGACACACAAGGGAGCGGCAAGCGTTTAAGTCATCATGGAATGCTTGTTTAGAACACACAGAACTTGGAATATGATGCTCTGAAACTAACACCATTAATTTTAACAGGTCATGGGCTCAGCACCAGTGTTTCCGGAGACTCTCATCTTATTTAAACAGTGCTGCAAAGCATGCCTTCAACTGCATTTTTACATGATTCGCCTGCAAGCCTACCAACAATTACAAAAACCCATAGGCAGCCAATCTGGGGTTCTCCAGATGCTGTTGGATGCCAGCTTTCAATAGTCCTAGCCTGCATAGCCAATGGACAGGGATGATGGGAGTTGTAGTCCAGCTCCCATGCTTGTTACCCCTGCTTATAACCATGCCTCACTGGTTATTGATTGGTGGAAAATACATTTATGAAAAAGGACAACGGGTGATCCAGTGTTGCAGGGAGGGAGCACATTTTGTCCCATTCATTTTCTGCCCTTAAGGATTTAATTAAACCAACTTTTCAAAATCTTGGGGCAGAAAGTCACTCTGAAAGATGAGATCACTTGTTCACTTTTCATGACAGCTTTGAAACCTACTTTTCTCCCATAAAAAGCTGTAGTGAAATTGACAAGACTCATTCACAGTGCCAAGTAATATCAATACAGATAGTCCACAGTTCTGTCGCGTGGACTCAAACCATCAACTTTCTGATCTTCTGTGAGGTTGCCAGGGTGCATGGCCTCCAAACAGCAACAAGTGTAAAGCAAAAGATCAGAAAACTATCACAAAATACAGCTTCTGCTCATAAATAAACAAGATGGATGATCTGTTACTCATAGGTAGGAACTGCTTTGGGTAAAGACAAATAACAATGATGAGAAAGACCACTATGTGACTAAGCCCACAGTTCTCCCCACAAAAAAACAAAATTGACCATCTGAAGAACACCTCATAGCTTCAGCTAATTTTAGAGATAGTGATATTGCATGTTTTGATCACTCCTAGATATAATGTGGTGATTTTTTTATGATGCATACCATAGACAGGAAGAAACCAGAGGTCAAAAAACCTCTAGTTTTGCGCTGTATTTGCTGTGCAACAATGCAGAACACTGCTAACAATCATATTTTGCAAAATAAATGTGCAGCTCCCATTGGTAGTATTTCTGATATTGCATGATCAGTGCATGAATGTGGCCGTGTAAGCCCCCTCAAGAAGAATTACAGACCTAATGTAGTCCGCTGGTGATGTAACTACAGTTCATATGAACCTAGGCTCACATGCATTAGCAAACAGTTTGCCCATGAAGCTGAGCTAACTGCTACAGACAGCATTTGTACTGAAGTATTTATTAGTTTGAAGGGAGGTGAAATCACTGATTCCTGAAGAATACTGGCAGTGCCCTGTCTTGGTCCCTTCAAAAAGTCATGAACTTCAGCAAGATTCACACTCCCCTAACTGTGGGGCAATTTCCACTAAAGAGCAGTCATCCCAGAGAAGAAGAGCATTCAGTGTTATACTCATATATAGCACAGAGGTTAGGGCCAAAACCTCATGTTGTCAATTTGGTGTCTAGACAGCAGCTAGGATATAAGGTACAGAAACCCAAATAGTAGTTCTTTTTGAACTTTTTGGGACCCGATTTCCAGAATAGTAGCTGTGTTAGGCAACTGTACCAAAAACAACAAAGTCTGCATACACATTCCCTGTTTACTCTGCATCCTGTGCCCTCCCATCACTGGTGTGAGAAGCGATGTACACACAAAATAAGCCACAATCCTTTATTTATCCTGTTGCTTCCTAAGAAATACTATCTTTTGATGTGTCCCCCCCCCCACAAACCAGCTGTGATCCAATGAAAGAAACAATGGCCTTGCTTCATTTTAAGCCAGTAGCATGTATACAACCAAAGCATCTCATTAGGGTTGACATATTTCAAAAAGTGAAAATCCAGACACAAATGTTGTTGAGTTTTTTTGGCAAAGTAGTTGTGTTTGCTTTTTTTAAAAAAAAAAATTATGTTGTGCGCTTTTTTTTTTTTTTTGCAAAATCTCAAAAATAATGAAGTTTTTGAGGTATTCAACAAAATCTATCTGAAGAAGTGTGCATGCACACGAAAGCTCATACCTAGAACTAACTCAGTTGGTCTTTAAGGTGCTACTGGAAGGAATTTTTTTATTTTGTTTTGACCATGACAGACCAACACGGCTACCTATCTGTAACTGCAACAAAATCTAGAATTCCGACATGGCTTGCCATACGTCCAGATTTTCAAGGACATTTCAGTGATTTCCGCCTGGACCCTGCTTCAGACTGCAGTATTCCAGCTATGTCTAGGAAATTCTGGACATATGGCAACCCTAGTCTCATAGCACTGTAAATGACTAATAATGCTGCCATATTAAATTTGTTATAGGCAAAGTCCTGTTTCCTGCTCTTATTCTGAATAGTACATTCAGGTATTCGGTTCATTTGTTGTTGACTTTATATCCCACCTTTCACACCCTAGTGAAACTCACAAAGGTAATGATGAAAATGTTTGTTTACTTTTGAAACTTATCTCTCTTCTTTGTCTTAAGACCTCAGGGTGGAATCCAGTAATAACACATAAAGCCGTCAACAAATATCAAAACACAACACAGTTCTGCACATTTAGAAGCAATAATTTGTCACTGTTCCTGCACAGGCAAATTATTTGAGGTTTGAAAGCCTTGAAGAAACAGGTCATCGCCACCACCATCTGTTTATTTGTATATCACTTTTCCACAAAATTGTGCCCATGGTGGATCACAACGTACCAAATGAACAACATATTGCAATTTTTAAAAAATTCAGAATGGTTAGAAATAAGTGTGAGGTCAGTAAGTAAATACAAAAGTAAATAAATCCATGCAACATTGTTTCAAGACAATACAAATAAGCTAACTTAATTTTAACAGCTTGAAACTAAACTGGAGAATAATGCCAACACAAAGATAAAATGGAAGTTTAGAAAACTGAGGGTGGGGGTGTCACCACCCCAAAAAGGCATTCCACAGAAGAGCTCCACAGTTAACTTACTGCTTCATGGGGTAGTCATAGAATCATAGAGTTGGAAGAGACCACAAGGGCCATCGAGTCCAACCCCCTGCCAAGCAGGAAACACCATCAGAGCACTCCTGACATATGGTTGTCAAGCCTCTGCTTAAAGACCTCCAAAGAAGGAGACTCCACCACACTCCTTGGCAGCAAATTCCACTGCCGAACAGCTCTCACTGTCAGGAAGTTCTTCCTAATGTTTAGGTGGAATCTTCTTTCTTGTAGTTTGGAACCATTGCTCCGTGTCCGCTTCTCTGGAGCAGCAGAAAACAACCTTTCTCCCTCCTCTATATGACATCCTTTTATATATTTGAACATGGCTATCATATCACCCCTTAACCTCCTCTTCTCCAGGCTAAACATGCCCAGCTCCCTTAGCCATTCCTCATAAGGCATCGTTTCCAGGCCTTTGACCATTTTGGTTGCCCTCCTCTGGACACATTCCAGTTTGTCAGTGTCCTTCTTGGACTGTGGTGCCCAGAACTGGACACAGAACTCCAGGTGAGGTCTGACCAGAGCAGAATACAGTGGCACTATTACTTCCCTTGATCTAGATGCTATACTCCTATTGATGCAGCCCAGAACTGCATTGGCTTTTTTAGCTGCCGCGTCACACTGTTGGCTCATGTCAAGTTTGTGGTCAACCAAGACTCCTAGATCCTTTTCACATGTACTGCTCTCAAGCCAGGTGTCACCCATCTTGTATTTGTGCCTCTCATTTTTTTTTTGCCCAAGTGCAATACTTTACATTTCTCCCTGTTAAAATTCATCTTGTTTGTTTTGGCCCAGTTCTCTAATCTGTCAAGGTCGTTTTGAAGTGTGATCCTGTCCTCTGGGGTGTTAGCCACCCCTCCCAGTTTGGTGTCATCTGCAAATTTGATCAGGATGCCCTTGAGTCCATCATCCAAGTCGTTGATAAAGATGTTGAATAAGACCGGGCCCAAGAGAGAACCCTGTGGCACCCCACTAGTCACTCTTCTCCAGGATGAAGAGGAACCATTGATGAGCACCCTTTGGGTTTGGTCAGTCAGCCAGTTACAAATCCACTGAGTGGTAGCATAGTCAAGACCACATTTTACCAGCTTCTTTACAAGAATATCATAGGGCACCTTGTCGAATGCCTTGCTGAAATCAAGGTAGGCTACATCCACCTCTCCCTTGGGGCAGACCTCCTTCCCAGCTCTTCCTCACCTCACACCTGCAGTGGGAATAAGATTGCCACTCCTCCTTCAACCCCCACATACACTCCTCATTTTGATATATTTTTTCTCTCACCAAACATCTCTTCCAGCGCTGTCCTCAAGACACTTAGAAACCTGGTCCAGGCATCAGGTTGACAGCATTGATGCCAGGACAGGGGGCGGAGAGTGAGTTTCGTAGCTGATGAAATTCTGAGGGGGTCCCTCCATTTTGCAAGTCAAGCCACCAGAACAGGGCCTCCCCAGCAGACTTCAAGTCATGGGCAGGAAGAGCCACAAGCCTTTGGGGGCTTTGTATTTAACAACCAGATCCTTGAAGTGGACTCCGTAACCAGTGAAGTACTCTGAGGATGGGTATAATATATCATAATAATGGAAGAATAACATAGACAAGTATCCACATACTCTTTGCATTTCTTCATATTTTGTTCTGCAGCTCCTGTCTCTATGATGCTTGTAAAAAAAAAAAAAAATCTCCAGAACTGCATATTATGTCCAGGGGTGATCAAATTTCCCCTTCATTTGGGTTGCAAGTTATAATTGTGATGGAAATGTATTTGGTTTATATTCAGGAGAACATCTCTGATTACAAATATGTTACAAACAGAGCTTGTTCATAAATCCTAGATATATGGAAGCCTAGAAAGTCTCTCACGGTTGCTGCTCCATCTCTTTCTCTCTCCTGTCTTTTACATACATCTGTGATCGGCGTGTGTGCCAATTTCTGCAGCCTCCTTGATCAAGGTGACTTCTTTCAGGCCCAGCACAACAAAGTGACTGGAAACCAGGCAGACTCAAGTACTGCTCAGCGGTGTAGCTTTGGGAAAGTCACCATTCTTAGTGCTAAAAGGTAAAGTACCCCTGACCGTTAGGTCCAGTCGTGACTGACGCTGGGGTTGCGGCGCTCATCTCGCTTTATTGGCCAAGGGAGCCAGCGTACAGCTTCCGGGTCACGTGGCCAGCATGACTAAGCCGCTTCTGGAAAACCAGAGCAGGGCATGGATACACCGTTTACCTTTCTGCCAGAGCGGTACCTATTTATCTACTTGCACTTTGATGTTCTTTCGAACTGCTAGATGGGCAGGAGCTGGGACCGAACAACAGATCTAATCCACAACTTAGCTAAATGCCTAAACAAAGTTGTTCCAAGTAAACGTATTTGGCATGATACTGCTTTATTACACATTTTAACTATGGATTTGTGTACTTTAGAGGGGTTGTTTTATTGTGTATTTTAATTATGGATGTTTATATTTTAATGGTTGTGTAAATTGATGTTTATACTTTTATAAGTATTTTATGCTTAGAAGCCTAATTTGGAATTAAACAGTATGTGAATTAATAAACTATTAGAAATGAATAATGGTGATGCTGGCTGCTTAAATACTATTGTTTACTTTTTATAACCTTTTATGAGCACGGTCTTCTTTGGCGATCACTCGTAGCCGAGTAAGATTGTCTTCGATAAACACGGTTTTAACAGTGAGACCGTAAGTGACTGTGGAGGCCAATTCTCAATCCACACGTCCTTCCACAGTGGGGACATAGGTTTTCCCAGGTGGGAGTTGTTCACAGTGAGGGTTTGCCGAGCGTGCCTTCCTCTTAACACGTTTCTCCCTTTCGTCCTGAGTTCAAGTGCCTTCAAAACCCATGACACCTTAGGTAAAGGCTGTTCTTCAATTAGAGCACTCACAGGCCAGTGTTTCCCAGTTGTTGGTGTTTATACTACATTTTTTTAGCATAGTAAAGTCCCGGCTTCAGATCTTGCCTCTGCTATTAATTCACTTGGTGACCTTAAGTGATCCCAGCCCCAGCACAGCACCTTTGGGCAGCTAATAGGTACCAAGAACCTGATGGGGTCCACTGATGCCCTATGGCTTATGATTCCAATGCCAGTTGGCTTGAAGCTACCATTTTAATTTCCTAAAGTGCCCCTGGCACAGTGACACACCAGTACATTGTGGGAAATTTTAATGGCAACTTCAAGCCACTCAGTTTTGATGGCAGCACTGGCATCCACCACTGTCCTTACCCCACCATGTAAACCTATCAGGGCCCACTGTCATCAAGGCTGGATTATCCCTGGTGCAACTGAAGCAATTGCATCAGAGCCAATACCTGCTAAGCAGTCCAGAGTCTGAGCTTCCATTTGAAAAATGGGCCTGCTGAAACAATGAGGATGATAACCTGTGCTCATTGGCCAGCTGGCCAATGTGACCTGTCTCCTGCTGTTGTGCAGTGCACTGGGCACTGTGTACTGTGGAATTTGCTCTATATGGTGTGTGTGTGTGTGTGTGTGTGTGTGTGTGTGTGTAGGGAGAGAGAGAGAGTGCACGCTTTTGGAAGAGCAGCCAAAATTTTATTTTGGCCAGTCCAGCCCAGTCTGGTTGTAATATCCCAAGTACTATTTTTGAATAAAAAGCATTTTCTTAGATAAATAACTTTTCTCTTCAAGTGTAATTTGCTGCTTTTGAGATGTAGATTCTGCTTTGGGTCCATTTCTTTCATACCCAGAAAAAGCTTAATTTCTCTTGTTACCATTCATTAAACCTGCAACTTTTTTTTCCGGAATAAAACAAAGAGCAAAGTGGTCTTGCATTCCTGATGCGTGGTGTGGTCTACCTCATTTTGATGATAGCCGTCATCATTCATCTGAAGAGCCATAGCCATGATTGCTAAGCCTCATTATTTTCAATGAGGCCTGACAGTTTCAGAGTTAACCAGAAGACAGCAACTTTCATCCTATGGGTATTTCTTTTCAAGCATGGGTGACTCCTCATTGACTTGTCAGTTGTGGTGTTCCCTGATGGTGGTTGGTCGCATCTCCTTATATGTCTGTACTCTTGAGGCTCATAAGTAAGCCCTCCAGCCATTGTCTTTCCCATTCCCTTCCCATGCATGGTATTACTTTGCTGACAAATGTTGGTGGGCTTTCTTCTGTTGCTGAAGGGGAGAAAATGAAAACAGGACAAGAGCCACATTGAGGTGGAATGTGTTTTGCTGTGGCTGCCCCCCAAGAACTGAGAGACAACTCCAGTAGCATTACCTGTGGATGGGAGTGCGCTAAGCTTGCCCCCCCCCCCGAGGAATTCCACAACTTCCAAATATTTGCATCGTCTTCCATAATAAAATGTTTGCACACTAAGAAGGTACCACAGTGTTTAGCCTGTCTCTCTCAGGTTTCACGCAGACAGGCTAGACTGGTACATTCCCAGCTTTTACATCTTAAGCAACGTTGAGCCCACACAGACATCTGAATTGTTAGGTCTTCTCTTTCATCGTGCCAAGTGATAAGAAAATAATTACATATCACTTACGAAATGGTGCAGAAGGAACTTGTTTTAGCTGGGGCAAAGGCTCTCCATCCAATTTCAGGCAGTTCTGCCACCGTGCTGCGGCCACATACAATTCCACCCTCACTGTTCAGAGGGAACCTGATCGTCTAAAATGGGGGGGGCATGTTGAGGGGGTATAAATTAGAAGAGGAGAAGGGGAAAGAATGGTCACCTCCTGCTTGTGCAAACTTTGGACCACCCTCCATTAAAAATAATGCTAAAAACTTCCAAATCTGCTGCCTGATTCATCAGGGAGGACCAACATACTCTTGTCATGGATTAAGCTTATCTGAATGTTGCAGCCCTCATTTAAAAATAATGATTTTTAAGTTTCAAAAAAGTAACTTTTCAACCCTGTACACACACTTGAGGTTAAGCCCCATTGGAATTAGAGCAGGCATAGGCAAACTTGGCCCTCCAGATGTTTTGGGACTGCAACTCGCATCATCTCTAGCTAACAGGACCAGTGGCCAGGGATGATGGGAATTGTAGTCTCAAAAAACATCTGAAGGGCCAAGTTTCCCTATGCCTGAATTAGAGGGGGTTTTAGACACATACAGAAGGGTTTTAGTTCAGTGGGAAAGCATTCTGGAGGTTCAGTGTTTGGAACCTGCATGGGGAATTCCTCATCATCCTTTATCCTACTGGGACCAGTAGGCATCCGCTTATTCCAAGTAGCCATGAGCACATCTGCAAGTATGCAGCCTTCTGTTGCTCTCCTGGTTCACTTGACCTGCATAAATTTCTTCAGTATCACAGAGCATAGAAAAAGTAGTTAAACCTCTCTGTCACCATTTCCTGTTTCTTGCCGAAAGCCTTATTGCCTACCACTCACCCCGCCCCCTTCTCCCGTACCAATGTTTTTACGTAGTGGGTGGATTCCTAATCTAGTTTCAGGGATGAAGTTTTCTGAATAGTGCAATAAAAAGCACAGTTGTAAGGAGCCTAGAGTCTCCTGGAAAATGTGAGAGTTCCGATACCTAGTGTGCACCTCTGTCAGTATCAGATACTTCTGCTTGGATCACTAAAACCAAAGCAGCTATCTTTGTAGAGCTTGCAGTTATCTGCTATAAAGTTCACGTTCTCTCTCTGTGTGTGTCTGTGTCTCTGTCTCTGTCTCTGTCTCTCTCTAAGGTTACCAGATTTTTTTCAAAAAATCCGGGGACACTTTTCTTTCTTTCTTTCTTTCTTTCTTTCTTTCTTTCTTTTTTTTGAAGAGGGGGGAAATATTTTAAAAACATTTTTTTAAAAAATAAAGAAAGAAATAATATCTTCTCTTCTGTGGTCTCCTCTGTCGCGCAGCCTTCCTCTAGGCCTCAGCCTGCTCTCTAGCTGCCATGGAGTAGGCTTGGGTTGGTCCTGGGCTCGGCCATGTGTCCTTGGCCTCCTGGTGCTCTCCTACCTCTCCTCCTCAGCGGCAGCGGCACGGCAAGGTCAGGGCTCCCCTCTTTTTTCTTCTTCCTCTTTCTCTCTCTTCCTTCTCCTTCTCTTCTCCTCCTCACTGTGTCAGCTCCGGGGGTTTTACTGGCCCCAGAGCGCCGCTGGGCAGTTGGCTGGGTGGCCAGGCACTCTTGCTCCCAGCTCGATATGGGTTGTGGGAGGGGGTGAGCGGTTCCCCCAGTTGATGCGCCGGGCATCCCCGGTTCCCCCTTGGCAGTGGCAGCGGCAGTCTCAGCAGCCTGGAGCCAGCCTGGTAGCACAGTTGGCTCTGGCTGGCTTCAGGAGCTGCTCACTGCCATTGTGCCCGCCATTTTGCCTCACCGGAACTCCCCATATGATGTGTCTTGTGCCAATGAAGCAATCACACAACATTCATTCCCTACTAATAAATCTACAGCACTTAAAATATAAATCCGAGGACATTAAATGAAATCTGAGGACATTCCGTGGACGGATTTTGTTCGGGGACAGATTTGTAAATCCAGGGACTGTCCCCGGGAAACGGGGACCTCTGGTAACCATATATATCTCTTTCTCTCATCCACAAGAACAAATTCATTTGCACTTAACATTCTTCACATATGATGGACATGATTTCCTTCTTGTATAACTATGTTGATGTTTTTAGCTTTACTGAAGGCAATTTATTGAAATTCCCAATGGCAAAAAGTACTGTATATTTTAATATCCTAGTGTTGGATTTGCTCCCCTTCTCTCAATATATGTTTTTATGCCATGCGGGGGGCGGGGGCGGAGAACCTTCAAAAAACGTTTGATACATTAACAAAGGAAATTGCTAAAATGTATTGTTATTAGAATGTTGGTGGGTCCTGGGATTAGAATTGTCTGGCACCCAGCTTAAAACCCCAAGCCTTGATTAAATTCTAACACTTGCAGGATCCAGCAATTAAAGGGGTCTGGCACCCACAAACTCAACAATATGATATAAAATTAGTTTTTAATTATTGCTTTTTTTTCTGTGTTCTTGGTGGTAGCTGTAAGTCACCTTGGGTCCCTGCCAGGGATACAGACGGAATATAAATAAATATTCTTATAACAATAGTAATAATACCTAATCACAAATAAATGACACCAAAGGGACACACATTCCAACCACACTGTTTTACATTAACTGATCTTTAAAATGTTAAAATCATGTTTAAAGATCCGGAAGGAGAAATGTCTTTATTGTTTTAATGTTAGGCGCCAGGTGAACCTTCCTTGGGAGCCTGTTCCATAACTGGTTTTTAATAACATGTAAATGGGGCGGTGGATGAGCTGGGCTGCCAGAAAACTAGGTGGGTATTATAGGGAATCGTGGTAGATGGAAGAAGGGATAGGAGGAAAAAGGAGGAGGCCTGATTCTCCAACAAAGGGCTTCCACCTTCCCTATCCAACCATCTCACTAGTTTCTCCAATTCTGCAAATGATATTATACATTATGATGTATAGGGAAATTTAAATATGCAGCATGCATTCAACTAAAGCTTGTTGGTGGCTGAGGGAGAAACAGGGGCAGAGGTATTTTAAATGACAAAAGAGAATTGGGTGTTCCATGTAACAAGAGCATCAGGCACCAAAGCAGGGTTCCCCCCTGCCCCTGCCCCCCCCCCAAACAGGAACCAAATTTGCTGCTTGTGTGAAGGCATCTCTGCAAGAAGCTTCACACACAAGCAGTCGGCAGTACTGTGCAAACTCGAGAGATGCGGGGTTCTCAGATATTGTGTTTACTACGAAGTGGGAGATGAGTTAACACGCTCTTCTGACTGGGACGGGGCTGGGCTGTAGGTTAAAAGTTCCTCGCAAATTGTCTGCATTCTGCCTTGGGAGCCTGTCTCTGTTACAGTAATGCTTTGTTTCCTAGCATGACCACCCCTGGGACTTATTGGTCCAGAGCAAACACTGTCTCTTTCAGCCAGGACATTCCTAATATTAGTTTCCTTTTCTTCACTCGCCTCCCCCATTCCAGGTTGCAAAGGCTGGTGGACGTCCTAAGGAAGAAGATTGGCGCAGGGACCATTAGGACGGTGATCTGATAGAAAACTCCAGTCTGGGGAAGCATTCACATCTGGTGACCAGGCTGCTTCATTCAGCGCTGTGTAAACATTAAAGCCTTAACTTAGCAAACAGTTGTTAGAAGTGGGACACTCCAACGACATTCCAAGCCGAGATAAAATCAAATCATAAATGTTTAACCACTTGGCTGCTGAGTTCTGTGATTTGTCCAAAGGTATACCAACGAAAATTTATTTACTTTCATAGCAGATCTGTTTTGGTAGGGTTAGCAAGCCTTTGAGAAAGTTTGTGTGTTGCATACACACGCACACACTATGGGCAATTGTTTCTAAGTGTAGCCTGCTTAGTCAGGTCTTACTCTTTCTGCCTAATATTCTTATATTCTTATAAACCTTTCAGATTATTCTTGAACTCTAAATCCACTGGGTTGAATATAAATACTGAAATTATCCGATAATGCTAGAATTCAAGATGTATGTAAATGATAGGAGCTCGGAATAAAAATATACATCTAATATCTTGCAAAATGTTGCATTTTCTCTTCAAGAACACTGTTCGTTTTCTGCCAAAACTGTATAGGTTAATGAAAATTGTCCCTGTGCAGACACACTGAAGGGAAGGCATACGGACCATTTTCAGGAAAAATTAAAACATGTCAAGTAGTAGTAGATATATCCTGATAACTTAGCAAATTCTTTATGTTCACATCTTAATTGTTCAGTATGTGATTTCTTTGGAGATTCCCAGTCTCATGTTGTACAGAAGCAAAGAAGATTCATTATGTCTCATTTAAAGCAGTCCTTGTTGTTATGAACCCTCTCAAATAAAAGCAAACAAACTGGCGATATGATTAACCTCCCGCAAGAAATGTACGCCCGTGTCAGTTTCCTATCATTTAGAATTGCCCAGGCAATCTCTTTCTCCAGCTTTCCTTGATTATTGTTTTACAGATTCAGTGAAAAAGATTATAATGGGGAAAATGAAGGATTGAAGGAAATAAATACCATATGATGTATTTGCTGTGAGTCAATGATTCCTGTTCTGTTTCATTCTCGTTAACTTGGTTTATCCACTATTGCATCTCAGTCTCTGTGGACTTGCACATGTGTGCACACACTAAAACTGAGCTACAGGGGTGAGTAACCCATGTGTGTATCTGTACATCCATATTTCTCTGTCCATTACACACATCCGAAGAAGTGGGCATTGCTCCTTGAAAATACAGTACAGCATTTGTTCCTTAACATGTCTCAGGATTTTTGATCTTTTTAATACTACAAATGTACATGGCTATTCTTGGCATAGTACAGAGTAACATGGCTGCTCTTGAAGGAAAAATGGGGGGAGGGGAATCTATTGAAGATTCCAAGATTCCAAGCCCTGCTGCAAAGTTCATCCTCCAGATTCTAACGTCCTTCATACACGTGGGTTGCTTATGGTCTGCAAACTCCTTTCCTCTCAAAAAGGCAATCATGAGCAGATATCAGAAGCTGCTTGGGCTAGAAACTAGGAACTTTTGGTTCTGTGTGCTTCAGCTGCATGTGATGAGCTATCAGAACTGCAGCTTAGGTTCCATCCATCCAGGTTGCCCATTGGGCTGACAGGAAGCACTATATAAAGACTTCCTGTTTACACTGGGACCTTGTCTGGGCAACAATGGCTTCCTAGCTCAGGGGTGTTCCTGTGTGTCCTGTCTTGGTTGCTCAGTTCAGATTCTGGGCTCAACTCCTTGTTCTTCTTGGCTCACCTTTGACAGCTGCGTACAGCTCAGCATGACAGACTGGAATACGGTTTATGTCTCTTGATTTACGCAGGAAATGTGAGATGCTTTCTAATTTGCACACTGATCATGATCGTTCTTCCTCCTTCCCAGGGTTCAAAGTAAGAGCCTGTCCCCCCCGCCCGCCCACCCCCACTGGCTAAGATAACAAATGTAATTACCATTGCGAGTCGTGTCACTATTCCTTCAATGCTACATGGAGATACTGTGTATTTTTTCAGCAGGATTGCACAGTGAGTTGTGAGCCATCCATGGTCCATGTCATGGTAAAATATGTAAATAGCATCACGTTGTCTCAGAATAAGAGCATTATTAAAGCTTTCCAGCACTGTAATTAGATTCATGGTAAGCCTCCCCTAAGCCCTCACTAATTAACTATACTGCAACAAGTCAACTTGAACAGGAAAGAAATGGGGACCTTGCATCAACCAGCAATGTTTCCCATTCGGCCCCAAATCATAACCTGACTGTGGTATTTTGTACAGTGGAATCCCTCTCCCATGACCCAGCCATCCTCTGATATCTTCCCCCCTTCTAAGAAGGGCAGGGCATCTTCCATCCCAAGGCTGACTTCCTCAACCTAGACTCACAAGGCCCTAGAACCCTCTATTAAGTTGGTGTATCGGGGCAGTGTCAGTGGGTTGCCCAATATATTCAGCACTGCCAGGGTGATCTTTATCCCCGTTCTCCATCTTGTACTCCTCTTATCTTTTTGCTATCATTCTCCCTTCCCCTCCTCCCCAGCCCCAGGTTAAGAACCCTGCCTTAATGGGCTCTTCTGGTGAGATTGAAAGCGTGCACACACACATACACACACATATATACATATTATACACTTCGGGTGGGATTTGCCTAATAAGACACAGCAGTGCAAGCTCTGCACATGGAATTCTGCTTATGCAAAAGAGCTTCGCCCCTCTGCCCCTGTATGCCCCCCCCCCCCGAAATAGACTCATGAGGGTCAGGAGATCCCCCTAGTGCAGGATGCAGGGGAAGAAGGGGAATTTGTTCCATCTGGCAAGCTGGAATTCTGGCACTGGTGGAACAATCAGAACAGGGTGGTGTTGAATTCCTCCTATAGGCCCATGTGGCTTAGTGCAGTGATGTAGGTGCCAAACTTTTTTTGTGCATGGTTCCCACCTTAGGCTGGAATGTGCAGGTGGAACCCAGCTCCCATGTATGCATCGTCTTTGCATATGAGATTCTGTTTTGCTCTGCATCCAAAGGATGGAAGGAATTCTATCCGTTCTTTAGAATCTAAAATTTAGGTATTGGTAAAATTGCTTACCTATGTTATATTACACACTGTAGGCATTTCTCCATTTAACTCTAGGTCTGTGTAAAATGTTTCATTTTTTTTAAAGAGCATTTCATTAGTGAAGCCCTCATGAACCTCCCAAAAGTTCCTTACTTGTTTTAATTTGATTGGAAGTCAGTTGTAGTCTTCAACAGTCTAGACTTTTCATTCTTCAGTTTTGTTGGAGCTGCACGTGTTCCAGGAGGCTTTTAAACAAATAGTTGGAATGGTTGAATGATTTACATTGCCAGTGCCTAGCTAAATATGTAGCCTTTAGAAAAGATGTGGTTTATTTTGGCACGGTTTAAAAAACTCAAATATTTTAAACATTTGTTAAGTTCAAGCTTGCACATTTGAACTAGGAGTATACGTTCCAAAATTGGATCTCAGGTTACCTGTCTCTTACCCTTTTGTAGATTGTAATCCTTTTATTAAAATAGGCTTTGTAAAGGTTGCTTTTAAAAACAATTCAAGGTGAAGGATTGTCATTGCATGAATGCAAGTCAGAAATTAACTGTAAAAATCAAGAAACGGGGGGCTTCAAAACTTTGTATTGATAGTCCAGATTTCGTTTTCTCATCACCCCCTTTTTTACAGAATAAATACAGTGAAAGAGTACGTTCAGAAGAAAGGTTTCTTTGCAGTCAATGTACCTGGTCCTATTCTTGCACCCTCCAGCATGGTTAAGACATGGCCAGGAAAGTCATCAGCACAAGTAAGACACAAGAGATCTTCCCATCATGAGCTCCTTAGGGCAGGCACAGGCACACATCTGATGCCATGTGGCTCCAGCCACTACTCTGTGCAGTCCAAGAAATGTGGAAGCCAGTGCGGTGCCACAGCTTTCCATGGAGGTAAGTTCCTGGCATGGTGCTAGTTCCTGGAGATGAGATGCAAGATCTGTGGGCCATTTGCATACAGAGTGATCTCAGTGCATGGCTGGGTTCTACCCGGTTTTATCTATTTTGCATGCATGTTTGAGTCCGGGAGAGGGAGACTGTCCCATCCTATCCCAGGGGTTCAGAACTCCATGGAGAGATCAAAATAAATCTCTTTCCCTCTTCAGGAAATTCCTAAATTTTACTCAGAGTTATAGCTCTTTCATCTCTTGGCTTTTGTTATTGGAGTTCTGGTACATTAGCAACACTTTTATTGCTACATTCAGATAGACTGATTGGTAAATTACGGCTAACCACAGTGGATTTCCTGACTCGGATCTGCTGAGTGGGGTTGTTTTTTTGTCTTTGTTTTGGAAG
This sequence comes from Podarcis erhardii, assembly GCF_964252035.2. Classification (NCBI taxonomy): domain Eukaryota; kingdom Metazoa; phylum Chordata; class Lepidosauria; order Squamata; family Lacertidae; genus Podarcis; species Podarcis erhardii. The sequence continues at coordinate 33,301,339 of NC_138497.1, read as the reverse complement.
GACACCTATCAGAAAGTATGAATATGCTGCCACCTTCCATTGCCAGATTCAACACACACACAAAATCCCCTCTGACCCTGCAGGAGGTCTGAGGACAGAGGGCATCCCTTCTCACACGTTTGCCAGAAAACAAGAACTGTTGACCAACATTCTTCCAAAGCAAAACAACTGAAAGGGAATTCCAAAAATTAAGATACATGATACAAAACTGTCTGGGAACTGCTGAAACATGTACGTCTGGAGGCCCAGAGCTTTGTTCTCCAGTATTTGACTTTCACAGATGTTGCTTTCTTGTTTCGCAAGTTCTTTATGTAGCCTGGTGGGTGTGTTCTCCCTTGACTATTTATAAAAATCAGCCTCTGAAATATGAGGCCATGAACAAGCAGGATTTTGAGAACTTTCAATAGCTTGGAATCCCCTTCTTTTCCCTGCAAATAAAATTAGCAATTCTTAACGGGGGTCACTGAGGTTACTTGGCGAAGGCACTCTGGTCTGTATCGCTCAGCAAATAAGCAGCCTGCCTTGGTGTGCGTTACTTCACAAACACAAAAATAATTTCATAGCCAAGAGTGGAAAGGTTGCATCAACCCTGTGTTTTTTCTAGTTCTCGGCTCCTGAATGTGGTGAGCAAACAGCCGTGTGTTGTGAATCGATGCTGAATGATGCAGTGCAGTGTAAAGAAACGTAAAGTGCAGTGGTCAACTGATTTATCCCGCATGAGAATCCAACATACACTACCATATTCACTCTACAGCTGCCAATTCAGTCTATTTTCAGCAAATTTGCAATGGGATGGTGCTTTCCCAAACTAATCCACCATCAAGGAACTTCCACTTAGTTAAAAAAAAAGAAGCAAATTTAGCTAGCGCTCAATAGGGATTTATAAAATCTTGTGGTATGTGGAGAGAGTAAACAGAAAAATATGCCTTGCTCTCATTATTCAAGAAACCAGGGTTATCACCTAGAATAGAAAGATACCTGGTTAGGTCCAGACAGACCTAAGTCCTATACATACTTGCCTAGGAGTAAGTTTCATTGAAATCAATGGCACTTTGGAATATTGCCATATTATTAATAATAATAATAAGATCACAGGGCATTACACAATATAAAAGAACACAAAATACATAGTAAACAAAAACAAACAAACTAATGGTGTCCCCTCCCAAACACATTTAAAAGGATTTAAAAGAATGTTAATCAGCCCAAGGCCTGGTTATAGAGAAAGGTTTTCACCTGGTGTCTAAATATATGTAATGAAGGTGTCAGGTGGGCCACTCTGGAGAAGCATTCCATGAGCAGGGAGCCACCACAGAAAAGCCCCATTCTCATGCTGCCACCCTCCAGATATCTTGTGGAGGATGCACATGAAGAAAGGCCTCAGATTATGATTGCAGGGTCCAGGTCAGTTCAGATGGGGGGGGATAGTTCTAGAGGTACTGCGGTCCTGAGCTATTTAAGGCTTTGTAGGTCAAAACCAACACTCTGAATTGAGCCCGGAAACTAATTGGCAGCCAGTGTAATAATATGCTCAAAGCATCTTGCCCCAGTGAGCAACTTGGCCGCCAAATTCTGCAGCATCTAAAGTTCCCAAACTGTCATCAGAGGCAGGCCCAGTGGCGTAGCGTGGGGGGTGCAGGGGGGGCCAGCCGCACCGGGCGCAACATCTGGGGTTAGGGCAAATCCACGGGTTGGGGGCGCAAATCCACGGGTTAGGGGGCGCAAATTACTTGCCTTGCCCCGGGTGCTGACAACCCACGCTACGCCACTGGGCAGGCCCACGTATGACACATTGTGTGGAAGACAGAAACTCCCATTATTTGAGGGGGGAAATACATTACCTTGGTCGGGGGAGGGGGAGGACGACACATACTCTCAAATTGCCATCTAGCTTCAGTGGGTTCTACTTCCCAGAGACCCCTGAGAGATGGATGGATCTGCCTACAGCATCCACCTTCAAATAGCCAGATAGTTTTTGCGTACAGCTTACAATAAATTCTACCCAGTTGACCGTCTCTTAGCAGCCATCCCTGTCAGTGTCCATGATTCTCCCTCATGTAGCACCTGAAACGTCTAAAGGAAAATGACCCACATCATAAGCTTCATAATTTAGCCTCTATCACATTAAATTAAATTATTTCTTTGACAGCTCTTGTCTTCATGAACAAGCACTAGCTGGCTGCTGCTAGTCGGCTCCACCCCATCCAATAGCAGACAATTGTAATGGCCTGCCTCATTTTCAATAATCACGTTATGTCTTAAATGTTCCAGTCATTAACTGTCTGTCAAAGAACGGTTCTCATCGGGGGAGACTATTGCTCATTTCAGACTTCACCTGCAGAAGCCTCATTTCCTTTTAAATGCCATAAGGTATGTTATCAGGCTTGTCTCCCATTCTCCCTCCCCGCCCCCACAAGAGTCAAATCTCTTCACAGCCATTTCAGTTTTTGTACAGATATTATCTAAATCCTCCCTAACATTACCGGCAGCGAAGGAGCTGCTTGTGTAGTGTTCGCTGGGTACTCCTGTTATTCAGCTCTGTTGTTTCCTTTTCTTAAGGAAACTTCTTTAAACTTTTCTTAAAATGAAAGTTTGGTATGGTTGGTTTCTAGCTTTAGAAAAAGGCCACTTGTTTTCATAAGTGTTTGAGCGAAATTGCACATTAAGAAATTTCACGCGGTTGGTCCTTCCCCCAACAGCCTATGAAAATCTCACATGTCAGCATGGAGAACTCTAACCTACCCTTTTCCCTGATGTGCTGGTTTTCTAGATGCAGGAGCGTTTGCGTGTAGAGCTTTAAAACATATGATTCTCAGAAAAGGGCAACAGAAACAGCATCTGGGGCTTTTTAATTATAATTTTAATTATAAGGTGACATGGTAGAGGTGTATAAAATCATTTTGGTGTATTGAGAGGTGTATTGAGAAAGCCGACAGAGAAAAAGTTTTCTCTCTCTATCGTAACTCCTTGACATCCCAGGAAGCTAAATATTGGAAGGTTTAGGGCAGACAAAGAAAAGTACTTCTTCACCACACAGTGCACAGTGAAACTGTGGAACTCACTGCCACAGGAGGCTGTGATGGCCACAGACTTGGATGGCTTTGAAAGAGGATTGGACAAATGAATGGAGGGTATGTGCTATATTCTGCCTCCACAATTGGAGGCAGTATACTTCTGAAGAGCTGTTGCTGGAATGGGAGCGTGCTGTTGTGCTCAGGTCCTGCTTACTGGCTTCCCATAGACATCTGTTTGGCCCCGGTGAGAACTAGATCTGCCATGAATATCCTGCCCACATGGAGGCGCCACATCATCCAAATGGTGTTTCCATAGAAGTCCATACAAGCCTCAGGGATTCTTTGCGGTTTTCAGCAATGGTGAGGCGGTTGCTCCGTATGTGAGCTGGCCATCGTTAGAGTACCCCAAAAATGACATGATCAGCTTTTCTTTAACATTGCATAAAGAAATTATTCTTCCAAAATAAGCATCCTGATGGGTACTAACACCACATTGTTGCTGTTTGTGTTTTATTTATCTTTAAATAACCTAAGACTGAGCTGGGTGATCTTTAAACATTCATAATACAATTCTCCCTCTCTTGCATCTGTAAAACTTTCATGTGTTTCATATTGTGCACGAGACAAGAGAGTATGAATTGGAGATGATGATGATGATGAAGATAAATAATAATAAATAATAATAATACCTAAATAAATAAATAATACCCCGTCCATCTGGCTGGGTTTCCCTAGCCACTCTGGGCAGCTCCCAACAAAATATTAAAAACACAATAAAACATCAAACATTAAAAACTTCCCTAAACAGGGCTGCCTTCAGATGTCTTCTAAAAGTCAGATAGTTGTTTATTTCCTTGACGTCTGATGGGAGGGTGTTCCACAGGGCAGGTGCCACTACTGAGAAGGCCCACTGCCTGTTTCTCTGTAACCTCACTTCTCACAGTGAAGGAATCGCCAGAAGGCCCTTGGATCTGGACCTCAGAGTCCGGGCTGAACAATGGGGGTGGAGACGCTCCTTCAGGTATACAGGGCTGAGGCCGTTTAGGGCTTTAAAGGTCAGCACCAACACTTTGACAGGGACACAGGTGGCGCTGTGGGTAAAACCTCAGTGCCTAGGACTTGCCGATCGTATGGTCAGCGGTTCGAATCCCCGCGGCGGGGTGAGCTCCCGTCCTTTGGTCCCAGCTCCTGCCCACCTAGCAGTTCGAAAGCACCCCTAAGTGCAAGTAGACAAATAGGTACCGCTTTATAGCGGGAAGGTAACGGCGTTTCCGTATGCTGTGCTGGTGCTGGCTCGCCAGAGCAGCTTCGTCACGCTGGCCACGTGACCCGGAAGTGTCTCCGGACAGTGCTGGCTCCCGGCCTCTTAAGCGAGATGAGCACGCAACCCCAGAGTCGGGCACGACTGGCCTGTACGGGCAGGGGTACCTTTACCTTTTACCTTTACCAACAATTTGAATTGTGCTCAGAAACGTACTGGGAGCCAATGTAGGTCTTTCAGGACTGGTGTTATGTGGTCTTGGCAGCCACTCCCAGTCACCAGTCTAGCTGCCACATTCTGGATTGTCGTTTCCAGGTCACCTTCAAAGGTAGCCCCACATAGAGTGCATTGCAGTTGTCCAACAGATTATGTGTACGTCTTTTAGAGAGATGTGAAAAAGCAAAAGAACAGTGGTTAGCATCAGGGAAATCACACAGTGCAAACCTGCCTTTGCTGTATCCTTCTTCTTGAAGTGGTTCAGACCCAGGATAGCCTCACCACTTGGTATGGGTGGATCAACTATAATGCCAGCTAGTGAAAATTGTTGGCACTGGAAATCTGGGCCTCTCATGTTACAAATGCTTCTGACTGCCCAGTGTTTCTGTTGTACCATCGTGTTCACGCCACATCCGTTATAATATACAGGGCACACTGGAATTTCCTTGGAGGCTCTCAGCCATGGTGTGATGCAATGGAATCTGGCGCTGGCCTTGGGAAAGTCAACATCCTACCTCGCAGGACTGTTGTGAGGATAAAACGAACGGTGAAATACTGTTCTACAGCCCTTTTCAGCATACAGTAAGATGTGGCGAGGGATCAAGGGTTTCCTGGTGATATAGTTATGCCATGGGGCCTCAGAAGACAAGTAAAGGAAATAACTACCTAACCCCCTGTTCCAAACCGCTCACAGCCCGGGCAGACAACATCTAGCAGTGAGGCTGAAAGCCTGCCACATAAAAGCAAAGTAGTTAATCTTGTTAGCTTAGCTTTGTATTCTGATGCTTTTAATTATACTGTAACATGAGCTAAATAAAAGGATTATCAAGTACTATAAGAGCAATAGGTGGGTGGTTCATGGTGGAATGCTAGCTGCAAGCAGAGTTTTAGAAAAATCCAAAAGGGGAAGCGATGTAGCCTGAGTCTGTGGAAGGACTGAGAGGGAAGCTGAGAAAAGGGTCAAAAGTTGCGTAATGAAAGAGCGAAGGAGATTTGACATCCAGACCACGTGGGAAACGGGGTAAAGAGGGGAAACGGACTTAAGGGGAAATGTGGCTGGGCCCAGTGTGTGATGTGTGAAGGTATCCTTCTGGGGGCAACATGACAAAATGCAAGGACACATTGCAAGCAGGCAAAAAGACTCAAGGAGGGTGCAAATAGGGCCAGTAATGGGTGTCACTGGAGTGATGCTGGGGGAGGACCAGATAAGGAGCTCTGGTGGTGAGCGCCTTTGTCCCCTGGGCCTGAGGTTCCCCTTCCATAGTGTATAGCCACTTGGAGGACCACGCAGCAGAAAAAGTGGGGCACTAGTGTCAATATAAGCAGAAATTGGGAGGTCAGAAAGTGTCTTGAGAAAAGGCATATACTTTTTCCTAGCCACTCCTGCAGTACCACCATAAGTCATTAATGTAAGTGACAAGACCAAAACAATGTTCTTGAGCCTTCCCCCCCCCCTTCATTAATTTGTGCTATTGCAATTTATTAAAGAAAAGAATGCATAAAAAAAAGAAGGGATAGAAGAGGAGAAAAATACTATCAAAAGAGACAATCAAGCAAAGGACATCAACAATAAATGCTAAAGTGGCTTGGATACCTACGTATTTGGATTGAGTATATTGAGCTACATGTGTAAACCAAGACAGATGTATTGATAGATACTGTATTGTTAACGTGATCTGGTGGTTGTGTTTTTGTTTGTTTGTTGTTGCTGACCCTCTTAATTAAAACTATTTTGCCTCTCTGTGCTATATATAAAGTGTCTACGGAGTCAGGTCCAACACCTCCATAATGGTGGGTTTTATTCCACTCCCTAGATCAGCACTAGTCACCCAGTAAAACAGCATGGGAACTTTAGGACATTTCTCTCCGATCTCTTCTATTAAAGGCATGGGCGTAGCCACGTTTTTTGCTGAGGGGAGCAGAACCTCAGTTTGCTATGTATTTTTATTTCTATTTATTTATTTGGGGGGGGCAGCTGCCCTTCCTTGCCCCCCTGGCTAAGCCCATGACTAAAGGCATAAAAAAGTAAAAGGTAAAGGACCCCTGACAGTTAAGTCCAGTCGCGAACGTCTCTGGGGTTGCGCGCTTATCTCGCTTTACTGGCCGAGGGAGCCGACGTTTGTCCGCGGTCAGTTTTTCTGGGTCATGTGGCCAGCATGACTAAGCCGCTTCTGGTGAAACCAGAGCAGCGCACGGAAACGCCGTTTGCCTGCCCGCTGCAGCGGTACCTATTTATCTACTTGCACTTTGTCGTGCTTTCGAACTGCTAGGTTGGCAGGAGCTGGGACCGAACAACGGGAGCTCACCCTGTCGCGGGGATTCAAACCAGACCTTCTGATCAGCAAGCCCAAGTCTCAGTGGTTTAGACCACAGCGCCACCCACATTCCAACTAAAGGCATATCAGTCTTTAGGTCTTCCAAGGTGTTGGAACCATTGCCCTTGGGAGCTTTGGTTATACCATTCAAAAGTTATATAAAGCAGCATGAGTCATTGGCTGTATTGTACTAGTTGGAGAAGGATAATTTTGCGAATTGTAGTTTGCTTGAGGATGCTGAAGATTCTCACCTTGAGATTCCAAGCCAGTCTCCCATTTCAAATTGTTGGATCCTATCCATGGACTTTAATGGGACTTCTTTGTCCTAGGTATGAGCCATTTGGGTAAGGTGCAGAGTACACCCATATGGTAGCAAAGTGTTAATCCCAGAAGACTCAATGTGTCTTCCATTTCAGAAATCTATGGCAATATTCAGAGTTATATATGCCCTCTTAGCCATTTCGAAACTAAAAATAAGGGCTTTTCAATCCTTTCCTTGGGGGGGGGGGAATGTTCACTCCCCTTGGAATGTAACCTTCATTTGAACCATGGTTGCTGAAAGAAAAGCACTTGGGTGTATTGTTCACTCGCTCCACCCATCCAATCCCTTATCTAACCTGAGTCATTACTGCCTGTAGCTTTTTAACTCTGGCAGCAGTAAACCTCTGCATTAAAAGCCTTATGTGTGCGACCCACCCTCTGTGGGTTATAGACCTACCCCCTTAGTTTTAGAAGCAAGGGGTCAGGCCTTTCCAGTCTTTAGCAACACTTGCCTAGCTTGTCAAGCTGATAAGCATCATTAGATTGACCTGCAACTGATACACCCTTTGGAACACTTCTTTTGAATGTTTAAACATGCTGTGGATTCTAGTTATAATAATTTAGATCAGCCTTTCCTAAGCTGGCTACCTGACGCAGGTGGCGCTGTGGTCTAAACCACTGAGCCTCTTGGGCTTGCCAATCAGAAGGTTGGTGGTTCGAATCCCTGTGACGGGGTGCGCTCCCATTGCTCTGTCCCAGCTCCTCCCAACCTAGCAGTTTGAAAGCATGCCAGTGCAAGTAGATAAATAGGTACTGCTGCAGCAGGAAGGTAAACGGTGTTTCCATGCGCTCTGGTTTCCATCACGGTGTCCCATTGTGCCAGAAGCAGTTTAGTCATGCTGGCCACATGACCCGAAAAGCTGTCTATGGACTGAAAATGAGATGAGCGCCGCAACCCCATAGTCACCTTTGACTGGACGTAACCGTCCAGGGATCCTTTACCTTTTTACCTTACCTGATAATGTCTTTGGAGTCTGTGCCTACTCCACACAGAGTCAGAAGCCACCTGGCCAAGAAAGGGTTAGGGCTGTGGCTGGCAGTCAGGCAAAAACTGCATCGCTGTTTTGGGGCCACCTATGAGTGCCAGAGGCAGGCTCTCATTTCAAACGGAATCTAAGGGGCACCATCCAACAGGGGGTTCTGAAATGAACAGCAGCTGAACAAGAGCACAAGTATTATTATTGCTGTTTATTAGATTTCTATACCGCCCTTCATCAAAAGTTCTCAGGGCAGTTCACAACATAAAAATACAAGGTAAAAGCACAAATAAATAGTTCAAACAAAAACAACAAAATATTTAGAAGGCTGTGTAATCAGCCAAACGCCTAGTTGAAGAGTTTTTCACCTGGCGCCTAAAAATATATAATGAAGGCACCAGCTGAACCTCCCTGGGGAGAGCATTCCACAAAAAGGGGGCCAGTGCAGAGAAGGCCCATTTTCCTGTTGCCACCCTCTGGACCTCCCATGGAGGAGGCACATGAAGAAGGGCCTCAGATGATGAATGCAGAGTCCAGATCGGTTTATATGCTCTATGCACAGCTCTTCTTGCTTTTAAGAGGACTTGTGTAGCATTCCCAATTCATTCCTCAGTCCCTTGTCCTGGGGCCCTTAGTAGGGTGGTCACAAACATGTCATGAAAAAAGCAAAAAAAAGGGGGGGATAAAAGAGGGTTTAGATATGTGCGAACTTTGTGTATGCTATTTTATATGTATAGATGCAAGGCTATACATAATTACCTTAACCTGAATACAAATATAATACATCTCACCACAGCAGAGAAGACTGTGGCCAAGTGGCCAGGGTGCCTGCTCAGTTGGCTACCAAGAGAGAAAGGTTGATGGGCCACTTCAAGGTCCCTCAAGAAAAATTATTTGCTCCTGGAGCTGCTCCAGACCTCTTTTAAATACATACCGTACTTTTCCGTCTATAAGACGCCCCCATGTATAAGACACCCCTATTTTGGGGGACTCAAATTTAAGAAAATGGGGGAAGATGGCACAGAGTTGTTGAGGGGTATTGCCGAAAACCGCTCACCTGCATGTGTCCAAAAATCCACCTCCTGTCGCGTCCCCTCGCTGGCTGAAGCTGCCAATCGCCCGCCCAATTGTCACAGCGTCAGCCAATCAACAACAGCTATTGACGCGGCAACCAATAACACGCCCAATAGCTGTTGGTACAGCCGTGGCAGCCACCAATCAAACGTCCACCCTATGCACTATCCATGTATAAGACCCCCACTTTTTAGCATAGTTTTTAAAGAAAAAAACGGCTCTTATACATGGAAAAGTACAGTATCTTTTTGTCCAGGCTTTCCCTGACGGATAAGCTTTTATACTACCAATTTACTGGGTTTTCTTATGAGGTATTATTGTGTAAAGGATATTGTCGACTGTTCTTATGTTGTACGATGCTTAGATAGTTTTAAAACTATCAAGTGTTTTAGAAATGCTTTAAAAAGGCTTTAAAGGTTAAAAAATAATCTGAAACCTGATTTTCTAAATATTTCTGTTGTTTTTTGGTTAGCTCAACATAAACAAAAGGCTGAAGACTGAAATAATGATACCTAGGTAGACTGGGCCTATCCTTTAAAATAACCAGGTAGGCCAGGCCAGGCTTTCTTGAAATTCCGCCTCTCTTTTACATATTTATACGAACACCCCTAAGGGAGTGGCTGCCTCTTCTGCCTGGTTGAAGTTGCTGCCTCCTGTGGCGGCCATTTGAAAGGCTACCTGCTGCGGCACAGAAAAAGAGGGGAGGAGAGGGGTTTTGGGGGAAGAGGGAAGAGGGAGGGAAGGAGTCACAGGCTGCCTGGTGCCCTTTCAGATCCACAGACGCTCACTACAACTTTGAGCTTGCAAATTCTGTAAGGGCAACACATTTCTGAAGCGTTCCCCTTGTCAGTGGCTTGAAGCTAGTCCCTCTTTCCCTGTTGTGGGGATCCTGATTGAGAGATAACACTCTTGGTGGCCATTTTAGGTAGTCCCCCATGCATCCCTGAACATCAAAAAGAGATGATGCCTCATTAACCATTTTGAAACTGATGGGATGGTGAGAGGCCTGACAAAACAACTTTTTATACGCTTTAATTAAGAACGTGTTCTGGCAGCCGGAGCTGAAAGGGCTTCAGAGGGCAGAGAGGAGACAGGGACTGATCTGGTTGCTATAACTACCCCCAAATCTTTTCAGGCCTTGCTTTCACTCAGCACACCGCAGCCAAGCCACCCCTGCCATGAATTCACAAGTATATCCACCAGTCAAATTTCAGTCTTCCCGTCCAAACATTCACATTTTGATGAAGGGCTGTCACATGGAGCACTGAGCAAGCTTGTTGTCTCCTGCTCTGGAAGGTAGGACTCGAACCAATGGCTTCAAGCTGCAGGAAAGGAGATTTTGACTAGACAAAAAAATCTGACTGTAAGAGCTGTTTTGACAGTGGAACAGTCTCCCTTGAGAGGTTGTGGACTCTCTTTCCTTAGAGGTTTATAAAATGGCGGTTGGATGGATGTTGTCATGGATGCTTTAGCTGAGATTCCTGCATTGCAGAGGGTTGGACTAGATGACCCTTGGCTCCCTTCCAACTCTAAGATTCTATAATACTATGAATCGAGTTTTTCTACTCTTTAGACTACCCTGTTAATGTATTTTCTATAACCAGCTCATACTGAGAACAGGGGCAGACTTTAGTCTTTCCAATTCAATGGTGCCCTGTGCAAGGCCAAAATTTGGTCCATACCCCAGCTTCTCACCTTCTCTTCCAAGTGTGCATGACATAATAATTGAGATGCCCTGCACCACCTCCCTCAGCTCTGTGTCCAGTGCAGGAGAACCAGTCACACTGCCTTAAATCTGCCTCTGCTGAGAATGGCTAGATGCCTCCAAAGAGATCAATGGCAGCAGCCTTAGCCTAAAATCCAGAACTGTCCTTTTGTCCTACACCCCAACTAAATCGCCTTACATCATATATATGTCCACTGGGCTGCTCTGGTCTGTGGACCTGGCACTGCTTACAGGTACCACATGAAACTCATTCTGCATTTGTAAGAAATCAATCTTTTGGTGCAGCTGCACCCACACCTTGGAACTCCCTGCCTATTGACACCAAACAGACACCTTTACTGTACTCTTTTTGGCACCTGCTAAAAACACTTTTGTTTAGGCAAGTATATCCAGACATGTAGAATACTACCATGTGTTTTAATCTGGTTTTCAGATTATAGTTGATTTTAATTATTTTTGAAGAACTTAAGTTGTTTTTAACTGTTTTTCACAAATACTTTTATTCTCATGTTCTTTTTTGTAAATAGCTATGAAGCTTTTAGGGTTCAAATTACAATAGAAGAGATTCAGACTAACCTTTAGGAACAAACTTCTGATGGTTACAGTGTCCTATCCAGCAGATGCATTCACAAGTGTAATCTATAAAGTGAAAGACCATTGTCTTGCAGGAAGTGGGAGTCTGCCACATTAACAGCAACCTGATCAGAGAAGATCCATTGGTGATTGCACACCCTGGAAGTCACACTTGGAATTAGTCACTGCTGATTGGATTCACCTGAATCCACAATAATTTCCTGCCATGAATAAGGCCATTTCAACAGCTTTACCACTTGGTTACTGCTAAGTGTTACACCCCAGGATTTCTATTTCTCCTTATCACATTAGTCCCCCCCCCCAAAAAAAAGATGGCATGATGTTTGTTGATGATGCTATGGACAAATCCATTGACAAATTGATTGCTAACCTTCTGTATCAGAAATGGTAGTAAATTAGCTTTAGATTTGTGCTGTAAAAGGGAGAGGGCAGTTTTGACAGAACCTAATACTGTACTTTCCCTGAAAGGAAACAGGAAAGTGAAAATACCATTATCTCAGGCTTTTATACAGTAAACTATACCTATGTACATCTTCTTGAGTCATATATCACAAATAATTACTAACTCAAATAAATTTCCCACTTTTTAACCAGGTAACCCCTATGTGTGTCTGCTACAAAGTGAGTTTCATTTAGATCACAGGACTCATTTCTGAGTATATACATATTGGATATGCAGCATAGCAAAATAAGCAGCAGAGAATTCAGGTGTCATTCAAAGCAATACTGGAAGAAAAGTCTAGGATCCCAGTTGCCCAACATGGAGTTTGCCCAAAAGGTATCTTGTGAAACATTGCCGGGTATTTCAAATGACAAAAAGCTTTGGACCTTGGTTTAGGTTTTATCTGAAGGACATCTCCCCCATACACACCCATTTTGTTTGACAAAATGAGTTATAAAAGAGTTATAAAAAATTTCAAAACTTGCTCACTCCTTTGTAATATAAAAGAATCACCCTGCTCTGTGTTTTGGTGTCTTTGTTTCCTCTAATGGACCCAAACCGCTGTCTTTGCTTTTTGTGTCTAAGAGACTGCTGGATATAACCATCAAGGACAGAGATCATGAAGCTGAAGTGAGATGGTTGCTACTACCTCAAGGTGACACTTTCCTTCCAAGAGTCGCATGCTTTCCAATCAGATACCTCAATTGGCACCACCTAGAAAGTAATCTCCAACTTTGCTAATATAAAGATACCCACATTGCTTTTTGTTTTCCATCTCTACTGGACCTGTGTGTTCCAGTTAAAGCTTGAGACCAAACTGAGTAACTCTTGGATTTTGTACTTTTTTAAAAAACAAGAGTTCCAGTATGGTGTAGTGGTTGAAATCTTGGACTAGGACTTGGATTCAAATCCCCACTCAGCCATGAAGCTCACTGGCTGTCCTTGGGCCAGTCACTGCCTTTCAGCCTAATATACTGCACCAGGTTGCTAGGAGGATAAAAAGGGAAAAAGGAGGAACAGATGGGATATAAATGCATAAAAATGAGGGAACATCAATTTTTGCTTGTTTATCCCAATAACCCTGGATGTATTTTACAAGCTGTCTTGCACTTTGCAAAGCTAATCCAGTCTTGTCTGCAAAATGCCCCCTGCATTGCAGTTCAAGACTGATATAAACTGCAAAGCTGGAGAGCAACTTCACCACTCCCAGCTTCCATTCTCATCTCCCCCAACTCACATGCACACACTTTTTTCTTTTCTTTTTTTGCTTAGCATCCAGCCTGTTATTCTAGAGAACTCAAAAGACTGTTTATCATTTTGGGGTTTTTAGTTGGCCCTCATAAAGGTATTACACTATTGTGGCATTGGGTTAGTCCTCATTTAAAGTTCTATAAACTCTGGTGAAAGAGCTGAAATGTAATAAGCTCCTTTCTCCTTCTCTGCACAAGGGAATGAACATATTTGCAGCCATATCTGACACGTAACCAAAGCTCCAATGAGCTTAACAAGGTAGTCCTTATCATTTGACCTTCTGAAAGTATTTGTTAGGTTTTTCTTCTCTCAATTCCCTTCCCAAATGTTCTTTCTTCTAATCTTAACTCTCAGGAGGCACCTATGCAGGTAACATTAGGCAAAAGTATTAACATTCAAGATACTGGGGACTAGCATGGAGCCACTCTAAGCCTCTTCTCCACACCCAAAACTTAATCCATGAAGGATCCTGATATCCTTTTCTCAGGTTCCCTTCTAGTTAGCTTCAAATCTTGCAACTTGCTGAGGACCTTAATTCCCTTTGCATTCATGCATTTAAGCCAGATAAAGTCCCATGGGGAGCAAAGAAATTCAGCAACTTGGAGGAGACATTTAGCACCTTGGCTGGGCCTTCAGTCATCTGGATTCCAGGAACAAAAGAATATTTACGGTGTCAGACCCCGAGAGTGGATTGTGGTAGGGAATCCAGATAAAGCCCGGTCTTGTGATGTGTTCATCACATGTGCAGGATAGCTGATTGTTGTTGCAAAGACTGAAACAGACCAAGACTTGCACACCTTGCTTGATTTCTCAAATGAAAAGGACTTGGTCTCAGATCACACACTTTGACTTAGAAATCCTGCTCCAGAATCCTGCTGTATCTATCTCTCCAGCTGTAATATTTATATCCCACCTTTCCTTCAATGAGCTCAAGGTGGCATACACATTTCTCTCCATTTTATCCTCACAACTACCCTGTGAAGTAGATAATAATAATAATAATAATAATAATAATAATAATAATAATAATAATTTTTATCTATATCCCGCCCTCCCCTGCCGAAGCTGTGCTCAGGGCGGCTAACAGCAATCAAAATAATCCAACGATTCTAAAAACAATTAGGCTAAGAAACAATGATGGGCCCAAGATCACCCAGTGAGCTTCATGGCTGAGGGGGGGATTTGACGGTCTCCCAGTTTCCTAGTCCAACACTCTAACTACTATCCAACAATTAAATTAAAACAACAAACTCAAACAGCAGCAGCTTATTCAAACAGACACCAAAATCAGCTGCTCCAAGTTAACTGCATACATTCTTAGTTCTTAAAAGTTTAAGAAAACAGAAGTGTTTTTTGCCTGGCACCTAAAGGACATTTCCAGGCTGACCCCAATATAATTATCAATATTTATTGAAAGATAAGGGATTCGCAATTGCAAAGGCTCTCTTCAGCTGACCAGCAGCACTTCAGACCATGGGGTCACCTAGAGAAAGGCCTTGGGTGATGATTTCAGATGGCGGATGGATCAAATAGGGCACCATTCAGCTCACAACTGAACCCATATTCATCCCCGCTCACATTTCAGAAGCTACAAGTTAGCTGGTGACACAAGCACAGGTGGCACTCTACTTTGAAGAGGAAACTCTTCACTTCCATTTTGGAGTTCTGCAACCAGGCAATCCTATACATGCTTAAATAAGTTCCACTAGGCCTTGGTCCCTGTCCAGCTTCTGACTCCCACCTCTATATTTCCCCCTTTCATTCCCAGTTGTGGTGTCAAGACTGTCAAGACTTTCCCGCTTCTCACTTTCCTTTAGTGTTCATGAGACCTCCAGTAGTGGCGCCTAGAAGCAGGTGGAAGCTCATCTCAGTCATATACTCTACACTGGAACAAATACTGTAGTGTTTTTGGAAACAGCAGAACCCAGGTTTTTCCTTGATTCCAACCAGAAGCTGTTCATAGATGTGGGTGCCGGTGTTCAATTTCCTTAACTTGAAGCTGCTCAGACAGTGCATCCCCATCTTTCTGATTATCAAATGTGATGTATTTTACATAAACCAGAGAAATGTGCCTGCATTTTTTATTTCTTGTGTACCCCCAAACTTCATTATTCTCTAGCAATTTGTTCTGATAGACCTTTTTGCGCGTAAGGAGGGCTTGGAAATTTAAGAAATGATACTAGCAAGACACTTTACCTGTTTGCTACTCTTCCAGTATGTTTTCTAGTGGATATGCTTTTGCTTAATTCACTAACCCTCTTTTGGCGACTGAGTTGAGAATTTGTCTTAAATGCATGAGCATTGGTTGCCTGTTAGGCTCAGTGAAGTTTGCCTTAACTTAATTTTGATGTGTGTGTGTGTGTGTGTAAGGATGTCGTTCCCACCCATGGGCGTAGCCAACGGGGATGCAGGGGGCAGCTGCTCCCCCCCAAGATCAAGTAAAACAATAGAAATACATAACTAACTGACCAATTACTTCAGTTCTGGCCCCCCCACAACAAAAGTCCTGCTCCCTCCTAACAAAAATCCCTTGTTACCACCCAATGAAAGTCAGTGGCAAGGATGCTCTTATTTTAAGCGACTGGCCCATGGCCATAGCCAGGATTGGGGGGGGCAGGCCTTTTGTTGTGGGGGAGAACCTCAGTTTGTCATATATTTTTATTGATTTTTAGCTGCCTCTCCCTACCCACCTTGGCTATGGCCATGGACTGGACCCAGGGCCGGATTTAGGTTTGGTGAGGCCCTAAGTACTGAAGGTAATGGGGCCCTTTATATGTCCAGCTGTCCTTTGTCAACAACAAATTGTTGCTGTTTTTGTGTTGAATATATGCTATGTGGTAATTTATGGACCTAAAGCCATTGGCCACTGTTGCTGTGTGTAGGTTTTATCTTATATTTTGGAACTGTACATCCAGTGTTTTTTTTCCTTTAAATCTTTTTGGGGTCCCCAAGAGAGTGGGGCCCTATGCTATAGCTTCTTTAGCTTATAGGTAAATCCAGCACGGACTGGGCCCTAGGTAGAGGAAATCGAAGACGGGAAGAAACGGAGGGCAAAGCCACCCTGAGTTGCCTCGCAGAAGCAACTGCCACGACGAGGCTCGGAGGCGTTTGCTAGGCCCCAAGCGCGCGCTTTTGTGGGTCTGGCTCTCTGCTGTGACTAACAGGGCCTTGTCTCTGAGGGCTCAGTCACTTCGAGCGCGCCTCCCTCTTTCCCCCGGCCTTGCGAGAAACGGGAGCTCCTCTCTACCTGCCTACCACCGTCTTCTTCGCCGGCTGAGCACCTTTCAAGCGGTCGGCAGGACTTGGGTGTGAGGACATACGCTGTCCCTCGGGGCACCGCCGGGAAACCGCCCTTCGCTGCCGAGAGCCTTGGCGGTGGCTGCTTTGGACGGCGCCCGCTCTGTGGGGGCTTCTGGCGACGAGGCAACGACCCGAGGAGACGCGGGGCGTGTGACCCACCCACCTGACTGAGCAGAGGCCTGGCCAGTCTCAGGCGTGCCCCTGCCCTGCTCGGCGGAAACGTGGAAGGAACCGAGCAGGTTCATTCTGAGCTGCTTTTCGCCGTCCAGCTCCTGAAAGAAGATTCGCCTTCTACTCTCTCGGCGTTGCGCTCTGGTCTGAAGCGCCTGCAAAGGCCCCTGCGCGCAGCATCCCTGCCATCGAGATCCTCACCACCACTGTTTATGAACAAGTGGCTGCTGAGCGCTATCCACGCATTCAAAGTCATGTACTGGAAAACTGCTTGCGTTCTGGTTGCCTCCAATGAAAGACATTCACTGGAATCAAAGGTGCCACCTTGAATAAAATAGTGGGGGGAGCCCCGCCCTGCATAATCAAGACACATACCATTTGAATGGCAATGATACTGAGGGGGGGCTCCCTCCACTATTTTATGGGGGAGGGCGAAGGGACCCTGGCCCCTGTGAATGGGCTCCTATGACTGGAATGGAAAGTAATTAAAATGAAAAGACCGACAGAGTCCTTTTCTTCTTCATCATCATCTTGTCATTTTTCATTTAAAATAAACAAAAAATAAACGTCTTCTTATTTTCTAGAGGCATCAAGTTTAACACTTTGGGGGAGTTAGTGGAGCTCTTGCTCAGGACTCCAGTTGACCTCTTGCAGCTTCATCCGCGCTCGCCTTTCCTGCCCTTTGTGTTCCCCCCTCCTCCCCAGCTCACAAGTTCACAAGCTCCCCTTCCTGCCCCTGATCCACACCAGCTGTTTGGGGCAAAGGACCTAGTTCCTGCAGCTTAGCCCTGATTCCACTGCGACGCTTGGGATATTCGGTTATGAATTAAGTGCATGTCAGGGGCTCATTCCAGCCCTCCGGGGGTTGCCCCAAAGCCACTCCAAAGCGCATATGAAGCTGTTTGTTTAGTTAGTTCCAAAATATCCAGGGATACCCAGCGTCGAGCCCTCCAGATCTTACTGGAATACAACCCCCATTATTCCTGGCAATAACAGGCAATGCTCTAACAACACCTGAGGGCACCAAGATGACTAGCCCTGTTTTAATCCCATCCTCCCAGGAGAGATCTCAGGTCCTCCAGATGTTGTTGGATTTGGCCCCAGCCAGCACGGCCAATGGATCACGGATGATAAGACTAGTAGTCCCACAACATCTGGAGGTCCACAAGTTGCCCATTCCTGCTTTAGGGAGCGGTCCGGGATACTTTCCTTCCCGTGCCCAATTCATCCTATTGACTGTGGCACTTTATTTGGATGGACCATTGAACGTGACTAAAGATTTTCACTTTCGGATCAAAGGCTTAAGCCAGATGCTTAAAAGAACTAAGCTGTTCATATTTGCCGCAGGTGTATCTTTCCTCGCTCCTGCAGGAGAAGAGGCGCGCTCGCAACTTCGCTCTTTTGCCCATAGCGGCTGCGCTCCAGAGACAGGACCCCCGCCTCTCCTCCTCCTCCTCCTTTCTGTCCAGCTCTCCGGCTTCCCAAGTAAATGTGATTAGGCGGGGAGGGGCGAGGTCTAAGTCCCCGTCCCCCGTCCCCCCACTCTCTGGAGGAAAGGAAATGTCAAGACCCCGGCCTTGTTCGCCTCGACTTGGCCGGCCAAGGCAAGAATGCGCAGTCAGGGACCACCAACGCGCCTTGATCCTCGCAATGGCCCACTTAATACACTTCTGCGCTTTAGACCGGGGGACCCCCTTCGCCGAGCCGATTGTCCATCTAGGTGTTTTCTCATTTTTCGCCCCTGCTCCCTTTGAAACGGCCCCTCCGTCCCTTTTCTTCTGAGCCCCTCGCTCTAATTCTAGATGAGTATTACTTTGCTCTTTTAGTTGGCCGAGCACAATTGTGTTATTGGAGATAATGAATTCAATCCCCATCAAAGCGCATTAGCAGCGCCCTGGCCTTGTTGGAGGGGCTTTTCCACCCGCACGCCCCCACCCCCCACTTCTTCCAGCGGGGAATGAAAGACAGGCAGGCAAATTCGCCGGTGAGCCTCCCTGATAGCGGCTTTTGAAGTGAAGGGGGCCGAGGATTGCGCTTCTGGCATTTTATTTCACTTTTTTTGCCCGTCCGGCTAAAGAAAGAGGGCCGCTTTTGATGCGAAGATGAGAACCACCTAGTCACTGGCGCAACAAGTTCGACCAGCGGGGCAAAACCCTGGTCCTGGGGATGACATATGTCCCGCATTAATACAAAACTCCAGGGGGATTTTTTGGGAGGAGGGGAAGGGGACACTGATTCGGGCTAAGGGGAGTTAGAATTACTCTTAGATGTGCGCCACCACTAATCGAGCACCATCGAGACTTCTTAGCACACCTTCACACGTACTTTGTGCGCCAGTCGTTTTCCTCAACATCCGATTTCTCAGCGTTTGGTAACCAGCAGCTAAGGGCTGTCTCGCACACCCCAGCTCATCTTTTAGAGACAGTTTCCCGAAATGGCGAAGTGCACGTGTGAATGGGTGGCCAGAAACCTAACACGCCTGGAAATAGTACTGCATGACTTCAAACTTCTCACACATTCAGCTGCCAGGCACGTCTGAATCTACCAAAGCTAATAAAGTACCTATAATGTGCATGCTGGGGTGAACTGCCTTCACTGAAAGGCGTGGAATTTGCGGTAATAATGAAAACCTTCAAATGGGTGGTTCGGTCGGTGGTCGGTCTTTCAGGCGCACTTGACTACGGTGGTCAAATGATGAACACGCATCTGCATGTGTTAGCTGTTGTACAGTACAACTCTTAAAACAGAATTCCTGGTTTACTGGGGAAGGCTCCCGTCGCGAATCAATTAAGCCGACAGGCCACTCCAGGCCACAGACTTTAGATAAAAATAAATCGTTCCTATTTCAGTGAAACGCTCCTTCCCAACAATGTGTTAGTATCGACCACTCTAATGAAAGCAATACGAATACTTTTTTGAGCTTCAGCTTCCCTGAGGTACTGGATCATGCTCGTCAAGAATGCCTCCTTATCAAATAACCAAGTGCTAAAGCCAAGGCAGAGATGAAATCTCCAGACCACTGGCTTTAGAGTGCCTCCCTTGACTTCAGTGGGGTGGCTGAGAAGTAAATGTTGCAAGTGTAAAGATGTCTTACATACACGCATATCCCAATCCTGGGGCGGGGGGACTTCCTTGCAAATAAATTCTCTTGATGTGCAGCCCTAGTTTCTGCATGTTTACTCAGAAGTAGGTCCTGATGAATTCAGTCAGGCTTACTCCTAATGAAGTGCAAATAAATTGCATCTGTTTATATTCTTTATATCCCACCTTTTCCTCCAAGGAGCTCCCCATTTTAACCTCACAGCAACCCTGCGGGGTAGGTCAGACTGAGAGACTGCGACTGTCCCAACGTCACTCAGTGAACTTCATGGCTGAGTGGAGATTTGAATCCTGTCGCCCAGGTCTTAACCACTACACCACACTGTCTCTCTACTGCTGCCTTACTTTGCCTGTTTAGAGGGAGAGTAATCGGGTGTTGTCCTAAAGCTATTTATTAGAAGTGACAGATAGGTAGCCGTGTTGGTCTGCCATAGTCAAAACAAAACAAATTCCTTCCAGTAGCACCTTAAAGACCAACTAAGTCAGTTCTTGCTATGAGCTTTCGTGTGCATGCACACTTGTGTATCTGAAGAAGTGTGCATGCACACGAAAGCTCATACCAAGAACTGACTTAGTTGGTCTTTAAGGTGCTACTGGAAGGAATTTGTTTTGTTTTTATTAGAAGTGAGTTATGTGGAAAACATGTGTTCAAGAGGATCCTTGCTTTAGGATCCTAGACAGTTGCAATCTATAAACCATTCGCTTAGGCTATGAGAAACCTGGGGAAGAATTCCTGGAGCGCCGTTTGTGTGGATTCAGAGTAAAATCTCCCAATGCTAGGTTTTCGCTTGGTGGAAAGTTAACTCCGGAATTCTGGGTGTGTTTTCTTAACTGAAGGATGAAGCGCTGTGCATATACTTACCTGGGAGTCCTTTCCACTGAATTTAGTGAAATTTACTTCGACAGGCTGGGTCGCAAAGCCCACATCCAATCCTATGCGATCCCAGTTACTTCATCAAACACTAGAAGTGACTTTTGTATAAACATGCGTAAGATGCAGTCGGACTTAATTCAGAATTAATATATACTGTATACCGTATACACACACATTTGGGACTCAGGTGTCAGGGCACAAACATCCACCGATGACATATTATCTTTTTTTTAAAAAGAGTAACTCTTCAGTGGCACCTTGGGTCGTGTACACGTGTCTGTTTAATGGTAATTTCCCTCCTCCATGCTGAGCAGTGATGCAGTGAGGCGATCTAGGCTCTAGACTCCATAGTCCCTCCCCGCACGCGCTTTGGGGATGGATGCTCGAGCGCATTACTTCGCTTTTGCCCCAAATAAGACAGCCCTGCTAGGTTCTGCTGAGTAGCGCCTGGGCATCCTCCCTAAACCCCTTCCCCCATGGCACCACGGACTGATTTTCCTTTTCCTGCCCTGATGGGCGATTGGGATGTAAGCTTTCTCTCCCCCCCCCCCCAACTTCCTGGCTTGTGGAGCCACCTCCGCGCGTCCTGCGCAAAGCGCCCTCCTTGGGTGCAGAAGCTGGAGGGAGCTGGTCTCCGAGTGCGTCGTCGCCTGCCCTCCCCCAGCCTGGAGACTCCCCGCGTCGCTTGGAGGAGGCTATTTTCATGCTAACGGGGGTCACTGCGGAGAGTCGCTATGGAGAGAGGAGAGAGGGACCCCCGTCCCCCCATCCCTCCCTCCTGGTTACCAAGCTGTTGACATTCCCCGCGCCTCTGCGAAGTACCAGGAGGAAATGTATGTCCGCTTAAATGCCTGCTTGCCTGGCTGGCTGGGAGAAGAAAGGCCGAGGCGGGCTGGCTGAGGCTGCTGCTCCTGCTGCCCGCGGTCCATTGCAGCTTGAGATGATTAACTGGAGAGCAGCTCAAAGCCGGCGAGGCACAAAGGCCTTGTTGACAATGGCAGGAGCGCGGCCAGGCCCGGGCCAGATTCTTGCTGCTGCTGCTGCTGCTGCTGCCAGCCAGGCTCTTGGCAAGGCTGGGTAGGCTCCCCAAGAGTCAGGAGCAGCCTCGGGGTGAAGCAGGCCAGTGCTCTCCCTCCTTGGGCCTTTGTGAAAGGAGTGGCGCTTGGCAGCTGAAGCCCAGATGGAGCAGACCCAACGCTAGGCCTGAGAGGGCCAGCTTGCTTTTCTTAAAAGCTTCTGTTAAAAGCAGTTCATGCCCTTTCCGAAGGGTTGAAATTCAACCAGTGAGACTTTTCCTCCTTCTCCCTCAAACTACACTAGGGGAAAGTTTCACCTGCAGAATTTCTGTCTGCCCTGTTGCTGTTAGAGATGGTTAACCCTAGGCTGGGAAGAAAGAGCGCCTAACCTTTCTGGGTGACAAGTGTATTGGAGCCTTCCCTTTCAGGGGAATCAGATTCAAAAGAGATCATCCTTTTGCCTCTTAAATCTTTGTCAGCGCCATAGCTCCAGTCTGAAACAAGGGAAGTAATTGGTGTGCCTCTGAGCACCTGCAGAGTGCCTTTCATTCTTTCTGTAATGTGAGTTTGGTGCCAGGGGATTCCAGGACAGGTAAGCTGCCAATTGATCTTGTTTAAATTAACCTCCATTAACCTCCATGTGCCATCACCAAATCAAGCACTTATAAGGGCATTTTAGAGGCCTTGTTCAATCATCTTTAGGGGGGTCTAGCACCCATAAAGGTTAGGTGCTTGCTTCAGTCCTGAAACGGCTCCTCCTCTTTAATATTTATTAAGGACACATGAGAAATCCAACCTGCGTCGTAATAGATTAACCTTATTTGTGGTCTGTGTGTTGTTTAAGGAAGGCTTGCTTGCTTTCTTTCTTGCCCTTTCAGGCCTGGAACAGCAGCCTAGTGCACAGAAATTTACCTGGCAAAGCTGGCTTCATTTCTGCATGGCAGGCTGCTTTTCAAAGCAATGGAGCAGAGCCAGAAAAAGTGGGACATAGTCTAACAAAGCTGGACAAAAACCATATGCATGGTGAACACAGCCTGTTAGAAAATCCTCTCCGAGATAAATTCCCCCCCCACACACACACACCATGGGGATGGGAGTGGCGAAATTAAAACAGCTAAATATTCCTTTATCCTAATCATTTTCCCAGATTCTCAGGGCAGAAGAAATAGGAGGAAGACATTTTACAAGCTATGATCTGAAGGTGGTTCCCAGTTCAGTCCCTGGCATCTCCAGGTAAGGTTGGGAAGGACTCCTGTCTGAAACCCTGGAAATTGGGTACCCATCATTGTAAACAACATTGAGCTAGATGGAGTGACCTTGTATGGCAGTTCCCTGTGTTCCTAAGGCACATGAGGCTTCCACTTTGCTGCAGTTAAGTGGGTCTTAGTTGAGTTAATGCCATGTGAAAAGCAGCTTGGGTTCCAAAACATCAGAAAGGTGTGATATAAGTATAAGAGAATAAACAAAACTTAAGCTATTTCTTCTATTGTCAGTTGAAAGTCTTGTTTGCATTCACTGAGTTACAGCTACATATCAGGAGCTGTGTGTAGCATCAAAGTGATCAAATCCCTGCACTGGAGTGGATTGCATTATGAATTGCGTAGCTCAGAATTCAGCAGTCAGCCATTAAAGTAGTTCCCATAACTCAGGTGACACTGAAGGAGCAGGTAAGGCAATTTATAATGGCTCTGGAAACAAAATAAAAAAGCGCACAGATATATTTTATTTCCATAATTGATATTGGTTGCAGAATTCTTTTATTGATGCAGAATTTTGCTTACGAAAACAAGGAATAGTCGCATACAAGGTTCAGGGGGTTAAAATATCCCTAGATCTATTCATGCTGTCTCCCCACTCCCCTTTGCTTCAGCTGGAGCCACAGCGCATGATGTGTTTAGGCTGGAATGTGTGGATTTGTTGACATTCAAATACTTCTTCTTAACCAGGTTTTTGAGAGGGGTGGTGACAGGCAGTTCATTTCACTTAGCCCCCAAGCCTGCAGTTCCTTGCACACTTTCTTGGAAGGGAAGCCCCATTGAATTCCGTGGGGCTTTCTTCCAAGTAAACATGCATAGAGGCTCAGGCTGAAAATCTGACTTCGACATCAAATATCCTGGACATGAGAAGTCTGTTTGCTGGATCTATTTGTGGGGCAAATCACTTGGAGAACATTCACGAAGTCATATTGCTAATCTCGATTAATGAGGCTAGAATAAATAGCAACTCGGCTATTAAGCAACCTATTAGTACAGAAGCAAGCCGAGCGGCAAACCCCACCTTGCCAGGACTCTTTTAACTACCCTCGTTGCATGAACAGAGAAGGCGCGATGAATTCGGGTGAAGCCCGAATGTGAGCCTTGCAAGTTCACACCTCCGTCCTAATCGCTTTTCCTTGGAAGTAAAGCCCCCTTGGTTTCACTGGGACGTTCTTCTAGCTAATAGGCATTATTTGGTCATATTTATCCAGTTATTTCAGTGGCAAACTAAATGCGTCTGCTTAACTCTCTCCAGTCTTTATCTTTGCTTAGGATCGTGTCCAAAGGTTTTGAACTAGTTGCCAGAGTAAGATTCGAGCGGATTTGGAAGCCCGTCGGGATCTGGGCAAATCATCATCATCATCATCAAAGGGCAACTTTTCTCTCAAAAATCGTAGCCTGGTTGTAGTATTAAGAGGGGAGGGAGGTTCGAATGCGCTGCCCTGATTTGTCAGCATATATATTTCCGACCTAGTGATAAAAGTGAATACTTGGTAGAGTCTGTTTTTCAGACGGTGCCGCTGCAGCTGGACGAAACGAGGACAACAATCGAGCTTGTGTACTCTGTTTGTGTATCTACGGTCGTTTACAGTGCTCACAGCTGAAATCCGGCGTGACTCCTCCAGTCATTTCATATTTCGTTTCTGTTTAGATAAAACGCGTAACTGAATCCTCCCCACAGTCGCCTGTTGTGACCCTGCCTCCTCTTAGAACCTTCTAATATTCTCAGCAGAATCAAGTGTTGTCTTTGGCTGCTGGGGGAAGCCCCTTCCGAGGTTTCCTCAGGGACAGACAACACCCCCCCCAAGAGCAACAACTCCCTGAGTATAGAGGCGTGCAAAGGAAAATATTTCCCCCTCGAGTCTGCCGGGTGCACCCCTATATTCACTTTCTAGGAAGTCAATCCTATTGAAGACAATGGGTCTTTCTGCCGTGTAAATTGCATTGCTAGAATCGTAAGGCTTTGCTCCTCTCCTCTCCTCTCCAGAGCTAGAATATGGGTAAATAATAGAAATATTTGCTTGATTTCTGTAATGTATACAGATAGCATCATTAAGCTTTGATTGATGCAAATAATAATAATAATCAATTATTATTTGGACCTCTAGCACCCATTGGGAATTTTGCTGATTCCGTGGGCAGCGGATTGCGCCTTTTTAGTTCTGCTATCCAGTATTCTGTTGTGTTTCTCGGTTTAGAATAAAATTCAGTTAGGTTAGCCAAAGCTTCCGAATGACTCTGCTGCCATCCTTTGAACTTGCTTCAGGCTCATTGCAGAAAATGAGCAACGGTCAACCACTGAGAAAAAGACCTATTTGGGAGAATGCATTTTATCTGATGCTTCCATTAAACACTCCGCACTCCTGTCTTCCTCTTCGTGGGTCTTTAAGCTCACCAGAGTTGCAATGCATTCCCGATAACCTAGTACAGCAGCAGGTGGAATACATATGACCAGGCTGGTCCCCGACCCCGTTCCCCACCCCAGTCCTAAACCCATTCATTGGAAGTCCGTCAGTCATTGGGATTTTCCTGCCAAGTAACGTTTAGCATCGATTTAAGATTATTAAAAATAATCGGGTTTCCAGGAGAGATAGCCTGTAGTTCTAAATATAGTTATGCTTGCTCCACATCCCGATCCTATTGAATATTTACTCGCAAGTAACTGCCACCGCTCAGTGGTGTTTTACTCCAAAGCAAAAGTGCATCGCACTGGCGGTTAAATTTGCCGAGCGATGTGAGTTTTCGCCCTCTTTGAAACGCGCAGTGTTTGCTCTCCAGCTGTTGCAGCGCTTGTCTTCTGCTTGGTTTCCAGTGGAAACGCGAAAAAAGTTGCAAAGCATTCGAGGTGGCTGTCGCTGGAATATATTCTCCAGCCATTCTTGTCTCTCTTTTTGTGGTCCTCCTTGCAGTGGGGAAAGAAGATTGATGCCATACTCTGAAGGCTGGGTTACACTCTGTTTGGTTTTCCGTGAAAGACACACACACACACACACACACACACCATTTTTAAAACACCATAACCTCTCATATACTTCTTTAGATTTAAATCAGTGGGGCTAGCTTCCAAGTAGATATATTCGTATTTTGCTCATATATGCTGTCGGGCAACCAACCAGTTGCTGCAATGTATTGCAATTGAATCCTAGTGTCTCATAACACAATGGTAACAAACACAGATGGGAGGTTTTCAGTACCTAGCAACAGCTCTCCAAATTTCTAATATATTTTAAAGGAGGAGTTTCCCGGGCTCTTTAAATTAACATTGCAAAATGGGGAGCTGAGAAATCTAACAAGAGTTGGCTAGTTACCTATCTTCTGCCATAACATATATCATTTTTTAAAAATCCAGAAAAGAGATAAATATTTACTGGACTATTAAAAATCAAACACTTGTACAGGGTTTATCTGCTCAAGGTTAATGAAAGAATCCCGTTAAGGATGGGGTCCTAAGAGGATTGAGATGGTGTAGGTAAGTTCTGTGGACATCCGTGGGAATTGGAAACGAACCTGAATTACTTGCCATGTTCGTACTGAAAGGAGCTCCACTGAAACCTCCTATACAGTACATAGAAGCAGAAGCAAGCCTGTTGATTTAGAATGGAACACAGGAAATGTGTTCAGGGTTGCAATCCAGCAGCTCCATCCCCACGCCAGCTAAGCTGGAGTGCCTGGATCTAAGCCGTTAGGTTGCAGTCCTGCACATAAATAACACCAGTGCCCTTGTATGAAATGCGGAGAAACTGCGGCTGTGTAAGAGGCCTCTTTGACGTCTGCGGGGGGGGGGGGGAATGGACAGTGCAATGGATGGATGGATGGCAAAGGCCAAGTCTTGCTCAACTGACCTACATTCAATCTGCACCAATTACAAAACCTGCTGGGGGCTCCCAGATCCACTATCCTGTTTACCTGGAAGTGGAACTTGCTTCCTGAAAAATCTAGGCCAAAAACGCACAGCCACGGGGAGAAGGGAGGTGCGCGTTCCTACAAACACTGACCTGGGATGTAATTTCCATTCAACTCACTGGGGCCTATTTCTGAGTAGAGGTTATGTGCTTGCACTGCGATTGCAATGAATGGAACCAGCCAGTGGGTTTCGGATCCTTTCAATCCTGGCTGTAGAAGCAAGAAAACTGGAGGAGAGAGCTGGGGAGGGGAATTCTGTATCTGGCGTTTATCGCAAACCTGAAACTTACAACAAAGGGGAAGCTTGGTCTGTCCAAAGTTCAAAGCTGTGAAATCTCGGTTAAGTGTGCGTGTGTGTGCAATAGAGAGGAGAAAAACACAAGCCTGGGCCAGAAAATGGCACTCTACTGGGAGAGGGGGAGGTGATTTCGACTAATCTGTCCTTAACTGTTGCATTGTCATAGGTGCAGAATAATTAGTGGAAAAGAACACGTAGAGAACAAAGGCAGTTTTCCATGGCGTCACCCTTCTTTCCTTGCTTGGTTTTCCACTGCTGAGCCCCTGGAAAGAACGGCTGCGGATCTTGACCCACGACAGGTGACAGGAGCCATGTTGCCTCGAAAAGCAAGAGGCATCTATTCTGCATTTGCTTGAGAAATGGAGACACCTGGACTTCAGAGCGGCGGGGAGAGCGCGACACCTCTCTCTACGCGCGCAGTCAGACCCTAAACACGTTTGCTCAGAAGGTGAATGCACTGGAACGTTCAATGTGTGCAAAGAACTGCAGCCTGTTATCTCTCGCAGGACATAAACAAGGAATATATTAATAAATTGGTTATATTTCTAGTACGACCTTCATCACGAAGGATCCTGGGCAGTATGCAAAGTAGGTTCCCCTCCCCCCCCCTTTAAACCAAGCTTCAACAATAAATTTAAATAGTTTGTATTTTATACCACAGTCCTAATCACAGACTTTTACTGTAAGTCTCCTTGAATCCTACTTTCAAGTAATGTCTAAAGTTACAACCCTGCGCATTCTTACTTGGAAGAATAGTCCGCTGAACTCAGTGGGACTTACTTCTGAGTAAATGTATCAGACTCTAAGATTAAGCTGCTACCCCAGGGATGGGAAGCTGCTGCCCTCAAGACATTGGTGGACTACAAGTCCCATCATGCAGTAACCACTGGTCCTGCTGGCTGGAGCTGATGGAGTTTGGAGTCCACAACGCCACATGTCGTTCCCCACCATATACATGAATGTGACAATGCGATCCTCTGTATGTCTACTAAAGTCAATTCATAAGCGTATTAGTATCAACTGGTGCTGGTTTTGGCACCCCGCTCTGTTTTCATTGCAAATATTCGTACAGATCCATTCATCGTAAAGGCAAGCCCACTCAGATTCAGAAGGCGCTCATTAGAAGCATATGCAAATCCATTCAAATCAATGAGAGGCTTCCCACTGACCTCCATAGGATGTGGATTGCATCCAATATAAATCAGCTTGAACAATCCATCCCAACGTGATGTTTGAGAACCGGTTGTGCTCCTTTGAAAGGACTGGGGGGGGGGGAGAGAGATTTCCAGGCAACTGAGATTCATAAAAACAGATTCATAGCAACGGAACCTCTGGTTCAAAACCGCTTACACACACACACACACACACAGAGAGAGAGAGAGAGAGAGAGAGAGAGAGAGAGAGAGAGAGAGAGAGAGAGAACTATGATATATAGATACACAAAAAACACACACAGCTATATCTTCTGATTTGTTTTCTGCGCCTGCTTGTTTTCATGGCACCCGAGTCCTAAGCATTTTTTAAAGGCAGCCGATCTTGTTGATTCCCATGAAGCTTTCTTCCAAGTGGGTCACTTCTAAGATCGCCCCCTGAGAGCACAACCAGGATTCATTTAAATTTCGTCTCAGCCACAAATGCCCTCCCCTTCAATATTTTCTGCGAAGTCTTCCTGAAAAATTTGATGCGGGGGAAAGGAGGTCAAATGTCATGGGGGATGTTATCTGGAACAATTGCAAAATATCCTTCCCTTTAAAGCTTCATTATTTTTTTTAAAGGCAAAATGTTCAGGAGCCATCGAAGCTTAATCCATCAGCAGGTCCATCTTACATTAACCAATAAAGTGAAGGTTTTGTAAGGATGCCGTGATGCAAACAGAAATACTTCTATTATGATGGAGAAGCAATCTCTTTCACCCCTGAGGAAGAAGAATATTTTCTTCTTGTTCTATTATTAATAATAATAACAATAATAATATCAACAACTGTAACTGGATTTCTTAACAAACAACCCGCTGCATCTCTGTAAATCTGCAAGCATGGCCCCGGAATAGATTCGTGGAGAGAAATAAACTGCAAAATATATACAGCAGTTCCCGGTCCACATAGTATTGTCCTGGGAATTTTGGTGTAATTAGGGGGGGGGGCTTGTATTGCACCGCAAATGCCCCTATTCTGCCTCTATGGGGAATCTATCGCGGCATCCCCTCCCCCTCCCCCGCCTCCCCATATGGGTCTTTTACACTAGCCAAAATCCAGTTAGCTCTCTTAAAAGGCTTCAGTAATATGCTGAATTACTCCCCGCTTGAGTTTAATGGAGTTAAATGAGCCTGAATGATGGCAACAGTTTTAGCTGTCTAGCACGTGGCTTGTTAAAAGAAGGTAATTGCATTTGAAAAGGAAAGGCATTTCCTGCGTCCACAGGAAGAAGGGAAGAAAGCCAGAGCGTCCCCCATTGACGCCGGAATCTACCTATGTCCTTGCTATGCTGCGGGACAGCGAAACAAGAGCGCAAGCATCCCCTGGGGAACAAATCGACGGCGAGGAGGAGGACTGAATTCGCTTGGGGGCTCGGGAGCAAAGACCCCCTTCCCCACTGAGCGGATGGCGGAGCGAGACTTGCAGAGAATGCCGCTTTGCAGGACGCCTGTCTCTTCTTCTGGGGCAGAAGATGCCAGGCTAGGGATGCTAAAGATTAAAACCCACACGCAAGCCCGCCGCCGAAACCAGATATGGCGACAGCTGAGAGTCGGCCAGACAATAAACAGCTTTGCTTTTTCCCTCTGTTGCCTTGAAATTGACATCGAAACAAACGCAGTAGTGGCTGGAGCAGGGAAAGTATTTTTACAAGGCTGTTGTAATGAATGAAACCTTGCTCCTCCTAACCTCCCCCCCCCCCACCGGCCGCCCCACTCACACCATTCTCCCTCCCTACTACTATCCGGACCCAGCGCTTTCTCTCCGCCGTTACTGCCCAATATAATATTACTTTAAAGTTGCGAGCTGTTTATAACACTCCCCGCAGCACCCAGGGAGATCGATCCCCTGAAAGTCAATGGACCTAATTATCAGGTATATGTGTGTCAGGAGAAAGGGTGGGGGGTGGAGAGGAAAAAGTCCATAGCATTTCCAGAGACGCAACCGCGCTCTGGTGTTGCAGCGAAATGCCTTTGGCTAGAGGTTTCGATGTGACCACGTATCCTCTAGCCCCTTTGATTAAGAATAAAGGTCGTAGAGAGATGGGTTTTCCAGAAGTGCTATGCATTAACCAGCCCGGCAGAAGGACGCGCGTGCTTATTATTATTATGCCTCGCCAGACGGAGCAGGTGAATATCTTTTATTACACAGGCGCGGAGTACATCTTCCAAGTCAATTACGCCGCGTGTTGCCTACAGTGGAGAAGGCTGAACCCCGATACCCATCTCTTATGATCGTTGCTTATTTTGTGGGGGAAGGAGGGGAAGACACACACACACGCCTTGCGGAAAATAAGAGACGAAGGTCTCTTAGGGAACAGTTGCGATGGGCATAATCCAGCCATCCTTGTGGGCTGCAGATGGCCCGCTTCTTTCCTCGTGGGTCCCTTTGAAACTCGTCTCCTGGCTAAACAGTCTCGCTTCTGCACCTTTGCAAAAGAACGGAGCCTTAGCAAAAGCCCGGACATTGCTTTGAATCTCTAGAAGTCTTTTAATGGAAGCTCTGTATAGATTGACTATGCCTGGAGTAGTAGTAGGAATAATAATAATAATAATAATAATAATAATAATAATAATAATAATAATAATAATTTTATTATTTATATGCCGCCCATTTGACTGGGTTGCCCCAACAAATTAAAACATGACAAGACATCAAACATTAAGAACTTCCCTATACAGAGCTGTCTTCAGATGTCTTCTAAAAAGCAGGGAAATAGGCTATGGGCAAGGCACCCCGCTGCACCCCCTAAGGTTTTGAAATGCAGATGAGGAGATGGGAAACAAGAGCGGAGGCGGGCTCCTTTTAACACGTCTGAACTAAACAAAAACACACGTCACCCATACGGAGATCTCATTCAAACGCTGCGGCCTCTACTTTTAGCCGGACCCCAAATCCGTGAGATTGAATCCCGCTCGGGGCCGAATGTCCCGGGGGTTCGCTCACGCCTCAGAATTTGGACTTATAGGTGAATCCAGTCTAAGGGTGCTACCTTAAGCTGGTTTACTCGGAAGTAAGCCCCACCGAGTCTTACTGCCGGGTAAACGTGTGCAGAACTGTAACCCTAGAGAAAGTGCTTAGGATTGCAATCAAAGTGCCCAAGTGCTGGGCGCAACAGCCGGATCCTATGGTTGTTTACTCACGAGGCAATTCATCTCGAGCTGTCTATCACTTCCAGCTGCCCGCTCTCTCTCTCCACCACCCCCAAGCAGTTTACAAAAGCTTCGCAGGCTGTCCTGGTACGCATTTCCCTGAATAAGCCACGTCGATCCAAGTAAATATGTGGGTCGCCCGATCCTCTCATAGTTTACTCGGAAGGCAGACCCAAGTAAGCGCCGCAAAAGCTAATGGTAGTCATGCTGACCCACAAGAAGAAGAAATCCAAAATCCACATTAGAGCGATACCTTTATTAACCCAACCTAAGTGAGGTTTGGAGTTCGGATCAAGAGCGTAGAAGCGTCAACTGATTTCCCTTCTCTCCCTAAGACCCCCCCCCAAAAAAAACCCCACAACTCTTGTTTATTTGCCCTCTCTCTGCTGGAAGGTTTTGAGTTGTAGTGTCTTGATAGGCGAGAGTGAGCCGAACTAACCCCTCTGAAACGAAGCCCAGCTCCTAAATGCAGCGTTACTTGAGAATCCGCCTCGCACAATTACAGTATATTTGCACCGGAGAGTGGAGTTTGACAGTCTCCTTTTATGCAACTGAATTCGGGAGAAGGGGACCAATTGTGCGGATATTAGACGGGAGACGCAGGCTTTTCCTCTGCTGAGTATGTCTGGAATGGGCAGACGAAAGGGAAATGGGACCCAGGTTCACGCATACACACGACCCTCGCAGTCCAGAATGATGTGCTGTTAAGGAGGGCGTTGTTTTGGTGGGTCTTCTTGGTACCGAGCCCAGGAAAGCTGGCACAGAGAAGGGGAGAGCGGGGAGTGGAGCAGCTGGTCACGGCCTCCTCCTCACTTGGCCCTAGACCTGGAAGCAAGCGCTGTTCGTTTCAGGGCCGACTTTCCTCAGATTAATGGACTGAATTAAGACACTGAGTGTAATGAGAAGCATTTGGTGATCTTGGAAGCCCGGCTCCCCCCGCTTAACGTGCTTATAAACAAGGAAGCCCCAAATGAGGCCAGCGAGGCTTCTGGATCCTAGTCGTTGTAAACATGAAAAGGAGTTGGGGGCTTCGGAAGCCAGCAGGTTTAAAATGGGAGATCCCACCGCTTGGAGCCAGATGGGCACGGTATAAATAAATCCTCACCCTCATCGTCACCGGGGACCCCCTCTCTCAACGCGACAACAGAACACAATAAGCAAACCTTGAAACTCAAGGGGATGGGTGAAATTAAAAAGGGTGATTTGGAACTTGTGTGTGAATTCAGATCTGCATAGAAGGAAGTGGATCTCCGGCCCAGAAAACCTTCTGCCACAACACTTGGCTTTAGGCTGCAACCCTTTGCGCACACCTTGCCTAAGTAAGTACCCCTTGGGGGAAATATGGATAGGATTTCCAGCATTAAACCTACTACACCAGATTCTCTGGAGCTCTGTTTAGGTTTGCTACCTTGATTCTCTCTACCCCTGTAGCAGTAGCAACAATCTACCTACCAAGTTTGATCCTGGATTCTCGCCTCACTGGTTGCTATCATCCGGAATTCAGTGGGGATTCATGCCTAGGATTGGAATCAATCCGAGGAAACATGCATAGGATTGGACTCCAGCTGTATGTGTAGGTCCATGTTTCCCTTATGGATGTCCCTCTGAAGTCAGTGGGATGCCTCCGCCCCAAGTGTGTCTTAAATTTGCAGCCATATAACCTGAAAGCATTTCAGACTCTTAGAAATAGAGACCTGGCCTCTTCTACAGACATACTGATGGAATAAAAATAACACCGAAAGCCTTACTTAAAATGGTCTCATTCCAAAGGCTTCTGTCACAACAGCGAAATCTGAATAGGAACAGCTACAATGGGAGTCCATAGAGGACACACTCAAAACACTAACTGGCAACTCGATACACAGACTTGTGTATCGGTAAACTTTTTGGGGAGGCTGGAAGGATTTGATTTCCCAAAAAATATTGCAAGCAGTAACTTCAGCTAATTTAAAGGGAGGTGCGGACAGGACCAGGAAAGTGAGAGAAGCGTCGATTCCTCCTCTCTTGCTAACTGGGCGCTAAATTCCACTACAAAGTGAAGCGATCTTTTGCACCGTCTGCTACAAGTCGTTCCCTCAGCAAAGACTTAGGAGAAATAAAACGGAAACTGCACACTAGAATTCACCACCAAACTGCAAAGCCGCCTTCCAGTGAACAAGAAAGCGAGGGCAACAGAGCCAGTTTCAGCAACTGACACAGTTTCTATTTTTAAAACTCGCTAAGTGAATGCAACCCATTTCTCACTAAAGCCAATGGCAACATCTCTGTTTTGGTTGCTGCAGGCATTGCGCCCCCGTGTTCTTATGGGGGGTCGATTAAAACTTGAGTCTTTTGTTAATGTAAAATAGAGGGGTGAGGGGGCTTCATCACTCGATAATTCACATTACAATAGTAGAACCCAAATTAAAAACAACATTTCTCTGCTGGGAGAAAACAATTAACAATTAACAAATACTGTTAATTCCTTCAATGCAATCTAGGGCAGATCGGATGCTCTATTTTTTCTTCCCATACATAAGGAGAGAAGGTTTAAGTTTGCGATAAGACTCCCCCTAGCCCTGTAGGAATGTGCTGCTTGTTAAATATTCAGTACATTTAAAAAAATATTTAATGTGCGTCTACTAAGAATGGGTTTCTGTATCACAGAAACCCCTGTGAGCTCCTAATTTATCAACTAGGAAAGTGGGGGGGGGGGAACCAACATCTTTTGTTTACCCCCTCCATCCCTTTTTCTATTCCAGACCATTTAATTAATATAGACGTATCCATCCTACCCAATAATGGAACAAAATAAAATAACCCAAAAAATTCTCTCGTTGATAATATTCGATTTATTTAAAGTCCTTAACTGCAAATGATCGAGAGAGAGAGAGAGAAAGGGGGTGCAAAAAAACCCAAAAACATACGTCGCTGCTTATATTGTCATTTTTTTCCTTTAAAAAAATCAAAACATTTTTTTAAATTACAATCACATTTATTATAAAATTAAGATTTTTTTTCCTTTAAAATGGTGTGTGTCATTTTTTTAAAACCGTCATTTAGAAGCACTTTCAAGCTGTAAAGAAAGAAAGTAATAAAACCGTGCAAATAAATTAAGGACGTCGTGAAAGCGAACAGGGAGGGGAAGTGGGGGGGGGAGGAGGAAGGGAAGCAACCCGTCTGGCTAGGCTAAAACATCATGTAAAAAAAACCTGTGGAAAGTGCATTAACACTGGATGAACGTGCTAACAACGGCGATAATTAAGCGGCCACAAGAAATTCGAGAGGGGCAGAATCATGACTGGTCATAGACTGATCTGATGAAGAGGAGAGGGAGGGAGAGAATCCCTTCTATCTTAAAATATTCGGGGGAGGGAGAGGAGAATGACAAGAATTATTGTTGTTACGGATAGATATAGTTCGAGAATGCACGCGACGGGGAAGGGGTCCTGGGATTAAATACCCGGCCGTCCACGTGGCCAGGGCGCTTCCCGGTGAAGGAGACGCTTGAGTAACAGCTTGGAGGGAGGGGGGAAATTAAAACGACTGCGACCCCTGCGACTTTGCATCCATATCCAGCCGCGACCCCTGTCACTTTGCAGAGTTAGGGCAGGGGGGTTCAGGATCAGGCTCTATGGTCCATGGGCGTGTGACCTATCTCTCCCAAAGGAGCCATTCCGAACCGGTCAGATCAACTGTGGGTTGGTTAGGAGATTTCCTTTCCCCAAGTCTCTGGTGGGACCGGGGGCTGTTCTGTTCAAGGACTCCCTTGGCATATATATATATATATGCGCATTTATATATTCAGCACTGTATCGCCTGTCCCTGGAGGACTTCCTAATTTAAATTTAACTTAAACCTCTCCATTTGGGACTTTATCTGTAGAGGCCTGTGCATGCAGAGAAGGCCCCCCCGTTCCACCTCATTCTGCCTTTTATTTATTTATTTATTTATTTATTTATTTATCTATCTATCTAAAGGCTTCCTGCTTGGCAGGGGGTTGGACTCGATGGCCCTTGTGGTCTCTTCCAACTCTATGATTCTATGGCTGGGCTGGATGGGGAGAAAAACTTGGAACAGCTCAGTCTTGAGACCTTGCAGGAGCAAGCCAGCCAGAGAGAGATCTGACTCACTAGAATAAGGCATCTTCGTAGGTCTGCTTTTATTGGTTAAGGTACTAAATCTGATGAGATTACACTGAAGAAGGTTAAAGTGGGGGCGGGGGGGGGAATCCACCAATAATAATAATAATAATTTACAGGTTGGAAATCAATCTTTCTTTCGTGGTCATGGGGAGGGAAGGTGGGCGGTATATACAGTGTCTGTTTGCGGAGTTGGATGCGTTTTGCTGGACTTTCCAGGCCAAAATAGAATAAACACTATGCATTGGGGGGGGATACAATAATAATAACAATAACAATAACAATAATAATAATAATAAAGTAACAGTCCTTTCTTCTGCTCTCCGCCCCCTTCTCCTTTTGCTTCCCCCGCCTCGCAGGGATGGTGTTGGGGGAAACGCACCGTCAGTTTCGGCTGAGAGATCTAGGAGAAGGGGGAGGATGGGAGAGGCCAAACCAACCAGCCCTGCTGGAGAGGAAGATTGCTGCTTGGTGCGCCCTCGAGTCCCTGCCAGCTAAGACGTATTTAGGACGGGTCTGGAATACACACCTTGGTAGTAGGACGGCTCCAGGGCCGAGGGCTCAATGCCTCCCCGGCCGCCCATGGATGCGCTGCCCAGAGGCAGCCCTCCCGGCAGCCCGGCCCCGTAGGAGGAATATTGCAGCGCTTGCTCGTAAGCCTTGAAGTCCAGCTTGTGCTGCTGTTCCGAGGAGGACATGAGGTTGTTGATGGAGAACGGGTGGTTGAAGGAATAGTGCGGGTCGCCCTTGAGGTGCAGCTGAGACTCGTGGTGACCCAGAGAGTGGCCCGGGTGACCCAGAGAGGCCAGGCTCGGCCCGGGGGGCACGGAGGCCGCTGCCACCGCTGCCGCGGCTGCAGCAGCCGCCGCCGCCGCCGCCGCTGCGGCGGAAGAGGCCACCGACGGCTTCAGCTCCGCTCCGCTCCCGCTGTGGTCCAGGCCTTGCGGGCTGCCCGAGCCGGGATTCGAAGGGGCGGACTCTAGCTGGCCTCCTTTGGCGCCTCGGTGCAAAGGCGAACCTCCTCCTCCGGGGTCTTTCCTGCCTTCGCTGCCGTTGCCACCACCACCACCACCTTGTCCCCCGACGGCACCTTGTCCCGCTTTGCCTCCTCCGGGCTGCTTGTCGCACTTGAAGCGCTTCTGGCGGCGCAGGTAGCAGCCGTTCTCGAACATGTTGCCCGAGTCCGGGTGCAGCGTCCAGTAGGAGCCCTTGCCGGGCTTGTCGGGCGAGCGCGCCACCTTGACGAAGCAGTCGTTGAAGGAGAGCGAGTGGCGGATGGAGTTCTGCCAGCGCTGCTGGTTCTGGCGGTAGTAGGGGAACAGGTCCATGATCCACTGGTAGATCTCGCTCAGCGTGAGCATCTTGCTGGGCGCCTGCTGGATGGCCATGGTAATGAGCGAGATGTACGAGTAGGGCGGCTTGGCGTGCGGGTAGCTGCGCTTGAAGCTCTTGGCGTCGCGCCCGCCGCGACTCAGCGACGGCGCAGCGTACCCCATGGGGCTCATGCACGGAGGACCCATGGCCCCGTAGGCGCCCAGCCCGTTCAGAGAGGCCTGCGGGCTGCCCATCGCGTTCATGCCGCCGGGGCTGAGCGCCGAGCCCATGGCCGACATGCTGTTCATGGCGCCCCCCGACGCCCCGGGGCTCAGGCCTGCGCCCAGGCTGGGGTTGGCGTAGGACACGTTGAAGGAGCCCGACGTCATGTTGCCGCTGGTGGTCATGGCGTTCATGCTCATGTAGGTGTTCATGGAGTTCATGGAGCCCAGGCCAGAGTTCATGTTGCCCACGGGCACCGTCGAGTAGGCCTGCGGAGGGGAGGGAGACACTGGTTAGACGTGGGGGGAACTGGCTGAATCTTAATTTAGACGGCCGAAAGGAGGCGAGAAGCCGGAACGCACCTGCCTGCCTTCCTAACCTCCCTTCCCTCCGTGGCCCCAGTGGCTGCCACAGTCCCTTCCGACCTTTGCTTTTATTGGTCACCTCGGTGAATTCCCATTTCCTCTCGCAAGATTCCTTTCTCACGCAACCAACCAGCGAGGATTAGGATCTCGACTATCCCTCGCAAACTACACTCAAAGCGGCGCCTTCTTAACCGTATCCTAGTCTCTAGTCTGCGATTTATCACAGGGTTCGCTAAAGGGGCAGTGAGCGTATCCAGGTTGATCCTCCAAACTCTAGAAATATATTGGCCCTGGATGGATCAGGGGTTTTTTTTAGGGGGGGGGGTTGTGTGAGAAGGAAAGGGGGAGGAGGTCTCTCTTACACACACACACACACGG
The DNA here is from genome assembly GCF_964252035.2 of Podarcis erhardii. NCBI lineage: Eukaryota > Metazoa > Chordata > Lepidosauria > Squamata > Lacertidae > Podarcis > Podarcis erhardii. Next base: position 33,263,486 of record NC_138497.1, on the reverse strand, counting down.
TTTGCATTTGAAGAACAGCGACATTATGAATCTACTCGATCTAACTTTATAGGAGAACCAAGGCGTATCCGTAAAAGGTCCCGATTTGCACCGAAGGCGTCGCAGCTTGGCGCGCATCCTGTTAAAACGTTTTTCTTCCTTCAAGGTAAAGAGTGCGGAGAATCAACCACAAACCTGTTGTAGGGCCGTCATCTCCACAGAAAGTTAAAACAAGAGTTGTGGAGATGTTTGGATTCGGCCTGCATTGTTAAGACCAGGCCCTGTTCTTCGGAAGCAAAGATCCCGGCCGCGCGAGTGGGTGGCGGCGGGTGCCAAATTACGCGCAACAAACCAGAACTCGGGGACCCGCGGGGGAAGAACCAGTCGGCCCAAAGGATCAAGACACCCCCAGACTCACCCTCCCACGTCCTGGCAGGGCAAAGCGCCGGCTGAGACAAGCCACTCCACATCCTTGCCGCGGGCATCTAAAATGGGATCTGAGGAAGCCCGGCGCTTCTTCAGAGATTCCCCTTTTCCAAGGCCAGGTCATGTACTATTTCATTTTTTAAAAAAATCGAGGGAAACACCAGTGAGAATTAAATACACTTAAGCATTACAGCGGGGGAAGAGAAAGGTCGGAGTGAGAGAAGCCGCCATTCCCTCCAAAGATCGCCAGCTTCGCCGCCACAAGAAAGCGCATCCCTAGGAAGGGAAGGAGGGAAACCCGACGGCTTGCGGCGCTGCCCCAAGCGGGTGGCGGATCTGCCACTGGGCTAGGCCGCCGAGGCAGGTGCTTTTCCCGAAGGAGGCCGCGCCGAAATCCCCGCGCCTTGTTGCAAGGCGCCGAAATGGAGCTCTCCGAGGTCGTGGCTCCTCCTCGGCCTCCTGCCCCCAAACTTCCCAAAGTCTCAGAGAGAGGCTGGTGGGAAAAACAAACTTTGTGGCCTCTTTGACACAAACCCCGCGTCCCCCTTCTCTCTCTCTTCTGTTCTGTGCTGGCTGCCCCCACTTTCCCGGCCCGCCGGGAAGTTTCCTACAAAATGAACAACTGCCCCAAACTACACAGCCTTTTCTTGGAGGTGGGAGGCGAAAAGTAGCTTCCCTCCGCCCATCTATTTTCCCGAGGTTTATAGTCAACCGAAGCTTCATCAAACCTTTCGACCGTTTAAATTAAGATTCAGCCAATTTCCCCACGTTGAGTCCCAAATAACAGAACGGTCTGGAATAAAAGAACAGACCAAGGAATAATTTTTTAAAAAAAAAATCGGTCTGGGGGAAAAATAGACCGAGAAAGCGAACCCCCGCTTAATTTTTAAAAAAATATAATTACTAAAACAACTGCATGCACGCTATTAGCTGGGCTTGAATTCGGAAGAGGGTATACCATAGGTTCGCTTCCTAGTTTGCTTGTGTTTTAAACGTTCAGTAGGTGTAGTCCCGGTTCTCTAATATAATTAGAATCCCAAATTCATAAAAGCTAAGAGATTTATAATATGCCTGAGATTTCTTGCAGAATCTCTCTCTGACAGCGTTTGCATATTGTAGAGGTGGCTGTGATATTGTGGGTGATACACAGACGGTCCTCCTACTTCTGACATTTTTTTTTCTTTTTTAGTAAACAATCCTAAAATTATGCAGTGTGACTAAGTATAACTGATGGAGAATATAATTTCTATATAAGCATTATATTTCTATATAAAACTATTTCTCCATAAATGAATCATTTCCCCCCCTTGCCTGGCGTGCTACGATTTATAAAACAAATACGTTTTTAAAAACAAAAACATCAAGTATCCTTCACGGAGCAAGACTGGATGGGGAAATAATGTGTGCGGGCGGGTGAGCGATAAATAAAACTGGATGTAAAATTGTCAATAGAACACTGGAAAATCAAATTGAGAGAGAGAGGGAAATCTGGGGCGGAGAAGGATGAATTATGCTTACCGATGAAGGGCCCCACATTAGCATACTAGCGGCATTTTAGGGTCCCCCCCCCCCGCTCCGGAGTGCCTATGGCGCTGGGAAGAGGCATACATTTAATCTAAACCCCTTCCTTGGCCTCTGTTGACCCTTCAGTATTAAATAAGAATCCGGAATACGAAAGCCTACACAAACACATATGTTCAGCCGGAGTCTACAGCCGGCGCAGGCAGCGCATATGAACCCGGGACATTAACTCTGGGGAGGAAAGCAATGTTGAGCAATATCTGCTTTTTTGCACACACGCCGTCAGGTCTGCTTGATCTTGGGCGCCTCTCCCTCCCCGCCCCCACTTTTATTTTCGTTCGTATCATCTTGTCACTTTCCCTTTTACGTTCTGTAAGGCTCGGTTCGCAGCTGAAGCCATTTTTGGGGGGTATTTTTCCGCCTTTCACTCCCTATTCACTTAAGAGGGCCTCATTCATCTCTCTCTCCCTCCCACCCTCCGCCCCATCGGGGTTTTACATGCTCCTCCACCCGTTATTGTTCGTTTGCGCGTCTTTGATCTTTTCTTGGAAGTTCTTTGGAGCATATTGTTAAATCAGGAACGTGGATATGAATGGACAATGCAAAAAGAGAGCCCGGTTCCTGGTCTCAGGCTCCAGAGATCCTATTCTCCGCAGCGCCACCCGCCGGTCGCGGGGAGAATTGCTCCCGTTTCAGTTTTTATTCCGCCGCCGCCTTGAAAGAAGCGTGTTGCAAAGTACACACGAACGATTGTTATGCTCAGCAGAGTGCAATAGCAGCCGAGGTGAGGGGTGGGAGGGAGAGAGAAGGCGGCCGACGAGGCACAAAGCTTTCCCCGACGGGAGGGTTAGTAGGGGTCTTTGCCTCAAACAACCCCACCCCCTGCCCCACACATCAAGGCCCTAACTCAGAATCAAGAGGCGTTGGAGGGGCGCCCGTGGGTCTCCAAGGCGAGACGCTAGAATGAAACCAAGGATTCCCGTGTTCCGTCCACTCGACGGCCAGGGAGATCTCCCCACTGCCCGCTATAGTTTCTCTTTGGCGCCTTCCTTCCCGGGATCCCGGGCAGCTGGAAGGTCGAGGGAGGCAGACCTGGGCTTCGTCGGGTTCTGGGAGCGGACCCTGGCTCCCCCTCTCTCACACACCTCGAGGGGACGGACGGAGCCCCTTTTCCAAGCCCTCCCTGCACCCCGCTCGGCTCACCTCCTGCGTGTCGGCGTAGTAGCTGTTCCAATCGCTCGTCTCATGCCCTTCCATTTTCACGGTCCCTAACATCCTGGAACCAGCCTGCCCGGGGTAACCATCCAGCCCCTCCCGGCGAGTGGCGGGTCCGGGGAGCCCCCCCGCCCGCAGTCCCGGAGCGGGGGAAGCCGAGCTGCGGCTCGATCAAGCCCCCCGGCGGAGGAGGAGGCGGCGGCAGCAGCAGAGGCAGCAGCAAGCGGTGTGCGGCGGACAGCCACTCGAGGAAGTGAGGAAGTGCTGGCTGGGATGCGAGGGGAGTTGAGCTGAGGTGGATCTTACGTCGTCGCACCAGCGGCGGCGGCGGCAGGAGCAGCAGCAGCAGCAGCAGCGCCCACCTCCTCCTCCTCCTCCTCCTCCTCCTTCTCCACCTCCTTCCCCTCCTCCTCCCCCCATTTGTCCGCCCGTACAAAGACGTTCGCACCTACAAAGCCGCAGATGCACCTGCAAACAAGGCCGCGCGCAACTCCCCCGGGGCGGCACTTTAGGCGCAAAGCGGTGTAATTGGCTTAAGCGCACCGACGTGCTGTTTGGGGCGGGAGAGAGAAGTGGGGGCCCGTGAAGGGAGGAGGGAAACGGGAAAATACTGCCCCCCTCCTTTCCTCCAACCCCCTCCCTCCAGTGGGGAAGGGGAGGGGCGAGGGGGGATGCCAAGAGAGAGGCGAGCGCAGCCCCCTCTCTGCTTGGATTGGGAAGAGCAGCCTGCGCCTAGGGCTGGCTGGCTGGCTTTGCTCGAGGGGGTGGGTAGCAGAGGCGACCCCTTTCACTTGGTGGCCGCTTCTGGGGTTGGGGGGGCAACAGGATGGACCCCAAGTGTGCCTCTCTGCCCCCCCCCACAGATCCCCGTTTGCCTGACCATCTCCCCAGGCAGCTCCTGGGGGCAGTTTCGCCTTCATTGCGCACGGGCTTTCCCCCTCCTTTTTGGCCCCGTCCCCGCGCCGTCCAGCAGCCCCGAGCCTCCGTGTGAATGAGTCACTCCGCGTGACGCGCGCGGCCCCAATGAATAGCGAGGTCGGCCAGGCGGCTCGGCTTGGCAAGCGGCCCAGGTGAGTCACGCCGAGCAGCTTCGCGGCCAGCCAGCCAGCCTGCGCGCCCGCCATCCCTCCCTGGCTGGCGCCCCGCGCCCCTGGCCTGCCTGGGCGGGTGGGTGGCTGGCTGGCCAGCGTCCCCGCAGAAGGGTCCCCGGCGGAAAAAGAGCAGGACGGAGGCCCCGATCCACGCCCCTAGGGCTGCGTGGCACCAAGACAGAGGGGTCTTGCTTCTCAGTAAATCTGCCGGTATCCCCTGCTTTTGTGTTAGGCGATCCTCGGCAGATCCCACTCGGCCATTAACTCGAATAGGGCTGCTTCCGAGTAAATGGGCTGAGGTTCCATTTACACTTACAGGGTGCTGTCTTCATTGCTCCCAAACGTTGGTGGCCGGCTCGCGGAGTAGAAACAAGCAAATCGGTCCAGAAATTTGTTTCAGCGGCTCTGGACAAGGAGGCGGGCACGGTGGGAGAGATTTTCCATGGGGTGGATCTAGACTTTGTTAATTGAACTTCGTTCCCGTTGAAGTCAGTGAGGCGTGGGTCCAGTTATGGGCAACTTTGCCCATCGGTAGCAGTGGGACACCAGTCGAACGCACGTCGTCTAGGTTCACCCTCCTTTCTATTTATAGAGCGATCCTATATTCCGCTATGTTCTGTGGGGCTTGTTGCCGGTTTAGTGCACGGGATCGCTGCTTAAACCGAGACCGAGGCTTCTCAGCCTTTCCTCTATTCCAAATAATGTTAAGTATTAGGGCCAGTGCCTGCAATCCTACGGGGGCGCAAGTCTTTCTCTGAGAACATGGTAAGTGTCCCTTACGAGGAACGTTACATAGCACCGGACTGCGTGCATACTTCCTCAAGAGCAGATCCCAGTAAAGTCAATTGGCCTTACTGAGTAGGATGAGGCTGAAAAGGCGATTTAGTTCCAATGTAACCGATGGAATAAAATATGCTTTCAAATTCTAGCATTTTGCCCTGGCTGACTCGTAAGTGGAATGTGGCTCCTTTTCCTTTTTTGGGTTGGGAAAACATGATCGCATCAGAGTTGTGTGTGTGTGTGTGTTTGCTTGCTTGCTTGCTTTTAAATGGTGGCGGTGCCGAAATGCGGTTCCTAAGAGTTTGAACATCAATGGCAAGGAAGCAATCTCAACTGCTATAAATGATGGCGCAGCCTTGCCCTGAATGAATGTATGGACCACAGTCCCTACACACGCGTAAGGAGGAATTCAAGTTCCTATTGACTACGCCAGAGCTGGTTACGCCACAACTTTATTCCCTTACAAAATCGCAGCCGCCTCGACTTAATTTCAGATCGTTTCTTTCTATTGATTTCGCTGGAGGAATCTTACATCCGGAACAAGCGTTTCGGTTTACACGGGTTGTGCACCCAGTTTTTCGTTATTACGTTGTTCTTGGGACACAGCAAGGCGATACACAGATAATAGTTTTCAATCACATCTGTTTGTTGTTCCATTTACGTTGAACCATTTAAAGTAAGCAAATAACACGATTTTGTAAATAATAATAATTTTTTTTTAGGTAACGTCCTTGGTGTAAGACGTATGGTTTAACCTGTCGACGAAAGGCGGCCTCTCTCATCCCTCTCTTTTTCTCTCTCTCTTTGTCCTTTCTCTGGCCGCAGCCGCCTAAAATCTGGCAACAGAATTAAGTCAAATCCTTGAAACAAACAAATGTCTCAAATCAGCAGGCGAGAACAAGGGATGAAAATGTGCCATTAAGGAAATAAAAGATAAAAGCACGAAAGGACAAACTGCTTTTGAATATGATCACACTGTAAATTAAAGACGCATTGAAATACAATACGTAGGGGATGAATTGCCACAGAAGACACAACCTTTACTTGGGACTCGGAGAAAAAGAGGGCCAGGGGTGCGGGAAGAGATGCTCCTGTCTGCCAGGCTGATGATGGACCTCTCCGATCCTAAGTAACTCCCATTGCGATGAATGGGTACCATGATGCAGTTGCTTAAAGCCCCATTCATTTCAGTGAAGCATTTATGAGTCTCGTTCATGTATGTGGACCGGGGTTGATTTTGGCAGGGTGGAGCCCACTCCATTTAGGATCAAAGTACCGCTACACAGCTGAAACTCTGGACACCTTTTCAGTTTCACCATCGGTAACAAATCTCACAGATTTCAATGAGTGTGACTTCCAGTCTTTAGGATTGCAGCATGGCTTGCTTCCACGCTCCCGCCCTTAAAAAACAAGGACAACCACCCTCAGGTGGGTATAAGGATGAGGTGGCAGCTCTCTTTGAACCTCCTTCTAGCAACCGGATCCTGAAACACGCATATGTGGAAGTAAACGCGATTGATTTCAAGGTAGAGCTTAACTGAAAGCAAAATAAATAAATCATTAAATAAATGCCGTGTGTGGGGGCGCGCGCGTGTGCATAGCTTAAATGACCCGAGAAACCCCCTTTCCATTAATTGACCAAAAGTGCGTAGTTCCTCATCCTTTTAAAGCTCCAGAAATATATTACACCAGAACAGAGATAGGGAAATAAAATAGCTGCTGTTTTGTTACTACTACTATCAATACTAATTTTTATGATTTATTCTTATTTTGATTGGAACACTTTCGAACAGCGTACAAAAAGTTCCCAACTCAAACCTGAGCCCAAAGCTTGGTTCTGTGCAATAAAGTTTATATATATATATATATAAAAAATTGTCCGTTTGCAAACCTTAAGCAGAAAGCACCAGCAAAGGAAGGATGCCCGGACCCCCCTTTGTGGTTGTTGTGAATTCTCTGCTCAGAGGTTGATGAGAGATTTGTGTGTGACTGTGAGACTGAAGGTACAACTCTGGGCGAAGTCACAGCGCCTCCTGTTGACCGGCCACAACCTCAAGCGCGCACACCTGCTTTTTTGAGACGCAGCTGCTGGACGGAAGGAGGACCCGATGCCCGGCCATCCCAAGCGATCGGCAGGTTTGCTGCTCAGGCTTCAACCGGACGCGAGTTCCGCATGGCTCCCGGATGCGAGCAAAACTTGCCTAAGCGCGTCGCCCACTGCGGGAACATCCCTCTCCCGGCTGCATACCAGACGGCACTTGAGCCGAGAGGTGGGGGGGGGGGGACGCAGGTGTGTTGGACTGAAAATCCGTCATTGTTTCTAGGAGGTGTTATTTTTTTTAAATCACCAAGAGCCGACCTCTGCTGAGCTTAAGCACCTCGGAGGAAAAAACAGATTAGTGGGGCTCGTTCGCACATCCCCTCCTGGCGCGCACTTTCAAAGAAATGCGCGCAGGAAGGAGAGAGGTCCGACGGCATCCTCGCTAAGCGCTTTCGCTCACCTCTAGCGGTTTATTGGGGGTGTAGGGCGGTGGTGATGGGGCGCGAGACAGCCGCGACACCCCTGATCTTTAACTCCCCGGGGGAGAGACTGCTTGGAAAGCAACTGAAGAACTCCTTCCTTTAAGCACGGCGTTCCTGCTGTCCGGAAGATCCCTAGCAAGGGGCGTGTGGAAGAGCAGTTCAGCGCTGCTGAATTTCTCCTGCACTAGGAGGAAGCGAGGAAATGGATAATCCCGAGGGAAAGAATCCATGCGGGGAGTGCGGTGGGGAATATCTGTCAGCCCATTGCAGCAAAAGGAACATACCGTAATAAAAAATAGGCACAAGATGAACGGATTTTTTTTTGGGGGGGGGGGGAGAAATCTTCGTGGACTAGGGAGCACACCCTAATGAGATACACAGGACTCCAGATCAGGATAGCTCGCCCCACTATAAACCTATTCACCTTTAAGATGCCGCGAAACTACTTTTTTATATTAAGAACCAGAACAAGGATACGCGCATCATATTTAGGAGAGACTCCACCATGGCAATTCTTTGTTTACGTCTGTGTTTTACAGAGTCTGTCTCTCTTCGTTCACACACATTTACGTAGGGGCTCTCCATTCCTCCCCCTCACACACAAGGAAAATGCAACCGTGGCAGGGCCTCTGCTATAAAAGCGAAGCGCCGAGAGGGTTTCTTATCTCCCCCTAAGGTTGCAAACCTAACCCCACTTACCTAGGAATGAGCCCCATCGAACTCGATATTTATGAGCGGACGTGGTTAGGACTTTGCTGTAAATATTGCACAAAATCCAGACTCCTCCTCGCAAGTAATGGGAAAGAATGGCTGTTTGTCTCTCCGGGAACAATAGACTCTTAACCGTATGCACAAGACAGTTATTTGCAGCACTGTAAACAAATTAAACCCTGGAGCCCAAATTGGCTCCAATCCTAAGCATTAGGAAGAAACCGCTTTAAACGCCTGGTAAGTGAACGTGCTTTGCAATGCGCTGTTCCATTGGCAAAATCAGCAAAGAGCGCTGTTTCATCTTAAAGACCAACATATTTATTACGACCACAGTCATATGATGACCATAGCCCGCTTCACCAGATGCACGACCACCCTGAAAATGGAAACCAATTGATTGCAAGTTCAGATTTACACGTTACGCTTCTGGTAAAGTGGAGTGTTGTTCACGGAAACTAATGCTACAATAAATCAGTTGGCCTTTAAGGTGACACGACACACACACACACACACACACACACCCTTTTATTTTGGCTGTAGCAGATTAACTTGGCAACTGATCCTTAGACAGTATTTCCCAATGATTTCAGCGGGGCACTTTCCCAGTAGCTATTTTAGCACCGGGCGTGCAATTCTCATCATTGATACACTCCCCACCCCCCTTTCACTTCCGTGCGGGTCGGCAGAAAGCTCGCTAGCTTAGAAGTTGCCTTCCGCTTCACCTTGATCCCCAGGTGTGTTCTCATTGACATTTGTCAGGTAATGCAGCTCCAGATCCGACTGCTAACCTGGACGAGGAAGACTCTCGCCGTTTTTCCTGTCGTGGAGGCGGGTGGCCTCAACTTCCCCTTCTATTTTAAGGGGGAAACTCAGGCTTCTCGCTTTCCTCAGTGTTTAGATTTCTCCATTAAGATAGCCGATAGTGTAAAAAAGGATCTCCTCCTTGCAAAAAAGGATGAGCAGAGGTTTTTTTATATATATAAAAAAAGGTTGTTTGTTTTAAACCTGATAATGGAGTTGCGGATGACCGGAATTTCGCATCTAATCCTTCTGAAGCAAAAGGATGAGCTTGCTGGGTAACAACAATGGTCTATTTAGCTCACTGTTGTCTCTCGCGATGGTGGCCAACCAGATGTTACAGCTAGTTTCGGAGCAGGGCAGCTTTCTAGCTACAGATCCTAAAATTTCCCCTCGCCGGCTTTGCCTGTCTCTCTATGTTTAGTGAAAAACTATCCACGCTATTATTAATTATTATTATTATTATTATTATTATTATTATTATTATTATTATTATTATTATTATTATTATTAGTTGATCGTTTCCTTCGCCCTCGCCATCCTTCCAAAATTAAACGCCTTCTCTCCGGCTTGGAGAAAAGAAAGATGGAACGCAGCCTTGGCTTTTTGTTTAGCCAATGAATACCGCAAACATTAAGCAATAGGAGGGCGCTGGCGCATTCAGCTCCGGAGAAGTGAAGACCTGCCCGCCTTTGCTCTCGGCTGCCCGCAGGATCCCTGTCAAAGCGGAGATGAAATCCAATGTTTATGTCAGGATCGGACTTGTGGGCAAAATTGTTAATAGCGCCTTTACTCGGCTACGAGGAGGAGGGAGAGAGACCTTTTTTGGGGTGGGGTGGGGGAGGGAGGCATTGTGGATTTAAACAGCTTCTGCGCGCCTTAACCAAATGGTTACTGTACAGAGGGCGCGGGATCTTCCGTTTTCCCGGCTATTCCTAAACCCCATCGCTCAAAACACACACATACACGTGCACGTACAAGCTCCAATTCAAGGAAATAGGATGGTGGAAGCTCCAAAACGCCTCGCTTCAGTTCAATATGTACATTTCAGAGCCGATTGCCTTCTTATTTATCAGTTTCTTACAAAGCAATCCTCTGCATGCTTACTTGGAAATGAGTCCCCCTGTGTGCAATGGGGCTGACTTGAGAGTAATTGTGGTTAGGATTGCAGCCTGACTGCCTGGTATAACCTGCTCCTTCAGCTCCTGCGCTCGCTGTCTTTAGTTTCCTTACCTCCTGGGATCTCTTGACAGTCCCTACCCAGTATGTATACGAAGAATTAAGATCTAGAAGGGTTGGAGGCTGGAAGGTTTTGGGTCAGAGAAGCCAGAATCTTGCCTTTGCTTTGCCTCTCGCTCTCCATACTTCTGTCTAGACGCGTGAAGTGGCTTGCATTACTCCAAGCTTGTTTTCTGCGCGAAATTTTCGTGCCTTTTCAGATTTTGGAACCCATTCAAATCAATTTCAATTAATCACGGCGAGCCTTCCAAATTCGGAGCGCCGTCCTTTTTGCGCCTATTATGCAATAAACAACCCCCGTTGAGTTCCCAACCGGATGTTTTGGGCATATAGGAGTGAGACCCTGTAAATCAGGAGTGGCTGGATCTCGGAGTCTGGAGCTTGTGCCCCCCCCCCCATGACATTTTCTGTTTCTCTCCAAGACCCTACCCATTTTGGAAGCTGCGAAAACATTCAGGTAGGTACACTTCTAAGGGTTTAAAATCTCTCCGCCTAGCATAACCCTGGGATCCCGGTGCAAAGCATTAGATGGGCCATTTTGTGAGACGGGAAGGGAGCGATCACTCCTGCCTCACCTGAGCTGAGCAGCGTAGCGGAGGAGGTGGCCTGTGCAGGCGCAGGTGAGAGTGTTCCTGCCTCCAACCCCAGGATTGGCCACGGGTGAATACGAGCGAGCTAATGAAAGTTTAGCCCCACCAAAAAAAATAAAACACGGCCTATGAATTAGCAATAATTAAAATAAAGCAATCTAGCTAGGGAAAAGATGGAGTCTAAAGAAAATGAATTTTATTTTATTTTAATTTATTAAATTTGTACAGCTTCATCCGAAGATCACAGGGCGGTTCACAACATAAAAATACAAATTGAGAACACAAAATACCTAATAAAAACAAGAACAAACCAATAACCCCACTTATAACGGAAGTTTGTTTACAAGATTTATATTGCCCTCCACTTTTGTGTTTTCAGAGCGGTTCGCAGAGAAATGATCTTGTGTCCGAGAGACTGCAGAAAACTATACTAAAAAGTGTGTACATAACTAAATGATGTCTCTGGATTGCAATTTATTCACTGCGGTTACCACAGAAATTCTCAGCTAGCCCGATGCAGCCTAAAATATTCCACTGAATTTAGTGGGATGTTCCCAAATGCGTACAATACTTAGAATATCATCACCTCTCTACCTGATTTTTCTTTTAGTCCACTTCCTCCAGAGTTCAGGGTGGTATATATGCCCCCTTTTAGTTCTAATCCTATACCCACTTTCCTTGGAGTAAGCTCCTTTGACTTCACTGACTGGGACTCAGATTAGACAGGCGTGGGATCATGTTCTTATAATCATACAAACGCTTCAAGGTAGGTACAGTGGTACCTCAGGTTACATATGCTTCAGGTTACATAGGCTTCAGGTTACAGACTCCGCTAACCCAGAAATAATGCTTCAGGTTAAGAACTTTGCTTCAGGATGAGAACAGAAATCGTGCAGCGGCAGCTGGAGGCCCCATTAGCTAAAGTGGTACCTCAGGTTAAGAACAGTTTCAGGTTAAGAACAGACCTCCGGAACAAATTAAGTATTTAACCCGAGGTACCACTGTACGGTCGAGAGGCAGCAACTGGGCTGGCCCAAGGTCAGCCAGGAAGATGTCGGAGATGTGAACCTCGGTCTCCCAACCTAAGAGCAACACTGGATTAACCTCTGCCGCACCCGCCGCTCTTCCTGTAAAGCCCCGGTGGCGCGCAAAGTCCATACAGACAGACATTTGATCTATATAAGTTAGACTATTATGCCCATTTCGCAGATGGAGTGGCTTGCCTAAGGAATCCGTCGTGGCTGAAATGTGATCTGTGAATCTAGGAACATCACATAGCCAGGCCTTCTGATGACGACATCGGGCAGAAGTGAGATTTGAACCCAGGTCTTTGGGATACTGTTAAGCAACCAGCTCTCCAAGGAGAGTCTGGACGCGGATCGGAGGCGAGAGGCAGTCGTGGCAGAGGCAGAACCTCCTGAACCCACATGCGAGCCCCACTCTTTCTCTTGAACCCAACCCCATCGCATCACCAGGTCCGAACACCTCCGCTTTTCCCCCTCCAGATTTCGGCCGGATTTGTTGATCTTGCTTATCTTGACTTTCCAGGGAGCGCCTTTCCCATTAAGCAGCGTGCAAGCAACCCGAGTACCATTTATTTACCAACCGGTTGGAAACAAAGCATTGGCGCAGGCACTCTCTCCTCATCCCCCCCCCCCCGCTTGTATGCACGAAATGGTCTCGGTCCTCTCGCTGCTGGGGGATAACAGGTTGCGCTCTCAACCAAGGCCTGAAGCCTCTCTGCTTTCCTTGCAAACAACGGAACAGCATCCCGGACGCATTTCCCCATCGATAACTGTGTTTGGACATATTCAAAGGAACCCGTGCGCCGTATCCCGCTCCTGGCCAGCTTCGTGCAAATAAAGGCTGCCCCCATGATGTTGACCAGAGAGACTCGGTCAGACGTGCTCGCCACCCAGGTAGCCGTGAGTGCAATTTCCCTCTTGCCACAAATCAAGGGTCGTGAATGGAGTCTCCAAAACAGGGCATCCACCGCCATAGGAGCCAAAAGGTCGGCCTGCCTTTCATCAAGCTCAACGCGGTTGCCTGTTATGTTGTTGTTGTTGTTTAGTCGTTTAGTCGTTTAGTCGTGTCCGACTCTTCGTGACCCCATGGACCAGAGCACGCCAGGCACTTCTGTCCTCCACTGCCTCCCGCAGTTTGGTCAAACTCATGCTGGTAGCTTCGAGAACACTATCCAACCATCTTGTCCTCTGTCGTCCCCTTCTCCTTGTGCCCTCCATCTTTCCCAACATCAGGGTCTTTTCCAGAGAGTCTTCTCTTCTCATGAGGTGGCCAAAGTATTGGAGTCTCAGCTTCAGGATCTGTCCTTCCAGTGAGCACTCAGGGCTGATTTCCTTCAGAATGGAGATGTTTGATCTTCTTGCAGTCCATGGGACTCTCAAGAGTCTCCTCCAGCACCATAATTCAAAAGCATCAATTCTTCGGCGATCAGCCTTCTTTATGGTCCAGCTCTCACTTCCATACATCACTACTGGGAAAACCATGGCTTTAACTATACGGACCTTTGTTGGCAAGGTGATCTCTCTGCTTTTTAAGATGCTGTCCAGGTTTGTCATTGCTTTTCTCCCAGGAAGCAGGCGTTATATCTGCTGCCTAATAGCAGCGGGCTCTAATTATTCTTGGAATCAGAAGCGATGTGGTTGTACTGGTTAGAGCAGGGTTTCCTAAATGTGGGTCTCCAGCTGATTTTGAACTACAACTCCCATCATCCCTAGCTAGCAGGACCAGTGAGTCAGGGATGATGGGAATTGTAGTCTAAAACCAGCTGGAGACCCAAGTCTGAGAAACACTGGGTTAGAGTTAGACTGATGGACTCGGACCTGGGAGACCCGGGTTCAAATCCCCACTCAAGTATTAAGAAGCTCATTGGGTTGATCTTGGACCATTCAGCGTCTCTTAGTCGAACCTACCTCGCAGGGTTGTGGTGAGGGAAAACCATGTATACTGCCACATTGAGGGATGGAAATCTAATAAAGAAATAGACGGTTCTGCTGGCATCTTAAAAACTAGGATTTATTCTGACGTAGTCAACGAGGTGATTTTCAGATGTGGTTGGACTCCAGCGAGCTCGCATCAACCCGAGTCAACATGACCAAAGATCAGTGAAGATGCGGGTCCCCAGAGGGCACTTGCCTTGACGACCCCACACTTTCGTGACGAGAGAGGCGTGATGATTCAGCTGGGCTTTCAAGCTCAGGAAAGGCGCCTGCCACAATGGACGCGCCACCGTAGACACGTCTCCAAAAAAGTAAGGAACACTGAGTTAATTGGGGCTTGTTGTTATGTTGTTGTTGTTGTTGTTTAGTCGTTTAGTCGTGTCCGACTCTTCGTGACCCCATGGACCAGAGCACGCCAGGCACTCCTGTCTTCCACTGCCTCCCGCAGTTTGGTCAGACTCATGTTGGTAGCTTCGAGGACACTGTCCAACCATCTCGTCCTCTGTCGTCCCCTTCTCCTTGTGCCCTCCATCTTCCCCAACATCAGGGTCTTTTCCAGGGAGTCTTCTCTTCTCATGAGGTGGCCAAAGTATTGGAGCCTCAGCTTCACGATCTGTCCTTCCAGTGAGCACTCAGGGCTGATTTCCTTAAGAATGGATAGGTTTGATCTTCTTGCAGTCCACGGGACTCTCAAGAGTCTCCTCCAGCACCATAATTCAAAAGCATCAATTCTAATTGCAGCCCAAACATGCCAATTGTCAAGGGTCCACAAGACTCCTCCTTGTCTTTTGATGCAGCAGATGAGCAGCTGTCCCTCGGAAGTTAATGTGACTTCGGAGAAGTTGGTGGAGAAGGCATCTGACGCGTGGTCATAAGGCTCTGTAAGGAGAGGAAAGTAAGCACGCACAGCTCTCTCCATGAACCATTTCCGATCTGGAATTTCGTTCTTTAGGATGCCTTCACACGTATACACACATCATGCGATTCCTACCCGCGAAATTAGAGCGAAATTGAACGTATAGAGTGATCTGACAAACATGGTTTCCTGATCTGAACTTTCTGTTGGAGGGTTTTTTAATCTGCATCTGCTCGTTCACACGCGCGTGTCATTGCAGCCCCCAGGAAAAGAGAGTGAATGGTTGCGAACCATTCATTTCCAGACTGAACCCTACAGCCGCGCGACTTGTAGCCGGATAAAGGGGGAAAACACACACACACACACACACCTCGCCGTGCCAAGACGCAGGCACCAAACGCCTAACGTCTGAGGTCCTCATTTAGGGAAGGATGGTCAGTTCAGAGGTAGAGCTCATGCTTCGCAGACAGAAGTCCAAATTCCAACCCCCAACCGCCCTTTTCAAGTGGCCAGGGCTGGCAAAGTCCTCGACTCTGAAATTCTGCAGAGCCAGCGCCAGTCACTAAACCGAGATCGATGGACCACAGGTCGGGCTCTGTATAAAGTTCTATGTTCCCAATACATTTGACTAAGATGCTGGAGAAAGAAGTCTGGAGAGGATGTTAATAATTGCGTTTGCACACAGAACTGCCAAAGACTGGAGCAACGCGGATGTTACGAAGTAGCAGGCTGTGGCAACATTATCCGCAGCAGATCATTCCGTAAAGTCTCTAGGGAACCTCCAGCGGATCTGAATGGCTACAATTCTGATCAGGGAGATTCTGAGCAGAGGCTTCCCTGTCCTAGAATGAACGCCGGGGAACTTGTGAGTCGAACCGTTCAGAAAATGAGCAACTAGGCTTCCCAGAAAGTTTGCGGGGGTGAGGCTGCAAACCAACCAACATACCTACTACCTACCTACCTCCCACATATCTGGTCCTCCCCACTCCCGCCTTTATCCTTACAACAATCTTGCGAGGTAGGATAATTAAGAGATAGTGACTGGCTGGCCTGAGAAGATCCAATGAATGTTGGGGCTGAGCGGGGATTGGGACCCACGCCTTCTGAGCTGGGTACGACATCCTGAGGGTTAAACCACGCTAAGATTCCTTAAACAACTCCGTGCACATATGTCCATGTAAACCTGCGCAGGATCGCGTCGCACGTCGCATTGCAAGCAACGGGCTTTATCGCCCATCTGATAAACCCGTAGCACGAGTTATTGGCCGGTGCTGAATTTGTGCCTACACATTCATCCCGGAATTTGTTTTTAGTGCCGTTGATGAGTCCAAAGAGCCAGAGAACTTGCCCTCATCTGCTGAATGTGACTGATTAGTGAAATCTAGCTTCACTAATATCTAGAAGTTTCAACAGATAGTCATTATTTGGAAAAACAAAAACAAAATAGATTAAATGGTTCATTGTTTAGGATAGAGATATTAGAAGCTGCAATTCTACTCACATTACACAGAAATGGATTTCAAGGGCATAAACATAGCTGTCAACTTTTCCCTTTTCTTGCGAGGAATCCTATTCGGAATAAGGGAATTTCCCTTAAAAAAGGGAAAACGTTGACAGCTATGGGCATAAATAACAAATACGTGTAATTTCCAGGAAAATTTAGGATCTAAACTGATGGGATTAAAAGGTCTCAGATACCTCCTACACACCTGGGAGTGAGTCCCATTGAATTCAATAGGTTTTTTGAGGAAGCAGGAATAGGATTCAGCTGTCAGTAAGTATATTTAGCCCTTTGAGGTATACTGTACTGGTTTAGCTAAAAAGCCTAGTTTAATTGTGTTTGGACATATTCCAGCAGCCTCCCCCAACAAGGTCCCTTCAGATATTTTAGACAACTCCCATCATTCCCTACCATAGGCTGTGCTGGCCAGGGCTGATAGGAGTTGTAGTTGAAAAGGTTTGGAGGGCTTCAGCTTGGGAAGGGCTGCATGACAGCCTCCAACCATTTGTAAGTCAGCTGTGGATTTTTATAATAATCCAAGGGCATTTTCATACAAGATAAAACATCTGTGTAAAACAGGTAGTCCTGCCCCCACCCCCACCCCATGGACCACTTGAAAATCCCTAGGGGTCTTGGTGGATCAGTTAATAAACTCAGGTTGCTGAGAAGGTCTCCATTAAATATTCACTTTTAATGGGGGAATAATTTCTGAATTTCACAGAAACCTTTTCAGGTAGAAAGAGGAAATTAATAAGTGTGCACAATCGGATATCAGCCCAATAAACAGTTTATTCTGTTTTACCTACAGTTACGTCATTTCCTGGTAGGGTTGAGATTAAAAAAACCACAGAAACAAAAAAAAGTTCCTCTTCTGCCTTTAAGAGCAGCTTGATCTACAGATGCGAACAAGTGATAATGTTTCTCTTGTAAATTCTGCAGAATGAACTTATGCTAAAGCACCAATAGATTCCCTCTGCCTAGCATGTTGGCAACCCTTATTATCCAACACCAACCAGCAACAGTACTATACAGATAAACATCAAAGCCAAAGGAAGGTGCTGCGTTTCTTGGCACAAATTTATGACAATTCGTACAGTCAAGTGAATGATATATTTTAGACCTTGTTTAACAATAAGGGTTCCTACCTATTTGGCTTAGGAGTGCTAAGGCTTGGACAAATCAAGTTTCTGTTAAGTGGAAGAAAACATTCATTGTAAAATGGTGAAAATAACTTTGATCAAAACATCAAAACGAGAGAGAGAGAGAGAGAGAGAGAGAGAGAGAGAGAGAGAGAGAGAATCAACAGCAGCATTTTAGTCTGGGTTGTTGAGGAAATGTCTGTGTTTAAGCTGGCAAAGAAATAAAGCAAAAGCTAGATTGGCAAATACAAAGAAAAGCCTCTGTGTGAGAGTATTTATTGCAAGATGGCCCTATATAAAATAATTAAAGGCCTGACTGATTTCAAGGGACCATAAATCTCAAGAGGTAATTATGCTATGAAGGGACAATCTTGCAACATGTGAATTGATGCAGGAGGCTTGTTAGAAAATGCCTTACTTCTTTCTGTTGTGTAACTGTTGAAGACACAAAACTGCTGCTCATTAAAAAGTGAGCAACTCTTAACATGAATGCTACTTAGCATTGCTACTTTTTTTACTCGGTGGTGCAGTTAAGTAATACAGTATTTGACTCTGGCCTTAATGGTCTTAAGGGACTGGACACACATCACTTTGGGTTGTAATGCATATTAAGGTAAAGGTAAAGGGACCCCTGACCATTAGATCCAGTCGTGACCAACTCTGGGGTTGCGGTGCTCATCTCGTTTATTGGCTGAGGGAGCCGGTGTACAGCTTCCGGGTCATGTGGCCGGCATGACTAAGCCGCTTCTGGCGAACCAGAGCAACGCACGGAAACGCCGTTTACCTTCCCGCTGGAGCGGTACCTATTTATCTACTTTCACTTTGACATGCTTTCGAACTGCTAGGTTGGTAGGAGCAGGACCAAGCAACGGGAGCTCACCCTGTCGTGGGGATTCGAACCGCCGACCTTCTGATTGGCAAGTCCCAGGATCTGTGGTTTAACCCATAGCGCTTTACTTCAAAAATGTGTTAAGCCAGACGCCGAGTGGGATAACTTCGCTAAAGTGGAGTTTCCTACCTTGATGACAGCATTGTTCTGATCTGACCTCCACTTTATCTATGGAACTTGCTCCCATGGGAAACAGCAGCGATGACCAACTTGGATGACTTTAAAAGAGGATTAGACAAATTCATGGAGGATAAGGCTATGCTCTCCCTTCAACCGGCTGGAGGCAGTGCACTTCTCAATACCAGTTGCTGGAATCTGCAGGAGGGAAGATTGCTCTTGTGGATTTCCTGCAGGCATCTTGTTGGTCACTGTGAGAACAGGATGCTGGGCTAGATGGGCTCTTATTATTTTAAGTTCTGAGCCTTTAACATCAGCTGTAATGGGATATGTGGAACTTAGTGTTGCATGTCACCCCAATCTCTGAGTGCTGCAATATTCCAGGGGCTCTAGGTGCTTAGCCAGGGTTCAGTTTCCTTGAACTGAGGGACAGTGGAGACAGTGGTATCTTTAGAAATATATTTATACATATTGTTATGTACTGAGTTGAATAGGTTCCAAAATGCAGCAGTCTGATTGGTCCTAGAACAATAGGATTCAGAATGCAGCAGTCTGATTGGTCCTAGAACAATAGGATTCAGAATGCAGCAGTCTGATTAGTCCACAGGAGCCACCCAATCCAGCTCCAGGTGGAAGTGAATCCACAACCTGATTGGCCTACAGGAGAATCCTGGAATTAGCCAATCATGTGGGACCCACTGTATAAATAATGTATATAAAGCAGACATTCTGGGGGAACTTCCATTCCTCCTCACCACTATGAGCTGAATAAAGAACATGAAATCCACTCTAGACTCCGAGTATATTTCACATATATACATCCTGAGCCTATGATGGAAGGGCTCGCCACATTAACAACCCATTAATGACATGCTTTTCCCCATAGCCAGGTCTCTCACTCACAAGCCTCAGCCTGTTTCTAGCTTCTAGCTTAGCTTTCTCACACGCTTCAACTCTAGCCTTTGCACTTCTACCTACCAGACAGCTGAGGGAGAGAGGGCCCACCCATTTGCACAGGGCCACTTCCTTTGTTACCTTAATGACCCATACTTTGGGAGCCATTACCAAGCTGGCTTGGCTATCCCAGCCATTGAATCCTTGCTGGATCCAGGAATGAGCAGGGACCCAGGCATACAGTCTAAGCCCTCTCCCTAAACTGACAACACTGTGTTATAAGGAGAACAGAAGTGTGTATGCACACGAAAGCTCATACGTAGAACTAACTTAGTTGGTCTTTAAGGTGCTACTGGAAGGAATATTTTTATTTTGTTTTGACTATGGCAGACCAACACGGCTACCTATCTGTAAGGAGAACTGTGACATTCAACAGGTGAACTCTCTAATGCTTCATGTTGGTATAGATGTCTGAATCTGATTTGCTAATATTCATCCATCTAGGCCACGTTCTTTAAGGAGTTAATTGTATTTAGGAATGTGTTATGACATGAGAAAGGTCTGTAGTCCTCATGTATGACTACAGCAGGTTGGCTTCCTTTATAGGCCTTTTTAAAACCATGGCATCATGGCAAATAAGCTGATACAATGTATATACAGTTAAAACTTATCAATAGAGTGAAACATATTTTTTAAATTAATAATAATAATAATAATAATAATAATAATAATAATATGCACCTATGGAGGCAATAAGGGGCATGGGTGGCGCTGTAGGTTAAACCACAGAGCCTAGGACTTGCCAATCAGAAGGTCGGCAGTTCGAATCCCCACGACGGGGTGAGCTCCCATTGCTCGGTCCCTGCTCCTGCCAACCTAGCAGTTCGAAAGCATGTCAAAGTGAAAGTAGATAAATAGGTACCGCTTAGGCAGGAAGGTAAACTGCATTTCCGTGTGCTGCTCTGGTTCGCCAGAAGCAGCTTAGTCATGCTGGCCACATGACCCGGAAACTGTACGCCGGCTCCCTCGGCCAATAAAGCGAGATGAGCGCCACAACCACAGAGTCGGTCAAGACTGGATCTAGTGGTCAGGGGTCCCTTTACCTTTACCTTTATGGAGGCAATACTAGAAATCTTTCTAGATAACAGTCCCACCTGCTGGCTAGAGTTAAATACATTGGTTAAGCCAAGGTTCTTACTTAAAAAGATTGTCCCTCTTCTCAATCTTTGGAATGCCATGTATCAGTGGTGGTTAGCATAGTCCCCACTCAAACACTTCATGCATGAGTGGAGAAAGACTCTGCCTTCACTAGCATCCTGCTTTATCAGAGCTCTCTTGATGGCTAATAGATGGTTGCAGAAAGCTTGCTTGCACTCATTCCCATTAACTGAGGCTTTCTGGTGCCATGACCACTTAAGTGGTGGTGACACATTAACTTTTGCATGGCTTTTAAAATGGCAAATGCCCTGTTCTTTGGAACGAAGATGAGAAGAGAGGACTCCAAGCACTTTTTTATGCTTTGTAAGAGTCAGATCCACAAAGCTTTGTGTGACTAGTGTTCTCTGATGCATGAGTAGGAAGGAGGCATTTCTACCCACAGATATTGAGCTATAGTTCTTCTTTATGAACCGTGAGAAGACTCAAAAACATTTCCTTTCTACATGTCCTTTTGGTGCTCAGTGGAAATCACAAGATGCTGAGAAGTTCTATACAACTGAGCATCTATCATCTATCTATATCTATCTATCATCTATCTATCTATCTATCTATCTATCTATCTATCTATCTATCTATCTATCTAATTTTAAGCAAGGACTGTTGGGGCTCTGGGGGTTATGGTTCATCTGGGTGTGGAAACTGCCCCCTGCCTGCTCCGCTGCCCATGGATGCCCAGGCTTCCAACATGGTTTACTCAGATTTTGAATCAAGTCAAACCAACGTCTTGGGTTTACATGATTCAGAAAGATGACACACAGACCAACACACAGTGTCCCAAGTCAATCTGATTACAACCTGAGCAAAATTCATGTTAAATAAAGACATTAGACAATCCAATATGTATTTGATATCATGTCTGTGGCATCTCATTCAGTCTTCTGTCATTTAGAGTGGGTTCATGTTTTAATTAAAATGCTCAGAAATAAAATGCTAGCACTGTAATGCCTAGTTGACTGATTTTTTTTTAATTTTTAATAACAAAACTTAAATATGAATTTAGTAGCCTGGGTAGATATTGAATTTAATACTACTCCTTCAGAAATTATGTAATTCTGGGTTTTTTCCTCTGTCCCCTCTTATCTCCCTGGGCTTCTGACCAACTTTCTGTGGAACTCAAACTAGGAAGGAAGTTGCACACTGGGGCTACAATCCTATTCCCACAGAGGATAAAAGGGAAATTCTTATTAATTTCAATGGGATTAGGATTGAGCCTTTCTTGCTGTGCAAATGAATAACTTTGAAGAGGGCTCAGATTCCTTGCATCTACTGTGCTATAGTGTAGGAAAATAAACAGTGCCAATTTATCTGAAACTGTTCCTCACCAGTGTGCCAGAATCCTGACCCCCAGAGAACCTATTGTGGCACAGGCTAAGGGGCTACCCTTCTGCCTATTGTGAGCTTTTCCTTTGCTTCCTTCCGGATGCAAATCCCAACATTCCATTCAAGTCCTCCTTCCTGATGCTAATAGCTCTTTATATTCATTGCCATGTCCTGCCCCTCCTGCTGAGGCTCCTGTGGAGAGGTGTCATGGCTGCCTAAAATGGCATACTGATGGTTCTATTTACTATTTAAAACTACAAAGAGTCTTCTGGCATCTTAAAGACAAATGTATTACGTCATAGGCTTTTGTGGACCATAGGCCACTTCATCAGATGCACAATTTTTAAAAAATGTACTCTCAGTTGCTCTTTGACTTTCTTTTTAAAATCCTGTCCATGTGTATGACTCTTCCCTGACTTTCTTCATAATTTATATCGGTATTTCTTCCACACATCCCAGTATGGCTCAAAAGAAAACTGTTAGAAGCTCAGCAATGAAGCTTTTCAGCATTAACTGAGGTAGTGAACAACTGAACTGTAGAGGGCAGTACCGGATGGCAGAATGAGAAAGTTTACTCTTAATTTAAAACAAGGTAGATATCTGGATTCAGCAAGCAATTCTACGCCCACTTACCTAGGAATTAGTGTAATTGAATTCAGTGGGCCTTACTTCTGAATAGACATGTATAGGATTGCATTATTGTATCTCCAAAGAGCTCAAGGTGGCACACCTGATTCTCTTCTCCCCTCCCTGCTTTTATATTCACAACAACCCACTTAAAACAAAGAAAATAACATTCAACAATCCATTGGAATATGATTGTACACAATAAAACTAACTCATAATATCAGTAAATAACTCTCAACAATGACAACACAATAAATCATTGCTAAACTATAATCAATAAAAATAACAGCAAGTCACAATACAGTAACATCAGAGGAGAAATAAAGGAAACTAATAACAGCAAGTCATAATACAATAACATCATGGAAAGTGATAAAGTGGAATGATGTTTGGATGATCCAGTATAAATCAACCAGAAATGCACTATTATTGGGCCATGACATGTTGCAGAACACGCTGGTGAAAAGATGATTCTGAAAGGGCCCCTGAGAAATCACTCAGTGAAATTTAAGGCCAAGAGAAACACTGATCTGATGACGACACTGACATGGCAGTTTATTCTATTTTAACATTTCCTTGTTAATTTCTTGTTAATATTTGAGCTTTCGCACAATGTAAAAGCCACCTATGGAACTAATATAGCACAAGTTTAGTTCTCACTTCCATATTATTTGCAAATGGATTTTTCCCTTGGAAACAACCTGGAAATGAACACTAAACTTGCACTGTGTTATTCCACTATGGTTCCAGAGGTGGCTTTTACGTTAAAACTCAGATATAATGCAGAACTTAAGAATTGGGGGAAAGTCATGAAAACAAACCAAACTGCCATGTGAGGGAGAAACCTGGGTCTCCTTGTCCTAGTGCGTCACTGTACTGCCACAAAGACCCTTTAAACAGAAGTTAGGTAATGGGACCCCTGACCGTTATGTCCAGTTGTGGCTGACTCTGGGGTTGTGGCACTCATCTTGCTTTACTGGCCGAGGGAGCCGGCGTACAGCTTCCGGGTCATGTGGCCAGCATGACTAAGCCGCTTCTGGTGAACCAGAGCAGCGCTGGAAACACTATTTACCTTCCCGCCTATTAATCTACTTGCACTTTTTGGAGTACTTTCGAACTGCTAGGTTGGCAGGAGCTGGGACCGAGCAACGGGAGCTCACCCCGTTGCGGGGATTCAAACCACCGACTTTCTGATCGGCAAGCCCTAGACTCAGTGGTTTAGACCACA
Source organism: Podarcis erhardii (assembly GCF_964252035.2). Classification (NCBI taxonomy): domain Eukaryota; kingdom Metazoa; phylum Chordata; class Lepidosauria; order Squamata; family Lacertidae; genus Podarcis; species Podarcis erhardii. Next base: position 33,239,864 of record NC_138497.1, on the reverse strand, counting down.
GTGCCACCCACACCCCAAATAGTAATTGTGTAGAGGCTGAAGGACTATGCACTTGACCATATTTAACTCGACTGGTCCCCCCCCTTGTTTGCTTGCAAGGTGCTTTGGGGTTGCCTTGGGCAAGATAAAGCAACTAACAAATGTAATATAAATAAGTAAATAAAAATACTGAATGAATGAATAAATCGATTTATTTCAGTCACTGACCAGAGTGCAAACATATGCAACAACAGAGAGCATACAGATATAAATAGAGTAAAATTAATCTCTAAGAGCTGAAGCACGATAAATAATTCAGACACAAAACAGCTCTCTCTCTATGTTAAAACCTTATATGAAAATACTGAGCCAGAACAGTGGTCTAGGCAGCCCACGGCTGTCTCTACAGAGGGGCAGAGGATTCCCCTAGCTCCTGGCCTTTTAATTGGACATACCGAACATAAAACATAAGAAAAGTTGATGGTCCATGTAGCCAGGACTGGATTTAGGTTTGATGAGGCCCTAAGCTACTGAAGGTAATGGGGCCCTTTATATGTCCAGCTGTCCTTTGTCAACAACAAATTGTCACTGTTTTTCTGTTGAATATACGCTGTATGGTAATTTATGGGCCTAATAGGTATCTAAAGCCATTTGCACATGTTGCCACGCAACCAGTCCATGCAGAATGTAGGCACCCTATATACAGAAATGAGCAAACCAGGGATATTTTAGGGAGGGGGGGGGCATTACTTACATCATAGGAGCCTAGAGAACACAAAACACTGTTGCTGTATGTAGGTTTTATTTAATTTGTTTTTATCTTATATTTTGTAAATGTACATCCAGGTTTTTTTTCCCTTTAATTTTTGGGGGGCCCCCCAAGAGAGTGGGGCCCTAAGCTATAGCTTGTTTAGCTTATATGTAAATCGGGCACTGGTCCAAGCAGCCCACAGCTGTCTCAGAGGGGAAGAGGACCCCCCAACTCCTGGTCTTTTAATTGGACCTAGCGAGGATAAAACATAAGCAAGGCCGATGGTCCACGTAGCCTAGCATCCCACAAGCAAGACCTGAACGCCCTCTCTCCACAGAGAGCCAAACGCAGCCGAGGGGATCGTTTCCAGCGCGACCCTCCCTTGCCCCAGGGGGCGCTCTCGCCAACGACGCACCCCCAACCCCACCGTTTCCTCTCCCACTCCCTGTAAGCCGCGGCCGGCCAGGCCCGTCTCTCTTGCGTTGACTCCGCGTCCCAGCCGGTTGCTAAGCGACCGCGCGCGCTTCTCTCCCCGCGGCGGGCCAGAGCTGCTGCCGTCGTCGTGGGCGGCCGCTGAGAAGGGAGAGGCTGGGAAAGGGCGAGATGGGGAGAGGCGGAACCGAGCCGTGAGGGAACCGCTTTCGGGTTGGCGCGGGAGGAATCGCGGAGCGAGGTTTGCTTGAAATGTTTCGCGGGGAAAAGTTAACGTCGGGCGAGGATTTGGCGCGAAGCAGCCGCGTGGCAGAAATCCAACCGGTGCAGGTTTCCATCGTCGTGGGAAACCCCCTAAGTCAGGCATAGGCAAACTCGGCCCTCCAGATGTTTTGGGACTACAACTCCCATCACCCCTAGCTAACAGGACCAGTGGTCAGGGATGATGGGAGCTGTAGTCCGAAAACATCTGGAGGGTCGAGTTTGCCTATGCCTGCCCTAAGAGGAAAGGGGCTTGCCCTGTTGAATTTTTCGGTCCCAACTCCATTGTTTAGGGGTAGTCGGAGTCCATGAGCAACTTGAGGACCACGGATTCCCAGCCCCAGCCTGAAAGGTGCAGGACCGACCCTGCCAGTGGGTGGGTGTGGGATGGATGTGGGAACTATATGGCCTGTGCCAGATTTATGTATAGTACCTTGGGTTACATACGCTTACATATGGTTACTGTAATGCTTCAGGTTACAGACTCCGCTAACCCAGAAATAGTACCTCAGGTTAAGAACTTTACTTCAGGATCAGAACAGAAATTGCGCAGCAGTGGTGCGGCAGCAGCGGGAGGCCCCATTAGCTAAAGTGGTGCTTCAAGTTAAGAACAGTTTCAGGTTAAGAATGGACCTCCAGAAAGAATTAAGTTCTTAACCCGAGGTACCACTGTGTAAGCTAAACAAGCTATAGCTTAGGGCCCCACTCTCTTGGGCTCCCAAAAAATTTTAAAGGAAAAAACCACTGTATTAATTGTATTTCAGTTCAACAATTACTTTGGTAAAATACATATTTTGTTATGTGCAAATGGATTTAGATATCTATTAGGTATCTATTAGGTACCTATAGCATATATTCAACACAAAAAACAGCAACAATTTGTTGTTGGCAAAGGACAGCTGGACATATAAAGGGTCCCATTACGTTCAGTAGCTTAGGGCTTCATCAAACCTAAATCTGGCCCTGCCTAAAGGGCACAGGACCCTGCCAATGGGTGGGTGCGGGATGGATGAGGGAACTATATGGCTGCTGTGTATGATGACTTGGTTGTATATAATCAGCTAGACCTGTTGCGGAAGTAAAAAAAGGCATCCCCAATTAATTATGCAGCAGATTTTTTTTTTTTTTAATAGCAAGTATTTTGTTAAAATGGCAGACAGCAATCTCTGTCTTAAAAGAGGCATTTCTTCCTCTTTTGCTCAGGAGGTAAGGCCTCTCCTAAGAAGGCACCTGGTATAACTTTCACACACATCATGTAAAAAAGTCAGCACTTGTGCTGTTTCAGAATCATTGCCTTTTACTTATATGTACAATTGTGCAAATTAACTAACATTTATTTTATCAACTTGCTTTTTCTAATAGGCAGTACCCTTATTGGAAACTATTTAGTCAAATTAATGTTGAAATATCATTCTGGATTTATTTATTTTTATAGAGGAGCAGGTTTTAATTAATTAATCAATTGCATTTACATCCCACCTTTTCTCCATGGAGCTCAAGTGGCATAAATGGTTTTCTCCCTCCTCATTTAATCCCCACAGCAACCCTGTGTGCTAGGTTATGCAGAGAGACTATGACTGGCCCAAGATCACCCAGTGAGCTTCATGGCTGAGGCTGAACATTTTATAAATCTGTCAGTCAGTGATATAGTTTGCTTGTTGTTTGTGTGTTATCTGTGGTGCTGGGGAATGAGAAAAATTAAATGGGACAATTGAAGCCCTCCTGTTCCTCTCTCTAACCATGGTAAATTAAATGTTTGTGGCTTTTCTGTTTTTCTTCTCCTTTTTCAGACTTCCTAGCAGTTCTTCAAAAAATATTTAGAGCTTCATATAAATTAGCATATCTGGAATCACTTTTCAGCTTGTCCACATGAAGCTCCCAGATATGCTAATTTACAAAGTCAAGAATATGAAGAGGTCTCTTAATCTTTTATAGCTATGAATTTTTTTTTTTTTTAATAAATATTTATTAAAGTTTTTAAATATAAATGCACAAATAATAAACAGTCTTACTTCTATCACAGACATAATTTCATCACTTCTTTGGGCTCCCTCACGTCTCCCGCTCCCATTTACATCGTTAAAAGTTTTTTCCAAACAAATTATCAACTTGTTTACAATCTCATGTCCACTCATTCAAATATAATCTAGCACTTCTTCCAAAAAATTTTATATTTTCTTTAGTCTCACTTATCATCAAATTTCAAATCTAATTTAGTGGTGGCCAGTTTTTTATAATCTAGCATCCTTCTTAGGATTCAACCAAATTACAATGTTTTTGTAGATACTTCTTGAATTTCTCCCAGTCTTCCTCCATCTTCTCTTCTCCCAGGTCACGGATTCTGCCAGTCATCTCGGCCAGTTGCATATAGTCCATCAGTTGCATCTGCCACTCTTCCAGTGTGGGTAGATCTTGAGTTTTCCAGTTTTTTGCGATGAGTATCCTTGCTGCCGTTGTTGCATACATAAAAAATGTTCGGTCCTTCTTTAACACCTTCTGGCCGACAATACCCAGAAGGAAGGCCTCTGGTTTCTTAGTGAAGGTATACTTAAATACCTTTTTCAGCTCATTATATATCATTTCCCAGAAGACCTTCACCTTAGGGCATGTCCACCAGAGGTGAAAGAATGTTCCTTCGTTTTCTTTACATTTCCAACATTTATTTTCAGACGAATGGTATATTTTGGCAAGTTTAACTGGGGTCATGTACCATCTATATATCATTTTCATTACATTTTCCTTCAGAGCATTACATGCGGTGAAGTTCAGCCCAGTGGTCCACAACCTTTCCCAGTCCTCAAACATAATGTTATGCCCAATGTCCTGTGCCCATTTTATCATAGCCGATTTAACCATTTCGTCTTGTGTATTCCATTTTAACAGCAAGTTATACATTCTAGATAATACCTTAGTCTTTGGTTCTAACAATTCAGTTTCTAGCTTCGATTTCTCCACCTGGAACCCTAACTTTTTATCATTTTTAAAAACTTCTTTGATCTGAGCATAATGTAACCAGTCTCGCACCTTATCCTTCATTTTCTCTAAACTCTGCAATTTCCAATTGTCTCCATCTTTTTCTAATATTTCCCAATATTTTGGCCATTTAGCCTCCATATTGGGTCTTTTTAGGGCCTTAGCCTCCAGAGGTGAGAGCCACCTTGGAGTTTTATTTTCCAGTAAGTCTTTGTATTTTGTCCAGACATTAAACACTGCTTTCCTGACAATATGGTTCTTAAAGGCCTTATTGATCTTAACTTTATCATACCATAAGTATGCATGCCAACCAAAAGCATTGTTAAAACCTTCCAAGTCCAACACGTCAGTGTCTTCGAGAAGTAGCCAGTCTTTTAGCCAGCAAAAAGCTGCGGCTTCATAGTACAACTTTAAGTCTGGCAGGGCAAAGCCCCCTCTTTCTTTCGCATCTGTTAATATCTTAAACTTAATTCTGGGCTTTTTGCCCTGCCAGACAAATCTGGATATATCTTTCTGCCACTTCCGGAAGCACTCCGTTTTGTCCACAATCTGTAATGTTTGAAACAAAAACAACATTTTTGGCAATACATTCATCTTGATAGCAGCAATTCGGCCTAACAAAGAAAGCTTCAATTTTGTCCAACTATCCAAGTCTCTCTTAATTTCAGACCAACATTTTTCATAGTTATCCTTAAACAGACTCAGGTTTTTTGCTGTTATGTTTACCCCTAGGTATTTTACTTTTTTAACCATAGTTAGTTCTGTTTCTCTCTGAAACCTTTCCGACTCTATATCTGTCAAATTTTTTCCCAACACTTTAGTTTTCTGTTTATTTAATTTAAATCCTGCCACCCGACCAAAATCCTGTATCAGTTGTAATACTCTTTTCGTACTAGATTCTGGCTCCTGCAGAGTCAAAACTAGGTCATCTGCAAAAGCTTTCAGTTTGTATTGTTTCGCTCCGACCTGAATCCCTTCCACCAACCGGTCCCCTCTGATCAAGTTCAAGAGCACCTCCAGAACCGAAATAAATAACAAAGGGGAAATCGGGCAGCCTTGTCGTGTTCCTTTTTCAATTTTGAACTCTTCTGTGACCACATTGTTAACTATTAGTTTAGCCTTTTGTTCTGAATATATTGCGTCAATCCCATTCTCAAACCCCCGTCCCACTCCCATTTCATTCAAATTTCCCTTCATAATTTTCCAAGAGATATTGTCAAAGGCCTTCTCCGCGTCTATAAAAATTAACACTGCTTTTGTATTTATATCTGTTTGCAAAAGTTCCAAAACGTCAATAATGTTCCTAGTATTTGCAAACATATGTCTGCCTGGGAGAAAGCCTGCCTGATCTTTATGAATTACTTCATTAAGAACTCTTTTAAATCTACTTGCCAAAATGTCTGCAAATATTTTGTAATCCACATTCAGAAGGGAGATGGGACGATAGTTTTTAAGTTGTGTCTTTTCAGCTTCAGATTTTGGTATCAATGTGATAAAAGCTTCCTTCCACGATTCCGGCGCCTTCTTCCCTTCCATAATTTCATTACAGACCTCCATCAATGGTTGGATCAAATGGTCTTTTAATGTCTTATAATACTTGGAGGTCAGACCATCTGGCCCTGGAGATTTGCCCAATTGCATGTTCTGGATAGCTTGTTCAATCTCTTGCTGTGTTATTTTGTTGTTCAGGATTAATCTGTTTTTTTGTGACAACTTTGTTAGTCCATTTCTTTCCAAAAATTGTTTAATCTCAACCTCATCTTGCGGCCCTTGAGTGTATAATTTTTTAAAGTATCTCTGGAAGCACTTTCTAATTTCCATGGGGTTCTGGATATTTCTTCCTTCAATTTCTAGGTTTGTAACTGTATTTAGTTTCTGTCTCTTCTTCAACTGCCAGGCTAGCAGTTTCCCACATTTGTTTGCCGATTCAAAAGTTTTTTGTTTCATTAATTTAATCTTCCATTCTATTTCTTGGTTTATCAATTTGGAATATTGAGCTTGATACAGTTTAATTTCTCTCAGAATCGGCTGTGACTTCGGATTTGATCTTAATTTCTTCTCCAATTCTTTGATTTTCTGCAAAATCTTATCCTTCCTTTCATTTTGTGTTCTTTTCTTTACAGTGTTCTGTTGTATCAAGAACCCCCTCATCACAGCTTTGCTTGCGTCCCAGATAGTTCTTTTTTCCACCGTAGTGTTCATATTTATTTCAAAATAATCCTTCAGAGTTTTTTGGGCCTTCTTGACAATCTCCTGATCTCTAAACAAGCTATCATTCATCTTCCATCTAAAGGAGCCGGTTGGCAAAAGTGTCATATCCATCTTCAGCGCATTATGGTCGGAGCAGGTCTTTGGGCAGATTTCCACTTTTCTGACCTTGGGTGCCAGACCTCTAGATATCCATATTTGGTCGATTCTTGTCCAAGTCAGTTGGGCTTCAGAGAAGAATGTTCCCTCTCTTCCCAGGGGGTTCTTAGTTCTCCAAATGTCAATCCAGTCCATATTGTCAGCCATTTCAAAAAAGGTCTTTGGCAGTCTGCCGTCTTTTGTAACATTTTGATTTTGTGACTTATCCATGTTTGTCGATACGATCCCATTCATATCTCCCATCATAATGATGTTGTTGTAGTCCAGATAGTCCAGCATAGTCTCATGCAACTTCTTGTAAAATTCCGATTTCCCGTCATTTGGTGCATAAATTCCTAATATCAAAATCCTTTCTCCTTGATGTTGTATCTCAATTCCTAATATTCTTCCATGTTCGTCTTTAAATAAGAATTTAGGTGACAGGCTCTCTTTTGCATATATCACCACTCCTCGCTTCTTTACTCTGTCCGAAGATATAAATTCTTGACCAAGTCTTTTGTTTATTAACACCTTTCTATGGAGCCTAGTCACATGTGTTTCTTGTAAGCAGATAATATCCAATTGTTCTTTTTTTAATATATGAAAAATTTTCCTCCTTTTTTCCGGGATGTTGCAGCCATTAATGTTCCAGCTCAAAAGTTGCAGAGACATCCTGAATAAATCTGGTTATTTTTCAAGGGGTGGTATCTTATTCAGAGGATCTTCAGGGTCCAAGGGTGCAGGTACCTCTGGTGTTTCAGGCCCTGGAAGTTGGTCAATTCCTTTGTGAAGGTCCTCTCCGTATACGTTCAGAAATTTATCTCTATCTTCCGATGTTCTGATTTTGATCTTCTTCCCTCTAAAAGTAAAAGATAGTCCTTGAGGAAATTCCCACCTAAAGATGATTGAATTCTTCCTTAGTAGTCTTGTCAACTCCAAATAGTTAGATCTAAGATCTAGCAGTTGTTTAGGAATATCCTTGTAAATCTCAATTCTTTTGTCCAAAATGTCCAGTGACTTTCCGTAGTGTAGACCCAAAATCTTATCCCTTTCCTCCTTTGACCTCAGTATTATCAAACAGTCTCTGGGCTTCTCTTTCTTTAGAAGTCTTCCGAGCCTAAAAGCCGAAACAATTTTAAAGTCCTTTTCCTCTAAACTCCAAAATTTGGAAAATTCTTTAGTCAAAAACTCAGCTAGGTTGCCTTCTTCCACTTCTGGTATTGCTCTTATCCTTAAATTGCTCTCCCTGTTCCGCAGTTCAAGCATGGACAAATAGGTCTGATGTTCACCTACTTGTTTGCAGAGTGGTCTTACCTCTTGTTCTAAATTTTCAAGTTTTTGGCTGGTATCTTCAGCCAATTTCCGATTTTCCCCTGCAGCCTCCTTCAATTCTGCGATCGCTTGAGTATTCTGTGCAACTTGTCCAGATAATTTATTTAAACATTCTGTGTTCTGCTCAATTTTATATGTTTGCTCATCGGCTTTCTTGTCCAAAGATTCTACTTTCTTATCCAAAGATTCTAATTTTTCAAAAATTTTCTCTAAAATAGCAGTGCTTGCCCCTGAGGCCATATCTTCCAGTTGTGATTCCTCAGTTTCTCCCTCCCCTGCCCGAGGCAGAGAAACAGCTTCCACCTCAGAAGGCAAAGTAGGCACAGATGATCTACGTGCCTGTGAGGCTGCGGTTAAAGTTGTCAAAGTTGTTTGTTTAGTTCTTCCTCTCCTTCTTGTACCACTCATTCCAAAGTTATCTAAAAGTCAAGGTCAAGCTGAGTTGTTCCCATGAGAAAGCCACGGCCCTGATGGTAGCAGTCAGCAGAGGGCCGGGAAAAGGAAAGTAAAATAAAAGTCACTGTTATAAGTCCCAAATCCTCTAGGGGGAGTTTAAAATATTTCAGGAAAGAGATCAATTTCAATTAAAATAAAGTCAGATTTCTAAGTCCAGGAACCCTCAATAAAAAGATTTTTCAGCAGAGTTGGAGTTTAGAACAGCAACAGTGTTTCTGATGATGCAAGCTGGTAATCCAAATGCCTTAAAGTAGCAAGTTCAAACTCTCTCAGATTGTTTCAAAGTTCAGATTCAAAGTATCCAAACTGCAAACTGCAAGCTGACAGCTCAGTTTCTCAGGCAGCTCCAGCGCCTGGGGTTTTTAGTTAGAATGTAGCTCCAAAGGGAGAAAGATATCCCCGTGTGATTAAAATTCATAAAAGTCCAACACATCAAGTTATTGTTCCACTTAGAATAAAGTTCAATGGGTGCTCAGATCAAATAGTTTAAAAGATCTCTCTTTGCCTCCACTCCTCCAGCTCTTTGCGTTCAAGTTCAATGGGAGCGGAAGACGGACTTCCTGTTTTTCGTCACTCCGCTTTCAGCCAAATTTGATATTTTAAAGTCCCAAATTGCATACAGTCAGTTGTTTACTCACGGGTTGTTGTTTTCAAAGCATAAATTTCAGGAAGAAAGGTCAGCGCTCACTGGCAACGGCTACGCGGCTTCACTCCGCCGATTGCGGAACGACCCACAGCGCCGCAGCCTCCTCCGCGATCCGGAGCCCCTTACGGGGTTCCTTCAACGTTTCGGTGGCCGCTGCTGGCGCCCGCCGGGTGCCGGGACCGCAGGCTTCTGCTGCCTGCGGTTTTCCGTTTTGGGTCTCCGCTGCGCCGTAGCGGACGACCCTTCTCGAGCGGAGCTTCCCTTCCCCGTTAGGAAAGGGCAGCCATTACCCTTCGCGCCGCCTCCGGAAGTCCTATAGCTATGAATTTTAATCACATATAAGTAAAATTCTATGCTTATTTCTTGAAAGGTGCAAAGAAATGGCTAGAAAACATGAGCATTTTGGCTTAAGCTATTTGGAAGAATTGCGTATCCTTAAGGAACGTGAAAATATCTGCAAAGAATCTCGACAGAAATTTGTCAAGTTTAAACAAGCAATTGCTGATGTTCATGGAGAACTGGAAAAATCCAATTTGGAGGTTGAACCACCTGAAACAACCTTGTCTTATAGGAGCTCAAGGAGCCCATCCCCACATCTTGAAAGTACAGATTCTTCTCTTGAAGTGGATTCTTCTAAACGGCTGAAAGCAGTTAGGATCACTGTTACCGGCCTGGAAGATCAAACACAAGATGTCACAACTTCACAAAAGACATCTAAGAAAGAGGGCAATGTTGACAAGAAACAGCCCCCTAGTTTTAAGAAAACAACCTCAGAAATCAAAAGTGATAACATGGAAGGTGAACATGAACAAGTTGCAGTAGCAATAGCTTCTTTCGTAGGTACAAGCAAACAACTCACAATGCTAAAGAAACCAGAGCCCCCACCGAAACCCAAATATCAAAGGAGTCATGCAAAATCACCAGCTAAATCTGTTGCTCTACAGAAAGACAGTTTGGGTATGGAACAACTAAAGCAAAAAATAGCATCGGAAGAAGTAGTTGTTTCTACAGTTGGAGGAACCAGCGCTTTAAATGTAGAAGCTGATGACGCATATTCTGTGGTTTCTGGTTCAAGTGGAAAATCTGATATGTTGAAAGAAATTTCAAAACCATTAGGTTCAATATTTGACGTTGAAATATCAGTTAGTAAAAGAAGCAGTGGCTCATCTAGTATGAAGTCTGCTGCAGAGGCTTTGGTAGAAATTTCACGTGGGAGTACATCAAGCATTTCAAAAGCGAGGCACCTCACGCGAAGTAGGTCACAACTACAGCGTTCCCTGCAAAAGATGCCTTCTGGAATAGCTGTAAGGTCTATTGATGAAATTATTGCATCCCTGAAGTCTACTATACCAACTCCCTCGGACCTGAGGATCAAAGAACTTGTGGAGAGTATTCTTGGTCAGGACTACAACGTAAACAAAGCAGTAGGTGGACTTAGAATGCATGAAATATGTTTGGTTTTATTTTTAAAATTTGCATATTTTTTTCTAAAACCTACACTGTGCTGTAACACAGATAAAAAGTAGTACCTTATAAAACTAATAGTTAGACTGGGCAAATATAAATGCATCATCCTTTGATAGGTTTTCTGTAGTTTAATAGATATATTAGTAGAAGTATCCTGGAAGTACACAAAAGCCATTGTTGCAGCCTGCTGCAAAGTATGCATGTATGCATGCCTGTGTGTGTGTGTGTGCGCGCGTGCGTATACAGGCTTCATCCTGGTGGTTCAAAGTGAATTAAAATGGGTTAAAATAAAATAAAACACTTATTCTGTTTCTGACTAGGGCCCTAGGGAAGTTTCATGCATGTGAAACACATACTGAGGGTGCTTGTCTACATGACTTTCATGTTTGAGTATCATGTGCAGCTTTCCAAGTTGATATTGGATACAGAGATTGATGTAATGCCTAACCTACAGTATACAGAGATCAAGTTCATAGGTATGGTACAGCTTGAATTGTGCCAGAAATGTATAGGATCATAGTAGAGTGGTTATTGATAGAACGTGCTTTAAAAAAATTATACGGGAGATTCCACACTTGCATTAGCATCAACTTCAGCAAAATGTTTTACTGTTGTTTGACATCGATGTACTTTCTAATATATTTATATATATTTTCGTACAATGAAGATATTAGCTATGAATGAAGAACTTCAGGCGAGAGAACAAGGGACTCCAGCTGTAGAAGTTTCACCTTTGGAAATGGAACAGGTAAAATTGATAAGGTTCAAGGCATTATCAGAGAATGATGTTAATTTTTTAGTATTATTTAAGAGGACTGCTCTAATAAATGTTTTAGTCCTTTATCATATACGCTGTAATCAAAGTAGCTGCAGATTGAAACAAAGGAATATTGGTTGAACAGAATCCCCACTTGCCCTGTCACTTGTACATAGTAGCATAGGGCCACTGATCCCCCCCAGTACGGAGCACATTGACTCCATAAGAAACTACTATGGAGGATTTGGGGACCTGGAGCACCATGTGAAATGACAAAGCCTGCAGCTTGTGGGAATTGGTAACATAGCTTCCCGGTAGGTGAGCAGACCTTTAGATCCAGGCCTAAATGTGAAAAGAATCTAGATTGTATCACATAGTAGTACATACTATGTAAACAAATGCCTTCCTCATGGATAAAAGATGATGCTAAGAATCATGCTTTTTAATCTTAATCTTTGCAGGCCACAGCACAACAGGCCAGTGGCCACAGAGGCAGGGAAATGACAGTGTGATAAAATAAGTAAGACAAGACACCACCTTGAATTGAAAAATTGGCCAGAACTTGATTACAGATGTAAGATGGATTTTGGCATGGGCATTGGGTTTGTATCCTGGATCAGCAACCTGCTTGCTGACCGATATCTCTATCAGGGTAGAGCCTGGCAAAAGGACAATCCCCATTGATACAGATCTAATGGTGGAATTCCATAGGATGCCATTCAGGGATGTTCTATAACCTGTTGGCCCCCATCAAATGCATTCATTATGGCTAAAATGTGACATCAAAGATCATGCTTTTTAATCTTAATATTCTTCTTTCTTTCTCAAGCCACCACCTGTTGAAAAAGACCATCTGGCAACAGAGTTGGCACCTGAAGAACCGACAGCAGAAGATGCTGAACAAGTGAAAGTGGTATAGCATAAGCTTCTGTTATGGAAAAATATTTGTTTCTTAACCTGACATTCTACGCTGTTCTCCCTCATGGCAGCAGAACATAGAATTGATTATTAAGCTTACAGAGAATGAGAATGCATGCCATTGCTTTGGTACTGGGACAATGCCTTTATATGGAGAAGGAGCATTGCGCTAGCTGAGGTTGTGCTCCAGATTTGGAATGGATTACAAAATAAACTTGCACATGCAAAAAGTGGTGGTGGCAGGTACAGTTAGGAGACAAGATGGGTTATGTAGCACTGCTGTTTACTGCTAGTCAGTTTAGGGAGGTTCTTTAACATTTGCACAAACACCCCCGCCCCACTGCAAGGTCTAAAAGTGTCACTGTCAGGGTGAAATAAACTAGTATAACAGAACTTGCTTTAGCCACTTTACAATATACCTTGTATTTCAACTATTTTATATCTGTTGAAAGCAAATGATGATGAAGAAGAAGACTGAGTTTGGATTTGATATCCCGCCTTTCACTCCCCTTCAGAAGTCTCAAAGCGGTTAACATTCTCCTTTCCCTTCCTCCCCCACAACAAACACTCTGTGAGGTGAGTGGGGCTGAGAGACTTCAAAGAAGTGTGACTGGCCCAAGGTCACCCAGCAGCTGCATGTGGAGGAGTGGAGATGCGAACCCGGTTCTCTAGATTACGTGTCTACCACTCTTAACCACTACACCACACTCTAATGAAATGAAAGCTGAAAACAAACTTTGTTTTAGTTGTGTGTGTGTGTGTGATGTATTTTATGTTATTTCTACAGTTAAATATCCTAATTTGATATAGAACCTGCTTCCTTTTCTCTTTTGTTTTGAACATCTCATGAATATTCCTTGAATTGTTTTTGTTAGCATTGACTTACTTATAGTTAAAATTTTAAAAAATATATATTGTAAGCGTTAGCTGCTCAACTTGTGTGATGGAGCTGCCCTTCCGCCACAGCTGCAGTTTGGCTGGACAGGGCTAGGGTAGAGAACGATGGTGGTGAGGTTGGGTGTGTGCAAGGATGCTGGCAGAGCTAATCCAGTGCTTCTGCTAGTATGCCTGGGCAGCCTCAACATGACTGCCTCCATGTTCCCACCTCACGGTCTCAACCAGGTACCGGTAATCTACAGCAATGCCAGCATTGGGAGGATGACTCAACCACACAGGCTGCTACTGGTTGTGATGAAGCATAACAATTACTACTTGTACACATTTTCACATGGTGAAAATAATATACCAAAATGTTTACTAGGGGAAACTGCTTGCAAAAATGTGTTGACTAGGAGGAATTTGCATTAGAAATCCTGATGAATATTTGTGAGAACAAATTGAAGATTATTTCAGAAGTCATAGAATCATAGAATCATAGAGTTGGAAGAGACCACAAGGGCCATCGAGTCCAACCCCCTGCCAAGCAGGAAACACCATCAGAGCACTCCTGACATATGGTTGTCAAGCCTCTGCTTAAAGACCTCCAAAGAAGGAGACTCCACCACACTCCTTGGCAGCAAATTCCACTGTCGAACAGCTCTTACTGTCAGGAAGTTCTTCCTAATGTTTAGGTGGAATCTTCTTTCTTGTAGTTTGGAACCATTGCTCCGTGTCCGCTTCTCTGGAGCAGCAGAAAACAACCTTTCTCCCTCCTTTATGTGGCATCCTTTTATATATTTGAACATGGCTATCATATCACCCCTTAACCTCCTCTTCTCCAGGTTAAACATTCCCAGCTCCCTTAGCCGTTCCTCATAAGGCATCATTTCCAGGCCTTTGACCATTTTGGTTGCCCAAAATGACCATTTTGGTTGTGTTATGGCTGCTTCTGAAAATTGACACCCTGTACCTTGGCCAAGGAAAGAGCTCCTTTCTTTTGAGAATCCATTCAAGCCCCTTGATTTGGGGCTGTAAGAAAGTTGCAACAACTGCTGCTGGGTTGGCAGGCACATAAGCATTCGGTGTCTGATTAATATACAACAGCCTTTCCCCAACTTGGTGCCCTCCAGATCTTGTGGACTGCAAGTCTTGGCAGCCCCATTCAGACTGACAGTGCTTGGGGATAATGGGGTTGTAGTCCAATAAACCTGTGATGGGCTACAGGTGTAGTATTCCTGGTGAAGATGATACAGCTTGTTCATAAAACATCACTGCTTTCATCCATGATGATTGATACTGTAGATTGTATATTTGCCCTTTATTTTCTTTAGGATATACCAGGATCATCACGAAGAGCGAGCTTTCCCCAAGCTCACCATCCCCAAGCTCACTTTCAAATGGAAGCCGCAAGAGTGAGAGAAGATATTGCTGAAGTTAAGGTAAAACTTAAATTCTAAACTTTCTTGTTTCTGACTAGTCCTTTCTTTGCCAATACTATCTGTATTATTCTCTTTCCAAGCTGCTGTTTTATGCATCCTTTTTCTTATTCTTATATCCCATGTGCCATCTGTTTTCTCAGTGTGAGCCTAGTCTTTGGGTGCCTCCAATATGCCAGTGACACTTAGTTCCGTTTATCTTGACATCAGAATTAGGCAAAGCTGTGCAGATTCTAGACAATTGGAGAGCTGGATAAAGCTCTATAAAGTGAGAAAGAATCCCAGCAAGTCGGATGCCCTGGGATTGGGTAGTTTTCCAGGTGCTCTCGGATTAAACTGGTGAAGTGCTGTATCTCAGTGAAAAACCATCTGACTTGCATGCAGAAGGTTCCTGGTTCAGTCCAGGTATCTCCAGGCAGGGCTGCGACAGATTCCTGGCATTGAGCAATTGGCGTAGATTAGGGATTCTGCTGGTTTACCGCCCGCCTTGCTGCCCAGCAGTCTCCCTGCCTGAGCTGACAGTCTTGGAGGTGGTGTTGAGGACTCCCAGACTGCTGGTTCCAGGGACCTTCAACATCCATGCTGAGGCGACTGGCTTTGGGGTGGCTCAGGACTTTATGACTGCCTGAATGTCTGACCAGCTTTATATCATGGTTGTTAATCAGCTTCCTATGTTTGGTGAGCCTTTTAGAAAAGACAAAAATGTTATTCTTTTGGTAAGGTCTCCCGTACAGTAGACAAGGAAAAAGGATAGAATGACTGAAAAATATAAAATGACTGTTTCTTCTATGTAAAGTAAAGCTGGGATTGGTTGAATTGCTAATTTAGGTGGTTGGGAATATGGTTTGGTAAACTTTGGACCATGGAATGAGAGATCAAAACAAAAGCTTATTTTTAAAATACTTTGTATTATTTTAGATTTAAATTTTTTAAAAAATATTTATATATTTATTTTATATATTTATTTTCCTGAACATCAGGAAGACTAGTCTTACAGTAAGAGCTGGTTGACAGTGGAACAGACTCACATAAGAGCTGGTGAACTCTCCTTGGAGATTTTAAAACAGAGGTTAGATCATCTTGTATGATCTGGTTGAGATTTCTGCATTGCAGGAAGTTGGACTAGATGACCCTTGGAGACCCTTCCAACTCTACCATTTTCTCTATTGTTTTAAAAATAGCAAATTAAAAGCTAATCATTCTTATAGTGTAAAGTTATGCTTGTTTACTTGGAAGTAAATTTCACTATATGATTGGCAGCCACAAAGAGCAAGATCACTGATTACTTGTAATGTTTGAAAAGGAGGCCTCTTAAATGCCTCTTATGAGAAACATAAAGTGAACCATATAATACCAACCAGTGCTGCTGTAGAGAACAGGCCAACCCACACGTGTAACAAGATTCAAGGATTTGTGTTGCAGCAACCTCAGATCAGAGGAGTGGGGATGTTTTGTGGCACAAGCATCGTAATAGAATAAAGAGATGCAGGAATTGCCTGCGTAGAGCACTTTAGTAGCCCTCACATTAATAGAGGAGCATGGGTCGGTTGGGTCTTGGTAGCAAAATGACACCATTATTTCTACTAGCCAGCAGGAATTATGTGAAAAGTACCTCTGAGCATGTGCACAGTTCCTTTCTCATTACCCTGAGCAATAACAGCTTGTCCCTTCCCTATACAGAATTAGTGAAAAGGATAGAGGGCAAGGTTTCTTCACAGACCTCAACCTCATTGCTTACATTTTAAAAAATTAAACATTGCCTCACCTTCTTCTCAAGTATACTGTATGTTGCTGTTAAACTTAGGGACAAAACAGACGTGACACCTTTCAGACAATAAGCAATAGCAGGTCCAATCTGGATCAGGACCTTGTGCAGGGTCAATATTTCAGTGTTATATATTTGAGCTAAATATTCTCATACTTAGCTAGATTAGGCCCGATTTTTTATATATTTGAGGGAAGTAGAAATGTATATCTAGACTAAAATGTCCTCATAGGCTGACGAAGAAGTGACTGAAATGCCAAGAGAGAAAGTAGAGCATTCCTCATTACCATCTTCACAAGAGGTAATAAGCTTCCATGAAAGTGAAGAGAGTTCATCTTCAGAGGTTGTACAGTTACAAGAGCCAACTCCTCCAGAGCAAAAAGATGTGGAAAAGGCCATACCTGAACCATCACAGGTAAGAGATAAATTTTAAAATACCATTTATTCATATTTAGATCTAGGAAAGACTCTCTACAGAAAGGATTCGTAAGAAGAAGAAGAAGAAGAGTTTGGATTTGATATCCCGCCTTTCACTCCCCTTCAGGAGTCTCAAAGCGGCTAACATTCTCCTTTCCCTTCCTCCCCCACAACACACACTCTGTGAGGTGAGTGGGGCTGAGAGACTTCAGAGAAGTGTGACTGGCCCAAGGTCACCCAGCAGCTGCATGTGGAGGAGCGGGGAATCAAACCCGGTTCACCAGATTACGAGTCTACTGCTCTTAACCACTACACCACACTGGCCATTAAGCCATTAAGTCACCTTATTCCTTCTAAGGAAAAAACAAAGGAGGGAGTGATCTCTTTGATTATTTTGGTTGCCCTTTTCTGAACTTTTGCCAACTTTGCAATATTCCTTTGGAGGTGAGGCAACCAGAACTGTACACAGTATTCCAAGTGCAGTCATACTCTAAATTTGTAAAATGGCATTATGACATCGGCAGTTTTCTTTTCAGTTCCCTTCTAGCATGGAAAAGGATAATTAGGAAATAATTTGAAAATAAAGCAAATACTAAGGAAAGTAGCCTGTAATTTCCAGGATCTTCCTGAGTCCCTTTTAAAAAATGGATGTTACATTGACCACTTTCCAGTCTTCAGATATGGATGCTGATCTTAGGGACAAATCATAGACTTTCATTAGAACAAAAACATCTGAATCAGGAGAGGCTGTGAAAGGTCTGGACTGGTATGTGCATGCATTAGTGTACTGGATAAGGGCCAATAATCTGTACTTGAATTTTGGAAAGAGAGATGCTGTTTGGGTGGGTGGTCTCTATGTTTGGGTGGTAGGCAAATTAATTTGGCTTTCATTTTTGCCGCCTCACAGAGATCTAGCTTCACCTTTGAGAAGCTCCAAATTATTCCAAGGCATCCCACTTTGCATTGGAATTTGTGAAATTCCAGCACACACTCTTACTAAATATCTTACGCTAGATAGAGTATCAGCAACTTACCTGTTCAGAGCAAGGGTCTCCCTCACATGTTTTATGATAGACCAGCTCCATTTATGAAAACCAGCTTCATTTTATCTCCTTAAAGTTTGGAGGGGGTGGGGAAGATTGATAATGAAGAGAAATTCTTCATTCAAGAGTGTTGAACGGAATTGAGGCAAACATCACTTGTGCAGATGACACATTGGAAGAGGGTAAGTTTTGCTTTTCTACTTCGGAAAGGCAGCTGTCTTGTCCTGAATCTGATAAGGAAAAGTGTGGAAGACATGCTAATTCTTCTTGATCAAGGCTTCAGCTTTTATATATTTAATAATTATGGTTTTAGGGTTGCTTTCCATAACTTAACATTGACAGATGGCCTGCCTGTGGTTGTGGCCATGCCTAACAACAGAGAGGAGCAAGGAATTTTTTTTAAAAGGGGTAGGAATATTACCGCACATCTGAACAAATAACCCAACTGTGAGGCTGCTGAAAGTTTACTTTAGCCATTCTTTTTTAATGTTCTTGACTTTACTGTTGAATTTTATCCCTGTATAGAAGTCTCTGTCCTCAGACATAGAGCTGGAAATAAAAGGCAAATCAATTCCAAAGGCTAAACCAGTTAAAATTCAGGAGGATTTAGAAGATCTTGATGAACAGCATCCCGTATCTCTGCTTTCCACTTGGACTACAAAGATCAAGTGAGCTTAAAAATATTTCCTTTTTAGCACTAATTTATTTATTTTTATTAGTTTTCCAATATACCCCCAATAAAAAATTATAACAATAGCAATTAATTCCCAAATTATACAATTATCAAAATGCCAATCAACTTCCAATTAATACATTTTAGTTAAAATGGCTCCCTGCATGGTGGTTTGGGTGCATTTCCGATCTGTGTTACCTAATCTTAATGTCAGTTACATTTAAGTCATAATAATAATCCCATAGTCAACAGCTACATAATTAATGATTCCCATTCATGATATTATAATATATAAATTTATAAAGCTTCAGTTGAGGAACTCAAACTATTATCTTTATTCTGCCCTGCGTGTGGAAACTTATGTGCATAGAGATTCCTTCTGTCCATATATGGTGTTGTCTCTTTCACTTCCCAGCTGTTGTTTTCTCCCATCGTGGCTTGGGGTGGAACTGAATCTCAAAGTTTATCTCTCTGTCCCTTGCTTCAATGTCCCCATACAGTCGACAGGCCTCGAAACAGGCTAAAAACCATTTTGTCTCACTAGTAAAACATGTCACAGATCTTTGGCATTTCCCCTTCAGCCTAGGAAAAGGTGGGCAGTTTTTAAACACACTGAAGATTTAATACTCCTTTCCAACACCCAGAATCTCTGCAGCATTCTTATCGCAGCCCCCAAATTCTTTTCCTTCCAGCAAGAGATTTATGGCCCAATTGAGCTTGATCTTAGATTACATTCTGTCAGTAGGACACACAAATCTTGGTCTCTTTTTCCTTGTCGTTTATTTTTAAACAGAGGTGAGGGGAATTTTTTTTTTAGCACTAATTAATAATACTATGCATTTATATAGTATTTCAGAGTGTTCAAAGTGCTTTACATAAATTGCTTTTGTAAACCTTAAAGCAAACCTATATAGTAGGTTGAATTATCATCTCCATGTTTCAGGTGAGGAGACTTGGAGAATAGTGATTTGCTGAAGGCTACCTAATGAGTTCACAGCAGAACTGACAGAAGCGTTAGTCGCAACACAAGAACAGCTCACTGCATTACAACATCATAAATGTTCTAGAGTGCAGAAGATTCAATCCTAAATTACAAAGAGTGATTGTTGTAGATTATTGCCTAATGTAGGGAAAGGGCCGTAGCTCAATGCTTTGAATGCAAAATGTCTCAGGTTCAATCCTTGCCAACTGTAAGTAGGGCTGGGAAATATGTCTGTCTCAGAATACTGCAGTCAGTGTTGTCTAGAAGTGGGCAGACTTCAGCTTTATGAGATCTACTTTTTTTTCTTACTGGAACCCCTAAAGTCACCAATAGGAATTTGGTGCAAAACTCATATACTTAGAATCAAAGAATTCAGTAATTGGTTTGAGTACCAAAGTTTAACTTTGCTCATAGTTTGCTCACAAATCCACTCTTGGCTATGTCTCCCCCAGTTCATTTCAGCAATCTCTATCTCCATTGTGTGTGTGTGTAATCATGTTCCCATTGGTTAACATTTGGTAATGATCAATCCTTTCTGATCTACTTCAGATTGTGCAGAGATCTACCAGTAGATCCTGCTCTACTTTCTGCCCACCCCTAATTTAGTCAAGGCTGAAGTTGACGGGCCCATGGTCCATATCTTCCCAACATTTCTCCAATGAAAATACGGACGTCCTAAGGAAAAGCGAGATATTCCAGGATCAAATCAGAAATCGGGATTTGATTGCCGCAATGTATTTTATGTGGGGTTTGCCTTCTGCTTGTTCCAGAAACTGCAGAATGCTGTAGCATGGTTGCTGCCAGGAGTAAGACCTTGTCAGCATATAACACCTGTGCTCAGATTACCTGCATTGGTTGTCGATTTGTTACTAGGTGAAGTTCAAGGTGTTACTCTTGGTATAGAAAACCCTTAATGGTTTGTCTTACTTGCAGGATTGCCTTACCCACATAACTGCGCACTTGACAGTTTTGATCTGTGGAACTAGCAGTGTTACATGCTACATAATACTCGTTCCACAGTTGCGAGAAATAAAGCTTTTGTTTTATTCATTTATATTCCCTGGTGGACCCCCCCCAAAAAAATACATTATGAAAATCTATATTCCAGCACATACACCACTACTGATAATAATATACATCTGTAAAACATGTTAGAAATGGATCTTTTAGTGTGGCAACACCTACACTTTGGAACTTCTGGCCGATTGACAGCAGGCAGCTAGCTATCTTTGCTGTACTCTTTTTGACACCTGCTTAAAACAGATTTGTTTAGGCAAGCTTATCAAGACATGTAACTGTCGCCATGTTTTAATATTTAATATAGTAAATAATAAAATTAAAATATTAATTTTAATTGTGTTAAAATGTGTTTAACTATTTTTACTGATAATTTTACTATCTCTTGTAAACCGCTCAAGCGGTCTTTGCATTTTGTTAAAACAGACAAACAAACAAACAAACAAACAAACAAACAAACAAACAGGGAAGGGCTGCCTTATATCTTGTTGTAAGTCACATTGGAAACCATTTACCTGAATGTCCACACCCCCAAAGTCTGTCCCCATCCTCCACATAACCTCCCCAAATGTGGAAAAATGTGGGTTAGAGGGACCACATGTTTGAAACAACCTTGCTTTTTCATTTATTTCTTAAAATCTCTCCATCTTGCATATTATGTGCTGAGTGGTACACATAGTTCCTTGCAATCATACCTGCTTTAAGTTACACTCCTATACCCACTTACCTGATAATATGCTCCATTTAACCTACTGGGACTTACTGATGAGTAGATCTGCTTACTTTTGAGTAGACTTACATAGGCTTGTGCAGATAGTGGCTATGCTATAATCCATAGAATTGATGAAATAAATTAACCAATTAGATGTACTCCTCTTAAAGATCCTGGTACTTTTAATAAGTCTTGTCTGTGGCAGACTGTGGTGCATGGCTTCCCTATTAATTGTATGCATGCATTATTTCAGTTAGTTCTGTTGCATTCTTCAGAACTTATTTCATTAAATATCATTGGTATTGGCCCTTCAATTGAATGATGTGCCTGGCATCATTTCCTTTACAGTATTTATTTATTTTCACATTTGTTTTTCAGTTTTGCACCCTTTGGAATAGTAACTTCTTAGGGTCAAATGTATTTTGGAATACCCCAGGTTACTCTTCCACTACTTTATTGGTGTAGGAAAAAAGCTTTAATTACTAGCTTTTGTTGTGATTCAAGCCCTGAAAAGTTTCTGGGACACGGAAGAGAGCCTTTTTATGGCAAGTCTGAAGTTTGTAAATGGATATTACTTTCAATTAAGTAACCGAGAGCAGACTCATGGGAAAAGAATTCCAAAGTTTATGAAACGGTCAAATTGGCATTTAAGTGACCCTGTGCATGCCATTGCTTATCTACATTGCTTTAAGTTCATTTGGTTAGCAAGATTATGTATTAAAACAAATAATGACAGTAGACAATGAGTATTTTACTTCAGTAAAAAGTTACTGTCAGATTATCAGTGGTGCAGAAAAAGCATGATTTTGTGAAAAAAAGTTATTGAGTGCATTAAGTGAGGTTAATGTAGGCCACACACGCAGTATTGGTTTTTCTTTGTCTTCTCTTTCAAAGGATGATAAATAGAGTGCTTAAGGAGAGTGTGTGCTGTAAAAACACACACCTTTACCTGCAACATGTTCTAAATATTTTAGTTTTTTGTTAGGAGTGTTTCCATTTTTGTCCATTACCGGCAAATGATTCCATCTTCTTTTGGAGTTCAAGCAAAGGGGCACAATAAACTATGGTTCAGTTGTTATTTTCTCAGGTAGATTAAAAACAAAACCTGTTAACAAAACACACTGGGTAACATTGTAATTGATGACTGTGATTAATTAACTTGTCTGTTATGCTTTCTTTTGAGAGCTACAGAATTGTAACTTTTTATGTTTGAAAAAGGGTGACAGGGAAATTGTATTGTGGAAGAAAATGGGAATGTGTGCGAGGTAGTTGTTTACGGTATCTAATTGTTTAAGAAATTTTGCAGTACAGACTACTATGTGCAGAAACACTAACCCATAACTTTGCAACACTTTTTCTCACCTTCATTACATACATTCTGTACTGTTCCATTGTCGTTTGATTCAAAACGTCGAAAACAGCTGCTTGAACACCGCTCCTCTGGGAAGGGGCTTCTTTAGCCAGTGTAGCAAGATCTGTCATAGTTTTTGGACTTGCCTTCTCTTTCACCCTCAAAGAAAGAAAATGATCACGGCCGTGTTGTTTTATAGAGGGGTGGGTCAACAGGTGCCACAGAAGACCTCTACCCCCCAGTATGGTGACTTTTCTCCATGTGTGACATTTAAGATAATTCCTTTCCACATTCCCTTGGGAGGAGTGTACTGTGCTCTCTCTCCCCTCCCCTCCCCTCCCCTCCCCTCCCCTCCCCTCCCCTCCCCTCCCCTCCCTCCCTCTTCAAAGAGGGCACAAGCCAGAGGCAAAGAGCCACAGAACAAGCACCCTTTGGCTTTTGCCCTTCAGCTTGCGCCAGAATGCTTGCACCACTTCCAAGGCATGAGTTTTTAAAGTTATTTGGGGAGGAGCAGAGCAGACAGCCCCAATCAGCTTAACAGGTTCCAGACAGAAACAGTCCAGACTCAGTAACTTTAAAATTTATATCTACATGCACCAAATGGTAATGATCTTTATTTTCTTTCTAGAGATGTGGATCACCCACTTATTCACCTTCTTTGTGAGGCTTGCCCAAGATGTGTGTTGCCCGTTCATCTGCAGCTTGCTTCAAGAATACACCATACTATAGACAAAAGGGGTCATAATGTTTTATTACCACCAGTTAATCTTTGCAGTGACCCCTCAGAGCAGTTCTTACCGTCCACTCCTGCTTATGATGAATTTATGGCAAGAGAAAGGTATGATTAGAAAATTCGTTGTGCAATGTTTTTGTGTTGCCAAGTGAGTACTATGATGCAGTTCTATGTAACAGTGAATATTTTTTTCTAGTGGAAGAACCAATTCACACAACTTTATTTGCATTCCAGGAATAACAGAAGTCTACAGATTTGTGTCCCTCCTTCCTGTGGCACACCCTGAGTTTTTGTTGCTCCTTCCAGTGACAGAGCTTCATGTTCCAGCACCGGGGGGCGGAGAGCAGGCGGGTGCATGGCTGGCACGTGTCCCAGGGGCGTGGGTGCGCCTGGGGGCATGACATGCTGCCTGCAGAGGCGTGGCGCGTCACCTGTGGGAGCGTGGCACCCAGCGCGGGCAGGGGGCAGCTGCGATGGCACCCCACCGGGATTGTGCTGCTGGGGGCAGTGCGCTCCCCCCGCCCCCTCTTCCTCCGCCAGTGGCTCCTGCTGCCTTTTCCCAGCACTAGCTGGTGCTCAGTGCATGAGGTTCCTACCCAACCCTGGCCTTTTAGTCCTGGACCAACTGCAGGGGGCATATCTTTTGGCAGCAAACACTGAGCAAGTGAGGATTGCTCTGGCCTCTGATTTGCGCACCTGCCCTCTTCTTCTGGAAGGCTTTACCTGCTTCAGTGTCCTCTCTTTTTTGGGTGGTGCAATAGGAAGGACTGGGCCCAGCAAGCCTCCCATTGAGAAGTGGCAGAACTCAGAGAAGGTGGTACTGCCAAATAGGTTCTAGTGGGGAGGCCCAGGCCCTCTCAGAGGTTTGGAGAAGCCCAGCTTTTGCAACACCTAACCAGAAGAAGAATAACAATTACCTGAAATAAAAATATCCAAAAACAAGGCACAAAAATAGAGTGAGACATAGTTTGATTTTTCAAATTTATTTAACAATAGCTTTTCTAACCTTTTCTAGCTGAGAAGGTGTGTCACATTTTGGTCTGATGTGCATAAAACAAGTTGTGAAACATACTTAATGCAAAAAAATGAACAAGTGTCTAAATTTGAGCCCCCTTTTGAGCCAGAGGCCCTGGGCCAGATGGCCCTCCTGCCCTGCAGCTCTCCTGCCCAGATTGGCTCTGCTAGTGGTCTTCTTGGCAGGGATGGCAACAATTGTAAAATAGTAATGCTTTGAATAGCTCTTTCAAGTCCAAGTACATAATGTATACTGAATCACCCCTAACCACATACTTAACTGTCACTGTCAAAAATCCTAAAAGGTAAGTCAGGCAGGGCTTCCCTTTGCAGAAGCCATTTTGATACTTCCTCAACGACTAGTCCTTCTACAGTGGTGCCCCGCAAGACGAACGCCTCGCAAGATGGAAAACCCGCTAGACGAAAGGGTTTTCCGTTTTGGAGGCGCTTCGCAAAACAAATTTCCCTATGGGCATGCTTCACAAGACGAAATGTCTTGCGAGTTCCTGCGGGTTTTCCCCCCTTCCCCCCCTTTTCCTAAGCCGCTAAGCCGCTTATCAGCTGATCCGCTGATAAGCCGCTTATCAGCTGATCCGCTAAAAGCCGCTAAACTGCTAATAGCGCTAATTCGCTAAGCTGTCAATGGGCTTGCTTCGCAAGATGAAAAAACCGCTATACGAAGAGCCTCACGGAACAGATTAATTTCGTCTTGCGAGGCACCACTGTATATTCTTTATAATTCTTTATAAACAGGCAGCCCTTTTTAGGGAAGCTTTTAATGTTTGACGGACTATTGTATTTTAATATTTTGTTCGAGGCCGCCCAGAGTGGCTGGGGAGGCCCAGCCAGATGGGCGGGGTATAAATAATTATTATTCAATGATGCTATGACTTCTTGATACTTTTTGTTACCATATTTCTAGTTGTAAGATTCCCACCCTTTATTTACTTACTTACTTAGTTACTTATTTAAAAGCCTTTCTAAGTTGCTGTTCTTCACAAGGAGCCCAGGACAATGCACAGTAAACAAATGTAAAACACACCAATTCAACAACAACACAGTGCAAATAAAAACACCCAAGACATAAAATATAAACTTCAGTTGCGAGCATTTAATTTAATTAATTAATGTTCAACTATTAGCCTAAACCCAGCTATTTTAATTAATTAAGGGACTTAAATTCAATTGCCAGGCAAGTATACTGACAACTCCCTGTTTGTGTGGGGGTTGCATTCTGGGTATTGTGCGCATCAGTGGGGCATGCAAAAGCTGGTTCTGCCCCATTCCGGGGCTGAAAGCAGCATGCATGTCGGCAGTTGTGTGTGCCCTGGTTGTGTGCAAAATGGCTATTCCCTGTATTATTTATTGACATTTGTTGATAATATCACATAATGGAATTATTTGCATGTAAACAAGACTAAGTTTAATTATTGCTTTAAAATGTCACTGTTACTTTAAAGAGGTAACTTGTTCCCTTTCACCAGTTCTCACCCCTGTTCTAAGCCAATAGCCATTTCTCAATGTATTCTGCCCAGTAAACACATCCAGCACAAATATTTGTAGGGCAGTTAGCTGTCCTAACATCCTGACATTAGAATAGTGGGTTAGGGTGACAGGTCAGAGCAGGGACTGGAATTCCTGAAACTTATTCCTGTGATTTAGTGTATGGTAGGCAGAAACTGAAGATGTGCTCTGGTATCCCTGTGCCGTGCTGTCAGGCAGGTTTCCCCCCTTTCCCCTTTGGTCCAAGAAAAGCCTTTCCTTTGTTAACATGACAACGGTTGTTTGAATGGCATCTAGTCTGAATCAACAAACACTATCAAGCAGTGTCTTTTCATAGGAATGAGATTGTGATGATATTGACTCAGGAGACTTGTTTATGTGAACAGGCATTCCTTCAGCAAAATGTTTTGTGGGCAGTTTAATTAATCCTGATTGTTTCCTTGCTTATATTTTGGAGACCCTGCTAGAGTAATTCATTATCACAATTCTCTTAAGAAATCAGAAACTACCCAAGTGTAGATAATGCTTTAATATCTGCGAGACTAAACAAGACTCTGGAACGGTGTTCTTTGGTTTCACATTTGCATTATTACATTCCTTTTTAAAATGAAAACAATATTTTGATGGTCACAGGAATAAAGATATGAATGGTCATTTTAAATATATAGCCTTGCTTTCTACCCACAGGACATTCAAGGCAGATTTTATTGCAGAATCCAGCAGTGTTCATCTGTTCTTTAGTGAGAAAGTTTGGAACCACCAGTAGATGGCACTGTTAGAATGTACTCTTGAGTAGAAAATGATAATTGACTTAAATATCTATTTGTAGCATTTTGTTTCTTTATGTATTCATTCTCTTTGTATACCAGATGCATAACATAGCTGTCTGGGCAGTTTACAGAAACATGAAACATATAAATGCAATTAAAACTCTTATATAGTAAAAACACTAAAACTAATTCATCAAAATTGTTGACAGATCACTGGCAGGAGAACTGCACACGGCATGCTTAATTTATGTGATAAGAAGATCCTTTTGATTTGAAGGGATTGAGCCAGTTAACACCTAATTTAAAAAATACAGTGGTGCCCCGCAAGACGAAAAACCCGCTAGACGAAAGGGTTTTCCGTTTTTCGATGCGCTTTGCAAGACGAATTTCCCTATGGGCTTGCTTTGCAAGATGAAAATGTTTTGCGAGTCTTGCAAGTTTTTTCGCTTTCCCCCCTTTTTCTAAGCCGCTAAGCTGCTAATAGCTGCTAAGCCGCTAAGCCGCTAATAGCGCTAATCCACTAAGCCGCTAATAGGGATGCTTCGCAAGACGAAAAAACCGCAAGACGAAGAGACTCGCGGAACGAATTATTTTCATCTTGCGAGGCACCACTGTACCCAGAGAGCTAATCTCAATGAAATTTAGCCTATTTACTATTAACAAAACCTACTTGATACCTAGGCAACACTACAAAATGATTGCTGTGGTTGGGCCTGGCTAGTCAAAAAATGGCTGCCCCCCCCCTCAATTTCTCCAAATCAATTACTGTTTAACTGTCTTTCTATCCATTTCCCCACTGTCAGCACACTCATCTCCCAGTGCTGCTTTGAAATAAAATTTAGTGTGAATCCATCATTACTTGAGCTATGTTGGCCAGTAGTTGCTGAGGTTATAGCCTGCAATTATTTGCCATCAAGAATGTGCTATTTAAAAGCAAAACAAAGCATAAAACTTGAACTGAGTAAATATTCTCTCTCTGTGTGTGTGTGCTTTACAAATATTCCAGTATCTTACTGAGAATCTTTTTTTCCAGAATTTGTAATGAAGGAGTTCCTATTTCAGAAGTATACAAATGCAGTCAGGAGGATGGAGTTAAAGTTTTCCCTCAAAGGTCACCAGAAAGTATGCCTGAATGGCAAAGAGTAGCTGAGTTTTATGTTGAAAAACCTCAACTAGCCCTGTTAGGAGAAAAAGTAAGATTTGATATGTAATTCTGATAACATATTTTTCTGAAGTCCCATCTTTTGAAATATAACAAATTATTGAATTTCTAGATTGCTTCTGCTTTTTTAAAGAGGCCTGCATTTCCCAGGTTCTTATATAATACTCTCCTCAAAGTACAGAATGAGGGAGGTTCAATAGACAATATTAGGACTTGCCTTACCAACCCTAGTGGCTTCCTTTCAAGACAAGCTCATCTCCTTTTCAAATGGTGTAATCCAACCACATTGAAGGCTGGACTCTTTCTCTTTCACAGAAACCACTTTCCTCTTCCCTGACCTTCAGTTAATTTTTCTATTTCTTTCTTGTATCTCTGACAGTGGGGTAATTGTATGCAAATTCTTTATTTAACTGGGCCTTGAATGCAGAGAGTTTTATGATGTCTCATTCTTTTGCTGTAGCCATTGTCATCTTTGGAGTCTCCTGGCATTTTCTGTTTTGGGGATACTAGTTTAATAAATCTCTAAGTGTAACTGTGTGGGACAGCTTTAAGATACAATTGTGGATGTAAGCACCCCCTGTTGCTAATATATAATCCTGGGCATATGAAAGTATAGGACTTGGGTCGTTCCATTTAGATTTCCTGCTGATTGAGGTAGTCCATATTCTTATGTAATATGTATAGAATAAGGATTTCACTCATTTGGCCTGATCCAGAGAATGCTGGTTTTGCCGTGCAAATGTGATGTGTAGCTTTTGCCAGGTGACACAAGTGCCCTTCATATTTTGTGTTTCCTTCACTTCTGTTTTATCTCAAAATGCCTGATTTGTCTTGAAATGTTTACCAATTCAGCACAGCAACATCTAATTATTCAGAAGAAAACATGTCTAGGATTAAAGTCATACTAATTTTGTTAATTGTTTTTGATGTGAAGGTTAAATTTCATCCAGGGTCTCTCAAAATGTTTTGGACACCAGCTCCACAGAAATTCGCCGCTCCTCTCTCTCTTATGAAGGAGACCTTGTTTCCAAAGTATGAGGTAAAAATTCTTAATATATTTGAAGACTACACAGCATTTCATTTAACATCACATTCGGTTATCTACATAAAATATAAATTAAATAATAGCGTTTCTCTACCAATATCTATAACTGAAAGTGTGAATTATAGAAATAATTGCTTTATTTTGATATAGAGTGGTGTATTTTAAATTGATGTAAACATGAACTTACAGTTAGTAATTACATACCATGTGCAATTGGGGCACATTCTCCAAAATAATGAAATATTTCTTTAAATTAACAGAGAATGCTAATGTTTAAATACCTGCAGGATTGTACTGTGTTGTGAATGCCCAAAACCATTCTTGTTCTTTCTTAGTACTGCTGAAATTCATATTTCCTTTGTTTGGATTTGATCCTTCTGGAGCCTTATAGTGCAAACCTCTCTATGTAGGTGTGTTTGTTTGTGTATGAGTAAGCTAAAATACCTGGGTGAAAGTATATACACCAGTCATATTTCAAACTGTTCAGATTTGTTGTATGTTAAGCACTACTGGCCAAAATAAATCATATTGTCCAGCTTGTTGTGCATTCCTTGTTTAATGGGACCAAATCCAGTGTATCAAATTGGATGTATCAGTGTATCAAATCCAATGAAGTTTTGATGTTATCGTTTTAACTTTTCCTAGAGATTTATGAAGTCAAACTGAAATTGGTATGATGGTTTATACCACCAGTTAAAAGTTATCATTAAATCTTTTTATTTTTCCAGAGCAATCTGATTCATGGTGTTATTTATGAAGACTTTTCATGTGATCTTCGAGATCAAGAAGTATTAGAGTTTGAGGAGGACTTTGACCATATGCTTTCTGTGTGTATTGCAGTAATCGTTTCTCTTTTTTTGATTGGATAATTGTTTTATATATTTCATAAAGGGTTGTTTTCCTATGGGAGCTGCCTTAGAAGGGCTTTGTGAGGAGGAACCTGTCATTGGCTCATGCCTTTGTCATTGGCTCATGCAGGAAGCTTCTCCAGCAGTCAGTCTGGTGGGAAAGCACGCCTCTCTCAGTATACAGAGATTAAACAGAAGTGCTGAGAGGGAATAGTAGGGCATGGAGGAGAGAACAGCTGCAGGAAAGAGATGGCTGCAGGAAAAGCTCCAGAGTGTTTGGTTCTTCCAACAGGAAAATAGACAGGCAATGAATAGGGGAATTCCCTCTGCCTCAATGTTTCAGATAACTGGCAGGCAAAGTACTGTACAAGGGTGGCAAAGACGAGCTTGCTGAGGGGAGGAAAGAAGCAGTAGGACTGTCTATGCTAATTGTGTACAGGGACCAGCATAGGAGAAGAAAAGGGGACGAACCTGAGCACAAGAAAGTAGAGGAAGCCCATAGGAGGGTCCTGCGATGAATCTGGCTCCTGAGTTCAGAGAAAAAAGGGCTCACTAGTTGTCCTCTGAAGCAAGAGTGGTCTGGCATTCTGAGGAATCACAGGGGGAACAGGTTAGAGGGGACACCACTCAACTGGGAGTAATGGGTAACAACAGCATACAAATACTGAAGAAACTTCATATATCAGAATGCATTTGTCAACTTTTCTTCATTGAATGTCAATGTTATGAAAGGACCACACTCAGTCCGTATACTGTAATTCTTTAGGGCCAAAATGGGCATGGGCCCCTCAGTACTCGTTTGACTCTTGGAGCCTTTGTACTTCCTTAGGAGAACATTTGTTGTTGTTTAGTCGTTTAGTCGTGTCTGACTCTTTGTGACCCCATGGACCAGAGCACGCCAGGCACTCCTGTCTTCCACTGCCTCCCGCTGTTTGGTCAGACTCATGTTGGTAGCTTCGAGAACACTAAAGCAGTCTTAAAAAGGAATGTTATTGCCCTTGGGCAGTCCAGTTAATTCCCTTGGCTCTTTCCCAAGCAATTTTAGGCATACTCAGATTCCCAGAGATAACTAGATTCTTTCAGTCTTCAGTCTGGATGTCCCATATCTCCTAACTTTCATTTTTCTGTGTCCTGTACCTGAGACGGAACCTGCCATTTGCTTATTTATTATTTTATTTTACAGATTTATAAACCACTTCCTAGCCTGAGGCCATCAAAGTGGTGTATAGTACAAGATAAAATGACATAATTTTTTTTAAAAAAATAATTCTAAAAACATTTTTTACTAAAGTACAATTAGCGCACTTCAGAGAAAATGGTCTTAAATAAAAAACCTCTTTAGTGGCTGCTTAAACATCAAGGTGCCATGGGGCTGTCTTGATTCCATCTAGTATTTAACTTCAGAGCTCCTCCTTTCAGCTCATCAGAAGAACCAAGGCCTAGTTAATTAAGGTCCCTGTTTCTCCGTCTTACAAACAGTAGTGGGTGCCATGGTGTCAGCACTTACATGACCTGCCACTGCTGTTGCTGCAGTATAATGAAAGGAGGAGGGGAAAGGCAGTGATAAGGTTAGTATGCAAATGCACTGGCAGAAACACCGGATTGGTTCCACCAGTGTGCTAGCACTATGCTCACTACACCCATCGCTTTGTCCCTTCCTGTAAGCTGCAGCAGCAGTGATAGCAGGTCAGGTAAGTGCTGACACCCTGCCCTGCTGACTGCTGCTGCTGAGATATGCCTTAGATTTGTAACAGAAGCCTGTCAACTGAGACAGGCTCTTTTGCCAAAATTACACTGTCTTTAATTTTCTGTATTTCGTGAAAAGTATGAAGAATGCAAGTAGTAATATTTGTGAAATAAGAAAATCTGACTTTTTTGTTTGTTCATCAACTGGCCATTCTGTCATTTGAAGGTAAATTCCCAAGCTCCTCATCTGGATGCCTTCCTTGATTCTATTTGGACCTAGATGTGTTAAACAACTATTGTCCAGTGGCAAATATCTCCTTTTTAACAAGGTGTTTATGTGAAATTTTATTTCCTTTTCTAAACCAGAAAGAAAGCCCACATGATGCCTCTCTTCCACCACAATTTTTAGACTTCAGTGTACATAATTATGTCAGCTTTACCAGTATGTAAATAAAACTCAATTTATTTTTAATTTCATACTCCTAATGTAGAACCAACATACATGCTCACAATCTGAATCTAGGGTAGCTTTCCAAGAAAAAAATGTGTTATGAAAATAAATACTTTCATTCTATTTAAAAAATACCCACTTTTTGTATATATTTTTCTTTGTTTCATAGACTCTTAAAATCTGTAGAAGAAGCAATTCCTCTCCAGGGCTTTTAGTTTCTGAATGGAAAACATTACAGGTATTGTAACTTTCTTCAGATTTATTATTTAGTACTTATTATTTATTAGCTGCATCATACCCAGCATTGCTTGGGAATTCAGAGAAACCAAAAAATCAGTGCAGTTTTTAAACCAGTGGTTAAAACAGTGCTGTTTTGAAAGGTTCTGGCTGCCATCTTGATTCAGAATGGTGTCCAATTGTATCCAAACATTGAGGAAAACCTGCTCCTTAATTGCAGGAACCACCATGCAAAATTTGGTTGCAGTATCTTAAGAGATGTCCAAATATATAGTAGATTTTTCATAGCAACAGTTTTATCCAGAGTGTGGCTTAAAGCTTTAATTATTATTTGCAATAATCACATCCATATTTAATATGAATTTCTTGTTTAAAGTTTAACTCAAAATTATAATTATTTATTTTAATCTTTAATTCTCTGGTAGACTAAGCAGGGCATTTAAGATTCTTCGTAATTGCTTCCCCAGTAGTAGGAGGGTAGGGCCGGCTTGAACTTTATTCCTCTATTAAGGAAAACTGAAGAGCAGGAACCTCTCTGAACTAAATCTAAAATATATAATTCCAAAACAAAAAATTCCTTCCAGTAGCACCTTAAAGACCAACTAAGTTAGTTCTAGGTACAGTGCTGCCCCGCAAGACGAATGCCTCGCAAGACGAAAGGGTTTTCCGTTTTTTGAAGCACTTCGCAAGACGAATTTCCCTATGGGCTTGCTTTGCAAGAAGAAAGCCCATAGGGAAATCTCCGGGGACCTATTTTAAATGCTGGCGGTGGGGAGCAAAGCCTTTGCCCCCCCCCGGCCTTCAGAAGAGGTCCAGGAAGGCCGGCGGGGGCCGAAAGGCTTTGCTCCCCACCGCCAGCATTTTAAAAGCGGTCCGGGATAGCAGGGAAGCGCTTCCCGCTATCCCGGACGGCTTTTGAAGGCAGGGGGGGGGGAGCAAAGACTTTAGCCCCCCGCCGGCCTTCAGAAGAGGTCCAGGACCTCTTCTGAAGGCCGGCAGGGGGCAAAAGTCTTTGCTCCCCCCGCCTGCCTTCCCGGGAGAGCGGAGAAACGCAGTGCCTTTCTCCGCTTTCCCGGACGGCTTTTGAAGGCCGTCCTGGACCTCTTCTGAAGGCTGGCGGGGGGCGAAAGTCTTTGCTCCCCCCCTGCCTTCCTGGGGGCTTTAAAATCGCCCCGGGACAGCGGAGAAGTCCGCTGTCCGGGGCGATCTTAAAATGCTGGCGGGCGGCAGTGCTGCCGCCCACCAGCATTTTAAAAAACCCCGGGACAGTGGAGAAGTCCTCTGCTGTCCCGGGGTTTTTTAAAAAGCTGGGGGTGGGAAGAAAAGCCCTTGTCCCCCCCCCAACCTTCAGAAGAGGTCGGGGGACAGACTGTCCCCGGACCTGGTCTGAAGGCGGTTTCCATAGGATTGATTGATTTTCAATGCATTCCTATGGGAAATCGTGCTTCGCAAGACGAAAAAACTTGCGGAACGAATTAATTTCGTCTTGCGAGGCACCACTGTATGAGCTTTCGTGTGCATGCACACTTCTTCAGATATATAATTCCAATTACTGTATATACTAAATGAATCTGACTAAACTGTGGAAAATTCTCTGCTAGGGCAGAGCTCCTTCAAGTGTGAGATTAGCTCTGCTTCCTGTTCTTGATGCAGAGTCTGTGTTGGGCTCTCCAAGTCTCTCCATAGAGCTTGAGTAAAACATCCTAGCAGGGATTTGGGTTTCACAAAGTGTGAAGGGGGGATGGGGAGAGAGAGACTCGGGGTTAAGACAACAGCCCCTCCTATTCTGCTCTGGAACCAATTAAGCGAGCAAGAATGCTGAGATTAAGCAGTGCTGAGGCTTCAGCCTCTGCCTGTGCCATGAGGCAGACAGATTCTTTTTACTCATTCTTTACATGTTGGGACTGTAGAGTTCTTCCTTCTTGGCAATAATTAACTTGCAGTGGTCACTAAATTAGGAAGTGAAAAACAATGTGCTTGAAAAAATGTAAAATTCAAGCAGCCTAATTTTTGTACTAGTGTTAGATAATAATCAGTTATTCTTGTAATGTCTCATTTTACAAGATACCAAAACTTTGTGTTGCAGGAGAACATCACAGAATGTGTAAGTAGTCTGCTGTGAAGGAGTTGCATCTGCAAGAAATATGTATGTTGGTTTTATAAAATCTTAGTTGACTTATGTGACACTAAGTGCCAACCAAATAATTTTATTTCCAGTTTTTGCATATAGATTTTGTTGCTTCGGTAAAAATTAATTCTGTTCCGATTCAGTGGTAGATATTCCTTATGTTTCCCTTCAATGAGATCTAACATTCACATTTTTTAATTAAAAGTAATTGGGAGATTAAATATAATAATCATTTTGCTTGTGTAACTGTTGTCAACAGTTTTTCAAATTCAGGCATTTTTACACCACCCTTCAATTGTATTCCCAGGATAGTTTACAAGAAAGGGTATTAAAACGTAAATACATCTCTCTACATTCATTTTATTATGCCTTACAACTCAATCCTAACAATGTATACTCAGAAATGAGTCCTACTGAATTCAGTGGGCTTACTTCTAGGTGCTGTAGGTTGAGTTAGTATTGTAGCCTTATTTTTTCAAAACAGTTTGTGAGAAGAAATACTAAAGCACTTTCTGATTTTCAGAATTCAAACTTTTTATATCAGTTATTTACACAGAGTAGCTGTGATGACTTACTCTCAAGTAGACATGCCTAGGATTGTGCTGCAAGATTTATTTAGACTGTAGTCCTAAACACACAGTCCAATCCTATACATGTCTGCTTAGACACACGTTCCATTGAATTCAATGGGGCTTCCTTCCAGGTAAATGGGAATAGGATTAGTAAGAGTAAGCCCCATTGAACACAGTGGGCATTTACTTCAAAATAAACCTGTATACAGCAGAACTGAAAATCTTTAAACTCATTCTTTGCATCTGTGGACGAGCTGCTTGCTATAGAAACATGTTCATTATGAATGAACGAAGACAGCATAGATTCTATAGAATCAAGGATGCAATTCTAAACATACTTAGGCCTATTGAAAACAATGGCACTTGCTTGAAAGTAAATACATATAAAATTGCTCAGTAAGGTATTTTTTGAGCAGGAGTGGTTGATGAGGAAAGGTGCTGTGGTGCACATGGCCTCCCAGCAATAGAATCTATGGTTTGCTGGGAGGGAGAGGGCCCTGGAGGCAGCAAGGCTGGCCCAGCCTGGTTGCATTGGTGGGATTGCTGGATTGTGTCACCGGCTTCTTGTTGTTGTTTAGTCGTTTAGTCGTGTCCGACTCTTCGTGACCCCATGGACCAGAGCACGCCAGGCACTTCTGTCTTCCACTGCCTCCCACAGTTTGGGCAAACTCATGCTGGTAGCTTCAAGAACACTGTCCAACCATCTCGTTCTCTGTCGTCCCCTTCTCCTTGTGCCCTCCATCTTTCCCAACATCAGGGTCTTTTCCAGGGAGTCTTCTCTTCTCATGAGGTGGCCAAAGTATTGGAGCCTCAGCTTCAGGATCTGTCCTTTCAGTGAGCACTCAGAGCTGATTTTCTTAAGAATGGATAGGTTTGATCTTCTTGCAGTCCATGGGACTCTCAAGAGTCTCCTCCAGCACCATAATTCAAAAGCATCAATTCTTTGGCGATCAGCCTTCTTTATGGTCCAGCTCTCACTTCCATACACAACTGGCTTAGTTTAGGTCATTATTGCCTGATGTCTTTCTGCTCAGTCAGGGGAGACTCCAGGGCCCTCTCCCTCCCAGCAAACCATAGATTCTGAACAGGCCTACAAAGAAAACCTACAGAGAAAAGGGGTGCATATTACTAGGCTTCTCTTTGGTTTCCTTCCTTTTAGACCTCCTAGGTTTTTTCCATTGACACTCACATGAACTAAGACGAAACTAAGGCAAAATGAGAGGGGTTGGGGTAGATACTTGATTATGTTGATATGTCACATAATCTTATCTTGCCTAGGCAAGAGGAGGAATTAACCTGCTCATGCTTGGCTTATTCTTGCTCACTCTCTCAAGGGGATCTGTTTATTTGATTGTAACCTTTAGCAGGGTTCCACTAATGCAATGGGACTTCCGTTTCTTCTCCTTCAGCCCCCTCTTCAGCCACCCCAAGCTGCTCTGAAGGGTCCCCCAATGCTCCAGGGCTGCTTTTGAGGGCACACGGGGGCTGGAGGGGACAGGAGAAATTCTGCACACACAGTCAGTTGTGGAAGCAAAGGTGCCAGGTTGGAGACAACCCATACTAAGTACCCAGCAATCCAGTTTTATACTGCTGACTACTTTTGGAACGTTATCCAACAAAACTAAAAATAAACAAACCGAGATTTGTTTTTCTTACAGGAAGTTCTGGTTAAAAGACCTCATAGTGCACCAGAATTATCATTCAGAGACAAATCTGCTTTGAAGATTTCTGCAAATTTTAGAACCACTATGGAAGAGATAACTGTTATGAAAAAACATCTTTCAGTAGATACGGAAGCTACAAAGCCTGGCATTTTATCAACAAAGCCACAAAGCTCTCTTAGCCTCGAGAAAAGAGAATCTGCCGCACACAAAAGTGTTCTTGTTGGTTCAGATAAAGATTCTGATATAGCTTTGGCAAGTACATTCAAGCAAACAAAAGGTCTTTTCTCCTCTAGAGGACGATCTGCATCTATTGCACCCACTCCAGCTCCTGAACCTATAGATGAAACTACTCTGGTTGAAGAATCTAGAAAAGCCGGGATGAAGTACATCATTTTCCCAAGGAAAGCATCATACAAAAGGAGATCATTGAAAACAGCAGGGAAATACATTTCTCTTCATATATTAGAAAGTGTTTGTGAGAAATTAAGAGAACCTCCACAGATTCTTAAAAGGTCTGCCTTTTTATTAATATTTGCAACTTTAAATTTTATATATTGAGCATTTTGGGGTATGGAAACAGTAATTTCCCCAACAGCACCAGATACCATTTTTATGTGTGTGCCAGTTCTTTATGGATAATACAGTAATACTAGCTTTCCTAAATTGGTGTTATCCTGATGCTTTGGGTTACAACTCCTTTCAATCCCAGCAAGCAAAGCCAGTGGTAACAGATCATGGGAGTTGTAGCTTGTAGTCCAAAACATTTGGAGGGTACCAGATTGGTACCAGATATGTTCACAAGAACATCAACTGTGGGCAGAAGATTCCCAAAGGATTCAGTATAGCTTTGTTTCCTCTCTTCCCTCAGCAAATGCTCAGGCAGTAGGCAACCCTTTTGCCTAAATGCAAGTTTCATGTTGTGTTCTTGCATTTCATCACATAGAGCAGTCAAATTGCCTGAGGATATGAAATGGCTCACAGACTTCCAGTGCTCTGCTACAGCCTGGTGCACTGCCAGTGGTTGTGTGAAGGACTGATGTGGAAAAATACTTTCTAATCATTATGGGATTCTCTGTGTATGGGCGCTGCACTTTTGGTAGCACTGAATTGTCCCCACCCCCCTTTTTTACAGTAAATTAATTACAGTAAATTTTACAGTAAATTAAACTAAACATGAGAGGAAGGTACTATTTGGATTTTTTGTCTCAGGTGCCAAGCTATTGTTGTACCTTGTCCATCAGAAAATGCTATTTAGGCTATACACATTGCTTTATTGGTTTGACACAGTTGCACAGCTCTCATGTGCAACATGAGTGTATAATAAAGAAGTTAGAGAGCTCTTTGATTACTAAGTTTTCTACATAAATTATAAATTTTCTCCATAAAAATAAATACTAATGACAGTGTAAACCATTTTTATGCACCCCTGATAGGAATCTTCTGTTATGTGTTGAAACTTGAATATTATGCAGGAATCAAATACGTTATTAAACTTTATAATGAATATTTATTGGTCATATGTCACATTGTTACATATGTCATATTGGTCATATGTCAGCAACAAATGTACAGGCAAAATGTAATTATAGTTTTGGCATTTTCCTTAGGTCTGCATCTCTTGGAAAGCTTCCAATTCATAATAAATTCTGTATCAAAGTATCTCGAGCAGTTCGAAGTTATCGAAGTCCCAGCCTCCCTTGCTGGCTAGATTTTGAAAAATTTGCAGCAAGCCAAGGGAGAACCCCAGAAGACACCGATGATTATCTTTGGGCCAGAAAAATCTGGAATAAATGGTTTGATGAGCAATACCCTCCCAGTAGGCAATCTTTTACTGATAAATCAATGGCAGGCAAAAAGGACATAGAGGAGGAAACCAAGGACACAGAATTAGTAAACACAGTAAATCCTCTTCTCTTCGAGGGAAAGCCAGAGGAACTTGAGCAGTGTCAATCTGAAATTGATAAAATAACCCAAGAAATAGATGAAGGGAAATTTTCTGGGTTTAACTATTGTAGACGTGGAGCAATATACAGGAAAATAGGCAAAATGAAGGCAGCCATGGATGACTTGGAAAAAGTAAGTTTTAAAGAAATAATACCTATTTTTTCTTGCTACTGAAGATGCTTTGTTATCTTATTAATAACAATGACAGATGAACTTAAAAAATGGAAGAGCATCTTTTTCAAATAATTCCCTTGCTGGATTCCTCATTTTATGCACTTTTCTATTTAGAAAAAAAAACTTTGCAGGACTATATCTGGAAACCTAGCAATTTTGCAGATAATTATGTCACCAGTGATCTGTTTTCATTATACCCTACATATCTGAACACACGAATTTTTTTTTATTAATATATTTTAATGAAAGTCTTAATTCCACATTATGGTTATTGACAGTTGTACGACCGACTCAAACTCATTGTTCATTTTTAATAAGATTGCAGTAGGGTTTTTCACAATACAATACAATGAAAAACAAAGTAAGCAAAAACAAAAAGAGGTAATAAAAATGCAAAATCCTCTCTCAAAGGTAGATCCTAACCCTTGTCTCACACAGAAGAGGTGAGCCTTCCCAGCTATCACCTGGGAGCTTTCCTACTACCCTGGGAGATCTCCTTTTCCCTGCCTCTCACACAAGGTCCTCCACCAGCCATCCATCCATCATCTTCAGCTACATAAAATCCCCCAAAACAAAACAAATTCCTTCCAGTAGCACCTTAAAGACCAACTAAGTCAGTTCTTGGTATGAGCTTTCGTGTGCATGCACACTTCTTCAGATACACTGAAACAGAAGTTTCCAGACCCTTCTATATAGTGAGAAGGTGGGGAGGGGTATTACTCAGAAGGGTGGTGGGAATGGGTGATTGGCAGATAGCTGTGATGAGCCTGTTGACGACTCTTAACGACTGCAATAGGTCTTACAGGAAAAAGCAAGGGGTGAAAAGGTGAAAAATGGCTTTGTCATGTATAATGAGATAAGAATCCAAGGTCTTTGTTCAGACCAGGTTTCTCCATGGTTTTAAGTTT
Source organism: Podarcis erhardii (assembly GCF_964252035.2). Classification (NCBI taxonomy): domain Eukaryota; kingdom Metazoa; phylum Chordata; class Lepidosauria; order Squamata; family Lacertidae; genus Podarcis; species Podarcis erhardii. The sequence goes on along the minus strand of NC_138497.1, from coordinate 33,200,432 downwards.
GGTGATAAGTTGTAATTCAGCAGCTTCTCTTTCCAGTCTATTTCTGAAATTCCTTTGTAGTAAAACAGCTACTTTGAGATCTTGTATAGAATGTCCTGGGAGATTGAAGTGTTCTCCTACTGGTTTCTCTGTCTTGTGATTCCTGATGTCCGATTTATGTCCGTTTATTCTTTGGCGTAAGGTCTGGCCTGTTTGTCCAATATAGAGAGCTGAAGGACACTGTTGGCATTTTATGGCATACACAATGTTGGACGATGAGCAATTAAATAGTCCCGAGATGGTATGTGTGATGTTGTTGGGGCCAGTAATGGTGTTGTCCGGGTGTATGTGGCAGCAAAGTTGGCATCTGGGTTTATTGCAGGCTCTGGTGCCAGTGTCCGTGTTAGGTCTGGTTGTAGTATTATTGTGGGTTAGGAGTTGTTTAAGACTGGGTGGCTGTCTGTAGGCAATGAAAGGTCTTCCTCCCAGAGCTTGAGAAAGAGAACTGTCATTGTCCAGGAGAGGTTGCAGATCTCTGATGATGCGTTGTACGGTTTTAACTTGGGAGCTGTATGTGATGACTAGAGGTGTTCTGTTATTTTCTTTTTTGGGTCTGTCTTGCAGCAAGTTCTCTCTGGGTATCAGTCTGGCTCTGTTGATCTGTTGTCTAACTTCATCTGTTGGGTATTTTAGTTCTAAAAAGGTTTGCTGTAGATCTCTTAGGTGAGAGTCTCTGTCTGTAGAATTGGAACAGATGCGGCTGTAACGTAGTGCCTGGCTATATACAATGGACTGTTTGGTATGTTTGGGATGGTAGCTAGAGGCATGTAGATATGTTTGTCGGTCAGTTGGTTTACGGTATAAGGTGGTGTCTATGTGCCCATCCTGTATTTTTATAGTAGTGTCCAAAAAATGTATTTCTTGCATAGATTGATTCATTGTTAGGTTGATTGTGGGGTGAAAATCATTGAATTTCGGGTGGAAGGTGTTCAGGGTCTGTTGACCATGTGTCCAGATGATAAAAATATCGTCAATGTATCGCATTGATACATTGATACAGACCCAAAAAAGAAAATAACAGAACACCTCTAGTCATCACATACAGCTCCCAAGTTAAAAGTTCAGAAATAGACTGGAAAGAGAAGCTGCTGAATTACAACTTATCACCAAACTTAAAACCATGGAGAAACCTGGTCTGAACAAAGACCTTGGATTCTTATCTCATTATACATGACAAAGCCATTTTTCACCTTTTCACCCCTTGCTTTTTCCTGTAAGACCTATTGCAGTCGTTAAGAGTCGTCAACAGGCTCATCACAGCTATCTGCCAATCACCCATTCCCACCACCCTTCTGACTATATAGAAGGGTCTGGAAACTTCTGTTTCAGTGTATCTGAAGAAGTGTGCATGCACACGAAAGCTCATACCAAGAACTGACTTAGTTGGTCTTTAAGGTGCTACTGGAAGGAATTTGTTTTGTTTTGACTTTGGCAGACCAACACGGCTACCTATCTGTAAATAAAATCCCCCAGTCATTCTTAGTTCACTTTTGACAAGTTTGTGGACTATAGAAACATCAAGCTGTTTGCCAGGTGGTGATGTTATGCATACGTTTGATGTCATACAGACATGGTGCTACTACACTTGTTTAGAACCGAAGAAGCTAGGCATGAGTATCAGAGAATTGCTGTATTGTGTACAGGCAACTCCCCATTTACGTGGGAGTTACGTTCTGAAGCACCGGAAACACCATTGGAAAAGCTGGCAAACACCCTCTAAATTTCTGGAAACCCTTGAAAACCCTTTAACAAACCCAGCAGCACTTACCAGATGCAACTCCACCACAGTCGCTCCATCCGAACTCCCTTGCTCCAATTAAACTCTCCACAGGCCTTAACAGTCAGAGCAAGGGCTCCTAGGATTGTACTTGCAAAGGCTCGTGGGATTTCTAGGCACTGTTTTACATCTTTTTTGCCCTTTCTGGGCTCTTTTAGGGCTGTTTTTGCCACTTTAAAAGTCACTTTTGGGCTTGGTGCAATGTGTGCATGCACAATCATGCATCAATTGAATGCTTGACAATTGTATTTTTTCAGTAGCATATAATAGAGTTAGTGTGTAGTAAGGAAGCTTGCTGTAGCAGTAAGCTATGCTAGACAGACCATAGATCTTTCTTATATGACTGTTTTATATTGGGGTCCAGAAGAACATATTGAAACTAGATATTCAGTATAGGTACTTGCAGCCTACAGTGACCAGTTTATATTCATTTTGGATTGAGTTTAACTACTTTCTGTAGCCAAGAATTTCAAAATGCATTTTGTTAATATGAGAGCAACAATATAAGCTAAAAATGGTACATTTATTTAATTTTTAAGTATGCAAGGAGCTTCAGTGCATAAATGTTTTGCAGCAACTAATTGTGGGGCACCAAAGGAGGTTTCAGGCCAGGATTCCTGGCAGCCATGCTCAGGCAACTACTCTGTTCCTACCTGCAGATCATTCAGTCATTCTATGTCCACTAGGTCTTATAAATCCTAACCTCAGAGCAACTGGTCTGCAGTGTGAGCATATTACCTGTGTGCCCGTTTCCTTCCCCTGGTGGCTTCCATAAATATAACAGCTGTATGGCTTTGACTGTGGATCTGCTTCTGACTGCCCTTTCCACAGATGCTCTGATGCTGTTCTGCAACTTGACTTGTGTTCGGTGTACCAGCCTCTGGTTCCTCTGGTCCTTGTTTCCTGGTTGGAACTCAGCCCTTGCCCTTTTTAGATGATATATCTGCTTTTGACCCCGAAGCTAGCTCCACCTGGTCCTGGAACCAGATTGTATAGAGCCTAACCAAAACTTAGATCTCACCATGTTGTTTTTTCTTTGATCCCCAGTGATGTGCCCAGAGGTGTAACTTAAGATGTGCCTTATGATACACTGGAATTTTTAGCTAACTAATAACCAGTTTATCTCATTACTTTCACAGGCGATAAGTTTAGAACCAATGCTGGTTAATGCCTACTGGCATAGACATTTAATTTTCATTTACCAGAACAAAATGCTTCCAGCGCTAGAAGACCTGAATTTTATAATTAAGTGCAACAAAAACAATGCAGGCAAGTAACTTTGAAACCCCATGATGTACAATTTCTGAGAAGCTCCTGATTATGTGTCCCCGATATCAAATCAGTATGTACAGAAGTTTTATTATTATGCAACACTTCTTCCAAATATCCATAGGTCAAGACAAAGGTTGGAAAATTACTTCCAATACATTTGCAGATTTGAATCACATGATTTTGTTTGCAAATTTTTATTACAGTTGCAATTAATTTTAGTTAAAAAAAAATAAACATGCATATCAATGATATTGGGCATCTGAAAGAGACTAATTTTAAAGCATTTTGATTATGCAGATGCATATCTGTCAAGAGCTGAAATATACAAAAATCAGGGAGATAATTCATTAGCAATTATCAACTACAGTCTTGCCCTGAAATGCAGACCTACAGATGATGAAATATATTACAAAAGAGCTGAGGCCCATGAAGAGGATGGTGATATAATACTGGCGATAGAAGATTATGCTAAAGTAAGTATTGCTATATATAGTTTTACAATATATTTGGGCCAGAATAAAAAAACCTGTACAATTACTTCTGTGCTCGCAAAGGATTCTTCGCAAAGGTTCTTAAAATGGTGGTCATACAACACTATTGAAGCCAAAGTTGTGATATGACATGAGGGCCTACTATTCAAAGAAAAAACAATAAAAGCCCCTACTGGGCAAGAGTAAAAGTTGAGTTTGCCTAGTTATTGGTTTAGTAACTTTGGTATACCACCCACCAATCAATATTGGGCAATTTCCAACTAATGCATCCCATCAGTGCAAGGATTTGCATTTGCACAATGGGACTTCCCCATATTCTTCCTGCCATGTTACCCTAAATCTGTCATAGGTGTTCCCCCAACTCTCTGGCACAGATTAGGGGAGGACGCAAGTGAGCAGAGAGAGAGAGAAGTTCTGTTGTACAAGTGTAAATCCTTGTACTGATGGGATGTACTTGTGTGGAGTGAGCAATGCAATTTATAAGACTAAGGCTTGTGTCTGATGTTCTGCTTCGAGTAAACTCATCGATATGAATGGACATGGCTAATTTAGGTGCATTCATTTCAGTTGAACTACTCTGAGTAGAACTTTATTGGACACAATCCAATAATAAAAAAGATAAATCACAATTGACAAAATATGGATTGAAAAGACTGTGAAAAATGAAAAGTACCAACTCTGTTGGGAAGGCATTCCATAACCAGGGTGCCAGCACTAAAAACGCTATCCCTCCAGAAGTCACTTATTGTACCTTATTTGGCAGTAAATCTAGTAGCAAGGAGCACAACCCTTTGGAAGCAAACAAGTTTGGCAGGATGGGCTGCTTTGTTCTTTCTCTTCATGGGACTGTCTGACTTACAGTAGTCATGCTCAGAGTAGATGCACTGAAATCAATGGGCTTAAATTAGTCTTGACTTAAATTAATTTATGGTAATGGGTGTGACATTATAGACACAGCTCCCATTCTGAGTATGATTTAGTATGATTTAATCACTTGCTGTTTATCCACTTAACATTGCTCTCAGCTTCTTATCTCTCTCTGAGAAAGAAAAAAGAGGCAACCTTTTCTCCCCAAGTTGGACATAGTGGTGGAATATTTTTTGACTGGATCAGTGGCAGGGAAGGAAAGGCTTAAGCAACCTAGCTTTGGCAGTCCACTGGACTCCATTCAACTAAATAGATGCACTAGCAGCAACCAACGCAATGGGACTTTCCTCATCTCCCCTGCCCACCCAAATCAGCTGGGGGGGGGTCAGGAGAACACCTAGAAGAGCACACAGAAAGATGAGAGGGGAGATAATTTCATCTGGCAAGAAGACATGCTTGTGTTGATGGAATGATTGCCTTGGTGTGACATTATGAATACAAAAGCAAGGGTAACAATTGCATGTATTTTATTTCAATCTAGTGCCTTTTCTATAATCCCAAAAGAACTGATGCACTTATGAAGCATGGAATACATTACTTTAATAAATCTATATGGAATATAGCTATTAATGATTTTACAAATGTGATTAAACAGGACCCAAGCATTGCAGAGGCAAGGTAACTGCAAATTATATATGAATTTAAGCAATTATAGTTGACTTCTAAATCCCTTATAACAGTGTCTGAGAAAATGATTATGCCCCGCATTCAGTGTCTGCCTGTGACCTCTTGTACATTGAGTGAAAGTATCTGTGCCCTACTTTCTGGGTATAAATATATAAGAGTGATGAGTGCCATTGTGTTACTTGTGTCTATCTGTTGGAGAGAGAGAGAGAGAGAGAGAGAGAGAGAGAGAGAGAGAGACAGAGACAGAGACTGAGACTGGATCTGATGACACAAGGAGTGCCAATGTCTTATGAAATCTGTCTGTGGTGGTGGGTCAATTGTGTTGTGCAGAGCTATCTCTGCTGTTGGTATATATGCCTCTTGAACCTTCATTTAACCTTCTTTGCATCAGAATGTTTGTAAGGTTCAGGATAGTAGTCTATGGAATATGTTAATTTATATAGCATTGTTAACACAATACGTACACTTTTTGTTTTGAGAGTCTGATCAAAATGCTTTGTCAAATTCGATGTTTATGTTTTTTAAGCTGCCCATTATCTTTCCTCGTCTCTTGCATTTCAGTTCTAAGCACAGTTACTTTAAGGCAATTCCCACTGTTATGAATGGAACTTATGGTACTTCCATATAAGCATACTTAGGATCACAGCCTTGACTTGTTTAAATCCAATTAAACACACTGGGACAAGTTTTGCATTCAGACAGAATTTATATAAATGCAGAATATTGTAAAGCTACTATGATGAGGAAAATATTGGTTTGATTTCTAGAACCTATCGAGGGAGAATATATATTAAACTAGAGCAGTATAAAAATGCAGCTGAAGATTTTGCTGTTGCAATTCACTTGAATCCTAATGATTGGATTGCATACTACCACAGAGGTTGTCTTTTGCGAACGCTGGATCCAAAACAAGCCCTGCAGGACTTGAGTGTTTCTGGTATAGTATACACTGCTTTTATTATAGATGCATGGTGTTTGTCTGTTTTTTTAAAGTTCAAAGTGTGAATTTATACATTTTTCTTTTTAAGAATATCAGATATCTATATCTCCTGCCTTTCTCCCTAATGGGACTCAAGGTGGCTTACAGCTAAAAATGAGAACTGCTGAAAACATAGAAAAAATAAAATTAAAAAAACCAATTAAACATTCATAGAACTAAAAGTATATACAAATTTTACATCTATATGTTGAAGATTTTTACTTTAAACACTGGAAAGCCCTTCCAGCATATGTATATGTATATATGTACAGTGGGTGGTACCTTGGTTCTCAAACTTAATCCGTTCTGGAAGTCCTTTCCAAAACCAAAGCGTTCCAAAACCAAGGCACGCTTTCCCATAGAAAGTAATGTAAAATGGATTAATCTGTTCCAGACTTTTAAAAACAACCCCTAAAACAGCACTTTAACATGACCATTGATCCATAAAATGAAAGCAATAAACAGTGTACTGCAGTCACACAATCAATCAATCAGTAGCTGAACTGGGCTCCACACAGTCACAAAAACAAAAACAAAAAAAGCCGCAAAAACAAAAACGCAAAATAAATAGCAAAACCAGACAGACCTCAGCGTAACACTCAAAACAGAAGTGTGGCACTCAAATTGGAGCATGTTTGGCTTCCGGAAAAAGTTCGCAAACCAGAACACTTACTTCCACGTTTGCAGTGTTTGGGTTCCAAGTTGTTTGAGTACCAAGGCGTTTGAGAACCAAGGTACCACTGTACTACTTATATTTTTATGTGTATCTATACAGTATATAGATACATAAAATGAACTGACATGGACCCTGCCATCATCATCTGAGTCCCTTCCTCACGTGTCTCTTCCACAAGCAGTCTGAAGGGTGGCAACATGAGAAACAGGCCCTTTCTGCAGTGCTTGTGGAATGCTCTCCCCAGGGAGGCTTACCTGGCGCCTTCATTGCATATCTTTAGGCACCAGGCGAAAACGTTTTTCTTCAACTGATTAACATTCTGTGGCTTTTAAAATGTTTTTGTTTGTAGGAGAGGTGTTATTGGTTTGTTTTTGTTTTATTATGTATTGGTATCTCTCTTTTATTTTTCTGTTGTGAACCGCCCTGGCATCTTTGGTGGTATACAAATTTAATAAATAATAATATTTAGCCCAGGAAGTATGACTGGCTCTCGCATTTGTTTGGACAAATTTTTCAATATTTCCATTGTCCTGCTCCCCTCCTTTATGATTAGAATCCCTTTCTCCTATCCCTCCATTATTAGAATATTTTCCCTCCTTGAAAAAAAGTTCACTCCTATTCACAATGAACACCTCAATTTCTTTGTGATGCGGTTGTAAGGGTTGTTTTATGATCTGATACAACCATACAACTTTTTCACAAGCTCTCATAGATATTTCAAGGTCATTAAATCTCTTGAAGCAATCATAGAGGTGCAGTCATGCACATTTGGTGATATTTTAAAACAAGCCCTTCAGTTCTACAAGGAGGGTGTGATTTGTGCCAGAGCAGTGAAGAGCAAACCAGAAGGAATTAACTAAAGGATGAAGTGCACACTGAGATAATATATAATTATTGCAAAGGCTATATTTCATGAAGGGCATATAGAAACAACTATATATACCTGGTTTCCTCATCCCTCCTCAGTTCTTCTCAATCACAAGTTTGAGAATCTTGCTGCTTTCCTTCACCGTGGGATCTTGTATTCAGAACTGAAACAGTGGTTACTGGCAATCTGTGATTTTGAAAGTGCACTCTCCTTGGACAGGTATGTTCTATTTGTTTGTTTGTTTGTTGCTTGCTGTATTATTATTATTATTATTATTATTATTATTATTATTATTATGGCATTCATGCCTGCTGATCAAATAAAATCAATTGACAAAACACATTAAAACCAGCTAATGTTTTTCAGAGCTAACCCTCTGGGCGCCATTTAAATTTTTTAGAGCCTGTGTATTTCTGCATTTGCAGTAAACCATGTTTTAGCTTGGCATGATATACAAACCAGTGCCCTGCATATGGAGGTGCAGAAATGCCAGTCCTTGACCTACGGAGAGGGCCATCATAAGCAAAATAGACTCTATACAGGTCCTAACTTTTATATTGTTTGGGTACAGAGTAATGTACACCACCACCTGCTTCCCAAATTAGTCAGATCCAATTAATGTTTTAAAAAACAACAGCTCCACTATCACCACCTTAAGGGATAATGGAACCATTTTGCTGAAGGAGGAAGGTATTAACTATCAAACTACTCAGACTAGGTAGTCTCCTATTGCTTGGCTGTATTACCCAAGAAGCTACACTTCTTATATCTTGTATTCCTTGCTCCTTTCCCCAAAGAAACATAACTAGTAGAGCTTGGGAATGAATCTAATATAGATTCTGATGCTAATGTGGCATCTGTATCAGAATGACACATTATTTTCATTAATTGTTTAATTAATTGTTTAGCTAACAAGTCAGTGTAGGCCACTGATAAATCCCACTTTGTGGATGGCCAGAAAGCAGAAGTTCTGTTGCATTGAGGTAAATTATGCCCTTAGTGCCCAGGTTGCCTACAAAGCAGGTTGTGTGATGCCATAACATGCTGTGGAAAGGAAATGTGTATTCCTCTCCTTGACACTCTGCCGTGCTTCTGCCCTCGCTATAAGAAGCAGCACGGAGATAGCAGGAGGGAACTCAAAACATTACTCTTGCTTTTGATATGTAGCGTCTAGGATGGAAACATGTTTTTCTTACTGGAAAGCAGACAGGCTTTAATTCAAGAAATAATATAGAATTCAATGTTGCATAATGCACAAACATGTTGAAAAATGTCATGCTCATAGCATTCTGTCTCTATTTTCAGGAGCCTTTCCGTAGCTTACATAAATATTGGACTGATTTTGATGTTATATATGGACCGTTATTTTGAATCTATTCGACAGTTCACTCAAGCCATTCAGCTGGATCCATTAGATATTAGACCATACATGTGCAGAGCCCAGGCACATCAAAGGGTATCTATCTATTCTTTACCTATGCTGTAGAATTTGTGTGATAGGTGCTCAATAGGTAACTAGCTGCTTTAAGATTTACATATAAAACAATACTGGGACAATGTGCAAGAAATGCAAAGACTTTCTCAGTGCAAACAACAGAAGTCCTGGTGTTTTCTTAGTCAGAACCATCTCTCTGAAGGCTTAATTTAGTTCTAAAAACTAATGAAGAGCATTTAGGGTCTACGGTGTTGAACATTCTGGCTTTGTTTTTCCCTTGATACATACATGTGCTAGTTAAAACTTCCCACTTGCTTAATTTTTTAAAAATTTCCCCATATATATTTGGGGGAGACAAAGGGGAGAACCCCTTCTCCTCCGGACAAAAAGTTTGGAGTCTTAACTCCTAGTATCAAAGGAGAAGCTTTTTTAAAAAATATAAATGTCCTCTTCAGAAAACCCAAATTAATGTATAGGTCCAGAATTTCTGAATGAATTCTGTATGTAAGTAAATGTTGGCCAGTTATACCAAGGTACTAAAAAACTGAAGAAATTTGGATTTGGAAATCTGGACATGCCCTATTATTTACATAAAAGGATTTCCTTCGGCTAGCAGGGACGGTATGATGGATTATGGCCCTTCCTTCTGGTCAAGGCAGAAATGAAAGCTGAGGAAGTTTCTTAACAATTAGTTGAAGTTTATTTAATATTAAAAGATATGAATTAAAAATGTTTTTAAAAGGAGGAGGTGGTCCTTGTATAGAACACATTGAATGAGATGGTGGTATCCTGAGACAAAGAATAATGGATGTTTGTCTGTTTTAAAATAACAGGTTCATGATCTAAAGAGTGCAATTAAAGATATAAACAGAGCCATTCATCTCCAGCCCAACTCACCCCACTTATGCTTAACAAGGTAAGATTGTTATCAGCTCCTTTTCTCATTTTGTTTCTTTCTTTCCTACTTTTATTGTCCACCTGTATTATCACTGTGTATCATTTAAGCCTTTGACGTGATGTTAAATGTGCTAGTACATTTAATGTTTCTTTTTTTAACTTAAAAAAACAGTCAGTTTTGAGGGAGTATTCTTAATCATTTTCCCCAACACCACACTCTGGAAAAAATTACCTCCCAAACTTGCTGTTTCCTTCCTTTCAGTGAACTAGTCTGGGTCATCACCAGGAATGTGGTTGGGATCCCATATATGTATGTATGTATGTATGTATGTATGTATGTATGTATGTATGTATAAATGAATGAATGAATAAATTAGTGTATTCATACATGTATAAATGCATTTATACATTAATGCCATGTCTAGTTTGACTCTTGGTGTCTGTTTAGGGACACTGAAGGTTACAAGTGGTGGCTTGGTATACTAGGTGAATATCAACCTTTGTTGAAAAATCACAGAAATTACACTGATGTGGGTTGAGGGTTGCACATATATACTGTGCTGCCTTCATGTTGCTAAGAAATAACATTGGTAGCAGAGTGCAGGTGCTAACCATTAACTGGCCTGGTAGCCACTGTGTTGCCCTCCAGATGCTGTTGGAGCCCAAGCCCTATGAACCCTAGCCAGCATGGAGTTGTAGGCCAGTAACATTTTGAGGACACCACATTGGCTATCCTTGGCCTAGGACCTAGTCCTTGTAAATTCCTTGCTTGGACTGTGAAGTCATCATGGAAAGTGGAGCACTGGATTCCATTCTGTCAGCCCAAGAGAAGCTTCTGCAATGGCTTCAGCTCTGAAGGAGATGGAGGACTGAACTCAACTTCTCTCCATTAGCCCTGAAGTTCATGCTTCATTGACTCATATTTGAGGGCAGCATACAACTCAGCTGCTTCTGCTATTTCTTCATAGGTCCTCACTATGATTTCAGATGTGTGGTCTACTAAAGTAGTTTGTATCCTTTTAAATTTAGTTTTTAGGTCCTTTAGTGCTGGATAAATATTATTATTTCATCAAGAATGCTACTCTAATTAAAGTGATCTTAATAGTTGAGATTCTTCAGTGCATAACTGAATAAATAAATAAATAAATAAATAAATAAATAGATTTTTAGGGCGTTATTTGACTAAATGAAATTTGCCTACATTAAAAACAAATTAGCTTGATTGTCAGAATCTGATGGAATATTTTACTTCTAGTATCAGCTCAAGAGATATTTGTCCAGGCTGTTATGTTACATATGTTTGGTCTATTGATTTGTACTTTTATCTGCTTTTTTTGGGACGCGGGTGGCGCTATGGTATAAACCACAGAGCCTAGGGCTTGCCGATCAGAAGGCCGGCGGTTCGAATCCCCACGGCAGGGTGAGCTCCCGTTGCTCAGTCCTTGCTCCTGCCAACTTAGCAGATCGAAAGCACGTCAAAGTGCAAGTAGATAAATAGGTACCACTCCGGCGGGAAGGTAAACGGCGTTTCCCTGTGCTGCTCTGTTTCACCAGAAGCGGCTTAGTCACGCTGCCTCCCTCGGCTAATAAAGTGAGATGAGCGACGCAACCCCAGAGTCGGCCACGACTGGACCTAATGGTCAGGGGTCCCATTACCTTTACCTGCTTCTTTTGGATATTTTAATATTTATTTATGTAACTTGCCCTTAGGGTCAATAAAGATAGAGAGTGGGATATAAATATTGTGAATTAGCACATTTTATTCCTAGTAGATATATTTTAGGTATTTTATTAGGGATGATGCAAAGATTGCTGAATGGTTTTCTTTTTTCCATATGTGCTGGTCTTAAGGCTTACTGGGAAATAATATATAATGAAATGAAAAGGATGTTTAAAATAACGTTTGAAAAAAATCAGAATCCTTTCTTCTGGGATTCATAGGGATAGAACTACCTAACTTGTATAGAAATTTATTTTTGTACATGGCTACAGCGGCAAGAATGTTACTTGCCCAAAAATGGGAAAAAGAAGTCCCAGCAAAGGAAGAATGGATACAAAAACTTATGGAATATGCAGAAATGGCAAAACTTATTGGAAGCATAAGAAATCAAGATAAAAAACTTTTTATAAAAGAATGGAAATGGTTTATTGAATATTTACACGTAAATTGTAAACAGATAAAAACACTGGCAGGATTATTGTAATAACCTGAAGCTATATAAGAGTATATATATATAAAGAAGATAAATAAATGAGTAGGTTAAGTTAATTTGGATATGCAGAAGATAGTAAAAATAAATTTAAGGAACCCGAACCGCACAAAAAGGGGGAAGGAAGTCAAGTTTTAAAAAGTTGAAATGAATTGTATATATCTGAAAAGTATAAATTTTTTAAAAAAAAAGGTTGCTGAATGTAGAGCCAATAAAGAGTTGATAATATTCTGTAATTTTTATTTACTCAAATATTTAAATCTTTGTTGTTATTCTATTGGTATTTGAAAACAAATAAATAGTTTCATAGAAATTCCAATAAATTAATGTATGTTAAAATACTTCATTTACAGAGGACAGTATTTACTAGAGATGCAGAATTATGATCTTGCAAGTTTCTGCATACACCAAGTTGCAGAAATGGGTCAAGGTACTGTCTTTTTTATGTTTTATCTTTCTGTGCACTGTGAAGCTATGGCCCATGTCCAAAGGATTACCGTATTTTTTGCACCATAACACTCACTTTTTTCCTCCTAAAAAGTAAGGGGAAATGTCTGTGCGTGTTATGGAGGGAATGCCTACGGGTGGCATGCCTACGGATTTTCCTCCTCTAAAAACTACATGCGTGTTATGGTCGGGTGCGTGTTATAGAGCGAAAAATACGGTACTTGAAGCATGCCCAGGAGACCTGGAACTTTTCTTGAACAGAAAACCCTCATACCCTATCACAGTTGTGTGTTTTTTGGTTGGAGGGGGGGTCCCCTCAAGTTCAAAATGGTTTGACATTTATTTTTTAAAATAAAAGTATTTTTATACCACCATTTCACAAAATATCAGGGCAATGTACAATGTTAAAACACAATGAATGCACCATTAAAACAACAAAAATGCAGATAATTGTTAAGGTGGCTAGCTAAATAAAAATTGAAAATTAAGTAGATGCGAAGCCTTGTTGGCATAAAATGGTATGATGGCTGATTAAGAAATATAAGCCCAAAGTCTCGTTGAGCATGCAGAACTAGTAATACGCTAATTGGGAACCACGGCTGTATTATGTTTTATATTTGGTTTCTGTACATCACTCTGGTATTCTCTGAATGCCGAGTGCTTTAACAGAAGTTTAATACGAGTCTTTGGCATTCTGAACATTTATATTAACATTGGCTATGAAGTTTGCCTGTCTCTTATGATATCTGTATTTATACATTGAAATGCACAATAATAAATAGGTTGGCCCAGAATGAAGTTGTCCTTCAATATTTTACAGGATCCCTTGAATGTTCGCTTGTTCAAGAAGCACTTGTTCAGTCATTTCGTCAGAATCACAACAAGGCCATTCTGTGTGCGCTTGCAGCCTCCGAAAACCAACCTGATTGTGCCATGTTTGTTCTACTTGGAAAAATCCAAATGAAAGCCAAAAAATATAAGGTTAAAGATATGCTCTTGTATTTCTGCGGTTTTGAAGGGAACTATTCTTGAAAGCTATAGGGAAAATGTGTGAAGCTGATAGAATTCTGCATGCGTTCTGGTGACTATTTGATTTCTTATTAAATCGCTATTCCTCCTTGCTGTTTTCTGCTGGGACACAGCATCCTGCTGGTTGTCCGTTCTTTTCTCAATGATTAACTCAATGGTTAATTTGTCAAGAGCTCATTTAATCTCACTGGCCTCTGTGCATGATCCCTATATTTTTATCTGTCTTGGACTTTAATCTGAACTAGAGAAAACTTCTTTTTAACCTCATCTCCCCTAGCCTTCCCCATACCCTTTTCCACCCTAAAGGTAAAGGTAAAAGGACCCCTGACCGTTAGGTCTAGTCACGGATGACTCTGGGGTTGCGGTGCTCATCTCGCTTCTGGCGGCTTCTGGCGAACGGAAGCAGCGCACGGAAACGCCGTTTACCTTCCCGCCAGAGCGGTACCTATTTATCTACTTGCACTTTGACGTGCTTTTGAACTGCTAGGTTGGCAGGAGCAGGGACCGAGCAACAGGAGCTCACCCTGTCGCAGGGATTCGAACTGCTGACCTTCTGATTGGCAAGCCCTAGGCTCTGTGGTTTAACCCACAGCACCACCCGCCTCCCTTCCACCCTATTTGGGGGTTAATGATGCCTCTCTAACTTTGGCTATGGCAGCAAGCCATGCTTCTCTGATATCTGGTGTTCTGTGAAGCCAAAGTAAACCCTCAAAAATGGAATCTTCCCATGTGCTACTTCAGGTGTCACCAGTACTTGGGAAGATTACATTTACCAGGGCCTACTTGATTAATATGTAGAAAAATAATGGCAATTACTATTTGGATTCAAGGTGCCAGATGAAAGCAGGCCAAGCTTTAGATCATTGCTTGCTGTGCAGAAGTAAAAATGGATTTTTATTTTAACTGGGCAGCCTAGTCCATGACACATGACAATTGGCTGTAACTAAATCAGTCTTTATGGCTATGTATTCAACTCATTAAGTTTGTATTTCTGTCCAGCTTTCATTACTGGGATAACCTTAGATCCTCTTTCCTTGGTGCCAAAAAAAGAGCTGTATTACATGGTCTTCTTTGCCGCAGTACATACAGTATTTAAGAATGTGGCAAACCTATGGATGTCTACTCAGAAGTAACTAATGATTTCAATAGAACTTACTCCCAAGTAAGTGTGCATAGAATTGTAAACATATGTGTAGAATCTATAGGGTTGGGTATTTACTTTGTTTTTTAAAAAAACAAAGTAAATATATCTGCGGTGGAAAAAAGATGGAGGCCACTTTGTTATTCAAAAGGGTGACTGATTCACCATTGAGCAAACTGAGCAGCACAATCACTCTCAAGACTGGGATTGCAAACATCAGTTAACTATATTTTACACTTACTTTTTCTTACAGGATGCTGTAGCCAGTTTTAAACAAGCATTGAAGCGGATGATGGATACTGCTGCTTCAAGATCTACACCTAGTACATTTGAAGCTGCAGAAATATATTTTTTTATGGGCCAGTGCTATATGGAGCAAGTCTCCTTATTAGAGGTACATATTTCTTAAGTGTTATGGCATTTTGGTTTTAAACATTATACACAAAAGTTTTGATTGTGGAGTTGAAATGAGTTAAAGACTTGAGCGTTGGGATACTCTTCAATGGTTTGTTGAAAGTCCAAAACTGTGTTAAATTTTGCTTAGGCATGTCAGACAAAGTAATTTGAAGGGAAGGGGATTGTTGTTGTTTAGTTGTTTAGTCGTGTCCGATGCTTTGTGACCCCATGGACCAGAGCACGCCAGGCACTTCTGTCTTCCACTGCCTCCCGCAGTTTGGTCAAACTCATACTGGTAGCTTCGAGAACACTGTCCAACCATCTCGTCCTCTGTCGTCCCCTTCTCCTTGTGCCCTCCATCTTTCCCAACATCAGGGTCTTTTCCAGGGAGTCTTCTCTTCTCATGAGGTGGCCAAAGTATTGGAGCCTCACCTGGGGGCTACTCCAATTGGGCAGTAGCACTTCAGTCACACCTCTTAGGATACTGCCAACCTAGGCACAGAGACTAAGGGCAAGATTTAGCTACCCCGTTCTGCGAGGAGAAGCCAATGTAAGGACTCCCTTTGGCACAACAGAGCTTTCCTTCCTCTCCTCTCCCCTGTGCACCTTCCTCAGATCTGCTTTGGAGGGTCAGCAGATCTCCCAGAACAATGTGTGAGGGTAGGAGAGGGAAGATCATTCTCCTTAGCACCATGTTGAATTCCTGGAATATATTTAATCAACCAGCCAAGCTATTGATGGGTTGCAATTATACTTCTATTGCAATATTGTTTTTAGCTATTATCAGCTTAGTATATGTATAGGCAGGGGATTCATTTTTATAATAAATAAATTAATAACAATAGTACATCATCTGGTAAAGCAACAAATGTTTAGGATTACAGGATTATCAATTTGCCACTGTTCTTCTCCCATGCTGGCACGCTTGAACTTCTTATGCTTGAAGACAGGAATGCAATTGTGTCTCAGGAACTTCTAAGCAGCCTGTTCCCAGAAGAAACCCCAGTGAAGTTCCTGCCTTTTGTTTCTGGCAATAGCTTAGCAATTCTTTCTGCATTTCTTTGTTACTCAGGTTTGTACTTTTCTCTGTTTTCTGCTCTGTGTGCTCAGGATCCTTTTATTCATTCTCTCAATTATTTCTCTGTATTTTTCTGTCTCTTGTAGCTAGTTTTGTGTGTCTAATCTTTGTGGCAAGTGGAATCTTCCCTTGGCTGTTCCAGTGTCACAAGCTTAATTAATTCTCTGGTTGTCTACATTTTTTTTATTCCTTTTGCTAGTTTGTGTAATTGATATTAATAGATTCTGTGTTCAGTTGGTTCTTAAATTCCTTCAAATTTCTTCAATAATTGTCTACGATTCATTCCCCTTTGTGATTGTCATAATTGATTATTTTAATTAATTCCCCTCTGTGATTTGCCATGATTAATAATACCCTGCAGTGATTTTCTGTCTTGAACCCCATGGTTCCATTGGGATTAGACATGGATTGGCAAGTTCAGACTGATGAGGATGAGGCAGAAGCAGAAGGGGTGTGTGAATAATAGGAACTGGGGATGGAGGTTCTCCCATTTCCTATCCATCCTGCAGAACAGAGAGCCTTATTGGGGACTGAAGAGGGCATTAACAACCCACAGGAGATATCTGAGCTGAAGGGGGCAGTGGCTGAACAGGAGCCGGAATGGGAGGGCAAAACCTTACTGTCTCTATGAGAAGAATTTCTGGTATTTGAACCATCACCTCCTTCTTTTTCATTGGCACTGCATTTTCATAGCACAATTGTTGGGATGAGTGCTGAAGAATACAATTAAGTGTCTCTGTTCCCTCAATATGTTATGTCCCCCCACCCCCTTGATATACTACAGTATAGAAAATTACTTTAAATGTTTTATATGAATAAGAGAGTTCAAAACAAAATACTGATCACTTCCACTATGCCCCTTGTGAAAGCCTGCACTGGGTACAGCAGGACATGGTTCACTTTGATCAATTTTACTAACTTCTCTAAAAAACATAGAGCATATATTTTGATCAAGAAGTCTTGTCAAGAGTAACCCACCCACCCTCTTTGTGGCCACTCACCTCATACCATAAGAAGAAGGTTTGTCAAGTGATTTCCTTAAATTGGATTTAAAATACTTTATATGTCCATAATATTAATTTAATATTAATTTAATATTAATTAATTAATTAATTAAATGCAGTAAACAAAATGGCCAAATTGGATAGATTTGATTAATTAGATTTTCTATTCCTCTTTCCATTAAAACGAATCTCAAACAAGCTCACAGACAATAAATAACAATAACATAATAATACATCCCAGGTACGACATAAGTCATATTATATAAATTAACAAATAATCAGTAAAACAATAACAATATATATAGCACTGTTAGCAAACCAGCAACTAAAAACGAATCTAAGCATCACAGTTACAGCATAGTCAAATTGGGTCAATATGAAAAAATAGGCAGTAAATTGTCTTGTCTGGGATAGATAATAACAATTAGAAGTCTTAGTAAGACATTTAACTTCTGTTTTGTTAATATGTGGTTTTGTTAATATTTGGTAATATCTCAAAAATGGTCCTATTTACTGCCTCATATAACAACAGATACTGTCTGGGCCTCTTGAAGAGTGTTGTTAATACCTATTTTCAGAATGTGAGGCCTATTTAAACATTGGAATTTGTCTCTCCATAACTGGTATCATTTGCCTAATTTCATGCAGTACAAAGTCCTAAAGCTGTAAACGTTTTATATTCTTGACAATATATTCTAGACAAAGGGCAATATTTAGTAATACTAACTTTATTGTATTTTTAGGCCTGTGACGCTTTTACTTCTGCTGTCAAGCTATATCCACGTTATGCAGATGCATACTATCAGCGAGGGCTTTGCAGAATGCAGCTCCATCAACCTAAGTGCATATTAGATTTTAACAAAACACTTGCTGTTCAACCAGACCATTTTCAGGTAATGCTGAAAATTTGATTTTTGGAGACACTAAAATAGAGCTTATCTTATCTCAATGTTCTACATTTAGCAATAAAAATAAGATAAAGGTAAAGGGACTCCTGACCATTAGGTCCAGTCGTGGCCGACTCTGAGGTTGCGGCGCTCATCTTGCTGTATTGGCCGAGGGAGCCGGCGTACAGCTTCCGGGTCACGTGGCCAGCATGACTAAGCTGCTTCTGGTGAACCAGAGCAGCGCACAGAAACGCTGTTTACCTTCCCGCCGGAGCAGTACCTATTTATCTATTTGCACTTTGACGTGCTTTCGAACTGCTAGGTTGGCAGGAGCAGGGACTGAGCAACGGGAGCTTACCCTGTTGTGGGGATTTGAACTGCCGACCTTCTGATTGGCAACTCCTAGGCTCTGTGGTTTAACCCACAGCGCCACCCGCGTCCTTGAGCAATAAAAATAGATTGCAAATCCCTGGAAAAGTTGATTCTAGTTCGTCTTCATTAAATTTACTTTGTGGTATACCAGGGCCAATGGTGTGGGCTGAATTTTCAGTCCTGCTCATTTAGCCACACCCCTACCTATCCAAACACATACATCTCTGTGTAGGCATTCTAACTATATAGTAAGAAGCATTCATTAGCATGCAAGCAGTTTTCTAGAGGCCTCTGTTACATTCCTATTTAACAACTCTTGCCAGGTATTCATGCAAAAGGGGGTCCTTCTGCAGAGTGAGGCCTTCTGGACAAGGTAACCAGAATATTGCCTAAACTGCTGCTGTAGTTTGCCACTGGAACCCAAAATGCTGTTTTAAATTTAGAAATTTTAAAGTTATTTGTAACCCAGGCCATCTCACCCAGAGGACTTCACTCTGAAGATCCCCCCTTGGCTCTTTCTCAGAACAAGGTGTGGAAGAACTTTTAGGAAAAGAAAAGAAAACAAAGAAACAAATAAAGCGAGGTAACACAAGGAGCAGGAATGAGGAGATGGCAGGGTGAAAGAGGAAGATGTTTGCTTCACTAGCACCAGACTGAGCAGCAGCAGAATTACTAGCCATCTCAGGCAGCATAATGTCTGGTACTGGGCCTGTTGGTGTTTGTTTCCTTCTAAAATGTGTTTGTTTTCTTCTGTAATGCTTTTGTAAAGGCATATTTAAGCCGTGCTGCTTACTATGGATGCAAAGGAAGATTCTCCAAGGGAATAATGAATTGCAATGAAGCCCTCAGAATTCAGCCTACAAGCGTGAGAGCCTATCTTTATAGAGGAGCACTGAAGTTTTATAACAGGGTAAAAACGTTGTCTTACTTTTTTGTGATGAAGTATGTTGCCCTTTGCAGGTAAAGGTGTTTGGAGTACACTGCTCCTCATTTTAAAGAAGAATAAAATCTTATGATTAACACACCAATGTAGTAATCAGGCTTAACTGAACATATTTTTGAAATATAGGGTGGGATTCAATGTCAATAGAAGCCCAGTTTTCCCTTGCACAACAAGTCCCCACCCCTGCTGCTTGTTCCCCTGAAATTGGTTCATTTTTTTTGGGGGGGGGGAATCCCCAAAACAGTGCACAGGGGCAGGAGGAGAGGGAGATTGTTCCTTTGCCAAGCCAAAATGCTTGCTCTGACATAACAATCACATGAGTACAATGTTGAATTCCTCCCATAGTTTAATAATAATTGCCACTTGTAAGAAATAGCACACTTTCACACTTTTCATTTTCATATAGTTAAAAATAATTATAACTATAGTTATAACTATAACATTGGTAACTGTTTTAGGGAGACAGTATGAGCTAATATAGGTGAGGTAATACTTTAAAAGAAAAGAGCCCTGGGAAGCTTATAAACTTCTGCCCCTTTCATCCGTCCAATCCCTGAAAATCTCAGGGTGCTTTTTCCAAAAGAATTGCCTTGCTGGATCAGACAAAAATCTGCTTTGATTCAAACAGGAGACACATGCCGCTACAAGCAGGCAATAGGTGATGGTCTTTCTCTGTTTCCAGCATCAGGTAACATATATGTATTCTGCCTTTGAATATCAAGCTTCCCTTTACAAGCTTGATTAATAGGCTTGGTTAGATCTGTTCTGTCTCATATCTATTTTTCTATCTATTTTTAAAGCCCTATAACCTGCTGGCCATCGCTATCTCTTATGGTGGTGAAGTCCATAAATTAATTATGCCTTGTGTGAAGAAATGTTGTCCTTAATCTCCTGCCAGGTAACTTCACCGAATGACCACTTGTATTATGAAAAATACAAGTCACCTTCATAATTTTATAAACTTCCAAATTTCAACAGATATCAATAGAAAACCTGCCAACACAGGATTACATATAGAGGAATGTGTAGCGATATTCATTTATACAGATTATTTGATGATTTTAGGTAATATGACTAATGCCATGTCATTTTTTTCCTACAGACTTACAAACATGCCGTTGAAGATTTAAGTAAAGCTATAGACCTAGACAATGGTTGCATTTTGGCATATTACAATAGAGCACTTTCTTACCACTGCTTGAAGGACAGCAAAAATGTATGTATCTTTTTAAAAGAGCAGTTACATAATACTTTTCAATTGCTTTACCTCTATTTCTGAATCTGAATGTCCTGCTTTTATTTTTAATTATCATGCCTTTTTCCAATTTATGACATTTGTTCACTTACTGTGTTTACTAACTTCAGTCTAGAGTTTTGTGTACGTTGTAGCATTTGCATTGAGTTCTTATTCCCATTCACTTTAGGTGGAAGGGGAGCTTCACACTGTGTTACTTTGTTGGTAACTTTCCCCAACATGGCATCAGCCTCAGATAGCATAGTCAATGCTCAGAGATTATGGGAGTTACTTACTACAACAGATGAAGGCCACCAAGTTGGGGGAAGGCTATTCTATGATTTCATGAATTTATAGCATCACGTTGACAGACCCTTGCACACCTTAAGAACCCACAGTGATGTAAATAGATGACTGCAAAAGCACATATAATATGGCAAATGACAAGTAGTTGTTCTGCCTTTCTGTGTTGATTTTAGCTTTGTTGTTGTCATGATGCCAATATTTGACAGCAAAAAGTGCCGTTTGCTTTTTCTTCCATTTTCAGTATTTATATCCCAAGCCTATTAGTGTATGAATATTATAACCTGTGATGTGGGATGTAAATTTTTCCAAAATGTAAAATTTCCAATGTTTTGCTTTTCCATGGAAATCTTTCTGTTTCATAAGTTTATTAGTTAAATGAATGGATGCCAGTTGCAAATACAATATTAGGCAAGCTTAGAGGTTTCAAAGTTTTGGGACTTGTTTCCTAAATATGCACACTGAAAAATTTCCTATGCACAAATTACCCTAAATATGCTAATTCACATAGGAAATTCCCCCCACAAAATCCACACCACTGGCCTTAACTGTTTCCCTATCTTTGTACCCCATATGAGGAATACTTTGGTGGTTAGTTCATAAAAGATTTGCTGAATGTGCAAATTCAGTGAAAGAAAAAAAACCCTGCATTTTAAAAAAACTTATTTAAATGCTATATTTTTCTTAATTTGCTGTATTTTTTCTTAACTTTATCAGACATTCTATGAAAACCAATAAAAATGACTTAACCAATAAAACGTAATCAGACACATGTAACTACCACAGTTAAAGACCGATTTACTAAGATGACCAGAGGTAGTACAAAATCAATAGTCCTGTGATTAAGCAGATGGTGCAATTGGGAAATTCCAAGGTCCATGATATCTTGTAGTTTTGATGATAAATTGACTTTCAAGAGTCGCTCAAGGCACTCCTGTCAGCTACAGTGCCATGGTTAAGGTCCTTTTCTTTCCCCAAATCACCAAGTCGGGAAGAATGAATTGCTTTTAGCTATGCCAAATTTATTCTTAATCTATTTCTCCCTTGTATTCCATTACAGCAAACTTTATAGTCACCATAGTTCACGAAACTAAGGCTAAAACAAAACATTGAAAATTAAGTATTTTCTCTTAACTTTGCTGAAACTTGGAAAATTGTACATTTAATTATTCGTTAAACACCCTAGTAAAGTTATATAGTATAAGCCACATTTCTCAAGCCTTTATTCCAGGAATGGGGAACCTCTGACCCTTCAGAATTTGTTGGCTCCCATCAGCCACAGACCGCATGGCTAATGGTCAGGGAGGGTTGGAGTGGTAGCTCACTCCGTACCATCTGGAGGGCCACAGGCTTCTCAGCCCTGCTTTATTTCTTTGAAAAGCAAACAGGTAATTATTCAGATGGGGAGATTAGAATGTCTTTATACAGGATAATGAGATTCCATATTTTGCACTATTTACCAGTTACTGTGTGTATTTTTACAGGCTTTGAAAGATTATGGGATTGTTCTTCTTCTTGAGCCCAGCAAGGACATTGTTCTGAAAGTGTTGATCAACCGTGCCTTACTCTATGTAGATTTGAACCAACATGCTAATGCACTAGAGGTACAGACCTAACTTAGTCATGTCCAGTTACTTTCAGAAGGTCTATTCTGAATACAGCCTAGTTGCTTAGGCACTCAAGAGGGTGGTGACCAGTCAGCTTCAGATATTCTTGGTGACTGCTGTTTATCTAGATTCACTTCATTCTGTCTTTAGGCCCCAGTTTGGCTCTGGTCTCCCTGATGGACGACGACTTTCTGTAGTGAGAGAGTGCAACCCTGTTGATTCTCCTAGATCTGCATTTTATTGGAATGACTTTATGTACTGAGGGTGGTAGGCACAGTGGTGTGATGGTTCCAGTCCTAACCAAAGGGCCGATTCCAGAGGGTGGGAAGTGTGTGGCTTCTACTCAGCCCCATGTAAATTGGTTCGTGGGGTCGCACAGGATTCTATTTTGTCCCCCCAATGCTACATCTATATGGAGCTGCTGGGTGACGTGATTTGGGTGTCATCAATATGCAGATGACACCCAGCTCTGTTTCTTCATGTTATCTGAGTCAACTGAAGATGTGCAGTTTCTTGTACATCTGGTGTCTGGCTGCTGTGGTTGGCTAGATGAGGTCTAGTAACTGGAAAATGAATCTGGACTGAAAATGCTCTGGTTAGATGTTTCCAATATCAGGGACCTGGGTGGATGACTTGTTCTTGATGGGAATGCATGTCTGGACTGATGTTATTCTAATAACAGTCTAAAACCTGGCTGTTTACAAGGATGTTTGGGGGCTGTGACTGATTCTATGCTAAGTTAGTTGCTTTATATCTGGTCTATGTGCCATGTTTTAATTGCTGTTAATTGTTACTTATTGAAGACTTACTGTTCCCTGCACTGAGATCTTTGGATTAATGATGGGATATACATACTTAAAATGAAATCTAAAAACTTTCTTTTTTCTCAGAAAGTGCTGGTTTCCACTCACAGCTGTGGGTATGAGCAATGTGCTAGCATTATAGGCACTTATTGGATGATGCCTGTGACGTCAGTGCTGGGTGCATCACAAATATTTTCTTTCTCTGTTTTTAGGACTTTGCAGAAGTAGCACTGAGTAAGCCAAAAGATGGTAAACTACTTCAAAATATTGGACACTGCTGTCATAGGTAATAATACCGAACAGTAGGAATTTAGAATAAATATTTTGATGTCATGATTTACAATAGAGTTGGCAAAGCAGAAGTTGAGGAACTTTTCAGTTGCAATGGATGGTTTCCGGAGCAAGAGGTTGAATGGTTTTCTTGTGCGCTTTTAGTTCTTAGGCCCTGTAGCTCTGCTCTTTCCCACAGGCTTTTCACCTAGGGCCAGATCAGTGTGGAATCCTTTGAGCATGCTGGCTGGGCAGTGGCAGCAGTGCAAAAATTACTGGAGGCTGTCCCCCCACCATTGCCTTTTCTCCAGGGCTGGTCCAACCAGAGTGGGGATGCTCTAGTCTGCGCTGCAGTTCAGGAAGGGCACAGAAAGTGTGTGAAAAGAGAAGCTATTCTTCAACCCCTCTTCCACTCTGGATAGGCTGCAAAGGGGAGACAGAGATTTGGAGCTTGTTTCCTCAGAGGGCTCCCCACCTGTACAGAAAGTTTAGTTAATTAAAAGGAACAGCAATCAGGAAGCACCTTCCATTTCAGGTTGGACTGTATAGTATAGGAGGAAACTTAGCCCTTCATGCTTAGCTTGCCCCACCAAGTCTCAGAAAAGCTTCCCATAGAAGACGAAGGAGATCAGTCAGATGGTGGTGGGTGGTAACAGCCTGAACAGCACATAGATCAGATTTTAAAGTCAAAGTTCTAATCTGCCCCTGTATCCAGAACAGGATATTTACAATAAGAAAAATGCTTCTGAACAAGTTCACATGATCAGCACAATATGTGACTCATGCTTGAAAAAGGAATAGAGATGGTGAAATAAATACTATAAACCATGACAAAATAAGCCATGTGAGAATGCATTATACAAAAATAAGAGGGATGTTTTGGCTACAAATTATATTTATGGTCCTGGTTTCTGCACCATTGCTTGTTCACTCATTGTAAAGTATATAATATCAAATGTTGCTAATAAAACACTTAATTTCAAATGTATATTGATTTTCAGACTTCAGAAATACGAAGAAGCTGTGCAGTCATTTTCAAAGGTTATTAAAATAGATCCATTTTCTCTGGATGGCTATATTGGACGAGGAAATGCATATCTGGAATATGGTCATGAGAAAGGTACTAGACAAGCCCAGAAAGATTTCGCAAGAGCAATACATCTGAATCCATTGTGCATAAAGGCCAGACTTTGTGCAGGATATAGTTTGCAGGTAATGTGTTGGTAACTGTGTCTTTATAATATTCGACTGCACTCAGCAACCTTAAACTTCTTCTGACAATTTAGGGCGTCCACTTAAAATACATAATGAACATTAAAGGTTTAAACACTTTTCTTAAGGATAAAATAACCAGCACATATAAGTGCGATTGTAGGTCAATTATTTCCATTTCTCATACCTAGATTAAATCTATTTTTAACCAGTAAGAAGAACTGATGCCCTCTGATTTATGTAGGACCTGTGCCTATCGTACTCAGCACTCTTAACTGTTGGAGATCAATACTAGAAAGCAGTACTATTTTCCTATGAAATTCATGGGGAAAAGAAGCAGAGTAGGAGCTGTTTTCCACAGTTCCCATAGTGCAGCCTGTAACTTCCCATACTTCTCAGCTTTATCCTGCTGGCAATGTCATGAGGTGTACCACTCTGTATATGGATCGCCTTTTGTGTGAGGTCAGGACATGTCTCCATTTAAAATGTGTGTATACCTTAAACCCTTTTGCCTAATAAATAACCTGTCATATCAGGAAGTAGAAAAATTGGTTTCTTACACGGAAATGAGAGACAGAGAGTATATGGGCTTAAGGCAGGAAATTTACAACTATGATCCCTAAAAATAAACCATGCTAAAGTCCAGACTAGCACCCTTTGTCACAGCAATGGCAAAGTGGTTAAGGAGAAAGATACTGGCAGACTCATAGGTATGAGACATTACTATAGAAGATCGGCCCTACTGAGATAGTGGCACTGCAATTAAAACATGACTATTTCAGTAAGTGTCCAAAATATGAGGCGGAGCTTCTACATATAGCCTTGGATCTAGAGATTCTGTGCACGGCACTTGGCTCATGGGGTACTCCTGCTGACAGAAGCGGGGGGAGCAGTTTTCACTAATTCTTCCTGCCACCCCCTATGCTCCTTGGAAATATGCTCTGAGCTACATAGCCCTCCAGAAAGGTGTAAGTGGGTGCTGCAGTGGGAAGGCAGGATTGGAGAAAATACCTCCATCCCCGCTTTCCACCAGTTGGGGTCTCTGCTGGATCAAAGATCCTCCTGTGAATGGAAGAAACCTTTCCACAATGGAAGAAAAATTATGGATGCAAGCTAGTGGAAATGTTGACGTGTTAGTCCTAAAATGAAACTTTGCTGGGAAACTCTTGCACAACACACCGGTCAACGGATTGGAATAGTTCTGCATTAACTGAGATATGAAAAAGGAAATTACAAATTACCTTTTCTTTGCATTTCATATAGCTCACTGTATTGCTATTGTGGTTTGTCATAAAGCAGCTCTCTACACATTGTTTTGAAATAATACTGATTTAATTTAGAAACTAGCTTTACAGCCTTTGGGCAGTTTTGTCGATATACTTCCAACAAACACCTACATGGCAAGTAGTGTTTTCACTCTTCACAAGCTCCTGTAACAGCTTCACATGCTTCTTTGTAATATGCATAGAACTGCACAGTTGGTGAACAGTTCTAAAACTGGCCCCCAACCAGTAGGTAGGGCAATACAGAGCAGTGGGGTTTTGGTGCATCAGCGTAAAGTGGGGCTGGTTTGGTATCCGACAGGTACCAATGTAGCTCAGCTCCTCTGTTGGGACATCTTTTTTCAGTGTTCCACACTGGCTGCTAGCAGAAGAGATATTGCCAGGAGTGCATTTGCCCACATGTTTGTTGCAAGATCAACACAAAGGGAGATTGGAGTACGCTATCCAGAAGGAGGTTGGCACCAACAGAGTGATGTTGTTTGGCATCACTTAGCAGGTGATGTTTGCATCACACTGCAGGTGATGGCCAGGAAAGGCTGGCAGAGCTCCAGACTGGTGCTGAGACATTTGGATTTCTGTGCCCATGACATTTGCAGGTTTTCACTTTCTCCAATATATAATGGATAATGAGCCTGAGAACAATACAGGTTTGGTTTTACTGGATAAAATCAAACTATTTAGAATTGTAACATGTATTTTACTTCATTAAAATCTGATTATAAGACGACAATTCAAGGTTCATTTTCTGGACTTTTTTTACTGATTATCTACTGGTTCAGGATGATGGAAAATGTAGTCCAAAATATCTTGAGAGGACCAGTTTGATGTTGTTTGTTCTAGGCACATTTTTAAAGAGTTGGGAGGTTTGTTTTTTTTACTATGTCTGATTTTGTTACTAGTTAAGTTAAATTATTGTAGGCTCTTGGAAAGTTTCAGAAAGCTTGGTCCCAGTTTTCAGCAGTTCTTTATATCGATCCCAAGTGTCACATTGCTTATGATGGGCGAGCTGTAGTCTCTCTTCAGATGGGCGATACCTTTGCTGCCTTTCAAGATACAAATGCTGCACTCAAGGTAAATATTTGATCTGTTACTGATCATTTGCGGTGTCCTTCCTTGCTTGTAATTTATACCCTTCATGTAAACTCTGTCTTTCCACAGTATCTCTAATTTGCTTATAATTTGCTCCTTATCTTTGACAGTTACTCATATGCACTCAGCCTTTCACATGCTAGCATACAAGACATGTATGTGATGGTTTGCGTGTCCCGATTTCCCCAGCTTCTCAGGGCAATTCTGCAACATTCTTTTTACTTCTCATGTGTGAGAGAGTTGACTCCTCTCTCTTAAGTTAGTTTTCTTAAGTGCAGCTGCCACAGCATTTCATAGTGCCCATTTCCATTTCATGCTGTAAAAGGCAAGAGGGGCAGAGAGAGTGGAGGAGGAGGGCTTCAGGGATATCATAGTTGCCAGGGAGATTGAGGGTCTTGGTGAAGGAGAGTGTCCATCTTTAGGAAGAGGGAAACATTCCCTTAGAAGGGATCCATTTCTTGGGGGAGAAATATCTATCCTCTTGTGCCAAAGATACTTCTCTGGTGGGTGGATGGATCGCAGCAGTGGGTGATATATGATTTTTAAGAATATAGATAATTGTGGACAGTGCTTTTTTCTGGGAGGACGCAGGGGTATGCATACCCCTAAACATCTTGTGAATCTAAGTTTGGCCTCATTGAGGGGCAGTATTTCAAGATGCGTAGGAAAATGAGAGTACCCCTAAACATTTTTTTAAAGAAAAAAGCACTGATTGTGGATGTGGTGGGCATGCAGACCACAGGGTGAATTGCCTGCATGGCATGAAGGTTGCACAGATGTTGCCAGTTGTCTAGATAGCATGGTAGATAGTGCTGGGGGAAGAGTCAGTGGTCACGGTGCATGTAGGCACCAATGACATGGGGAAATATTATGCCCATCATGGCTATTAGCCATTTCAGCAAGTGTACTCTGTGCATGGGTGGGTTTCCAAGTTTAGTTTGCACTTCTAAATTCATTTTCATGCGTATATCTACTCTGCTGCTGTGTATAAACATCTCCACTTTTAGATCATAATTTGAAGGTAACTGTCAAGATATTACTGTCTATTTCTAACAACTATGTCCTTTATGAGTTCTATTCCTACAATTTTATTTATGCTGGCTATATTTCAGGTAACTACAAGTGCAGAGCTGCTTACTAATCGAGGTGTCATTAACCAGTTTATGGGATATTTAAACTGTGCCATGAAAGATTATCAGCAAGCTATTTCTGTTGACCCCAGCTATGCTTTGGCATATTTCAATGCAGCAAATATCTACTTTCACAACAGGCAGTTTTCACAGGTCTGTATTTGATTCTGTGCACGCTAATTTTCCTGAACTCTTTTCCTTGGAATGGTTTGCTTGCATGATTTCAGTTAGTAGAAGATTTTTTTAGCACAATCCTTAAAAAGCATTTTCGTCTTAAAGCTCAAGGATGGGTGACTCACATCCTGATTTTCCAGACTGACTGGAAAGGTCATTCTGTACAAGTTTTGGGGTGGACGCAGAAGGGAGAACTATGCTAGAGTCTAATGCACTTCCCCCATACTGCAGTACTGTGGGGATACTGGGCAGTTGCTTGCCCTACAGCAGTGCTCTGTCTACTGATCTGTCAACAACACCAATAGCAACAGCAAGCGTAGGAGGAACTAGCAAATGCAAGGCTGCAGGATCCTGTATCTGCTTGGATGTGTTCATACCACGCACTGGGATTTATATAGGATTATTACACAGTACTTAGGGATGCAGGTGGTGCTGTGGTCTAAACCACAGAGCCTAGGGCTTGCCGATTGGAAGGTCGGTGGTTCAACTCCCCACGATGGAATGAGCTCCCGTTGTTCGGTCCCAGCTCCTTCCCACCTAGGAGTTCGAAAGCACATCAAAGTGCAAGTAGATAAATAGGTACCGCTCCAGCGGGAAGGTAAACGGTGTTTCCGTGTGCTGCTCTGGTTCACCAGAAATGGCATACTCATGCTGGCCACATCACCCAGAAGCTGTCTGCAGACAAACGCCGGCTCTCTCGGCCTATAGAGCAAGATGAGTGCCGCAACCCCAGAGTTGTTCGCAACTGGACCTTACAGTCAGGGGTACCTTTACCTTTTTATTACACAGTATTTAAAATTTTGCATGCCCCAAATAGCTGTTTTTGTGACAAAAAGGCCAATTAGCGCCTTTCAAGTTAGAAATGACAGCTGATAATGGTACTCTAATGTATAACTTTGTAATAAAGCATGGGACAAATAGAATGCTAGTCATCAGAAAGTCTTATGAAATGTTCTTTATTTTAAATTTCTGAAAAATCATGAGAATTTGAGCAAACTTTTGATCTGCTGAGTAACATAGTAACCAAATATATCAGAATGCATTGTAGATAGCAATGCATTTTTTGCAAGCATTATTGTCAGGGAGCTGCCATTGGAGCCAAGGGTGGCGCTGAGGCTCCCTAATGATGATGCTGGAGAGGGAACCAGCAAAGGGAGAGAGGACGCTTCCACTGGGGAAGGAGATAGATGTGACACCAGGGAGAAAGGGGAGTCCGAGGGAGCTGCGGAGAGAAGGCTCCAGGACTCTTCCAGTGGAACCAGCGGGGAGAGCACAGGACCTCCTCTGGGGACGCCCACTCTGCGCAGAGAAGGGAGGCGACGATTGGGTGTGAAAGAACTTTTATGTTGGAAGAAATTCAGGAAACGCCCACTGACGGATTCTTCCAGTGATTGAGACTGTCATGGTGTACTGACTGTCCAGCCTGGGGGGAAAGTTTTGTCCAAACTACTCAGCTCGGAGCAGTTTGCGCTTTACGCACAAGCAACCCCATACCCCATTATAATTATTGTAGGGCCAACCCTGTTGTTAAGCAATGTTTATGTATTATATAATCCCCATGCAAAGGGGAAGGCAGTCTTTAGAAGGAAAGGCAGCCCTTTCCAGCATTCATACGGTCTACTGCTTACCACCATTGCTACTGTTGACTTTCCTTCTTCTCCAAAAAGGCAATTTGTGCACGTCAGCATTGATATAGCTGAAGCAGGTGAAACTGATAGTCCTTTCCTCTATGTGTTTTTCTGGAAGCCCAGAAAAGTTCACTGCTGAAAAGGAATAATTATTATTTTTTGTCATCAAAAGTACTGCCAATGGATTATTTGTTTGTTTCTTGAATTTATTAATTGCTTCACATTTAAGCAGTTTTGAAGTGATATACTGCAAAAACCTTTTACAAAATAACCACATGTGAAATAATTTTAAGAACATATCAAAAGCAATACAGTGGTACCTTGGGTTAAGAACTTAATTCGTTCTGGAGGTCTGTTCTTAACCTGAAGCACCACTTTAGCTAATGGGGCCTCCTGCTGCCACTGCGCCACCGCTGCACAATTTCTGTTCTCATCCTGAAGCAAAGTTCTTAACCCAAGGTAATATTTCTGGGTTAGCGGAGTCTGTAACCTGAAGCGTATGTAACCCGAGGTACCACTGTATAAAATACAGTTCTGTTATTGGCAGTAGTCATGGCTCGGATCAAACAGACTATTCCTTCGCCCCAGGTGAAGCAATAGGACTGCAGTCAGTTCACACCTGATACTACTATTCTGCAGCTGTAGTGGAAGTTTAAAGTGTAGGGGTCTATGTTTTCTGGGGTATAGTTTCTGTTTCTTAGTATGATACACATTTTTGTGTTTTATATTGTAAACCTACCTGTGATCTTTGGATGAAGGGCAGTATAGAAATTTAATAAACAACAACAACAAAGTTTTGCAGTAAATCAACAACAACAAAAATGGGATGGCAGAGAAAACAACAAAATACAATTGTTTGGAATAATGTTTGTCTGAATGAATGAGCAAATTGTTCAATTACTGGAGAAAACAGCTAGACTGGAATACAACCAGGCTTCCCTAAAACAAAATTCTTCATTCATTTCTCATGTTGTTGTTAGTGATTTAGTAAAACAAAAGTAATAAGCAATTTCAAAATGCATATACATTTTATTTATTTTTTTAGGCAAATAACTATTACTCCAAGGCACTGATGCTTGATCCAACAAATGAATCTGCATTCCTAAATCGAGCTATTACAAATACGCTGTTAAAGAAATTTGAAGAAGCAAAAGCAGATTTTGAGCAGGCAATTTGCCTTTCTCCTTTCTCGGCAGCAATATATTTTAACAAGGCGAATCTCTACAGTACATTGCAGGAATATGAGCAAGCTGAGGAAGCCATTTCAAAAGGTAAAAATGCTCAGAGATAGAGAGAGAGAGAGAGAGCGCTACTGTAGTTTATGTACCTGCCTCTTCTTTTAAAAAGGCATTGCAAAGCTTCAAAATGGTCTGTTAAATGATCTCTCTGATCCCAATGGTCAGAACTATGCAGCCCCAAAAATGCTGCATGAAGTAGAGAGTGTAAGCTTTCAATCTAGATGTGTCTGGACAATCATGCATAGTTGGTCAACAGTATGAGACTTGAATTGTGTTTGGAGGTGGGCAAACTGCTTTTTAGTGTCTCCTCTTTCTTCTTGTGATGTCACTCTGGACCCAGGTAGGTTTAGCTCCCCCTAGTGCTTTTTTCCAGCTCTGATCCTGGAAGGGACCCCAAGGTACATTCCTGCCTTTCACTTGAGGCAGCAGCAAAAGAAATTACCTGCATTTAGAACCTATGAGACAGATTGAATATCAAAATAGATTAAATTAATATTTTGACTATCTTGTCTGGACTTGTTTCTGAGTAGGAAGACGATTGCACAATAAACTCTCTATATCCAAATTAAGCAAGCACTTTCAGATGAATATTAGCATATCATTCTTATTTACTCTGAGAAATCGCTAATAACAATGCTAACTTCTTACAGCACTGTCAATTCAGCCGTATGATTCCCTGATGTTTAAACTCAGAGCTGATATTCGTGGCAAGATGGGTTTAATGAAAGAAGCTATTGCTGATTACAAGAAAGCTATCAGCATCCAGGAGCTTATCAGTGGGTGAAAATATATTTTTGGTGTAGAGTAACATGATCGATCGCCTGTGTTAGTTGCTTTTCCAGTTTATGTTGAATACCATTTATCTTTTGTTACTGTATATACTGTTTATACTAATGTATTGGTTGCAAATTATCTTAAATTTTAACTGTGAATGTCTCTACATATTTTATTTACGTAACTGAATAGGAAAGATTAAATGAAAAGGACAATGAAAACAATCACTTGACTATAGTAAAGAAAAAAGCAGTTGACTTATTAGAGAAATGTAAATGATAACATCTTTGTTTCTCCATTTTTAAGGACTAGATTTGCTGAAACGTCTTTAGCTGATTTCCCCCCTCATTTAATCAATATGTGAATACTCTAATATGGATAAAGGCGAATACAAATAAACAGCTATAATAAAATGGTGGTTTGTTGTTATCCTCATGTATTCTAATACAGCAAATACTGACTACCCTTAATGCCCATTCAGAAGGGGGAAAAACTCAGAGCGCAGTGCACAGAACATTCCAGTAAGAGCCATTAGAGGAGTTTAAAGGCTGAGAAAGCCCATTCTTCAGAGCAGTTGTGTCAGCATATAGGGTGATGTGTTGGTGTGTTGCATCCCACAGTGTACAAGTATGGTCCCTGTGCTCCTGACTCTTCAAGGACATTGCAAAAGCAGACACATCTATCCCCAAAGTCCCATGTGCTCAACCAGTCCATGGTAGGATAGGGCAAATGGGTGGATATGGAAGGAGAGTTGGCACTGCATCTGATCCTCTTCAAACTGTACTATTTATTTGTTCAGTTGTTTCTTTAAATCATTTCTATACCACTTCACATTCCCAAAGGAATCTCCAAATTTTGTTTTTAAAAGCTGTGCAAGAAAAACAACCACCAAGAAACTTCCTTTTTGCCAGCCTCCTCCACTGTCTGTTACAAAGAACAGGGGCAGATAATAGTTTTGCCCCCAATAGTTAGCCATATCTGAGTTTTATATATAAGGTATAAAAATCTGTCGTGTGAAGCTGATAACAAAACATTAGTTCATTTCTTTAGTTATATCTTGTAGGAATTTTAGAAGTGTATGTCAAGAAGATCATTTGCTTTCATAACATGCAAACAATCTCCCACCTCGGTTTCTCTCAGGGTCATTCACTTATCTTTCTTCCATTTTCTTTCTGGCTGTTGGCCTTCCCTTGTCATGTTTGTGCCACATTCTGTATGGATTTTATTCTCATTCCTTTCTTTTGTTTCTTGCACAATATTCTCGTAAAACTAATCTAAACAGATGGGTTTGGGGTGTCGTGGAAAATCAATTTTGGAGGTTATGGGTTGTAGTCAATGTAGCGCAAAGTCACGAGCTCTCTCAGCACAAGGGATATTCTTTTCTCAATGGAACATTCTTCCTCCCCCATACACCTTCTAAATCTGTTCTGAGGGTTCCCCCAACCACCAGAGCAGATTGTGGGACAGAATGGGGCATGCACAGAGGTAGGGGAAATCCCATTTTAGTAGCACTAATTGCTAGCACAATTATTTTGTTGAATACTACCTTATGTACTGAAGAGGTACAGGGTATATAAAAGCATCAACACATGAATAAGAATGCAAGGCAGAAATACTTCTATATCTGATGCCCACACATGAATGCCACTGCTTATAAAGTCAAAGTGGCACCTATACACAGGATGGTGGTATCAGCTAGCTCAGGAGAACCACATTTTTTTGCAGAAGTACAAAAGATCTGGCAAGTGAAAAGCCTAAAGGGGTGAAGAAACCTCTCAAACAGCCCATGGGGGCTTTTGGGGGGGGGCTGCCCTCACTTGCTAACTTTTGGCTCCTCAACAGGAGTGGATGGGAGGGAGAATGCAATGGAGTATTGTGAGGGAGGGCATGGCTGACTGGAACAGGGTGGGCTGCTCCACTGCAACATTGTGTTGCAGGTCCTCTTATTAAAACAGTTTAAATACACTTAGGTAATTGCTTTGTGAATTTTTCATATGGAACCTGTTTATACACTGACATGTCTCTCCCCTCCTGCTTTCAGAAGTTAGAGTATCTCTGTAACTCGTGGATTGCTTCTTCACCCCTCCATAGATCTTAAGAATTTAGCTTCATGAGGGGACTTGGAGCTCTCAGAACACCCAGGAAGCTGCAGTAATACTTGAGTTCTTCATATACATACATATACATACATACATATGCTCATACATAAGGCCCAGTGGGTGCAATGGAACTTACTCCTAGATAAGCGTGCATAGGACTTCAGTATAAAACAGTTAAACTTGGTTAGATTTATAAAGGATAGCAGTTTTGTTCTAAAATGGAAATCCACGCCTCCTTTAATCTTGTTAAGAAACAAGTATTTAGTGAATTAGCTGGAGACAAAGCAAGCTGTTAATTAGAATTTTGGAAAGCTCAAACATTAATGTGATTAGCATATCAATTAGGAAATAAGGTTATCTTGGGGGCTGAAAAACATAAGAAATTCTCAAGGGGTACAGAGTGGTATTATGTGGGTTTTAGGTCTTTCTAAAATGAGTGCTGAAATAAATGTGACTGCATATATATTTATGAGAAAACAAAATGCTTGTACTCTTCTGTTCCCTTACTTCACTTTTGTTCCTAATGATCAGTACACAGTTCCCAAAGAAAAGGCTTTACACTGTCCGTTTCCTGAGAACCACGTCAGCATTGTTGGTTTCTATTCTGCTGGGTTACCTTTGACCACTGGCCCCACATACCCCTCAGAAAGAAGGGCAGGGCCCAGAAGCACCCCCAAGCTCCTCACCTGAGCACAAAAAGGCACCACAACTCATTTGTATACCCTCCAACATGGTGTGTGGGAAAACTGGAATATCATCTTCTGGGGCCACACTCCTGCACAAGTCTCGTGACCTGCGTGAGATTGTGGCTCCTCAAAAGTGCTTTTTTCAGGCTTGGTGCTCCAAAAAGCACATTTAGGGGCACCATGTAAGATCACTGCTTTGAAAAAACACTTTGGGGGGACAGCGCCCTCAAAATACATGCTTTGGGGCACTGCTCAAGATCACAGTCCTGAAAAAGTGTTTTTTTCGGGGTGAGATCACGTCTCAGTATCTCGTAAGAGCATGGCACCCAAAATCGCCACCATGCTGTTGTGGAGGAAAATGGGATGTCCCCCTTTTTCCAGGACAGTTGCATTGGTTTATATTACTGTATTTCGAGGGTTTCCAAATCGGATAACATTTGCAGAAGCAGGATCATTAGGTTGTTGGGTCATTAGATCAGAACAAGCAGCATTCATCTAAGCTGTCTCCTGATGCAGGAACGTTCTCCAGCAATGGGCAGAGATTCTTAGTTGGGCAGCCACTCTCAATGGGATTGCTCTAAATCTCTCAGAAGTCACTCTACACTTGTTAGCTGGATGTTCATGTGGCTGTGTACATTAAAATACATCTAGGATTCTGGAAGGGGGAAGGTCAGGTGCCCTGCCTGGTGGGGACTGATGAACATAGCTACATCTTTGGTAAAGGTAAAGGGACCCCTGACCATTAGGTCCAGTTGTGACCAACTCTGGGGTTGTGGCACTCATCTCGCTTTATTGGCCAAGGGAGCCGGCGTACAGCTTCTGGGTCATGTGGCCAGCATGACTAAGCCACTTCTGGTGAACCAGAGCAGCGCACGGAAACACCGTTTACCTTCCCGCCAGAGCGGTACCTATTTATCTACTTGCACTTTGACGTGCTTTCGAACTGCTAGGTTGGCAGGAGCAGGGACCGAGCAACGGGAGCTCACCCTGTTGCGGGGATTCAAACCGCCGACCTTCTGATCAGCAAGTCCCAAGCTCTGTGGTTTAACCCACAGCGCCACCCGCGTCCCTACATCTTTGGAGTATGCTTCAAAAAGAGGATTTGGAGGGATGCAAATGAAAGTTGGTATTCTAACATGCTGGGTTGAATTCAATTAAGTCATTGCAGAAGCAGAACAACTTATGCTTGCACAACAGAAATTCCTCTCCTGCCCTTGTGCACCTCTACAAACACATCCACATCCTCCAGAGAGTTGGGAGACTCCCAAAATAGATTTGAGGGGTGCATGGGATGTGTGGAGGGGGTGGGGAGAAGAGGGAGGGGTATTTCTGTTCCATTATCAGAAGTTGTTCCTCTTAGGCAATGCCTTAGTTGAATACAACCTGCAGTTTCTACATATTAGCACGGTCAGAATCCAGTTTCACCTTTAGATGCAAATTGTGAGACTAATGAACCCAAAGAATGATTACATTTTCTTCTGCTCATTCTTTTATGTCCCTGTCCCATAGGGTTTCCAGGTACCAGAGGAATAAGGTGTTTGTGTTCAAAGACAATTTCTTTTCATTAAGCTTGTGGCATTATGGGATAACTTTCTCAGTATGAATGACAATTTGGAGGCAAGCTCTAATTAGAAAGAAATAAGGCCCCCAGTCTCTTAATTACAAACCACCATAAATAGTCCTTTGGGCATTACTAATTCAGGGAAGTCTCAAACGCTGTCTCGGAGGCACATTCAATTATGCAGTTACTGCTTAGTAGTATGGAGCTGAATAAACTTTTAAGGACTTAAGAGCCATGCAGTGAAAAATTATGCAGAACTGCAACAATGAGATCATTGGGTGGAATCTAATTGTTCTGTTCCACAGACGGAAGGGCTTTTCATGCAGCCAACACCTCTGCTAATGCAAGTGGGGTTGATCTTTGCTGATCCCCCCCACCCATAGCTGCTGAGAAATCTGTTCTGAAGGGTTGGAGGACCTTCTAGAACAGTTGGGAAGGACAAATTGCCTCCTTTCTTCCACTAGTGGAAGCTTCCATTAGGCAATAGACTCTTTTATGAATGGAAGGACTCTCCCCTTTGCTTAAAGGCATGACTGGATGCAAACTTTCTGTTTATGTATAACACAAATAGCAAATATCATGCATAGAACTGATTGGGTTTTGACCTCAAGGTCCAGACCTATTCCAGCAGAATTAATTAATTAATTAATTAATTAATTAATTAAAGGCATACCTACTGGATGTCTTGCTAATTATCTGTGGCCTTGCCTATTTATTTAGGATAACTAAAATCCTACCTAGCACAAACTGCATTTCCATGACACCATGCATAGAACTGATATCATTACTTGCACTGGATATATTTTATCCCTGTGCCCTCTTTGGACATACCAGCAAAGTGAGGAGAAGGATGATTTGAAAGGAACAGTGTACCAGTTGTTTAATATTATTGTCTTAGGCTAAATCCTCCCTTTAAATCAGACTTATTTTGTGAATACCAGAAACAGGAGATTTTCTGCAGTGGCCTTTCAATTCTTAATAATAATAATAATAATAATAATAATAATAATAATAATAATTTTTAATTATTATTTTTTAATATCCCACCCATCTTGCTGGGTTTCCCCAACCTCTCTGAGCAGCATACAACATATATAAAAACAACAACAAAACATCAAACATTAAAAAACAATATCCTATATAGGCACCAAACAAACTAATAAATCAATAGAAACCAATAATAACAACAAGAATAAACAGTTTACAGTCTTCCCTTCACCTCAAGGTCTCAGGGTGGGTTACAACAATTAAAAAACAATATTAAAAGCAGTTTAAAACAACTGAAAATTACAGAACAAGGTGGGTTCTAAAAAACATGTATCAGGTATCAGAAGTCAAGGCAAAGAGGTGTGTCTTCAGCATTAGGTGATATCAGTATAACGCAGGTGCCAGGCACACCTCTGTGAGATTGCACTTCCACAACTTAGGGACACCCACAGAGAATGCTCTTTCCTGGGCCAACCTCCCCCCCCCCCAAAGCTTTTCCAACTATCTGAACAGCCACTACATACTTCAATACCATTATGCCCCAAAACCCCTTAGCCCCCAATCTTAAAACCCAAAAGATTATGCCTGAGAATCCTAGTGCTCATACAAAAGCAGAATAGCTTCTTATGCTACTCCTAGGGAGCATATTCAGGGTGTGTGTACATGTGCTTGTTCTATTAATGTGCTCTAAAAGACCTATATTATAATGTAATATTTCTTTGCCTATGAAGATGTTCACTAGGTGTCCCCATAGGATCATGACTCGCTTGATGTGCTTTTAGGGGGACAGGTGTTTTTTTTAAATTGTTTCCTCACACTGTTTCTCTGGAATTAATATCATTTTCTCACTCATTTGTTATTACAGAGAACATTGTAGCCAATTCCAGTGTTGTTGTTTTTTGTGCATTCTTCTGTATTTTAAGAAACTTGGTTTGTTTTGATTTTTCAGGCTTTCAATGCAGTTATAGCAGCTGACTGTCTAGTAAAGGCTGTTACCAAGGGGGCTTTTTGTGGATTCCAGCTCTTCAAATTGTGTTTCCTGTTAATTTAGCTCAGAGCACCTCTATACTGGCCCTTTAGTTAGTTATTTCTTGGTCCCTGCGGGCAGTTCTTTGCACACTTACTTCCTCTTTGTAGCCAGAGCAATTTCTGGTTCAGTTGTTTTGTTTTGCTCTTTTACTGCGGCACCTATCAATTCAGCATCAGCATAAATCACAACGGACTGGTTTTATAATGGTCATAATTTCCTATTTCAGTGTCTCACAAGTCACTCATAGTAATAGGCAGCTTATTGTTTGAACCAACACAGAATCACATTGGAGGGGATTGTGTGCCTTTTAATGTGGTCCTTAGGGGCATTGTTCAATCCGCGCTCTTAACTCTGCAGGCTCTTACATGCTTTACGCGCTGAGATGCTTGGAGCACATCAATTTGCTTAACAGGATTACAAGCAGATGGAATTATGCGTCCACATAACAAAAACAAACCTCTTATTTTTTCCTATCGCATTTTAGAGGCCCCCATATGCAATTATTCTCCAATTTCATACTTCTGTTTATATATTTCTACATTCCTTGCAGAAGTTCTTTTTTTCTTTTCAAATCCTTTTTAGTACGAGCAAAATAATTCAGGACTATGAGGATTAAATCATGACGGCACACAGTTAAACAAGAGGTTTCCTATCCATGACAACCTTTGTGAACCCAAAGAGCGTGAGCTTATTTCAGCTGAAAGAATAGGAAGGAGGAATGTTGAGGAATCACTGTATAATCGCTTCCACTTCCGAGTGGAGGCAGGTTGCGGTCTCACCGCCAGGCCCACCCCTACCTCAGCGTTGGGGCAAGACAAAGTCCCGTGTCACACGGAGGGGCCCCGGCCACACCATACAGAGAGCGGCCAATCGGGCGGCTCGGGGGGGGGCATGGCCAGAGCAATGCTGAGTTGCCCCTTTCAGTTTCGTGCTGCACTGAGACATTGTTAGTGGGTGGTTCCCTAGACCGGATGGGTGGGAGAACACTTGCTCTTGATGGGGTTACACTTCCTCTGAAGGAGCAGGTTCCTAGCTTGGGGGTATTCCTGGATCCTTTGCTGTCACTCAAGGCTCAGGTGGCCTCAGTAGCCCAGAGTGCCTTCCATCAGCTTCAGCTGGTGGCCCAGTTAACGCTCCTATCTGGACAGGGATAGCCTAACTACTATTGTCTATGCTCTGGCAACCTCAAGGTTAGATTATTGCAATGCGTTATATGTAGGGCTGCCACTGAAGACAGTTTGGAAACTTCAACTAGTGCAGAATTCAGTGGCCAGGTTGCTCACCGGAGCAAGATGGTTTGAGCATATTACACCATTCCTGGTCTGACTGCACTGGCTACCAATTAGTTTCCGGGCCCAATTCAAAGTGCTGGTTTTGAGCGATAAAGCTTTAAAAGGCTCAAGACCACAATACCTCAAGGACCACCTTTTCCATATGAACCTACCCAGATCCTGTGATCATCTTCTGAGGCCCTTCTTCGTGTGCTTCCTTGAGAGGTCCAGAGGGTGGCAACACGAAAACAGGCCTTCTCTGGAGTGGCTCCCTGTCTGCGGAATGCTCTCCCCAGGGAAGTTCGCCTGGCCCCTTCATATACCTTTAGACACCAGGCAAAAAGGTTCCTTAGAGAGCCAGTGTGGTGTAGTGGTTAAGAGCGGTGGACTCGTAATCTGGAGAACCGGGTTCGAGTCTCTGCTCCTCCACATGCAGCTGCTGGGTGACCTTGGGCCAGCCACACTTCTTGGAAGTCTCTCAGCCCCACTCACCTCACAGAGTGTTTGTTGTGGGGGAGGAAGGGAAAGGAGAATGTTAGCCGCTTTGAGACTCCTTAAAGGGAGTGAAAGGCGGGATATCAAATCCAAACTCTTCTTCTTCTTCTTCTTCTTCTTCTTCTTCCTTTTTAACCAGGCCTTTGGTTGATTTGATTGACATCCTATGCCCTTTTAAAATGTGGGGTTTTTTTTTTAGGCAGGGGGGTTATTGGGTTCTTGTTTTTATTTTGATTATAAATTTTGTGGTTTTATATATTGATTTTGTTCTGTGAAATGCTCTGAGACCTCTGGGTATAGGGCCATATATAAATCCAATAAATAATAAATAATAATAATTAATAATAAGGCTTTGCAGGACCAGTGCCATATACTGCCCAGGAGGACTCCCCTGAGTGAGTGCTTGAGGGCCCTGCTCTTGCCACTTACCATCCGGCCTGGGGCGGGGCCTGACAGGCCTCACTAGGACTGCTTGCTACTTGCTGCCTGCTGCCCAGGAGGACTCCCCTGAGTGAGTGCCTGAGGGCCCTGCTCCTTCCTGCCACTTACCATCTGGCCCAGGGCGGGGCCTGACAGGCCTCACTAGGACAGTGTTACTTCAGGAGGGGCACAGAGTGTTTTTAAAATGTTTTAAAAAAATTTCTTTTGGATTTTTTGTATGTGGGGGGTGGGGGTGGGATGGAAGTTTGGTTGGGTTTGGGGAATTATTTTTTTATTTTGATGTTCTTGTAATTTTTACATTTTTTTGTTTGTATTGTTTTATTGGTTTTGTTTGTTTGTATAAGTTGTTATTTTGTTCTTAGGGGGAGGGGTCAGGGCTGCCGGGGAGTGGGCCCCAGCCCACAAAATGGCTGGGGCATGTTCCACAGGGGGGAGTGCACTGGGACAACCGATCTCAGTGATCACGGGTAGGAGGAGGAGTTACGCTAAGACCAGACCATGTCATTACAGAGGAGGCAGGTTTAGTCGTTGTCTGAGGACTATTCCTGCCTCCGGGTCTGGTCCTGACCGGATGGATACTAGAATCAGCAAGGGATACCCACATGAACTGAAGGTGCTGCTGTGCAATGCCAGGTCAATGATTCATAAGACCACTGCCATCCATGACTTGATCATGGATGGAGGACTTGACCTGGCATGTGTTACAGAGACTTGGTTGGAAGCAGATGGGCCTGTCCTTGCCGCTGCTTGCCCACCAGGTTTCTCTTACGCACAGCAACCCAGGTCATGTGGGCGGGGAGGGGGGGTTGCAGTGATTTTTAGGAAGTCATTAGTCTGCACCAGGCGTCCTATTGGGAAGACCCAGTTTTCTGAGTGCATGTTCTGGAAGTTGGGCAATAGGGGCAGTACAGGATTCCTATTGGTGTACCGACCTCCCCGCTGCACCAAGGATTCCCTGCCCGAGCTGCTGCAGGTCATGGCGGATATGCTCCTGGAGACACCTAGCTTGGTTGTCCTGGGGGATTTTAACATCCATGCCGACACGACCTTACAAGGGGCCGCTCGGGACTTCGTGGAAAGCATGGCCTCCATGGGGCTGTCCCTGAATAAGTCTGGCCCAACTCATAGCCACGGACATGCCTTAGACTTGGTGTTTACCTCTACGGATGCTGGTGATCTGACATTAACTAAAAGCGAAACAAAAGAAGTGCCATGGTCAGATCACTTCCTGGTGCAACTGGACTTCTCCGCAACCCTTCCCCTCCGCAGGGAGGTGGGACCGATTCGGATGGTCCGCCCCCGCCACTTAATGGATCCAATTGGCTTCCAGAGAGTGGTAGGGGATGCTTTATCCCAAGTTGATGGCCTTTCAGCTGATTCCCTGGTGGCCCGCTGGAATGCGGAGTTAACCAGGGCTATTGACTGTCTGGCTCCGAAGCGCCCTCTCCGATTGCATGGAGCCCGGACAGCCCCATGGTTTTCCCCAGAGCTGAGGGTGATGAAACAATCGTTGAGACGGCTAGAGCGCCGGTGGCGGAAAACTCATTCTGAATCAGACCGGACACGTCGAGCCTACCAAGTGGCAATGGCGACGGCGAAGAGGGCCTTCTTCACCGCCTCCATTGCATCTGCAGAAAACAGCAGCAGGAGACTTTTTCAGGTGGTTCGCAATCTATCAGAACCACCTGTACCACCGGGGCCTGGTAGGGACCCCAAGATCTCCTGCAATGCTTTTGCAAAGTTTTTTGCAGATAAAATTGCTCAGATTCAGAAGGAGGTAGACTCCACCGTGGGAGCAGGGCCAGGGCGGGAGAGTGCTAGAGTTCTGTCTGGTCCTGTTACATGGGATCAATTCCAATCTGTTACCTCCGAGGATGTGGACAGGCTGCTTGGACGAGTGAAACCGACCACCTGTCTCTTTGATCCTTGCCCATCCTGGCTGATAAAAGCGAGCCGGGAAGGGCTGGGCGATGGGATCTGCGGGGTGGTGAATGCTTCCCTCTGTGAGGGAGCCTTCCCAGACCCGCTGAAAGAGGCGGTCATTAAACCGCTTCTTAAAAAAACATCTTTAGACCCGGCCAATTTGGCCAACTATCGCCCAGTCTCAAATCTGCCATTCTTGGGCAAGGTGATTGAGCGGGTGGTTGCTGAACAACTCCAAGCACGCCTGGAGGAAACGGACCATTTGGATCCCTTCCAATCGGGATTCAGGCCTCACCATGGGACTGAAACTGCCTTGGTCGCGCTGGTTGATGATCTCCGGCGGGCTAGGGACAAAGGTGAGAGCTGTTTCCTAGTTCTGCTGGATCTCTCAGCGGCCTTTGACACCATCGACCATAACATCCTTCTGGACCGTCTAGAGGGGCTGGGAGCTGGGGGCACTGTTATACAGTGGTTCCGCTCCTTCCTCCTGGGCCGTGTCCAGAAGGTGGTGGTGGGGGGTGAGTGTTCAGACCCCTGGGCTCTCACTTGTGGGGTGCCTCAGGGTTCTGTCCTCTCCCCCATGCTTTTTAATATCTATATGAAGCCGCTGGGAGAGATCATCAGGGGGTTTGGACTGGGTGTTCATCAGTATGCAGATGACACCCAGCTCTACCTCTCCTTTAAATCAGAACCAGTGAAGGCGGTGAAGGTCCTGTGTGAGTGCCTGGAGGCGGTTGGAGGTTGGATGGCGGCTAACAGATTGAGGTTGAATCCTGACAAGACAGAAGTACTGTTTTTGGGGGACAGGAGGCGGGCAGGTGTGGAGGATTCCCTGGTCCTGAATGGGGTAACTGTGCCCCTGAAGGACCAGGTGCGCAGCCTGGGAGTCATTTTGGACTCACAGCTGTCCATGGAGGCGCAGATTAACTCTGTGTCCAGGGCAGCTGTCTACCAGCTCCACCTGGTACGCAGGCTAAGACCCTACCTCCCCGCGGACTGTCTCGCCAGAGTGGTGCATGCTCTAGTTATCTCACACTTGGACTACTGCAATGCGCTCTACGTGGGGCTACCTTTGAAGGTGACCCGGAAACTGCAATTAATCCAGAATGCGGCAGCTAGACTGGTGACTGGGAGTGGCCGCCGGGACCACATAACACCAGTTCTGAGAGATCTGCATTGGCTCCCAGTACGTTTCCGAGCACGATTCAAAGTGTTGGTGCTGACCTTTAAAGCCCTAAACGGCCTCGGTCCTGTATACCTGAAGGAGCGTCTCCACCCCCATCGTTCAGCCCGGACACTGAGATCCAGCGCCGAGGGCCTTCTGGCGGTTCCCTCATTGCGAGAAGTGAGGCTACAGGAAACCAGACAGAGGGCCTTCTCGGTAGTGGCGCCCGCCCTGTGGAACGCCCTCCCATCAGATGTCAAAGAGATAAAGAATTACCTGACGTTCAGAAGACATCTTAAG
This sequence comes from Podarcis erhardii, assembly GCF_964252035.2. Classification (NCBI taxonomy): domain Eukaryota; kingdom Metazoa; phylum Chordata; class Lepidosauria; order Squamata; family Lacertidae; genus Podarcis; species Podarcis erhardii. The sequence goes on along the minus strand of NC_138497.1, from coordinate 33,156,234 downwards.
GCAGCCCTGTTCAGGGATGTTTTTAATATGTAATGCTGTATTGTTTTTAATACTGATTGGGAGCCGCCCAGAGTGGCTGGGGAAACTCAGCCAGATGGGCGGGGTATAAATAATAAATTATTATTATAATTATTATTATTATACGCACCATACATTTAAAACACTATGATACCACTTTAAACAGTCATGGCTTCCAGCCAATAATTATGGGAGCTGTGGCTGGTTAAGAGCGAAAGCATCCCTTGCAACCTGATTGGCTTGTTCGATCAGGCCTTACCTGTCAGGTCAGCATGGCTGGAAGCAGAGGTGCCAGGCCAGAGGACAAATGGGTGAAGCCCCCTCCCTTAAGTGGCTGGTAGTTAGAAGGACAAAAGACAAAGGTGAGAGTTAGAAGCTAGAAGCAGGTTGCAAGCAGAAGCCTGTAAGGGAGAACCATGCTTGATTTCTGCTTGAATCCAAGACTGTGGCTATGGAAGAAGCAATAACTTATTGAGGTATTAATGCTGTGAGCCCCCACTCCCCAACATAGGCTCAGGTTGTATATATGTGTAAATAATCCATATATCATAAAGACACCACAGTCTCCGCTGCCTCTCATTCCGAGGAAACCAAACCCAGGGTAAGTGCCTGGAACCCCTGAATCTTGCACTGCTTGGATATTGGGGTGGTGTGCACCAGTATGTAGTCCTTTTGTTATTAGTGAGGGAAGCAGTGAAGGGCAAATTTTCTTTAAGTTAAGGCTGTGTCTCCAACTGAGAAAGTAGGTTCAAGCCAAATTGGTTGTCCTAACAATAAGTTACTCCACCAACATACTCTGGACTGGAAACAGAACATGTTATGTAGTGAAGTTTCACCCTGGGCCAGCAGGGGGATACTGTATATAGTTTTCACTCAGGTCTGTCGATAGTTTTCACTCAGGTCCGCGTCAGTTATTTTAGGCGGGAACTCTGGGCTGTTGTTGCTACAATGTTGACTGCCGGCTGCCTATAAAAGCAGGCCGGCTGAGCTGTTTGCAGTCAGTTCTATTCCAGCTTATGAAATAAAGAGCTACTTGGAGAAATCGCTGTGTCGTCTGCTATGTCAACCCACAACTTAACAGAACATTTCTTAAGTGCTTTAAATATGTGTATAAAGAACAGTAAGTCTTTGATCGTTATTCAATTTGACAGTAAATGTAAAAGGCAGAACAAAATGGAACAGGCTAGAAAAGTAATTTTCACATCAAGATGGTTGCAGAACAGACTAGGATGTGCTAGACACCTCTGTGAAAGCATTTTAGTGTTGAGAACCACACATTAAAACACTTTTGTGAACCCATTGTCAGCCAGAAAATACTTTCAACAATAAAAACAGCTCAGTTGGTCCATTTCTGAGACATCTGAAATGATAAAACAAAGCGGCATTTCATATAGGACTAGAGAGGAATAATAAGGTGCTGCATCAAACACAGGCCAATTTAGTTATGTGATCTGATTGCAGGTGGCAAGTTTATTTCCCCACAGTGCCCTGGAGCAATGTGACATCAGGGTCATTCTGGGAAATTAAAATGGCTGCTTGCCACTGCTGCCACCAGGTAAGCCCAAGGCTTGGAAGCCAGCGCTAGTGGGCCCTGTTGGGGCTTGGGGGCCCTGCCAGCTGCCTAAACAAGCTCTCCCAAATGTGAGCATGTGAATGGAGAGTAAGGGCAGTGGAGAACTGGATGGTTAGTGCTTTCATGTCAGCTCATAGGAAACCTGCTAAAAAGCAGAGGACATTCAGTACTTTGTGTGACAGGAGCAGCTTGAAAGTTCCATTTTCTTGATGGAAAATGACCAAAGCATAAAAGTGCTACAAAAGACGTCCTTGTTCTCGTTCGGGTTGGACCTGAAGTTTAGAAATATATGTTTGTAACCTCCACAGCTGCTGCAGCAGCATTTCCTGCTTTTTGACTGGCCAAAGCGAACAACATCTGGAAACAGAGGTGCCAACTTGAATAAACTATTGTGGGGGCCCAGGTAAGCCCTGTCCCGCAAAACCAATCACATGATGCAATGCACACACACCATTTGAATGTGAATGCCCATCAACTGGGGGGGGGGCAGCACGCTCAAAAATTTAATTGTGGGGACCAAAGCCCCCACAGCTCCTGGTAGATGGCTCCTATGTTTGGAAATATGTAAGCAGTCTAGAAAGCTTTCTGTTATGAGGCGGCATACAAAGTTTGTTAATAAATAAATACACAGACTGATGAAATCCACTTGTACCACAACTCATATCTGGCCTCCCAACAAAATGGTAGGGTTGTTACTGCTCCCATTTTAAAGGGATTAAAATTGAAGATAATTGTAACTTTTGATGGTCTCTCAGTAAACTAGTAACTCGGGCCAACTTTGACCCCAGATTCTGCAGTGTTTGAGGCCTGCATGATAGCCAATTCTCATTTGCTGATGTTTATGCCATGGACACATCACTTCACTGGGAAACAGAGAGCAATTACAAAGGGCTTTTATCGGAGGAATTGCCAGAAATTAAGACCCAGAGAAGGTGACAGATGAAAGCACTGTGTGGGGACATCACAAATAAACAACAAGGCACAAGGATCCCTTTTAAAATTACAGTTGATCTTGCGATCTGCAGAGGGGAAAGTGGATGTGCAGGAAATATAAACTACCAGGCTCCTACGCCTGTCATCATTGGGCAAGCCTACCCTGCAAAGAGGAAAGGGGGCATTAATTCCACACCTCTTCAAGTGAGGAGGCAGGCCTTCTTCATTCTCGTCTCACTGTAGCCCCATAGTTAGTGCCATAGGATAGCCTCAAAAGTAACCCGCTCCTTGTCTCACAAGTGCCACAGCCCTATGTGCAAGTCTTAGGATCGCTATTCACCTGAACAGGGTACTCACTGTTTCTTTCAACCTCTTCCCTTTCCCTGCACAATTTTGCCATTGCAGGCGGGCAAGTCACAACTTATCATTTCTTCTCCAACCTCTCCAGTATCGCTAACTTCACATCCCTATGCAGATCCACCAGGGAAGTTTAATTTCCCATATCCGATAAATATATTCTACCTTATCTAGAAAGTTCAGCCCTGTTATACTTTATCTCAGGGTGTCTTATCACTTTGCCACCATCTGCTGCAAAGCTTTCCTCAATACCCTGTTCACTTTCCTTTCTAGTCAATCGAATGCCCTTGCCACACTTTCCCAGGTAAGATATTTGATTAAAGAATCAACACCTTGGGCCACCTTCATCTAATAGCATCAAAATCAAAACAAGATTGTAAAATAAAAACTTTGCATTTCACCAGCCTGAGGTCATTACCACTCATATGCAGAACCAGGAAGTGAGGTGGCTGCTTGACCACACCCTTCTGGAAGATAGCGGGCAACACCCTTTCCTGAGCTAGTTCCTTCGTAGCCAACCATTGAACTGCCTGCATCCGGCTAAGCTCCATTTGGGCCTGTTGTCCTATGGCTGTCCCCAAAAACTATGCTGTGGCCTGTAATGAAGACTCTGACTTGGTCTCCTCCATCCCAGTCACCTGTCAAGAGAACAACAGTGAACAATAAACAAACATTAACTGTCTTTCCGCTGCCCATTCAGAAACCATGCATATGACATATAGACAGAAAACTGCTATCTGCCTATACTATGAATTCCCTCTTAGTGCTGCCCCAATTCTAAATGAATGTGTTCTGAAGTCCTGGAAACAGGCACCCATTCATTCCAAAGGCCTCTTTGTTATGGTCCAAAATAGGAACTTCATCAATGGGCCTCTGTTGGCAGGACAAAACAGATGTCCTAGTGACTGACCTCTCATGTCTAGGTAGTCCCTTAAGGCTCTAACTGGGCATATTTTATCATATGATGTTGCCATACTGCTCTCATGGACCTTTTCCTATGGTGCGTCTAAAAGCAGGTTAGCTTTAAACCATTAAATGATTTCAAAAATTCCATCCATAGCCTAAGATCCTTCCTCATTTCTGACATAACTCTAACTCTGTGATACGCAGCTCTCATAGCTTTTATGGCATCACACAGCCATCTCATGAATGCTCTGCCAGGAGTGAGCACATGGCATGCAAAACTGAGGTGACAGAGGGTTCCTGTAATTTCTTCAGTGTTACTTTCTTTAATGCTAACACCTCCTCTCCCTTCTGCTGCAGTACAGTCAGTTTTTCTCAAGGAAGGCGAGAAAACTGAGCTGCTGCATCTAATTCAATTCTCTCTACCCAACGAGACCTGAAGCTTGCCTGTTAAATCCTTGCATAGCTGCACCAACCCCTGTTGTCCCACTAAAAAAACAACATGCAAGCAATGAACTCTCTGTCCAACCAGTCTGGCTCCTCAAAGTCCACTCCGGCAAAGAGCCAAAAGGCTCAAATGCTGCACATGACATAGAGCAACCCATAAGATGAGCCATAGCCATGTAAAATTGACTTTTGTAACAGAACTCCAATGAATCAAAATTCCCTTGAACAGTTTGGGAGGAGTCAGAAGGAAGACTGGAGATCTCTTATGCCATATCTGTGCACCACTCTCACAGCACCATCAAATTAAGATTAATGCGCTGAGCAGAAATGCTCAGGAGCAAAGTAATTCACTGAGTCTCCTTCAGAATATGAGAGATGGTGTGCCTTTCTGAACTGCCCCACTTCTTTTTCTGGGACGACAAACAATGGCTGGATGTGCAGGTAAAGGTGCATGGGAAAGAGGGCCTAGAATCCTGTCTTCCTCCATGACCTTCCCATTCTTTTCTACCCGATCACCACTTCAGTCTCTTCTACTGACTACACATTATTACAAAACCACAGTTCTCCACTGACTTGACATGGGATCCTAAACCCCACTGTGAATACCTGGCACCATCTGCTCTTGGGTATTCAACTAATAATTTCCTCTATGCCATTCCTTGATGGGGCTGGGTCACTTTCCCTTGATCTGGACCAGTAGGCTGCCTCCCCTGTCCATCTCTTTCAGATCAAAATGACTTTATTCTGGGGTATCCTGCATCCCTACCACAAACGAAACACTCATACCTGAAATTGCATGGGCTTTTCTCTTACAATGCCCTCTAGAGCTATATATTTTAGGCATTTGTTATGACATCTATCATTTAGTAGAACAACCTGAAGCTTCCTATTCTTCAACAACAAAAAATGTGCAGCCTAGTGCAGAACAAGAAAGCATTAAAAATAAGACTTTGATATATCAGGATCTGTGTAGTTATAAAAGGAAAAGCATGCTGTCCAGATGTCAAACCAACCAAAAAATGTTGTACGTTGCCAGAAGACCCATGTTTCTCAGGTTGTTCATATATGCAATAAAACAGAACCAATCTGCTGCAAAAGTGTCTTTCTTATACATAATAGGGGAATATAAATGCACATTTTCTTTTTGCAAATATGTGCACCTGTTATCACATCTAGGATCTAAGTTTGCATCAGGAATTTACTAGGGATAGAATACCGCCTTCCACTTACCCAGGAGGTTAATCAGTTTTGAAGAAGTAGTTTTATTCCAAGACTGAAGAAGTCACATTCAAACTCTTTGTGCAAATAAACTGACACATACTCTATGCATCTTATAAAAAAGATTCCTCAGCGGTGACTTGGGCTATTGGGTAGGCTCTGAGAAGGAAATAATGTTTTGTTTTGTTTTTGCATAAAAACTATTTGCTAGTCTCCTCCTTTTCCAGAATGTTCAAGTGCATTTTAACACACCACTGATCTTCAAAGCAGGAGGCTTCCTTCTCAGCCTACTTGTACTGCTTCAAAATGTAGAATCATTATTTTGGCACATCTGCGTAGTGCTTGCTGGGTGCAAAGGAAACAAGCATGACAGGAAGATGAGCTTTCTGTGACAGCAAAGCACCTCCCCTGCTATAAAAAGATAAACTTGTGTGCCTTATTGAGGATACTCCTTGACAGAAGATTTATTTCATGTAATCTTAACATTGCTGAAGTTGGCTGGAAAGTGTAGGTGGCAGAGGAGGTGCTATTTATGTCAGAAAGGAATTTTACTTGTCTGAAACCCTGGAGAATGGCTCCCATTCACTGTAGACAATCCTGAACTAGATCAGGGTGTTGACAATGTGACGCTTTTCAGAGGTTTTGGACTCCGCCTTCCCCAGCCAACATGACCAATAGTCAGGAATGACGGGAGTTGTTGTCTACAACACCTGGAGGGCATTCCATTGGCTACCCCTGAGCCAGATGGACCAGTGGCACGACTCAATATAAGGCAGTTTGATATAATTTGGACTTATTTTTAAGGGCTTCGTTGTCTCCATTGTGTCTTTACTCCTGCTTCTTAGAAGTCCGTAAAGCCAAGAAGTGGGCAGGGGAGTGCTGGCCCGCAATGGCACCCACCTTAGAGGTGCCAGAACTGTGCTCTAGCTGAAAAAAAAGCACTGGTTATATATATAGTATTATCATTGTCCCTGCTTTGAGCACTGCATAGTTGGGTTGCCTGTGGGTTTTGTAATGTTTGGCTTTCTGTTATTATAACCAGCACTGTACAGGTGACTGAGAATTCCAAAAGCTGCCCCACCAGCAGGCCGAAAACACAAAGGGGATCCCAAGTATGTAGAGTATAAGGAGTGGCTGGCTGACTTCTCTGCCTGTTGTTGATCTCCACTTAGCTCTTTAATTCATTAGCTAATTTCCCCTATTCACCCTCTTCCCAAACCCGGGGGGGGGGGGGATAGCCTCAGAAATAGGTGATTAGACCATGGTTCTAATAACGCCAAAGTTGTGGGTTTGATTCCCATAAGGGCCACCTGTGTATTCCTACATTGTTGGGGGGTTGGGTTAGATGATCCTCTGTATCCCTTCAAACTCTACCATTCTATGATTCTGTGAATCTGTGAAAGCAGAATTTCCAAGAGGCAAAAGGTGGGCTACTCTTGAACGTAATGTGTAGCCCAGCTCTTAGAAAGGAGGTTGAAGTCGATTAAACATGAAAAGAAAGCAGTGTTCTTATCTTGGGTTCCAAAAGAGAGGGAAAGCTTTTTTAAAAAGAAAAACAATAACATTTGGTGGTGGAAAAGTAAAGTGGATGGATTTTTCAGACCTCCAGAATTGCAGCCTCTTCAGGAATTCAAAGCCCCAGAGTTATTCTTTGTTCTCATCCCCACTGAGTACTTGTGTGCTAAATTTTAGTTTGTAATCGATGCTTTCATTAATCACATCAATCGATCAGTGGAAGCTTTCAGCTCTCATAAAATATCGTTGCACTTGCAGATTTGTTGTTTGAACTGGATTTATCTAATCCTCACTAACAGAGAATAGGACTTTCCCCTCATACTATGATTTGATAAATTACATAAATGTGTTCTTTGTTAGCACTGTCATTCTTATGAAAAATGGCCTCTTCCTGAGGTTATTTTTGCTGCAGCTGTTTTCTAGGACAGCAGCTAGAAATGCAGGCCTGGCACCCTAAGTTCTTGGTCTAGGTTTGTTTTCTACTGTCGTCACCTCACCACCACTCTTACCTTGTGCAAAGTTTTGCCTGTTTTTAGAACAGGGGCAGCCCATCCAGGTTTGTGACCTGGGATCAACAGAGAAAACTTCCAATCTGATCTCTGCATCCCAATGAGGAATTAATGGCAATTTCATCAACACCAGCGCTACCAAGTGCACTCATACTCAAGTTGGATATGAATTAAGCTAGGGGTGTGCAAGAAAACAAACCATTTCAATTTTTCCATTCATTTCAATAATATACATGCATTCATTCATCTTCCAATTATTATTAATGGAAGTTCAAGCATGTCATCTGTTGCCTGTAGCTTTTCTACCCATATTGCACAAAATTATTGACATTCTTCTATGCTCACAGGGAATGCTGCATTCATTGACTTCTCCTCAGCCTTTGATTTAATAGATAGGGAACAAATTGGCCCATTCAAATATCGATAAAAGACTTCTCTGGCTCATCCATTGAGGGAACCCCATGCAAGTGAAACTGGGCCTTCAAGTTGCCCTCTCACAGGCAATTCCAATTAACAAAGGTGTCAAGCAAGGATGTATACTGGCACTCTTCCTATTTAATTACTATATAAATAATCTCATTCCTGATATGGTATCCCCATCCTTCTTTGCCCTCACCCTAGGGAATCGTAAAGTGCCAATTCTGCTCTGCACCGATGACTTCGTTTTGTTATCCCAGAATAAAATCAGACTTAGAAGGATGCTGGTTAAATTTGGACAGCTGTGTAAAAAAGAGCATCTAAAAATCAACTATGATAAAACCAAGGTCACTCTATTTGGCAAGAGGAATACCAAGTCCAGGTGGACTCTAGACGGTCACACTCTTGAGCAAGTACCCAGATTTAAATATCTAGGATTACTTATCAATGGGAAGTCATCATGGAAACTCCATCTGGAAGCAATCAATCTAATATCTGGCCATTCTACTGGGCAGCTATATAGGTTCTTCCATTCAAAGGGTAGACAGTTAATCAACCCAACTATTAAGATGTTTGTCTCTAAAATATCGCCCAAATATTTGCTCTATTGAGCTAAGATATGGGGAATTGGTGTCAAATCTGAAATAGAGGTTCTACAAAATAAATTTATAAGGCAGATTTTGGGGCTTCCCTGCGGGACATCAGCAGCCCACCTCTAAGCTGAGCTGGGCCTTCCCTTGCTAGCCACCAGAATTGATCTAGCCTGTCTGAGATACTGTTGCAGGCTAAATGCCTTCAAGGATCATATACTTACTAAACTCTGCTGGTTAGAGCAACTAAGGACAGGGGGCTGGGCACAAAAGTGCCAAGATAAGCTTAGGGCTTATAATGTCCAAATGGAGAACTACTTAGCCCTTAGCCCACGTGACCTTAGAAATTGGATTTTTGATCAGGATGCCAATCAAGACAGAGCATCCATCATTGCTGCCCACTACTCTGCTTGGTACCCCCAAATTAAGACCAATCACTCAAGGCCTCGTTACCTTGAGACTCTAACCTTCCCACAACTATGCAGGGCCTTTGTAGAACTGGGATTTCAACAGATGCCCTCAATATATTTAGAGGAGAGATATCAGGGAATTCCCCATACAGATCACAAATGTAAACATGGATGCAATCAAGTAGAAGGCTACCTGCTGACTTGCCTCCTGTATACAATGCCCAGAGGAAAATTTATAATGCCAATTCTTAATTGGCTTCCAGGTCGATCCACACAGGAAGTGACAGTTGAACTCCTAGCAGATAAACACCTCTATATCACACACCAGGTAGCCAAATTTGTGCTGGCAGCCAAGAAGCTCCGTTCCAGCTATGTGAATGCACGCCAGTCTTAAGTCTTAATGTTGTAAATTTCTTTTTATGTTGCAAACTGCTACAGCTTACGTGTATGGTTTTTGATTAAAGTTTCCTTTTATTCCCTGTCGTCCATAGTAAAGGCCTTTGGCTATATACAATAAAAACTGATTGATTGATACTCGCAGGGCATCAAACTTGCCAAATTTCTGAATAATTTATGTAAACAATTTATGTACTGCTCACCATTTGAAAATATTTTGAGGGTGACAGAAAAGCAATAATAACAACAACAAAAAATTAAACAAAAGCAGTAAAAATACATAAGGTATATCAGTAAAAGCAATATCCAGAGAGAGTCCATGGAGAGAGAAACCTGCAAAATCCATAGGGTTTTGCCCTAAATAGAAATTTCCACTAAACGTATCAGTTTTGTCTGTCTGTCCCTCCCTTCTCATGAACTGTGATATATCTGTAAAATTATAGCCTATGTCTTCAGAAAATAAATCTGTTAAAAAACTTATAAATGAATTTTCATTTCATTCAAATTCCCATTCCTTTCTGCTATTCAAATGAACTATTGAAGACTTATACCTTTTGTTTTTCACTTGATGTTAAAATGAACACACATCCCTAAAATTAATCTAGCTGAAAGGTATATTTAATTCTCTTCCCATATCACTGCAAACTCACTTCTGAATTTGATCATCTTTCATCTATTAATAAATTGTTTCATTGAATTTTGCTTGAATATAGTGAAAGGTTTAACAGACAGCAGAAGGATACTGCCACATAATAACCCTTCTATTTCTTGATTTGCTTTCCTTTAAGGTAGAACCCCGCCTTTATTAAATACACTATTTTACCCAAGGACTCTCCCACGTGAAAGGAAGCTACTGAGTTTGACCCTATAAGAAAGTGTCAGGCTTTGATTTACTGAATCAGAAGTCCAGGCTTTCACTAGTGAAAAAGCAAGAAGCACATTCTGCTGAATGGAACAGATCTATCACAGCGTGGGATAGCATTCCAGATATCTGCTGCTGTTCAAAGGAATCAAGTCTTAACAGGATTTGAGAATATATAAGAACTCTCCAGGAAGATGTAATGCAGCAACAAACTCCCATTTTTTAAAGTGATAACAAACATGCTCTGCTGCGGGTAAACTTTGGAACGAAGATAAGAAGCTGCATCCACAGATTTAATTCTGCTTTAGGCTGGAAAAGAGTTCTTTAACTCACCTGTCAAGTGAGAGAAAAGAATACTACCAGGGAGCCCTTGGCTCTGGAGACTATCATGTTCTACCTCCCCAGTCTTAGGCAGTCTGCTCTAGATAGCAGTTGCTAGGTCAGGAAGATGCTGTTGCTCTCAGGTCCTGCTTGTGAACTTCCCACAGGAATCTGGTTGGTCATGGTCGAAAACAGGATATTAGAGTGGAAGGGCATTTGGCCTGATCCTGCAGGGCTTTTCTTATGCTCTTAAGCATCAAGATTGCAGTAGCCTGTCTCAGTATTAAAGGGTAAGTAAGTGCCCTGGAGACATCACCTTGCCAACAAAGGTCCGTATAGTTAAAGCCATGGTTTTCCCAGTAGCGATGTATGGAAGTGAGAGCTGGACCATAAAGAGGCTGATCGCCAAAGAATTGATGCTTTTGAATTATGGTGCTGGAGGAGACTCTTGAGAGTCCCATGGACTGCAAGAAGATCAAACCTCTCCATTCTGAAGGAAATCAGCCCTGAGTGCTCACTGGAAGGACAGATCCTGAAGCTGAGGCTCCAATACTTTGGCCACCTCATGAGAAGAGAAGACTCCCTGGAAAAGACCCTGACGTTGGGAAAGATGGAGGGCACAAGGAGAAGGAGACAACAGAGGACGAGATGGTTGGATGGTGTTCTCGAGGCTACCAGCATGGGTTTGACCAAACTGCAGGAGGCGGTGGAGGACAGAGGTACCTGGCAAGCTCTGGTCCATGGGGTCACGAAGAGTCGGACACGACTAAACGACTAAACAAGTGCCCTGAAATGCTAAGCTTTATGGCTGGCGCTGTGGTCTAAACCACTGAGCCTCTTGGGCTTGCTGATTGGAAGGTCGGCGGTTCAAATCTGTGTGATGGAGTGAGCTCCTGTTGCTCTGTTCCAGCTTCTGCCAACCTAGCAGTTCAAAAGCACACCAGTGAAAGTAGATAAATAGGTACCACTGCAGCAGGAAGGCAAACGGCTCTGGCACTCGTCATGGTTCTCTGGGCGCCAGAAGCGGTTTAGTCCTGCTGGCCACATGACACAGAAAGCTGTCTGTGGACATACGCCGGCTCCCTCAGCCTGAAAGTGAGATGAGCGCTGCAACCCAATAGTTGCCTTTGACTGGACTTAACCGTCCAGGAGTCCTTTACCTTACCTTTACTTTTTTGACCTTTGCTTAAGAGAGGATACCATAGTTTTCGAAATGCAAGTATCATTCTGAATAGTTGTTAAAAAGTAGGCTCCCACTGGCTCAGGTAGGGAAAGTTTGATCTACTCTTTTAAGAGGAAATTTATATATTGAACTCAGCAGGTGAAACTTTGCACCACATGGAGCTAAATCCTTGTTCTCCCTCCACTGTCAGAGGCATTATGCCTCTGAATACCAGTTGCAGGGAATTGCAGATGGTGATGTGCTCATATCCAGCTTGCAGGCTTCCAACAGGCATCCGGTTGTCCACTGTGAGAACAGGATACAGTGGTACCTCAGGTTTCATACGCTTCAGGTTACAGACTCCGCTAACCCAGAAATAGAACCTCGGGTTAAGAACTTTGCTTCAGGATGAGAACATCGCATGGCGGTGGCGCGGTGGCAGCAGGAGGCCCCATTAGCTAAAGTGGTACCTCAGGTTAAGAACAGTTTCAGGTTAAGAACAGACCTCCGGAATGAATTAAGTTCTTAACCAGAGGTACCACTGTACTAGACTAGATGGGCCATGGCCTGATCCAGCAAGCTCTCTTTATGTTCTTAGGCTTTGGTATCACCTGCTAATTGCTGCAGATAAATCCGCTGTCGATATGCCAGTGAAGGCATTTAGAACTGGCATCCATTATTTAAAAAGGGATCCATTATTTTTTGAGGGATGGGAATTAATACACTTGATATTTTGTATAATGTTTGTATTTTGGTCATGGCCACTGGTTTGTAACAAATTGGACTGACTGACTGACTGACTGACTGATGTTTTAATGAAGTGTGATAATGCCTAAGAGGTTTAATTGGTGTGTGTGTGTGTGTGTGTGTGTGTGAGAGAGAGAGAGAGAGAGAGAGAGAGAGAGAGAGAGAGAGAGAGAGATTTTAAAGGTATCAATAGAATAATTAAAACCTCTGGCCTGACTTTGTCACAAATCACTAGTTAATCATACATCAAGAACAAGTTACAAGGGTGGTGTTCCAGGTACTTGGAGTCATGGCTCATCAGAAAACATGGGAATGAACGGGTACTTTATTGGGGTAACAATCCATAACCTATTTATTCCAAACTAGTCTTCTGTATGAAGACAAATTAAGGAAGGCAGAACCAGAGTAAATGGGTTGTTTGATCTAGCCTCATAAAATATAAGGGAGTATATGAGAGTGCAACTGTAAAAACTTTACGGCACAGATGGTAAAGATTTCTCGCTTTATCTTGTGCGGGTGTACCCAGCCCACACAGAAGAAAGATCACAGAGTAATATATAAGACCTGTCATATATAAGACCTTTTCTGCCACCCATTTGTGTAAAATGAATGTTTGGAGGAGAGGTTATCAGAGTCATACTCACCAATTTAGTGGTGGAAATAGGTCATTTTGGACTTTGGACTTAATTATCTTGAGGGGAGGCATCTTTAATAACAAGGCGTATTATTTCACTTCAAATGGTCTCCAGCTTCCCTGTTTATGTCTTTATATGTGCTGGAAGCTGTCCAAAGTGGCTGGTGAAACCCAGCCAGATGGGCGGGATAGAATTTATTTATTTATTTATTTATTTATTTATTTATAAGTTGATGTGTATTAAACTGTATTTTGTATTATTTTTGATGTTATTCAGTTGACTGGCAGTGGCTTTTCTGGGTTCCTCTACCTGGAGATGCCATGCCATGTGTTGAACTTGGGACCATTTGTATGCCAAGCAGATGCTCTACCACTGAGTTGAGGTGTTGTCCTTCCTGCGCTGGGGAGGGATGGCAATGAGAAGAATGGGTGAGATTAGCTGCCACTTTGGCTTCCAGATTGCTCTATAAAGATGCCGCATGGCTGACGGAAGTTGATCTTATGTGGCCTTACTGCATTCCTGGGAGCGAAACTCATTCCTGGGCCATGGAAAAAAAATTGTGCAAGTGTGCTGGGTTGCCTCTGATAGATCCTGTAAGTAATTCTGCTTTCATCTGTACTGCGTAGGTGTCAGGATTGCCCGTTCCAAAAAAACCCCCCAAAACACACACAAAAAAACAAACAAAACGGTAACACAAAGCCATTGCTTCTGGTGGAAAATTCTGGGTGGGGAATAATTTTTTTCACTTCCAACCTCAATCTGTGTCATTTAAAACAATCACTGAAAGAATAACTCATTTTAGATTTTTAACCCAAGGTGCTGAAATGCCTAAGGCCAGCACTGCTAGTTTTCGATATGGAGGATCACTACTGCTGCTGGTGGTCATCTGTGTCTCATCACAGTATCAACAATTTTGCTCCTTCTGGCTCTGTGTGCTTCAGATAGCAGCACTGGAAGCCAGAAACAAGAGGACCGCTCTATTTTCTTTTCTTGTCCTGACTGGAAACAAGCAGAGTTCTGGGCTCAGTGCCAGCATCGCTAGCTCTACATGGAAAGAAGATGTATTTCTATTATCTGGTAACTTTTTATTTTGTTGTCAGCTGTTTGTTTGTCAAAAGCCAAAAACCTCTAGTTTGCACGACACCTGTTGCTGCAATTCTGAAATCTATGACCACCCTCCGAGAACTTGCAGGGCAGCAGCTGAAGAAGGAGCAAAAAGGGTTTTCTGGTGTGTGTGTTTCTTTGTGGCTGATTAGCTGCTCTCCCTGTGCAAAGGTCAGAGGGGGCAGGGTTTCTGTTGAGGCAGGTGATTAGCTGTGGGAGGAGCTTATCAGAGCTTGCAGGGCAGCAGTGCGCACAGTTTGATCCATCTTTTAGATTTAGGGGAGCTAGTCTCAAACGTTTGTTGGGGGAGACCTAGGCTTTTGGGGGGGGGAGTTATTTGTCCTGTCTTCACACTTTTTATGATGGAGGACCGCTGTAGCCACCCCCAACGACACGTTCTCAAGATGGAGGGTGAGGGAACAGCTGCAGTCACCTGCGGTTCCTGCACAATGTTTGCCATCTTGCCAAAGGTTGCAGGCAGCTTTACCTGCAGCAATTGCATGTTGACTGCCCTCTTAAAAGACAAAGTCCAGCAACTGGAGGAACGTGTAGCTACGCTCCAAAGAATTAGAGAGCTGGAGCTCTTCTTGGAAGCAACAGAGCACACCGTCTCCACCAAGGAGGAGACAGGGGACTCCCCTGAGAATGAGACTAGTTCACCAACACAGGAGCCAGATATATGGAGAAACGTGACTCAAAGAAGTAGGAGGCCCAGGGTTCGCTCTGATTGTTTAGAAATACACAATCGCTTTGAGGTCCTCTCCCCTAGCATGGAAGACGAAGAGCAGACTCCATTTGAGGATCTCTCCCTCATTACAGTCGATCAGGTATATGAAGACGAGCAACAAAGTCAGTCCTCAGGGAATGTGCAGGCGACCTTGGAATGGACAGCTCACGGAAGAACCCCGACCAAACCTAAGAGGAGGCATGTAGTGGTGATAGGGGATTCCCTACTGAGGGGAACAGAAGCAGTGATCTGTGGGCCTGACAAGATGTCTCGGGAAGTGTGCTGTCTCCCCGGGGCTAAGATCCAAGATGTAACTGAACGACTGCAAGGAATCATAAAACCCGCTGACAAATACCCCTTCCTCTTGGTTCATGTGGGAACCAATGACACTGCAAGCAATAGCCTCCAGAAGATCAAAAGAGACTACGAGGCTCTGGGCAGGAAATTGAAGCAATTAAATGCACAAATTGTCATCTCATCTGTCCTCCCAGTTGAACGACGTAGCCCAGGGAGAGAGGGAAAAATAGTGGAAGTGAACAGCTGGCTTCGCAAATGGTGTAAACAGGAATGGTTTGGATTCTTAGATCACGGACTGCAGTTTCTTGAAGATGGACTTCTGGCAAGCGATGGGCTGCACCTCACAACGGTTGGGAGGAATGTTTTTGCCAAAAATCTCAGAAACCTCATCAGGAGGGCTTTAAACTGACTAATGTGGGGGAGGGAGACAGGGCTCCTGAAGGTAGGGGTCTATCAATTGATGAAGATGATCATCCAAATGTCATAGACCAAATGGAGCAAACAGCACGCAGACCTAGTGGTGGGAGGAAAAAATCCTTAAATAAGAGACATGGGGGAATGATTAATGGACTTCAATGTCTGTACACTAATGCGCAAAGCATGGGAAATAAACAAGATGAGCTTGAGCTCTTGGTACAGCAAACTAAATATGACATAATAGGCATCACTGAAACCTGGTGGGATAAGTCCCACGATTGGAATGTAATAATGGAGGGATACAATCTATTTCAGAGAAACAGACCAGACAAGAAAGGAGGAGGGGTGGTGTTATATGTCAGGGATGTGTATACCTGTGAAGAGATCCAAGATTTAGAACCTCAAAGCCAAAGTGAGAGCATTTGGGTCAAAATTAAGGGAGAGAAGAATAACAGGGACCTCATTGTGGGAGTTTACTATAGATCCCCAAGCCAAACGGAGGACATAGATGATGTCTTCCTGGAACAGATGGCCAAGCATGCAAAAGGAAGGGAGATAGTAGTAATGGGGGACTTCTAATACCCAGATATTTGTTGGATGTCAAACTCAGCCAAGAGCATAAGGTCAAACAGATTCTTCACTGGCCTTGAAGACAACTTCATTGTCCAGAAAGTGGGAGAAGCAACAAGAAGAACAGCCATTTTAGATCTGGTCCTAACCAATGTTGATGACCTGGTTAGTGGGGTAGAAGTGGAAGGATCATTAGGCGCGAGTGATCATGCTCTTCTGAAGTTTACTATACAGCGGAAAGGAGCAGCCAAGCATACTAGGACTCAATTTCTTGACTTTAAGAAAGCCGACTTCATAAAACTTAGGGAAGTGCTGGGTGAGATCCCATGGACAGTAATACTAAAAGGAAAGGGAGTTCATGATGGCTGGGAGTTTGTTAAGAGGGAGATAGTAAAAGCACAACTTCAGGCAATACCAATGAGACGGAAACATGGAAGGTGCCTAAAGAAGCCAGGGTGGCTATCTAAAGAACTTTTAACTGAGTTAAGATTAAAAAAGGATGTGTACAAAAAATGGAAAAGGGGGGAAACCACCAAAGAGGAATTCAAACAAATAGCCAGCACGTGTAGACACAAAGTCAGAAAAGCTAAAGCACAGAATGAACTCAGGCTTGCTAGAGAGGTTAAAAGCAACAAAAAAGGCTTTTATGGGTATGTTCGTAGCAAAAGGAAGAACAAAGAAACAGTGGGGTCACTCAGAGGAGAAGCTGGTGAAATGCAAACAGGGGACACAGAAAGGGTTGAACTCCTCAATGCCTTCTTTGCCTCAGTCTTCTCCGATAAAGAAAACAATGCCCGACCTGAAGAATTTGGAGCAAATGATTCAGCAGAAGAAACACAGCCCAGAATAACTAAGGAGATAGTACAAGAATACTTGGCTAGTTTAGATGTATTCAAGTCTCCAGGGCCAGATGAACTGCATCCAAGAGTATTAAAAGAACTGGCAGATGTGATCTCAGAACCACTGGCAGTCATCTTTGAGAATTCCTGGAGAACAGGCGAAGTCCCGGCAGACTGGAGGAGGGCAAATGTTGTCCCTATTTTCAAAAAGGGGAAAAGAGAGGACCCAAATAATTACCGCCCAGTCAGTCTGACATCAATACCAGGGAAGATTCTGGAGCAGATCATTAAGCAAACAGTCTGTGAGCACCTAGAAAGGAATACTGTGATCACAAATAGTCAGCTTGGATTTCTGAAAAATAAGTCATGTCAGACTAACCTAATCTTGTTTTTTGACAGAATTACAAGCCTGGTAGATGAAGGGAACGCAGTGGATGTAGCCTACCTTGATTTCAGCAAGGCATTTGACAAGGTGCCCCATGATATTCTTGTAAAGAAGCTGGTAAAATGTGGACTTGACTATGCTACCACTCAGTGGATTTGTAACTGGCTGACTGACCAAGCCCAAAGGGTTCCTCTTCATCCTGGAGAAGAGTGGCTAGTGGGGTGCCACAGGGTTCTGTCTTGGGCCCGGTCTTATTCAACATCTTTATCAATGACTTGGATGATGGACTCAAGGGCATCCTGATCAAATTTGCAGATGACACCAAACTGGGAGGGGTGGCTAACACCCCAGAGGACAGGATCACACTTCAAAACGACCTTGACAGATTAGAGAACTGGGCCAAAACAAACAAGATGAATTTTAACAGGGAGAAATGTAAAGTATTGCACTTGGGCAAAAAAATTGAGAGGCACAAATACAAGATGGGTGACACCTGGCTTGAGAGCAGTACATGTGAAAAGGATCTAGGAGTCTTGGTTGACCACAAACTTGACATGAGCCAACAGTGTGACGCGGCAGCTAAAAAAGCCAATGCAATTCTGGGCTGCATCAATAGGAGTATAGCATCTAGCTCAAGGGAAGTAATAGTGCCACTGTATTCTGCTCTGGTCAGACCTCACCTGGAGTACTGTGTCCAGTTCTGGGCACCACAGTTCAAGAAGGACACTGACAAACTGGAACGTGTCCAGAGGAGGGCAACCAAAATGGTCAAAGGCCTGGAAACGATGCCTTATGAGGAATGGCTAAGGGAGCTGGGCATGTTTAGCCTGGAGAAGAGGAGGTTAAGGGGTGATATGATAGGCATGTTCAAATATATAAAAGGATGTCACATAGAGGAGGGAGAAAGGTTGTTTTCCGCTGCTCCAGAGAAGCGGACACGGAGCAATGGTTCCAAACTACAAGAAAGAAGATTCCACCTAAACATTAGGAAGAGCTTCCTGACAGTAAGAGCTGTTTGACAGTGGAATTTGCTGCCAAGGAGTGTGGTGGAGTCTCCTTCTTTGGAGGTCTTTAAGCAGAGGCTTGACAACCATACGTCAGGAGTGCTCTGATGGTGTTTCCTGCTTGGCAGGGGGTTGGACTCGATGGCCCTTGTGGTCTCTTCCAACTCTATGATTCTATGATTCTAACTTATGGCTCTAGATATATAGATCTTGTTTATATATAGGACTAAATCAGACCAAAACTCAATGTAGCCCAACACAGGCCTTTCTCTAAGGATGGAAAAAAGCCATAACCTGTAGCACAACTTACCTTGTATCCTGAACATCTTTTCCCTCCTGCCAATGGCAGCCAGTGATGTGGAGCAGGATGTAAAATGGGCAGCATACTGGCAGATGAAAATTCATATGGCAAACCCAGTGTGTGGTTTTTATCCACAGTGCCTGTTACCATTTGTGCTTCCTTGCTGTTGTTGTTAATTACATTTATTGTTCTATGCATTAAAAAATCTCAAACCAACTTGATGCAGTAAATTACAACACATTGAAAGCAAATTAAAACCAGGGGGGAAAGATAAAACAATGGACAAAACAAAATGCATAAAATGCTCATCAAACAACTTATTGGTAAGGACAATAGGTAGATGCCAGCTGTAGGCACTGCTATTCTGCTGGGCAGCTGCCCAAGGATGCCAAGTGCAGACACCAGCTCTGACTCACTGTGATGATCCTCCATTATTGCAAAGCGAACTTTTCCCCCTCATGAGAATGGACCAGCAGCAGCTACCCAATCAAATGGCAACTGGAGGATCCTGAAAAGAGGGAAAGGATGAAGCTAACCATCTCCCACCTCCTGTGAGAGAAGGGCTTTGGAAATACTTAGAGAATAATTTAATTTAGGATCGGGCATTTACATTTAAAACTATCTGGCATTTACACCTAATCAGTAATTAATATGTTAAAAGATTTTCGTTATCTTTCATCACATTAATTCAGCAGCATCTCATTTAGCAAGCTGTGTGTCGCTGGCTTTAGACCATTACTGTGCAGAAATATCACAGAATAACTCAGAGGGGAGACATTTATATTACTTGGTGCAATCCCTCACCCCCCCCCAAAGCAATAAACCACCTGGCAAATGATGCCAGAATGAAGCTGACCATCATTTCCGAAGGGGTGGCATAATAGAAGCCTTCAAGGTGGCATGATATACCAGGAGCCATCTGTTTAAAGAAAAGTTAATTACTGCTGAACAAAAATTACAGTTCTACAAATTGGCTGTTGGAAAAGCAACCAGTAATTATTCACATGGAGTTTAGATGGAGGCATAGCTGGAAATTATTGTTACAAAATTTTCATCATGTATAGAGGCCGGCAGAACATTATTGAAGCACAGAGAAAATGATTAATTTAATAAAGTAACATTATGGGGGAAAGTGCTGGGGGAAAAAGAGGAGATGTAACATATTTTGTATTATGTTTCTCCAAATGCTTCTTTAAAATTCTGTAGGAGAATCACAAAGTAGCTATTAAACCTGGACATTTGCTCCATTCAACACTGTTCTCATTCCTAACCTCCAAAGGCTCAGCTGGAGCTCAGCATAGACACTTCATATGTACCACTTTCCTGTCTTGATTTGGAACCACCATCATGCAGTTAGGAGACACCCCTACATGCAAATAAGTACAGTGGTACCTCTGGTTACGTACTTAATTCGTTCCAGAGGTCCGTTCTTAACCTGAAACTCTTCTTAACCTAAGGTACCACTTTAGCTAAAGGGTTCAACCACAGAGCCTAGGGCTTGCCGATAAGAAGGTCGGCGGTTCGAATCCCCGCGACGGGGTGAGCTCCCTTTGCTCGGTCCCTGCTCCTGCCCACCTAGCAGTTCAAAAGCACGTCACAGTACAAGTAAATAAATAGGTACCGCTCTGGAAGAAAGGTAAACGGCGTTTTCGTGCGCTGTTCTGGTTCGCCAGAAGCGGCTTAGTCATGCTGGCCACATGACCCAGAAGCTATACGCCGGCTCCATTGGCCAATAAAGCGAGATGAGCGCCGCAACCCCAGAGTCGGTCATGACTGGACCTAATGGTCAGGGGTCCCTTTACCTTTACCACTTTAGCTAATGGGGCCTCCCACTGCCGCTGCACCACCAGAGCACAAATTCTGTTCTCATCCTGAAGCAAAGTTCTTAACCCAAGGTACTAGTTCTGGGTTAGCGGAGTCTGTAACCTAAAGCATCTGTAACCCGAGGTACCACTGTAGTCCTATATAAATTCTATGTACACCTTCAGCTGAATGCATGAAGACTGGGAACAAGAATAGCACATACTTCTCTTTAGCTAAAAGTGCTGACAGGGTAGCTTACAATGATGAGAATATTGTAAGCTTGGAAGCAGGAACTATCTATAAGGCATGACACACACACTAAAAGGGTTGGTGAGGAAGGAGGAAAAAAGCACACTCTGACATTATTAATATTTTGTACGTCTTGAAGGTCATAGAGTGGGTCACGCACAGCATATAAAAGCACACCTGAAGCAGTAAAAAATAGCCCACCTATAAAGTTGCAGTTCTTCTAATGACTGATGGAATGGCGGCTGTCAGGTGATAGTTAAGAGAGGGCCAAAAGCAACTGGTCTCTGAACAGACAGCTGAATTCAGCCCTCCTTCTCTTCCTGGCTTCTCCTCTGCAGCCTGTGCTATTGCTTTCCCCAACTGTATACGATGTCATCGCTTACTTTAAAAAAAGAAGAAGAGTAAGCCTGAAAATGTCTTGCTTTCCACAAGGGAAATCAGAAGCACTTTAATGCTCAATGTCTCCCCTAAGCCCAGATGTCAGGAAATGTATCTTGCTGCAGGAAATAATGAGTTCCAGTTGGTATCTGAATGGCACTGGCGATGGCTTCATTTGTAGCTTGTAGGTGGCCTCACCATGGAGTTAAAAACTAGAATCGCGAGCTTCTCTTTTGTGCAGCATAAAACAGGCATGGTGATGCTCCTAGTGTATAACAATTGGCAGAGGGGCATGATGGGGGGGGGGTAGAGCGGCAGCAGTGTTTTCACTGGGATGGGGCAGGGCAAGGCGGTGATGAGTGTAACCCCTTCCAGAGCAGGCCAAATCCCTTTCATTCAGCCTTGGGAAGCACCCACTGAAGATGCTTCAGTCTTGTCTGGATTAAACTTCAATTTACAGTGGTACCTCGGGTTAAGTACTTAATTCGTTCCAGAGGTCCGTTCTTAACCTGAAACTGTTCTTAACCTGAAGCACCACTTTAGCTAATGGGGCCTCCTGCTGCCGCTGTGCCACCGGAGCACGATTTCTGTTCTCATCCTGAAGCAAAGTTCTTAACCCGAGGTAATATTTCTGGCTTAGTGGAGTCTGTAACCTGAAGCGTATGTAACCTGAAGTGTATGTAACCCGAGGTACCACTGTATTGGCTCTCACCCAGGCCTGACACCAGTCTAGCACATCCACACTTGCAGATGTAAAGGAGGAGCAGGGCTTTGTGTCCTCAGCATCTTGGTGATTACGTACAGCAAAACCCCTGATGACCCCATTCAGTGGTTTCATGTAGATGTTGAGAAATATGAGAGGTAAAATCGTACCCTGGGGAAGCCCACATGGAAGGACCAAACCATAATATCCAAGTGCCACTCTCGGAGAACAGCCATTTATGTAGGACTGGGACCAGCACAAAGTGCTGCCGCCCAGCCCTAACTTAAATAGTTACTTCAGCAGAATACCAAGGATGGTTGATGGTACTGAATGCTCCTAAAAGATCAAGGAGAATTAACAGAGACACATTAACTTTGTTTCTCTCCCAACAGAGGCCATCATTTCATCAGACAGCATGCGGGGGTCTAAGAGACCTTTGCATTAGCTTCCATGTATTCTGATATCACCTTCCTGATGTTTAAGGTTGGGTATCTCAATTCAGCAACAATCTGCGATTGGGCTGTTCCCTGTATTATCATTAGTCATCCATCCTTCAGATCACTAAAAGGGGGCAAAGGAGACCTGATATATATATATAGTGCAAGCCATACAAAAAAAGCCATAACCCATCAGAGCTGGTCACATTTAAATGGACTTCTCACATGCACTACTCCATTCCTGTTATAAGGTTAGCACACCCACCTGAGCTATCCACCAGGGACAGCCTAGCTATAACACATTGATAGCTAAGCTGGCACACATAGTGAGTGGTTTTACTGTGGCAAGCCTGATTGTACTTTCGTAATTTTTAAAATCTTTTTTATTGTTACAATGTTTGTTTCTGATCTGTGCGGTTAGCTGCTCTGAATGGCTCAGATGTAAGAAGAAGAGTAGAATAGAAATAAAATAAAATAAAACCTTTTACATAATTTATTTATTATTTAAGTGTATTCAACACTGCTAGGCATGCATGGTAAAACATGTGCGGGCAGGGGCTTTCTTTGTTGCCCATGGCCTGTCAAAAATCAGGGACAAGGGAGAGCGAAAATGAGCTTCCTTTTTATTCACAGCAGTTGTTTGTCTTACAGAAATTGTCACATTCTGAAGCATTTCAAGTTTCTGGCTGCTTTTGCCAACTGAAAAGTATAGCTGGCTAGGCATGTCTCTTGGTGCAATTCCAGATTCGATAAGATTCCCCACTCAAGCAGTGATGTGGGCTCAGGGCCTTCAAATCCATGTGGGTGTTACATAGAATTTATATAGAACTACAGTGGTACCTCGGGTTACATGAGCACAGCCACATATATATGTTGTTCCACCTTCTCTGCTAATATCTATCTGTCTAAAGTATTTCTACCTTACTCTTCTAATGCATATTCATCATTCAAGAGAGCTTACAGCAATCACAATATCATCATAAAACCCACAAGATCAATACAAATACAATGGAAAATACAATAGGGGCAGGTGGAACAGATAAAAAACAAGCTTCTTTATATATTGGTTTCAGAAGATTACAGATTCAGCACCACTGTGATACCATCAATTTCAAGTCATGAAGTTTGACTTCATTTAATTTAAATGCTTTGAGGGGGAAATAATGCTTGAGAAGCCCACAGAGCACTTAAATATATGACTATTGTTTTCTTTTTCCTGCAACGATCAAAAGGTCTCAGGAGAGGCAGGTCCTTACATCAACCTTAAGCTTGTTCCGCTCTGCAAACACTGTGCATTTACTAATAAATATGGGTGTAAAAGAACCACAACAACGCATTCTCCTTTTTGTGGGCAGAGTATGAAAAAGAAAAGAAGCCCACCTTGATCCTCCATAGTAACAATCTCATTAAGGAAGAAAGAGCCTCCCCTTTTGTGATTTCAGCCAATAAACATTCCAGAGTAGAATTCCCACTCCAATACTTCGCAACTTTTTGATTTCAAGCATTCATCTCAGCAACTGATAATCTTGTGTAATGTAAGATTTAATAACAATCTCTACTTTTGCCAACTCCAGCAAGAAAAGCACCAAACCCGTCTATTTCCCGCAACCAGAGATGGTC
This sequence comes from Podarcis erhardii, assembly GCF_964252035.2. Taxonomy (NCBI): domain Eukaryota; kingdom Metazoa; phylum Chordata; class Lepidosauria; order Squamata; family Lacertidae; genus Podarcis; species Podarcis erhardii. The sequence continues at coordinate 33,132,387 of NC_138497.1, read as the reverse complement.
GGGTTTACCTGGCACCCAGATTCTTTCTAAGGGAGGTTGTGGAAAGGCAACTACCTACCTCGAGCACTAATTTCTTCCTTAAAATATTAGAACCTGCACAAATTCAACAAATAACAAAGCTCCATCCAACAAGCAAATCAGATTTCTTCACAGTGATGCATCAGGATCTCTTGTTGTTGTTGTTTAGTCGTTTAGTCGTGTCCGACTCTTCATGACCCCATGGACCAGAGCATGCCAGGCACTTCTGTCTTCCACTGCCTCCCGCAGTTTGGTCAAACTCATGCTGGAAGCTTCGAGAACACTGTCCAACCATCTCGTCCTCTGTTGTCCCCTTCTCCTTGTGCCCTCAATCTTTCCCAGCATCAGGGTCTTTTCCAGGGAGTCTTCTCTTCTCATGAGGTGGCCAAAGTATTGGAGTCTCAGCTTCACAATCTGTCCTTCCAGTGAGCACTCAGGGCTGATTCCCTTAAGAATGGAGAGGTTTGATCTTCTTGCAGTCCATGGGACTCTCAAGAGTCTCCTCCAGCACCATAATTCAAAAGCATCAATTCTTCGGCAATCAGCCTTCTTTATGGTCCAGCTTTCACTTCCATACATCACTACTGGGAAAACCATAGCTTTAACTATACGGACCTTTGTTGGCAAGGTGATGTCTCTGCTTTTTAAGATGCTGTCTAGGTTTGTCATCACTTTTCTCCCAAGAAGCAGGCGTCTTTTAATTTCATGACTGCTGTCACCATCTGCAGTGATCATGGAGCCCAAGAAAGTAAAATCTCTCACTGCCTCCATTTCTTCCCCTTCTATTTGCCAGGATCAGGATCTCTTAGATGGCCACAATATTTGTCTTCGCCATAAGCTGCAGCTGAGGTTTTGTCCTTGTAGAACTAGTGGAAGTGGGGTGAGGATGGGAATAAAACCAGAATTAGTTGGTTCTGCCTGTCATTGGTTCTGGCTCCTCCAACTGTTGGTCTGCTTGTCTTCCTACCCATGAGTTCCAATGGGCTTCAGCCACCATTGCAGAAGATTAGTCTTCGCTGGAAGTTTCTTCTGCTAGCAAATTGCCTTTTTAAAGAATTGTGTTGGATACATAAAATTGCTGTCAGTTTGAGTTCCTTGTTCAGTCCCTTTATAAATATGCACCCACAAGATGGGACCAGGAGCTAAAACAGAAGTGGGTAACATTATGTATGGATCACGTATGGGTTCCCACCCCCCAAACTCCAGCATGCATAAGGTTTAGATGCATTTGAATCTATGCAGCTCTATTTAGATGTTCGTAAACTTGCAACTGTCTTAGTTAAATTCAGGACCAAGAAAAGTCTAAGAGCAGAAGTTGTATAAATAGAAGCACTTGAAACCTTATAGTCAGAGATTGAATGCATGGCAGCAGTGTGATATCACCAATTTCAGACCCTGGGAGATTGCTTTCATTTAAAGATTTTCTTCAGCCAGCTGCACTCTGTGAAAGCCATATGTATTTCTCAGATTTTGAAATGAAACCTTTGCAATTCAAATATTGCCCTGCTCAAACTGTAATTTTAATTGTGTTTCCACAGGAACTTCCTATCTACAGATTGATCTGGGAGACCTGTGGAGCTTCCTGTGAGCTAATGACAGACACTGCCAAGGCAGATTTTTCAAAGCAATTCCTGGTCACAGTGGCGGCCTGAGCCTTCAGTGACAATGTCGGATCCAGGAGTACCCAGAAGCACACACTTGCTCCTTTTCGGAAGTCAACCCCATCTAGACCAGACCTGGTTAAACTGGAATGTTTGCCCTCTTGGACTTAAGAATTCAGAACACTTAACATCTCCATCTTGTCTGGATTCAATTTTGATTTGTTGTCCCACATCCAGTCCATCATTACCTCCAGCCACCAATCTGGCAATTACTGAGAGATAGAGTTGGTTGCCACCTACTGATGACCTCTCCCAACAGCTTTGTACATAAATGTTAAGTTGCATAGGGAACAGGATGGTTATCTCTCGCTTGGACTACTTCAATGCGCTCTATGTGGGGCTACCTTTGAAGGTGACCTGGAAACTACAACTAATCCAGAATGCGGCAGCTAGACTGGTGACTGGGAGCAGCCACCGAGACCACATAACACTGGTCTTGAAAGACCTACATTGGCTCCCAGTATGTTTCTGAGCACAATTCAAAGTGTTGGTGCTGACCTTTAAAGCCCTAAAAAGCCTCGGCCCAGTATTCCTGAAGCAGCGTCTCCACCCCCATCATTCTGCCTGGACGCTAAGGTCCAGCACCGAGAGCCTTCTGGTGGTTCCCTCACTGCGAGAAGCCAAGTTACGGGGAACCAGGCAGAGGGCCTTCTCAGTAGTGGCCCCCACCCTGTGGAACACCCTCCCACCAGATGTCAAAGAGAACAACAACTACCAGACTTTTAGAAGACATCTGAAGGCAGCCCTGTTTAGGGAAGCTTTTAATGTTTGATGCATTACTGTATTTTAATATTTTGTTGGAAGCCGCCCAGAGTGGCTGGGGAAGCCCAGCCAGATGGGCGGGGTAATAATAATAATAATAATAATAATAATAATAATAATACACTGGATAAAGTAACAGGGTTATTCTCAGTGTTCTAAATACTATACCCATCCCAATGAAATTGCTCTCTTTGGAAACAAGTCCAGAGGTTGGCTGTAAAATGGTGCCCCTGACCACCACCTCAGAGACTCACTTCAGGACGATACTGTGGTTGATAGTACAAAAAGCCACATGGATATAAAGGAGCAGGGCAATGTTGTATTTCCTGTATGATGATACCATGAAAGGTCAATCAGGATGACCAAGGCAGTTTCGATGCCACAACCAGGCCTGAAACCAGATTGATACAGGTCTAGATAATCAATTCCCTCCACAAAACAGGAAAGGCAAATGAGCCACACACTGATTCTCATAAGAAGACAGTCAATTTCCCACTGTAACTCAGCCTTGGGTGAAGTCAGAAATCCTTTAAGATATTTCCTTTCCCAAAAGCGGCAGCCTATCATGAATACATTTGGAAACAAACAGGAATTTATACTGCCTCTGTGAATGTTGGTGGTGGGTTTTTTTTTTGTAAAGCGAAAGTTCATGAGCTTGTTTTCTAATGCATGGCAGTTGCTGTAGTAACCTAACATGAGGCTTGGATCTGAAGTCCTGCTGAAGAGCATAATTGCAGCAGGAGACCTAGAAGCTGGAGTTACGCTTGAAAATTGATCAGGCTTGAAAAAAGCATCCTACTAGTTCTTGCTGCAGCAAAGGTTTCTAATAACCTCTGTTGGGGCTGAAAGCCGCCAGAGCCTGCACACTCTTCTGAGCAACATTGCCTCCATTTTGAAGTTACACAGAAGCGTGACTGAGGGAATCTTCTCACCAAGGACCTTGTAATTCGGTGACTAAGCCCGTGGCATTTAGAAATGTTTATAGTTTCAAGGCTTGAGGTGAATAGTAAAGAGGACGGCGCATGGGAAATGGATGCAAAGCTCTTGCTGACACAAGCTGTTCTCTCACCCTGCTAACCCCGAGTCTGGGGACAAACACTGTAATTCCCAGCCTGCCAAGAGAACTGAGAAAGAAATTACTATGTTCTTTCCTAATCTCGTTCCCCCTGGCTTTCTCTCACCGTGCAGGAGCAGCAAATGCTGCAATTGAAAGTTTTAGATATAAAATAATAATAATAACAGCGAATTTCCATTCTCTGAAGATTTGATTTGTGCCAGATTTATATCTAAATAAACAGACGTAGAAGTGAAAACAGCAGCTCTGAGATCTCTAGCTGTTGACTACGGGGGGTTATGACTCAAGCAGTCTTTGAGGAAAAGGAGCTTTAAATCTTAAAACATCAGAGATAACAAAAATATATTTTAAAGGAGCCACCACATGGCATGAGCGTGTCGCAGGGCTCATTGTATGTTATAGTACTTGTAAAAAATGTTAAAGTAAAGGTCCCCTGGATGGTTACGTCCAGTCACAGGCGACTATGGGGTGTGGCGTTAATCTCACTTTTTAGGCCGAGGGAGGTGGCGTTTGTCCACAGACAGCTTTCCGGGTCACGTGGCCAGCTTTTGGCTCAACGGAACACCATGACGGAAGCCAGGGCGCATGGAAATGCCATTTACCTTCCTGCTGCAGCAGTAGTACTGGTAAGCACTCATAACATGAACACCACGCAGTAGGTGCCCATTATACTCATTCTACCATATTCCATGTTCCATATTCCATAAGGCAGTGGGAATTAATAAGGGACAGGGAAGTGAATGCATGACATTTCCTTCTGTCACATCCTCCATTTCCCCACATGGTTCTGCTAATTACCTGAGCTACACGTCAAATGCACCTATCTCGGCAGTATACAGTTTCCACCATCACCACCAGACCTTGTTTTCCAAGTAGAAGATACAGGGAGGATTAGGAGGTTGTATCTGTGCACTTTGTCTTTCTCCATACTTACATTTTTTGGGAAATGTTGCGCACGCCTTGCTGCAATTGCAAAGAAATGCAGAGGAGATTATGAAGCATAAAACATCCCCATCTTGTTTTCAAGGCAGTGGCTGGAGATGTTTTTCATCAAACTTCCCTTCTCATGCAAAAGAATTTCAATTCTTTTGGAACACGCTATCCCTCCTGATATTATGGCAAGGTTCTCCAATAGGAAGAACGCTATTCTCCTCCTAGAGGTACAATTCCCAGAGTGGTTTAAGAGGGGTCAATCCCTCTTCCCAGGGAGCTCTGTAGTTTGGTGTGGAGGGCATAGGGGGTCTCCTATCAACTCTCAGCACCCTTAACAAACCATAGCTTCCAGGATCTTGGGTGGGTGGGGAGAGCCATGACTGCTTAAAGTGGTATCAAGAGTGCTTACCGTATTTTTCTAAGATGCCCCCATGTATAAGACTCAAATTTGGGGGGACTCAAATTTTAGAAAATGGGGGGAGATGGCCCAGAGTTGTTGAGCTTTTTTTGGGAGGATTGTCCAGGGCTGGAGGTTTTTTTGGGCTGGAGGATTGTCCCGCTCGCCACCAGAAGCCGCCAATTGCTTGCCCAACTGCTGCAGCAGCAGCCAATCCAAAGCAGCCACCAATCACACACACATTTGCCACTGACAAGCTCCTGCTAGCGGCTGCAACCAATCGCCCATCCTCCATCTGCACTATCCATGTATAAGACACCCCTCCCCCCATTTTGAACATTATTTTACAGTAAAGAAAACCTTGTCTTATACATGGAAAAGTACGGTGAATGTTGACATGAATGGGTCCCTAGAGAGAGTTCTCTGTTCTGAGGGCTGTCCAGTTCAAGTCCAGTTTAAAGATAAAGGATCCTAAGAAGAGAGAGCAGGAACCTTGAAGGAGCTGAACAGGAGACTGAGAAGGCACAAGACTCACCTGTTCCCAGTCTTACCCACTAAGGGTACTGTTTATTTTTCATTTATATAACGATAATTATTTCTACCAGTAGCACCTTAAAGACCAACTAAGTCAGTTCTTGGTATGAGCTTTCGTGTGCATGCACACTTCTTCAGATACGAAGAAGAAGTGTATCTGAAGAAGTGTGCATGCACACGAAAGCTCATACCAAGAACTGACTTAGTTGGTCTTTAAGGTGCTACTGGAAGGAATTTGTTTTGTTTTGACTATGGCAGACCAACACGGCTACCTATCTGTAACTGATAATTATTTCTGTTTGCATCTATGAATCTAAATTTGCATGTGCAAACATCATACAAAATTGTGTCCTGTTTTGTCCTTTTTATAGACTTTTCAATATATTCCCTCCTTTTGGGTGATGTATAAGCGGTTTCCCTATGGTCTCCCCACAACCAGCCATAGAAACACCGAGCAAAGCCTAATTTGTCATATAAATAGTTATGTACCTCATACAGAGGTTACTCATTCTTGGATATGTATATATCTTGTACACCTGATAGCATTGGCTGAGACTGAGATGCTTCAGTTGCTGAGGGATGCAGGCTTTGAGTAGCTTTCGGGTGCCAACAGTGGGTCAGGAGGAGGTGTTGCTGTTGTCTTTCCGCAGAGCTTCACCCCATCCTCATTTCTGATCTGCCAAAACACAATGTGCAGCTCAGTTTCTGGAGCAAAGAAGCCAGGAGAAACAACTGAATTCCCCTCCACAAATTCACAGGATTCTTGGCTCAACTAAGCTGTAACTCTTCTGAGAGTAATGCAGGTAAATGTGTTCTCTTTTCCCCCACCTCCCCCCAAGCAAAGATTCATTTGGGGGTATTGATTTTTTTTTAAAAAAAAACTATTGTGCTTTTATGGGCAGCATCATTGGACTGTAGTCGCACTGTAGCTCTAAATCAATAATTATCAAAGTTGTCTTTGCTCATTTGAGTGCCCTTGTTTCCTGCCTGTGATACAGTAGAACTTTGAGCATAGCTTTCTTCTTAATTACATGCCTGAGTGGTTACTTCTTGATTGGAATATTTGTTTTAGGCGAGGGAGTTTGCTGCTTGGGAGCGAGTTGCTACAAGAGGAATAACAATAGCTCTGATTCAACTGGATTCTGCTCAGGACTTGCGATGACAGTGGAGCAGATTAGAAAGAGCAAAGATACTGGGCCATGCATCATGTCATGATCGTACCATCACCTTGCCTTGAGTTTGGGGAAAACCATTACAGCAGAAAACCAATTGTAGGATACCATTCTGATGAGTAGCAAAATGGGGCCATAGCCATGAGTGGATCAGGATATTAATTGGATCTAGTCAGAGGTTGATTGCCGTTGATCCATTCTCCGCAACGCTGCTATGGGCTAGTGGCCACCAGATTAGAAAGCTTCCTCTGAGTTGGTGGGTGCTCAGTATTCTGGGGGAGGGTGATACTTTTTTGTACTGCTGCCTCACCACAAAATGGAAGGCAAGGGCAAATTGAGAATCATTGAATTATAGAGTTGGAAGGGACCCCAAGCGCCATCTAGTCTAAAAGAGGGGAAATGGCTGCTGTATACAATGGAATAAGTTTGAGTAAAGCAGGGATGGAGGAACACTGAGAGGAAAATTATGGTTTTCAACAATGGCAGGGGTTGGGAAACCACTGCTTTCCCCCTGCCAGTTCTCCTCATTCCCATGACACAGCCATGGCTGTAGCTCTACTTACCTTCTCTTTTGTTCCATACCCTGCCCTGACTTAGTTCTCCTTCATAAAACCTTTCATCCTCCCTTTTCTTTTCTTTTTTTCTGGACCTGTTATGTCCTTATAGTTGCACTTTGTCCTTATAGGGTTTCTGCATTCTGGCCCTTTGGACTGGGAATGGGCAAATTTGTCAATTTTGGTTTCTTTAAGTTCTTCACTCTTTCCCCATTCTTCAGTTCTCCACATTCCCACCTCAGTTTGCATTAAAAAAATAATAACAATCCCACAAATATTCACCAGCATTTTAGGCGAATTTCTCCTATTATACATAGGCTTGTATGCATGTTTGTCTAATATACACATTTTTGAAAAGCAGTTCCATCCAATGTGTCTTATCTTTGCTAATATGTGCAAGTGTATCCATTTTCCGACATGTTACTTGGCTGGAGAACTGCTGCAAAGTCTGGAGATGTGCAAATTTCAAAGGACAGTTGTGCTTCAGTTCACATATTGTTTTGGGGAAAAAAATGAATTAGGTAAGTTTGCCTTTAAATGGAACCTGAATTGAATTTCCCTAGTTGTGACTAGACTTTCCAAGAGGTTCAGGGATAAAGTGAAAGCAGGGTGGGGGAAAGGAAGAGCGAGAATGACAGAGGCTGTTTCAAAATAAATGATGGACATCTACATTTCTCCTGTGTTTTTTCACCCTGCCCTAGTGAGTCCACCTTGCTATGTACAAGTGGGCAGAGCCTTTGTCCTTTCTTCCACCCAAATGACAGCAAGAAGCTTTGTCTGTGTCCAGTCCTGTGGGGTATAGATCTTCAAGGGTAAACCTTAGGACCTACTCCCAAAGTCAAAATCACAAGCAGACTCACTTTGTGCTGCTAAGACCTTTGAGTTCTCATAGATTTGATAGGAGGATGGGGGGGGGGGGACGGATGACAGAAGTTTTATCCGCCTGAGACAGGTGTATTTTCAAATTGTCCTTCACTGGAGTGTTCTTTGTTTAACAATGAAAAACCGCCAGCTTCTTATGGATGGCTCAAAGCGAGATGTTCGCAACCCATGGCTGCTGAACTTTATTATAGAGATGGAAAGCTGCCAGCATACTGCCAGTTTGTGCTAGCTGACATTAGTTGCTTGAAGCATTGGAGTCACCTTCACAGAGGGTTGGATAGAGGAGGTATGTCTTGGGCTCTAAAAACGGACCGTGTTTCTCTCTGATCAAATCTCTGTAAAGACAGAGTCAATTACTTCCAGCAAAGTTAGTGGGTGATCAGTCATTTTTAATGAACCCAGTTTCTTCTCATCCGTGGGGATTTATTTAGGGGTAGCAGGGCCATCGAGACATCCAATTAATGAGAACAGTTTCAGAAAACACTTGCAAGAAGTACAGCACAATCCTATGTAGGCTTACCCAGGTGTAAGTCCCATTGTGTTCAATGAGGCTTACACCCTATAATGTGTTTTGGACTGCAGGTTTAGTATCCTATTATCTGTGCATTGGAGAAGTACAGTGGCTGCTGTTACACATCAGCACATGCATCCATGCAGAACTCTCCAGCTATGCTCCTCTTTCCTGGCTGTATGTGCGCAGATGCCGTTCACCACTGATGCTTTTTCTCTCTCTTTTCTTGTGAGCCACTGTGTTGTACAGTAGTACCTCACAAGACGAATGCCTCGTAAGACGAAAAACTCGCAAGATGAAAGAGTTTTTCTTTTTTGAGTTGCTTCGTAAGACGGATTTTCCTATGGGCTTGCTTCGCAAGACGGAAACGTCTTGCAAGTTTGTTTCCTTTGTCTTGCAAGTTTGTTTCCTTTTTCTTGAAACCGTGCATTCAGGGGGTGCAGTTACGACTTGACTTCGAGGAGCAACTCATAGCACGCAGTGTGGTAGCCTTTTTTGAGGTTTTTGAAGACTTTGGTGATTTTTGAAGCTTTTCCAAAATCCAAAATTTTTTCCCCCAAAATTTCCAAAAAATTTTTTTGTCGCAAGACACAAAAAATCACAAGACGAAAAAACTCACAGAACGAATTAATTTTGTCTTGCGAGGTACCACTGTATATACAGTTATGTGCTCATGCCTCAAAACTCATCAAGGCTAGTTAAAATTCTAACTCACACAACACATCCATTTAAAACTACTCTCGAAGAATAATAGAATTATAGAGATGGAAAGGACCCAAGGTTCATCTAGTCCAACTCCCTGCAATGCAGGAATCACTCACCCAACATGGGGTTTGAACCTACGGCCCTGAGATTAAGAGTCGCATTCTCTATTGGCTGAGCTATCCAGGTAGAACAGAATCTCAGACATTTTATTGCTATATACGCCAAAGCCATCAGGCTAAAGCTGCTGCTGAATAAGCAAAGAGCAGTCCCTGCTCGGAAAAGGCTGCATCAGAACAGGGAACCTTTTATGTTGAATTTACAGAAATACTGTAAATAAATGGACTCACTAGCAGGGTTTGATTAAACAATTACAAGTAAGAAAACAAGTCTAAAGGCCAAGAAACACTAATATGGAATGTAATTTGGTGTAAGATGTAATTATGAAAGAAAATTTGGTGCAAAAATGATAAGAATTTAAGAGAATTCAGATATAAGATCATAAAAACCTGATAACAATTAAGCAGACGTAGTAAATATTTAAAGATCCAGAAGGGAAAGTTGAGGGAGGTCGGGTGTGTGTGTGTCTTTTTTCTTTTATATGATAAATGTTATATTGTGTTGTTTGACTGAATATTAAATTGTAAGGCCCAATATAAGAACAGGCCAGATGTAGAAATGAAAAATGCAGGTCACATTTGTCAATTGTTTATATATATTATTGCTGATATGTACTTTTATCCTACATTTGGGGAATTGAGAATAAAAGTGAAGGCTCCCTGTTTCTAGTGCACCAGGAATTGAGTCTCTTTCAATAGTGGGACTCCCTTCCCCATGGAGTGCGAGGGAAGGCAAAGGCACTGGGTTCACAGAGCACTCCAGCTGCCCCGACCCCCCCCATCCCATTCCTGGAAACACTCTCCTCCCTGCACTCTCCTCCCACTCACCTGGCTGGCGCTCCCGCCCTCGGCCAGGCACCCAACCAGGTGCCTTCAAGGGGGCGTGCACAGCAGCCTGAATTGCTGCGGCGCCAGCCTCCAGCCCTCACTTTTTGTCGTCCCGTCGCGAGTCACCCACCCTCCACTCCCTTAGAGCAGGGTTTCCAGTTTTCTTTTGGCCTTGCTATGGACCTTAGGTTGGTCACCCTGGTTGTCCAGGGGGCCTGGTAGGAATTTTTCCATTTGGCATTAGGCTTTTTGGCTTTTTCGCCTACCTCGTAGCAATCGTCACAACTTTCGTGGTATTGGTGGGTAGGTTAGGCATTGGAATAATGTGTTGTGGTGTCGAAGGGCTAGGTGTGGCCATCACCTGCGCCTTCAATTTTTGGGTATTCCGTTAAAGGAATCCGGCGGTCGTGTATTCTGTCTGATGCCTGCTTGGCGGGAGGCCATGGCACGACCCTCGGTGACATCAGGGGAGAGCCTATAGTTGGATTAGCATCAACAGGCTCCACCTACTGGTGAATAAACCCCCCCTTTGTTTTTTAGACTCACCCCTCTCCAAGTGGGTGGAGTCAGCTGATGTAATCCAATGCCTAAGCCAATACCTTTTCACTTGCTGTAATCAATAAAGTTGTGGCCTTTTCTTGCCCATTAACCTTATATCACGTGTCCTTGTGTTTCATTCCACTGCGCGGGGTTCGGGTCCTCGAACCACAAGCACAGGTTATCTTGTTAACTGGACTTTAATTGGAGTAAACTACAGGAGCATGCCAGAAAAGATGAGATAGGAAACTGCAAAAGCAACCAAGCTACAAGGATGTGAAAGGTTTGGACTGAGAGAAGATTTCATTCGGTGTCCAGTTCTGGGCACCACAATTTAAGAAGCGTGTTGGCAATCTGGAATGTGTGCAGAGGAGGGCAATCAGGATGATCAAGGGTCTGGAAACTAAGCCTTATGAGGAACGCTTGAAGGAGCGGGGTATGTTTAGTCTGGAAAAGAGGAGGCTGAGAAGAGCTATGATAGCCATCTTCAAATATTTTAAGGGCTGCCACATAGAAGAGGGAGCATGCTTGTTTTCTCTCCTCTTGAAGGTAGGACTTGAGGCAATGGCTTCAAGTTACAAGAAAGGAGATTCCAACTAAACATTCGAAAAAACTTTCTGACAGTAAGAGCTGTTCAGCAGTGGAACAGACTTCCACCAGAAGTGGTGGACTGTCCTTCCTCGGAGGTTTTTAAGCAGAGGCCGGATGGCCATCTGTCATGGATGCTTTAGCTGAGATTCCTGTATTGCAGGGGGTTGGACTAGATGACCCTTGGGTCCCTTCCAATTCTAAGATTCTATGAATCTATGGTCAGACTAGGCATTGGTGCCTGAGCTTGGGTAAAATAAATATAATAACTATAGTATAATCTGAATTATACTATAGTGGGTATAATTCAGATTGTGTCTTGCTGGTGTATCACTAAGGAAACAACTTCAAGTATTTACTTCAAGTAAGATCATTGAATTTTATTATGCTTGGGTTGGAAATAAGAGGTCCAGGACAGATTTGTACAAACTGACTTAACCAGGGTCCAATATGATCTAGAAGCTACGGTTACAGTTTTCCATTCAGAAAACTTTTCTCTCCCACATTCTTAGCATGCATTAGATGTTCTTCCCAACCTTTGGGATTATTTTATCCCCTATTAATAATTTTCATCTGCGTCTTTGCATATCTTATAGGATATGCCTGCTCCCTGCCCTGCTGTTCATTTGTTACGGACTCCGAGACAGAAATAGAATTACATGCTCAGATGTACATTTCATTAGGTGGACATTTCATTTCCCCCACTACAATGCTTGAGAACATAATAGTTAGCAATTTGCTGCCTTTGAAAAATGCAAGACATGAAATTGTGATAAAAATGGTTTCGGCTCCATTTGGCAACAGCAGCGGATAAAGCCTTATTATTCTGCAATTTGGGTGAGCAGCATGCCCTATAAATCAGCATTATTAGGAAAGAGCTAGTTTTTCATCCCCACAGCAACATTTTCAGTATCACGGACAATACAGAAGGTCTGCATCCACTTACGTCAGGGTAGGTAAAGTTACTTCTGTGTAGCGTTGGTCTACACACACACACACACACACACACACACGGTTTTATTTTTACTGTGTCCACAGAGATTTTTTAATAATTTGTTCTAAATCCATGATATCATAACATCATACAAAATTTAATTATACAAAGGAACTTTACCAGCGCACCACAGTTTACTACATGCTACAAGAGAAAATTCACAAGCATGCTAAATGTACCCACTTAGCAATGACTATCCGTGAACCGCCCTGAGCTCTTTGGATGAAGGACAATATATGAATTCTATTAATAAATTAACAAGTTAATACCAGGGACTGCTCAGCCAGGAAGGAGTCTCAGTAATAAATCTACAGACTGGAGCACAAATGAGGCGTTACCAAAAAGGATGGTCTAGTTCAATCTCTCTTTCCTACAACTTTCAGTAAAACTCAGTGTGCAACATGACAACATCACACATCGTTTGTTGTCACTGCCTGGGACAAGAAAGGCTAAGCAGGCTAAGCAGGCCAATGTCACAATGTCCCATGAAAAAAAATGCAATCCAGTATACACTTCCAAAATTGTGAAAAATTGTAATCCAGTATACATCACTTCTGGTAAATGAGCCACCATAGAGGCTTGTGAAAATTCGTGTCCCGGGCTTTTGAGACTCATCTACCCATGTATTTATCTGAAACCAAAGGGGCACATTGGTTGCCAGATGTGAAATATATTGGCAATTATTTTCAGTTCTCCTACTTCGTTATATTACTATCTTAACTTCCAAACAGTAGGTAGTACTGTGTTCACAACACATAATAAAATTTGTCTAGCACTCTCAAGCTTCAGCATGCTGTTTTTCTTTCAGGATGAGTGTGTGTGTGTGTGTGTGTGTGTGTGTCAGGAACTCGAAGAAATAAAATATGAACATCACTGGGAAAGCAAAATACAAGCCTATATGGAAGACTTGTCTGATGTTAGTATTACTGAAATACTGAAATACTGTTCTCCCTACAAATGTTTCATGTGATAATTTTCCTTTGCAAAAGTCAAGCTCCTATGCTTCGCAAATTATATTATCTCACCATTAGTGCTAGACGCTAGAATGGCAACACTTTAATCTTGCCAAAGGAAGTGTCATGACAACATCTGCTAAAGCAGTTTTGACAGAATTAAGCCTTAAGTGCTGTTCCAAATGGAATCTGCAACATATGTTAGCAGGCAGGCAGGCGGGTAGGCAGGCAGTGGTATTAAAAGGACTTCCTTAAAAACACTTTTAAAGGAGATATTTGTAACAAACTGAGGCAGATTTCCAGACTTCTGGTGGCTGAAAATCAAATGGTTGCTATAAAATTGTGCAACTCAAAACAACCTGTATGTTGGTATAACATAATTTATTGCAGTGGGGTTGTTGCAAAAAAGCAGGTTAAGCCTTAAAAATTGATAATATTTTCTAACTGGAGCAGCTGGAAGATGAATGAATTTGCCTGGGGCAGCTGTGGAATCATAAGAGAGTTTATACAAAATCAGATAGCACATCTCATTTAAAAAACGGTCCAGGTTTATAGGTCCCAGATAGCAGGTCTACTCTCATGATAATGTAATCCTCATCATTCAATGCCATCTAGCCTTTACTAAGTAGAAGCTGGCCTGACCCATCTCACAATTTCAGCTTTGTTGTTGTTGTTGTTTAGTTGTTTAGTCGTATTCGACTCTTCTTGATCCCATGGACCAGAGCACGCCAGGCACTCCTGTCTTCCACTGCCTCCCGCAGCTTGGTCAAACTCATGTTGGTAGCTTTGAGAACACTGTCCAACCACCTTGTCCTCTGTCGTCCCCTTCTCCTTGTGCCCTCCATCTTTCCCAACATCAGGGTCTTTTCCAGGGAGTCTTCTCTTCTCATGAGGTGGCCAAAGTATTGGAGCCTCAGCTTCACAATCTGTCCTTCCAGTGAGCACTCAGGGCTGATTTCCTTAAGAATGGATAGGTTTGATCTTCATGCAGTCCATGGGACTCTCAAGAGTCTCCTCCAGCACCATAATTCAAAAGCATCCATTCTTCGGCGATCAGCCTTCTTTATGGTCCAGCTCTCACTTCCATATATCATCACTACTGGGAAAACCATAGCTTTAACTATACGAACATTTCAGGTTTAGAGAACCTGTATTAGGAAAGTAGCTTTATCTGAACCAAGAACTGCAGGAATCTCTGGTTCTGCTAGAAATTGTTGTTTGTCTTTTACAAGAGCAATTTGATTTCTTGAATTTCACATTGGTGTTGGGTGCCTGCTGCAGACATCTTTGGTTTTTGCATCTTTATTAGCCATTACTGCATTAGCCCACAATAAAGGGTATTTTCACATCACCACTTACTCCACATCCGTTGTGCTCCCACATTGTTCCTGTACTTTTTTTATCAAAAAAACCTGCTGTTCAATCTATATCGCCCCCCTCAAACTGGCTAGATCCAATTAGAAAACTGGATGCAGAGTTAGCGGTAATGTGAAACACCCTAACAGCTGTCTTGAAGGTGCAGATGAACACACAAGTCTGCATTGGGTGAAAACATCTCCACCCCTTATCTGAAGTGAACAACTCCAGGCAAACGCTGCTTGAAACACCATGTGGAGAAATGACCTCACCGTGTTTCAAGCCACTAATGTGGACATACCCTAAGAATATGAATACAGTTCAAATTATCCACTCATACCGGAAAGCTGGCAGAACTGTACCTATTAGCTTCTGATGTTTTTGCTGTGCCGAGCTGGAGACAGAGCCAGTAATTATTGGAATGTGTTGTGGCACTGCATTTGTGAATTGAGCATAAATCACCCAGGCAGAAAAGGATATCGCATGTCAAACCCAACCAATTATACTATTTTAATAGATATTGTTACTGGCTCAACAGACTAGAAATTATACTTAACCTGTTTCATCTGCAGAATTGAACTTTCAGCTGCATCAAATAATGCAATTGTATCAGATAAAATTGTGACTGCTGTTTGTTTGGCTGCAGTATATCTTGCCACCAGGGCCGTCTTGCCCATAGGCGCTAGGGGTGCATTTTAACTCGGCTCCTTCCTCATCAGTATGTGGTGAGCAGGGCACCAGATAAAGTGGTTCTACTACCTTCATCTGGGTTCGCCCCTACAAATACACCTTACGACTGCCAGTGGCGTAGCGTGGGTTGTCAGCACCCGGGGCAATGCAAGTAATTTGCGCCCCCTAACCCATGGATTTGTGCCCCCTAACCCGTGGATTTGCGCCCCCTAACCCTAACCCCCACATGTTGCGCCCGGTGCAGCCGGGCCCCCCTGTACCCCCCACGCTACGCCACTGACGACTGCAGCCTAAGATGGTCCAAAGGGACATGATAAGGTTCCTATGTCAAAACTAAGGGGCTTAAGCGTAGAGAAGGGAGATCACCTAGGAACAATGTGCAAAATGCACTGAGTACCTTGAAGGAAGATCAGAATAGAAAACATTAAAAATGAATCATCATCATCATCATCATCATCATCATCTAAGATTAGAAGTTTCATATTTGAAGAAGAGGGTCCTAAATATAGCAGCCTGGCAAATCTTCAGGACCACTTCACAGAACTATCTGGATATGTAGCGGCCATCTGAAAAGTCATTTCAGGAAAAGCAATAAGCCTAGAATGATAGTGAGCCTATCATGAACAATATCCAGCCCTCAGCATGCATTTGCAAGAGCCAGAACAATTGTAATTTCAAAAGAAGGTAGGTGGCAGCTTTATGCATCTGTTTTGGCATGGACTGGGGCTACCACGTAAGGTTTCCTAAGTGGCCACCACATGTCCAAGTGGCCCTGTGAAGAATATTCTTTTTTTCTTTGGATTTAGGTATCCTTTTAAAGCTCTGGAATAAACATGAGCATCAAGCCCTGACATGTACTGACGAGCAAAAGCTATTTGTGGTCAAATGTCTTCAAGGTTCCTCCTTTTTTATCCAGCCACATTTGTCATTCCAGGCACATGGTTGGTATCCTGTGTCAAGATGGGCCTGATTCCTTTTATTCAGCATCTGGCTGCTTAGACACAGCAAAAAAGCATGCAATGTAGATTCCCTGGCCTCCCCACTCTACTTCTCTTTGCAACCCTGTTTGTTTTGCAAAAAGAATTAACAATTTCTTAGGTATAATTAAAATGCTTTTAAAGCCAGGTCGCTGAAAGAGAGTCACAATTTGACTTATGCATCACATTGCAAGTGGCACCTCATTCAGATAAAAGCAGCAGAAAGTTTGGAAATGTTGAGCAGAGTTAAAGACAAATAAATGTCTGTCCGTCTTCATCAATTTGGGTATAATAATAATAATAATAATAATAATAATAATAATAATAATAATAATAAATTTATTATTTGCACCCCAGCCACTCTGGGCGGCTTCCATAAAAACCAAAAATACACTAAAATATCACAGATTAAAAACTTCCCTGAACAGGGCTGCCTTAAGATGTCTTCTGAATGTCAGGTAGTTATTTATCGCTTTGACATCTGTGGGAGGGCGTTCTCTACCGAGAAGGCCCTCTGCCTGGTTCCCTGTAGCTTTGCTTCTCGCAATGAGGGAACCGCCTCATTGGAAAAAAGGAAAAAAAGAAATAGAAATAGAAATAAATAAATAGGGTATGTGAATCTCTCTCTGTCTCTCTGAGATTATTCTGCATTTTTTATGTTTGAGCCTGTGAAGGATGCTGGATGGACTCCATTTAGTGACTTCATGTCCTTCTTCCAGTCTTTCCTAACCTCATGTCCTCCAGGTGGTTTGGAATACAGCTCCCAGTCAGCACAGCCATGTGGTCTAAAACATTTGAAGTCTACCAGGTTGGGGGAAGCTGTGCTACATGGATTTAAGGACTTTGGATCCAGTATACATTTCTGGTAATGGAAAAGGAGGGGAAGATTTTGTTGTTGTTGTTGCTGCTGATTTACCGTTCCCCCACATCACGTTTCACCTGGTTCAGAGGATGAACAGCATTCTGGAGTTGGTTGGAGGCAGTGGCACTAGAGGCTATAGTGGGAAGGGGGATAAGCAAAAACTACAACCCTTATTCTTCTACTATTGGAGACATCTGCTGGATCAAAAGCCCTTCTGTGAATACAAGGGCACCATCTGGATTCCACTAAAAGTGACCCATTAACTAGACTGTAGAGCAGGGTTGGGGGACATGTGTCCCTCCACATGCTGTTGGACTACAACAATGACCATTCTTTCTGGGGCTGATGTGAGCTGGAGTCCAGCAGCAACTGGAAGAAGAAGAAGAAGAAGAAGAAGAAGAAGAAGAAGGAGAAGGAGAAGGAGAAGAAGAATAGTAGTAGTAGTAGTAGTAGTTTGGATTTGATATCTCACCTTTCACTCCCCTTCAGGAGTCTCAAAGCGGCTACCATTCTCCTTTCCCTTCCTCCCCCACAACAAACACTCTGTGAGGTGAGTGGGGCTGAGAGACTTCAGAGAAGTGTGACTGGCCCAAGGTCACCCAGCAGCTGCATGTGGAGGAGCGGAGACGCGAACCCGGTTCCCCAGATTACGAGACTACCACTCTTAACCACTACACCACACTGGCTCTCAAGAAGACCACAAATTCCTCAACCCTGATGTAGAGATTGGATTCTAGGATACCAGTTTTGAATCATGAACCGGGTTGACTCTGAAATCTATAAATAAGTAGGACTTCAAAGTTTAGTCCATAAACCAATCAGAGCACAATAATCCCATGTTGATAGGGTGATTAATCTGTCCGTAGATGAAACATTTGTAAATTGTTTTGACTAGTGCCTAGTTTGTAAGTACTGGGTACCATACTAGAAGAGGCAGGAGCTCGAAAGCATGCCAGCGCAAGTAGATCAATAGGTACTGCTGTGGCGGGAAGGTAAATGGTGTTTCTGTGCGCTCTGGCTTACATCATGGTGTCCCGTTGCACCAGTAGCGGTTTAATCATGCTGGTTACATGACCCAGAAAGCTGTCTGTGGACAAACACTGGCTCCCTCAGCCTGAAAGTGAGATGAGCACCACAACCCCATAGCCATCTTTTACTGGACTTAACTGTCCAGGGATCATTACCTATACCTTACTAAAAGAGGCATTCTCTCTTATGTGTGAGAGAATGGGAGGTGTCTCACAGCCACCAAAACATGTGAGGATCCTTTGAAATAGTAAAAATGTGTTTTTTAATAACTATTTTTCTCATGTTCAATTAAGTAATTAGATTTAATCAGTTACCGTACATAACAAATTAGTCAACTAAAACCATAGAAGGCTTTAAAAATCAAAACCAACACTTTGAACTGGGCTCAGAAGCAAACTGGGAATCAATGAAACTGGTGTTGTACCTATGTAGTATCATCAGAATGCCCAATTCCAATTAGTAATCTGGCCACTGCATAATTGTGATTTCTGAACTATCTTCAATGGTAGCCCCATGTAGAGCACATTATACTAGTCTAACCTGGAGGTAGTCAGAGTTTGATAATGCCGTGTATTTCAATAACAACAAGAACAACAATATTATAGTAGTACTAATAGAAGAAATTGTAATAGTACTAATAGTAGAAAATGAGGAAATCACACCTATTTTGCTGTTAAATACTACATGCGACAAAAAAAATAATTATATACCACAAAATGGAAAGGATTTTTCTGGAGATGGGAATATATTTTTTTATTTTGGTCATTGAATAGAATTTTTGAACCAACTTAGGATTTCTTTTGCTGACTCTATAATATACCGTGTATATACTTTTCTACCATAACATCTAGTTACTATGACAGTCTCTTTATTAGAATTCATGTGGGAGTTGAGAAAGGTCAAGCATGCCTATTCAATAAAAGCTGAGGGAGTTGGAAATAAAAAAGCAATAAGGGACTGAATTCTTGAGTATTCCATGGTACCTTTCTCAAGTTACTGCTCATCAGTGAGAAGGGGACACACACACACACGGCAAGCAATTCATGTTTCCGAAATCTGAATTATTATGAAAATCCACACTAAGGATGCTGAAATGTGAAGCCAGTTAGTATCACTCAGTAATACTAGACTTCCAGTGGGCTCCAATGGATTTTGCAAGAAGATAGTAAGCAACAATCTGCAATTTGATCGAATCTTAGGTGAAATATACACACATATAAAATCCGTTCTGAAAATGTTTTTTTTTTAAATAAAAAAACTGTTTTTTAAAATACATTGAATTTTCCATAAGGCTCGCCATCGCCATCTTGTGTCACATTGTATACTGAACTTAAAACATTTTCTTTGCAGCTGTATAGCTGAGTCCTATGTTACAGATCAGTCATCTGAAAGTGTGGAGAGTCCTTGGTGGTTGTGGTACCACATCAAATGCCCTGCTCGCAGGATGGGTGTTTCCGCTCCTGCCCCATTCCCTTTAGCCTCCCACTCCTTTCCCTTCCATCTGCACCCAAAGGAGAAAAATTATAATGCACACCATACCTTTAAAGAACATTCAAAGCACATTCTTCCCCTTAATGAATTCTAGGCACCCTTAACAAATGACATTTCTTTAATTGGTTTTTCAGTATTGTCATTTCTGGTGTCTGATGTGTCCATATGCTATTTTGTGAAGAGACTGATCTCTCCTGTGTAGAAGGCAGGTGATGGCATATCTCACCATGGAAGATGAGCAGTAGGTAAATGAGCCTCTGAGGTTGTTAGGCACTCTAGAAACTGTGCTGGAAAAGCTGAAGCTAGAGGCTTTAAAACTGTCAGGGAAGAGAAAATCCGAACAGAGTAATGTATGGCAATTATATATAAAATAGCAAAGGCAAGGCAACAGCGGCCACACAAATAAAGGAAGTCAAGGCATGGTTAGGGTGGAAGGGAAGAGATTTGCAAGGGAAGGTCACTGTTGAGTCTAGAGAAAGTACTGTTATGCACCCAAATCTCCAAGCAGTGGCATATTTCAGGTTTGCCAACCAGCAGCAGAGATGTTGCAATGGTGCAAACACACCATTTTGGCTTTGCACCATGCTGACTTAAAGCAGTTCTAGAGTACATTCTGGCAAAGCACAAGCACTCAAAGGGATTATGAGGGGTGTGTTTGTGGGGAGATTCTTGAGGTCCAGACAGAGAGGATGAAGCCCTGTAATGGCAATTAAAAACGAGGCAAAAGCAAAGTACCATCATAAATATTGTAACAGAAGGAAAGTCTGTGGAGAACCCTGTGGGCATAAGAAAACGCTTCCATAAGTATTATAAACAACTGTATAAGAAGGAGAAAGAGGATCAGACTAAGATTGAGCAATTTATTAAAGCCAATGGTCTGCAGAACATTCCTGAGGATAAAAAGATCCTACTAAAAGGACTAATTACAAGACAGGAAGTGGAAAATGCAATAAACTCAATGCAACTTGGCAAGGCCCCGGGACCAGATGGTCTATCAGCAAAATATTATAAGACATTGAAAGATTGGCTTATTCAACCTTTGGTATGTAACACGATTCTAGGAGGGGGCAAAGCACCTGAAACCTGGAAGAAAGCTTATATCACTCTGATTCCCAAACAAGACCAAGATAGATCTACTATCTCTTCATATTTAAACCAATTTTAGGGAGGAAAAGGAATAATTATTGGAAACTTCAGAGCAGAAATGGGAAAATGTTGTTAGACGCTGCCCCCCAGACTTCCACCAACCCCAGCCAGCATAGTCAATAGTCAGGGCTGACGTGACTGATAGTCCCACAACATCTGTTGAGTTGCTCACTGCTGTTTAGGGCTTCCTCATGGTTGCTGGCTGAAATCTCAGAGCTACCCACAGAAGAAGGCCAGAAGAAACACTAGGCCAGGGGGAATGCCCTCCAGTTATGGCTGGACCACAGCTCCCACTGTCCTTGATGATTGGCCATGCTGGGTGGTCTGATGGGAGGTGAAGTCCAACCACACCTGGCAGGTGCTACAGTCGCAAGCCCAGCACTGGGCTGAGAAGAGGGTCGTTTTTCAAGGAAGACCCAGTGAGCCACCAATCAGCTTCTGGGGAGCAAACAGGTGAAGCTGGGCAAATTACCTGTCGAGAGATGACTATAAAAGCAGATCAACTGTCTCTTTGCTACATAAAATTAAAGGGAGATGCTGAGTCTGCAGCAATATCAAAGCTCCAGGCTACATTCCCAAACACGTTCCAGATGGGCTGACCTGTTACTTGGAGAGTAAGAGCATGTAGGCTGCTGAGTTACCATCTGGACATTTGCAGCTGCTCACTTGTAAGGAAGACAGCAGTCTCTGGGATGCCTGGAAGAAGAAAACGTGCTGTCCTTTGCTGCCTTCATGTTGTTTTCTATTGTTAATTACACTGAAGTAAAGATGCGGTTGATATTCTGTGCTCCAAGTGTGGCAAGTCACTAAGAGGGGTGGACTTTGCAGTCATGTACCAGTTTGCTTCCCCCACCCTGGCATTGTCTTTGCATAAACTTGGTTCAGTTCAGTCCACAGCTTGCAAAATGCATGCCAGCTCCTCCTACTCCAACATTTTGCAAAAATGACATGATTGTCTTTGATTCTCCTTGTGCAATGGATTTTGCTCTTACCTTTGCCAAGTGTCCATTTGCATGTCCTCATTTGCATGGCCATTTGTTTGTCTTGCTGTGTCTTTGTTCTTGTCTTCATGCAAGATTAACAGAGCAAGAGTCATGTGCCTTTTAAATCACACCTGCAAATGTTTCCCCCCTTATTTTGGACTTAGCAATAAATGGTAAAGAGGATCAGAGAGCAAAGGTGGCTGTATTTTTCAGTGACACTTGCTTACTGGTAGTATAAAATGTGGAATCCTAACCTATCTGGGAGCAAGCACCATTGATTTCAATGGGACTTGCTGCTTAGTAGACATGGTTAGGAATGGATTTCTGACTAACCTGGCAATGTGCATACATTGAATTATTTTTATTATCAGCTATTTGCGAAAGCAGTAGTACTGCCATCTTGTACTGCGTGGCAAACTGAAAATCAATTTGTGTGTCTGTGTGTATGACTTTTACTAAAAAAGAAAATTGAGCTGCCCAATTAGTACCATTAAGCATTATTACCTCCACCCACCTCTTGCCAGTCATGGAAACAGGGTTAGAAACATAATGACGTGAATGTTAATCACCTCAGTTAAACAGAGTTCAAGGGAATCACACATTTTAGCAGCACAAGAGATCTGACATCAAAATGGGCTGGGCAATTATAATGGCCTGGTTCCATAAGTTGCTGGTCAGTTGGTTATTTTTTCACAACTGAAGAAATTTGTACTGCTATGTATCACTAGCACTTGCATGAAACCAATTGGCTTGCAAATGGCCATGAGAAAGAGAACAGGGCTCAGCTCCAGTGTAAGCTTGATTGTAGCAGAAATCGACGCCTTCCCTAATCACCAGTTAAAATGGTTTCTCTGGGTGGAAGCTTGGGCAAGTGAGGGGGGGGGACCTCTGGCAATTCATGAAAGCACAAAGCATTTGGACTACAATAGTATCTTTTGAGGACATAGTTTGTGACATACTGAAACTTCCTTGCTGCCTCTTATTAAAACAACCACTATGGAAGGGACCATCCTGATGGACTTCAAGCAGGGGTCGGCAACCTAAGTCCCGGGGACCGGATCCGGCCCAATCGCCTTCTAAATCCTGCTCGCGGATGGTCTGAGAATCAGCATGTTTTTACATGAGTAGAATGTGTGCTTTTATTTAAAATGCATCTCTGGGTTATTTGTGGGGCATAGGAATTCGTTCATTCCCCCCCCCAAAAAATATAGCCCGGCCCCCCACATGGTCTGAGGGACAGTGGACTGGCCCACAGCTGAAAAAGGTTGCTGACCCCTGGCTATGATGAAAGAGGATGCCTGGAAGCAATAATAAATGCTGGCGTGAAGGCCAGCCTCTTGCAGGGATGGAGAAGCTGTGGCCCTCCAGCTGTGGTCAAACTATAGCTCCCATTAGCTCTACCCAGCATAGCCAATGGCTAGGGGAGGTGGGGGTGTAGCCTGGCAACATTTGGAGGGCTACAAGTTAGCCACCCCTACTCTACTGGGCAGACAATCACAAACAGGCGGAAAAAACCATGGCTGCTGCTTGTAGCTTTTTCTCTTTGTCATCTTCTGTAGGTACAGTCATAAAATTAGGGATAGATCGGCCCATTTGTTGTCTATGTCAGTTTTCCATGTTTTCACTTGTATTTTCCATATCATGTCCTCAATCTATTTTTAAAAACTGCAAGAAACTCACATTATTTTTTCTGTAAATATTATTGATAAAATATGCATTTTGGTACATTTTTGAGCTCAGAATTGTAACAGAAAACTTGGAAAAGAGCAGAAACCAAAGGATAACAGCATTCCAGGAAGCATGAATAAGGGCAGCTTGCTTAACAATGTTGACCAAATGAAATCTCCAAACAGATAAAACTATAAGCATCTATGAAACACATTCTCTTAACTCCTGGCTTCCAAAAGCTTAAGAGCACGTCGTGTAACTCCAAAGCTGTGCCTCATCTGGCACAATTACCTAGCTAGCTTCTAATAACCACAGTATATCAGCTGCATTACTCGGCAGGGAAAAGGAGCCAGTCAAATGCCAAACATTTTAACTGGCCAGGCTAGACATCTGTATCAGCTCATCACAGAATTGCAGGGATGACAGGACACCTTCTGCACTTCAGAAAACCCAGCCTAATCTATGAAGAGATTAAACTCCAGAGCCTAATAACACAGAGAGGAGTGCAACTAGCTAAACGCTTCAGGTGGGTGATGCCCAGTTAGGAGGGTGATGCAGCTTGGGGTGAGTTTTGAACAGAAAAGCATCAAGAGTGAATTTGCTTAAGAGACGTTACAGCCTACTTTTCAACAGCTGTTCTCCAAAGTGAAGTAAAAATAAATTGCCAATTAAATTACAGCAGGAAAATAAAATATTACAGCAGACCCAAACATGGCTTTTAGGCTCCCTTCCCCCACACTAAATTGCCCTTTTCTGAAGCAGCTTTTTAAGAAGATGCGGAGAAGCAGCTGAGTGTAATGTTTAGTTAAGGCCTAAAATCAGCTTTGCAGAAATATTTATAGTGTGTCTGTGCCACGTGAGTGTTCTATAGCTTAGCCGGCGTACTAGTTTCTCGTGATTGGAGGAAAGGAACGAAACATATTTCAGAGTAATTTCTAACAATTTACCTTGCCAAGGGCTAATTACCCATAACGCTAAATATACTCTGGAACAGGCACATACTTTCTCTGCTCATTAATCTGACATAGGAATGGAGAACAGGATGCATACTAGTGTTCTGTTTTCACGTGGCTTGAGTGCAAATGATGTATTCTGAGCTGCGAGGCTACTCAGGTTGTAGGTGGCAGCCCAGAAGGAAGAGGACAGAGATCACTTCCTTTATATCAGGAGAGATTTCAGATATGGAATTAGCAGCACAGAGAATAATTTCCAGTATCAAAATGGAAAGGAGTAGTGGAAATCCATTCTGTTGGTTTTTAATTCCACAAGGTGGCAGTGTTTATTGACAGGAGACTGACTCACCCACACACGGGAAAATGTTCCTCATAATGCAATATGGGTACTTATTGAGAGCGGGTGCAGAGACAAAAGGATAAATTATTTTTGCTGGTGAAAAATATTATATAAATTGAAATTAACTCACCATAGTGATCAACTTACTTAAATCTCCCTCTCTATTTATTTTTACCTTTTGGATGAAGTGTTTGAGACCTACTAGGACAACCAGCTCTAAATTAAAGAATTTTCAGGTGATTGACTGATTGCCTTTTTAACAGCAATGTCTTCTCAGAAATAAATCTCATTGTTTTCAATGGAGCTTTCTCCCAGTTTAATATGTTAATTTGTAGCTTGCGTTTAAATGCATTTAGCTGCTTGTATTTTGTATTATTCCTGCCCCCCACCCAAATCAATAGACACCCTTTTAAAATATTGATATCTTTTTAAAACACGCACACTACCATTTAATGTAATAATGAATTAAACATGGGATATAGTTGTATTCCAGAACCAAATTAAAAGATCAACAAGACGTGTGCCCTCAACTCACATACCCTTCAATTAAAATGTGTCCTCTTGATTGCAATTGCCAATGAAGTAGCTGAAGTTTTAGCTGACTGATTTACAGTGCAATATTAACCATGTCTGCTCAGAAGTAAGTGCTACTGAATTCCAGGTAAAATGGGACAGCAAAGCAGCTTTGTTGATTACACTGCAAACTTTCAGCTATAATGCCAACAGCGTACTTCTGCAGTAAATGGTCTCCCAAGGAACATGCCTCACCAATGACTGGTTTTCTTGCTGATAGTCATTAGACTTTTAACTGCATCATATGCAGTTGTTCTCTCCATTATAGGCTACTTACAGAGCTCATTCGCTGCATCTTCCCCTCCATTCATTTGCAGAGGTCAATGAAGTGAATTTCCCCGTGGTCTCATTTCAGTTGTGCCACATAACATGGAAAGTGCAAAGCAAACTCTTTTTTTATTTTATAATCCTTGCTATTTGCTTGTGCGTGGAGGGACTGCAACATTTTTTTCTAACAAAGGCTTTTAGCCTCATCTTGTGACATTCCCACTAATGGCAAAATGAATTATTGCCAAAGATGTTAATTCTCAGCAACCCTGTTCATTCACCAGCTAACCAATAATGGATCGATCCTTGTTATATTTTTATGGACGTATAAATAAAGATTAGCCCCTTGACCTCATTTCATTCAATAATGGGAACACTTTTGTACATTACAGTGGTACCTCGGGTTATATATGCTTCAGGTTACATATGCTTCAGGTTACAGACTCCGCTAACCCAGAAATATTATCTCGGGTTAAGAACTTTGCTTCAGGATGAGAACAGAAATCTTGCTCTGGCGGTGTGGCAGCAGCAGGAGGCCCCATTAGCTAAAGTGGTGCTTCAGGTTAAGAACAGTTTCAGGTTGGTTAAGAACCTCCAGAACGAATTAAGTATGTAACCAGAGGTACCACTGTATAGGGTTAGATTTGGTCCTGTGCCATTTGCTAACTGTTGACAGCAAAGGAACCCCAGAAGCTGGCTTTGACCATTAATCCATCTAGCTCCATACTGTCTCCACAGACTGGTAGCAGCTTTCCAGGATTTCAGGCAGGGGCCTCTCCTGCACTGCTTCATAAACAGACACATCTGTCTGCACAGGCAGCATGGAGAGTAACTCCTTTGGGAAGGAGGCGCCAGGCTTTAATACTTTAACACTCAAATTTACTGGGAGCATTTAGGGGACTAGCCTAGTCCCCCTAGTCCACTGATCATGACTGTCAGCCGAGAGGGAAAGGCACCCTTCATATGCCAAAAGACAGCGTGTTCTTGCTTATTACTTCATATTTCCAAGAGATGGACCATAGCTGTGGAGATCAGTTTGAAAACTGAGCCTTGGTGAACCATGACTCTAATTAAGCTCTGCTTCCAACTCCTTTTGAAATCAGTGGTAAATGAGGATATTTAGCACCTGAATGGATCATAACCTAAGTAAATTGCTTCTCCTTTCCATAAATGGAATTTCTCTTTGATATGGACAAAGGGACAGGCCGCTTTTCAATTACTAGGTGATCAGGCTGGCAGGGAGAAATTAATGTCAGCTGTAATGGTGGCTGCAGTTCACATACTGTCATCCATCTATTTGTGCCGGACAAGATAAAGGGTAAGTAATTCCGCTTCCATTCACACCCATGTAACCTCCATTGACTCCTGTAAAGTTCACTGGTGCTTTGCAGTTCTGATGGAATACTAAGAACTGTGAAATACCAGCATTGCTGTAACACTGTTGTCTGGAGCAGTTGTGCATTTCTACAAGCTGCAGTGCACCCCACATCCTTCCTGTAGTTTGGTGTCCGCAGGTCTAATTTTTGATAGATTCAAGGTGGAACTTCAAGAATATGTGCGCAGCAAAAGCCTGACGGCTGCTTTTCCTTGAGGGAAAAGCTATTCATCAAGCATCTCCACTCTTCAGTGTGGTGTTGGTGTTGTTTTTAAAAAACCGAATAGCCAGTGATGGAGGTCAAATCCTGATTGAGGCCCTATCATGCTAGGAGGGGTAAGTTAGAGGTCGCTTACCCCTTCCTACAAAGGAGGCTTTCCCAGTAGTGATGTATGGAAGTGAGAGCTGGACCATCAAGAAGGCTGATCGCCGAAGAATGGATGCTTTTGAATTATGGTGCTGGAGGAGACTCTTGAGAGTCCCATGGACTGCAAGAAGATCAAACCTCTCCATTCTTAAGGAAATCAGCCCTGAGTGCTCACTGGAAGGACAGATCCTGAAGCTTAGGCTCCAATACTTTGGCCACCTCGTGAGAAGAGAAGACTCCCTGGAAAAGACCCTGATGCCGGGAAAGATGGAGGGCACAAGGAGAAGGGGACGACAGAGGATGAAATGGTTGGACTGTTCTCAAAGCTACCAACGTGAGTTTGACCAAGCTGCGGGAGGCAGTGGAAGACAGGAGTGCCTGGCGTGCTCTGGTCCATGGGGTCACGAAGAGTCGGACATGACTGAACAACAACAAAGGAGGCCTGATCCAGATAAGACCGCTACTCCGGTGCCTGCAATTTGTTCTGCTAAGAAGTGTCACAAACAAGTGAGTTGAAAAGTGGCAGTCTGGGCTTTAACCCATTTCCAGCATGCTGCTTCCTTTGCAAACTAGCCAGGGTATTGGAAGACCCACAAAAGGTCCATATTTAAGGGAAAGGGTAGCCAACATGGTGCCAATGATCAGGTATGGTGGCAGTTGCAGTGGGAAACACTGGCCTGCGAGAGCTCCAGTTGGAGAACTGCCTCTATCAAAGGTGTCATGGGCTTTGAAGACACTCAGACTTAGGATGCAAGGGAGAAACGTGCCAAGAGGCAGGCACGCTTGGCAAATCCACACCGTGATCAACTCCCGGCCAAAAACCAATGTCCCCACTGTGGAAGGACGTGTGGGTCCAGAATTGGCCTCCACAGTCACTTACAGACGCATTGCTGAAACCGTGTCTATGGAAGGCAATCTTACTCGGCTAAAAGTGATCGCCAAAGAAGAAGACCCTACAAACAGTTGTTTGTCAATATTTAATGCAGCTATAGGAAGATTGTCAGATGGTTACCCTTATTTGATAATCGGTGTTCAGTCAATTTCTTTCATTCTCTTGTGCTCTCTCTCTTTCCTAGGTACGTATCTGCTGTATTTGCATTCTTAGAACAGTGATGGGGAGTCTGTAGTGCTCCAGATATTCTCAGACTACAATTCCAATCATCCCTGACTTCTGGCCATGCTGATTGGGAGTGATGGGAGCCTGGCACATCTGGAGGGCTACAGGTTCCACATCTCAGCAGAAATTCTCATTTGCAGATTCTGTTTTCAGGGGAAAACAAAACTCTTCTGTCTCACAGAGGAGATGAACCAAGTAGAATGGGGAAAGAATATCTGTTTGGGGATACTTATGAGATAGCACAGAATGCATAACACAGTCAACAGAAGAAAATTCTGTCCATGAAAACATCCGAAGTGTTCATCTCCTGAACATATTGCACCTTCAGTTTAAATGAAGATAGAATATGCATACTGAGCCAATTCCCGACAGATGCTGAACATCTGTGTTCTTTTTCTCATTATTTACTGAATGTTACGTGTGTCTCAGAACACAATGGACACGTACTCAATATTGCTTTATGCAAATTCTTAATATCTTTAATCACCCATTTGTGCACACAGACTGGTGAAAGGGTTTGGAGGGGGTGGGGTAGAGTCATCCGACTCTTTTACTGATGTTGAATGCAGAACTGAGTCTAAACAGAAGTGTCTTGTTCAATACACACAGCCAGTGTATGTTACAACACACCAGAAGTGTATTTGAATAGTCTCTCTCTCTCTCTCTCTCTCTCTCTCTCTCTCTCTCTCTCTCACACACACACACACACACACACACACACACACAGAAATATATATAACATATAATGGTATATACACACACACACACACACAAGCAGAAGAAATTTGAGAAGGGATCAGAAACAATGGGGAGGATTATTGATCTATTTACATGTAAATTTATCATATGACATCATCCTTTGAACTCACTTCATCCTATGATAAGCTAATCATATTCAATGATTCAATGATGCATTAAGAAGAGCTGAGAATCAAGACCCTCAGAAAAAAATATATGAGAGGCTTCTGACTCTCTTGAAGTAGCAAGTTTCTCCCTCCGATGTGATGAATCCACAAATCCATTGACCTGTGTGATTTATCAGGTGCTAGAGGCTTGAAAGGAGAGGCCTGTGGATCAATCATGGCTTCCCACAACCTACACTAGGTTGTAGAGGGGAAGACTAACATATATATTTTTTAATCTTCTGGCCAAGGAAGTCAGGTGACACAGGATGGCCAATCCACTGCCACTGGTGAGAATAGAGACTCTCTGGGCTTCTTGTCAACTTCCTCCATCTGGGCAGCTTGTCCGTGGTGAAGCCACCTGGATCTCCTTTTCTGTACCAGATTGTATCAGTGTAGATGGAACTACCAGCCAGACTGTTATTGGTCCCTCTGCAGTCTATCAACCTGTTGTTTGTCTATACGCTACATCTGTTCCAAGATACAGGTATGTCTGTCCTTGGGCCTGAGTACTGATTGACACAAGATAATCAGCAAAGGCATGTGGCTAAAGCACCTTGCAGTTCCTGGCTCATGTACATAGAAGTTGTTATTGCAGGGGAACAATGCTGAGATAACCACCCCTGAATCTTGTAAACAACAAGCCCCATGTGGATCGATAGGATCCATAGATAGCTCAGATAGCAAAGAAGTTCTGGGAGGAAGCAGCTATGTGAACATTATTGATTTCAAACAGGCTTTTCACAGCACTTGACAGAAAAGGACAGGCAATGAGAAAGTGTGTGGTCCCTGAAGAGCTAGCAAGATTGATTGAAAATACTTGTAATGAATGCTATATGGAGAGACAAGGAGTAGGTGAGATGGCTTCAAACCAGAAGTGAAGTGAGGCCCTATTATATTCCATCTTCAATAAAGTTTAAGTGTGCAGGATATGGACTAACAATTTTGCAGAGGAACTGCTAGTGAAATTCAGTAAGGCAGAAGTGTTGCCTGCACTTTTTTCCCTGTGAAAAATCTCATGCTTCACTAAGAAGGTATAAGTTTTCCCCCTTTCCTCAGCTATCAGGATAAAATGTTGTGAGGATTGTATACATGCATTTGTGTGAATTCAGTGCTGTTTTTAAGAAACCAGCAACTCCAGGAGGAGGGAGAGCTTATGTATAGGAAACCTTCCTAGGCTTGGCCTTGGTTTCCTGTCAGCTTTCCTGCCATATAAGAAGAAGAACAACAAGAAGAAGAGTTTCGATTTGATATCCCGCTTTATTTCTACACTAAGGAGTCTCAAAGCGGCTAACAATCTCCTTTCCCTTCCTCCCCCACAACAAACACTCTGTGAGGTGAGTGGGGCTGAGAGACTTCAGAGAAGTGTGACTAGCCCAAGGTCACCCAGCAGCTGCATGTGGAGGAACGGAGACGCGAACCCGGTTCACCAGATTACGAGACTACTGCTCTTAACCACTACACCACACCCGCAGGTAACAATGCGGCTGGCATAATACACATCATGATATACATAATATACATCATAATATACATCATGTTTGAGGACCGGGACGTTTGCAGAAAAACCAAAATGTTTGTTTACAAAGCTATTGTACTACGAACCATACTGTATGCTAGTGAAACATGGACCACTTATATATGGCATCAACAACTCCTCGAAAGATTCCATCAATGGTGTCTCTGAAAATATCTACATATCACTTGGAAAGACAAGCGAACTAATGTCATTGTACTTGAAGATCACCAGTGTTGAAGCAATGATTCTTCAACATCAACTTTGTTAGACAGGTCATGTTGTTCGGATGCCTGATTATCGTCTTCCAAAGCAACTACGCTATTCCAAACTTGAAAATGGAAAGAGAAATACCAGTAGACAACAAAGAGGTTTAAAGATGCTCTCAAGGCAAATCTTTAAAAATGTAGTATAAACACCAACAATAGGGAAGCACTGGCCTGTGAGCGCTCCAGTTGGAGAACAGCCTTTACCAAAGGTATCATGGACTTTGAAGAAGCACAAACTCAGGGCAAAAAGGAGAAATGAGCTAAGAGGAAGGCACGTTTGGCAAACCCTGCCTGGAAGCCTATGTCCCCACTGTGGAAGGACGTGTGGATCCAGAATTGGCCTCCACAGTCACTTACGGACTCACCGTTAAGACTGTGTTCATGGAAGACCATCTTACTTGGCTGTGAGTGATTGCCAAAGAAGAAGTGCTTAACTGCTAGAATTATCCTGCTTAGTTCTGTGGTAAATATAGCCACAAAACTGCTACAACATGTGTACAGTTCTTTCTCTGACCTAAGAAAATCTTACTCAGCTACATGTTATCGTTAAAGAAGAGGAAGAACATAATGATAGCTCTGGTTCCCAACTTGCTCATGATCTTCAGGCAAATTCTAACGCACAGGAGGAGGTGACATTGGTATGTTATATTATGTTGGTAGTATGGGAAAGTGGCAGGATATAAATTGGGAAGGTATGTTATGAAACTTGGATGTATGGGCACTGAATATTTTTTATCCACCTGAAATCTTATTCCACATATCTTGCTGCCCTTCTAACAAAACTGTCACTCTTCACTATTCTTCCTAAGCTCTCTTTGTCTTCACCATTTGGATTGTTTTGTTTCAAGTGCGGTCTACAGTTACAGCAAAATGATGTGAAAGAAATCTCAAGATGATAAAGCATGTGGTATCACTTCAGACTACAGGTGGGGGTGTCCCATTTCTGAATACTGCCCCACAATCTCATGGCAAGTGAACCTCACCAACCTATTACATTGTGGAGAGATGTTTAGCCCAGTCCACTTCCTGTTGACCTAGCACTTTTCTATGATTAAATTATGGAAGTCACTCCCACGGGATGTAGTGAGATCCCAAAACAAGGATGGCTTTAGACAAATTCATGGGTGATAAGGCTATTAAGGAGTAGTAGTCATGACAACGACAATGATTATATTTTTATTTATGCTCCACCTTTTCCACTGATGGGACTCAAGGTGATGGGACTCAAGAACCACAATTAACATAGAAACACACACACACACACACACACACACACCCTTCCACTACCCTTCATTCACCTTCTCTCTCTTACTCCCACTGAGGAAGAGCCTGTGCTGTGGTATGTGTGTTTTCAGCACCCCTCCCCATCTACCTCTCTCTCTCCCCAGGCAACATGTTGAGAAACGGTCTGGCCTTCTAATTGCAACTAATTGCAATTGCACAACACCGTCACCTCAATTTGCCACTGCACACAGAACTGTCCTGTTTGCCTCCTGTCAATACACCCCTGCTGTGAACTTTAGGATCACTACCTCAACATGCATAGGAAGCTTCTTACTCACACATAACACTGTCACAATTTTTATGATCATGTCATCCTTAATAGGATAGATCTGAAATTGGAAAAAAAAGATAATTTGTTATGCTTGGTAGTAAAATGCACTTTGTAAATGGCATCTCCTCTCTGTTTGGATGCATTTTGTCCAGATGCAATTTTGGAGAGCTCTCTTTGCCTCATCGTCTTTGTCAGATATTGGCAAATGCAGCTGATTTAGTGACATGAATAAAGATGGAACCAAGTCATTAGCTCAGTCTCCATCAATAACACCCCCCTTAATAGAACGTATCACAAAAACTTTAATGTTTAAGGCCATGCTGGGGGCTACTTCAAGATGAGAGATGGCAGCCTTAATCTGTGTTCTGTCATTTCTCTCTCACCCCCGCTCCCACTGAAGGTATGATAGGCAATGCAAGACCTACCAGAAACGTATTTTTCATCATTAAGAAAAGTAAAATGGAATAAAGTGATTAACTGCAATGATATAATAGCTACCAGCCTACCTCTACTGCTCATTAAAGGATATAATTAATTGAGAGCTTCCTGGAAATGCTTAATGGTCCTCCTTCATTTGATTTTTTTTTTTTTAATGTTCAGGCATGATAAATATTTTTTACATTTGAAGTCTCTCTGTGGTGGTCTAGGTATTCAGGGGACAAAGAGGCTTGTTCTGAACAGCATACAAAATTCTAGGATTCTGTTGGATCTTTCCTGGCATAGCTATCAACTTTTCCCTTTTCTTGTGAGGAATCCTATTAGGAATAAGGGAATTTCTGTATACATTTCCAATATACAGTGGTACCTCGGGTTACATGCGCTTCAGGTTACAGACTCCGCTAACCCAGAAATATTACCTCGGGTTAAGAAGTTTGCTTCAGGATGAGAACTGAAATCACGTGGTGGCGGCGGGAGGCCCCATTAGTTAAAGTGGTGCTTCAGGTTAAGAACAGTTTCAGGTTAAGAACAGACCTCCAGAATGAATTAAGTTCTTAACCCAAGGTACCACTGTATGCTCAAGAAAGGCTTCTGATGATAAATTCATGCTGATTTTCTTCAATTCCTTTAGCTTATCTGAAACATATCACAGCTACTCTGAAATTGGGAGGTTTTCTTTCCCACAGAAGTATGCAACTGTGTTAACTGTGCTATGGAAAATGGAATTAACTCACTTTAAAATATGCAACCTGCTATGGCATATGGTGGCAGGTGTTATCCAAATATACTGTAGGTGAAAACACACTCATCTATTTCAGGAACCATCATGGGCGATTTTATCTTCAGACATGTTCACAACAGTGCAGTTTGGAATGGTTTGGTCCACCCTCCAGATTCAAAACAGCATCCAATGGAATCCAAATGCAGGCAAAAACCTGCTCCTCACTCTGAGGAACCATCATACCAAAATGGGCAATGCAGTTTGGAACAGTTTGGTCACAAAATAGCATCTGACAATATCCAAATGTAGGCCAAAACCTGCTTCTCCATCACAGGAACCATCACACCAGACTGAGAGACAATATCTCTGGAGGCATCCAAATCAGTGCAACTTGGAATGTTCTGGTTCGCCATCTTGGTTCAAAATGGCACCTGATGGCGCCCAAAAGTAAATGAAATCAGCTCCTCACCACAGGCAACTTGAGCAATTATATCTCAAAAGCTATCTGAAAGCATAGAGAACAAACAGGCAGGCAGGCAAACCACTTTCCACACTTTGTTCTCCTTACCTTCCAAGTCTGTAGCCAGTTTCCTTCCCATCTGTGGTATATCACATTTCTTGTTATAGAGCAGGCATTTTAGCAAGTGCACCTGCACAGTACAGTCAGCACACAGCAACTAACCAACACTAAAAAGGGGGGGAAATGAGCCAAGGTTGGGTGGTGATTCTTACGACACACAATATGGCCTGATTTCAGCTGCCTTACAAAGGGAAGAAGACAAATGAAGAAAAAGCAAAGTGTTCTGTGTTGCTTTCTTACAAGCCATTTAATACACCAGTATTCTGTACCAGCTCCTATATTTCATTTTTATTACAGAAGATGATGCCTTTAAAGATTCCCCCCACCCCACCCAATATCTGAATTCCTCCCTGGTCAATGTACTGCACACATATTCCATTAAAATATGTACCCTCTATTAGTTTTGCTGACCTTAGACATTAATATTTTACATCTATCTTCATTAAATTACATTTTCTATTTCCACACTAGTCAACTTACAAGATCAAAATTATTCCAAATCGGGCCACCATGTGCGGTCATTCTTATGGTGCATTCAGATAATTGCCGCTAAATTTGATGTATTGCATTCAATAGTCTCATTAAAATGGTTACATGTATTTCTCAAAGAAGATAGGTTCATAAAATTTTATAAAATGCCCTCCCAGAGCCATGAAGATGAATAAAGGAGAACCATTTCCAGTTTTTTTTTAACTCCCATATTACAAAATCCCCCTCCTCCACACTTTATTTTTATTCTTTTGCAAACTTGTGATACTAGGAAATTAGGTTAATGGAGAGAAATTGAACTACAGCTTTTCAAAAAGCAACAGACAATCCATGCAAAGTTAAGTGCTTTTAAGTCCCTCCTATTTTGGGGGAAAACTAAGCATGCTCTTAAATCAAAAGACAAGGTGAGTTTGGAAGGACAAATCAATAGCAGGAATGTTGAAGGAAGTGGAATCATTTTAGGAAACAATTTGTAGGGCAAGAGAACAGAATTTGGATCACTTCAGATTTTATCATAGACGAAATTCAAAGGCTGCTTGTCATGAGAAAGATGTTACTATCCATTGCCATTGCTTTCCTTCTTTAGTGCTGCTTATTTTGCCTGATGGAGTGCCTTCCTCCACCCTGGAGTGATCCCAACTACTCAAGGATCGCATACTGAATGTGATATCACAGTGATGTTTAGTGAGTCAGATTTGGTTTCATGATGATGGTACTGAAACAAACAAAGCCAACGGAGAGTAGGGGCAGTACTCTGTGCATCAGTCACATGCATGTTCTCAGCCAATCAAATCATCAGTTGTGTTCACTCTGTATGGGTGAACCTTTTCATCCCCCTTTGAGATGTTGTTGTTGTTTAGTCGTTTAGTTGTGTCCGACTCTTCGTGGCCCCATGGACCAGAGCATGCCAGGCACACCTGTCTTCCACTGCCTCCCGCAGTTTGGTCAAACTCATGCTGGTAGCTTCGAGGACACTGTCCAACCATCTTGTCCTCTGTCGTCCCCTTCTCCGTGAGCCCTCCATCTTTCCCAACATCAGGGTCATTTCCAGGGAGTCTTCTCTTCTCATGAGGTGGCCAAAGTATTGGAGCCTCAGCTTCAGGATCTGTCCTTCCAGTGAGCACTCAGGGCTGATTTCCTTAAGAATGGATAGGTTTGTTCTTCTTGCAGTCCATGGGACTCTCAAGAGTCTCCTCCAGCACCATAATTCAAAAGCATCCATTCTTTGGTGATCAGCTTTCTTTATGGTCCAGCTCTCACTTCCATACATCACTACTGGGGAAACCATAGCTTTAACTATATGGACCTTTGTTGGCAAGGTGATGTGTCTGCTTTTTAAGATGCTGTCTAGGTTTGTCATTGCTTTTCTCCCAAGAAGCAGGCGTCTTTTAATTTTGTGACTGGTGCAAGTAAAATCTCTCACTGCCTCCATTTCTTCCCCTTCTATTTGGCAGGAGGTGATGGGACCAGTGGCCATGATCTTAGTTTTTTTGATGTTGAGCTTCAGACCATATTTTGCGCTCTCCTCTTTCACCCTCGTTAAAAGGTTCTTTAAGTCCTCCTCACTTTCTGCCATCAAGGTTGTGTCATCTGCATATCTGAGGTTGTTGATATTCCCTCCCAAATTGTCAAAACAAAATGCTTTTTGTTGCTGCCAAAAGTGTTTTAAACAAGTCCCCTCCCCTTTTAGCCCTAAATTCATGTTGTTGTTTTTTAACCAATGGAGGTCATATACTGGACACAGTGGCAACATCTGTGCATGCTTTTGTAGTTCAAGTAGGATGGGGGGGCGAATCTGGAAGCAAATAAGTAATGAATTATCTAGTTTGTTAATGGGTTTCTTTGCAAGGTCTGTAGGAAAATTAATGGCATGAAGCAGGCTTTTCTGGCCAATTCAGTGAAGGTCTAAAAATGCACTTTGCTAACTGCTCAGTAGAAAAAGAGGTTTCTGCCCATAAGCAGCTTATGGTTGCATTTCAGACTAACCCCAGTAGAATATCCCACTGATGTATTTCCACTGCCAAGCTGAACAATCCTGTCCTAGTCTAGCTCTCATTAAACATTCAGTGCAGATCTAAATCCAAAACACACAGAAAATGTGCCACATTGTAATATAAAGAACATGGAACTGAATGTTGATGTTACAAAGTCCAATGGCTCTGAATAAAGGAAGACCCATAATAGGAACCATGTTATTCTCCAAATCCAAAACAAATTACCAAGAAAATTGCTACTCTTGGGAGGAATAGTTCTATTTCAGATATGGTTTTTATTCTGTAGCTGTCTATTTCCAGAGGTAAGTAAATACACAAATTAGCAGCTCTGCAACTGTATCTGAAACAAATAAGGCTTTGCAATTCATAGGCACATAGCAAAATGTCTTCTTCTGAGTTAGACCATTGGCCTGCTTGGCTCAGGATTATCTCTAGCTCATTGGTTTCCACTGGTGGAGTCAGGACTCAATATCAGGTCATGTTCTGATGTTAAGGTGTCTCACAACAGCAGCACTACCACCATACAAGAGCAGAAAGAATAATAAAATCATAGAATTGTAGAGTTCGAAGGGACAGCGAGAGTCATCTAGTCCAACGCCCTGCAATGCAGGAATCGACCTCAAGATTAAGAGCCTCATGCTCTACTGACTGAGCTACCCCAGGAAAGAAAAGAAGGAAGTCTCCAT
The DNA here is from genome assembly GCF_964252035.2 of Podarcis erhardii. Lineage (NCBI taxonomy): Eukaryota > Metazoa > Chordata > Lepidosauria > Squamata > Lacertidae > Podarcis > Podarcis erhardii. The sequence goes on along the minus strand of NC_138497.1, from coordinate 33,094,823 downwards.
CTCGATTCACAGGTTCTCCAGCTCCAGAGCCAGCATCTTCTGTGCCTCCTCAGCTGTACCCCTCTCCTCTCCCTCTTGGTAAGTATCAGTGACTCACTGTGTTGGGAAGCCAGGAGAGCAATGGAGTCCCCCTCCTACCAATCACACCACCTCACCAGCTGCTACCAGCTAAATGGCAGGAGAGGGGAGGAATTGGTTTCAAGTGTAGGTGTTCTGAACCTACAGGCCCTCCAGAATTCCCTTACTATATCCAAAATAAGAAATTGGGTAGTTGTATATTCCAGCTGCCATTCTATATCTGCACTAATGCTAGTCCATTGATTGGTTGTCTGGACAAACCACAAACAAATGTTGTTGCTGGCATGAGCATGTTGTGCGGATGCCTGATGATTGTCTTCCAAAGCAACCACTCTATTCCAAACTTTAAAATGGAAAGCGTAACACTGGTGGTCAACAAAAGGGGTTTAAAGGCTCTCTCAAAAAAATGTCTTAGAAACACCTAGAACTGGGAAAACACTGGTCTGCAAACACTCCAGTTGGAGAACAGCCTTTACCAAAGGTGCCATGGACTCTGAAGACGCTCAAACTCAGGACGAAAGGGAGAAATGTGCTAAGAGGAAGGCATGTTTAGCAAACCCTCACTGAGATCAACTCCCACCCGCTTTGTCCCCACTGTGGAAGGATGTGCGGATCCAGAATTGGCCTCCACAGTCACTTACGGACTCACCGTTAAGACTGTGTTCATGGAAGACAATCTTACTTGGCTACGAGTGATTGCCAAAGAAGATGATGAAGTTTACAGCCCCATGGTTACAGTCAGTATTTTTAATATATCATTCTCTTCAAATAGGCACATTTTGTCATAGGCTTTTTCGTTCAGCTTCTTTGTTCTTTCCATATAGCAGGGCAGAAAATGTGTTCTACAATATGACACGTATGCTGGTAAGAGTCTAAAATATGAACGAGAAAGTCCATTGTTGACAGAATTGTTACACAATCTAGAGCTTTACGCCAGAGAGTCTCCATAAAAACATATAACTTTTTAAAAAACCTTCACTAATTTCACTGCAGTTTATAATTAATATATACTTGATTGCTTAATAAAAATATGTTTTTGGCTATAGATTTGCGACTCTACCCATTTCTTTACTTCAATAGCCCCACAGTTAGCTGCTAAACTGGATTTGATGGGAGGCTAATTACTCCAGCCATTACTATTGGGACTAAATCATTCAAAAGCAAATTAAAAATCAGTAGCTGCCTGCCACCATCTATTGAATAAGCAATAGGAACTCTTGTTATGGGAATAAGTGGTTTGGTTAAGAAATAGATGAGGAGTACCAAGTGATAACTCTTCCATTTCCAGCTCCTCACAAAAGGGCATCATTGGGTCTCTCCTACCATGCCTGAAAGGGCCCAGGCATTAACAAGAGTCCTGGAAGATGTGTCTTGCTGGCCTTCAAAGGAGCCCTGCATGAGAACCACTGGATGTATCTGCCTACAATGTGGCAGGCTCAATCCATTCTGGAGGAGCTGCTATGCCTGCAAATTCCATAGGCATCTGCGAACATGAAAGAAGTCTTAACCTTTTTTTAGACTGTCAGCAGTGGGGGCAGCACTTTTGTTTTCAATAGCTCTAATTTGGTCCTGAGTAATGAGCCAAATTGGAAAGACACACAGGGTAGCTCTGAAACAGAACAGGCTACTTCCCAAAGTTTACAGGTGTAAGCCGAATCTTGTGACCAGTGCACACGCCGAAACAATGCCTTCTTTTATGTTTTTTAAACAGCTAGCCATAGTTATTGCTTTGGCTCTATAGAGTTTCAGTTCAAGTTACTCCTCCCCATGGGCCTAGCCAGGATTTTTGTTGGGTGTGTGAGCAAAAAGTTGTTGAGCATTTTGGGGGAGAATGCCTATCAGGCTTCTGCTAGGGCGGCAGACTTCTGTTAGCGGGGAGGGCAGAACCTCAGTTAATTGAGTATTTTTAATAATGGTGACAGCAGTCACGAAATTAAAAGACGCCTGCTTCTTGGGAGAAAAGCAATGACAAACCTAGACAGCATCTTAAAAAGCAGAGACATCACCTTGCCAACAAAGGTCCGTATAGTTAAAGCTATGGTTTTTCCAGTAGTGATGTATGGAAGTGAGAGCTGGACCATAAAGAAGGCTGATCGCCGAAGAATGGATGCTTTTGAATTATGGTGCTGGAGGAGACTCTTGAGAGTCCCATGGACTGCAAGAAGATCAAACCTCTCCATTCTTAAGGAAATCAGCCCTGAGTGCTCACTGGAAGGACAGATCATGAAGCTGAGGCTTCAGTACACCTCATGAGAAGAGAAGACTCCCTGGAAAAGACCCTGATGTTGGGAAGGATGGAGGGCTCACGGAGAAGGGGACGACAGAGGACAAGATGGTTGGACAGTGTTCTCGAAGCTACCAGCATGAGTTTGACCAAACTGCACGAGGTGGTGGAAGACAGGAGTGCCTGACGTGCTCTGGTCCAGGGGGTCACAAAGAGTCAGACACGACTAAACGACTAAACAACAACAATACATTTCAATAATATTTGAGGATTCAGGGGGGCAGCTGACTCCCACGCCCCCTTGGCTACGCCCATGCTCCTCCCCTTTCTTCATGAGGCTGAGTTGAGATGTGGGTGAGCTGCATCATGGTCTATCTATCTATCTATCTATCTATCTATCTATCTATCATTGATTTAATTCATTCTGCACCTTCCATCTACATGGTAACTTGCAGAGTCACAAAAGGCAGCATAGCTGTTCCCAAGGAGCTTAGAATCTAAAAGAGCTGGTGGCTAGACAGAGGGAGGGAGAACAGCAGACAAAGAAGAATGTGGGCAAATGGACCACTACATGCCCTGAAAGCCTGGGTAGAATCTACACACACATATGAAAATGCTTTAAAAAAACATGTTTTTTTAAAAAAAATGCATTGAATTTTCCATAAGGCTCACCATCGCCATCTAGTTTCACATTGTATAAAACACACTTAAAACGTTTTATTTGTAGCTGTATAGCTGAGTCCTTAGTTAGCACTGGGAATGAGGTTCAAGTGGATAAGCCAAAAATCATGCAGGAAAGGTGAGTTCTGAAGAGGGATCTGAAGGAAGGGAGAGAAGTGGCACCACCTACATACAGTGATACCTCGGGTTACAGATGCTTCAGGTTACAGAAGCTTCAGGTTACAGACTCCGCTAACCCAGAAATAGTACCTCGGGTTAAGAACTTTGCTTCAGGATGAGAACAGAAATCGCGCGGTGGTGGCGCAGCGGCAGCAGGAGGCCCCATTAGCTAACGTGGTACCTCAGGTTAAGAACAGTTTCAGGTTAAGAACAAACCTGAGGTACCACTGTACAGTATTCAAGAATCAAGTTCCATGTATAAGAGCAGCAGCAAGGAACTGACCATTACAGGAAACCTCATTTCAGCTCAGAATAGTAGAGATGGAGTAGCACAGTTTAATTTTCATTTATTTTCAACCCTTTTTTTCAAAGCAAAGATGCCTGAGTCTGAAACATTTTACACTTCTCTTTAATTTGTAATAGACTAAGTGTGTTTATGCTTGGAGTGTAAGCTCCATAATACCTGTTTGCAGAATAGGTGCTGAGATAATCTGTATTCCTACGGGGGCTAAATTGTACCATTTACATGTATTAACATATTTATAGCACTTTTCTTATTAACATTTGTATATTATGGTGCGTGAAAATGCTGTAATCATCGCTAGACTGATTAAGGTCACTAAATGCTAATTCCTCATTACCCATCCATCTTTTTAATTTTAGCTTCCCACTGACTGACAGTGACGTGATCTGTGACTTTGCAAACCATGTAGATGCTCCTAAAACCAAGGAAGCGATAGCAATTGTGTGTGTGTGACGCTCAAATATTTCTTGGAGGGTCAGGGCAGAAGTAAAATATTCCACAATTTTGCCTTCTGAGTTAAACGGGAATCTGTTTTTTTCCTACAGTGGCCCCTTTCCTGTTGGTTTTTTTATTGTAGATGTTTTCTGCAACATTTTCTTGACACGGTAATAGTGCATTAGTGGTGGGTTTGCTCTGCTTAAGTTTGTTCTGTGTATCCTGTTCCTTTCCACCTTAAAAGGAACAGGCATGACTGTTGTGTGTCACATGCCTGTTTACTTCCAGCACAGGCTTGCTGGGAACTTCCGTTTGTATATTACTTTTGCTATACGGCTGTTTTGTTGGACACGAAGGGAAGCAGACATGTTTTCCTTTGCTCCTGAACTATGCTGAATAAACGCCTGTAAATAATGCTTACACATGTTTCTGTCCGCCACTTCCGTTGTGAAGATTTATTCACTCTGCTGGCTTGCGTGCTCAAGTTTCTGAAGGCTTCTGAAGCTATGAGTCGCTGATTGATGCTGTTCCAAGGGAGGCCAGAGTTTGCCCGGCTGCTGGCCGGTGGCTGGAGCCAGCTGGGGACCTGCCTGATGCCCCTTCTCCCCAGTAGCATGATTGCTGCCCAGGGGGCTAAAGTGCAACAAAAGTGCAAGCAAGGCACTGGGCTTTGGGGTGTGAGAGCTCTAGGCCCCTGCCAAAGCCATGCTCATTTTCAAGGGGGTGGGGAAGCAACATCTGCTTGGAAAATTCATAGCCACTAGACCTGAACTGAACTCTGACCCCAAATTTTGGGGAGGGCAGATTTAGAGAAGCAGGTCTGCAAATTTAATTCATCTCTCTGTACCACACTTGACCTGAGCTAAAATGAAAATACAGCCAGTGCTTTCCCTCTCTTACAGAACCCTTGTTCTCAGAAGCACTTACATAACAGGAAATACTTGTAGCAAAAAAAGAGGGCTACACTTAGAGCGATACTAACATTACCTGGAACTGGAAGCACTAAAAATGGAGTCCCTGCTCCTCAAATTAAAACTATTGATGGCAATGGAATGACGTAACAGTGAAAGCGGGTGGTAATAGCTGTTGCTTTTGCCTGCCATAATGAAGAGACACTCAATTATAAAGCAATCCAACTACGACAAATTACATTTGTTTGTGTGCTGGTTAATGATGTAATTAGCAAAGCCACAGACACATGCTATTGAAAAGCTCAGTGCTGTAGATAGGTAAGAGAGAAACCCATCAAACCTCTATAAAGGTAAAGGTAAAGGGACCCCTGACCATTAGGTCCAGTCATGGCCGACTCTGGAGATGTGGCGCTCATCTCACTTTATTGGCCGAGGGAGCTGGCATACAGCTTCTGGGTCATGTGGCCAGCATGACTAAGCCGCTTCTGGCGAAGCAGAGCAGTGCGCGGAAATGCCGTTTACCTTCCCGCTGGAGCAGTACCTGTTTATCTACTTGCACTTTGACGTGCTTTCGAACTGCTAGGTGGGCAGGAGCAGGGACCAAGCAACGGGAGTTCACCCCGTCGCAGGGATTCGAACCATCGACCTTCTGATCAGCAAGCCCTAGGCTCTGTGGTTTAATCCGCAGCACCACCCGCATCCCAGCATCAAACCTCTAGGGGGCGCCGCAGTGGCCATCTCTAGTCCAAGTTCTCCGGTTGTTATTTTTGATGGGGGTGGCGTCAGAGAGGTTATATTCTGTTCCCCCTCAGAGCCTTACATAGATTAGTATCAATCCACAGATAATGTTATGCAAAAATCTCCAAATGCTGTCTTGTAGCGGTGTTGGGTTTGAGGGGAATAGTTTAGAAGGAAGGGGTACGAATTCAAAAAAGGGTTGAGAAATCCTGGAGTAGAAATAGCCTGTGTGAGTTCCTTCAGGTGTATAATCTCAAATGTCACAATCCACTCTGAAGTCTGGCAGAGGGGAACTAATCTATTCCTGATGCTGCCAACACGTTTCAGAATGGGATCAGACAGTTCCATTAATTCATTGTAGTGCTGCCATTATAAACAGGCTGCTGTGACCATGCAGTAATGATGCCAGTTGTCTTATGAAAAAGCCTCTTAACTAACAGATGCCTGATTCGGCAACACTACAAACCATATGTATCATCTTAGCCTATTGTGTAACCTCTAGCACCATAGTGCATAACCCAATGGCTCTCTAGATTTTTTTAAAAAATATTTTTTATTAGGTTTTTAATAATTTGATACATATAAAACATAACCTTTTCAAACATTCAAATACAAGGTTTAAACCTCCTTTCCTCCCTCCATGGATTCCAGATTTAAATTTAAGTTTACTGCATCTTTTACCACTATCTACCTATTAATTAATTAATTTGGGACACAGGTGGCACTATGGGTTAAACCACAGAGCCTAGGGCTTGCCGATCAGAAGGTGGTGGTTCGAATCCCTGCAACGTGGTGAGCTCCCGTTGCTCTGTCCCAGCTCCTGCCAACCTAGCAGTTTGAAAGCATGTCAAAGTGCAAGTAGATAAATAGATACCGCTCCGGCGGGAAGGTTAACGGCGTTTCCGTGTGCTGCTCTGGTTCGCCAGAAGCAACTTAGTCATGCTGGCCACATGACCCAGAAGCTGTACGCTGGCTCCCTGGCCAATAAAGCGAGATGAGCGCTGCAACCCCAGAGTCGGCTACGACTGGACCTAATGGTCAGGGTTCCCTTTACCTTTTTACCTATTAATTAACCATAATTATCATAAATAATTCCACATTACAAGTGCCCTTACATCCCTGCCAAAGATTTTAACTGTTTACAGTGGTCTTTTAAGTAAATTAAGTAAATTACAAATTTACTCCAATCTTTAGTAAATATTTGATCTTCCTGGTTTCGGATCTTCACCATCAGTTTCTCCATCTCCATCAGTTTTATCTGCCTTTCTTCTTCTGCTGGTACTTCTCCTTCCTTCCACCTCTGGGTGGCTCTCTAGATTTCTTGTACAATTTCCCTTATCCCTAACATCGGCTATGCTGGAATTTGACAAAATTCATAGAGGATAAGAATGTCAGTGGCTATTAGCTGAGCCTGGGGGGGGGAGGATGAGCCAGGGCTTGTGCTGAACGATGGCAGTGGTGGAAGTGGTAGCTGCTAGGAAGCGTCCCATTGGCTTTCCATAGCCTCTCCATGCTACTGCTGCTGACCTGCCCCCTTGGCCAGCTCATAGCGGATTCTGGAGAGCGGGCAAGGAAGAGGAGAGGCTGCAACCTCCCATGTGATGTGTCGGCTCTGAGGGGCAGGCAGAGGCCAGGGCCACCCTGGGCAGGAAGCAAGAGGGAGCAGAACGTAGCACACGGAGTCTTGATTTTCATTTAAATGTGTTTTGTGTCTAAATCTAATCTTGCTCCTTTCTGAGATTTACCAAAGAGTAAAATGAAATAAGGATTAAGGGGTTTTCTCAACACGGTGGAGGGTGTGTGTGCTGTGTCTCATTGGTGTAGTGGTGGTGGCACTTGTCCTTCTTCTGACAGGAAATGCTCTGCTGTGGGGGGTGGGTTGAGGCGGGTCAGTTGTGGGGGAGTGAGAAATGTCACTATTTTCATCTGAGGAATGTTGGAGGGTATGCTGAAATTATGATATCAGCACATGGGTTTAGATGTGCCACATGGCTACATCTCATTCAAGTTAACTTTGTTGTGGTTCTGTTCCTCACGCAATGTGGCCAAAGTAGGTTATTCAAATGTTCTGCTGCCATAGCTTCAAACTATCATATGAAAAAACCCATGGCCTTGCCTTCAATATATAGGGCAGGTGAGACAATATGAAAGGATGTGGTGTGCCCAAAACATTTGGCTACCAAATGAGAGAATGAAAGCCTTGGGAGAAACATTTCTGCAGGCAGAGCTTGTCTGAGACCCTGGGTAGCTGAGAGGCATGGGGCATTCTTGGCATGACAACGTAAGTCTGGCTGGTGAGGCTGGCTTACCCCTCTGAGGCCCAGGGCAAATGTACCCAGATGCCCACCCCCTCCCCCACTGTAATCACCCAAAGTCTCCTCAGGTTGATGGTGTTATCATGAAGGTTCATGGCCCAACCTTCCCTACAGCAATACTAAGCACTTAGGTCTGGAATTGTTTCAGCTTCAGCTTTCACAAACACAGTTTTTGTGTCTAGTTGCATTAGCTGTGGGAAGTGGAGGGGTCAATAGCAAAGTCCTTGCAGGGCTGCCATTATGAGAGGGCAGGAGAACACAGGAACCCTGATGGATCAAATCAAAGACCCTTTTAGTTCAGCATTCTGTTCTCACCATGGTTAATGGTATGCCTCTAGGAATCCTATAGGCAGGTCATGGGAATAACAGCACTTATGATCCTCAGCAACTAGGTATTCAGATACATACAGCCTTGGAAATATAATTATCATGATTAGTAGCCATTATCCTCCATGAATTCATCTAATCCATGCAGGTTGATGTCTATCTTGTGATAGCAAATCCCATCATTTAACTGTGCACTGTGTGATGATTCCCTTGTGTACTGTGTTTCATATTACAAGTTGTTTTCAATTCTTAGGAGCACCTATGCCTTTGATTAAGATGGTTCAATAAATGTCCTTAAAATTCACTGGGTTTTTGCTATTTAATCTTGAAAATAATAGCAGACATTTGAACCTTACTGTGAATCTTGCCTCCTCCACTCAGCCTGAAATGATACCTCTGCATCACATCACCCAAAGGAAAACAAACTTCTAAAATAATTGTCAAATCCTTGACAGAAAAAAATGATGTAATCCCATCTGGAGATTATCAAGAAAAAAGTAGAATAGGCCTTCTGAAAGGTGTACTCTATGGAAAATCAAACACCATTTCAGAATTGTGGTTCCTGACAATTTCACTTTCTGCATTATTTGAACATTGTGATCCTGTTTAATTTTACACTGTGGAAATGGCTTATAGTTCTTGACACAATGCTCTGAAATGTATGCTTGACTATTTTTTTAAAAAGCTCTTCAAATTCTGAACAATGAAATGAGGGGCAAACAAAAATCTCAGTGCTCATGAAATAGCTTGAAAACAGCTCCCCAGAATTCTTACGAGCATTAAGTAGGGCACAGCAAATCATTTGCATTTCTAGCTAGCAGACCTTAACAAAGTCAGTGCAAAGCAGGATGTGATGCTGGAAAAACATTGTGCAGTTAAAAATATTTTGAAAGCCTTCCGGGATGATTTTAATGAACTTTACAAATGTAACGTCCCCAGTTCAGCTATCTATTCAAATTGACTTCCTCATGCAGCATTATTCAGGTTGTTGATGTTTTACGCAGGCATAATCTCTGCCTTAAAGGGAAACATATGCATGTAGTATCAGTGATTCCAAATATTTGTTGTGGTCCAAGTAAATGAATTAGCAATAATTCCAACTCTCAAGATCTTGATTTGAACTGCACTGATACACATCCAGAGATCCTACATGCACAACATTCTCAATTGACTTCAATATCAGCAACAACTCAGAGTGCATGCACAAATGTAAATGACTCAATAATTAAGAACACAAGAGTACTGAGGATCAGGCGAAAGCACCCTGTTCTCATAGTGGCCAACCAGAGGTCTATGGGAAGCCTGAAATCAGGGCATGAACACAAAAACACTCTCCCCACTTGTATTTCCCAGCAGTTGATACCCAGATACATACTGCCTTCAGTACTCAAGGCAGTACATATCTAACATTGACTAGTAGCCTTATTCTCTATGAATTTGTCCAACTGAAGTGATTTATGACAAACTTCCTGCATGTGGGAACGCTAGGTGGCATTTTAGCTTGGGTAGGGGCATTTTTTGCTGGAAAGAGAATGTTCAGCATCTTCCCTTGGAACCTGGAAGCTGGTATGGATTGCTTCTCCATCCTCCAGGCGAGTTTTTTGTATTAGCTCAATGTATAACTTCAAAATACCAGTCAGCACAATAGGCCACCAAGCAGTCCAAACAAACCTAGTCTTGAGGTTCAGACCCCAAACCCAAAGCAATTTGATTCATGTTGCCACATCTTCTCTGAAGTTGTATAGACAAACCCAGTTATCTAATTGCTGGAATTCACAAGGTCAAATGCAAATCTGACCTACAGCTACTTTACGTGTTAGGCAACAAGGGGAAGATATATGAGCTCCCTAGCACACGCCCTCTCATGTCATGGTTATTCTCATGATTAGGGTGGCTCCAGAAACTCCTGCTGAAATTACATACCGTATTTTTCGCTCCATAAGACACACTTTTTCCTTCCTAAAAAGTAAGGGGAAATGTGTGTGTGTCTTATGGAGCGAATGCAGGTGGGAGGCAGGCGGGAAAAGCTCCCAAGAGCCGCACACACACTCTGCGCAGCTCTTGCAGCCTTTTGTGGAAAAACCTGCAGGAGCCATGCACCCTTCTCCCTCCTGGGGAAAAGCCTGCAAGCGCCACACACAAGCAAGCTCCACGCGGCTCCTGAAAGGGAGCACTGAGCAGAGCCTGGGATGCATACAGGCTCTGCTCAGCACTCCCTTTAAAAATATTTTCTTCCTTGCATTCCCCTTCTAAAAACTAGGTGTGTCTTATGGTCAGGTGCGTCTTATGGAGCGGAAAAATACAGTAATTGCTGTATAGTGAATGTATGTCCCACCAATGCATGTCACAAACTTCTGCTTTACACATGACTGTGATCATGTGAAAGAACAGGCCCTTTTTTGCTATGCAAATGAGCAGTTTGTCTTATCATTTATTGCAACTCATGCAGTATACACACTCATACAGGCGACTCTCAACATACATGGGGGTTACATTCTGGGGATAGCGTGTAGAGCCAAAATCATGTAGAGTCAAAACACATTGGGTTCAATGATGGGTGGAATTGCCGAAGTCTTTTCTCCCAGAGGCTCACTCCCTTCCTGCCCCCTTTTAATTTTTTTAAAAAATATTTTATTTACCAAGCAGATAAAGCTGAATGAGCATAAGTTAAATACATGCAAGATGTAAATTACCTGTACATACATACACACAGCCATTTGATTTCTTTCGTTCATTTGAGACACAGCATGTTCGTTTCACTCCTCCTCTCCAGCTTACTCCATCACTGATTTTATCTCTTATTTTGTTTGCTGACTTGATATCTTTCCCACTGGTTCCTGCTCTTGTTTTGAGGGATTTCATGCTGAAGCTTCTACCAATCCTGCTCTCCATCGATTCCTATCCATCACTTCCTAGCTCAGCCTCCATTTGTTACCCAGATTTCCTTCTTGCGATGGTTATATCCTTGATCTTTTGTATTTTTGTCTCAGTTGCTCTCCCTTTCTTCTCCTCATCCCGTTTGAAATTCTCTCAGTCTGCCATAATGTCCTATATAAACAACTATTCTCAGCCATTTAAGGCTTTTTGAGGAATTGGAAGATTCTATTAAGAGATGCTCTGCAGTTTTATTTTATATCACTATTACAGTGAAATGTATGAGGCTGCCTGACAGCTCCCTGTTTATACAGTGCTGCTTTTTGAGACACATTTGGTGCATTTTTCTGACTTTGTGCAATTGATCTGTAATTGCATCTCAACAAAGAATATATTTCCAAGGGCACTGTGAATACCTGAGAAGCATTTCATTAGATTGTTTGCTCAGATAAAGGGTGCAGCTTATCTATAATTTAGGGCTGCTTCACACATTACAACCTCCGCACACGAGGTTATCTCTGTGTAGGGTAGCTGTACTAAGAGGCCCTGAGGACTTACCCACACCTAAGTTTTCCTTCGTACTGTCTAGGCATGGTCTGTGCTTAAAAGCTCTGTGTCTCAGCACTCTTTTTTTCTCTCTCTGGAGCTTTCCCTGTGAAAACCCACTCTTTGCCATGGAACCAGAACAAATGGCCTCCTGCGGAAAATCTGAATTGCCATCTGTTGCGATTCAGAGTGGGTTTTCGTGGGGATGGCTCAATTGCGAAGAAAAATGGAGCCTTAAAGTGCATACCTGTGCCTGGAAAGCAGTGGCATAGCATGGGTTGCTAGTGCCCGGGCAGGGCAAGTGTTGTGCTCCCCAGGTGGACTGGGCTGCTGGGATGGGGGCACGTGCCAGAGGGTGCACATGGAGCCTGTGTGGAAGGCAAATGGAGTCCATCTCCAACAGACTTCTTGCCTCCTGCCTCCATCTACCTGCCCATTAGACTAACCCACCTGCTGCTGCGCCTCAGCTGCAAAGGCTCTGTGCCTGTTGTGGGTGTGTCTGACTGTGCCCCCTCAAAAATGTGCACCCTTTGGGCCCCCCACATTTTGCCTCTGCTGGAAAGGGTGGGGTGAAAGTTAGGTGGACATAAGCCCTTACTCTCTTGCCATACTTAATTCTATCTGCGTATGAAAATAACAGGAAAAACAGCTTCACCTTATTTGGCTATGATCTAGCTGCTATTAAGAAAAAAAACACAGAGATCTGGAGCATATTAATTAATAAACTGGATTATGTATTACTATTTTTAGCTCTGAATTATAATGCTAAAGGTTTGGCAGCAGGTCTGGGGTTTTTTGGCTCTCATTTTATGTTCCACAATCAGTTGTTTGCCTCATCTCATACCACAATCTGGTTCTTGTCCTATTTATTCATTGCATTTTTCATCTCTCTCTCTTTCTTCTTCTTTCCCCTTATTTCTAAAATATTGAGGAGGTGCAGTTGTTTTGGACCTGGCTACCTATATTCCACTTCTACAGATGTACAATACATTTTATATCATCAAATACCTATACAATCAGTTCCACGTCCTCATCTGTTTGGGTAGGCCTCTGCAGTTTTGCAATGTTGTGGTTGATTTTATATTCTGTAGTTTTATCTATGTTTATATGCCTGTTGTTTTGTTGAGAGTCCCATGGACTGCAAGAAGATCAAACCTATCCATTCTTAAGGAAATCAGCCCTGAGTGCTCACTGGAAGGACAGATCCTGAAGCTGAGGCTCCAGTACTTTGGCGACCTCATGAGAAGAGAAGACTCCCTGGAAAAGACCCTGATGTTGGGAACGATGGAGGGCTCACGGAGAAGGGGACGACAGAGGATGAGATGGTTGGACAGTGTTCTCGAAGCTACAAACATGAGTTTGACCAAACTGCAGGAGGTGGTGGAAGAGAGGAGTGCCTGGCGTGCTCTGGTCCATGGGGTCACGAAGAGTTGGACATGACAAAATGACTAAACAACAATATATGTTTATATTTTTACATAAATAAAAACATTCTATTCTATGCCACCATCCCTGTTTTACATCTACTGATTTTTACAGCCAGGAAGTGTATCGCCGCATTGCATCATTTAGAGAACAGAGTCTGTGTTGTGTGAGTAACTTTCTGGGTTTTGGATGTGTGGACTATGGAGAATGATATCCTGGGAAAGGGGGGCTTGCTGGCCTTCTAGACCTAAGATTCCATGGCTCAGTGCATAAGCAAGCATGATAACCCCTTTCTCTGCTCTCTGCTTGGGGCACTGACATTTGGAAAGGTCAGCTAGAAAGAATCGTTAGCTAATAATTAGAAGCCGGAAGAGCTGAAACAATAAGATCAGATTAGAAGGATGCTGTGCATTTTAACAAGATTCTTCAAAGGAATTTAGCATCCCTAGAAACTGGAAAGGGATGCTTCACAAAGTATGTTTTACAAAAGACTTCATAATCTTATAACTATCTATTTTTCCACAATGACGTTTTCAAAGTCTTTCTAATTTTTGAAAAGCAACAGCAGGCTGTTATTGTTACTTTTGGGAATAACATATTTTAAAGACATACTGTAACGCAAAGACACATATGCAAAGAATGAACAAACCTAAAATTCAGTCAAACAAGATGGAAATGTTAATGGTGGCAAACCAACCTGATCTGGGAACTTGTGGCTCTCTTGTGCTGATTGGAGTCACATCCCCTTGAAGGTTCAAATACAAAGCTGGGGATGTGTCTGGACCTGATAATGTCAATAGGCAGAGAGTTCCAAAGTATACAGTAGGTGCTGCCACACTAAAAGATTGATTTCTTACAAAGGCAGAACAGGTATTATTTGGCATCTGTAAGACTTTCTAAGAATATTTATATTGAAGTGGGGCATGGAAAATGTTGGAGGTGGGGATGGGAAAATAATGAATGCATTTCTGGAGATGTGATCTGACTGGGGAGGAAGGGAGAAGTTGCTTTTAATACCAACACAATCAAACAGTGGTCTACGCCAGTCTTTAAAGTTCTGGAAGCTTATTTTAATCATCCTCAACTCTACTTCAGAGGGGTAATCCCATCTGCAATCGGATTCAGTCATGAATTAATATTCCAAATCACCTTGTCTCTTTGGTAATATAATTGTGACTTGGAGAGAACATAGCAAGTCCCTGGTTCTTATATTCCCCAAGGGATTTGAGCCAAGAGTGACATAAATCTCCAGCAGCAGGTCTAGGCATTACAGAAGACGTGCTGCTCAAAACTGCTTCCTTGTATATGTCTGATTGTTTCCTGATTCCCCTACCATCTAGTGCAACTAACTGGATGATAGTGTTGCACACCACCCTAATCTCTGAGCAGTGCGAGATTCCTTTGGTCCAAGCATGTGATCCAAGATTTGTGATTCCTTTTGGAAATGAGGCACAGTGGAGACTGTGGTGTCTTTATGATAACATAGCTTATTTACACATATCTACAACCTGAGCCTATGATGAAGATGGTTTTGCTTCTCCCAAAGCTGCAGCTGTGGATTCAAACAGACATCAGCCATGGCTCCGGCCATTTCCCCAGTTTGCTGCTAATACCAAACTGCAACTTTTCCCCTTCAAACTGTGGGTGCTGAACCTCTTTTTTGTTGCAAAGGATTGCAGTTTTAGATACATAAGCAACATCACAGCCATTAGACATCTATTTTAGGTTCCAGGCAAAAACATTCCTCTTCTCCCAGCCTTTGGCTAATTAAACATCTATGGCCCTTTAAATTGTGGCTGGTGGGGGGGGGGTTACTGTTTTTGTTTGTTACTATGTTATGTATTTTTGTCTTTTTATATTGTAAACTACTTGTGATCCTCAGAGGAAGGGCAGTATAGAACTATGATAAAAATTATATATTTTTGCTAAGTATTCATGTAATTATAATATGCAATTATAATAAATAATTTTTGCTACATATACATAAGTATAGAAAGTTTGTTTGATGTATTTTAAAGAGTGGCTTGCTCAGTAAAAGTGTAATTATAATTTTTCTGTTTGTGATTCCCAAGCTGTTTTATTACAATGAATTATTTCAGCTGATTGGTAAAGGGCTCAATTTGCTATAGGCCCAAGCTGAAATAGATGGGAATGGTCTCAGTAGCTGTGGAGCCATGTCTGTAAGCCCTGTTCTCAGTCTACCCTTCCAGATTTCACAGCACTTGACCCAATGTCTATGCTACTGTGTTTTGACCTTTGCCATGCCCCATCCAAGGAATTCATTTAAAAGACACAGAGGCGCATGTATGCTTGTCAGGCACCCTAATATGCTAATATAAATAATATCCCCACCTGAACTGGAATCAGCAGCTTTGTGCTACAGATGGTTGTATGTCAACTTAGCAGCACAATGAAATTGTGTCATAAAGTTAAACCAATCTATAAAGCAATTTGGGAAGAGATTTGTAAAGGCACTTTTTGGGTTATATTGCTTTCCCTGCCTTTTCCTTCCAAAATAGGCTGATTAAAATTAAAACGTTATGAATTTTAAAAAGGCAAAAGCAGATGTTTTCTTTGGCTCTGAAGTGTCTCATCAGTTACTGAAAATGAACTCGAAAGCAAAGTGTATAAATGCTGCAGAGAGGGCTTCTTTCACAGTAATAAACACAGTTGTGTATTCAACTCTGCTTGTCATACTCATACATACAAATGCACACACATACATAAATAAATACATATAGAGAATGAGAGAGATGGAGAAAGTACATAATTTTATCTTAGGTCAGAAAAAGAACTGTACACATGTTGTAGCAGTTTTGTGGCTGTATTTACCACAGAACTAAGCAAGATAATTCTAGCAGTTAAGCAGTTCTTCTTCTTTGGCGATCACTTGCAGCCGAGTAAGATGGTCTTCCATAAACACGGTTTTAACAGTGAGTCCGTAAGTGACTATGGAAGCCAATTCTGGATCCACACATCCTTCCACAGACACTTCAGGTTACAGACTCTGCTATCCCAGAAATAGTACCTCCGGTTAAGAACTTTGCTTCACGATGAGAACAGAAATTGTGCGGCGGCAGCGGGAGGCCCCATTATCTAAAGTGGTACCTCAGGTTAAGAACAGTTTCAGGTTAAGAACGGACCTCCAGAATGAATTAAGTTCTTAACCCAAGGTACCACTGTACTGAATGAAGGCGACTGCTATCTCTGTTATATCCAGCTTGGTTTTTTTGTGAGTTTGTCAGTGAATTACTAAATTGAAAAGTTTGAGCTCGATGCCTGTCAGTATCTGACTCCACATCCTTCCCTAAACCTGGAATATATTGTCAGAAGTAATAGAGGCTGATTATGATTAGTCTGGTGTGATGTACTCTGCACTTGAGCAGAGATTATTACTTCACATTTTCAGGATTGAGCCATGCATTGCAAATATGTTCTGCTGTGCTCTGATGTGCTCTGGCTCAAATGAAATAATCATATTTTGTCTGTTTTTTGGAATCCTTTGTTCTTTTAATTTAGAGAAAAATATGTTTCCCCTCTACAGAAGGAATCATGACAAATATCATTAAAGGCAAATATAATTGAAGAATGAATCCATGATAGTTTATTAGCATTTCAAATGTGATTTTCTCCCAATATAAACATTTTTATATACAGTTTTGATTGATATAAACATTTTTTTGCAAGCCATTCCCCCTAATATAATTAATTTTTGGATGTTATGTTTTTACTAATGTGTGCATTTTCCTGCAGGTTTCCGCTTAGTATATGCATTTTATATGCATTGCTTGGTTGGAGAACTACATCACAAAATGTGGAGAACTGTGAATTTTGAAGGATAATTGTGTTTTGTTTGAGAAATGTGAATAAGGCAGTTACTCCTTAAAATAATAATAAATAATAATAATATTTTTTTATTTATAACCCACCCTTCCCAGTTTCAAAACCGGGCTCAGGGCGGCTAACAGCAAATATAAAACGTTGATGAAAATGCGACTTAAAAGCAGCATAAAACAGCATAAAATACAACATAAAATGCAGCATCAATATCAATAAAATTCAAAAATTTAGGGGTCATTATTTGGGGGGTGAGAACACCCAGTCAGTAGACATAAAATGATCACCAGGGCTAACTGGCCTAGTTGGTCCTACTAGGGCCAGCAAGGAGACCAGGGAAGAATTTAAATGTGGGGTCCCAGAAAGGGTTTCTTCATAGAAGAGGAAAGGGAAAAGGGAATAGAGGATCGGGCTAATTCAAATTGAAGGCCAGATGGAATAGCTCTGTCTTACAGGCCCTGCAGAAGGAAATCAATTCCTGCAGGGCCCTAGTCTCGTGGGACAGAGCATTCCACCAGGTCAGAGCCATCACTAAAAAGGCCCAGGCCCTGGTGGAGGATAGTCTGACTTCCTTAAGGCCTGGTACCTTTAAGCTATTATTATTCATGGACCTTAGGGTCCTCTGCGGGACATACCAAATGCAAAGAAAATCAAACTCCTTCCCTTCCCAGCTGCAATGTAGATTTAATATATTGCATGTGGGATTGGAAATGCTACAGATACATTGCTGTGGCCCTGATCCACAGATTCTGGAGTTTTGCAGCTGGCTACTCACTCATGACTGTATTTGCATTTGTACAATGCAGTTTAGACTAAAGAGCACCATCTTCTAACAGCCCCAAACAGCTGTTGTGTTTTTGTAAAGAAACAATGGATATACAGAAGCATGTATAGTGGGAAATACTCTTGGCATGTATATAACACAGTAAACATGAGACAAAAATCTTTTAACTGAAAGATAGCTTACAGTGGTTTTATAAAATGGTTTTGTACGTTAGCTACAATTTATCACGTTTTCTACCGTAATTTCTTTGGCAGAACAAGTGATTGAAATAAATAGAACTTCTTTCTCGAGAACCGTAGAGAGGAACTCTCCCTTCAATCAAGTTTCCATCCCATAAATTATGTGAGCAAATGTCCTTTCCAGAGCAATTTAAATTATGGTAATATCATTATTTCTAATCATGAATTGTAATTATTCTATAACCAGTTGTTCAGTCATGACTAATTTGCTACACGCATGACTCATTTGTCTTGTGATTAAATAAAGATTTGTGTACATTTTGATCTTTAAGCATAAGTACTCTGTAATTTATGTCAAACTGGTATTATTTTGTGTGGATCGTGCTATTTGCTTGTTTAGCCACGTTTAACTAAAGAAAAGGCTCATTACGTTGTGATTGACTTGGGATTTTTAAACTTCTTTTATTGCCTGTGGGTTTTGTTTTGTTTTGCCCTCAAAAGAAAATTAACTCTTGTCTCTTAGATAAAACTCTTATCTCAACTGATAAAATGTTTGCTGGTATATATTAATACAAAAAAATGGGAGTTTTGGTATTCTAGCTTTACCATCTCTTTCTTGGTTCAGAAGTTGTGGTGAAATATCAGAAATGCTCGCAAGGATGCACTTGCAGAAGAAAGAGTGGGCCTCAAAACTGTATCATGTCCACTTCAATAAATATTATATGCTACCAGATGGAATATAATATAGATACATTGTAATCTGATTTGTAAAAAGTACAATAGTGAATCAGCATTAAATGACAATTGTAACAAAGTGAAACATTAAGGCAAGCCATTCCACTTTACCCAGTCAAACACCACAGGTCTAGGGTTCCCCATTTCTTCGGTACAGGCCAGTTATTCTAGGGCAGAGGTGAGCAAACTTTTTCAGCAGGGGGCCGGTCCACTGTCCCTCAGACCTTGTGGGGGGCCAGACTATATTTTGGATAGAAAAGAAAAAAGAACGAATTCCTATGCCCCACAAATAACCCAGAGATGCATTTTAAACAAAAGCACACATTCTACTCATGTAAAAACACGCTGATTCCCGGACTGTCTGCAGGCCAGATTGAGAAGGCGATTGGGCCAGATCCGGCCCCCGGGCCTTAGTTTGCCTACCCATGTTCTAGGGCAACAGAATCTGAATTGAAGCTGTTATGTTTGTTTTCTGTGAACAGTCATAGCTACCTCAGTGAAAAGGTTATGGCTGTCTGGCCAACAACCTGACATTGGCTTATCAGTCAAATACAATGCTATAATCCCTACCCAGCCTTCTGCTTCTATTCAATCAATTTACTTGAGCTATGAGACAAAAACAACTTAGTTTTTCAGCTGGAGGAGGGCTGAATGGGAATACAGCAGTGTACACAGACCTCCAGTTCACTATATACTCCATTGAACTGTCTGCATGTGTTCCAGCAGAAAGGGAAAGCCAGGTATTATCACAATGAACACAACCTAATTGTCCATTTTTAATATTTTAATTTAAATTCCATTTTGCCACCATTTCTCTCCCCCCCCCCTCACATTTTACCACTCCCTCTTCAAAATGGACTTGCCAGTGTTTCAGTGGAAAAGCAAAAGATATGCAGTAAATAACTTTGATGGAAAGTTAATCTCACTGTAAACAAGTGATACAGTGACAATAAAGAATTTCTATTCTCTTCTATTTCTATAACGGTGCAGTATCTTCTTCCAAGAGGCAAAACCTAAAGAGAAAAGTAACTCTGCAGGGTTTTCTAAACCTCTTGAGCAGATTATGAGGGTGGGAGGGATGCAACCGAGTGAGGAGGAATTGTCAAAAATTGCTCCCCTGCCCCTACTGGTGATGAAAGCCTTACTACCAGCTGAGTGGCCCCATAGGATACAATCTGTCATGTATTCAAAGCCTAGTGGTATCTGTCACTCAGTTTGTCAGAGGCACCAATTTGCCTCGTGATAGCTTTGGGATTTTTTATTCCTCCTTGGCTATTCTCTTCATAAAGGGGAAACCAAAACAAAGAGACATGCCCCAAAAGTGCATTCTAGTAGAAAACCATCAGCTATCACAGTATGTTTCTTTTGTCAAACAGCAGATCCCTTTAATCCCTCTAGAGATTTAAGTGCGTACAAAGCGATAGACCTTCTTTTGCTCGGGCTGTGAAACCAGGGACCTACAGTGTATTGTCCAAATGATGACTCGCTTCTGCAGCCTTTTAATATGCAAGAATGAACATGAGGAACTCAGAAGCCTTTGAGGAGCCTTATGTTGACGAGGATGCTGATGAAAGCATTGGAACATTTCCACTGCTCTCTGCCTAGCTTAATGTTCTGCACTGACAAATTACAGGATTGTTTCTTCCCAATGTGAATGCAATCATCTCCTCTCCAGATCAAGGTTTAGATGCTCATCATCTGTTCAGCCAATGGGCTGTTTTCCTTATTGCGAGCTGCCCTATTATACAAAGTGGTTTTCTCTAAGTCTGGCATAGCTCGACCATTAAACATGGGTAATGATGAGTAACTATACTGCTCTTTATCTAAGGTCCCTGCAGCACATTCATTAGCCAGGTTGAATTTGAGACCATTTTTCTCTCTCTCTGTTTGTGCACATATATTTCTGAACTCACTGCTTCAGATTGTAGTGGTTGATAATTCAGTGGAGAATACCAGTGAAGTTCAGACTAACGGAGATGAGAACATAAGGGGTTTGTCACATCACATGCCAAGCAGCCATTTTATTAGCTTCAAAGATTGTAGAGGCCATTTTTCATATTATTTCTCGCTAGTATGAGAATTTTAAGAAGTAGCCAGAACAAATGTTTGTAAAATGGACTGCTCTTGCAGTTTAACCTTCCATGGTATCTAACAGTAGGACTCCTCTCTTCTGAAATACTTTTGATCCACTAAACACCCCTCCCCCCAAAAAACCCTGGCAGATGGTTGAAAGCACAGGAGCTGTGCAGCTTCTATAAGAGAATTTTTTTTGCTTCTTTCTAACCAAACTGACTAACAAGACTAACTTCTTATTTATACAATGGTACCTCAGGATAAGAACTTAATTCATTCTGGAGGTCCATTCTTAACCTGAAACTGTTCTTAACCTGAGGTACCACTTTAGCTAATGGGGCCTCCTGCTGCCGCTGCGTGATTTCTGTTCTCATCCTGAAGCAAAGTTCTTAACCCGAGGTACTATTTCTGGGTTAGCGGAGTCTGTAACCTGAAGCGCCTGTAACCTGAACTGTCTGTAACCCGAGGTACCACTGTACTTAACAAGGATTTCACTGCCTCAAGATAATGTTACTGTTGAAGAACAACCTTTGCTTCATCTGGAAATGGGGTTATAGGATGCTATAGTACAAACTATTTATAATGTACATATATAGCCTGTCTTTCTTCCATCATGGAACTCAAGGGCGGTCTCTATGCAGGTGCCCAACAAGCCCAGACCTGTTTAGATTCAGCAAAGTGGCTGCACCATGAGCCCTCGGACTATGTCCTGAAGCCATTATATCTCAAAGCCATTTTCTGTCTTGTTTCATGCAGTTATTTGGGTAGAGAATAACTGACTCGCCACGGGACGACGATGAGGAATGAGGCCAGGGAGAGGCTAGTGCTGCAGCAAAAGGCTGCTGAACACGCCCCCTCCGTGGCACCTGGTTGGATGGCCACAGGAGGAGGGCGTGAGCACCAGCCAGGTGAGCTGGAGGCAGGGGGCAAATGCCCCCCTGCTGGGCGGTGCTCGGGCTCCCGCACACAACCACTCCCCTCTCTTTCAGGGAGGAGAGTCTTTATTTGGGTAGAGAATGTTGCTTCTCTGGTAGCAAAGCAACAATGAACATTTTTACCAGTGTTGAATTCAGATTTATTTATTTTTTATTTATAACATAAACTGGTAGAGGTCAACCAATACTGCCCCAACATATTCATTTTAATTCTGAAAGAATATCTAGTTGATTTTATTTCATTCCTATATTTTTGTTCGTTCTCCATTCCACTTAGAATTTTGCTTTCATCTTCACAGTTGCCTGTCACATTTTGTAAGCTTACCATTAAAAAAAAAAGTAATTTGAAGAGGGACCTGGAGTTTTCCTCTTCCTGCTTTCACCCAAATTTTAACTAAAATTCGAAAGCACTAGATCAGTTCCTGCAACAGCTTTTCGGCAAATAGGTTATTGTCCATTTATTCTTCCACAGTTGGGCTATAAAAAAGGTACCACATGAAAATTCTTTCATTATCAAAAGTTAATTGGAAGGCATCCCTCTATGAAATGCTAAACTGACCTTGCAAATCTAGTTCAAGGAATTCAAATTGCCTTAAACTGAAGTGAATCTTTGTAGTTTTACCCTGTACAGTATAGCAATCATTGTGGAATTGAGCAATGATTCACAGTAGAATAACAATTTTTGCTTTCTATGCTGCACCTTGTTAGAAAAGAAACTGTTAAGTCTGGATGCTTCCAACAGGCCTTCTCAACAGGCAGAAGGTATCAATAGTTTTGCATAATGCAAGCCCTTCAAAATGATCAGTGATTCAAAATACCTTTCTTTCTTTTTTCCTTGAAAAGAAAACATTTCAGACATTTGCAGATACAGTGGAACCTCGGTTCCCGAACACCTCCACTGTCGTACATTTCAGTTCTCAAACGCTGAAAACCTGGAAGTAAATGCTTCCATTTTCAAATGTTTTTCGAAACCCGAACGTGTGACACGGCTTCCACTGAGTGCAAGAAGCTCTTGCAACCAATGGGAAGCCACGCCTCAGTTTTCAAATGTTTCGGAAGCAGGTACCACTGTAGAAGAATGACCACATACAGCTTCCTGAGTCTGGTGTTGAAATGCTGAATGTTCTGCTTTAGAATAAATTTATCCCCTTAAACAGTTTGAGCGTTACAGGCTAAAATACATAAGCAACCAAATAGAAAAGAAGGGGGAAAGTTGAGTGCACTGTTGAAAACCAGTTAATATGTGCTCAAAATGTGTGGATGGATGTCACTGGTTGCTATTCAAGGCAACAGAAACGCCATTTACCTTCCTGCCGCAGCGGTACCTATTTATCTACCCGCACTGGTATGCTTTCAAATTGCTAAGTTGGCAGGAGCTGGGACGAAGTAACAGGAGCTCACCCCGTCACACAGATTTGAACTGCCGACCTTCCAATCGGCAAGCCCATGAGACTCGGTGGTTTGGACCACAGCACCGCCCGTGTCCCTAGTCTCTCAGTGTGCAGTGGCCCTTGAGGATGACTCAGAAAGCACAGCTACCGCAGAATGCAGCGGATTGCCTTTTGAGTGGCGCTCCTGCCCAGAGCCACAATACACCTGTGCTTACAGACCTGCATGGGCTACCAGTACATTTCTAGACTGAACTCAATACTTTATAAAGTGGTGAATGGTTTTGGGACCTGCATACATGAAGAAGAAGGAGGAAGAGTTTGGATTTGATATCCCGCTTTATCATTACCCTAAGGAGTCTCAAAGCGGCTAACAATCTCCTTTCCCGTACTCCTCCACAACAAACACTCTGTGAGGTGAGTGGGGCTGAGAGGCTTCAGAGAATTGTGACTAGCCCAAGGTCACCCAGAAGCTGCATGTGGAGGAGCGGGGAAGCGAACCCGGTTCACCAGATTACGAGTCTACCGCTCCCAACCACTCCACCACACTGGCTCTAAACATGAAGTTTAGATCTGCCAGGGAGGCCCTGCTGAGTATCCCACCTGCAGTACATTATGCAGTGGTGTCATTTGTGTTGTGCTGTAGGAAGATGTCATGGGCTTATGTCCCCATGAGACTGCATTCGCTCCCTCCATGTGTGTGGCTGGTCTGCGGGTCTTGGCACCAGCACAGCCATTGATTGGTGGGCATTGGTTGTGTTTTCATAGATGCCGGAAGCGTGGCTGCTGTTTTTGCACTGTTGGGGAGTTTTATGAGTTGTGCATTTCCCCCTTCTCTCCTGCGCTAAGTGGGCTTAGGATATAGCAGATTCCTGCCCCCCCCCCCCCAGTCCTTCACAGTGGAGCTGGAGAACAGGACTGTTTTCTCTGCCATGTTTACAACAGAGAAGAATGAAAAACTGTGACATTCCCAGGTCCCAAATAATGACAATTTTATGGTGTTTGAGTCAGCGTGAAAAGAGAGGTGTGCTTGTGATTTTCTCTCTCTGCTGGAAACGCTATTAGGACCATTTATTCTCTGGTGCCGGAGCTTACAGTAATGCAACTCACAGGAAGAGAAACAGTTGGGAAAAAATAATTTGCATTTCCGCCCCATTTCTCTTTCATTACTTTAGATGAGCTTGGAAATATTCCTTGCTTTTAAAGATCCTGCAATGCCTAGAGCCAACAAGATTTTTCTTTTATTCTTTTTGGTCTCAGTCAGAGTAGCTGCCACACTCTTAGCAAGCTCTTTGAAGCTGCTCATTTCAGAAGGGGATGAGGACACACAAGACAAGTCTGTTTTCAAATAACAGGCGTTTTGCTCCCTTGAGTGAAAGCTATAGCATTGCAGACACTGAAATGAAACGTGGGCTCCTGTGGCTTTAAGGTTTAGAATGATGAAAAAAGTAGTGAAAACTGAAATATAACAAGAGACACTGGAGTGAGAGGAGAACGGTAGCGGCTTCATAGGCATTTTTATTTTTATTTTAAACACAGAAACTGGCATCATTTCTTCAAGAGACATTCCTCTCCAGCACTGCTTTCTTATTCAGGGCGATAATGAGTCACCACATATAACACACAAACCTCCACCAAGGAATCAAGCAAAGCTGTATCAATCAATAATCAGGCTAGTCTCTCAAGTTTTGGGGCCCTCAAAATGCTTGAGGGCGGATGTAGGTCTTTTGAAGGGGGAGAAAAAAGCTCATTTCAAATCAACAAATTTAAGAATTAAGATGCGGGTGGCGCTGCAGGTTAAACCACAGATCCTAGGACTTGCCGATCAGAAGGCCGGCGGTTTGAATCCCCGCAACGGGGTGAGATCCCATTGCTCGGTCCCTGCTCCTGCCAACCTAGCAGTTCGAAAGCACGTCAAAGTGCAAGTAGATAAATAGGTACCGCTCCGGCGGGAAGGTAAATGGCGTTTCTGTGCGCTGCTCTGGTTCGCCAGAAGCGGCTTAGTCATGCTGGCCACATGACCTGGAAGCTGTACGCCCGCTTCCTCGGCCAATAAAGCGAGATGAGCGCCGCAACCCCAGAGTCGGCCACAACTGGACCTAATGGTCAGGGGTCCCTTTACCTTTACCTTTTACAACCAAAGCAATACAGTAGTGAAGGAAAAGTCTGTGCTGGAAAATGGATTTGTCACTCTTTTGATCAAAGACCTCTTTTAACTTCTAAACATATGTGCTGGTCCATCCTGCCTTGAGCTGAGGTATGCCTCCAATGAATGTATTTCCATGTTCTGCCCATCCTGATGTCGGAACAATGGCTAATCTGATCCTGTCTTCCTTAAGCAAGAGCTAGGCAACCCAACAGGATTGGGCCAAAGTCCCCCAGTAAGAGGAGGGGGAAGTTGCTCAAAGCCCCTCTCACTCTGCTATAGGGAAGATCCTCACAAGTTTATTC
Source organism: Podarcis erhardii (assembly GCF_964252035.2). Classification (NCBI taxonomy): domain Eukaryota; kingdom Metazoa; phylum Chordata; class Lepidosauria; order Squamata; family Lacertidae; genus Podarcis; species Podarcis erhardii. The sequence continues at coordinate 33,069,424 of NC_138497.1, read as the reverse complement.
CTTGGTTGCTCACTTGCTCCAATATGGCGGGCAGGGAGCTGAAGCCCCTTCCAACTTGAAACATTGGTGCTGACTGCTGAATGAATTGTTCATCACTTGTAAAATCAGTGCATGGCTTTATCCCTGCTCCCCACAAACAGTAGTGCGAAATCAGAAATTCACTGAGGAAAAGAATTTGTACACACATAACTATGCGTACCAAGAAACAATTCTAAAAACTAGGCAATGTAGTTTCCCCATAAGTATCTATACTTACAGTACTTTGTCTACATTTATCTAAATATAGCTTTGCTCATTGATTCAGCTTTCTATCATCCAAATTTTACCTTTAAGAATTCTATAATTAATCAGATAGATACTCTATATTTTAAAACATTTTAAAACATGATTTTTAAAAAACCTAGACAACCATGCTATACTTTATCATACTCCTAATAATGCAAAAGGTGTTTGCTGTCTTAAATCCTAGAGTTCTATTATAAAAATGGATAGTTTCTCACTAACATGATTTTTCTTTTGCCTTCCTTTTCTCACCTTAATGATTTAGGTTAGTTAAATCATACAATGCCATATCCCATGCTTATAAATAGCTATTCTTTTACAGAGGATGTATCCCTTTCATGACTTATAGCCATTCTGTCAACCATCAAGAGCTCAATGAGCACTTTCTTCTTCTAAAAACTTTCATCTGACTAACATAATAGGGCTACTAGTAAGTCATACCCTGTCATATTTCTGATGTTCTCAAGAATATTTCTTTCTTCTTCATTTGAAAAAATAGGCTATTTCTTTTCCTGAGTGTTCTCTTAAGGCACATGTAATTGTCATCCCAGTCAGGGATATGGCTGAAGAGAACTGCTCATCCATCACTACATTTTCCTCCCTCCTAAAAACAGAAAACTTTCTGGGACAGGAACACATTTCTGCTGCCCAGGCCAACATTGCCTATCTTGCTATTCTGCATTACAACAAAACTGCTACAGTACAACTTGGCAATAACAGGGATGTCCCTGTTACTGGGGCAAAACAACAACAACAAACCTGTGGTTATGTAAAATATACTCAATAAACACACAAGACGTAACCAGCTGTACTTTTGAATAAATAAGGTATACTATTCATTGCAACCACTACTATACTGTAACATCCTGTAATATTACATATGAGCCTGTTCTACTGATGAAGACTACGATGGCGAAACAAGGCTAATATTCCGGAAATCCTTGTCTTAGACTCTGCGAAAGGATTCTGTGGAACTGTAACAACCCTTCATGTGGATTATTGGACTCTATGAACAGATGGGTGGAATAGACACTTATAAATGTATGGACCTTATGCATGCACTGACTAGAGAATGAACTGATCTACTGGGTCTTCTGCTTTTTTTGTTGAAGGTTATGAAACTTCAGTTGAAATCTACAATTTGATATAATGAATAGTATACCTTATTTATTCAAAAGTACAGCCGGTTACGTCTTGTGTGTTGATTGAGCCTGTTACTGGGGTAGCAAGGCTGCATCTAAGACTCACTTAGTGATGTCATCGCATAACCAAGCTTGATGGGCTACATTGCACTATGATGCCATTACATTCTCTTCATTTGTTGTTGGGATAAGAAAACCTGGGCAACAATACAAGAAACTGCAATATCACGCTTGCTCTATGGGGCATGTGTTTTCATACTGTTGTGCATGCCCCAATCTCTGAGCGGCAAGAAAATTCAGGGTTTCCTGCATTTTGCCAAAGGCTTGGTTTCCTTGGAATGAAGATCACTGGAGTCTACAGTGTCTATATGTTATAAAATTTAATTTTCATATATATGCAATCTGAGCATAAGATGGGAGGACTCACAGCATTAGGACTACAACAGATATTGCTTCCCTGTTAGGTTTCTAGTGGGAAGTCCCCAAAGCCATAGTTTTGGATTCAGCACAGAGAATAAATCCATTCTCTGTGTCTCTTTCCAGCCCTCAGCTCCAGACCAGATTAAACAAACACTAGCTCCTGGCCTCCTGAATATAAGATTACAGGGCTTCAAACAGGGAAGGGGGGAGGGGGATTGCCCCCTCCTGAAAGAGTATCACCAGCCTGCTGTCTCTATGGCAACACATCTGTTCTTGGTCAACTCTTTGGACATGTAGGGGGGCCACTAGGGGGCGCATCGGAAGATGGCTGACAATAACGTCTCTCCGACCCACACAAGGTAATTTGGAGGCTATGATGGGAGTAATTAGCCTCCCTACCCCTCCCCCCCCAGGATGGTGGGGGGGACTGCCCTTGCCTGCTGTGCCCTATACCACCCCCGAATTTGTGGGGATGGGGGCACTGGCACAAAGCCCTCCTGTGGGATTCCGGCACTCCTGGACGCCGTCCCTGATCCGCGCCACTAGCTGCAAGAACTTCAGAAGAAACAATTTGGATGAAGGAATGCACATATTTCAAGGAAGAAGGGGGAGTAAAAACTGCCAACAGAAGAGATCTCTGATAAAACAAGACAAGAATAAAACATGAGAAGATACGCCAAGATACGGTATGGCAAATGACTGATGGGGGAGGGGGAAAAACTTTCCTTTCTTTCCTTATGTGATTAAACAAGAATCCCCTCCCCTCACGAGTCAGAATTGTCATTTTAAGGACTTAAGCTGTGGATTTAAGGCTGTGTGGAGATAAACTTTCGAACCAAAGCATGTTTTAAGAAGAGCATGGAATGTATAAGAGCTTTGGAATGACGCAGTTAAAAATGCCGTCGCCATATTGGGAAGTTCTGTCGGAGGTCTTGAGTCTGGGAGGAGAAAGAGAGAAATAGAGCTGTTTATATATTGTGGGTGAAACTCCTCAGAGGGACTTAAGAGTGACAGTTTTACGAGATCAATGATGGAAAGAGCGATGTTATCTATGAAGGTGATGATATATGGAAACCATCTCGATTTGAGGATTGGAAGAACGGAAAATTCACACAGGATTATTATTGGTGTTTATCGGCTTAAGAAGACTATCAGAAGAGATCATAAAGAAAAAAGAGAAAATATATGAACAAGATGTGATGTGGAAACAGCAAGATAAGACTGGATAGAATTGTGAACTCTGTTTGGACTGATTTGGATTGATTTGGACATTAACGCAGTAGCAAGAAGATGATCAGAATCCCCCTTCGGATCTTGAAATATGGGTCCCCCCAACAAAATTTAAAATTCGGCTTTGTAATTCGGAATTTATGTGATGTGATGCGATTTAATTTGATTTGATTGGCCGGTTAATAATTTTTTTTTTTTAAAAAAAACCAACTCTTTGGACATGTAAATGGATGCCTAACAGACTTGCCCAGGCCTATCACCTTAACAAAGAGACTAGCCTGACCAGTTAGCAGTTCTTTCTACTACAAACTCCCCTCCGACAAATAGAAAACCATATGCTTGGTTGGGAACCACGGGCATCATCCAAACCAACCCCACAATCTTATAACAATACACGTGTATTGATTACTTCTTATTTTGGGAATCAGCACTTCCAGAAGCGGAATAGCTATTATTATTATTATTATTATTATTATTATTATTATTATTATTATATTTCTATCTCCATCTCTTGGCACAATGTGTCCATTAAGCAGAAGGCTGGTGGTTCAAGTCCACCTGGCAATGGCTATGGGCAAAATTCACGCATTGCAGGGGGCTAGAGTAGATGACCCTCGGGGTCCCTTCCAATTCTATGATTCATCTGAGGATCGCAGGGCAGTTGACAATACAAAAACACAAAATAAATAACATAATAACAGAAAAACAATAACCTCTCCCCGACAGGCCATGGGTTGTTTAATTTGCCAAAGGCCTGAAGGAAAGCCTGATTAAAGTTTTTGCCTGGCACCTATAGATATGTAATGAAGGCTACAGGTGAGCCTCCCTGGGAACAGCATAATTAGTTTTAACATGCTGGGGAAACCATTTGCTATTGAGACCCTGAGGATGGAAGGCATGCTACAGTCTGGCTGGTAGAGTTGCCCCAGAAACTAGTATACTTTCCCCTGAAAAAATGCCCCTCCTCCCGCTTTGAAAACGTTGAAGGATAAAAATTCAAAGCAGCTCATATTTCAGTGAATGAATCAGCTCTTTGGGAACAGCAAGCTGATGACACTTCAAGGACATTTTCCTCCCCAAAATGTCACTGATGTCAGATGGCTAGGCTGTGTGCTAGATTGATATTGAGCTTAGCACCATACATTGGCCAGCTTTTCCTTATCTACCAGAAAGGGTACGTACCTTGCAATCACCCACATTCTGCCCCTACTGTGGCGGCTGCACATTTTGCCTACACACCAAGACTGTACAATCATCTCATCTGTTGCATCAATCCTATGCTGACCCCAAGCCTGCCTTCGGTCTTTTTTTGAGTAGAGGATGGAAGAGAAGCAGGACATGGTGGGTAGAATGGGCAGTTGCTTACTAATGAGCAAGCATTCTCTTTCACCTCCTTACGAGAAATCAGAATTTCCAGAATCTGTCTGCTTACCTGCACTGGCCCTGCCAGTAAGCTTCAGGGAGCAAAATGTCTTGGACCAGAACAGTTGATTTCCCAAGTCACTTGGCCATGGACACAACGGATAGACATACAGATAGGTGGGAGCTCTGTATGCCTTGTTCACAAGCAAGAAAATACATAATTTTTATGTTAAATAAGGTAAGTGCGGATTAATCTGAATCAGTATTATTACTGTGTACTATCTTATGCACTTTCTCCTCTCCCTGTTGTCCTTCTTTGGTTGTCCCTTGGGTAATTATGTTTCTACGGCAACACTGTCAAGGAAGCAAACACAATTATATTGTGTGCTACAACAGAAAGAGCGGAGAGTCACGGATAAGCTACTCTGCACTTTTGAATTGAGATCTATTTCTGCAACACAGAAGGGAATGTGTGCCTTGCACTCCTCCCAGCCTACTTCATGATATAATATGAGGAATTTATAAAGAACGGCTATCTTGCCTAAAGGAAGAATCCAGCTTTGCAACTGGTTTACCTGTGCAAAAATAAGGAAAGCCGCCATGCAGATGGGCCCTTCTGTGATCACAGCACCTGGGCAGCTTTACATGAGGATGTTCTCTGTTCTCTGACCTCATGTTCTCCATCCTAAATTTGCTCCAGAGGGTTGGAGGGGGACGACCCAAAACAGATTTAGGGGGAGGAGAAGGGGAAAGTTCCATTGGACAAGGTTGTTTCCTTATACTAATGGAACAATACTTAGTATTACTTTGGATACAAACCTCAGCATACACAGGCAGACAGCACTCCCCTCCTCAGCTGGTCTCTACAAAATTTGGGATTTTGTAGCTGGTTACAGGGCCAAGACACAGTTTTGATGATGGCAATACTTCTTAGTTTTAGTTACCAAAACCTTCCCTTTCTTTCTTCTCTTTAAAACAGATTATTGCATGTCACCTGTGCTTTCTATACAGTGACGAAAAGGCCAAACTTTTTACTTGTACTTAATTTGTTTTTCTAATATGCTCAGAACTTTAAGCAAATACAATTACCATGTGACAGGGTGATGTTAGGGGGGATGGAATCAGCTTGAGGTCTTCTTGGAGTATTATTAGCGTTGATTGTTAAGAGTGGCTTACAATCTCTGTTTCCTACTGGCTGCTGGATTTCCATAGCAACAATGGCCATATATTACCTTCTGTGGCGGACTTCATGTGATTTATCGTTTCTTTTAATATATTGCAGCAAATGTGACTGTCCATTGCTAGCTTCATCCTTTATAATATTGAAGGTTTACTGCAACCTGCAGCAGCTGATTTGATTTCTGTTGCCGTACCCCAGGTAGAGGCACACTGAGGGTCCATTGCTCCCTTGGCAAGGACCCATATCCCTTCCTCAGATTTAACAGCAAAACAAGGAGCCAACAGCAACAAAACTTGCATGTTTTCAACTTTGCTTGGAATGCAGCCTCCAACCTTCTCCTCTCCAGGTTTTCTGACTGTTCTTTCCCTCTCCCTGCCTCCCCTTGCAAATGAGACTGGGACCTTTCTTAAGAAGACAGCAGCAGCAGTAACTGTCAATGGCCGCCTGCACGGCAATAACTTTAACTCTCTCTGGGATCAGTGCCCACTCACAGCCACTGAAATATACTCAGAGTCGAGAGTGGATTTCATGCTCTTTATTCAGCTCATAGTGGTGAGGAGGAATGGAAGTTCCCCCAGAATGTCTGCTTTATATACATTATTTATACAATGGGCCCCACATGATTGGCTAATTCTGGAATTCTCCTGTAGGCCAATCAGGTTGTGGATTCACTTCCACCTGGAGCTGGATTGGGTGGCTCTGTGGACCAATCAGACTGCTGCATTCTGGATCCTATTGTTCTAGGACCAATCAGACGGCTGCATTCTGAATCCTATTGTTCTAGGACCAATAAGACTGCTGCATTTTGGATCCTATTCAACTCAGTACATAACAGCCGCTCAGACACAGAGGCACAGGGAGAGTAGCTGTGCCTGCGGCCCACCCCACCAGCCCCTTGCCCTGCTCCCCCTTTCCAAACAATGGATCCACTGTTCCACAGGCAGTTGGACACCCTTGAGGGCAAGGGGGGTGAGGAGAGCATCCTATCTTAGCAATCTCCATGAGATAGAAGTTTCCACACCATTTATTTTTTTTGGTCCCCTTTTTTTTGCCCATCTCCCGTAAGGTCAAGGAGAGACAAAAAGAAAGAGAAGATTAGAGGCAGATTTCTGGGGTGATTTTTTGCACCTCACCCCAGTCCTGCACCCGGGGGGGGGGCAGTTTTCCTAACCTGTTGGTATGCCCCTGACACCAGGAAATAATTCTCAACATATAAATTGCTCATTCAGACCTAGGAACTGTAACCTTTTGTCTGGATGTTCTTCCCAGATCCCTGGGATGTAGGGCAGGTTAGCACAGTGGTAAAAAATACTCCATGACTTCCTTGCTCCCCCTTATACCTGAGGTCCCATCACCCCTAAGTGTTGCTACCTCCATTTCCATCTTGCTTCCCTCAAATCCCTTCTCAAAACTCACTCAAATGAGGGTTGCCAACTTTTCTGGTTGAACAATTTGATGCTGTACTGTTTTTAATATTCAGTTGGAAGCCGCCCAGAGTGGCTGGGGAAACCCAGCCAGATGGGCGGGGTATAAATAATAAATTATTATTAAATTATTATTATTATAACTTTTCAACCATAGCCTGACATGCAGGCCTAAGCCGATGGTAATGCCTATCTCCATATGTGATGTATAAACCAGGTGAATGCTTTTATATCAGTCTGCTACAGAAGGCGTTAGAATGGTCCAATATAGTATTTTCTGGTAAATTGACAACTCTACATTTAACCCCAGAAAACTGCCTTAGATTGAATGTGGAAAACAGTACACAGATTTTTTTATTTTTTTATTTTTTTGCTGACAAGCATGGATAATGAACGGCTTTGGCATTCGTCATGGGCTGTGTCAGCGGAACAATGGGAGTTCTGAAAAGTACAAATCGCTCATGGGTGAGATGGAAGCTTCATAAATTTGGAAGAAACTCAAAAGAAGCAAGCAAATAACCACAACAAAAAAGAGGATGAAAACTAGCTGTAAACTACCACAGAGCCCCACCCAAAAAAGATGTCTGCGCAGATTGGTTCCCTGGTTGAGGTTATCGCCAACACCGCTTTTTATCGAGCACTTTTCATGAAAAGAGCAATCTAAACACTTTCCCTTGATACATTCTCAAAGCATGCTTGAAATTTATCTATCGGTCCTTGAAGCTGTCCCCTAAGACATACAAAGGCAATTAAACCAATTTCCCTAAGCCAGGATCTTTTAAATATTAAAGCCCTATTGAGCTGCTTGAAATGCATTCAGTGATGCATGTGTGTGGATGGAGGGATGGAATCTGCTGATCAGATGCTGCCCCCAGGGCCAGCCCATCCATTAGGTGGAGTACGTCAACTGCCTCAGGTGGTGGATCCACTTGCTGGCAGCAGATCCACCACCCGCCACCACCATCCATCTCCTTTTACTTCCTGGACTGCCTCATGCGGCCTGTGAGGCAGCATGTGGATGAGTAGGTGGCCATGCACAGGGTGGCATTTTCTGTTTTGCCCAGGATGGTAAAACGTCCTGGGTCAGCCCTGGCTGCCCCTCCCCATAATCATTGACTACACTTTGAACTACTAAATAGGGCACTTGCCAGTTTTGAGCAGCAGCCAGGATTGCAGTCGAAGGAGCAGGTCAAGTCTGCCTTGCCTACATCCCCAGCAGAGAAGCAAGTGGAATTGGCGGCCTGGAACCTGAAACCCTTGAGCTGGGGCCTGAGATACAGCTCCTCCTAAACCCAGCCTCCTGTCCTGAGCATTCAAGGTCCATCATGCAAGCCACTTCCCTAAGATCTGCTTAAAAGGTAAAGGGACCCCTGACCATTAGGTCCAGTCGTGGCCGACTCTGGGGTTGCGGCGCTCATCTTGCTTTATTGGCCGAGGGAGCTGGCGTGCAGCTTCCGGGTCATGTGGCCAGCATGACTAAGCCGCTTCTGGCGAACCAGAGCAGTGCACGGAAACACCGTTTACCTTCCCGCCGGAGTGGTACCTATTTATCTACTTTCACTTTGACGTGTTTCGAACTGCTAGGTGGGCAGGAGCAGGGACCGAGCAACGGGAGCTCACCCCGTCGCAGGGATTCGAACCGCCGACCTTCTGATTGGAAAGTCCTAGGCTCTGTGGTTTAACCTACAGCGCCACCCGCGTCCCCATGATCTGCTTAGCAGTGCAGAAAACACACTATGGAGAAAGAGGACATAATTAAGGGACCACCATCCCTGAAAATGGCTGGGGCTGTTAGGGGTTGGAGTCAGTCCAACAACAGATTCCACATCTCTGAAGTAAAGGAAAGGTGCCAAAACAACAGCTGTCAGACCCAAAAATTATCCCTTTAAGATTTTTACTCCAGCCTGCTGTGAGGAGCTGGAGCCTGGGCTGTGAAGGGTAAAAGGCAGGGTTAGCCAACTTGGTGCCCATCCAATGTTGTTGAATGTTAAGTCCCATCATCCTGCCCAATGACCATGCAGACTGGGGCTGATGAGAATTGTAGTCCAACAACATCAGGAGGTTGCCACATTGGCTAGCCCTGGTGTAGCACAAGCTTCTGAGCAAGTTCCTGGCACACCAGTGATTTGCCTATACTTCTGCAGTTCTGCAAGCTTTGTAACTGACCATTTTGCTTCTCCTGAACTCCATATCTGTATTGGCTGCCTCCATATTATCCCCAGTTATTCATGGGCTTGTTGACTCAGAACAAAGCAGCTTTACTTTCCACAGGGTTGCCTTTCATTTTTCTCATGAAGAGAATTATAAGTTGTTGCACAGACCAGTTTCCTGTTCCACAAAGGGAATGGCTTTATTTCTTTCCGATAGCTCTGAAGCTTCATTTCCCTTCCCTTAACAGGAATCAGAGCCAACATCTACCCAGCAGCATGGGGGGGGGAGAGTGTGTAGTTATTTTCTTGGTTCCCCACTCCTTTTAAACTTCTCTAGTTGCCACCATTTAAGATGTGACAAAATATACAGACCACATGATCAAACTGGACAGAGTTCACCACTTTCACAAACATGTATCCAGTGAATGTATTTGGGTGACAGAAAAATAAATATTTGTGTGTGTGTGTGTTGAACACAGATTTCTCAAGTCATTAACAACAAAAATGAGGCTCTGTCTGCCACACAGGGAACACAAGAGCCAAAGAATTTGAGATGAGATTTGTTTACATGTGTAATGTCTTTGGAGTTGCTTAAGTATGATGCCAGGGGTCTTGTAAAAATCTAGCTTACATCTGGATTTTTTTAAACAAACCCTTAAATTAGTACCAAAGGAATATACTGTGGTGGGCTTGTGCTAAATCTTGTTGTAAAACACACACCTGGGGACTATTTGCTGCAACAGATAAATGAGTATTACAAGGCTAGGCAGAAAGGTAATTATAGTACCGGCATTGTTTTAAATGTGCATAACACAATCAGCACCTGTATACAACGCTTAAAAAGTGAAAATTCAGCCTTCAACAGTCACTCTATCAATACTCTCATGAAACAGCTAGGTAACAAAAGTGAATTGTTGCCTTCCATGGCTTTAAACAGTGCTTTCCCTTCATTTAATTCATAATCTGTCTGTCTGTCTGTCTGTCTGTCTGTCTGTCTATCTATCTATCTATCTATCTATCTATCTATCTAAACACTTCTACATTTGTAGGCTTTTCCACTCCTGCCTGCTCCTTTGCATCTTAAGCCGCTGTCTGTTTAGTAAACACTAGCTTGTACTTCATTGAAACAGCGCCCTCTATAAAAATAACAAAACAGAACTTCCTAAATAACGGAATTTCTGGTTTGGAATAATTAAAACTACACTCATACGGCCCCTGCAATCAGTGGCGTAGGAAGGGGGGGTGCAGTGGGTGCAGGCTACCTTGGGTGTCATCACTGAGGGGGGTGCCAAAATGACAAAAATATGTGTTTGTTTTTTGTAAAAAAAAGGGGGGGCTCACGACACTTTTTTGGGAGAAAATAATTCCCGCACCCCCCTTGCTACGCCACTGGTAGCTAGGTGAGGCAGGGGGCACTGGGTGCCACACCACAGGGCCTGCAGTGTGCCTAAGCCACATGTCTCTCCTGAGGGAGAGGCAGCGGGCGGACTGCCTACAAGCTCCACGCTGCTTTTTTGAGCAGCGCGGGGCTTGCGTCTGCCTACAGCCTCAGCTACCCTACAGCTGAGGGGAAGGCTGCGGAGAGGCTCCACGCAGCGCGCCCTGTCTGGGCTCGCTCTGTCCTCGGCTGCAGGCCGCGTGCACTGCACCGGGCACCCAAGCAGCTAGCTACACCACTGCCTGCAATGCCCTCCTGGGGCTGCAAGATACAACAGATTTCTGTCTCCCACATTGCAGAAGGAGATCCATTTTGGACTGCCACTACTGCCATTGGAACATCCATGGTCCTGTCTATACTTATCCCAGATCCCTTAAGTCAAAGAGCACACAGAAGACCTTTTCCCCCAGATTTAGAACCATTTTTCTCCTCCCTCTTTTTCAATGGCTCTCTGAGAAATGAGCCTTGATGTTTTCCTCTCTTTTGAGTAAAAGCAGGGATGAGGTGGACTGGGGCAGCTCCCTCAGGCATGGAAGCCCAAGAGGCAGGGCTCCCACAGGTGACCCACCACCCTCACTGCTGGTGGAGAAGTGGCACCAGTTCCAGCAAGTTCCCTTGAGATCTTGCTGAAATCTCACAAGATCTTGTGCACTCCATGAGATCCTGCTGGAACCCACCATTGTTGCTGCTGCTTTGTGGCTGCTGCTGTGCAACACAGATAAGAGAGGCCTCAGTGAGGACAGTGCAATAGCAGGGGAGAGCAGAAACTTCTTGCTTTGCCTCAGGTGTTGAAATAGGACGTACAGTACCTGCCATGGAGTTGGGAACCTATGATATGAGCTCTAGATACTGTTGGGCTCCAATGTCCTTCAACTCCAGCCAGCCTGGCTATTAGTCTGGTATGATGAGAGTCCAGGGCAACTTGGAGGGCCACAAGTTTCCCATTCCTGAGGTAAAGCGGAAGAGTCCTTTCCTTCCTGTTCTAAAAAACCCCCCTCTAACTGAGCACCTGATTGTTGAACCACTCACTTCAATTACTGGAGAGGGGAGCAGGTTGAAGATAACAGAGATTCAAATATAAGAAGAGGGTGCTGGATCAGGCCAATGACCCATCTAGTCCAGCATCCTGTTTTCACAGTGGTTGATCAAATGCCTAAGGGAAACCCGCAAGCACAACCTGATCACAAGAACAATCTTTCCCTCCTGTGGTTTCCAGAAACTGGTTTCCAGAAGCATTGCTGCTTTGGACTAGTAACCATTGAAAGCCTTATTTTCCTTGGATTTGTTTAATACAAGTTGGTGGCCGTGACTGCGAGTTCCATAGTTTAACTATGGAAAAGTACTTTGTTTTATCTGTCCCGATGTATATTAGGTTTATGTTTGCTTATTGCATTATGAAAACAAATATATTTTCCAGCAAATTTTCAGTTTTCGTTTCACTCCCTGAATAATTTCGTAGGGTGGAATTCAGTGTTGTTCTCTCTGCACAAGCATTTCAGCTTGTCAGGTGGAATAATCTCTTTCTCTTCCCTCACAGGTTATAGGGTTTTCACCAACCACCCCATAGCCAATTTCAAGGGTACCTGGAGGGGAATAGGATGGGGGAGAAGGCCACATCGCACAAGTGGAAGTCCTTCCTCAGGGCTTCCACTGATGGCCCTCATTAGTTTATTCCTACCCATAGCTTTTCTATATTGATTCAATAATTGATTGGATAACTGGGCATTAGATTCTTATTTGTTTTTAAAATAACATTGCTTAATTTTGTATATGTGCAGAATGGATTTTCACTAGATATAGATCTCACAAGAGCAAACTTGAATTAGCTAAAATATGGTGGAGGGGGAGTCCATCAGTGGAACAATAGTTGAACAAGAAACGAATGCTCCTCATTAGGGAAAAGCTCTCACACCAAATTAAAGAGGCAATGTGCCAAGGAAATTCAAAAGATTTTCATTGCACATGGATGTCATCTCTGGTATATAGGAAGGGGAAAGCATTCGCTGGCAAATCCTAACACTACTTCTCCATATTTATATGCTCAAGTACCTATAAAAAGTTTATATTTCCCCCTCAAAAGCAATTCCAGTTGTTAAATAGGGTCAGTCATAAGAAGCTAGGTACCACAAAAATCAAATCTAAGATTAGACAGAGAAGCTATTGAATGTAAATTTTGTTCTAGTGTTTATGCTCTATTTTTGTTCTAGGATCTTTATATTAATAGTACTATTGTAAGAGCTCTGAGTCATTTTTAAAGTTCTGTATTTTCAGCCTTGTACGAGAACTGAATCAGTAAAAGCTAAAACATTGGACATGATCCAGCCCAATGTTCCAGCCAAAGTCAAGCACATTGGAAGGAAAGATGAGATCCAAGCCAAACTTATTTATTTAGCTACCTGTTGCCTGTTAGATGTGTATCCTACCTTTCTACCAAATGCCACTTCAACATTTGTCTAACAATATGATACAAGCAACATCAAAAATGTTGTGGTGGTTGTCAAATTTATAGGAAGTGTGCATTTGAACTGAAGGGATTTCTGGCTTGTCAGAGGTGAAATGGAATTGAAGTGAAGACCCCTGAAATGATTTGCGCCACCTCCATGACCCAGACACCAGCTGAAAGTGGAAGTGACATAATGATATAATACCAGGGTTGAGTGATGGAGGGAGAGCAAAACGCCAGGGAAATGGGCAGATTGTGACTGACAGGTCAAACTTGTTTTCAGAGAGAACAACTTTACCTGGAAATTGTATCTATTTTAGTTCTTCTCACTTGAAAATTAACTTAAAAGATGCTTGAATGTATTTATCTGCACTCTGGCAGATTTCTTACCCAGAAACATTTATCTCATGTCTGCAGTTTTTGGATCATTTACCCACGAAACACTGAGGAAGATTAAGCGATTCCTTCTTTTTAACCCATCCTAAAACTGTAATGGCTGCCCTCACAAGAAAACCACCACAGTTATCCTGCAGTTACTGAAGGGGTTTGCACATCTGAGGTGTTGATGAGAGCTATTGTGGATTGCCTCCTGCAGCTCAATGCTCACTGGAAGGTCATTAGAGATTTGCTAGCCAGACCTCCTTGGCAAGTAGTGTAGAAACAGCCACTAAGAAGATCCTTCCTCAAGTTCCTACTAAAAGTACTTCAGATGTGGAGGAGTAATAGAAGAACAATGTTTTCCAATCACCCCATTTCCTCTGCAGCCTATTAGGGGATCCTTGGAAGAATATGGTTCAGGGAGCTGCAGATAGAGGGAGAATTGGGGGAAACTGCTTCCTCAAGTGAAGAGATTTTGGATCCAAACCTCTGTAAACCAGTGAGCTTTAAATCAACGGGACCTAAAAGTGCTTAGTTTTGACTGGGTCTAGGCCAAAAGCTTTACACAAAATCATAAAAGCGTCATATTTGCTGACTCTCTTGAACAGAAACCTTGCTGTTGTGTTGGGACTAATGTAAGAAGCTGACAGTCTCGCAAGCCTTTTATTACTGAGATGAAGTAATTGACATAGGTGTAATAAAGTCCACAGCACCTAAGGGAGCCACTGAGCAGTTTTGTACAGATGGGTAAAGACAGATGTGAAATCATACTATGCAAAACGCTAAGCAGCCCAAAGCACATCAAAAGACAACTGGTGCCTTTCTCCCGATTGAGCACCTTCTCACAAGTTAAAGGTATCCGTCCATTTATTTAATAAATACAACACAGCCGCCTGCCTCAGCTCAGGGTGCATGTGTGCTCTGATATGCACAAAAGATACTTCACATGATGATAAAAGGGATGTGCACATTCAATGTAGTACACAGGGAACGCGCGGCTCTCCACTTGTGACTGAACATCCCATGTGTCCCAGCCAGGATGGCCACTGATCAAGGAACCAAGTCCACTTTATAAACCATGGGTAGGCAAACTAAAGCCCGGGGGCCGGATCTGGCCCAATCGCCTTCTAAATCCAGCCCGTGGACAGTCTGGGAATCAGCGTGTTTTTACATGAGTAGAATGTGTCCTTTTATTTAAAATTCATCTCTGGGTTATTTGTGGGGCCTGCCTGGTGTTTTTACATGAGTAGAATGCTTGCTTTTATTTAAAATGCATCTCTGGGTTATTTTGGGGGCATACAAATTCATTCATTTCCCCCCCAAATATAGTCGCCCCCCCCCACAAGGTCTGAGGGACAGTGGACCGGCCCCCTGCTGAAAAAGTTTGCTGACCCCTGTAAACCTTGGCTTGAAGTTGGCTTGCTTCAGTAAGCCATCATTATGACTGGCCACATTTTGTGAGGCTTCGGACACAACACTAATCTGTGGTTAGTAAGAAGGGGAAAACTTCTGAAATTCTCGTTAGACACCTGGAAGAGGAAAGGGGGAGCAGACAGTCCCAAGTTTCATTCTCATGCCAATTAACCATGCTGGATCATTTAACTTTACGACAACTTCCAGCAGATAATGATATCCAGTATCCTCACAATTTCAACAAACGCTAATCTGCATTTGTATTAATAGCAATGGAATTATTTTCTTGATTTCTTTTTATAGGGAAGTGTTCACAAAAAAGTAATAAGTATTTGATGAGAGCTAGAAACGAGAAATTTGGAATTTTGTGTAACTGAGTTTAAGTGAGCTTAAATTAATGCATGCAAATGTCAAACCTAATTATATTAACAGAATGGCATATTCTGTTCAGTGTTTGTCACTGCGGGTTTTTTAGGTATGAAATTTCATGTTCTTATTTTAGCTTGTGGAAACCGATCTTTTTCAATTAAAAGATCCATATGAAGTGGCTGTTGATCTTTTGGTTTTGTACTACTAAATGTAGTTGAGCCTGTTCCAGCAAATTAGTTGGACTCAATTATCTCCTAGAAAAACATTTTAGTTGTCTCTGGCACAATTTCACCGCCACCACATGTCATTCCCTTCCACACCTTATAAGGAAAAAATATATATTAAATATATTTTTGATGAGATGTAATCTTGAGTTTCTCAGAAGTCAAGAAATAGTGAGGGCACCAGCACTGCAGCTTGCTTCTATAACTACCACAGTGGAATACATGCTTATTTTTGCTGAGCAACTTAAGAATTTATTCTTGCCTTTGCAGTAGATGAAAATCAGTGATCCCAATAACAACCAATACTCTTTATCTATAAAATATTCAAAACAGATTTAATGAAGTTTCATAATTATTTTTCTTGATTTATTTATTTTTAAGGAAAAACACCCATGGAAATGGGGAATGGTATATTGACAGGAGAAGCAGTAAGTGATGAGAAATGGCTCTTCTCTCATGCTGCATACAAGAAACAAGAAAAATCCCTGCTGTTGTTTGTTATTGTCTCCATTGGATGAAGAAGAGTTAAGTGAAGAGTGAATGGTTTTTCTATAGGTTTTTTAATTCTCTTTCAGTTATTTCAACTCCCAGTTCTCCCCTTCAGTGGTTAGATAAATTGAAAAGTGAAGTGAGTTCAGGAGCCACAGGACAATATAAGATAGTATGTATAACAAATGGACAATATCCTTCTGTATGTTTGTAATAGTATCAATTCTTTGGAAGTATGAATTTGAAAGTGTATGAATTAGTGTGAAAGAGCAACATGTCAAGCCTAGAGTGCCACTCGTACACACTAAAGAAAAATTCTGGAACCCTCTTTAAAGCTTCCAGGAACTTTTATCTGTTTCTTAAAGAAAGTTTTCCTAACACTAAGAGCATAAGAAAAGCCAGTATCCTCTATTCTTGCAGTCGCCAAACAGATGCCTTATGGAAGCAACTGGTACTCAAAACCATACTCCCTCTAGCACATTTTATTTATGGGATACATTTTAGCGATCACTTCAGTCAAGTGTCAGTGACCTAGACAAAGTCTGATTGTCAAGTTTTGCAGGAGGCAACTACTTTACTCTCATAGACAGAGAGCGTTTTGTGGTTCATCTCAAGTGGCAAAATGTCTCAGGCTATCCCTGTGGAAGAGTCACTTGAATAATGCAGACAGGGTTCTGAGAGAAAAAGAGACTGATAATACTTTACTGGGTAAGCTGAACAAAAGCAGTATAAGGAGAAATAAACAGAAAAGTTTTGTGTTTCAAGAAATAAACGGAAAGGTAGTGGTTCAGGCTTACCAGGCCTTAGTGTTTCTTAGTGGAACCAGGCAAAGGGCCTTCTTGGTAGTGGCGCCCTCCCTGTGAAACGCTCTCCTTTCAGATGTCAAGGAGATAAAGGATCACACAACTTTTAGAAGACATCTGAAGGCAGCCATGTATTGGGAGGTTTTTAACGCTTGATGGTTTTAGATATGCTGTAAGCCACCCAGAGTGGCTGGGGAAACCTAGCCAGATGGGTGGGGTATAAATAAACATTATTATTATTATTATTATTATTATTATTATTATTATTATTAATTATTATTATTATTATTATTATTATTATTATTATTATTATTATTATTATTATTTTATTACTACATAGCAGGAAGACAACCAATGCCACAAACAGAAGAAAACTCCCTTAAAACTATGTAACCAAAGAGGGCATGTGCTACCATCACAGTCAACATCATGCCATTCTGCCTAGTGTTGCAAAGGAACATCACCCATTCCCGCCTTGACTTTAAAGTTGACTTTAACACTAACAGAGGTAACTCTTACATTTCGAACAGAATAATCCTTGATATTGTGCTTCAAATATTTAAAAGAACTGGAGTAGCTGTAACCATCTTTGCTTCCCACAATGACAATCTAGCTGTAATGAACACTGCTTTTACACATACTACAAAATCAGTTTTGGGAAGTCTTGGACTGTGAGCATATTCATATTATTCTTTTAAGCCCCTGCCAGAATTGTAGCTTTAATTTTTCTGGCTTTCATTTTTCCTGATGCCAGCATTCGTGTGACCCAGCATATGGCACAGCCACTGAAAGTCAAGTGTGACTGGCAAACAGTGGTTTCTATGGACTAAGACCCAGTTTCATGACAGCTGAAAGCAGTTTGAATTAATGCATGGCTGAAGGGAATTGATCACCATAATGGTTTTTAAATCACATCTCACACTTAACAGGCCTGTTTGTCAAGCAACATGGTTGCCCTATCAAAATGCAATGTTCCCTCCTTTCGCAGAAAAAAAAGAGGGGGGGAGATACTTTCTATCTCATTTAAAGCTATCCTTTCCCCCATCTGACCATCTTTGCCTTCAAATGGTACATTTAGCACAGTGGTTATCCTCCTTTATTGAGTGAAGAAGGGATGCTAAGATAACAAGCTGGACTCTAGCCAGCCTTGCAAAGACAAACCAGGAAACATATTGCATGAATCATTTGGAACTAGCCTGTGCGGAGGGAGATGAAAATGCTGAAGGCAAAAGCTTTAGCAGAAAGCATGTGCTACAAGACTTTGAAGTGTTCCGCCCTCCTTAACGAATATTACCTTGGGAGGCACCTCCCGGGACGCACACAAGGCCAGCTTTAAATGTTACTTCACAAGAGATGCTGGAACGAATTCTAACATTGCCCATCTGCTCTGGTTAGATTATTTTTCCCCCCTTAGAAGATTATGGAGGTGAAATAAGCACAGCTGAAAAATGGTTGCATCACTTTGTAGGCTGAATACACTTTTAATGCTTTCAAATGTCAAGAGTGTTAAATGGAATCAAATGAACAATCTGAATTCCCTTTCCTTTAAAGAAATGGTGTTGCCCTGCATTCTTTTTTATGGTCTCTACAGAAACAGTCGTCGTAGTAGCCATGGAAGCTGTTCTTGAGGAAGGTGGGGCGGGCACAGGGAAGGGAAAGCAAGGAGGGGAACTAGCAATCTGTCCTGAAGCATCTGGCAGAAATCTAGCGGTGTGCTGGACTTCTGAGTGTCTTGGACAGGTTGAACAAGCAGGCAAAGGTCTGAAGAGGAGAGACGGAACAAATTGGTCTCTTGGTGACAAATGCTGTGTTATCTAAGAGGATCAGAGATGAAAGGGGAAACAGGGATCAGGCCTATGCTGAGGGAAGGAGGGAATTTCCAAATACAAAAAGTGACTAGTTGCAGGCTGACCAGAGACAAAAGATGATTAGACTTGGGCAAAAGGCATTCTGCTGAGTCACTGGATGTGTAACCTGGTAAGTTTCCAAGTAATGATTTGGTAGACCTAAGGAGCAGTGGGTAGGGCCTATTGGTAAAACCTATTTGGTGTTTCAAAACTTTCCAACTAGTTGCAGGACCTTAGCCAGACCTAGCAGAGTACACGCAGAATCCACGGAAGCAATTGGCAACTTGGCTGCAGACAGGATGGACAAAGCAGGAACCAGGAACTTGTAATGAGGTGCTTATTATATACAGTGGACTATTTACAGGAACAGAACATGGATCTTTAGCTTGCTCTCTCATACACGACTCACAACTCCTACACTGACACAGAATTCTGAACTTACACATTCCAGTTAGTACGCCATTAATTATCACTCCCTTGAGAGAGCTTGACCAATAAGGGAGTGGTCTCCATGACTCTGTTATCTCCAGGCAGACTTATTCCTTCAGGTTGCCTTCTGGCTGGCTGCCAAACCTTAATTGACTCTGTGTGAGTAGCTGCTCGTACACACACAGTACTTAACCCGAGGTACCACTGTATTTGCAAAGTTGTTCCATGTAGTTCCAGAGCAAAGTGTACAAAGTGACAGGTGAACTGATCAACTTGGTAAGATCCACACCTTCCCCACATCACCAACCCTGTATCTCCTTGGCAATGTGTAAAGGTAAAGGTAAAGGGAGCCCTGACCATTAGGTCCAGTCGTGACCGACTCTGGGGTTGCGACGCTCATCTCGCTTTATTGGCTGAGGGAGCCGGCGTACAGCTTCCAGGTCATGTGGCCAGCATGATTAAGCTGCTTCTGGCGAACCAGAGCAGCGCACGGAAACACCGTTTACCTTCCCGCCGGAGCGGTACCTATTTATCTACTTGCACTTTGACGTGCTTTTGAATTGCTAGGTTGGCAGGAGCAGGGAGTGAACAACAGGAGCTCACCCCGTCACGGGGATTCGAACCGCCAGCCTTCTGATTGGCAAGTCCTAGGCTCTGTGGTTTAACCCATAGCGCCACCTGTGTCCCATTGGCAATGTGTAGTAAAAACCAAAACAAATTTGATACAATATCATCACCCTCTTTATGTTCAATAGTTTAATTTATTATTACTGTACAAAGGAGAGGCACTTATGGGATTTTCTACCCCAGGTTTTAAAATAATTTGGTCAGCTTTGTGTATTTTTTTTAGTATAACTTGGCCATAATTTTTAAGTGGGCTAAACAAATCATGGTTGTCTGAGCAACCTGGTGATTAAGCTTAAAATCTTAGATACAGTATATACAAGAAGTGTGTGTGTGTGTGTGTGTGTGTGTGTGTGTCTGCGCGCGTGCGTGCACACACACACACACACACAATACATACATCTGATCTAAAGCTGTGGGGCGTTCAAAGGCCTGCAGAACATTTCCTAGAAGCTGCAGTTCAATCATATCTTAATTTTTCTTCTGTCTCACCTCTGTCACCTGAGGATAACTGACTTGTAAACCATTCTACAATTAGTATTTCAGAATGGTACAGTGGGGCTCATGAAATTCCCAGGAAGCAATGAAGTAGAAAGAATATAGGCCTAGTTATTAAGATACTGAGATTTATTACATGTGGGGGTTTTTTTTTAAAAAAAACAACCACCTGAAATGAGGTTGTTAACTTGGGATAATAATTTCTGGCTCATTTTATGTACTGCAGGGATACTTTATCCAGTTGATTGGCCAGATCAATCAATTGATCTTTCACCAATTAGAAATATGCCATTGACTAAGGCAGCAGATTTCTTTTTTAATTGATGCAAGCGCTTATAAAATCTAGTGTCAGATTATTATTATTTTTCCCCATTTTTTCACCCAATAGTGGAAGTGGTGGCTACAAATACAATTTTTAATTTTAATTTTTTAGTAATAATCCAAAAAGAACAAATCCATTAAAAATACAATTAAAATGGAAAAGTATAACCAGTTTCAACATATTTAGAAGTCATATTATGGGCCCAAATTCTGTCTAAATAAAAATGGCTTTGCCCACCGGCTAAGGAACTAACTGGGTTCAGATGCCAAGGAAGCCATTTATTAAGTTTCCATCTTAGAAGAGGCATGCCTCTTTCCCTCACACATATAAGAGATGGATGGGGAAGTACAACCCTTTAGATGCTGCTGAACTACAATTTCTGTCACACTGAACGTTGGCTGTGCTGGTTGAAGCCGATAGGAGTTGGAGGGCCACAGTTTCCCTAACCTAAGACTATGCTTGCTGCAACACGCATATATATCCATGAAAAATAAAGAATTGTTTTCCTTCAGAACGGTTGTTTTATGCACATGCAAATAAATGAACATTTAATACATTGCAACTCATAGGACTGATTGACTACAATTTATTTAACTAGGTGACAGACCTCATGTACTATGCTCATCAAAGCACTCTGCTAGCACAAGCCTGAACCATTTCAACTGCTAATTTATGCTAATTCCTCATTCTGAGTATTAAGAATTCGTGCTTCCAGTTTAGTCTGGCTTTGTAACTTTACTGTAAACATCTGCAAAGGAAATCTGTGCAGTCATGCTAATCTGGAAGAATCATTGTGCCTACTGACTTATCACTGCAGTTCAGTAGTTCCCAAAATATGAGAGGGACATACATTTCTAAAGTGAAGTAAGGGAGCTGTTGTTTCGTATTTCCCAGAATGCATCTACTACACTGAATTGTGATTTGGGTCTAACCCAGGCCTGCGAATCACTGCAATGCAAAACAGGAGACAGATCATTGACCTGACTTTATATCAGTTGTCAGAGGCCACCCACTAACAAAACACTCCTATGTACGTAAACTCAGAAGTACCGGTACGTCCCACTGTGTTCAGAGGAGCTCAGTCCAAGGTGTGCATAGGACTGCAGCCTAAATCTCCAGCATGTGGTCACTGGCGAAGGAACAGAGGTGCGGGGGGAGATCACTACCCCTGGCGGCACGATCCCGGTAGGTTGCTATTGCGGCTCCCCCCCCCCCACGCTGGGTGCCATGCCCCCACACGCAGCGCGCCATGCCCCCAGGACGCACACCATGCCCCTGCAGGCAGCGCACCACGCTCCTAGGGTGCACAACACGCGCCCCGGGATTTGTGCCAGCCACGCCCCCATCTGCTCTCCACCCCCCCAACAGAGCTTGAAGCTCCACCACTGCATGTGGTTTATCTGACTTCCCCAACCCCACACATACAACAGATGTCTTGTCCCAGATTCATGTATTTATCATTTGTATTTATAACCCATCCTTCACCAAATGGCCCCAGGACAGGTTACAAAAATATAAGTATGAAAATAGGTATTGCGTACCATTAAAGTCATAAATGAAAAAATCACGAAACGACCAATTATCAGAATAAAAACAGCAGGTTGAACTGTTGCTAATTGCTAATGGGCTTTTTTCAAGTGCCAGAGTTGTCATCAGTATTAGATGAGTTTCACCTAAAGCAAAATATGAAACCAATTTAAAGTTTCATACCCAGGTGACACATCTGAAGGATTTTGAGGGGGGTGGGGAGGAAATGCAATGAGATTTCAGCTTTTCAAGGGGCAACCATGTTATGCTCTGGAGTCTTGGATCACCTTACTATTTATTATGGCATAAGGCAGGCATAGGCAAACTCGGCCCTCCAGATGTTTTGGGATTACAACTCCCATGATCCCTAGCTAACAGGACCAGTGATCAGGGATCGTGGGAATTGTAGTCCCAAAACATCCAGAGGGCCAAGTTTGCCTATGCCTGGCATAAGGTTATTTTGACTACTAGAGTCCACTTCACCAGAGGAAGCATGAATCTCAGTTGGCAGATACATGGATGTAGAAGAAATGGAGATGTCTACACTGCGTAGCTCAGCTGGTTAGACTGAGCATGGTGCTGATAACACTAAGGTCGCACGTTTGATCCCCTTATGGGACAGCTGGGTGCGTGGCTGGAGCTATGTGCCTCCCCACACCTAGAAATGTGGCTGCCCGACCTAACAAGGAAAGCTGGTTACAGAGATGTCTCCAGGGCCTCAGGCAGGAGTCTTTCTCAGTCCTACCTACAGATGTCAGCTTCACCCATGTACTTACGGTGCATTCAAAGCATTTGCATTCAAAGCTAAGCAGTTGGCTCCTTACCTCTCTCGCCCTGACCTGGCCCACTGTGATCCACCACCAGACTTGACCTGGCCCACTGTGATCCACCACCAGACTTGATTATTGTAACTCACTCTACATTGGGCTGCTCTTGAGACTGACCCAGAAACTCCAGCGGGTGCAGAATGCCACGGCGAGACTCCCTACAGGGTCCTCGCCATGGGATCACATTCACCTGGTGCTATACCAGCTGCACTGGCTCCCAGTGGAGTACAGGATCAGGTTTAAGGTGCTGGTTTTAACCTTTAAAGCCCTATACAGCCTAGGACCTCTTACCTACGGGACTGCCTCTCCTGGTATGTCCCACGGAGGACCTTACGGTCTTCAAACAAAAACATCTTGGAGGTCCTGGGCCACAGGGAGGTTAGGCTGGCCTCAACCAGAGCTAGGGCTTTTTTGGCTGTGGCCCAATCTGGTGGAACACTCTGTCACAAGAGACTAGGGCCCTGCGGGACTTGACATCTTTCCACAGGGCCTGCAAGACAGAGCTGTTCCACCAGGCCTTTGGCCAAGGCACAGTCTGACCCCTCCTTTGGTAATCCTCATAGAACTCTAACCCAATGGTTGCCATTAATTTGATTCTGAATTGATTTCTGTTGTTAGCCTCTCTGAGCCCGGCTTTATTCTACCACTGAGCATTCTTCTTCAACCTACAGTCCAGTTGTTAGATCTCAGATTCACATTTCAAGATGGACGTGCAAAAGGACAACACAGAGCCACTGATATCTTAACTGTTTATTGGAGACAGGCTAAATGTAAAAAAAAGATGATTCTAGTTGGAAGGTGATGCTTTCCAAACTGCCATTATCAGAATGAATCACTTCCAAGGGGATATTTTTATTCTGTTGTCAGCTGAAGTGGTGGAAAGGTCAGGCACTGTGCTAAAATTAAGCTGATAAACAGTGCTTTCAAACCCACTGGTTTTTCTTTTTTTATCAGGCTGCAACTCCAAATAGGGCATGATCCACCTATTTAAGCGATTTCCTCCAAAAATGAGGAAAAGCTTATAATATTTCCTAAGTAACACGAAGGAGTATTTCTCCACTCCTTTTTCTTTTTGTCAGATATCAATTGTAAGTTTATTGGTTCTACCATGAAAAAAAACTAAAATAAAGAAGAAATTCACCAATTCTGCACATGGGTGTAGCCAGGATTTGGGGGGGGCAGGCTTTTGTTAGGAGGGCAGACTTTTGATGGGGGGTGCAGAACCTCAGATTTGTATTGATTTTTATTGACTTAGATTGACGGGGGGCAGCTGTCCCCTGCCCCCCCCCCCCGCTACACCCATGGTTCCACACAACCCACCCCAAACCAGAAATGCAAATTTTCAAAATCAAAGATGTTGAAAAAATCACAAAGAGTAATATCGAAGATGGTAGAGGGGCATTATGGGAGAGAGGAGGATGTGTGTTGGTGTGGAAGCAGCAATTGTGGTAATGCGATGCACGAGAATCTTTCCCATTCCACTTACTGTGTCCTCACAGTGGGCAATCAGATACCTGTAGGAAACCAGTGAACAGAACATGAGCAAAAAGCAGTCTCTCCTCCAGTGGTTTCAAAAAATAAATAAATCCCAGTTCTTGTCTGTGCTCCTCCAACATCACACCTGAGCCCACCTTCAGCAGGTGAGTCAGAGAAACTCGTGGGCGGCATGGTAGACTAGCAGCAACTCTAGTTTGCTATAACTGGCACCACTCTTCAAATATGGATTTTCATCTGAATCTTTCTGATACTTCAGGGAGAGTGAACAACACACTCTCTCTCTACCTTTCTTTCAGTGCCCTGATACCTGCCCTCTAGCATTTAAGAACATCTTAAACTCTTCCTGGACTTTAGCCTGAGAAAACCAGCCGCTTTATGGATGAGAACAGATGATAATACAGTAAAGGCATTGGTTTAGGCTTCATGTGGTGGTAGGTTTGTGACTCACCATCTAAATAACAAAATCTGTGCAGTAAGATGAAGTCACCCAAAGATAAGGCGATGAGAACCAAGGGCATCGCTCTGCAGGGTGTCATCAGAAAAAAGAAAGGAAGCACCATCAAAAATAAGATACAGAAAGAACTGTTGGGGGGGGGGGAGGTTATAATAGTATCTCTCCATACTGTGCAGATCACTTAAATTACTGCTTACAGGAGTTATGAACATGTGCTGGGTGACAAATTAATTTGTTATCTGTTTGCAGAATGTATTAAAGCATTCATCAGAGTTAGACGCTGCCATTAAATACAGGGGGAGAGAATGCCTGTGATGGAGCTTTGACATTGTGAATTGAGTAACCTGGGCAGAACAAAGTTCTTGAGTGAAATGCTAATTAAAATGCACTGACAGCAATGACTTCTTATATAATAATGAAAGTTGATGAAAAACAGTGCCCAAGCAAGGTCATCTTTAAACAACACCCACATGCTCAATCATTCCTAAATCTTCAAATAGCTAGTGGGTATAGTAAACCGATACAGACTCCTCTGATTATTTGGAGGATGAGACATTTCCTATTTCAACAGAATGCAGAGGGTTCTTCACTGAACTTTGTCCCTATACAGTGGTACCTCAGGTTACATACGCTTCAGGTTACATACGCTTCAGGTTACAGACTCCGCTAACCCAGAAATAGTGCTTCAGGTTAAGAACTTTGCTTCAGGATGAGAACAGAAATCGTGCTCTGGCGGCATGGCAGCAGCAGGAGGCCCCATTAGCTAAAGTGGTGCTTCAGGTTAAGAACAGTTTCAGGTTAAGAACAGACCTCTGGAACAAATTAAGTACTTAACCTGAGGTACCACTGTACTGCATTAAAGAAAGGGGATGAAAAATGCCTTGTAGTAGCAGAATGCAGCACCTCTCCCCAAAAGGTCATAATTTACTGTCCACTTTTGGAACTTCTGGTGCTTTTGACACCTCTGTACTGGGATGCTAAGATGTTAGTGGATGAAGGATGGGTTCAAGTTGTGGTACCATCAGGCCTGGGCTTGGGGGCAGAAGCCAAGAGGTGTTGTTTGCTAGGACCTCCTGCTTGGTTTACCTACTCCCAGTAGTGGCTCACTAGAGGTTCCTCATCACCCTGGAAACAAGTGACAAGTGGGGTGCCATAGGGTTCTGTCCTGGGACTGTTGTTATTCAACATTTTTATAAATGACTCGGATGAAGATACTGAAGGGATGCTCATCCAATTTGCAGATGGCAACAAACTGTGAGGGGTAACCAGTGTTGCAGAATATTCAAGATAACAGATTGGAGAACTGGGTCCAAACTAGCAAAATGAATTTCAACAAGGACAAATGTAAGGTTCTACACTTTGGCAAGAAGAACCAGCTGCACAAATATAAGATGTGAGACACCTGGCTTGCCAGTGCTACATGTGGAAAGGATCTAGGGGCATTAGTAGACCACAAGCTGAACATGAGTAAACAATGCAATGAAGCAGCAAATATATATATAATGCTTTCTAGGCTGTATCAACAGAAGTTTAGTGCCCAGATCAAGGGAAGTATTAGTAGTGCTTTATTCTGCCTTGGTCAAACTCCCATCTGGAGTTTTGTGTCCAGTTCTAGGCACTACAATTTAAGAAGGATGTTGACAAGCTGGAATTTGTATAGAGAAGGGTGACCAAGAAGATAAAGGGCCTGGAAACAGTTGAGGGAGTTGGATATGTTTAGCCTGAATAAGAGAGAATATGGAGCTATGATAATAATATCTAAAGGGCTGTCATATCATTCATTCATTCATTCATTCATTCATTCATTCATTCTCTATACCACCCTTCATCCAAAGATCACTGGGTGGTTTACAATATAAAAGCACATGGTAGATGGAGCAAGCTTGTTTTCTCCTGCTCTAGAGGGTAGGACCCAAACCAATGAATTCAAGTTATAGGAAATGAGATTCCAACTAAACATCAGGAAGAACTAATGATAATAATTTATAATAATTTAATAATAATTTATTATTTATACTCCGCTCATCTGGCTGAGTTTCCCCGGCCACTCTGGGCAGCTATGATATATCCTATCCTACCTTCCAAATCCATAATGATAATGATATTATCATTATGATATATCCTATCCTACCTTCCAAATCCATCCCAACACTTTGTCATCATAATCACCTTGGGAAATGATTCAGACAAGCAGAATGATACTGACTATATTTTCATTTAAACCATTATATTTAGAATCTTAAGTTGCCTTACTGCCTTTCTGCCTCTCGGGAGCTCTTCCACCTGGCCCATTGCAGAATGGGATTAAAGGAGGGCCAGTCACACGTTTGCATTCCACATTTCTCTATAGCCTTTGGAATACTATCCTGCCTTGGCCTTAGCTGAAGGTGTTTTGAAAAATTCAGAGTGACAACCTATACTGCTCAAAATGTTCAACAAATTGCAGATGATCTACCTTTTTCATTCAAAATATATTTTATCTTTTCTGCTTTGTATACAACTGGCCATGATCTCCACCTTCATTCTAAAAAAAAGATACCCCACAACAACCCTAATACAATACAGCAATTGGTATTATCATAATTAATTTCAGTGGAGAGAAGCATTATTTACATAATATTTGTAAGGACAGCTGATTCTTTAAATAGTTGATTAACTACTGCAGATAATCAAATGATCATTCCTCATAATCAAGCTTTAATTCTTTCTTAAGATATGGACCAAAAACAGATTTAGACATTTAGGCAAACTAAATGTCTGTAGCTGAACTCAGAAAGTACTAATTAAATATATAAAGGACTGTTTTAAATCACTGTCAGAGGCAACTAACTGATCACCCAAAAGCTAATTGTTGTGCTACTTTGTTATGAAAAATAAATGTCTTTTTCTCACAATGTGCAAATGCACTGTCAGTTTCGAGAGCACAGGGACATTGTTTGTTTGTTTGTTTGTTTGTTTTAAATAAATATTATAATGTTTTGAAGCTGCTTACAAAACAACAGATTGCATCATATTAAAAGAAAATCAAATTTTTAAATGTCACAATAAAACTATTTTTTAAACCCACAGCAGAAAAAAGGCATCGTGGACAGAATGGGTTACAAATAAAATTCTAAATTGTGAATTAAAAGTACACCTTAAAACCCCTGGTGAAAGAGATACCTTTCGATGGATAAAGGAGGCTAGCAGACCACTAGGCTATGAACCATTCCAGATTCTAGGTCTCCTCCCTCATGTCCTTCTCCAGCTAAATATCCATAAGAAGATAAACAGCCCTGTTGGTCAGACCAAAAGCCCATCTAGTCCAGCATCCTCTTCTCACAGCAGAAGCTAGCAGGTGGGACCTTAGTGTAACACTCTCCCAAACTATGGTACCCGACTACTGGCATACTGTCTCCAACAGTGGAGGTGGAACATAGCAAACCTTCTCATATGCCAATGAAAACAATTTCCTCAACATGTAACAGTGGAATGTATGTCTGAAAAATGTGGCTCCCGAAAGCAGTCCTAAACTACCAAAGTCAGTTAAGGAAACCCTTCAAATAGAGGACTGACCTAGGCAAAGTGAAACACATGGCCGCCTGTCCCTGGTCTGATTTCTTAATACATGTGGGCCATTGTAACTAGTTTTGCTTTCGGATATGAACAATTCATGCTTCCTCATTTTGGTATTTTAAGCTAAGTGTGCTGTTGTCACAGAGAGTGTCCTGAAAGCATGTCTTGAGACTAAGGGCTGAATTAGATGATCGAGGCCTGCCCCATTCTCCAGGCCTGCCCCATTGCAAGGTCTGATTTTATTGAAAAGTGGGTGGGTGAGAATAGCTGGACTTACCCTGGTCTAACAGCTTACTTAACTGCAGCCTCTTCCTCATTTCCCCCCCTCCCAACCAAGCTTAATTCCTGTATCACAGCACAACTGAAGAGGTAAGTGCCTGGGGGCCACTGCAGGGAAGGAAGCAGGTTACCAGATTTTTTTCAATGAATCTGGGGACTCTTTTCAACTTCAGTTGAAGGGGATGGATTTTGTCAGGGGACTGATTTGTAAATCCGGGGACCATCCCTGGCAAACGGGGACATCTGGTAACCTTAAGCTAGCTGCTCCGGCACCCAGAGCGGCACATATGCTGTGCACTCTGGGGTGGGGCTAGCTGTGCCAGGGGGTGGCACACCCCCTCTCAGGGATGACACCCGGGGCGGACTGCACCTACCGCACCCGCTTTCTCCACCAGTGGAAGGAAGATACTGTAGGGGGAGACATTAGCAACCCTACCAGCATGCCTCTCTTCCTTTATATGTTAGAAAGGCACACACATCTTTTATACATTATTGAGCAGACATAGATTTAAACAAACAGGTATTCTCTGTAATGTCCAGTTTGGCCTGCAACTGAGGCAAAACTTCAATTGCAAGGAAGGCATAGTAACTACTGGAGCACTGATAGCATTAGAACCTTGATGTGGTTTTGGAACATAAGGTGCTACTGTGGGGCTTGCAGCCAAAATCACAAATGCATGCTTTGCTAGACAAGCACAGGGCTAGTACACATAGAGTTATTGAACTTCCTAGATAGAACCCCCTGTGTGTAGTCACTTCCTTTGTCTCCTCTGGGTGAGAACTCTGTGACAAAGGAGGCAATCGTTTATATTTCCTTCTGTCTATGAGACTTTCTTTTCTACCATGCCTTCAAGCTGAGCAGAACTGTATAGCTGAGGTTCCATGTTAACTAAGACTACCAACTTTTGTTTTACTGTAACTTAGACATACTACTTTTGCTGTATGTGCTGCCTGCATTTAAATGTAAGTAAAACCTTTTTCTGTTTATTTTACTAAAAACGTGTGGATCATTCTCTGCAACAGGGGTGAAGAGGGGGAGGTCTGCAGACCACTAGTTTGAAGGGGATAAAAAGGTGTCATTGCCTAATTTTGTATTTCTCCCACACACCTGGGATAGGAGGCTTATATCTAAATCTAAATTTAACCCTCAATCCATCTCCCACAGTTACAACTAGGGTTTGCCGTAGAAGGAGTGTAAAATCTTCTGCCTTCTTCTTGTATGCATCACAGGAAAACAAAGCCTGTTTTCTACATCATCTATCTTCAGAAAAAGTGACTTTGTTTCCAGTCCACCCAGCAGATATTACTCAGTAATAATTTAATTCAAAAAGTTGTTGTTAAGCATAGCACTCATTCTACTAAATAAATTGTTTGATCCCACTAGAAGGAATATTGTATCAGTCATTAAATTTCATAGCATAGTTCTAATTAATTAAATAACATTAAGTCACTAAAGAAAACATGAGAGAGGGACCGTGGATTTTATATATATATAGCTCACACACTTTATTTTAGGGTCTTTATTAATTACTTGCATTGGCAAACTGAAATTCAAGCTTTTGGTTTTTTAAAAAAATCCAGTGTCAATTCTTGAACAGTTCTTTTACATCTCAAAAGAAGAAACCTGGAATACACGACTGGCTTAAACAATCATTTTTACCATATGGGCTCTGGTGTGGTGATTCATCAACTGCAGAAGGAAATAATGATCATGGAAGCATAATTTGATATGAAAAGTTTCCAAGAAAGGAAGCACCAGGGTATCTCTAGATGTCAGGAGGTGTAAAGAGAATGGGTGGGAGGATAAAAAATTGAAATGATAGCTTTACAGTACAGTCTGCTTGGTTAGCATGAACTGCAGAGCAAGTCGTGTTTTCTTTTTTTCATGCAGCACTGCCTAGTAAATTGGATGTTTATGCTTGGGTAATTGTGCAATACATTATTTAAGAAGGCTTCCTATAATAGTTTAAAAGAAAGGGGGAAAGTCTGTGTAAATATCACATAAGCAAATTGTCTAATAAGAAATGGGCTTTCTCATGGTCTTCTGCATTTCAACCAGAGGAAGGGGGTGAGTTTAAAGCATAATATCCTAATATTCTTTCCATACATAACAGCTGGAAAAGATACCCTTGCAGAGTTTCTGTAGAGGAGTGATATTGCAACTTTATACTCCTTTAAAATGGCATCAACAGTCGCAACTTTACATATCCCAGTACACTATTACCTAGCATCAGAGTGTTGGAGAGAATGGAACAAACCTTGGATTAGTTAAGAAAAATCACTTTGGTTCTTCAGATTTTTATTTTTTTTAAGGACAGAAGAACTTGTGAGATTTCTGAGTTAATTTCAGGAAATCCTGGAAGAGCTCATTCATCTCTGCTGAAGTTCTTACAAGGTTTGGAATACCAAGAAAGCTTTAATGCATAATTACCTGGCCCAGTTTGTAATGGTTCTGCTGTATTCTGAACTAAGTACCAGAGAACAATTGAGATCTTCTCCAGCTTGGAATGTACAATGAAGTTCTGAGCATTGCCAGCATGCAACACCCAGAGGCAGCCAGCTACCTTATAGCTAGCTACATGTACAAAAGGCTAACTGATAACTGTGGATACATGGCCAATTAACCTTTTGTTTGTTGAGTATCTCAATGGTTCCTTGCAAATGTATATGTTAGTATTGTCACTCATGCTGTCATAAAATCTTCTCTTTCCCCATTTCCCTCCCTATTGGGAGGGGTTGGCTGAATTTCCAGGCAGCTCTCCACCATACAGTGGTACCTCGGGTTAAGAACTTAATTCGTTCTGGAGGTCCGTTCGTAACCTGAAACTGTTCTTAACCTGAAGCACCACTTTAGCTAATGGGGCCTCCCGCTGCCCCCGCGCCACCGGAGCACAATTTCTGTTCTCATCCTGAAGCAAAGTTCTTAACCCGAGCTACTATTTCTGGGTTAGCGGAGTCTGTAGCCTGAAGCGTATGTAACCTGAAGTGTATGTAACCCGAGGTACCACTGTAATTTGTTCTGGGAATGGCAACTCCCAGGAGACAATATGATAAAGCACATGTACACAGCACTATTAGACCACATATGCCAAGATTATGAGCCACGAGAGAACTCTCAGAAAACGGATGTACCGGTATTCCTGTCTGCCAGCCGCCAAACACTTGCATGGAAAAAGCTTGTAATTTCCAAGCTCATATTAGATAAACTTAAGGGAGGTTTGCCTGCCTCTAAAGATCACCAGCTAAATAACATGAGTGGTATTTGAACCTATTTCATCAGTCTGAGTCCAGCACTCTCCTTTTCTATTCCAATTTACCATGGTGAAAAACTTCACTGATAATGTTAATAGCGTGAACCAGTCATTTAACCAACCTAAATTTTTTCTCTTTTCAATGTGCCACGCAGCTTCTTCTAGCCCATAATCACAGTATTTGTCTGTAACTGGCAGGGTAACTCTCATCACCCCATTGAAACAGCCTGTGTGTAGCTTGGTAGTACTCCTGAATGCCGCTTTGCTCTTCGAGACGCTAGTGGCTGCAGTAGGTACAGATGCTTTTAATCAATTATCAATTTTATATAGAACATAATTATATCAATTATATACTAGCTCTGCTGTTTCCTAGAGTAACAGTTCCTGTCTATGGAAACCACTGTCACCGCCAGCGGGTTGCCATATGTCTTCTTGTTCTGGGACACATCCTCTTTTTCATGGAGAGTTGTCATAGCGATCCAACAGAAGTTGGCAAATGTGTCCTCTTTTTTGCTCTTCAAAATAAGGCAACCCTACAGGCTCTGATCTTTCATTTTGTAAAGTAAGACTCTAGTCAACCTAGAAGGAATGTTCTACAGCAAATGTGCAGGTACCCTTCTAGTCATTTTTTGTGTGAAATGAGCCTAAATCCTAAACTGCTACTGTTTCACTATGTCCTTTAGTGCACCTTTCTTGCTTCTGTATTATTTTCTCTGCTGTATGTCCTTCCGTTTTCCCTAGCAACCAGGATGCATCTTTCCCGTGGTGGGTTCAGTCTGAGATCAGGTAGTCCCTAGAAGTTATTTTCTGCAAATACTACTACACAGAAAGCGTGGGTGGATGCAGGAGCTAAATAATTCATTAAGAATTATCTGTATGGTTATCTTACAGTATAGTACATCTGATGTCCTTTTAAATGTGTTGTGGATGGAGGGGCTTATTGGTTTGTTTCTGCTGGTATTTTGTCTTTTTATATTGTAATTTTGTGTTGTGGACTGCCTTGAGATCTATGGGAATAGGGTGGTATACCTACCTACCTACCTACCTACCAACCAAACAAACAAACAAACAAACAAACAAACAAAGGTATACATGTCTACTTAGAAGTAAGTCTCTTTGTGTTGAATGGGGCTTACTCCTCGATAAGTGGGAACAGGATGGCAGCAAAGGCATTGGTATAGGATTGGCAGTGGGGGGGGGACAGAGTTTTGGTGTCTTTAACAGTGGTGTGGCAGGCAGAAATTCAACATGTTTAGCCTTTCCTGGTATGGAAATACGATTATGAAAAGATGCACAGGATCCACCCATTTGCTGCTCTGTTTTCTTTGTTTTGCTGCCTGTCAGCAGAGGTGGGCTTTGGGAGTACGGTGCCCTAAGCAAGGACAAAATTTTTGGGGGGCCCCCCATAAATATTTCTTATTTTCATGTCCTCCTCCATCTCGCCTTCTATCCTGCATGCCCTTGGCATGGAATAGGTAGTGGGAAGCTACTTGAGAGGCTTTTAAAAATGTGTGTGTTGGGCTATAACCATTCTGAAGTTATAGAGAGTGTCTTAAAGAAATCATGTTTAATTACCTAAGACATCCCTGCCAAAGCAGTTTTGTAAAACTTGCTTGTTAGTACACATTTTAAAAAATGATTCAGTCTATTTGTAGTCACAAAGGGAAAATATTTCTCGAGTGACGTGGATATCTATATGCCTGATGATGCTAAAATGCATAAGCAGGGGTTTACAAACTTTTTATGCCAGAGGATTCGGCTATTACGCTTG
The DNA here is from genome assembly GCF_964252035.2 of Podarcis erhardii. Classification (NCBI taxonomy): domain Eukaryota; kingdom Metazoa; phylum Chordata; class Lepidosauria; order Squamata; family Lacertidae; genus Podarcis; species Podarcis erhardii. The sequence continues at coordinate 33,035,796 of NC_138497.1, read as the reverse complement.
TTGCCAGAGCATGAATAGGATCTCTTAACGGGCATTGATGTGATATTTATAGCAGTAGTAGGGAAGGAAGGCTATGTATGTGTATTCCCAGTGTGACGTGTTGTAATTTTGTAATTTCATGAGTGTGTTTGCCTATCCCTATAGATGTCCACAGATGTTTGTATATGGAGACAGGACTTGGTGCAATAGTGTATGCAGCAGCTGGAAGCTATAGGTGCAAGTTAACATAAGGATCACTGTGAGCGAAGATGGGTTAAGGTGCTTCTGCAGTTGCTGTTTTTTATGGTGACGATACAAGCGGCAAACGAGCTGCAACTGTACAGCAGGCAGATTGTGAAGCACAACATCCCCACCGAGCCCGACTGCTGCGCTGCCCATAAAGTAAGCATGGAAGCAGCTGCTACCACTTCCCCTCAATTGTTCAAGGCTTTCTCTCAGTAGCCACCGCTACCCGGAGGGAGAGGGCTAACAGTGACTCCATGCTCTTGCCTGTTCTCTCCCCCTGGGGGAAGGTAGCCAGGCAGAGGAAACGTCATTTCTGCTCATCTCTCACCTGCTCTCTTGCAAGCAGCTCCAGCCAGTGTGACTTTGCCATTTACACTTCCTCAGACAAGTGTGCTGCAGCAATGCTTCAAGGAGCAGTTGCTGTTTGCTCACATGTGCTAATAATAATAATAATAATAATAATAATAATAATAATAATGTAATTTATTATTCATACCCCGCCCATCTGGCTGGGCTTCCCCGGTCACTCTGAGCGGCTTCCAAAAAAATATTAAAATACTGTAATACATCTCTCTGTGTGTTTGTGAGTTTGGATCCAGCAACTGGGATTGGGCCCACAGTTTGGACTGACTGCAAGGAGGTGGAGGTGTGGTGGAGGTGGGTTAAGTCCCCCCAAGCATGTTGCTGGGGCCCCACAAAATCTGGAGCCAACCAGATTAGACAGGAGGCTGGGGCACATTTGGGGTTGAAGGAGGAAGCATGTGGTGGAAGGCAGAGAAGTGAAATGGTCTAGGTTACAATGAGGTAATCGCTTGTAGGGAAAGGTGGGGATGTGAGAGGGGTAGCTCCGAATTTAGGGCGCTGCTGGCAGTTCCCCAGCTGCGGGGTGCAAAATTGAGAAGATCCATCAGCGAGCAGATCCATTTGGGGGCGCCAAATTTTGGCATCGCACGGGGCGCCATGCTAGGAAGATCACCAAAGTCCTTCCCTATTTGGGGAGGGGGGTGTCGGCTGTCGGAATACAAATCGGCACAAAACATCTGGATCGGCCAAGGCTGCGCTAGAATGTCCGCTCTGAGGGAGGTGGCGCTGAGAAGATAAGGAGAGGACGAAATAAATGGGGGGGGGGCTCGAAGGTGAGCGCGCCTGTGCCCTCCTGGGCTTCCAACTTGTGGCTTTTCCCGGCGAGGAAGAAGAGGAGGCTGAAGCGGCACCACAAGAACCCGGGTCGGGTTCCCACTTACCACTGAGGAATCCCGCTCGCCCTCCTTGACTCCTCCGACTACTGACTGCCTGAGGCGAGCGGGAGAGCGCCTGGCCCTCCGGAGCAGCTTGGCGGGAAGTGGAGGCGAGAGAGCGAGAGCAAGGAGAGAGGCGCGCCGGCGCCGCCTCCCGCTCGGTTCCCCGCCTCCCCTTCCCTCCCCTTCGTCGGCTCTGACGCGCCTCCTGCCGCCTATTAATCAACCCTCCGAGCCGGCAGGCTGCAATTAATGCCAATCGGACTCACGGCGGCGCCCGGCTCCCTCTTCTCCTGCTTCTGGACGGCTCTTTCCCGCGCCGCTCCTCAGATGCTGCCAAGCTGCGTGAGGAGGAGGAGAAGCAGCAGCAGCAGCGCAGCGGCAGCCGGAGGAGAATGCTGACGCCCTCCTGCCGCCGGCTGGCCCGGGCGCGGGCGGCGCTGTGAGCCCGGGCCGACGGGGCGGAGAATGGCCCCTGCGCCCGGCTCCTGGCGGGCGCTGCTGGAGGCATGGACCCGGCGGCGGGCGCCAGGAACTCCTCGGGCGCCGCCAACGGCACGGTGAGCGGCGGCGGCGGCGGCGGCAGCGGCGGGAGCGAGTCTCAAGGCAGCAGCGCCATCCTGATCTCCTTCATCTACTCGGTGGTGTGCCTGGTGGGTCTGTGCGGCAACTCCATGGTGATCTACGTGATCCTGCGCTACGCCAAGATGAAGACGGCCACCAACATCTACATCCTCAACTTGGCCATCGCCGACGAGCTGCTGATGCTGAGCGTGCCCTTCCTGGTCACGTCGACGCTGCTGCACCACTGGCCCTTCGGCTCGCTGCTGTGCCGCCTGGTGCTCAGCGTGGACGCCGTCAACATGTTCACCAGCATCTACTGCCTGACGGTGCTCAGCGTCGACCGCTACATCGCCGTGGTGCACCCCATCAAGGCGTCGCGCTACCGCCGGCCCACCGTGGCCAAGATGGTCAACCTGGCCGTGTGGGGCCTGGCCATCGTCATCATCCTGCCCATCATCATCTTCTCCAAGACCGAAGCCAACACGGACGGCACGGTGGCCTGCAACATGATGATGCCCGAGCCCAAGCAGAAGTGGCTGGTGGTCTTCGTGGTGTACACGTTCCTCATGGGCTTCCTCTTGCCCGTGGTGGCCATCAGCCTGTGCTACATCCTCATCATCGCTAAAATGCGCATGGTGGCGCTCAAGGCCGGCTGGCAGCAGCGCAAACGCTCCGAGAGGAAGATCACGCTGATGGTCATGATGGTCGTCATGGTCTTCGTCATCTGCTGGATGCCTTTCTACGTCGTGCAGCTGGTCAACCTGTTCGTGGAGCCCGACGACGCCACCATCAGCCAGCTGTCGGTCATCCTGGGCTACGCCAACAGCTGCGCCAACCCCATCCTCTACGGCTTCCTCTCGGACAACTTCAAGCGCTCCTTCCAGAGGCTGCTGTGCCTCAGCTGGATGGACAACGCCGCCGAGGAGCCCGTCGACTACTACGCCACCGCCCTCAAGAGCAGGGCGTACAGCATCGAGGACTTCCCCCAGGACAACTTCGGGGAGTCCGGAGGCATGTACAGGAACGGGACGTGCACCTCCAGGATTACAACCCTCTGAGGACAGGCCTCGCCGCTCTCCCCCACCAGGAGAGGAAGGCCGGATCCGGGGAGGGGACGGGGGGCGAGAAGAGGGGGCCAATGGGTCAGTGCAACCCCCAGGAGGTTGGTGGCTCGAGCCCACCCAGGGACGACAGGAGTCCTGCGTTGCAGGGGTTGGACTAGATGAGCCCGGGGGTCCCGTCCAACTCTGCATATGATGTAGCTAGAGAGAGCAGCCCTGCACTAGTTGCCCATCAAATGGGGGGAATATGTGCGCGCGCGTCCTTTCTGCTCAGTTGAACCCGGGCACCCCTTCCCTCTTACCTGCAGTTGCTTTGGACACCCTCGTCGATCAATCCACAGCTCGCCCAGCAAGACTTTGATTCCTACCACCACCACCACCTCCCCAGCGCTGCGCTTTGGGTACCAGGCCATTGAGTGTGGGTCGGTTTGTGGGTCGCTTGTGATATCCTTCCTTCCTTCCTTCCTTCCTTCCTTCCTTCCTTCCTTCCTTTCTTTCTTTCTTTCTTTCTTTCTTTCTGCCCCCACCCCCCTCCCGAGTTGCTCATTTTGTCCACGTCACTTCTGCTCTACTTGCTTGTGGCAGATCACAAGCTGAGGTCCGTTGCGTTCAAGGCCCCCTGGGAAGAGGAGACGTGGCTTTTTGTCAACCAAATCGAGACCTAGCTTGTCTTTATTTGTTGAAGCGGCGTTTGCTTACTAAGAGAGAGGGATGGAGGGGGAGAGGTGCTGGGACTCCAAGTTAGCCCTCTAATTTAGAGGACCCAACCAATAAACACAGGTGTGGGTGTGGGTGTAATTTCTCACTTCTGAGGCTGGAAAGCACTCTTAACATGCTCAGAGGGCGCTCGCATAGACTGACCAGAGGGGCATTAAACGAGCCTTGCTTCGAATTAAGCCCTGTTTGCCTCAAACCCCTCCAAGTCTTAGAAATCCTGTTTGGCAAAGCGAGCGCACAACCAGGCGCGCGCCTCGAGCGCTTTTCTCTTCTCCCGAGAGGCGGAGGAAGCCAAGAGCTTCCCAAACGCAGGAGGCAAGCGACCCCTTTGCAAGAAAACAGTCCTTGGGGCAGCATAGATCTTCGATCTGTCTGTCTGGAGGCAGCTCCGGGGAAATGCGAAGCTCAATACGATGTCGCTTCCCCACACCCCGCCCCTGGACACGAAATTTCTGTTTGGCATTCAGCGGCGCTCAAGGGGAAACGGCAATGCGTTTGGAAAGGGAAAGGAAACCGGCCTGCTGGAAAGCCAGGCGATTATGTCGTTATCTCGCGGCAACAGCAGGCTGCTGATAAGAGCGAGATAAATAGCTTTCCCTGCACCCACCCGCACCTTCCTCCGTGACAGTCGAGAGCCCGGGCGCTGGGCGCTCCCAGCGATGTTTGATCTGGGAAGCGTAGCGCTGTGTGGGTACATATCATAAAGGTGTGTAAACAAAGCAGGTTAAAGAGCTGCCAGGACTGTGTGATAGGCGGCGTCAGCGGTACGAGGGCGGGAAATTAAGGGGGCTCCTTCTGTCTGGAGAAAAGAATTGGTGAGTCAGACTAAAGAGACAGTTTATCTTAAAGACTTTCTTTTTTTTTAAGGGTGCCAAATTATTTCAGCTACAATGCACAAAGTACTCCCTACTGGGTAGTAAATCTGATGGACTTCTGGGGAACTGGCCATTATTTAGTAGCTTGGGGAAACTATTCAATGGTAAAGGTAAAGGGACCCCTGACCATTAGGTCCAGTCGTGACCGACTCGGGTTGCGGCACTCATCTCGCTTTACTGGCAAAGGGAGCCGGCGTACAGCTTCCAGGTCATGTGGCCAGCATGACTAAGCCGCTTCTGGCGAACCAGAGCAGCGCACGGAAACGCCATTTACCTTCCCACCGGAGCGGTACCTATTTATCTACTTGCACTTTGACGTGCTTTCGAACTGCTAGGTTGGCAAGAGCAGGGACCGAGCAACAGGAGCTCACACCATCGCGGGGATTCGAACCACCAACCTTCTGATTGGCAAGTCCTCGGCTCTGTGGTTTAACCCACAGCACCACCCGCGTCCCATTCAATGGTAGCTTAAGATAAACCAATAACATTCAAGACAAATCAAATTGCCTTGCCAAAAGAATCCTAAGGCTCACTTCTAGGTGGCTTAGAGACACTCACAGGAAGGGTCTGATGTAATAAGCTATAGCTACACCCTCTTGTTTGGCTCCAGCCTTTTCACAAGTGACACACCATCTATACTTTTGGGACACCTCCACGAAGTACACACGGGCTGCCAGGTGTTTCCCCCTTGCATCCCACTGCAGGTGTAATGGGCATTGCTGCCCCTGGAGGCTTGCCATGGGTGGTATTCTTAGTAGAATCAGGAGGGATATTTCCAATATCACTAGGGACTTAAAGAGGAATCTAAGACCAAGAGAACTGCCAAACTGGGTCAAGTCAAGTGGACCCATTTGACCAAATGTCCTTTCTTTGAAGCAACCCAGGAAGAGATCCTACAATAAAAACAAACTGTACAGAAACAAGGTGCTGGGGTAGGGAAAGATCCAGCCCATTGCTACCCCACCCCATTTCCAAGCTGCAGGAATTTGTTGAAGCCCCTTCCCACTTTTGCCTTTGCAGCCCTCTTCATCATTAATTTGTAATACACCGTCTAAGTGCTCTGCTGTCTGTTCCATTTCTGGGACTCCTGTTTTTAAATGTGAGACCAATCAGGTTTTTATGTTACTCAATATACTTGTGTTTCTGCTCTGTGAAAATTATTCTCTTTAAAACTGTTTTCTTTTGGAACAGCTTTTGATGTGCAGCAGTTTTTGGTAATTATTCAGAAGCTGAATTAATAACAATTCACAGGTTGGAATTGTTCAAGAAACTTTCTGGAGGGCGGGGACTGTAACCATGGGAAAAATTCCTTTTTTTCCTTACATTTCTGTGTCCTGTCTTTTGTTTCTATTATTGTTGTTCATGTACATGTCTAGAAAACCAACAATGTTTTGTTTCATATATGACAATAGCTAAAGTGCAATCCTTCATACTCCTTCCTGTTTTAAAATAATCACAGGTATGCAGTCTGATAAAATATACCATTTTGCCTTTTATTTTTACACCATTGCACAAAATTAATGTGAAATGGAAGACACTGTACTCCGGTGATGTACTTCAACTCTTTCCCACTAAATGTACTCTTCCGATGATCGGGAACACTGAAAATTGCTTAAAATTATGTACCCATAATGTTAACAACAACTTGTAATAAGTAGCCTGAATATTACAGCTATGGTTGTCTGGTACCCTTAATGAAAGGACCAAATTTTGTCTCTGACTGCAGTGCTGTTAAATTATACATTTCAGGTGTAAAGCAAAAAAAGTAGGAGATGTGGTTTAACAGTGCTGCTTGCTCACTTTTTCTGAGATCCCTGCTCCAAATAGTCTCAGTTTGGCTGGACAATGCCCTTAAGTCCCACTGACTTTTAATGAATTGAAATTGCAGCTCCCACTTTCTGCAAAGTTGCTGACTGTCATAGGATTGCATTTATCCCACTGAAATCATCAAGATTTAAAATTATTTAAATTTGGTTGGATTGTGTGCCTTGAATTTGGTCAGTGACAGTAAAAGAAAGAGGGAAAACAAAAGAACAGAGGGGATAGGAAAGGGGTTAATGTGTGCAAATGAAGCAACATGTACTTTTGCCTAATTTCACTTGGGCTGTCAAAAGGCAGGCTGAATTTGGACAAGCCCCCAATGCCCCCATTTTATGCAGCGATCCTATCAAATGCTGCACAGAAATTGGTAATGATGTTGATTCGTGGATCTAAAAGGGGGGGGGAATAAGTTCAATTATTGGGGTTAGAGACAACTAGATTATTTCAATCACCAACACAGAAATTATTGATTCATGCTTAAATATTTGAGTCTGAATTTCAGTTCCCTCATTTTTCTGTAGATTATTCATCTGAAACCATTTTTATATGTTTTCTAATTGTACCTTGCCTCCCTGAAGAGCTTACTGGTATTTAGAGAAGCTCCCCTTTCAGTGGGAATATCAGCAAATTGTTCACAACTGACAGAACCTCCATTGTGCCAATTTTTAATTAACGTATTTATTTTTATATTTTTTGAATGACTTTTCAAATCTGGGTCACTGTTTCTTTAAGAGGGTTTCAATCTCTTACGCTGTCATTTTTCCCTAGCAATACTGTAATTCAGTGTTAGCTTAATAAAGAGATGTATTAAACAATACTCTGCAATCCATTTTCTACTGCTTCTGTACAATTGCTCAACTGGCTTGATCCTGAACAGCTACTGAGAAAGCAAATTTGATTCAGTGTATACACTGAAGATAAGAAGATAAGACATTAAATAACACCACACTTGTTTATTTTTCGCCATCATGCAAACACACTTTCACAAGTGGGTGTTCTGCACTAGGCAGACTAAACCAACACAGATATATGAGTTTAGCCGAATTGTCCAGCCTTTGTGTGGGAGACCATAGACATATAACAAAGATACTGAACTGCTAACATAAGACACTGTTGGTCATGATTGCCTATGGACAAAGAGGGATATTGCTTTATTCCTGCTTTTTCTTCCTTTATGTTTGGCAATTTGAATGGGAACAAATATGATTTGATACCGGAAGCACTTAAAAGGGGGCTGCAATGGGGCTGTTTCTCCTATGGGGAGACTTTACAGCAGGAAAACATTAAAGTTCATAGAAGCACATGTTAAATTTCACAGAAGATGGCACTCTTCCCTTGAGAGAAAGCAGCTTTTGATGTTTGTTTACCATACCAAAGCCTCTGCAGCTGTTTTTCATTGTGTTTTGTTTTAAGTTTGGGCACAGAAATAAAGTGCTAGCCCAACTCTCTAAATTACCCTGAACCATCATCGATGGCTGCTAGCTGATGGCTGTGCTCTGTCTCTACGTTCAGTATGTTTCTGAATACCAGGTGCTAAAAATCGCAGAAGGAGAGAGGCTCTTACACTCGTCACATTTGTGGCTTTCCCAAAGGCATTTGGTTGGCCAAATTGAGAACAGGATGCTGGACCAGATGGGCCAGCAGGTTATTCTTACATCCTTATCCATGTGATTTTAAACAGATGCAATATTGATTATCCAAGAATGGAAAGATACAATGATTTTGGAGGAGGGATTTAAAAAAAATAAAAATCTAAACAAGGGTGGATAATCATGTTACTGTTTGGAGATGAAAGCAATAACCAAGGTTATCACCATGTATGTTTGAATTATGGTGCTGGAGGAGACTCTTGAGAGTCCCATGGACTGCAAGAAGATCAAACCTATCCATTCTTAAGGAAATCAGCCCTAAGTGCTCACTGGAAGGACAGATCATGAAGCTGAGACTCCAATACTTTGGCCACCTCATGAGAAGAGAAGACTCCCTGGAAAAGACCCTGATGTTGGGAAAGATGGAGGGCACAAGGAGAAGGGGACGACAGAGGACGAGATGGTTGGATAGTGTTCTCGAAGCTACCAGCATGAGTTTGACCAAACTGCAGGAGGCAGTGGAAGACAGGAGGGCCTGGCGTGCTCTGGTCCATGGGGTCATGAAGAGGCGGACACGACTAAATGACTAAACAACAATAACATGTATGATTTATTAGAAACCCTAAGATAAAACTCGCCAGACAGAACAATTTCCCTGCCCCTTGCATGCTGTTCTGGGAGGCTGTGCTGACATCCCCCCCCCCCACCAGCCAATTTCTTTGGGGGGGGGAGGGGAGAAGCCCCACTGTGTAAGCAAAAGCCCTTAACATGGTTCATTAGGTGAATCCTGCTCTTCGTATTCATGCGAAAAATAGACATTTATTAATATGTTTTAAGAAAGCATGGACTGTGTAATATAAAATATGTAAGCAGTAGACAAAAATATATGCAAATATAAAAGTTAAACTAAAAAAACAAAATTACACACCATATGAAGTTGTTTGTTGTATTCTTGTAAACGTTCCATAATGTTGCTGCAAATACATGCTGAATGCATGGCTCTGCCCGCAAGGCCTCGTCATCTCAGCACAGGGGCAGCAAGGCAGTCTCTAAGATAATTTGTTGCTGAGTTGTTTAAGTTTTTATAAACTAAAACAAAGATCTTAAACACGGCCCAGTAGACATCTCACAAATGGTATCAGGTTTTAGTGATAGGCACAGACCTGTTAAATTAGTTACAATCCTTAAATAAGATGTGCTGTGCCAGCAAAATAATTGCTCAGCTTATAGCTTACCAGCTGCTACACCAGCACAATATCACAAAATATTCCATTGGCGCTGCATGCCAAAGCACCAGGATTAAACCCTTAGTTTGGGTTTCAGGGTGGCGGCTGCTCGGTTAAACTGTACTGCAGCATTTCCCCAGCATAAACAATTTGCTTTCTTTTTTAGAACCAAAGCAGCCTTAATTACAGTAGGATAAGCTACTGATATAACTGAAGATCAGTAAGTTCTATTGGAATACAGTGGACTCTCGGGTTGCGAACGTGATCCGTGCGGGAAGCACGTTCACAACCTGCAGCGTCTGCAACCCACAGCGCCGTGTCTGCGCACGGGCAGGTAGCAATTCGGCACTTCTACGCATGCACAAAGCATGATTTATAACTTCTGCGCATGCGCAAGCACCAAAACCTGAAAGTAACCAATTCCGGTACTTCTGGGTTTGGCACAGTGCGCAACCCCAAATTGCGGAACCCGAAGCGTCTGTAACCCAAGGTATGACTGTAGAATGGAATACATTCGCGCATGAGCAGGGCCGTCTTTAGCAGATGCAGCACCGGGGTGCAAATATTCACCCAGCACCCCCAAATTACCACAGATAGTGGGGGGGGGGGAGCTGTGCACTGCCAGCCATGGGTGGGGCAACTCTCCCCCATGCCTCTGTGGGAGAGCAATCCCCACAGAGGCTTGGGAGGCAAGCTACACGCTCGCCAGCCATATGGTTAACGGGGCGCAGTTGGCAGGTGTGCAGGGAAAGGGAAGGCCGCTGGCAAAGCTCCCCCACTCGCTGGGCGCCCCTGAGAGGCCGGCACCCTGGCACAATGAACCACTAAACCCTATGGGAAAGACGTCTCTGTGCATGAGTAAGGTCTGATTCATGCGTTCTGCTGCTGGCATGGTTTTTCCTTCAGAACAAGGTACATATGGCAAATTGGGTGTATGAAGTGAAGAGCAGGGTCTCCAGCAGAAAGGGAAGTTTTTAATGTTTGATATATTATTGCATTTTTATATTTTGCTGGAGGCCGCTCAGAATGGCCGGAATGGTATTATTATTATTATTATTATTATTATTATTATTATTATTATTATTATATCTCTTTCAGAAGTGATGCTGAATGCATGCGGGATGAGGCCAGTGAGTTTGAGTAGATGCAATCAAACTCCACCATCTATAATCATGCATGTCATTATAACATTTGTAGGGTCCTAACTGGAACAACAGGCAGTGATTGAGTTCCATCATATGCAGATATACAGAATTTTGATTTTCCTAAGTAGCCATATTTTGAGGGTGGGGGAGCTTTTACATATTAGGATTCAAAAAGATCTCAAACTGATGGATTCCTTTAAGAAATTTCTCATATATTGCCTTTTTTCAGTATCCCAGCTCAGGATTGCATAGTTTTTAAAGCACCCCTTGTAACCTCAAAATATTTAATGCAAATGTATTATGAGCTGCCCTTAATTTCAATATTCATTGAAAACAAATATTTCAAAATATGCACATTTTGATTCAGAACCTAGTCACCATGAAGACAGCACACTGAAAAATGCAAGCAGGAGTTGATGGTTTCATTTCATTTGCCTGAAATGGCAGGGTTCAAAATAAATATTCCCATTATTATACCCACACACCAAAATCATATCCAAGAAACAAAGAAATAATAAATGCATAGAATAAACTTCATTCCTAAGAAAGAATTGATTTATGTTTGGCCTCCGCTATTTCTAGGCTCTAGAACTTTATCAGTCTCCAGGGATTAGCCATTGAGAAAATGAATCACAAATCTATGGAGGCAAATAAAATATTTTCTTCTCATTATGCATTCAACACTGCAGATTTCTCTTGTGCAGAATCCCACTGGACTAATAGCTAGAGACCTAAGTTTATAAAAAGAAAAATGCATGTTCAGCCATTAACTCTCTTGCAAAGAAAATAGGAGTGTACTGCAGACTAGGAGTAGTCAAAAGCCAAGGCACAAGGAGTAAGAGACTGAAGTTGGTTGGCTAGATCAGCCAAAGTAGTGGCTGCCAGATGCTGGTGGACTACACTTCCCATCAGCCGTAGCCCACATCACCAATGGTCAAGGATGATGATGGGAAATGTAGTCCAACAACTTCTGGAGTACTTCATATTGACTACCCCTGGACTAAAATATTGAGTACAGTGGTACCTCAGGTTAAGAACTTAATCCGTTCTGGAGGTCCGTTCTTAACCTGAAACTGTTCTTAACCTGATGTACCAACTTTAGCTAATGGGGCCTTCCGCTGCCGCCGTGCCGCACGATTCCTATTCTCATCGTGAAGCAAAGTTCTTAACCCGAGGTACTATTTCTGGGTTAGCGGAGTCTGTAACCTGAAGCGTCTGTAGCCTGAAGTGTCTGTAGCCCGTGGTACCACTGTATTAGAAGTTTCAGTTTTCTTCTGAGAAATTCTTTGCCTGGACAACGCACACAGGGGTGGGGGAGTAGTCCAAGTCTACTGCTAGTCTTTATTATCAGACCTATCACCTTACCCTCTGCTTCACCCCAAATACTGTTAATTCTTGCAGGAGAGGGCCTGCAACATAAATTGAAGTCCTATGGGTGCCTGAATCTCTCATCTTTGCTTGGGAGTGATGCGGTTGATGGTGGATAGGGATTTTGATGTGGATGATAAGAGTTGGATTGGCTGAGTCCATATGGGATTGCAAAACATTAAAATATCTCACAGCTAATTTAAGCCCACTGATTTCTGTGGATCTGCTCTGACTATGATTTTCTGGGCTGTCCTAAACACAGGAAGATGGCATACTTTATGCCAGCGTAAATTAAGATGGCCTAAAGGGTGCCAGATCCTTTGCTAGTTCAGGATGCTCAGGGAGGGGAAAACACTGGTCAAGCTGGCCCTAGCCCAGTGGGGTGGAAAGAAGCCACTGAAATGGGAACTGGGCCCAACTGCTGACACACAGAGGAGAGATCCCAGGTGTCATTATCGGGTTTGGATGAACTGTGAGGTCACACATAGATTGTTCACGAGGAGCAGTGCACAATTGACAGCTGAGGAACTTGCCAACACGCAGTCCACACAGAGCTGGAGGGCTGTTCCTTGGTTATCCATCCACATTCACATTAAGGCCAAGGAGGAGAGAAAAACAAGTTGATATGGTTGAGATTCTAGAAACTGATTGTTTCAACCACATGGCTTAGCTCTGACCAAGTTCTTCAAAGCATGTGAGATACATATAATTAAGCTGCTTCAGTTTAGCTCCTAGTTAACATTCACAGCAGGTAAGCAGGAACATAACATTTTGGTTTTGCCTTTGGAGGAAAGTGCATTGGAAGTTTTAAGTGTTCCATTTGATATTTGCTTTCTATTATTAGCTCTATCTAAAATTTCGAGTTTGCTTTGAAAAAATTAAACTAATGAATGCAACACACTGTATTGTTGCATCTTTAAAAATATAATTAGCAAATTAAAAGCAAACAAGCATAGATTAAAATCTATTACTCTTTTTCCATTCACACAGTATGATGGCAATTGCAATTTAGTTTTCCCTAGCTCAAAGGAGGTATTTAAAAAAAACAAAGCACTTTATTGAAGTTTCCAACAGAAAGATAACTGAACAGTAACAGTAAAGTAAGGAACGCAAACTGTAATATATAGAATTGGGTAGAACTGATTAACAAAATAGTCATCATAGTATAGACTACAGAAAGTGATTTGGCAAACACAGAGCGAGAAAACACAAAGGAAAAATATTACAATCAGTCTTAGGACAACTTCTGTTCAGTTCTTCCCAATCGCTACAAGAAACGTCCTTTATAGTGCTGGGAAGCATCTATGACTTCCTAGATGGGGAACTAGTATACAGGCAACTACCAGTTTATGTGGGGGTTGCGTTCCTGTCCCCACACACATTGGCAGAGCACAATACCCCCCCCTTTACACCCCGCTCCATTATGCCTTGTTGTGTCCCATTTTCCGGCCACTTTCGGGTCTGCAATGATGAGCATGTGTGTGGTCACGTGTCCATCGGATGGGCATAAAATGGTCACTGCCTGTATATAAACGACAAGAATTGCATCTCTTGAAAAGAAGGGCAATTCCTCCACATTTCAGCTTTGCAAACCTAGCAAGTCACCTTGTGCATTATCATGGCATTCTACACTTTAGTTTTAGACTAAAGTCTAAATGGGAAACTGGTGGCCCTCCAGAGGTGGCTGGGCTCCATCTCCAATCAGCCTCAGCCAGCATGGTCATTGGTCAAGGATGGTGGGAATTGTAGGCCAATAACCTCAGGAGGGCTGCAGGTTACCCATCCCTAAGTTATAGGAAGATGGGTAATTTTTGGAGGAAGTACACTTGAATTAGATTAGATTTTAGTCTATGTTGTAATTACATGTGTTTTATCACTTTTGCAGGCAAGTCTTCCACCAACAGAGAAACCCATTTTATCCCCACAACACCCTTATTTCTACCCACAGGCATCCCTGCACTCTATCTAAGATTCTAACTGCAATACCACACTGGCTCTTGAATATGATTCTATGACAGCTTTATTTTTAAATTGCCAATTAACTGTTTTCCCTCAATTACATTTTGGTTGTTATTGGGAAAAGGAGACTGGGTAGATGCAAATATAGGCTTTCCAGAGACACTAAAAACTCGTAATTCCAACTAAGCCAACAGAAGCTCCAAAGATTTGAGTCCAAGAACTTAATAGAACATCATTTGCCACCTTTTTCAAGCTGGAGATAGAATTAACCAAGGCTGAAGCTCCTTATTTTGAGAGACAGAATTCTTGGGAGACCTGCTGAGAATACTGTACCTCCATATCTTGAAGATAGGCACAGTCTATAACATATTGTTACCAGCCAAGATTCCAGGGGTCTTGGCATTCAAATGGTTTTTGTGTTTCTTTTGGGGGAAATGAGGCACAGTGGAGGCTGTATTGTCTTTATGAAATATGGCCTATCTTCAGATATTTACACTTGAGTCTGGATGGAGAGAACATTCTGAGCAATACATCTCACGAGCAATACATCTTACAGCAGTGCAGCATGTGATTCAAAAGCAGTCAAAACACCATCTCTGTGTCTTCTCCACGCAATTTGTTTGTCCCTCAGCCTGCATGCCCTCTGGCCTGAATCTTCTCTCCCCCCCCCCCTTGCTAAAAATGTGATGCAAGCTTTGTGTAAAAAGGACATTTTTTCCTGTGGTGAGATCACGCCCCTGTAACCCTGGCAACTTCCCCTTCCCAACTTTGCTATTTATTGTCTTTTGCTAACTAATAATGCACATCTGGGGGAGGGACTCCACCCCCCACTTCTTGACTGAGACTGAATGTCCCACCTTTTGTCAGGGTAGTGACTCTGCCATTTTGCTTTTGTGCTTTGATAGCACCTCCCTCAAGCAATCTCACAAGGAAGCTGGCTTGGCTTATTTTTTTTAGGCCTTACTAAATCCATCAATCAGACCCCACATTTACTAATTTCAGAAAGTATGAGGAGAATTTAGAACCCAGGAATTTTAGGGGATCCTTGCCCCCCGCAAACCCATAACAATATTTTATCAGTTAGGAACATAGGAAGCTGCCTCATATTGAGTCAAACCACTGGTGCATCTACAGCCATGAAGCTCCACAGGACCCAGAAAAAACGTTTGTGTGGTGTGGTATGTTTCTTTCCCCAATAACTAAGGAAAAATTACAATTGGGGATAAAAGAAAGAAGGGGAGAGACAACGGCCAAAAAATGTTTTATCTTGCAATAACACATGAATGCTTTCTAATCTAAGCCTTCAAAACAGTGTTTTACTGCACTTTAATTATGCTACAGTGTTATTAGAAAGCATTCTGAGGAATTAGTGTTCTATACTTACAATTCCTGAATACTGTAGACACATCCAACTCTCAAATCTTCTGACCTGTTCCAGATTCTCAATCTTCTGCAAGAATTTCTATAATAATATAAATTAATGCCTTTTATTAAAGGAACAGTATTTCAAACCCTCAAAGTTTGAAACAGTTCCTATTTTCCAGGGACGGTTCCGGATTTACAGAAGCTGCCCTGGTTTTTTATTTGATCCCTGGATGTCCCGCTTTTCCTTAGGGCGTCCCTATTTTCTTCAGAGAAATGTTGGAGGATATGGAGTTATCCAACTCCCCACCCCCATCCTGCCATCTGAAGGCAGCCCTGTATAGGCAAGTTTTAAATGTTTTATTATGTTTATATATACATTGGAAGCCACCCAGAGTGGCTGGGGTAACCCAGCCAGGGATATATATAGTGAACTTATTATTATTATTATTATTATTATTATTATTATTATTATGAAATAGGATGTCTCTATTTTCATCAGAGAAATGTTGAAGGGTATATTTTGAGTTCCTTGTGTTAGATGACAATCTAACATTCACCTCATCAGTAAAACAGGAATAACAAGCAGTTATTAATTTAAATTCTTTTCCTCCAGGAAAGAGCAACATGACCCAATTTCAATATTCGTTTCTGATATGGAAAATCATCTTGAGATTATTTTAGTTTTTTCTATTTCATGTATAAAATACTCCCCATTAAATGCACACCCACATGGTGACAGCAAATATTGTATACCATTCAAAGCAAGTGACTTGTGGATTCTCATGTCATTTAGTTTAACACTTTCAAAGATACGAACTGTGTTATGTATTGATGGGCTGGAATATGTCTAATGAAATGGAAAATGCATCATTTTCATCAGGGAGCCAATTAAGGCTCAGTGGGAGCTACAGGGACACATTTTGGTAGTAGAACTGTTGGCAACGTAAAGGTCCTATGTAGGTTGCTCCAGATGGTTATGTAAAAAAAACCTAGATTGCACGTACAAAAGACAAAAAAATTCAGAACACATTGATCTCTGCAGCTCAGAAAATCAATAGTACAGTTAAAACCTTTCTTCTTCCTATCATCCTGGCAGGTTTATTTTGCATATGATTTGACAGAAACAGCTAGAAGAGCTGAAACACCAAGTTCTAAATATTGTTCAATAGGAAGGGGTTCTTAGGAAGTTTTTGGGAAGACTGGAAAAACATTTTGTTTAAACCTACTTTTAATTTTAATTGTATATACACACATGTACAGCCTTATATTGTCCCTGCAGGGTAAATAGCTGGCTCAGGTGAGTGAGATTTAAATCTATTTGCAAACATGTGCTCTGTCCATTGATCTGTGGCCCACGATACCAATCCAAGGTATCATTGTGAACAATTTCATGGTTATGTCAGGGATAGGATATATTTTTCAAGAAGAACATCTTCCTTTCTGAGCAACCTTCCAGGGGCCACACGGCAGTAGTGGAAATTTTACCTTTGTAGTTGGCTTATTTCTTCACACTCACTTACCCCATCAGAGCACCATCAGGACCCAAGAGCGCATTCCAGCCAGGCATAAATATTCAGGAAGGGTGCAGAGCAGGCTTGGAGGAGGGGGATGTGTGCCCGGGGAGCACTCCAAGGGCCAGATAGAGGCCCCAATGTGTACTGTACATTTAAAGCAGTATCATACAAATTTAAAGACTGTTTTCCCC
This sequence comes from Podarcis erhardii, assembly GCF_964252035.2. Lineage (NCBI taxonomy): Eukaryota > Metazoa > Chordata > Lepidosauria > Squamata > Lacertidae > Podarcis > Podarcis erhardii. Next base: position 33,018,938 of record NC_138497.1, on the reverse strand, counting down.
AAAGAATCCTGAGAATTGCAGTTTGTTTGTGGGGTGTGAAACACAGATAGCAGTCAAATACAACATTCCTAGACTGAACATGAAAGGGGATGTTTGCACCAGCCAGTAGAAAACTTCCTGTTTCCTCCTGGGCTGGGACAAACTTCCTCTACATATGACTAGAGGTGGGTGTGACGTTACCTGCCCAGGTGACAAAAGCACCTTGGACACAGCCCTCTCTCTCTGACTTCATTCGTCGTAGAAGCAACAGCTCTTCAGCTAGAGATGTCCTGTTGGCTTCCAGCCAACAGAGCACAAAGGGACTATCTCCTTATGGGATAGATTCCAGTGTATATATTTTGTAACCTAAGTCTGCCTTCAGGGATCAACTGTGAACTGATGATGCTGTGAGTAAACTTCTTTTATTGACTTTAAATAAGATTGTCCTGTCTATTCTTTTCAAGGGGGAGATAAGGGGACTTACCAGGAATCCTATTTTTAGAAGCTTAAATGAGCTTGCAACAAGCTAACTGCTGTGCGTTTAAAAAAGGGAATGTTAAAACTCTGCTGAGTTATAGAACTTGCTAGTACAAGTTAGGAATGATATTATTAAACAATATATCCTCTCCTGCCTCCCTGAACATTCCCACATTGTTAATAGTGCTATTCCCTTCACAAAGCTGCACTTTACAGAGTTCCCCTGGAAGAGTCCCACTCTGGGAATTGCAGCTCTTAGCTAAGGGAACCTGAAGTGCTATGATACTGTTTTGAATGTATAGTGCAGATGGAGACAGAGAGGCCAGGAACAAAGCTGTCAATGTTTCCCTTTTTTTTAAGGGAAATTCCATTATTCCAAACAGGATTCCTCACAAGAAAAGAGAAAAGTTGACAGCTATAGCCAGGAAGGGTGCATTTGAGGCACCCTTCACTTGCCTGCCATCCTTCTTCTAATAATTTGTTGTTGTTTAGTCGTTTAGTCGTGTCCGACTCTTCGTGACCCCATGGACCAGAGCACGCCAGGCACTCCTGTCTTCCACCGCCTCCCGCAGTTTGTTCAGACTCATGCTGGTAGCTTCAAGAACACTGTCCAACCATCTCGTCCTCTGTCGTCCCCTTCTCCTTGTGCCCTCCATCTTTCCCAACATCAGGGTCTTCTCCAGGGAGTCTTCTCTTCCCATGAGGTGGGCAAAGTATTGGAGCCTCAGCTTCACGATCTGTCCTTCTCTGACTGTACTTCATTTGGCTTGAAGAGGATTATTTGAGTTTCATCTTAAGGACATCCATGCCTCACCTCTAATGGGAACCAAAAACACCTCAGAAAGAAAAAGAACAGACTCCCAGTGCTACAGATGCACTCATGAGGAAACTCACATTTATCTAATTAATAAGGTATCTTATTAATGAATAAGATGAATGGCTGGACTAGATGAATGGCTTACTATTCATCTAGTCTATTACTATTACCATTCATCTAGTCTGTTACTATTACTATTATTTACTAGATGAATGGTTGGACTAGACTACATCAGAGTAGACCAAGCCCTCTGGACAATGACTGCCTGACTTCTATGTCTGATGTATCGCCAGGACCATTGCTACATTGCAAGCATTAAATAAGCATCAAAGTCATCGCAACAGTATATTTATCTCCTTCTGAGGATTACATGGTGCAATAGTACTAATTTAGAACTGGCAGAATTCTAATCCTCTTCCCAAATAATTATTGCTTTCTGCCTGGAAGACTACCTGCGATCCCAATCAAATCTACTCATATATATGTGTAGTAAACAAAAACAGATGGCTATCTATATTTTATTGGTTCGAATTAAACAATACTGAGCTTTTGAATACAACAGGGATGGGGAGTCTGTGGTCCTCTAGGTGATATCCTTTATATCATACCAACGGTCAGAGATGAGGGCAGTTGTAGTCCAACATGTGGATGGCCAGTTTTTTGACATGTTCCTATGGTTACATTAAAAACAGAACAGAACAGAACAAAACAAAGCTGTTGCATTTCCTGTTTGTGGGCTCATTCACAAGCATAGGAATGGGAGTTTCACCTCACACCTTAATTACATATCTTTAGGTGTCAGGTGAAAACATTCCTCTTCTCCCAGGCCTTTGGCTAATCAAACAATCTATGGCTATTTAAACTATATAGGGGGTTATTGTTTTGTTTGCTATTATGGCCTGGATAGCTCAGTTGGTTAGAGTGTGGTGCTGATAATGCCAAGGTTGCAGGTTCAATCCCCATATGAAACAGCTGCATATTCCTGCATGGACTAGATTCCATGTTTGTGTTATGCATTTCTGTTTTTATACTGTAAACTGCCTTGTGATTCTTGGAAGAAGGGCAGTATATAAATTTAATTAACTAACCCATTGAACTCAATGGGACTTATGAATAGGCATGCATTGTATATCCTATAAGACTGCACTTCATGTGAATTGAACATGGGTATACTGCACTTCAATTGCTCTGTCAATATTTAATAAAAGTTTTCCAATTATATAAGCAAAATTTCCAGCTGTTTCCCTTTCTTCACTGCCATATAATTTGTAAGCTGTGACATGAAGGCATATTCAAAGCATTCATTTTCTCATTCCACTCTTAAAGGGGTGGATAGGGATTCTGCAATGTTTTGCATAACTTCAATCATACATAAAACGAGTTCATAACAGTTTGAAGATCTCTTCTGTATCCATAGAAAAAGAATTACATGGTTCAAAGAATGCTCTATCATTTATTTTACATGCTCCATTTCTGTTGTCCTTTTTAATTGCTACCTTGATCTTTTTCTAAAACCTTCTCGCAACAAGGCAGATCCACCAAAAAGGCATCCTTTTCACAACAAAAAAGCTATATCCCAGCTTGTCATGAGCGTAGTTATCTCTTAAATTAACATATAAAGAGGAATTATTGCGATTTTATTTTCACAATTCCAGATATAAACTCGCATATAGATCACCTAAGACCTTGTCTACAGCATATATGATGCCATGCCACAGTATAAATCTAAAAGAAATGATAAATAGGTAGGTAGGTAGGTAGATGAGAGGTTAGCAGGAGCTGGGACCGAGCAACGGGAGACTTAACTGTCAGGGGTCCTTTACCTTTAGGTAGATGAGAGAGGTTTCATCCGATTTGCACTCATTTGATTTGCCAGTACAATTTAATATATTAATTTTGACACATCTGTCTTTTATCAGGGAAAGAACATTTGCAGTAGATGTGTGATTACTGGCTTACATTTTTTCCAGCGATCAACCTACAGTATTTTGTCACTGGAAAACATAACAGCCAAATCTATCCATCACCAGAAACACATCTGTTGCAATAACAAGTACTGCCCAGCAGAAGGTGGTCATTATAAGAAGTGTTTATTGGATAATGCCTGTGTTCTAAAACAACACTTGGAAGAACAACCCAATCTTCTAACTCCTTTGTGATCTTTTAAAATTATTTAAGTTTTATACCAGAGTGGGCAACTCCAACAGGACTGGCTTCTGTGTAGAAATATATCGGATTGCACTGTACTTCCGTTTTATTTTATTTGGTCATCTTGAAAGGCCCCCCAGACAGCAAACAATAAGCCCATGCTGGCATTGTCTGTAGTAAACACATAAGTCATCTATACTGATTTTGTGCTATAGAGAAAAAATACTTGTCTCTTGATACACAAGCTACAGCTGCTTAATTGGCACTTTGTCAACAGTTCTTTTGAGCTTTTCTGAGAAACGAAGAAATGCTGCCTGCAATCCTGTTAAAAACAGCCTGCTACTTCAGTGGTGCTTGGAACCTGCTCCGGGATACATTTTATTCCATGTTTCATGATCAGCACCACTGATTTAAGCCCTAAGATGGAACCCAGTAATACCCACTTACCTAGAAGTTACCAAGGGCCTTATTTCTGGGTAGGTAGGTATAAGATCATGCTGTTGAGACTTACAAACAACAACAACAAAATCAATTTATGGGACAGAACCAGTAGCAGAAAGCATGGTGGAGCAGAGATACTTAGCTCACCTCCTGGCAGGTGAGTCACTGCTGCTTACCAGGAGGAGGGTGTCACAGTGCAAACACAGCAGCAGGAGCATCGGATTGGCTCAGCTGCTGTGTTTGCACTTCATCAACCTTTCTGCTCCCCCTTCTGGTAAGTAGCAGTGACTCACCTTACAGGTCAGGTAAGCAACTGCACCTCACCATGCCAACCACTTCTGGGCAGAACTAAACATTGTAAGAAATTTTTGGTTGCCACTGAAAATAGCAGCCCCATGCCAAATTGCCTTGTTCCACATTTGTACAACTTTTCTCATGCCCTAACCCTAGTACAATGCATTTCCCTGTTACTATTCAACAGTATTGTCTGCTCCTGGTAGGGACATGCACTGTGTAATGATGTCAGGACCTCTAGGCATGTTGTACTAGCTATCATGAAGAGGAAGGGAAGCGCTTGACGTGGAACTACCATGTTTGCCCATAATTCTGAGTGCCGTGCTTAGAATTTTAGCCTGAAACTCCCAACCTAACGTTCCATCAAAATCAGTAGGACTTATTTTCGTTCCATGTAATAGTTACAGTTGATGGCTTCGTGCTAAAAACAGCTACCCTATTCCACAAACGTATGATCCAAGGATCCAGAGTGTCTATGCTTCTATAGCATGGACTGCATTGGTGCACTTTTCACACACTCTTCACAACATAACAGAAGGATGTACTATCACATCCCATTGAATTACAGGTATTACATTGTATTGCAATGGATCACCCAAATCTAATGAGTTCATGCATTATTGGTAGTTCTGAGGTGTATACACAAAGCTTTCACGGTCGTTTCCCTATTCCCTCCAAAGCAATATGGATAACTTGGTACCCCATTGAGCATAGAGAGCTATGCACATCAAGGTATTTGTAGCAGAGCCAACAGACTGAATGCAGCTCTAATAGCACATGACTACATGTGGTTAGTGGTCCCAGACCAGCATGACCACCCCCCATCTACATTGCTTGCATCTATCAAGTTCAGCAGAGGGTGGATGAACACTGCAGTATACATTCACAACATAAGCAGCACATGCAGATCTCATTTGCTGGGTGGATGTGAATATATCCTGGATAGTGGTTTTAGGAGATGAAGCTGTTTTTAGTTGAAAAGAAATTTCACCAAATGATAGGGAAATGCCCAATTAATCAGTTTAAAAAATCTTCATTAGACTGTAGTACTTTGCGGGTGGGTGTTTAAAAATGGTCCTTTGAAGTCTTTTAATTTTGCCCCTGGCCACCTTTCAATTTCACTGTAATCCCATGGCACATTTAATCAAGCCCTCTGTAGTTTAAAATATTATTAAACGTCTTTTTGAGGATTTTAATTTTACTCCCGATTATGTGATGATCAATCATCAAATATTCATCATATATTCATAATCATAGCTTACATTCCCCCTCTGCTTCAAGATGTATAGAATCATTTTGAAGTGTCTTAGAAGGAATTAATGGTCTAGAAATAAGATTTAAAGAGTGACAAGTGGATACACTGTCCTACTGTACTAGATGGAATGGGCAATCCCTGCCTTTGCAATGTTAATGGGTTTTCTGTGCTTTTAACCGATGAACATTAGGAGCCTTAGAAGCACTCAATGCTATAACATATACTACAAACATTACATACATATTTGTTGCAAAAATATGGTTTGTGTTGGAAATTAATGGCCTCTTCAAATGATCTGGGGCAGGTGTGTGGGTGTGTACCAACATTTACGTTATTTGAATACTGACTTAAAATATTCCTTAGCTGAAATGCACACATACAGGCAGGACTGTCCCTATTCAAGTAATGCTAAAAGAGAGAAATGCAAGAAACGCAGATGTGGAGTGGGAGACAACAGAGAAAACTTTAAAAAGAAATCTTCTACCCCTTTCCTTTACTGAAGAGAGAAATGTTGCTTAAAGTTTTCACTGAGTCCCATTTCCCCACATTCCCACCCCATTTGCTTCTCCTTCCAAACTGGCCCCTCCACAGTGCTCTGCAGTGAGAAAATGGCAGAGCAAACCAAACCCTGGCAAGGCATGATAACAGTGCTGGAGCCACTGCCACATCTGTAGCCCCATTGCTGATGCCAGCTGGGGTGGAAGGTGGAGGAGCCAGAAAAAGCCTGTTGCAGACTAAACTAGCCTGGAGCTGGCATAGTGATTGGGCCTGGATCACACCCAATTTTAATCAAATAATGGCAGCAGGACTGACTCAGAATCCAGAATGTGTATTTCAGGGCTTTCCTCGGGCTACTGGCATGCATTTGTGTGTACCAATTAATTTTCATTTTTTAAATCTTCATTTTATGCATTAATACATTTTCTAACGCTGCCTGTAAAACACAATATTCCAAGGTGGCTTAAACCAAATCTGTAGAGAAAACAGAAGAACAGAAACATTTAGCAAAATTAAAAGTTTCAAATAAAGGCAGCCTCAGATCAGTCAATTTTGGAACCAAATATTTGGGAAATTTAAAAGGTATTTGCATGGTTCCGAAAAGGCTACAGCATGAGCGCCAGGTGACCCCTTCCCCCCAAAAATAGTCTGTACCACCTGGACACCACCACCAAGAAGACACTCTCCCCAGTCAAAACCTACCACACCTCAGTTGGCCAATGACTTCCAAAGGCGACCTCAATGAATTGGAAGGTGGGAAAATGAGTTGGACCCTCAGTGAAATCTTGACAGATTTCCACCCCACAATGTTATACAGTGCAACGAGCCAGTATAAGCTCATACCTTGCAGGTTTTTGGAATTCCCACTTAAGGAAACTGGAACAGATAATGCTTTTGTGCGACAAAATCTAGCATGCACTGGCCAGCACTTCTCTTATGAGTTCTCATACATCCAATCCATGAGTCAGTTGAGACACAGTACTAAGATTTCAGGCTGTTTTCTAAGTCTCACAAATAGATCACACACATGCACAATTGTACTGGCACCCCAGAAGACTAGTAAGGATGGAGGACAACACCAGATTCAAAATAATGTTGGAAAGCTATTTAAGTCATAAAAATCTTCTCTTACAGGGATGGGAAAACTGTGGCTATCTAGGTGTTGCTGGACTATAACTCCCAATATCCCTTTGCCCATTGGCTAGGGGTGATGGAAGCTGGGGAGCAGCAACTGGGAGTCCCACAGGGTCCTCACCAATACCATAAGACACCATACGCTGCCATCTTGCATGCACACCTGGGAGAAAATTCTACTGAAGTTGATGTGACTTACAAGTAAGTGTGCATAGGATTACACTGTTCTACAAGCAGCTTGGCAGGTCTTAATGAGACTTGTCTCTTGCAGCACTGTGGAGTTACTTAGCACTGTAACTGAGAAAGAACAGCCAACGGATAAGGATGATAGGAGTTGTAGTCCAACAACCTTTGGAGGGCCACAGGCTCCCCATTCCTGTCCTAATAAAAGTGCCTTCTCTGAATGAAAGTCCATTGCCTCCTTCAAATACAGCCTCGGTCCCCTCAGGGCTGTTCCTGCTCCACCTGCCCCGCCACACGCTTGGGTTCATCCTGAGAAACCTCAGCAGACTCTGCCTTGCTGGGCCCCAGGGAATGATCCGAATCCTCGGGGTCGCCATCTGCGGTCGTGGCCGTCGTGGCCGGAGCTCCGTCCTTCTTGGTCTGAGACCCCTTGGAGCAGCAAAGCCTGAAGCAGGCCTGGAAGATCTGCAGCGCGGCCATGACCAGGATCACCAGCGTCACCACAGCCACCGTGATCAGGATGAAGAGGTAGTTGGAAGACCCGGCTCCGGGGGCGCTGCTGCTGTTGCCCACCTCGGAGGGCAAGGTCGCCGCCAGGGAGTCGTTCCAGCCAGGCAGGCCGTCCGAAGAGCCGTTCGGGGAGGGAGACAGGGCAGGCGAGGGCGGCGTTTCAGTTCCCGCCGGCGGCGGCACGCAGGCCTTTTCGTCGGCCGCCAAGCGAGCGCCCCAGGCGCACAGGCACAGGAAGGCGCCCCGGGCGCCGAAGCAGTCGGCCAGCTGGACGCACGCTCCCTCGCTCGGGCTCCAGTAGCCGCTGGGGCAGGAGCAGAGGCCGCGCTCGGTGCCTTCCCAGCGGTAGCCGTCGGGCGAGAGGCGGCAGGTGAAGCGCGCCTCCCGCCCGGGGCACCTCAGGGTGAGCACCGTGCCAGGCGGGCCGAACTCCACGGCGGCGCTTTGGAGGCGGAAAGGGAGCGCGTAGTGCAGGTGGCTTCCCGCGCCCGGCGCGCGACACGCGCCCGCGTAGCTGTACTTGCACACGTAGCCCGCGTTGGCCTTGGCGCAGGCGTGCTCGGCGAGGCCCCACGACTCGGCGGCGCGAGGCTCGCCCCAAGTCACCTGCAGGCCGGCGCACTTCTGCGTGGTGCACGACTTGCTGGGCTCCTTCACCCACGAGAGGCTCCCCTCCGCCGCGCTCGCGTTCCTCGCCTCCGCAACAAGTCCTCCGGCAGCGGCCCAGGAGAAACCCCGCAGCGGCAGCTCCTCCATGGTGCACTGCTGAGCCTTCCTCACCAGGCCCAGCCAGAACAAGGAGGCGCCCGACCCGCCGCGGGCCACCCCTCTCAGCAGAGACACGATGGCCTGCACTTCCACCCGGCCGCTCGCCGTGCTCAGGCGCCCGCCCTGCGCCGCGCAAGCGTCCTGGGCGCGGGGGAAGCTCAGGCTGCCCACGTGGACGCTGTAGCAGGACCCCGAAGGGTGGCACCAGGCGTGGTCGCTCTGGGGGCGCACGGCGGCAGGGGGGCCCCCTGGCACGGGGAGAGGCTGCAGGAGGACGAGAGAGGCAAGCACCAGGCCCCTCATCTTGCCTCGCCTCCCCGCAGTGGCATTCGCGAGCACCAGCCAAGTCTGGATGGCGGGGATGTGGCGTCGAGGCGACTCCTTTTCTTCACAGCTCACATCACAACAATATCTTCGCTCCCGCAGACCTTCCCTTTCAGTGGCTGAAAGGAAATGTGTCAGGGGTTAGGCTTGACCTTAACATCCTTGATTTGTTGAAGTCCCCGCGCCAAAAGTTCCCTTCCAGAATTGGAAACATCTGATAAATAAAACCCAGACGGCAGGGAAACTTTTCTTTGCTTGCACTTTGTAGGGAGAAACGCTAGCATAATCTAGGCGCAAGAAGGCAGAGGAGTTCTTTGGGCTGAGTTGTTCACCTCCGTGTTAGTAAACACAGGCCGGATGTTTAATAAATTATTTGAACTCTGTGCCTTTTATTGACTTGAAAGCTTAGCACCGACTGCAGCGGATCTTAAAACTATCAGAAAAATAATTGCTTGATGAAATGCAGTGGAGGGCAATGGCATTAAGGCCCTAGTTAACCCCCTCCCATGCAAGCACACCCCCCCCCCAACCTACCAGTGTGCAGCTGCAGTGAAAAAGGCACATTCCATGCTAGGAATCATTGGGAAAAGAACTGAAAATAAAGCTGCCAATTTCATAATTCCATTATACAACTCTAGGGTGTGATTGCATTTGGAATACTGTGCTGTGTAGAGTTCTCACATCAAAAAGGATATTGCAGAGTTGGGAAAGGTTAAGAAAAGGGCAACCAAAAAAGGAACAAGGCAGACAAAGTGACTCTTCTATGAAGAAAAGGACTTAGTTTAGAAAAATGGTGAGTAAGAAGTGAAATGATAGAAGCTTATGATACGACTAGTCCCCATAGTGGAGGCAGTAATATTTCTGAGTACCAGTTGCTAGAAGCCACAGGAACAGAGAGTGCTCTTGTGCTCAGGTCCTGCTTGTGGGTTTCCCACAGACATCTGGCTATCCACTCTGAGAACAAAATGCCGGAGTAGATGAGCCATTGTCCTGAAACTCTTCTTACGTTCTTATGCAGGAAATCCGAGACCATGTGGGTAAACTGGTAAAAAGGACTGGTAAGTAGTTAAAAATCAGATGAAGAGAGTAGAAATAAATGGACAATTCTCACAATGGAGGGGTAGAAGAAGGATCTGTACTGGGGCTGGTGTTTTTGTAAAATGTTTTTAAAAAACAGGGCTAAACAGTGTGGTGGCCAAGCTTTTGATGAAATCCAGCTATTCAAGGTGGTTTACGGAAATGGGATTGTTAGTAGCTCCAGAGGAATAGGTATTAAAAATTTCAAATTTGGTTCAGTATAAGCAAGTGTAAAGTAATGGGCATGGTGGTGGTGATGGAATCCTAAATTCACATATACAGAGATGAGGTCTGAGGTGGTGGGTACCTGATCAGGAAAGAGATTGTGGTGGAGAGGTTGATGAAAACAATGGCTATGTACACACCAACCCCTTCATTGCACGAAAATACAGTTTTTTTCCTCAACCCTGTATCATTCCTTAGCATGCTGCTGTCAATCTATTTTTTAAAAAATAATATTTATTAGAAATTTCCAATTACAACAAAATAAAAAGAACAAAACATCCCAATTTAAAATCTTATTTTCAATAACATCTTTCCAGGACTTCCCCTCCCTCCCCCCTCTTGTATTCCAATTCTTACAAATAAATTCAGCAAGTTCTTATCCCAGATTTTGAACTTATTATCATTAGCCCAATTTTAAAAATATTTTCCCATCCCCTAAAATCGACCTGTTCCCTTCCTTTAATATACAATACAGATTAAAATAATCAAATATAATTAATTAAAATAAAATTATAAAATATAATTAAGATAGTCAAATATAATTTTACGCCCTTTGGATTCCAAATTTCCCTCCCCCCTTTCCCGGTTGCGTTCCCAATGTTCTTCAACGTCTGATGTCTTCCTGGAGCTCCCACATCTATCTAGGCCATAGTCCTTTACCAGTCATCTTTAATTTCGAATGTCCAATCTAGGAAGGAGTCTATCTCAAAAAGGCCCATTTCTTCCATCCAGATTTTTATATTTAGGTGTAAAAGCTCCAATTTTATTTCTTTAGACCTTTCAAATCTGGATGTCCCAAATGTTCCCACTTCCAACTTTGTCCAATTCTTGTTGTTCTTGTTGTTCTTGTTCATCTCTCTCCTCCTCCTTTTTTTTTTTTTTTTCCTGCTCTCCTGCACAAATGTTCTAATTCCAAAAGCTTCTAATTCCTCTGCAGAGGCTCTGTTATTCAGGAACAAAACATTATGCCAAGTCCCTTCCATTCTTCAATAGATAAAGCTATTGTCTCCTTTACTGTGTAGACCTCTGTAGACAAAATAGTGTTCCTTTCCCAGGAGATAAAAAATTCTATTCAAGTTCCAAGCCAACAATACTTGTAATATCCCTCAGCTCCTCTAGGTGAATTGCAATAACTCAATTCCCTTCCAGATCACGCCCACCAGTCAAAATAACTTGTTATTCCTTGTTTTAAACAATTTATATCCAATTTATAACAAATGTAACCGGCAAAGTCCTCGTAACAAAGTTCTCTTTTTTGTTCTTCCGCTTTGACAGCTCTTTGACAGCTGTCAAAACCTCTCTTTCTCTTCTCCCGGTGCTCTCACAAATCGCTCCCAGGATTCCGGGGGGGGGGGGGGTTGCTTTTTAATTCAATTCCACTTTTCTCCTCCAGCTCAGTCTTATAATTTTCCATCGCGAAGTTAGTAACTTTGTCAAAATAGGGTTACGCTCGATCTTAGTTGTCAAATCCTTTACTTTAACTCCTCTACGACGGGGGGGGGGGGCTGACTTCCTTTTTGTGCCTCCCCCGCTCGCTCCGAATTTTTAAAAAAATTTATCCCCCTTTTTAGTCCAGGTTCCATTTACTCACGGGTTATTCTTTTAAGTCCAAATTTTCAATAGAAGAAGTCAGCGCTCTCCGTCGAATGGCATGCGGCTTCGCTCGGCAGGGGAAGCGGAGGACTCAAAGCACCACCCCCCCGTCACCCGTTCCGCAGCCTTTAAAAAGGCTCCTTCGCGGGTCGGGGGGGCGCAAAAGGTGCCAGCCGAGTCACCATGTCCATGGGTTTTAGCGCCCATGGTTTTTGAGGGTCCCCGCGTCGCCGGCGCAATAGGACCCAGCCCCTGCCAAGCAGGCTCCCTCCGGAGCTCGGAGGGAGTCCGCCATTCGGCGATGGCGCCAACCCAGAAGTCCCCCATGCTGCTGTCAATCTAGATTGCGTCCAGATCCTGCCATCCACAAGGGCTGGCGTTAGTTACTTGATATGTGTTTGAAAACACTTGTATGGATTAGGTTATCAATGCCTTTTCCTCCCCGAACATGCTCCAGGTGAATGAAGATGGAAGTCATGTTTGTGATCTTGGTATTTGTTGTCGTTTAGTCGTGTCCGACTCTTCGTGACCCCATGGACCAGAGCACGCCAGGCACTCCTGTCTTCCACTGCCTCCAGCAGTTTGGTCAAACTCATGCTGGTAGCTTCAAGAACACTGTCCAACCATCTCGTCTTCTGTCTTCCCCTTCTCCTTGTGCCCTCCATCTTTCCCAGCATCAGGGTCTTTTCCAGGGAGTCTTCTCTTCTCATGAGGTGGCCAAAGTATTGGAGCCTCAGCTTCAGGATCTGTCCTTCCAGTGAGCACTCAGGGCTGATTTCCTTCAGAATGGAGAGGTTTGATCTTCTTGCAGTCCATGGGACTCTCAAGATCTTGGTATACACCAAGACAAAATGCCATTTATTGGACAAGTGTGGCTACACCCCATTGCCAAGACCACCTACATCTGTTTTCAAATGGACACACTTTGCCTGTGAGGTAAAGCAAAACCAATCTGCAGCAAGCAGATGGAAGGAGAAAGTGGGAAGCAGCACCTCTCTTCCAGTTTCCTCCTCCTGTGTACTTTGCAGGTGAGAAAAAGGTAACCACCCTCACCCCTTCCTTCGTTACCAAGTGAACAGTGGAGAGGGGGTGTCATGTTGACCACTCCAACTTAATCATATCCTGACATTTCCATTTTTAAATGAAAATCCAGAAATGCTCCATAATAAAGGTAAAAGTAAGGGGACCCCTGACCATTAGGTCCAGTCGTGACCGACTCTGGGGTTGCGGCATCTCACTTTATTGGCTGAGGGAGCAGGCGTACAGCTTCCGGGTCATGTAGCCAGCATGACTAAGCCGCTTCTGGCGAACCAGAGCAGCGCACAGGAATGCTGTTTACCTTTTCGCCGGAGTGGTACCTATTTATCTACTTGCACTTTGACGTGCTTTCGAACTGCTAGGTTGGCAGGAGCTGGGACCGAGCAACGGGAGTTCACCCCGTCGTGAGGATTCAAACCGCCGACCTTCTGATTGGCAAGCCCTAGGCTCTGTGGTTTAACCCACAGCGCTAATAAAGGTGATAGTAAAAAGTATCTCATCAACTATGGACTCTGTGGACAATGCAATCGTTTATTTTAATGATTAATTAAAAGTAAATGACGACGAGAGTTAATTCCCATTGATTTATGAACCTATTTCCCCTGTTTGGCATTTGTCCTGAACGGGGCGGGGGGGACCTGTTTGCAGGGGTTGTATTTGTCTCTTACATTTCTTCTCCCCCTTAACTCCTACAGCTATGCTGCTTAGCCAGGATTTATCCATCTCATTGCTCAGCTCATGCCAAAAATAAAGAAGTATCAACACAGGCTCTGAGTAAGTTAATGTCACCATAATTCATCATCATGACTTCTTTGAAATTAGTTGGGAAAATTCATCATGACTTCTTTGAAATTCGTGGCAAATTTTCCTTTGATCTTAGTACAGAGCCAGGATTTCATAAAGTGGCTGAAATCTCTCTTGCCCCTCCCCTGGAAAAATAAATAAAGAAGAAAGAGCCAAGCCAAAGTAAGGGTCTGAGAACAGTGACTAACATCTTCCAAATTTTGGCTTTGTTTTACAAGCCAGTAGTGTGCAATGAGATCAGTGCAAGGGGGTATTGTTAAGTTTATTTATGTATTTATTTATTTTTATCTGTATTCTGCCTTTCCTCCAGGGAGCTCAAAGTGGCATACATGCTTCTCTTCCTCTCCATTTTATCATCACAACAACCCTGCAAGGTACGGTATTTTAGACTGAAAGATGTGCCCGGTGCACATCCTATTCTAATAATCTGCTACTTGAAGCAAACAGTTGTGCTTTCAATCTCACGCTTACCCAATCTGTCCTGGTGTTTCCCATTCCATATTCCAGATTTGCACAAGATAACTTTTTTAAAAGTGTGTTGCTCCAAGCCAGGCAAGGATTTGGAGTCGCTCCTCCCAAATGTTGGTCCTTCCTTTCCTCCTGTTTGTCTTTTCTGCTTCCCCTACCTGCAAGGGCAGTTTTTAATTTTAATGCTTCTTTTTTGGTGAAAATCTGAGCAAGTGACTAAAACAATCATTCAATACAGCATTCACAAATGGAGGGAGACTGCATATAGTAAGCACAAACACTGCTGGAAAATAACCTCTTTTTTTTTTTAGGAGGGGTCTGGAAAGGGGAGTAGCTAAAGTGGAGGGTTAAAAAGAAGTTAAAGAAACCAAGTTAAAAAGAAACCCAAAGCAAAACATCTGCTACCCAAAGTGCACCAGGCTGAGGTCATTTTTTAAAATTACTTCTCTGATTGAGAAACCCAACTTCAGAGGGGGAATGTGTGAGTTCACAGTTATTTGCTGTAGATGTCATGTGGGTGATGCTAAATTAATGAGAACACAAGCAATTTCTGATTCGCATTATACTCTGGTGTGAGCAAGCCCTTATTTTCTTTTCTTTTTTTCTTATTCCTTTCTGAGAGGCTGAATCTTTTCCTGCTATACTAAATTGCAGGAGCATTCATAAAATCCTGTAAAAAGAAACAGAAACTTAGCAATCAGCAGAATGCCTGGGTATTTCAGAGAGCCTTAAAAAACCATGCAATGATCGGTGCTCCCTTTCAGCAGCTCCTGTGTTCAGAAGACCGGTAGATTATTCATCCACACAAAACACACACACACACATACAGTGACCCTGTAGTAAGTCTAAACTTTGCCATCTGTTATTTGTGGACAGTGTGTTATGCTACCATTGCTTCATTGGTTGAGGCTATAGCATTGCAGAGAAAGCCTAGGTTTTCATAGCATCTGTGCAAGCTACATTTCATATACTGTGCAGTATCCATGAGACAACTATACTCCTTTGGGGAATGGTAGCAGTGTGAAGTATTTGTGCTTTCAAATGGCAGCCCATATGAGAGTAAATCAAAACTCTGGAGAATTCAAGTCATTTGCAACGAGGCAGAGTTTCCTAGGGAAACCTGCTAGAATAGCAGGAAGCCTTAAGCCTTGCCATAAATAGCAGACTTCAATCCCTGGCATTGTGCCTAGGCTGACCCTTCAACGTCTATGAAGTTTATACACTGCTGGTTTTAACTGTAGTGTTGTTTTGAATTATGTAATTTCATTCTTATCTTGAGCTACCCTGGGAACCCATTGGGGAGGAAGGGTGGGTTATAAATTTGAAATAATGGCTCAGTAACTGAGCATCTTGGTGGGGAAGGCAGGAGGGGTTTGCTAAAAGAGCTACTGAAAACAAGAGGAAGGTAAAATTGTTGTTGTTGTTTAGTCATTTAGTCGTGTCCGACTCTTTGTGACCCCATAGACCAGAGCACGCCAGGCACTCCTGTCTTCCACTGCCTCCCGCAGTTTGGTCAAACTCATGCTGGTAGCTTCGAGAACACTATCCAACCATCTTGTCCTCTGTCGTCCCCTTCTCCTTGTGCCCTCCATCTTTCCCAACATCAAGGTATTTTCCAGAGAGTCTTCTCTTCTCATGAGGTGGCCAAAGTATTGGAGTCTCAGCTTTAGGATCTGTCCTTCCAGTGAGCACTCAGGGCTGATTTCCTTAAGAATGGATACGTTTGATCTTCTTGCAGTCCATGGGACTCTCAAGAGTCTCCTTAGACTTCAGCAAAATTATTGTTGAATTCAAAGACAAGGAATCGCTCTGAAGTCCAGTGCTGAAGTCTCCTTGGTGTAAACCTGACAAAATCAGAATGAAATGATTTTGCACCACAGTCTCTTCTGTGTTAACTTCTTAAGCCAAACCTCATGCCACCATTCCATGGAAGTGTCTCTGATCCCCATTTGCAGGTACACACAGCTCCTTTACTCAGTTCCTCTGCCTGTTCCAGAAGAGCGGGCATTTACTTTATCATTAGCCCCAAATCTCTGCTAAGACTGACAAGGTCAGGGGAAAGCCTTGCCAATATCACCAGTGCCTCATTCATTTAGTCTTTTTAATTAAAGTAATACTATGCGCTCTGCCACCTCCTGCATGTGTGTAGCTTTTCAAAGGAAACCATGCAGTTGAAATTGATTACATTTTCCCTTGACACTCTCCATTTCATCGCAGGGCAGAGCCTTTGCTGATAAAAATGACAAACCTTTCCTACAGTCAAAGGCTAGCGTGGAGTTTAAAATGTGGCAGTGCAGTGGTCAAGCATGTAATGTAAAAAAAGGGGGACTACACGCTGTCAGTCTTGTGTCCAAATCTAGTTACTGAACAATATGGGCCGCATCTCAGTAGGCAAGGAGAGGGGTGTATTTTCTGCATTAACTGGAGGTGATAACTTTTAAAGCACTGAAGTAGGGGTGAGATTCCTGATTGATTTTGAAATGCATAATTTTTAGGGTCATTGCAATAATTGGTATAAGGGCCAGGCAACCCATGAGGCAAAGTGAGGTGATTGCCTAAGGTGGCAGGATCTACCGGGCCAGCAGATCCCAATGCCAATCTTTCTTACCCCCTTGTTCCTGATGTAGATCTTCCCTTTCCACTTCCTCCCTTGTAGGGAGGGGAGGTGCCATATTGGCGTCTGCCTCAGGTGGCAAAATGTCTTGGGCTGGCACTGCTCAGTATCGTAGGTTCTTTGTTAATTAGTTTGTTTTGCCTTTATCTTGCTTAGAGAACCTACATGCCTGCTCTTCTGGAATGTAACATGTTACAAAATCAGTATCTGCTCAGTTATCCTCAAGTTTGTATCAAAAGTTGGATAAATGTGCAGGAAGCGAAAAAATAAGGATGATATATTCTTAATTCTATTTGTAGCTTGTCAGGCCAGACTACTAACACAGCGTGAAGGGCATGGTAGGCCATTAAAATCTATGGGCAGCAGTACATTTAAGTCTGATGAATTTTGTCTGAAGTCTTAAAAGGTGCTATATACTTGGTTGTAGTTTGTATGCAGTCTGATCTAATCCATATATATATGACAATAGATTTTAACTGGGTATAATGGGGCACACCTCCAAACAAGAGTGCATATGATTGCAGCTTTAAGACCTTTGTAAGTACCCACATAATGCAATCCATGGCAATGTTACCCATGTAGGCAAGGCAGTTTTGCAACCAACATCATTCAAACAAATATCTGCCAATAGTAAATATCCTCCAGGCTTCCTTTGAGATATATGTAGATTGCTCTAGCACATTTTTCCTAAATTATTGCACTACCAAAGTAGCATAAGAAGAAAAAAGTCAGACACGGTAACTAGAAATATAATTTCAAACTGTACATTTCTTATTACTCTAGGTAAGCAGTCTCAGGCAGAGTTCATGATTCCCATTTTCTTTTATGATGATTAATAAAACACAGCTCATTGAAAGCACTGATGAAAGAATTATATTCAAAAAGCTTGTTAACATTTATGTATCTGACAGAGCAGGCCGGCGAGAGGATGCAAAAACATTGTGCTGTTCTTGAACTTGGTGCAGGGAGGGGGGACTAGGATCTGGTGTTCCCATTATGCTGAAGACTTCAGACTTGAAAAATATTTTGCACTATTTCTTCCCCTTAACAGCACAGGTTCATCCAACACATTTTTAGTTATTATACCATATATTTTTTAAGTCTCCGTTTATTCTGATAATTGCTTGACTCTTTACAAGGGCTATTAGTTTTTATAACACATCAAAATATTTTTAATTAGTGATTGACTAAGTAGATATTTGTTTTTATCATCTGCCTAGTGACTGTCAACTGATTCAGCTGTCTTGCATTCATGGGTGAAATTAATGAGTCAAGCAGGCCTCACATAAGGCTTAATCTTGTCATGTGCCAAGCACTTCCTGGCTCCTAAGAAGGGCATCAGTGCTTCACAAGAGCGCTGATCTTCATGTATCATAGAAACAACCCTGAAAAAGAGACTGAGAATAAAGAAATCCCTATTTCTTTTAAGGTTTTCTTCAGGAATTACCCTTTTTGTCCTAAGAAATGCTTGTACTACACTGTACATGCACACACTAAAGCATCATCATCAAGTACTCTCGGGATCAGAATGTTCCTAAAGAATGTTCTGAAAAACCTCCCAAAATTGAAGGTAGGGGTGTAAACAGGTTTCCCAAAGGAACCAGTTTCAAAAATTAGGTGGCATCATTAAGAAGTGTTTTCTCCCTCACTTCACATGGTGGTGAGACATGGGACAGAACATCCCCAGATCTTAACCCATGAGCAGAATACCAGTTGAGCAGGTGGCTCTTTTTAAATATCCTGGATACAAACAAACCCTAACATTAGGCAAAGAGAAGCAGCAGCCACTAGCAGCTGATTTCAGGTACAGTGGTACCTCAGGTTACAGACGCTTCAGGTTACAGATGCTTCAGGTTACAGACTCCGCTAACCCAGAAATAGTACCTCGGGTTAAGAACTTTGCTTCAGGATGAGAACAGAAATCGTGCTCCGGCGGCAGCAGAAGGCCCCATTAGCTAAAGTGGTACCTCAGGTTAAGAACAGTTTCAGGTTAAGAACGGACCTCCAAAACGAATTAAGTTCTGAACCCGAGGTACCATGTATTGTGAAAGGGCAACGAAATGTTGGTTATTGCATTTATTATTGTTGTATTTTTGCCGCCAGGAAGGGAGAGGCTCTTGTGGGGTTTTCTATCTGAAGTGCCAAAATAATTTCATCAGCTTTTGCTACTAGACACCTTGACTTCAGGGTGAGGCTGGGTTCCACTTTCCACTTCAGCAAGCAAAATGACTTCTGGCCCTGGCTTTAAAGGTGACTATGATAGGGAGGGGGTATCAGCTAAAATGGCTTCTCTTCTTTTTCCTTGTTCATTTTCCCATTCATGGAAGGGCAACTTAGAATCCAATTCAATATTGTTATGCACAGAGAGAGCTGTAAATCCAATAGAACCCACAAATGGAATGCAAAAAAACACACAAAAAAAACACAACCCAAACAAAACACCAAAAGAAATTTATTTATTCTCAATAAAATTTGCATTCAGAGAAGCTGAGACTTTTCTTCCCCTGCTCAGTTCATTTCAGGGGTAACTGTGACAAAAGTGGGAAACGCTACAGGTCACTCTGTCTTCTCTGAGTGCTGTGAAAATTCTTACTTGGATCTCCATGAAATATTGATTTCACGTCATGACTAAGCTTCAATTAATCCACCACCCTTTCAGAAATGCACTCCTACATCTTGACTTGATAAAAAAATGACTAATGGCTGGCTGGCTATATAGGATTTAAATAGTGACGGTCTTCCTTAAATGAGCTTTCATTCCATGATTCAAATTTTGACTGTTCGGCTTGGAATAATTGTGCAAGCAATTTACACATCATTATGTTCTTGTAACTTATTCTGCTATTTCCCACATTGCTTTCCAGCATGAGCATAAACTATCCTGATTGACTGCATTGGCTCAAGTTACTTGGCACTGCAAAGTGCGGGGGGGGGGGGGAGCTTGGAAGCCTTTAATTAAGAAAGAGTAAATTAATAATGCAAACTACTGTGGTAGAATTCATGCTTGTTAAATCTTAAGTATATTGGATTGGAAACAGTCCCTTCTGCAAATAGCAGGGTTCCTTCTGTCTGTGGAAGGAACCAAAATCAAGTGAAGATTAACATTGGAGAAACAGCAGGAGAGGCACTTTTCACTGATTGCCCCTTCCCACTGCCCTCCACAGTACTACTCCCAGCACCGTTCTAGAAAGTTCCACAGACCTCTTGATCAGCTTTCAAGGAGACTGTGGTGAGAAGAATTGGCAAAAATCACCCCCAATAACCTACATGCGTCCTCCAGCATCAGGGGTGCCAACTTGAGTAAAATATTGCCAGGTAAGCCCTGCCCCACATAATTGATTGCACGACATGGTGTGCACACACCATTTGAATGGCAATGCCCATCCAATTTGGGGGTTCCGGTCCCCTCAAATATTTTATTGGGGCTGAAGGAACCTCAGCCCCTAGAAGTTGGCTGCTATGCCCAGCAAGAACATCCTGTGAGTGGTGCCTGCTCGTTAGTGGCGCCCCCCCCCCCCCCGTGGAACACCCTCCCATCAGATGTCAAACTGATTAACAACTACGGTATATGACTTTTCTTAGAAGACATATGAAGCCAGCCCTGTATAGGGAAGTTTGTAATGTTTGATGTTTCTATATTGCTGGAAGCCGCCCAGAGTGGCAACCCAGTCAGATAGGCTGCATGTTGTTGTCAATGTCAATGTCAATGTCAATGTCAATGTCAATGTCAATGTCAATGTCAATGTCAATGTCAATGTAGTCCTGCTCACAGGAACTCTGCAGCCAGCCCATTGTCTTCTGTCTGAAAGTGCAGCATAGATGCATTTGAAAGGGCATTTGTGCTACGTGTGAGGTTGTTCTGGGTCTTATTCCCATTCAGACCAATATTGCATTGTCATCACCAACCCACACAACCATTCTGTTTAGGAAGGTACCGTATTTTTCGCTCTATAGGACGCACCAGACCATAAGACACACCTAGTTTTTGGAGGAGGAAATCAAGAAAAAAAATATTCTGAATCCCAGAAGCCAGAACAGCAAGAGGGATCGCTGCGCAGTGAAAGCAGCAATCCCTCTTGCTGTTCTGGCTTCTGGGATAGCTGTGCAGCCTGCATTCGCTCCATAAGACGCACACACATTTCCCCTTACTTTTTAGGAGGGAAAAAGTGAGTCTTATAGAGCAAAAAATATGGTAAATGGTGATGAAACAATGTTGGATAGGTTTTTGTTTTGTGTAAGAGAGACTGCATGCATGCAGACACTCAAGGCTCTAAGCCTTTCATGAAACTGCGTAGACTTTTCTCTTGATATACAGCAAAGCCTTTATCATGCAGTGGGAGCTCTCCCGAACCGCAGTGCACCCTCATTCACTCCAATGATGGAAGAGTGAAAACCCATGCACACAAAGGGGTGCAGTCAGGAAAGTGCCCCATCTGTTTTAGTGCATAGGGAAGGTCCTGTGCAGGAACTTTGTGAACACAGTGGAACACAAATGGAGCTATGTGCTGAGGGTTCTGCCAACTTTTACATTTACTGAAATCTTAGCAGAAGCACAAGGCTGCACGTTCTTCAGAATTGTACAGGATGACTATTGCTGCATGATGATTCTGAAAGGTAGAAAGGGCAAAGAAAAATGTAAACACCAGGACCTGAGCACAGATTGGATTAGATTCGCTCTTTTAACTGTGTCTTAGATGGAGACCGGTTTGGGGGAGAAATCTGATTTTGTTTGCATATAAAGGCAAGCCTGCTTTATTCACACTTTCCAAAAGAGAATGTGAACTGAAACACGGTCATCTGTTGAAATTTGTAAGTTTTGCAATGCCAAGTAAGCCAAATAACATGTACAGAAATGCACATACATGTGTGAAGTATGTGAAAAGAACATTAAAAAACAAATTATATTATGGAGAATTGCTTTGCAAAAATATATGTCTCAGGCAAGAATGCATACAGAAATGTGTATATTAAGATAAAGTTGCAATAAATGCCTATGAATTTTCTTGAGGCCCTGTTTAAAAATAGTCATAAGCGTGTGGAAATGTGGATAACTGGATTTAAGACTGGGAAAATGAGAAACCAAAATTGACAGATTTGCCATCCCTGCTGGGAAGGTTCCCATGCCTTGCTTGGGGAAGCTGGTTGTTGCTGGAGTCTTTCATCCTTGGCAACTGATCTGTGTACTCACTAGGAAACAAGCTCCCACGCTATACCTCATGTGAGATAGTGTCTGCATTTTCCCCTACGCTGAGATTATCTTTCTCTAGGGAAGAATGTAGTGCATGCAACTGTCTTGAGTTACACTTTCCCAATAAAGGTTTATCTTTTACCACTGTATTCCTTGCAGTTCCATTCACTTTCTGTATCTTCTTGTTTTATACTTCTTCCTTCCATTCTTTTCTGAGAACATTCCCAGACAGGTGAATTATTGCACAGAATAACCAGGTAGTACCTGGAGAAAGTAACACAAAGGTTCTTCACAGTTGCTCCCCTTCCCATGTGTTCAGTAATCACATGAAGGGGGAATCAAGACTGTATCTGAAGACCCCATCTCATGCAGCACTCCCAGTCACATCTAAAGCCTTGCATCTAAGGCTAGGTTCCCCCTTTCAGACATTGCATGGGTGTTAGGAACTGAAGGAAGTGACATCATGGGCTGGGCTGGCATGACTGACCCTCTACATGAGCCTTCCCCAAACTCACCTCTCCCTCAAATCCATTGTATTGGTTTACATTAAGTGTTAATCGACTTAAATAATTTGCAAGATAAATTTACTTGTAGATGACCCTCTTTGCACTCTCTTGAGTAATGTCTGATCACACCCCCTCCCACAATCTTCCTTGCTGTTTTAGCGGCCCCTAAATGTATGCATTTACTTATAAATGAGTTTCATGACAGTTATAATGGTAACGATAATGTTATTACCCACAGGGATGATGCAGCAACTGTGATCACATAAACACACAGAGAATATTTTATTGCTCATCTCCATGGGAAAGTGACCTGCATCTAAAAAAACCTCAACAACACATTATGCTGTTAAGATGTAATTTAGAAAAAGATTGACCTGGTGCATCTGCATTCTAATGAAGTCAAACTTTTTTATTTGGAAAATGAGTTCTGTTCATTTTCACAATCTTCCCTTGGTGCAACCTAGCAGAGAAGCAATCTGCAAGGGTAGTTGCCACTGGTAATTTACTCCCATGTTCCTTTGCCATATCACTGAGAACTTGTGGCCTGCCAGGTCACTTTCATCGCCCACACCCCACCATTACCTTCCACAGTTCCCCAGCACAGGGACTGATTCCTCCCTCATTGGAACTACAGCTGCATGCCACGTTGCAAACTGTTGACCCAGGACTGACCAAGCAAGGGGCATCACATAGATAGATAGGAAAAGTTCTTCTCCCTCTCTCATAACATTAGAACTCATGGACGTCCAGTGAAGCTGAATGTTGGAAGAATCAGGCCAGACAAAAGCCTTATAGTGTGAATTTTCTCCCACAAGTGACAGTAATTGCCACCAACTTAGAAAGTTTGAATAGAGGATTAGACAAACTCATGGAGGATATCAGTGGCTACTAACCCTGATGGGTTTGCTCCAGAGGTAGTATGCTTCTGAGTACCAGTTGCTAGAAACCACAAAAGGTGAGAGGGCGGTTGTCCAGCTTGCAGGCCTCTCACAGGAGTCTGGTTGGCCATTGTGAGAATAGGATGCTGGACATAATGGGCCACTGTCAGGCTGCTGCCAGCAACTGGTTGCCCAGAAACGTACAAAGACAAGGGAATGTTTCTTACAGTCCACTTTTTATTCAGTATTTACAGTAGGAGGCTATAGAACACAGCCTCTTGGATAATAGCGTTGTCCTGAGTGAATCTCCACCACCACCCCGTCTCTCCCACTTCCTCATTCGTCATTCTCATAGTCTCGCCTATGGGTGCTGCTCTGTACCCTCTGTCTTTGAGCTTTTTGCTCTCCTACTTTCAAGGCTCGCTGGGTTCTGGGAGAGGGAACTGGAAGAAGAAGAAGAAGAAGAAGAAGAAGAAGAAGAAGAAGAAGAAGAAGAAGAGTAGTAGTAGTAGTAGTAGTTTGGATTTGAGATCCCGCTTTCTCACTACCCTAAGGAGTCTCAAAGCGGCTAACATTCTCCTTTCCCTTCCTCCCCCACAACAAACACTCTGTGAGGTGAGTGGGGCTGAGAGACTTCAAAGAAGTGTGACTGGCCCAAGGTCACCCAGCAGCTGCATGTGGAGGAGCGGGGAAGCAAACCCAGTTCACCAGATTACGAGTCCACTGCTCTTAACCACCACACCACACTGGTTCTGGAATGTTTTCTAAAGAGACTGTGTCCATCAGCTGTCACCCCCCCCCCCAGTGCTTCCTCCTCCTCCTCCTCTTCCTCCTCCACTCCCATTATTTCCCAACTTTCCCCCTCATTTGCCTCTGAGCTGTGACCTCCCTCAAACCCCTGTTGTAAATCTAAACAGTCTTCCTCTTCCTCCTCCCTGGAAGGGTAAAGCTGGGGAGGTGGTCTCCACCATTCCTCCTCTACCCAGTCCCTGACAGTCACTGCCTGATCCAACAGGCTCTTTTATGTTCTTATGACACTCTGGCCCCATGCCAGCGACTGCTGTACAAGCAAGAAAACCAGCAAGGGAAGATCAATCTGGCCCCAAAGTGCCACTTACCACATCTTCTGGCCCTGAAGAACTGATATCCCTCTTCTGCCTTTGCCCTCCATTCACATTTTCTTGTGTATCTGGTTTTTGTAGTGTGTACGCCTAATGGCAGAGCCTCTATCTCTTTGATGTGAGCTTCTTTGGAAGATGGTAATTATCTGAAGAGGGAGGGAGGGGACTACAGTAAATAGATAAATAATACCAGGTGCACAACAGAAGGAGAATGCATCTCTCTTTCAGTGATGGAAAGTTACAGATAGGTAGCCGTGTTGGTCTGCCATAGTCAAAACAAAATAAAAAAATTCCTTCCAGTAGCACCTTAAAGACCAACTAAGTTAGTTCTTGGTATGAGCTTTCGTGTGCATGCACACTGAAAGAATCTGAAGAAGTGTGCATGCACACGAAAGCTCATACCAAGAACTAACTTAGTTGGTCTTTAAGGAGCTACTGGAAGGAATTTTTTTATTTTGTTTTGTCAGTGATGGAAAGTCACAGATGTCAGCCTTATTATCGCTGCAGCATCCAGAAACTTGCTCTTACCCCATGAAAATCCTCCTCATAGTCATCAGTATTTAGCTTCTTTGATAGGAGTGGTCAACTGCATTAAACTGCGTAAATTTTCTCATTTCTTTCCCCACTTTTTCCCACCCTTTCCAATGTAATTCCACCTCTGCAGTCCCATGAGCTTACTGTACCTGAACTAAATCAAATTCTGTCATCATCTAGCCAGGAGGATGTCACAGTCATTTGACTGATCTCAGCATAAGCAATGTCTCATGTGAGCCACTCCATCTTCTTGTTCATTTTTCTTTCTTTGCCTTTTAGTGTCTCCTTGCTAACATAGTTTTCCTCGCTTGCTTCCTGTTGTCAGTGGTGCAGCGAAACAACTTTACAGCTTCATTTGAAAGCTTATGCCAACAGCATGCTGCAGGAAGAAGTCTGTCCTAGCAGTGTGTGTGTGTGTGTGTGTGTGTGTGTGTGCCCAGCCTTGATTCGCTATGTTGACGTTCTAGTTTCTGCCAAGGAATTATTTATTTCTGAAAGGCATGAGCCCACCCACATTAAGGTCCAGCAGTTTCTCCATCTTCTTTTCTGAATTTTTTTTCAACTGCAATATCGTTTTTGAGGTGAGACATAATATGCAGCAATGCGTCTTTACCCCCTGACTTGTCAAACCAAAAGCAGAAAATGTCTGCTGGGGGGGAGTTGAACATCTCCCCAACCTTTCATTTACTCATACTCGCAGCCTGCAAAGGTTGCTTTCCATTTTGGGGCCAGGAAAAAGGTTCACATAGCTGTTTGTGACTTCCAGTATAGGAGAACGTATTCCTTACACTTTGTGAACTATAATACGCAGAGAACGCAACATATTATTGGGCGGGGGAGAATCATTACTCGCTCTGTATAGGTAATGAGGAGCCTTGTTGTTATTGATCCCATTGTACTGGCAGGGATAAGAACTCATTCTCATTTTGAACAAATGGATTAGGACTGCACTATTTAACAAGAGCAAACTGTGAAGATTAATTGTTTTAATATACAAAAGCACAATGAACACATTTATTTCCAAGTTAGATAATTCTGTATGAATGATTTTTGTTCCCTACACACTTGTTTATTGCAAAGTGCTTGAAAATGTTCATTATATACCACCCATTACAAATAGCAGGTGTGGTGTGGAAAAATTTTTGGCTGGGACCACAGCAGCCTCCCTCTCCCGCCACATCACTTTTCCAATTTGATTCGGAGAGTCTTTTGCTAGCTGTTTTTTTTTTTTTTTTTTTTAATGAAACAACACCATGACTTCCCATGAGAAAACTACGTCACAATCCTTCCATCCGGTTTGGCACCATAAGAATGAAATCAGGAGGGGGAGTACTTGTGTGACTCTCTTGCGCCAGTTGCATATTAGTATTTGAAATTGCCTCCACAAAATAAAAACCACTGCAAGGCAGCCATGTTATTTAAAAATGTATTTTTACCTATTTTCAATAGAAAATTGGCCAGAAGAGGCAGGGAGTTGAATCATTGCTGTGGCAAGTATGCTAGGTACTTTTAAGATAATGTTGATCAGAGCCATACAGAATTGGAAACCACTGTCAAGTCCAATGGAGGCTTCTAGAATGCTGTTTAGCCATGTTATATTGGACCAGTTTTAATTAGGATAAGCTGCTTAAAGGGGCATGTCCTACTCACGTGTGTTCTCAACTGTTGCCCATCTAAGTTTACAAAAGCTAATTGGTGATGAATGTATGCCTCGTTGCAGGGAGGGAGGCAGTGTCAGGTCTCAAGGAGCAGATGGTTTGGCCTTTCCTGAAGAGACTTGCTCACAGAAGTGCTTGACAACTATCACCCAGTCACTAATATCCCCTTTCAGGGCAAGGTCTGTCCCAGGGAAACTGGTGGTAAGTATTGTTAAAGATAAGCTAACCAAGCTAATAGAAGAACAAGCCTTACTGGAGCAAAACCAGCATGGCTTCTGCAAAGGCAAGTCCTGTCTCACAAACCTATTTGAGATTGTCAACAAGCATATAGAGAGAGGTGATCGGATTGTGTATGCGGACTTTCAAAAAGCTTTCAGAGTACCTCACCAAAGACTCCAGAGTAAGCTTAGCAGTCATGGGCTAAGAGGAGAGAGGTCCTTCTGTAGCTCAGGAATTGGTTAAGTAGCAGAAAGCAGAGAGTAGGGATAAATGACCAGTTCTCTGCATGGAGAGATGTAGAAAGTAGAGCCACCCAATGATCAGTATTGGGACCTGTGGTTTTTAACTTGTTCATAGACGATCTAGAGATTGGAGTGAGCAGTAAGGTGACCAGACTTGATGGTGCTAAATTGTTCAGGATGGTTAAAACAAAAAGGGATTGCACTCTGGAAACATTTCTCCAAACTGAGGGTGATTGAATGAGTGATAAAATGGCAAAAAACAAACAAACAGTAAATGTGCTCAAGTAGTCTGAACTTTTGGTGACTAACTAGGAATAAGACACTATCATGCTGGAGTTGTAGTGCATAGCGTGAAGAAGATGTCAACACAGTGTGTGGCAGCTGTCAAAAAGAACAATTTCCTACTAAGGATTATTAGGAAAGCTTTAAAACTGCTGATATTGTGATAAACTTATACAAAACTATGATGCGACAGAATTTGGAATGTTGTGTACAGTTCTGGTCGCCTCAAACTATCTCAGTTAGGAGGCGAGCCACTTCATTCTGCTGCTCTTGAACGTACAGAATATGATTAGAGGCAGCCCCCGACAGGATACATTACAGTAGTCCAGCAATATAATAGGCTCAAAACAAATCACCAAATCAGATTCTAACAATCCTGATTGTAGCACTCTAACTAGAAAGAGTTGGCAGAGAACTTTTGGCAACTGTTTCTATTCCTCTCTGACCCTTTATCCCTCACAGTTCACAAAGGGCATCGGCCATTTCCATTTTATTCTTTTCCGCTTTTAATTTCGCCTTGAATCTCTTAACCAGAAGCGGACAACTCATCATTGCTAATGGGATTTAAATGGCTTTGCAGCCAAGTAGAACAGGCTCTGATGAGTGAACTCTCCTCTGCTTCTTCTGTTTAGCCTACATCAGTGGAGCTAATTGGGGAACAGTAAAAAGTCAAACAATAGCAATTTGAATATCATACGCACACAACTCCCCACCACCACCCAAACTCTGCATATTGCTTCAAGAGCATTAAAAAATACTCCTACAGTGAGACGATTAAGAAAATGCCATTCTGCATTTAATTAGGTTAAACTGCTGGGCTTAAAGCTTTCTACATCTAGTCGATAAATTACTTAAGCAGAAGAAAATAATCATGCAGGTTCCAGCCAAGCCAGTTCCTTCCACCTTCTTTCTAATTATAAGTTGCTGTTACAGAGGACAGTGTACCATGCCAAGCCAGTGGACTCTTACACTGCTTTGAACACTTCCCAGGTCGCAGTATGGATAAGTCTACACAACCTAGATGGCAGAAAGTGAGGAGGAATTAAAGAACCTTTTAATGAGGGTGAAAGAGGAGAGCGCAAAATATGGTCTGAAGCTCAACATCAAAAAAGCGAAGATCATGGCCACTGGTCCCATCACCTACTGGCAAATAGAAGGGGAAGAAATGGAGGCAGTGAGAGATTTTACTTTCTTGGGCTCCATGATCACTGCAGATGGTGACAGCAGCCACGAAATTAAAAGATGCCTGCTTCTTGGGAGAAAAGCAATGACAAACCTAGACAGCATCTTAAAAAGTAGAGACATCACCTTGCCAACAAAGGTCCTTATAGTTAAAGCTATAGTTTTCCCAGTAGTGATGTATGAAAGTGAAAGCTGGACCATAAAGAAGGCCGATCGCCGAAGAATTGATGCTTTTGAATTATGGTGCTGGAGGAGACTCTTGAGAGTCCCATGGACTGCAAGAAGATCAAACCTCTCCATTCTGAAGGAAATCAGCCCTGAGTGCTCACTGGAAGGACAGATCCTGAAGCTGAGGCTCCAATACTTTGGCCACCTCATGAGACGAGAAGACTCCCTGGAAAAGACCCTGATGTTGGGAAAGATGGAGGGCACAAGGAGAAGGGGACGACAGAGGACGAGATGGTTGGACAGTGTTCTCAAAGCTACCAGCATGAGTTTGACCAAACTGCGGGAGGCAGTGGAAGACAGGAGTGCCTGGCGTGCTCTGGTCTATGGGGTCACGAAGAGTCGCACACGACTAAACGACTAAACAACAACAACACATACTAGTAGTTGTGAATGTCATCTCGCGGGGCACTTGGAGAAGGGCCCTGATGGATGAACTCAGATACATAACGGATTTAGGGAAAGGAGTCTTCAGATGCCACAGTTCCAAACTGTGAAGGATTGTAAATGATCAACACCAGCCCTTTGAATTTTATCCAGAAATGGACTATAAATGTGCATCAGCAAGAACATGTTGTTGCCTGCAGCCACACAGCAAATTATGACTCATATTAAAAATGCTCTTGTTTATTCATAGGCAACATGAGCAAAGGAATGCTGGGCTCTCATCATTCTGCCATTGTGCATGGCAGCAGTTTGATTGCCATAGTGGATTCTTATAATCGGGCACAAGTTTGAAGGTGTGATACCATGTGGGGCCTCTTCTAGTATTACTGGCAAAATCTTCACATAGGGCTTCCGTGAAAAATAACTCTATTGACACTCCTTTGGGTAGATTTTTATCTTTAGACAGAAATCCCTGCTGGAACAATTTCCATACAGATAAGTTTTAAAATAAAACGGCAATAGATTCTCTTTATTGATTGATACCTCTGCACGCAGTGTATTTCTCTGCACAATTGATATTGCTCCACACAAGCGAGACTCCTTTCAGGATATTCATGTGCCTTGAAAGGTTAACAAATATACCAAGGAAAGGAGCAGAGTTTCATGAAATTTTCTCAGTCTTATAATAATTTTTGATGATCAGAAATGCTTTCATTCATTTCTCCCTTAGTTGGCTCTTTATATTGGGCAAGCTTTGGAACTTCCCAAAGCCTGGTGAATTTTCTGATCATTAAAAAAAAAACCAGCTATATTTCAGCACATTATAAAATTTTATGACCTAATAAAATGTCTATTCTTTGGGAAAGGGGAATTGCATTTGGATGTTAAAAGTGTAGATAGAATAGTATTGCACTTCTGGGAAGAAATGGGTAAGGGCCAAGAATGCCCTAAAGTGTATTTGTGTATGTGTGTACAGAATATTATATATATTCTGCCTGTGTTATTGCTTTCTAGATAAATGTGATCAATAAAAATGAATCTGATGAGAAAATGTTACAAATTGCAATGCCTCTCATTGACTTCTTTGACTTGAGGTTTATAGCAGATATATTAATAATGATATTTTCTATAGCTGGTCACTCTGGAAATTGGATTATATTATTCTGTTGTCACTACTTTGAAAGAGCATTCCATAAAGATATCACTCGTGATTTTAATGGCCACAGCTTTTGTGGGATTCCATGTATGTGCTTTGTCATAATAAAGTTTCTTCTCCTGTTATTTTCCAGCAGTACTATAGGGTTATAATAAGAATATTTAAAAGGTGGGGTCTGACCAAGGCAGAACAGAGTGGGACCATGATTCCCTTGATCTGGACATGCAGCCTAGAATAGCATTAGCTTTTTTTGCTGCTGCATCACACTCTTGGATCGTGTTAAGCTTGTGGTCCATCAAGACACCTGGATCCTTTTCACATGTCCTACTTATAAGCCAGGTGTCCTACATCTTATATTTGTTCAGCTGGTTCCTCCTGCCAAAGTGTAGAATCTTACAATTGTCCCTATTGAAATTCATTTTATTAGTTTGGGCCCAGTTCTCCAAACTGTTAAGGTCATTTTGAATCTGATTCTGTCTTCTTCAGCATTGCTTACTCCTCCTAGTTTGGTGTCATCTGCAACTTGATTGAGCTTCCCCTCAGTATCTTCATGCATGTCGTATAGTGCATCAGCTAGGAGATGACATAAAGCAAGCAAACTTCCATAGCATGGATGTTGTTTCTTTTTTTATTATAATGGTTGAAGTCCCCTTGCCTACCAAGATTTCAGAGTTGTACTAAGCTATTTCCTGGTAGTATGAACACTACTGGCAAGGCCCATAGATTTAGTTTTCCTTGTAACTGAGGACTGTTGCCTGGTAATTTTTAACAGTTTAGTTTAACTAGTAAGCAACTGCCACATTTTATAGTTCCCCTAATATTTATGCTCAGAAGCATAACCTGGAGTATGTGTTTGTGCTTATGTGTGTTTAGGGTTCTGCCCTTGTTCTTTTCAAAGTCAGTTGACAAAAACATCTCTCCAACCTAATCATACCGCACCCTCTGAAGTAAATTACACCTAGACCACTTTGGCCCCAGAACAATATATTTAGTCACTACACATGCAATTAACAAAGGAGGATTAAAATTGGCGCTGCTGCATACATTTGACAGTGCTGTCTCAGCATTGTTGAATTATTCATTGTGATTCCATTCGCTTATTATTTCAGTTCCCTATAACCAGTGCTATTTTTCTAGAAAAAGAGGTGCCGGAACTCACCATGAATGCCTCCTTTATCCTCTTATAATGGCAATGGCACCTACCTGAGAGGTGCTGGAACTGAGTTCTGGTGAGTTCCAGCTGAAAAAAAGCCCTGCCTGTGACAGGTTTGCAAATCAACCTAGATTTTGAGTACTGTGGTACGCATACGCCCGTAAGTGAAGATCCAATGTGAAGTGAAGATTGCATATAGAACACTTTTTCTGCATTTAGGGAAAAGTTTGTGTACAGCACACAAGCACTCGCACATGACATGAGGCACAGATGTCTTACTTTTGCCAGGATTACAGGGCTTAAATAGACATCACACAAAAATCACAAATCCTGAGGTGAGGCAAGGTGCTTTAGAGGGATTTCTGCCTTGTCAGAGGGGGGCAGAATCTCACACCAAAAATATGTTTCATGCATGACGGTGGGCATATATTTTCCTAGTACAAAGAGAACAACTGAATATGTTTCATTTATTTCCTTGTTTTATTACCGCTCCACTCTTAATCTATCTGGATGCATAGCAGTTTACAATTCCATAAAATGCAGCAATGAAATTTCCAAATCCTTAAAACATTACATACAGACAAATGTTTCCCAGGAAGTATGGATAATAGGCAGGGATGAGGAGAGCTGTGGCCCAGCAACATCTAAAGAGCCAAAGGTTAGCCATCCCTGCACTGCATAAAGGCTAAATGCTATTATCATGTGATTTTTATTTTGTTTCGGCTGTTCAGGGAACAGACACTAGAATTATTGCAAAACAGAGTACAGAGAGTGATGAAGCATGAACAGCAAATAATTCCCTTGACGTACAAATTGCTGAAATACCTGCTAGTTCAAACAAAAATGTTTTGGTAAGGAAATGTTTCTGAATCACCAGTATGAATACAGATTGGTTTAAATGTGCCTGCTGTTGTGGATACATGAACAGTCATTTCAGAACCCTGCAAGGTGTTCTGTTATTTTCAGCCAATGAAGGGTAAAATAAGTAGTAGAAGCAAATGTTCTGAATGTAACATAAGGACAAATTAAGGTAGTGGGAGTAGTTACCTACATTAGTTCCATCGAAATTAATGTATAATTTGGTTTTGGAGATATCTTTGATATGTGAAAATATTTGCAGATGTTAATGTACTCTGAAAGTGGTCTGATGGACAACTAAAATAGGTTCCATGGGCCTTTGCTGGTATCCTAATGCCATTATACAATCTGTGCTGCAAACACACTTGGAATGCTGTGTATAGTTCTGGTTTGTCACACTTCAAAGTGAACACTGTGGAGCTGAGAAACGTTCCGAATAGAGCAGCCAAAATGACCAGGGGACACTGCAGTAACTCCCCCATGACAACAGGTTACTACCACAGAATCATAGAATCATAACATCTTCAAGTAGGAAGGGACCCAAGAGTCATCTAGTCCCGCAATGCAGGAATCTCAGCTAAAGCATCCATGACAGGTGGCCAGCCAACTGCTGCTTAAAAACCTCCAAGGAAGGAGAGTCCATAACCTCCTGAGGGACACTGTTCCACTGCTCTTATGGTCAGAATTTTTTGTCTAGTCGGAATCTCCTTTCCTGCAACTTGAAGCCATTGTTTCAAGTCCTACCTTCCAGAGCAGGAGAACACTAGCTTGCTCCATCCTCCATGTGACAGCCCTTCAGATATTTGAAGATGGCTATCATATCTCCTCTAAGTCTCCTCTTTTCCAGGCTAAACATACCCGGCTCCATCAACCATTCCTCATAAGGCTTAGCTTCCAGACCCTTGATCGTCTTGGTTGCCCTCCTCTGCACACATTCCAGCTTGTCAGCATCCTTTTTAAATTGTGGTGACCAGAGCTGGACACAGTATTCCAGGTGTGGTCTGACCAAGGCAGAATGGAGTGGTACTATTACTTCCCTTGATCTGGACGTTATATGTTTTTTGATGCAGCCTAACATAGCATTCGCTTTTTTTGCTGCTGCATCACACTGTTGACTCATGTTTAGCTTGTGATCCACCAAGACCCCTTTGGTGCTTTTTAATTTTAGAAAAAAGGCAAGTAAAAGGAGACATGACAGAAGTGTGGTTGTCTGATCTTTGTCCGCTTGCCCACTAGAACAAGACCCTTTAGGTCTTGTGGACTTTGATCTAACCCTGATCTGGGCAGTGCTGCTTGCCTCTGATAGCACTGGGCTCTGACAGCAAGGCCGCATCCTGGCTTTCAAGATCATGTGATTTATTGTCATAAAGGGCTTCTTCCTTCTCCTTCCATATCAGCCTGCTCACTTATCTCAGTCAAGTGGGGAAGCCCTTCTCTGTTCCCTATGCAGAGCGGAAACCTAGTCGGCTAGAACAAGGGACAGGGCCTTTTTAGTGGCTGCACCACTATTGTGGAATAGCTTGTAGGTTTCCCGCAGGAATATGGTTGGCCACTGAGAACAGGATGCTGGACTAGATGGGCCATTGGTATGATATGGCAAGGCTCTTCTTATGTCATGATTGTATGGTATGTTGTAAGCTTTGGGTGGCCTTCTCTTCCTCTGGCTTTTTATTTCAGCAGACTTTCAATTTGCCAGAAGGAAGAGATCTACTTGGGCTGTGTTTTATCTGCCACACCGTTTTGTGTTAGGTTTTTGTGGTCGCTGCACTTAGGTTTCATGAGTCATTTTGAGTAGTGCATAATTATTAGAAAGGAGGGGTTTAATCCTTCCCACTCCCTTCACCCCATTGTTCTGATCCTCACTCCACCTCCTGCACAGCTGCTGTTTAAAGAACAATAAAAATTAGATTTGTGGTGAAATGTTCCTGTATTTAGGAGGAGGAGGAGGAGGCTTGACTCACACTACCTTCTGGCTTGTCCTCTGTGCAAGATCATCACAGGTGAGTTATTGCCACACAGCATAGAAACAATTTCCTATTGGCCAGTCATTCAGAAAATCGAGTTCCTTCTTAATGGGAGGGATAAGGAAATTGCCCATGCAGTAGCTCAATTTGCTGCAATGGCTCCTTAAACTAAGAGCTAATTTTACAAAAGCTGAAGTAGTTGATTGTTACACAGGTATGTGGTGGAATGATGTATATGATATCTATGTGTTAGATCAGTAGTTTAAGTGTCATTGTTATAGCTTACGGCTAAGGCCGTGTAGTGATAGATATGTTCTCCAAAGTCAGTTGGTTTGTTGTCAGTTTGATAAATGGAAGTCTGATATCTAAATGGTCTTAGGAAAAGGGCAGCTAATCCACAAAGGACACATCTGACCCAAAAGAGTATTTTTGTGGCCACCCCAGACCTCACTGTCTTATATTTATATTTGTGTGTGTGCTAAAATGTTTTAACTGCTCCTATGGGCTCCCACCAAAAGATTTTTGTGCCCCCCACCTCCCAATTCCTCCCCCCATTTAAAATAATTTAAATTCTTTTAATGACTTCCACACATACTGCACTGTGATACTGTATGACAAGCCCCCCCCCTTTAATGTATTTATCTTTTGGTGACCACTCTTGCAAGTCCTGTGGTACCAAAAGGATACCCCCCTGCAAGATTCCTAAATACTTGTTCATAGTTTTTTAAAATAATTATCCTTGCCCACTTTTTTACATTGGCCCAAAGAAGCGTAACTGTGGATCAGTACCGCCCTCTGCCCTGAAAATGCTTAGTTCCCCTCGTCTAGGACAAGGTTACATTCGAACCTGCCTCCTTCCATATAATCCTGCACAGGAACCTCAGAGGTCCTGCTCTCAGTGCCGTCACAAGGCGTCTGTCAGGTGAGCGCAAGAGATGGCCTTTTCTGTGACTGTGTCATAGCTCTGGAAGACCTTTCCATTTGGGATCCATCAAGCGCACTCTTTGAAAGTGCTCCATCAGAAATGGAAAATGCTGTTTTGATGGGTTTTAAAAAATAAATCTATTCATATACTGCCAGATTGCAGTCCTTCCACATACCCTCACACACCTGTAAACCTGCTCCAAAAAGTCTTCCAACCTTCCATAGCAGATTTTGAGATGAGAAAGGGGAAGTCTCATTGTGCAAATGAAAGTCTGTTCCACTCACGCAGAAATAGATGCTCTGACATGACAGTAAAAAAGAAGATAAAAACAACACATTATAATGGTAATTATTAAACAGGATGATAATCCAAGCAATCCCCAGTATAGGTGTATAGGTGTATATATAGCACTATTGTATCATGACGCAGTCTCTGCTGGATCAGACTGCGGGTCTTGAAAACTTGAAATACTTCAAGTTTTAAGAGTTACACTAGGATTCAAATGTAATATCCACATTTCAATGCAAGCCCTGCTTTGTTTACACAGATTATTGGATTGGATTGTGACTTAGATGGCTGGCCAAGGTATACATTCAGCGGGTATATAGGCAGCTCTTTTATCTGTTAAATAAGTGTAACAAAGGCTTTATTCACAAGATTTTCAAAATTCATCCTCGGAACCCATTAGAATGTAGTTTGTGTATTCTTTTTTTTTTTTTCCATTTTAAAATTTTTTTATTGATTTCATTATAAATACAGTATATCCGAACTTCAACACTTTTCATTCATTTTTGACTTCCTTCAGCGACGTTGACATTCCTTCGAATTTGAATCTTTAAATCACATTCCATCCTTACATATTGCCATACATACCTCCCTTTATACATTATTTCGATTTGAACAATACTTGTTAGTTCTTTACAGTGCCTCTTTAAAACCCACTAGCGTTGTATTTACAAAACATTTATTCTCCAGATAACCCACAAATTTCCCCCAATCTTCAATAAACTTTTGATCTTTTAAGTATCTTAATTTCCCTGTTAATTTATCCAACTCAGCGTATTCTATCAATTTTGCTCTCCACTCTGCAACTGTTGGCATTTCTTCCTGCTTCCACCTTTGGGCTATCACAATTCTGGCTGCTGTGACCGCGTACTGGAATAGTTTACAATCCTTTCTCCTAATATCCTTTCCCATAATGCATAGTAGAAAAGCTTCTGGTTTTTTTACAAAAGTATAACCCAACATCTTTTTCAGTTCATTGTATATGTCCTCCCAGAAGCTTTTAACTTTCTTGCACTCCCACCATTGATGATAAAACGTCCCCTCCATAAGTTTACACTTCCAACACTTATTATCTATCTTGTACATCTTAGCTAATTTTACAGGAGTCATATACCACCTGTATTGCATCTTCATTACATTTTCTTTTAGTAGTGTACAGGCTGTAAACTTTATATTTACTCTCCACAGCTTTTCCCAGTCTTCCATTTGGATATTATACCTTAAATCCCTTGCCCATTGTACCATCACTGACTTCACTTCCTCATCCTTCGTATTCCACTCCAGCAGTAGTTTATACATTTTGGAAAGGTTCTTATAATCACTATTTATTATCTCTTTTTGGAATATTGATTCTTTTTCTTCGTATCCTCTTTCCTTCACCTCTATTTTAAACATCTCATTTATCTGGAAATAATGCAGCCAGCCTTGTGTAAGCATTTTAACCTGGTCGTATGGTTTAACTTTCCACTTCCCTCCTTCGTAGACAACCATATCTCCATACTTCCCCCATTTTTCCTTCATGTTAACTTTCTTTACACCTATCATCTCCTGTGGGGACAACCAATGTGGTGTTCTCGGTTCTAATATGTTTTTATATCTGTCCCAAACCTCTATTAATGGACCTTTAAAAATGTGGCTACCAAATCCCCTATGCACTCTCTTTTTATCCTTCCATAAATACGCGTGCCACCCAAACCTGTTGTTATACCCCTCCAAATCTAGTAGCTCTTTGTTCTCTAACTTTACCCATTCTTTTAACCAGCACAGACATGATGCTTCGTAATAAAGTCTCATGTCTGGTAAGGCGAAGCCCCCTCTTTCTGTTGCATCTGTTAACAACTTAAATTTAATTCTGGGTTTCTTCCCTTCCCAGACATATCTGGAGATCGCTTTTTGCCATTCTTTAAAGTCCTTTGTTCCTTTTAAAATGGGCAATGTTTGGAACAGGAACAACAACCTGGGTAGCAGCATCATCTTCACCATAGAGATTCTTCCCCAGAATGATAATTTCATCCTGGTCCAGAGCGCCAGATCTTTTTTAATTTTATTCCACACCGGTACATAGTTATTTTGGTATAGGTCGATGTTTTTGTTGGTAATCCAGATACCTAAATATTTTATCTTTTTGACAACCTCAATTTCAGTTTGTTGTTGCACTGTTGTAACCTTATCTTGCTCCATATTTTTAATAATCATCTTGGTCTTATTCTTATTCAATTTGAAACCTGCAAGTTTCCCGAATTGTTCCACCTCATCCAAAAACGCCCTTATGCTTTCTATAGGTTCTTCCACCGTTAAGACCACATCATCTGCATAGGCTTTAACCTTGTACTCATTAAAGCCTAATGTTACCCCTTTAATTTGTTTGTTTTGTCTAATTGCATTCAATAACACCTCCCAAACCATTATGAAGAGCAGAGGCGAGAGCGGGCAGCCCTGCCTCGTTCCTTTACATATTTTTATGTCTTCAGTAATAACATTATTAATTATCAGTCTCGCCTTCTGCTCTGTGTAAATTGCCTTTATCCCATTTAAGAACTTTTGTCCCACCTCCATAGCTTCCAAATTCTTTAACATAAATTCCCAAATTACATTATCGAAGGCTTTCTCCGCATCTAAGAAAATTAAGCTTGCTGGTTTGTCGCATCTATCAGAAAGATACTCGATGATATTAACTATATTTCTCGTATTGTTTCTTATAAACCTTCCAGGAAGAAAGCCCGCTTGGTCTTCATGTATCAACTTTATTAATATCTTTTTTAATCTTTTAGCCAAAACTCCGGCAAATATTTTATAGTCCGTATTTAATAAGGAGATGGGTCTGTAATTCTTGATTTGAGTTAGGTCCGAGTCTTGTTTTGGGATGATTGTGATAAGGGCCTCTTTCCAGGAGCCGGGAATATCTTTTCCTGTTAGGATGTTATTCATTACATCAGTTAGCGGCATCATTAACGTGTCTTTCATTTCTTTATAGTAACTTGAAGTAAACCCATCTGGGCCCGGGGCCTTTCCTCTTTTTAATTCTTTTATCACTTCTTCTACCTCTTCTCTACGAATTGGGGCATTTAGCTGTTCTTTTTGATCTGATGACATCTTCTTTACCATCTTTTCTTTTAGGTATCTTTCTATTTTTTTCTTATTATTCCTTTCTTTGTACCTATACAGTTGCTCATAGAAATCCTGAAATCCTTTTCTAATTTCTTTCGAATCAGTTGTTTCTTCTCCATTTATTGTTATTTTACTAATTGTATTTTGCTCTTTCCTTTTTTTGACTTGCCACGCAAGCCATTTTCCTGACTTATTTGCATATTCAAAGTTTTTTTGTCTTAATCTTTTAATATTCCACTCAACCTCCTTATTAATTATCATTGCGAATTGGGTTTGAAGGGATTTTATTTCCTGCATTATCTTTTCGTTGTTTGGTTTTTTAATCAGTTTTTGCTCATAGTCCATAATCTGTCTCAAAATCTCTTTTGACCTCTTTTCCTTAATCTTATTTTTCAATGCATTTTGTTGGATGAAGAGGCCCCTCATTACAGCCTTACTTGCATCCCACACCGTGCTTGTTTTCACCCCTTTATCTAAGTTATCCAAGAAGTATTCCGCTAATTTCTTCCGTATTCTTTCAGTAAATTTTTGATCATCCCATAAATTATCGTTTAGTCTCCATCTAAAAGTCCGTTCTTCTACTCCCTTCATCTCCATTTCTATTGGGTTGTGGTCTGATATAACTTTAGCCTGAATTTCGATTTTCTTTATTCTTGGTGTCAGCTCACTCGATATCCATATTTGGTCAAGTCTTGAAAACGACTGATTCGGTTCCGAATGATAAGTGAATTGTTTCTCTAGGGGGTGTTTCAACCTCCATATATCTATTAAGTTGCAATTTTTAATCAACGTAAAGAAGGTCTTAGGAAGTTTTCCTTCACTGTTCTTTGATTTTCTTACTCTGTCCATTTCAATAGAGGTCACATCATTCATATCTCCCAGTAGTTTGTGTATTCTGATCTGGCACATACTGTGTGCATGTTACATTTCTACATAATTCAGTGGGTGTAAATCCATGTATGTGTTTATAGGATTGATGCCTAAATGGTTACTAATTTTGTTTATTCGCTATTAGCTCATGAGACCTTGCAGATAACACTATGGCAAGGAAAGCTAGCCTAGGAACTGAGCTCGACCCACTCTTGATTCTTTTGAATAATTTTGTGAGAGATGATTGCCTTTATAGCCATTTCCAATTCTCCTATGATGATTGAAAGTTGTAATGTAATTCAAATTGGATTTTTTTTTTCATCATCGCATGAATTAAGTGGGCTACTTCAATTCTTCTGAGTCTCCCATGATAATTGGTTTTGCTGTTTAAATAAATTCAACAAATCAGTTGGATTTTAAAGAGTGGGTCAAGTCTCCATGCTATTTTATGTGGTATGTTAAAATAGAAAAGTTCTATTCTATAGAGAGGAGGAGGAGCACAGAGAGAAGAAATACCATGGGGCACCTGTAACAGCAAAACCGGATGCCTTCATCTGCCCCACCTGCAATAAAACATGTCTCACCCATATTCCTGTCTCAGTCTCTACAGCCACAGCAGGTGCTGTAACTCTCCAATGGTTAGACTTTACCCCTGAAGGTGCACTCCTCCATTTCTCCCAAGAAAGATGGATGCCAGCAATAACAAATTCTAAAGCAGGTATGTCCAACAGGTAGATCGTGATCTACCGGTAGATCACTGGACGTCTGTGGTAGATCACTGGTAGACTCCGCCCAAAGAAGCTCAACAACTTTGGTTGCCCCCCAAAAGCTGAACATTTTAGCCCTGCACCCCCAAAAAAGCTCAAGTTTGACCTGAACCCCCCAAAACAGGCCCATCCTTCCTAAAAAAAAATCAGCAACTTTGACCTGAACCTCAAAAAAGGGGGTAGATCACTGCCAGTTTTTAACTCTGTGAGTAGATCACAGTCTCTTGGGAGTGGGCCACCCCTCTTCTAAAGCAATGAGCTCCCAGTCCTAAAAATACTTATATCTATAGTTGCTTACTGATACCACTACGATCAATAGAATGGATCTTTCTGGGTATAAATATAAGTGTTTGGTTTCTGCTTGAAGCAGAATGTTGCTGCAGTTGGCTTATTTCCTTTAAAAAATAATCAGATTCCTAGCACTGCAAGTTCAGGATA
The DNA here is from genome assembly GCF_964252035.2 of Podarcis erhardii. NCBI lineage: Eukaryota > Metazoa > Chordata > Lepidosauria > Squamata > Lacertidae > Podarcis > Podarcis erhardii. The sequence continues at coordinate 32,978,345 of NC_138497.1, read as the reverse complement.
ACAGAAGACTCATTCAGTTGGTCCAGAAGTAGGGTTGCCAGTCCCCCCCCCCCTCCAGCAGATCACCTGTGTGTTTTACAGCTGCGTAAAAGACAGACTAGTAGGTGAATCCCTCCACCCAATCATTATATTTCCACTTTATGCCTTTTCTAACCACCATGCAGCTGTTAAAAGCTCTCTCTCTCGTGATACTTGAGTCCATCCAATGAAACTGAAATTCGGAGGATTCAGGGTAGACAATTTCTCCGTGCGGTTCAGAGTAAAACTAGATTTTGCTCCTGCAAGATGTAGTGATGGCCAACAACTTAGCTGTTTCTAAAAGCAGATTAGACAGATTTCTGGAGGGCAAGGCTACCAGTGGCTACTGATGACTTCCCACCTCCACAGTTAGAAGCAGTAGTGCTTTTAAATATCAATTGCTTGGAATTGTGGGGAGAGTGCTGTTGTGCTTTTAGGCTTCCCCAGTGCATCTTGTAGGACACGATGAGAACAGGATGCTGGACTAAGTGGGCCTTTGACGTCTTCCAGCAGGGATCTTCTTAAGTGATATGAAGAAATCCATGTAAAAAATATTCTTCAGATTGGGTTGATCGAGCTAGTTGTGCAGTTGGTGATTTTGGACTGTTAACTCTCTTTAGATGAGTGGTTCTCAACCTGTGGGTCCTCAGACGTTGTTGGACTACAACTCCCATCATTCCTAGCCAGCATGACCAGAGGTCAGGGATCATGGGAGTTGTAGTCCAACAACATCTGGGGACCCACAGGTTGAGAACCTCTGCTTTAGATGATAATGTAAAATGTGGCATGCCAGCCTTACTGCATTTGATGTTCCTGCTTCTCATTCTGCTGAGCGCAGTCCTGGACACTGAATGGAGGCCAGCATAATTTCTTTTAATTTTCAACCATGACGTGTCTATTAAATGATCTTAATACCTCTCCAAAGCAGAAAACTAACAAGTTGAATCTTTTTCTGGGATTAGAGCCAATATTTGCTATTCCGTATTAGCAAGATTATCCAAACCAGCTTGTTCATCAGACCTGTAATTTGTCTAATTAACTCTCCCCGCCCGCCACTCAAATCCCTATAATTTGATAAAAACGCAGCAACTGATTGTGTGCTGTTTTGCAAATAATGATTTTACAGTACCCTTCTCAAAGATTATGAAAGGGGTCAAGCTTGGGAAGTTATTTAATTATTAACAAATTTTATTCACTGTCAGTATTGAGATATTGTGCTAATTCATGTCTAATTCAAAGAACATGGAACGGAGTCCTAAAATTATAAGATAATACAATTAGCCTAATTGTTTATCCACAGTCATGTTGATATTGCTTATTAAGGAAATGTATGTGACTGTACAGCTCAACTGAATGATAAATCAACATTTGGAAGATTTCACAGACACATGGTCATTCATTCTTCCACCTCAGACCCCTAGCACAGCTCTATAAACAGCACAAAGCATGTTCTTTGTAGGCAGGCAGAAGGGAGTGTTTGTTAGTTTGAGCAACTTGGAGGTATTTTAAAAAACATTTTGTTAACAGAGTGGGCAACGTGAGTATAATAAACATTTATCTAGTTTTTACATTTTATGTTATGTTTGTGTCAAGAGGAGTAAGTGCAACTGTGTGCCTGCAGTGTGGCTATGTGTGTGTGAGAGAGATTTTTGTGTGTGTGACAGGTTCTGCCTCCACACCAGATTAGATGGGCACCCACTGCCACTGATTCACTGGACACCTTTTCAGGACTTGTCACAACAGTAGCAATGCGCTCTATGTGGGGCTACCTTTGAAGGTGACCCGGAAACTATAACTATTCCTGATTGTGGCAGCTAGACTGGTGACTGGGAGTGGCTGCCGAGACCACATAACACCAGTCCTGAAAGACCTACATTGGCTCCCGGTACATTTCCAAGCACAATTCAAAGTGTTGGTGCTGACCTTTAAAGCCCTAAACGGCCTCAGTCCAGTATACCTGAAGGAGCTTCTCCACCCCCATCGTTCTGCCCGGACACTGAGGTCCAGTGTCAAGGGCCTTCTGGCGGTTCCCTCGCTGCGAGAACCAAGTTACAGGGAACCAGGCAGAGGGCCTTCTCGGTAGTGGCACCCGTCCTGTGGAACATCCTCCCACCAGATGTCAAAGAGAACAACAACTACCAGACTTTTAGAAGACATCTGAAGGCAGCCCTGTTTAGGGAAGCTTTTAATATTTGATGCATTACTGTATTTTAATATTTTGTTGGAAGCCGCCTAGAGTGGCTGGGGAAGCCCAGCCAGATGGGTGGGGTATAAATAATGAATTATTATTATTACTATTATTATCCAGATCAATGGCTTTTATCCTCAAAATGCCTTGCAGATTTGTCCCAGCAGGCATCCAAGGCCTGTAGAGCCTCAGATGCTATATCAGATGCCAATAAGTTTTGTATGACCTCGAAAAGCTGTGCTGGGGTGGATGGGATGCAATGGAAGCTGAAGGGGACCCCTTCTTTGTGGCCTTCACTAGCAGGTGGTATACTGTACTTTTAGGGAACAGTGTGTGAGTAAGGAGATAACAATAATAATGCATCCAGCTTAGATTTTACTCAGAAATTTAATTGTACAACCCCAAAGCTGAGTGCTGTCAGATTATTAAACCAAAAGTGTTTAAAGACTCCTGCAATCATACCAGAGGCCTGAGAATCACATGAACTCAACAAACCCTGTTTTCTAAGAGGAAACTGATAATGAACTGCACAATCCTTCCTTATCCTATCAACAACCTACTGTTTGGTCAAGAGACCCTGGGACTTTCCTCCAGGGGAAACTTCTGCTATTCTCTATTCTCTCCCTCCTCCATTCCCTCCTGCACTACATCCTCTTATTTCCACAACAGATTTCACTTCTGTTCCATAACTCATCCATTTCCCCTTTTTCAAATCTTCCCCTTTTCTGTCTCCATATACTGCGACTGGAATTTTATCCAGGCGCTACCTTTCCTCCTGCACTGTGTGATGGATTAGGCCTGCACAACTTGTGACAACCCAACCACCATTTTTTTTTGTAGTGTTTGGCAGACAGCAGAACAGGAAGTGTATCAAACCATTGGTGGGCCACCAGACAGGTTGGGTTGTACTCAGCTTGCTTGGTATTATACCTGGTCCTTGGGCCTCTCTCCAGCCCTCTTGCTAGTTGGTATACTCTCCTGTAACAAAGCTTAAGTATCTGTTGCTGCAACAATTACATACAGTGGTACCTCGGGTTAAGAACTTAATTCGTTCTGGAGGTCTGTTCTTAACCTGAAACTGTTCGTAACCTGAAACACCACTTTAGCTAATGGGGCCTCCTGCTGCCACTGCACGATTTCTGTTCTCATCCTGAAGCAAAGTTCTGAGGTACTTTTTCTGGGTTAGCAGAGTCTGTAACCTGAAGCATATGTAACCTGAAGCATATGTAACCCGAGGTACCACTGTAAATTGTGTGCAGCCTCAAAGAGATAGGGCACAATCTTCCAGAAAGTTCTTCTGGACAAGGCTTATTAGAGTGTTTTTGCACGTCTCCCAGTGATTAGTGCAGAAGATCTTCCCGATGAATAGCATTCTGAAATTTTAGAAATATTTTTTTCTTTGACCTTTCAATTAAAAGTGGCACTCTAGGCATTAACATTTGGATGCTGTGTTTGGAATGGTCAAGCATTCCTCTGAAATATGCCACTTAAATAAAACTGTGTTCTTGTTTCTTAGCACTCTTAAGGCCACCGACCTTTGCAAACTCAGCTGGGTTTAAGATCGAATGTTAATATGCATGGAATGGCATTTAGCAGATGCTCAAAAGTGATGGTTGGTATTTGGAAACTTTGCACCCTAAATTCTATGTGAAAGTGAGTTTCTACATTGAAAGTACTATGGACTGCTGACTGGCAAGTCTAAGTACCAGGGTGGAGTAGTTCTTAGCTGTGTAAACAGCTGGATTAAATTTTCAGAGATACGCTCCTCTAGCTATTTTGCTTGGGAAATAGTTAACAAGAGTTGCAGCTGTTCATAAAAAGAAATTGAAATTCCATGCAGGTTAACAGAAAAAGTCCAGATACGGAAACTTACAGATGGCATTTATAGCTCTCTACAGGCACCAAGCTATAAAAAGAAAGTGCCAACATAGTGGCAGCATTTAATTTATAAACAAAAATATTTACTCCCCTTGAAGATATCGTTTTTCAGAACTCAAGATTAGCTTCTATCTCTGCTACCATTCAGATGGGAACATAGCCAGTTCTCAGATTAAGAAGCCAAATACATTACAACCTAATTTGTTTCAATAGGCTGGGAAAGGACAGGAACATCCATAACAATAAATGGAAGTGCTTTTTGCATAAGGTTATACAGTATTGATTTGGGCCAACATAGCAGATAAAGAGAGAACGTGGGCCATCAAGAGGTTGAGATAATACATATTTAGATAATTGGGATTCTACCGTAGTGTTTAATCATACTACATAACATGAAACATGATACCTTCGGAGTAAATAAATCAGATAAAAATCAAAAAAATAATAATGAATGGAGACAGTTCCACAAAGAAGCCATATTAGGCATGAAGAAAATATAATGATAATGAAAAAAGTGTTACATTATATTTAAGGCCATTTACCTTAGTTCACTTTCTTTGGACTTAAGAATATACTGTAATCCCATGCATTCCTTCCAGGAAAGTGGGTACTGTATAGGACTGAGGCCCAATAGAAGTCCTATTGAAATCAGCAGAAGTGACTACTGCCTGACTACTATTATGTTAAATTTGTTGAATATAGCTAGATGGTTTAAAACATAAATTCAAAATAACACATAAGTGCCTGAGATCTACAGGTATAGGGCGGTATACAAATTTAATAAATAAGAATAACATACAAAAATGCATTAGATTAGGGTAAATTGCTCTGCAAATGTGTGTACAAATAGATGTTTATTATGAGAAATTTGCACTGAAATGCAGCTGAATTTTCATGAGGATTTGTTTAAAAGAAATTGTAAGTTACTGCAGAAATGTGGAGGACTAAATCTAATATTGGGGGGAAACGAGAAACCGAGAGAACTGAAATTGGCAGATCCTTCCATCCCTACTGATCAGATACCTAAAACCATCCACACTGTGCATCCCCCCCCCCCCCCGGTCATGGTCGTGTGGGAGAAGTAACATTTTATCTTGTGGGCCTGTGCATTTTGTATATGGCATTTTTAAAATCACCGATTCAGTGTCTCTTCACATGGATTTTGATGGCTGAACTTCTTTTAATCACTTCTCACCGCTTTCTCCCTTTTCTTTCTAGTTGTTCTTCGCCTCACGGAGATTTAAATCTCCTGAGTGGAAAATGCTTTAAACCTTCCAATAATCAGTCAGGTCACATTTTCTTTTAAGACGTGTCTCCTTGGACTGGGTGGCACTTTTATAGATAATCATCTCAGCCTACGCAAGATGACATAACATTCTTGTTTCCATTCTTCTGGGCAATATCTCCTTTTTGTCCAGCTTCACAACTGACAAGTTCTATTTCTCCTCCCTTTTGGGTTTCTTAATGCAAACCTTAAGAGAGAAGGGGAAATAGCAGAAGAATGGTCTTTTGTGTTATTTCCTGGAGATAAAATCGCAGAGCTCAATGTAAAAAATGGCTCTGAAGCTGCTTGGATTCATTCCTACAGAGCAGGTTAAAGGTTTTGTGGAGGATTCCTTTGGCACTTCAAGTAATTGATCTTTAAATTCAAGTAAACTGTCTGCAGGCCAGTGTGTGACATCCTTTATATTAACTCCATACATTTGCAAATGAATAAAGGAAAATCAATACTTATGCCACTTACAGTGCATTCCTATGCATTATTACCTAAAAGTATAACCAATATGTCCAATTCACCATAATAAATGTGTGAGGGTCTTAGTCATTTCCCTTGGGGAATTTATTATATATCTATAGCAGACATCCCCAACCTTTGGCCCTCCAGATATTTTGGACTACAATTCCTATCATCCCTGACCACTGGTCCTGTTAGCTAGGGATCATGGGAGTTGTAGGCCAAAACATCTGGAGGGCCGCAGGTTGGGGATGCCTGATCTACAGCAACAAACAAAGATGGAAACAAATGTTGTTCTTCCCTTCCCTGAATATGGAAGTTTCTTACAAGTACATTAGGAATGGGGGGAGGGGTTACTTTCATCCACCATTCCCAGAGCTAAAGAGTCCATCATTTCTCTTGCTGCTCACCATTTACACATGGCAATGGTCCATAGCTTACCCATAGAGCACATCCTTTATATACAAAAGGACCCAAGTTTGATCCCTGGAATCTCTGGAAAATATAAGTTCTCCTAGTTTACTGAAGAGAGTCCTTTGTCTGATGCTTATTTGAAGATAAAGCGGGAGCCTAAAAATTGCCCAACACCTTGCACATGTCCAGGCATGCAGGTAACCTGATTTCAATCTTCTCCACTATGATGAGATGTATTTCCTTTTAAATTATAAGTAGTTACTTCTCTGTGTGTGCGCACACACACAAACATATGCTTATATTTGGGGGGTACGTAAATGACCGGCCTGTGGTAGGCAGATATCTCTTTTTTATATAATAATCTATTTTATTCAGTTTTACACTACACATTTAAATTCAAACATTAGACATAATCATCAACATTTAGGATTCCCTGAATCTTTAGACTTCCCTCCACCCTTCCATGGTTTTCATTTTCATTTTTTTTCAACTGCATCATATATTTTCTCTATTTTTCTTAAAATAATCCATTTCCCCCTTAGTTTTTTGTACATTACAAGCGTTACTCAAATCCTGCCAAAGTTTTTAGTTGTTTACAATGGTAGGCAGATATCTCTGTTGGCTATTTGCAGTATGGTAGTGCTGCAGAGAGCTTGCTGGGGAGACCATGCATTAAAAAGAAAAGGACTCAAAAATAACTTAAACAAGGTTTTAATTACAAAAAACAAAAACTCCTTATAGACTAAATACATTAACAACAAACCAGACCCAACCACCAACCCAACCCCCAGGGTAATGGGAGAGCTAGGTGCTGCTCCTTATATACTACATGCAAATGCTGACACACCTTAATCAATGCAACTCAGCAGCACCTGCTATGTTTCACAGCTGTAAAGCTGGGTCTCGTTATCTTGCTCTGGCCCTTGCTCTGGCCCCTTAAAGACATACACATTAGGTGGAACAATGATGAACCTTTACATTTAAAGAAACCATTCAACAATCTCAGCTAGGAACCTTGAGGAAAAACCTCATGCCGAGGGTGCCATTCTGAACACAGCAGGCTCCCTGCTGCAGATATTTGCCACACATATACACAGCACATTGGGCAGCTAGCCCATTCCATACCCTCCAGCATGGCACCATGGAAAACCAGGATGCACATCTTCTGGGATGCGTTTCTGTGCCAGTCACATCACCAGTGCGAGATTGCAAAAGACATGCACGTTTTGGGGCATTGTGCCTTTGAGAGTATGGCCTGCAAAAATGGGGTGTCCAAATTTAATTGGGACAGTTGAGGTGTATGCCATTCATCCCCACTCTCCTCCATTGCGTGAGAAGAAGAATACCTGGAGTTCCTCAATAAAGGTCTGTAATGTGCATGTGTGGAACGGTGTGTGTGTGTAAAATCTCAGTTGGCTACTCTAATTGGGTCACTTCCTTGTCTCCACATAACAGCCATTACATGTAAAGCAATCCTAGGACTGCCACAAGAGAGATAATATATTTCTTTGGAATCCACCACTTCCCTTCCCTAGATGATTTTGCTTTAATCTGCAGGAATCAGGAGGGGTTTCCTGTCACATAAATTACAGCAATTCTCTGGTAATGATAATTTAGACGTTTTCCTTATTAGGCAATATTGTTGCAAAGATAATCATTTCCCTCCGCGAAAAAAGTAGATGTTTTCCTTTTCTTCTGGTTGAAAACAGAGTTCAGGACTGAGGGAAATATATTAGTGCTATATATCTTCAGATTACCACTGTCACTGGCACAATTTATTATTCAGAGTGCAACACCAACCAGCCAGATCAATGAGAAGGCTTGGAATGCGTTATTTGTTTTAACCTTAAACCTTGACATAGAAATAAAACTGAATGAGTTTTATTAGTCAAGCTAGTCGAAGACTCATCAAAAATACACGAGAAATGTGCTGCTGTGCGCAGTCTCTGAAGTCTGGGACTGGCCCTTGATTTCTTAGAGCTGTACAAGGAAGGGCAGTGGCCTACTATGGCACTGGGTCCAACTCCGCACAAGGCAAATGATGCTGGAAAAACTCTGCGAGCATGGCTGGTCTTGCACTGAGTGCCCTTCACCTGCTTTTCATTGAACACTGTGTGGCAGGCACATAGTGGCCACCCCCACCAGGCCAGGTAAAGGCTAAATAACAGTGAGGAGATGGGGGTTGGTCAAAATAAAGCCAGGCCACAGCTTTATTGACTACTAGAGTGAGGTAAGCGGGGTTGGGTTGGCACTGGGTCAGAATACGCTATCTCATAAGACTGAAACCAACACTTAGTTCTTTCTTCATGGTATTTGTGTGAGTGAATGATCCACCAGGGGTGCTTTTGAGTAATCTGTTCATAACCCTCAAAATAGTTCAGTACATGATGTGATCTACAGTGAAGCCTCTTCTGATCATAAGGCATCCCTGTGCCAGTACTTTTGTCAAACATAATTGCCATGAAGAGAACGCTCTGGGTTGGGGCCAGTGTTGGTCCTACTCAGTGCAGGCCCATTGAAATTAATGGGCATAAGTTATCCATTAACTTCAATGAGTCTACTCTGAGTAGGACCAACATTGGGTCAACTTGCTGTATTGCCTACACTGCATTTTCTTTCTTTATAGTCTGCTTCTGCCCTACTTGCCATTGTATGTTACAAGACAGTCAATTAAAATAGAGCGGTTCTTAAGTCATGTGTAATATATCCATTTTCTTTATCAAGCCTGCACCAAACACTAATGGAATTAGCTGTAATTACATGGGAAATGAGCAGCATTTAACAGCTCATTTTCAGGTGAAGAGGAGCATCTAATACATGTCTGAGGCTTCCCCTCTTTATTTTCTTCAAGGTATGCACCTGCATGCTTGTACATGCACAAGTAATTCTTTCATAAGCTTATTACTGTAGTCATTTCCAGTTACCAACATTTCAACATGGACCCAAAAATAGTGGAATTGTATTTCCAGCTTCTCCTTCTAGTCATGGAATTGTTTCTGAGATTGTGCTCAAAGGCCAGATTCTTACAGCTAGCAAAAGGTGTTTTAAAATAGCCTAGTGCATGTACATAGTTTTCTACTTCCATGGGATTGATATGCAATGGGAGGAGGAAAAAACTGTGGCAATTGATTGGTCCATTACTGGCCCACGAAGGCTCATTGAACATCCAAATAAGCATGCACTGAATTGCAATGAACACTTATCACTTGTAGAACCAGCAGTGTTTCCCATTTATGACCCTGGAGAACTGCTGCACAGCAGTTTGGGGGAAATGGAAAAGCAGAGGAAAAACGCACATTATCAAAATATGTCCTCCAAAACATTTATGGTGGCCAGCCAGCCATTGAGAGTAAAGTAGGAGATATTTCTAACTTTCACCTGCCTGAAGCTAAAGGTTAAAGATGGGGTGAGGAAGGTGGGGAAAAGGATGGGGGAAAGGTGCCAGCTGCAGTTTCATAGCCACTTCCACCTGGTTATGGAGGAGAAATTCAATTCAGTTCACATTTGAAGGCAAACCTACAGTTCTCTGTTTCCAATTTTTCCAATCTTGTATTCACATACCCTCCAACATTTCTCCGATGAAAATAGGGATGTCCCGTGCCATAATAAAAATGTTACTCTTTATACCCCACACATCTTATTCGGTTACCCCAGCCACTCTGGGCAGCTTCCAACATATATAAAAACATAATAAAACAGGTGCCTCACCAGAAAGAGACAACCAACAATACCACCAACCCTAATGCGGATTGTACCCATGATGACATCACCACCCCTGCTGTATTCCTTAATGTAGACATTTTAGAGCTACAAATGAAAGGAAAACAGAACCTTGTGTGGCTTATTGTGGCATAAGATGCATTTGACAAAAAAGGTTGCATGCCCTGAGAGTTTATGCCATGATAAATTTGCTCCCCTTGAAGGCGCCATCAGATTCTATTGTTTTTGCTAAACAAACTAACATGGCTGGCTTCCTGGAAAAATGAAATACAGATTGTAGTTACAGACAAAAGATAGAAGGAAAAGGCAGAGACATTGTGCTATATACATGGTTCCTCTAGAGGGGCATGTCATAAATCCATAGAAGCAGGAGCATCTTGAGTTAAGGTTATGAGAAGACATATAACTTCCTGTGTCAGTATGATGCATGGCAACCTCTAGAGACTTGCCCAAATATATCCTTTTCAGTACAAAAAAAGGGGTGGGGGAAGTAACTATGTTTTAGATAATTCTTTGCCAACACATAAGCTCTAAGCCTTGGGAAATGGTCCCTGCACTTTCTGCTTGGCATCTTGTTTTAAGACTGGATTTGTCAAGCAGAGGCACAACGTAAACAAGAAGAAACAATTGCTAAATAGTTGGCACTGGGGAGGCTGTAGCTAAAGCATTTGAAAGCATTTGTCCTGTCAGACATTGTGTATTAAAGGCAGACACACAAAAATGAAGGCAAATAGCAAACAGTGCTGAAGAAAATGGTCATTTATTTATAAATGCAGCATTTTAAAATTATTATTATTATTATTATTATTATTATTATTATTTTTCATGTATTAACTGCCTTCTAGGCCACTGTCTCAGGATAGTTAAAAACAGTTAAAAGCATGGAAAAACAAACCACAGAGACATTTAAAATGTAAACAAGTGGATAGCTCAGTTGGTTAGAGCATAGTGCTGATAACAGCAAGGTTCAAACCTTATACGGGACAGCTGCATATGCCTGCATTGGACTAGATGATCCTCAGAGTCCCAACTCTACAATTCTATGATTCTATTAAGTGGACAATTGTGGTAAAGGTCCATTTTTCTAGCCAGAAGAGCCTGTCAGAACAAAAATGTCTTCATTTGTTTCTGGAAAGTGCAGAGACTAGACGCCTCTCATATCTTGACAGGAATCCTATTCCACAGAACAGGCAGTCACACTAAAAGACCTGCTCCAAGTTGCTGAAGAGTGAGCGTCTGACGTCTTTGGAATTGTGCCAAATATGTTTCAAGTATGACAACTCTTCATCAGAGAAACCTTAAAAAAACAGAAAGAATAGAAACAAAAATTAAAATGTATTATATAATACCTGTATACCTGAAGCAGCATCTCCCCCAAAATTGTTCAGCCTGGACACAGAGGTCCAGCAGTTCCCTCAATGCAAAAAGATAAGTTACAGGGAACCAGGCAGAAGGTCTTCTAGGTAGTGGCGCCTGCCCTGTGGAACACCAGCCCATCAGATATCAAACAGATTATAATTTTTGGGTAGGCATCTGAAGGAAGCCCTGTTCTGGGAAGCTTTTAATGTTTAGCATAATTGTTGATGCTCCTGTTGTTATTTGTTGGTCCCCACCCCCACCTTATATTTTTGTTGGAAGTCGCCCAGAGTAGATGGGGCAAGCCAGTCAGATGGGTGGAGTATAAGAAATATTATTATTATTACAGTGGTACCTCGGGTTACAAACACTTCAGGTTACAGATTCCGCTAACCTGGAAGTAGTCCCTTGGGGTAAGAACTTTACCTCGGGATGAGAACAGAAATCGTGCACCAGTGGTGCGGCGGCAGCAGGAGGCCCCATTAGCTAAAGCTCAGGTTAAGAACGGTTTCAGGTTAAGAACGAATTAAGTACGTAACCAGAGGTACCACTGTATCTGACAACTAGATGTTACCGAAAACATGGAGCTTGCTGCCAGAATTACCGCTCCAACCTTCCTCTTCCCAACAATGTATAGCAATGAAGCATGTGATGTGGCATTAGGCCAGGGCGCACCAGCTCCCCACATGTGCATGCACATCCCACATTTGTTGAAAGCAAGAGGTAGAAAGGGGTTGCTTCTGCTGATAACATCTCCCTGAACGCTGATGTTCACAACGGTCTCTCTCAGTTACTAGTGGCTGTTTGTTCAGTGTTATGCAAAAGTGCCCCACCCACAGAAATCTGTATGCATGTTGGGCTCTCCTTTGCAATGAAAATGTTAGAAGAAGAAGAAGAAGAAGAGTTTGGATTTGATATCCCGCTTTATCACTACCCGAAGGAGTCTCGAAGCGGCTACCATTCTCCTTTCCCTTCCTCCCCCACAACAAACACTCTGTGAGGTGAGTGGGGCTGAGAGACTTCAAGAAGTGTGACTGGCCCAAGGTCACCCAGCAGCTGCATGTGGAAAAGCAGGGAAGCAAACCCGGTTCACCAGATTACGAGTCCACCGCTCTTAACCACTACACCACCTGGTAGATCAGGTCAATGGCTCATCCTCCTCTCACAGCGGCCAGTCAGATTCCTGCGGAAAACCCACAAGCAAGACCTGAGAACAAGAGCACCCTCCCCTCCTGTGGTTTCCAGCAACTGTTACTCTGAAGCATTACTGCCTCCGGCTGTGGAGGCAGAGCATAGCAATCAATCAGAAGGATGATGGCTACACACCTACATCTGTAGGACCCAGAGGATCCCATCACATGAATGCTGAACAAGGGCATGGCCAACAGGTGCATTGGTGTCAGCATGGAGCCAGCTGGCTTGATCCTGATCCAGCTCTCATGTATTTGTGAGATTTTGACCAGCTTCGGCCCATCTGAAGCTGATACAGGCTCGTCTTATCTTGAGCCCAAGCAGAGTAGTCCACACAGCAGAAGGATAAGCAGTATGTGCCACATTCTTAACTTTATTTCCACTCTATGCTGAGAGAATACAAACATGCATCTTGCCTCTGTGAGAGCAGAGAAGCAAACACCTCGGAAACAAAGAAACCGAGAGAACACTGAAAAACAGGAAACCAGTGAACGTCACATCCAGTCTCCCATTCCCGTGGGAATCCAACAGTAACTTGGACTGTGGAATGCAAAACAATGTCTTGTGACAGCAGTTGCTGCTCAGTGAGGGAAATAGAAACCAACAGTATTCAGTGAGCACATGAGGTTGAACTTGTGTTCGGCCCAGTATACCTGAAGGGGCGTCTCCACCCCCATCATTCAGCCCGGACACTGAGGTCCAGCTCCGAGGGCCTTCTAGCATTCCCTCACGGCGAGAAGTAAGGTTACAGGGAACCAGGCAGAGGGTCTTCTCGGTAGTGGCACCCTCCCTGTGGAATGCCCTCCCATCAGATGTCAAGGAAATAAACAACTATCTGACTTTTAGAAGACATCTGAAGGCAACCCTGTTTAGGGAAGTTTTTAATGTTTGATGTTTTATCGTGTTTTAAATATTTTGTTGGGAGCCACCTAAAGTGGCTGGGGAAACCCAGCCAGATGGGTGGGTATAAAGAAATTATAAGTTTTTACTATTATTATTATTATTATTATTATTATTATTATTATTATTATTTACTAATATCACATAGTGTTGTTCCTTCACCCTGCAGCAGTAGTTGACATTGGCGTGAAAACATTTCATGGTGATATCTTGCCCTGCAATTCATTGCCACACTGTTTGAGGGAGAGGAGGAGAAACTTAAGAGGCGGCCACTGATTCAGGTGCTGGAGGAGACTCTTGAGAGTCCCATGGACTGCAAGAAGATCAAACCTATCCATTCTGAAGGAAATCAGCCCTGAAGGACAGATCCTGAAGCTGAGGCTCCAATACTTTGGCCACCTCATGAGAAGAGAAGACTCCCTGGAAAAGACCCTGAAGTTGGGAAAGATGGAGGGCACAAGGAGAAGGGACGACAGAGGACGAGATGGTTGGACAGTGTTCTTGAAGCTACCAGCATGAGTTTGACCAAGCTGTGGGAGGCAGTGGAAGACAGGAGTGCCTGGCGTGCTCTGGTCCATGGGGTCACGAAGAGTCGGACACGACTAAACGACTAAACAACTAAACAACAACAGGAGGCAGTACTTCTACAGTGATAACCATTGCCCAGCTTGGCAACAATGCGCAAGAAACAAGGTGGTCTAGAAAACTCTACAGCATGCCTGTCTCTCCCCAATGTTATTTATAGAACATTGCAAAAATCAAGAACGAATTGTAAGAGAAGGGTGGAATTGTTATGCCAACGGCAACATTCCCTTTGATGTTAAGGCAACTAGAATGCCACCATAATTTCAAACATACCTTTGTGCCACAGAAGCAGTTAAGTAACACACTACCCTTTCAAAAAATAAGAAGAAATGCATGTTCAGACATCCAGTTCAATATACTGTAGATTGCTGCTCAAAACAGTTTCTATCGCATACTTGCATGTCTCTGCATTTATCTAGATGGAGCTGCGGGGAACACTTAAGTCTTATGCTTTCATGGCCCTCAGATTTATTGCAAGCAATTGGTTTTAGGAAACTGATGATAGAGTAATATTCAAGGTCATAAACCCTTTTCCTCTCTTGTAAAACACACTGAAAACTCTTGCATTAGCCTAGCACTGAAGGGGGCGGGGGGAGTCCACAACGATGCATTCATTAATTAAAAGCATACACATAGATAAACAGACTATGCTTCTTAAAAGAGTTAAACGATCGCAAGAGGAGGAAGGGAAGAAGAGGATTCTGACCATGGTCAAATTTTAAAATTGCAGTTTCTAATATCGTCCACATGGTGTGCCTAACACAGAGATCCAGAGTAGGAAACAAACAGACCATGTGGTACTGAGACAGCAGCACAGAGGACCATATGAATGTAATGATGCTGTCTTTTCCTCAGTGCAAAAAGCTGTCCCCAGACGAAGCCTTGGTTCAGCAGTAATCAGTCTTGCTGCTCTTTCCTTCCTCTGCGGCCAGTATAATATTTGTGATATTTTATTAGGAGCACTGATAGCTTTACGGGCTTGTATTGACTAGCACTTGACCACGTATGCCTGCGGAACTGGGAAATAATTAAATAATTCATTTCAAACCTGGAAATGGCGGGAGAAACTGGAGAGTCCTCGTGGCTCATGAGGAGACCCTCCTCGGAGCTTGAAGAGGAAGTCAGAGAGGAAGCCCTGAAGAGACCTGAGGCACATTGGGGCTTCATTTAAGCTGCTCAGCCTCCCCACCTAATAGCTGGTATATGTGGGTAGCGCAGCAGCAGCAGCCATTTCTCACGTGTCCTCCAGCCTCCAGGTGGCCCCAGAGCTTCCATTCTAGTGGTGGATATTTTGGGATACAGCATTTTTGGTATGGATTGCAAAGAGGGTGTTTGGAGGGAGCACAATAATCCTGTGAGGTAGGTTAGACTGGGAGATGGTGACTGGCCCAAGGTTGCCCAGTGGCTGAGTAGGGATTAGAACCCTGGTCTCCCCAGTCCAACACCCTAACTGTTATGCCACACTCCCGGTTTCTCATTTTGCTCATCTTAAATTCAGTTCTCCACATTTCCACATCAGTCTGCAATTTAAAAAACCCCAAAAACGAAAAGTTCTTGTGAAAAGCCATCAGCATTTTAGGTTAATTTCTCCTAATACACACATTTTTGTATGCAATTTTGCATAATATACACAATTTTTGTAAAGCAATTTCCCCTAATAAAACACATTTTTTGGCATGTTGTTTTTCCCAATATATGCAATTCATGCACATTTCAACATATGCATTTTTGTACTCATTACTTGGGCTGGAGAACGGCACTGCCAAATGTGGACAAGTGTGAATTTTGGCTACATTTTGGTTCACATATTTTTCTGGAAAGTGAACATTTGGATCCAATTTCTCTGCTATCCCTACTGGTGAGTGGGTAGCCCTGCACAGGTGTTTATGTCTATATATGGGTGTGCATATTCAGCGCTGCATTAATTACCAAGGCCAAAGAACATGGAGCGCATAAGTACAAAAAATGTGTGGAAAGCACATTTCACAGGAACCACAGGAGAAAACCAGGGAGAAGCCAAAACTAAAGAAAATTTGCAGAACTACAGCAGGCACACCCTAGGATCATAACATAGAGTATTGGCTCTACTTCGTTCATGTATGGTGTCCTTTTGGAAAAAAACAAAAAAGAATATCCTGAAATGTGGATGGCTCTGAGTATGTCTATAGTATGTTCAGTTTTATTCAATCTATTTCTTCCTTTTTGGAATCATTTCAGTACAAGCTCATTCATGTCACATCAGAGGCTAAGAAAAGAAGGCCACATTTATCTCAGCTATATTAGCTTGCTATGCTAATGGAATTCTAGACAAAAATGGAATAAGAGAATAATGGCATTAGTTCTTTCATGACCTTTCCCACCGTGCATCAGAGAAGAGTCGTAGTAAATGCTTCTAATTTTGTCAGGCAGATGCATGTATCATTTTCAGAGCGATCCCTCTTCACACATTACTCGCATGTGGAGGCCAAGTGTGGTGAAAGGGGTTGGAGGACTGTGAAGCTTGTTCTGTTCCTCCGGCCGCTGTAATCAAAATCACCTGGTGCAGGGAGTCTTCTCTATGTTTGGAGGCTCGCTGCATGATTTGGAACCCAGACAGCTCAGGGTTCAACACTGTACCTGCAGAGAGCCTTCACAGGTAGAGTGAGTTATACTCCACGTGGCAAAAGTATAGGCAACTCCCCATTTGCGGGGGGGGGGGGTTATGTTCCGAAGAAGCACAGTGAAATCGTATATATTTGAAGCATCATTGAAAACGTCTGCAAACACCCATTCCTCCCACACCACCCGCTTCCGTCTTTTGTGAAATTTTCAGGATGCACGTATGTGCGGTTACACACATGCCAGACGCACCTAAAATGGTTGCTGAGTGTCTGGGCAATATGAGGAGCTGTGTGCTTCTGAGGGCAGAGCTAAATTTTTACATGACCTGGTGGTGGAGAGAATTGTTCAGGAATTCCTGGATGATGTGGATTATCTGTGTTTAGGCACCATTTTGCCGTTGAATCAGCTTTGGTCACCCTGATGCACTTTTTAAATAAACCGTTCAAATATTAAACCAGTGATTGACTGGACGAAGGCCAATAAACTGAGCTTGAACACTGGGAAGATGTGGGTGGGAGGTTCTCATGTCCATGAGATTTGGGAGTCCTATCTACACACTGACTAGTAGCAGCTATCCAGGGTTTCAGATGGGGGAAATTTCCAACTCGGCTTGGAGATTGAACCATTGAAACAAATTTGTGAGCTACACATGTGCTCTAAATGGAATATATTGAATTCCTGCAAAAGATGGTCAGATATAACATCCAAATATGGTCTGGTCTGCAGAACAAACATCGCGTTCACAGCGGGGGTGGAAGTTTTGAGTGTGTGCCTTCGTGTAATGTGTGAAGAAAATGCTTTATGTCTTAATTGCTGTGAATTGTAGGACTTTCTACTGTGAAACAATAATTCCCCATCAATAGCAATTTTCTCCTTTATGGAAAGAATTGTTCTATATTACCAAAGTGGCAATTTAATTAAAATGCATATTTTACATGTTCTTGTTTTTGAAGTTAATAATCACTCATCCCTAAGTACTGTTCAAAGGCCAATACAGAGTCACTTATCTCTTACATCGACACACGCACACACCGTTTTAATTTTGCATATTATATGCTGAACACTTGACACACTTCAGAGCTGAAATACCATCTCTCCATATCTATAACAATTATCTTTATCATATAATTTTCACCATTTCTTAATCCTGTTCTGCTATACGTAGACACAGCAATAATCCCTGCACTGTATACATGGTTATAAGCACAACTCAATGTGTGTATGTTCATCCAGTGCAATTTCCAGCAGAAAAAGTGATGCTCAACCTTTATCCCACATGTAGCATTCCTTAGAGATCAGAAACAAAGATACAGATAATATGATGCCTCTGATCAAAACAGACCTTGTCTACAGAAATATGTTTGATGTGGAGTGTATGTATCATGCCAGAAATGCAGAAACCTGCCTTGGCGCTGTGGGTTAAACCACAGAGCCTAGGACTTGCCGATCAGAAGGTTGGCAGTTCAAATCCCTGCGACGGGGTGAGCTCCCGTTGCTCGGTCCCTGCACCTGCTAACCTAGCAGTTCAAAAGCACGTCAAAGTACAAGTAGATAAATAGGTACTGCTCTGGTGGGAAGGTAAACAGCGTTTCTGTGAGCTGCTCTGGTTCGCCAGAAGCGGCTTAGTCATGCTGGCCACATGACCCAGAAGTTGTACACCGGCTCCCTTGGCCAATAAAGTGAGATGAGCGCCGCAACCCCAGAGTCGGTCACAACTGGACCTAATGGTCAGGGGTCTCTTTACCTTTACCTATTTATCCATTTTGCTAAGTATTGTCTACTCTGATTGGCAATAGCACTCAAGGATCTCCAGCAGAGGTCTTTCATATTAGTTTGATCCTTTTAACTGAAGATACCAAGGACTGATTCTGGGAATTTCTCATTGCAAAACATGTTTTTCTCTTGAGCTATGGGCCCTGACTGTTCCTGAACAAGAAAACCCTCATGCAGGTAGGATGGATGCAATTTAGTTGGTTTCCAAGCCATATTAGTTTCACATGTGTTTACTCATAAGTCTGTTTTCTGTAAATTACTTTAAATGGCATGAAAATTTGCATTTAAATGGAATACATTTCCTCCCTAAAATGCACGTTTTTGATATGTTTGTTTTTAAAAAGCTGAGAACTGCATCACAAAATGTAAAATAAAATAAAAAGTAAGTGTATAATTCAAAGCATAACTGCATTCCAATCCCTGTATTAGTCTGGAAAGCACCCATTAGGTTAGTTTGCTTCAGAATACAGACCAAATGAAATTCTCCACCTTCAAAGCTCATTGTTCAAACATATTTCATCCCTGTCCTCTCCAGAACTCAAGCTCATCCAGTGATTAAGTATTTTGCTTTAAGAGCCTTAATCTAGTTGTTGACACTCTCCTTTGCCTTCCAAAGCCATTTCTCTTACATCTTTCAAACTGTAAAACTGCAAACAGAAGCATGATTGTGGATAGTCTATGCTGCTTCTTATAGCTGAGAAATTCAACTGAAAAGTTTAATTGATCCCACTTATGGAATTGCAATTGCCAATTACCAAGCGGGAACTTATGATAACTCTACATTAGTTGACAATGCATGTACACGTTCTACAACAGAATGAATTAATCTTCCGAGAAATCTTTTCATTAACGTAATGGCTGATTGGAGACTTCATCTCTCTCTCCACATTTTTCATCATGTTCCCTAGGACTTGATGGAGCAGTAGGGCTCCATCAGGAGGAAAGACGGGGAATGGGTGTTTGGCTTCACATATATTGTTCCCTGAAAGATTCTAAAATTCAGGAATTCAAAATTTCAATTTTAAGTTTATGATATGTGTGCTGCTTTCATGCAACAGACAGGGAGGGAGAAATTAAGTATGCTTTCTCAAACAAAAGGAGAGTAATTGGTATTTTCATCTGCAAATAAACTAACCTCAAATTAATTCTATAAAAAGTGCTGACACCATATCGCTGTGGAATGCAAATCTCTTTGTTCATTAGGCTCATCTATTTCAGTTGTACATACAGTATACATCTCAGCAGGGTCTGATAATTATATCACAGAGTATATTACATTAATTAAATTACCTACATTATTCAGCTGGATGCTCAAATTATATCCATGAGAATCAGTATACAATGTAGAGTTGCATTGTTTTCATGTTTGCTGTGGCAACCCCACTAAACAAATCACACAAGATAAGAGAAAGGTGTAATTTGCATTTTTATTGTCTAGATAACAGATTCTCTCCATATGTGAGGAAGGGATTCCAGCAAAGATGGCAGTAGCATTGGGAAATTAAATTAATAATTGAATACCTGATAAGAAGTAACAAGTCAGCAAATAGTTTTTCTCTTTGGAGGGGGGGAAAAGACCCCTTTGATAATGTTTAGCTATCAAAGTCTTAACAGAGTTTGCTCTTGGCAACTCTTGGCCATGTATGCCTGGGTTGAGATCTTCAGCCCCATGGCGCCTTCAAAGTGGGCTTCCACTGGGTTTGGTTTTATCCCCCATGCTGTTTAACATCTCTATGAAACCACCCAGAGTTTGGGAGTACATTGTCAGCAATATGCTGATGACAGACCTTTATATCTGCAGATGGGGCAGCTGATGTTATTTGGAGCTTTATCTTGCCTTGATAATGAACTGGATGAGAGCCAATGCACTGAAGCTCAAGCCAGATGAGACTGAAGCCCTGTTGGTGGGTGTTTCCCTGGACCAGGTGGATGGGAGGTTGCCTGTTCTTGATGGGGTTACACTCCCTCTGAAGGAGCAGGTACATAGCTTCTGGATCCACCGCTATCCCTTCAGGCTCAGGTGGCCTCAGTGGCACAGAATGCTTTCCCTCAGCTTTAGCTAGTAACCCAACTCCTCCCCTGTCTGGCCAGGGATAGCCTAACTTCTGTCATCTATGCTCTGGTAGTGGGACGTGGGTGGTGCTGTGGGTTAAACCACAGAGCCTAGGGCTTGCTGATCAGAAGGTCAGTGGTTCGAATCCCTGTGACGGGGTGGACTCCTGTTGCTCAGTCCCTGCTCCTGTCGACCTAGCAGTTCGAAAGGATGAAGTGCAAGTAGATAAATAGGTACCGCTCTGGCAGGAAGGTAAACGGCATTTCCGTGCGCTGCTCTGGTTCACCAGAAGTGGCTTAGTCATGCTGGCCACATGACCCGGAAGCTGTACACTAGCTCCCTCGGCCAATAAAGCGATATGAGCTCCGCAACCTCAGGTTAAGAACAGTTTCAGGTTAAGAACGGAGCTCCAGAATGAATTAAGTTCTTAACCCGAGGTACCACTGTATAAGGGTCTGGTGACTTCTGTTTCAGAGTATCTGAAGAAGTGTGCATGCACACGAAAGCTTATACCCAGAACAAACTTGGTCTCTAAGGTGCTACTGGAAATTTTTAAAATTTTTTAATTTATTTTGACTGCTTTTAACCTGTTAGTTTATATTGTGTATTTGGAATGCTTTAATTGTATTGTATTATTTGATTGTGAACCACTCTGTGAGTCATTGTTTGAATGGTAACAGAAACAGTCACATTACAAAAATAGCAAGTTCAGAGACTTTCTTTTGTTTGAGCGTCCATTCGTGACCCAAGGTTACTTGTTACATTGCTATCCAGTGAAATATTGATCGGACAATTGTGGTTGGATATTCATTCAGTTTCTTGCACTTGAAACTGACCTTTAACGTTGTTATAAAACTCAAAGCATTCTTTCCTCCCTTTTCTCTCCTTGATCCCTACATATAAGCAAATTCTGAATCTCAGTTCTTCTCTGAAATTGCTCTACATTGATATGTCATAATTCTTTCAAGTAATAGCCTCTTTCTGTGCCATCTGACCTTGTGAAGGTTTGAAACAGTTTCCTAGAGTGAAATCCCTTTTCTGCTGTACAGATCCTTTCTTCCGTCCCTACGCAGCCTAAAACCCTGCTGTGACTAGAGATAGCTATTTGGCCAGGGGCACCTGACATTTGATGTGAGGCTTTATTATTTTCTTTTCCCCCATATCTATTCTGAGTATCAGACTCTTAAAGTGATTTGCCCTTGTGTTACTTTATTTTGCTTGACAAGGTGATATAAAAGGTTTCTTTTGTAAAAGAAATTCATGTTCCAGCAACATCTGCTGAGGCCAGAGGGAAATATCTTATTTGTCAGTATTGCTAATTGAAAATGTCAACTCATTAATTGCTTGATGTTTTATCCGCAAGAATTATGCAAGTTCCCATACAGAGAATGTCTTTGATGGCTGGATCATATCTAAAGATGGCACTCATATGAGTTGACTTGGATCATAAAATTTTGTGAATACCATATATTTGTATCTTTATAATTGTTAGTTCATGCTAATATTCACTAGTTACTCTAACAAGTGGTGAGTGAAATTACCTTGAACTGTATGCACTTTACTGTGGCAGATGTGTACATAACATTTTGGTGAGAAGTAAGTTTTCACTCAGCATCTTAAAAAGCATCTTGAAAAGCAGAGACATCACCTTGCCAACAAAGGTCCATATAGTTAAAGCTATGGTTTTCCCAGCAGTGCTGTATGGAAGTGAGAGCTGGACCATAAAGAAGGCTGATCGCCGAAGAATTGATGCTTTTGAATTATGGTGCTGGAGGAGACTCTTGAGAGTCCCATGGACTGCAAGAAGATCAAACCTCTCCATTCTCAAGGAAATCAGCCCTGAGTGCTCACTGGAAGGACAGATCGTGAAGCTGAGGCTCCAGTACTTTGGCCACCTCATGAGAAGAGAAGACTCCCTGGAAAAGACCATGATGTTGGGAAAGATGGAGGGCACAAGGAGAAAGGGACGACAGAGGGCGAGATGGTTGGACAGTGTTCTCAAAGCTACAAACATAAGTCTGACCAAACTGTGGGAAGCAGTGGAAGACAGGAGTGCCTGGCGTGCTCTGGTCCATGGGGTCACGAAGAGTCAGACACGACTAAACAACTAAACAACAACAACAAAGTTTTCACTCATGTCAGCTACAGAATATAAAACTACTTCAGAGTGGAAAACTACAGTAATCATTGCATCCTTCTAAACATGGGTGACATTGAAGGAGAAGGCCCATGTCCTTGATTTATAAAATCATAGTGCTGGAAGAGACCTTGGAGGCAGCAATAGACAGCATGATAGGGCTGTGGCACTCAGCTCACTTGACCTCTGGCAGACTGGCTGCAGCATACTGGGTTGGAGAAGAGGGGTGTTGTGGTGGCAATGAGGTCAGCTGCAAACCTGTCATCATGAGTGCTGGATTGGCTCTGCCGGTACGTTTGTACCATGCTGACCTTACCACATTCCCCTTATGCTTCAGAGGAGATTTGGAGGCCAGGAGGCACACTGGAAAAGGGAGGGGAAGTTCCACTGTGCAAGTGGAAGTCCTTGCGCTAATGGGATTACTTCATTGGATACAACCCAGTGTATTGCTTATCTCCAGGTTGTATTCCCCACCCCCCTTTTATTAATGGCAGGAGTTACTGAACTGAAACTAGTAGAATCAGTGGGCATTTGAGGTCATAGTGGGCATAAGCTAAGTAACACTTTCTAATTTCCATCCCAATTAAGGCTGGAAAGCAAAAAAATGTTTTTGTAACTTACAAATAATTTTAGGGTAGTGACCCACCCATTTGCTTTATTAAAAAGTACCGTCCCACAGCGACATGTCGCCATTTGATTTGTTAATTTTTTAATAATGAACTAGCACTCTTTCACTATACAAAAAAGGAAAAAAATAATGAGGAAATCTATTGTTAAACTTCCCCTCATCCTCAATGGGAAAAGAAACTAACATCAAAGCTCCAATTCTATCTCCCCGCCCCCCACCTGAGAGTAAGCCCCACTGAATTCTGTTTAGACATTGTTAAGACTTGCAGCTTAGGGCAATTAATAGAGGCTATTCAGGAGAGCATTTGGGGGCTATTTATCACTAATTCCTGGTCATCAGGAATAAAATGGGCAGGAACCGTAAACAGGAAACTTTTAATTAAATGTGCAGAAGTCCTGAATATCATCAACAGCGCTTTGCCTATCTGCACTAAACAGAGTGCTGCTTCAATTGTGTTTTGCGGCGCACATAAAATTCACAATTTATTGCACACGCACAAATTACAATAAATCAAATAAAACAACAACACCCAAGATTATAATCTAGAAGACACTGGCATTGATGGAATTCTCCATTGTCTGAAGAAAGAAAAGCCAGAGGCATTTGGTTGTATCCTGGCCAACTCTAGGCAATAAGCTGAAGGCAGCTATTCAGTAGCTAATGGGGGGGGGGGGGAATCTCTCTGTGTGTTTTGTTTCTCAGAGTGTAGATTTGAGCTTTGCAGTTTTATTTTTCTTACTTTTGGTTTTAGTGCTAGAAGCTGAAGACTCTTTTTTCCGCTTTCAGTTGCTTTAAAGAAATGTACAGGAAAAAAGAAAAAGCAGCAGGAAAGTCAATTGAAGTTGTGCGAGCATATCTTGGGGCACAATCTGTCCCATTGTATTTCACTGATGTGGTGGAGATTTTTCATTAACTGAGCGTTCTTTCAGTCCCTCCTAAACATATGGTGTGCTCAGTAGAGGGATCAAGAGTGCTACAACAGAAAGACTTGCCTATTAACACAAAAACTGGTCTTTTAGCTTTTGGAGGGGGGAAATTGCTTGCAAGGCAGCATAAGTCAAACAGTTTGGATAACTGCCTACTGTTGCAGACAAATCCTTCTGTTCTTTCCTCTCTCTGCAAATCCTTCTCCTGGTTGAACCTAGAGATTCCCGTTACACGTTGAGGGGATGTTAGAGAAACATAAAATTGAATTCATGATGCCTAAGAGCCAGGTCTTGGCTCCAGCGGAAACCCAAAGATATTCTTACAAATTTGTGCACCCAGGTCCCACCATTAAGAGATTTGCACAAGGCTGGTGGACAATGCCAAATTTGGTACCTGCTTTCCCCCCCTCAAAATATGCAGGGCTGCTCTTGTTTGGCATTCCTGCCTCTGTCCTGCTCATAAACTCTTCAACCATTAGTCCACATCTCTTCTTGAAAGTCCATGTTGAAAGTAGAAGCAATTACTTCGGATAGGATTAAACATTTGTCTTAAAAATGCAAAAGACAGAAGCAGCCTATTTGAAAACCATCAAACTTCATCTGGCAGTCTACAAGCGCAATCCTGGGCTAGTCTCATGAGAAGTAAATAATAATAATAATTTATTATTTGTACCCCACCCATCTGGCTGGGTTTCCCCAGCCACTCTGGACAGCTTCCAACAAAGATTAAAAATACATTAAAATGTCACACATTTAAAACTTCCCTGCCTTCAGATATCTTTTCAAAGTCTGGTAGTTGTTCTTCTCTTTGACATCTGGTGGGAGGGCATTCCACAGGGCGGGTGCCACTACTGAGAAGGCCCTCTGCCTGGTTCCCTGTAGCTTTGCTTCTCGCAGTGAGGGAACCGCCAGAAGGCCCTTGGAGCTGGACCTCAGCGTCCGGGCAGAACGATTTAGTTCAGTTAGATGGGTCCATTAAAGCCCAGTCCTTCCGAGTTATGCCAGTCAGGCATGTGTCTCTGCCAGGGTCCTACTCGAGAGCAGGATGAGCTCCTGACAGGGGGTGCCACCCTGGTCTGAGGTATGCCTTCTGATGGACAGAGCATTTGCATCAGTTTCTAAAATGGTGCCATTGTATAAGAATATCGCTTGTGTTCCTTTCGTACTACCTCATAAGCATTCCCAGAAACAGAGAGATAGGATGGTATTTACTGAAGTTGAGGCTTTTTTCCAGCTGGAACTTACTAGAACTCTGTTCCGGCACCTCTCAGGTGGGTGCCATTACCATTCTAACAGAACGAGAGAGGTGTTCATGGTGAGTTCTGGCACCTCTTTTTCTATAAAAATAGCACTGACTAAAGTCCTGCTAACTTTCATGCCTTCAGCTGTTTCACAAGGAAGGTTCAGGCACATGTCATATTCTGAACACATACATATGATTATATATTCTCCATTATATAATGCGTTGAAAGAACAATTCTTGGGAAAATCTTCCGGGAGACAGGATAAATATATAACCATAGAACTGTACATTTTCTGTCTGCAGCAACTGGTAAGAGGAAAAAATTCCTGAAAGAGAATGCTGTGTTTTGTCAGGGAGGTTGTGGATTTTAAGTTTATTTTATGCTTTTATTCATTTAGGTTTTACATAATTTTATTCAGATTTGCATAAATTCATTTTATCTCATCTCATTTTACTTCATTTAATATAGCATTTTAATACTTGGGGTTTTTTTAAAGGAGCAATCTCTTTTTTTAAAAAAGGGACATACCATAATATCTGCCAGAGGAAATTGGCATTTTAAGCTCATTTATGTTTTAGTTTACTTGAGTCTGAGTTAATTTCCAAGTTGTCTATTTATTTAGGATATTTGAATCCCACTTTTCAATTAGAGTCCTCAAAGCAGGCTAACAACACTTATAAAACACCAAGAACCAAAAAACGAAAGAACCAGCCCCACTGGAGTAGGAGTTAACTGTTATGTACTGAAGTTCTCACCCTGGGCCAGCAGGGGGATACTGCAGATAGTTTTCAATCACATATGCAAATAAGGGATTGAAGTGATGTTCAGTGATTGGATAGTTACAGAAAGTGTTACAGTTGCGTTGTAGTGGAGCTCTATATAAGCAGGCTGGCTGAACCCTTCAGTTCAGTTCTGTTCTGGCCTGTGAATAAACAAGAGCTGTCTGAAGAATTGCTGTGTCGTCTGATATCTTCACCCACTACTTAACATTAGCAACAGGTATGCCTTTATACAGGGCAGTTTCTATAAATTTGCTCTGCATAATGCAGGAAAGGACGGCTTGAATGGTGCAAGCCCTGGTCTTGCCTTTGCCTGATTCCCTCAATTTCTTCTTAAAGGGACTTGGTGTCAGGTTTCCGTGCATCCATGTACAGCCCACGTCTTCAGCGCCTGCATGGGCTGGGTGTCAGGAGCACCTTCTCCAACCTTCCAATCACAGGAATGCAGGAACAGCAGCACAGCATTCCCAAGGAATAGGTCCTGGTGCAGTGGACTCACATTTGCTGATGTGAGCACCTCAAAAGCAGCAGAGTAACGGAAGCAAAGCTGTGGAGGTTTTGTTGCATACCTAATTTATTTCTTCTAATTAAACAAATAAAAGAATATAACAAACATGCACGAGAGAGTCAGCTCTCTCATACTGCCATCTTGTCTCTAGACAGATCAAAGAAAAGAAACCACACAGTACTATAGACGGAAGTCTGGAAGAGTAATTTCCGCCCCCTCCGTTCTCACAGGCAGAAAGTGAAACAAACATGATCTGGTGATCTTTGCAATGGGAGGGATGAAAATACGGACATCAGGTGGCCCTTTGTCTATCATTCCCTGCACCAGATGCTCAGTAGAGAATGAGTGCTAATGATAAAGACAGGTGAGCTCACCTGCACCCAAACAAGTAGATTTGAATGAGGTAACAAATGATATACCAATTCCTACCCATTTGTTACTCAATACTACGGCCAGTCCAAGACACCTGGCCGTAGTATTGGCACCTGCAGGGTGAACAACAAAATGGCATCAACCCTGCCAGGGAAGAAGGGGTGAGTGAAGATCTACATCCATCAGGAACAAGGGGGAAATAAAGATCTACATCAGGAACAAGAGTGAATGGAGACTCCTCCTATTCACCAAGCGGCCACTGGAGAGGTGGCAAAGTTGGCCTCCACAGCAGCTGTTGCTGCCACTACAACAGTGGAGGCTGGATCTGCTGCCCCTGTGGATCCTGCCCCCCAAGGCATTTGCCTCAGGTGGCCTCAACTTTCCTAATCAACAGGTCACATGAACAAGGAGTGTCTCCTCATTCTTGAAGGTTTGAGTTTCTTTCTTTCTTTCTTTCTTTCTTTCTTTCTTTCTTTCTTTCTTTCTTTCACTATGTAAGTCTAGCTGTGCTCAGAAGCTGAGAAAATAATTTCTAGCAAATCTCTAGAGCGTGACTCAAATGAGACCCTGAAAGAACCTGGACGGAGTCCTGAGAAAGCATCCGCACACAATTGCTCCAATATATCAAGGGAAGTCCACAGGCCTTGTGTTTACCCGAGCCCTGTTGAACTTGATGGATGCATGCAGCAATATAAAAACATCAAATACTTCCAAGAACGGCACCTTTTCTCATACACCTACTATCAGGGAACCAGCTTCAACATTAATTTCACACGTTGACATGTTTGACGGCTATTGTAAAGGAGGACAAAATGCAGAAGTACAAAATCCTAAAGCAAGTCTCGGTGGCAGAGAAAGAGGAAGCAAGCTGCCTGTAACTTCTTCTTTGGCCAGCTGGTAAGATTTGGTTGGTGTAATGTTCCTCCTGAGACGCAAGAGAGGTAGCCTCCCAGTAGCATATGGTGCCCTGGCTGATGGCAAAGGGCGGGAAGTGCTTCACTTCCTTCGCGCAATAGGTGAACACTGCCTTAGTGTGATAGAGCTGTACACTACTGAGTAAGCACTTTATTAACATGATATTAACTCGGTGTCAGAGGGGCAAACTATAGGGGGTGGCAGGGGCTTTACCTCCCTCAATATTTGTGGGCCAAGCCCCCCCCCCCCAGTATTGAGGGGGCACCAGTGGCGTAGCGTGGGGGTGCAGGGGGGGCCAGCCGCACCGGGTGCAACATTTGGGGGGGCGCTCGCACTCGCAGCTCTCTGCCCCTACCTGGCTCACTCACTCTCTCTCACTGCAGTGCTGGCTGTGCGAATCCGATCCGAGCTGCCGGGTCGCCGCCCACTGTGGAGGGGGAGGGTGCCAGGCGTGCGGTGCGGTGCGGTGCTGTGCGGAGGGAGGGACTATCTGGGGGAGGGACAGTGCAGCGGCCGCCCAGCGCAGCGCTGAGTGCGGGAGAGAACCACACCCGACCAGCCCAGGCAGCAGCAAGAAGAAGCTGGCAGCGGCGGCAGGTTAGGAGTTAGGGGCGCAAATTACTTGCCTTGCCCCGGGTGCTGACAACCCACGCTACGCCGCTGGGGGGCACCAAACAGATAGGCCTCCCACCTGCAAGCACACCCTCCTGAAGGAGAGTCTCCACCCCCATCGTTCAGCCCAGACATTGAGGTCCAGCTCCAAGAGCCTTCTGGTGGTTCCCTCACTACGAGAAGCGAAGTTACGGGGAACTGGGCAGAGGGCCTCCTCTGTGGTGGCGTCTGCCCTGTGGAACACCCTTCCATTAGATGTCCAGGAAATAAACAACTATATGACATTTAGAAGACATCTGAAGGCAACCCTGTTTAGGGAAGTTCTTATTGCTTGATGTTTTGTTGCTTTTTTATATACTGTGTTCAGAGCCTCCCAGTGTTGCTGGAGAAACCCATCCAAATGGGCAGGGTATAAATAATAAATAATAATCTATTATTATTATTGTTATTATTATTATTATTATTATTCCCACCACTGAAGGGCCAGTGGCGTGGGATGTACAGTGGGGGTGGGATGTACAGAGAGTGAAGATCACCCTCTGCGCTCCCCATCCCCAGCCACTGTCAGGGCACAATGGGGATCTCGGGGGGGGGGGGCTCCTGGTTTGTGCAACCCAGATTGTGCATGATGTGCATATGACATCACACGATGCCACGCCCCCTCAATGTGGGGGACAAGTTGGCGCCCCTGCTCTGTCTACATGGGTAAGCGCCGTTAGGCATCAGCTGAATGGCGGGCAGACAAGACCAATTCTTCCATAGCTAGAACAACAAAGACTGAGCTATGTTGGTTATACACACAGCTGCATTAGTACAACGGTGATAGTGCCATTGTGACAAGGTGCTATGTGACAAGGGCAAAGTTATTCTCAAACTATTTGAATGAGTATAATGTTTGCCCTTAAATTGATGAGCAAATGCCTCGTCCGTGTTCAGCCCCCGCCCCCCACCTGTTCATCAGCGCAGGAAGTTGAGATAAGAGAGAACAAACAGAGACAGCACAGGAGAGAAAGGAGAAAACAAACTAAGCAGAAAGAAAAATGTGTTTGTTAATTGAGCTGAGGAAAAGAAAAATGTGATTGATGGCCTTGCCTTCAACTCTCTGGTTATGAGCACACTTCCTTGCAGTGATCTGTGCCTACATTAGGGGAGCATATCAGAATGGATAATAAATCCAGCTGCTGCTGCTGCTGTAAGCATTTACTTTACTTAACAGTGTTAACAGTATTGAAGCACAAAAGTAATATATTAATGTGCTGAAAGAAGTGGGTATAGGAAGGGGTGTTGCAGTGCGTTGACACCGGTTAATTCATTGCTCTGTTCTGTATAATTAGAAACACATTCTGGTAATAAGGATAGTTATTTATAGTTATTGATTTATAGTTATTGATTGATCAGTTGACTCACCGGATTTCTTAAACTCAGGACAGCTATTCTAACAGTTACCATATTTTTTGCACCATGACACTCACTTTTTTCCTCCTAGAAAGTAAGGGGAAATGTCTGTGCGTGTTATGGGGCGAATGCCTACGGATGGCGGGGGGATCTGCTGCAGTCGTGAGCAGAGGATCCATGGTTCCCCTTCCTTCCCTCCTCCGTGGCTTGCTTTGAAACAGCAAAGCGGGAGAAGAGCCGCTGAGTGGGGAGGAGAGAGGGACAGAGAGCCTGCTTGCTTTAATGGAGCAAAGTGGGAGAGGAGAGGAGCCTTCTCCTCTTATACCCCTCTTCTGCATTATTAACAGCATCCTTCTCCACCCACCCCACGCGTGTTCCTTGTCCCTTGAGAGCTTTTTCTTCCCTCCCCACTTAAAACATGGTTACAAAGCATGGATCCACATGGATCCTCAGGATATTTGCACTGGGTCACCCCAAATTCACCATCAGATCACATAGCATGTCCATGGCTACAGCTTGCACCAAAAAAATCACGCACCCACTGTTGCCTGGGGCCACAGTGGTGCAAAAAGCATGGATGCACATGGAATATAGGCCTATATCAGGAAAGGGCACTCACTCAGAGTCATGCGACTACCTTCCTTCCTTCCCTCCATAGGTCCTTTCCTGAGCATAACTGGAAGAAACACAGAAACTAGAAATGATACATGTAGCTTCACTTCTTCTGAAAACAGTGGCACCACTAGGAATTCTTGGAGACCAGGAAGATAAATATACTATGCCATGGAATTCTCTAGAAATTCCACCTAAAGATAAATAAATGCTGATATTTGAAGAAACTGTCTTTGCTCCAGCAGCCTCTTTGGCTTTCAACATTATTGCTCCCACAGCAATTTGCTTCAATGCAACTGGAGCAGGCACAGGGATGTGGGTGGTGCTGTGGGTTAAACCACAGAGCCTAGGACTTGCCGATCAGAAGGTCGGCGGTTTGAATCCCCACGACGGGGTGAGCTCCCGTTGCTCGGTCCCTGCTCCTGCCCACCTAGCAGCTTGAAAGCACGTCAAAGTGCAAGTAGATAAATAGGTACCACTCTGGCGGGAAGGTAAACGGTGTTTCCGTGTGCTGCTCTGGTTCACCAAAAAGTGGCTTAGTCATGCTGACCACATGACCCGGAAGCTGTACGCCGGCTCCCTCGGCCAATAAAGCGAGATGAGCTCCGCAACCCCAGAGTCGGTCACAACTGGACCTAATGGTCAGGGGTCCTTTAACTGGAGCAGGCACATGCAAGGCATTGTTACTGAACACAGGGCAGTAATGGCTCACTTCACATGTGATACTAAGCCAAACCATGAAATAGCATAAGTGTATGGGTTCTTGGGTCTGTCTGTCTGTCTGCTGCTGCACTGGTCCTGTGAGCTAAGCCTAGCATGACGTATGAATCCAGGCTCATTGGTGTCTCCTTCAGACAAGAGCAAGCTTGATGGAGGAAAAGCAAAGGAGCTGTGATCTCCTCCTTGGGAGCCCACATTTACCCATTCACACTAGGCTGGGACAATATGTCATTTTCTAGGTTTGGAACAACCAACTATTGCAGATATTGCACAGTTTGAAATGACTGGGTGCATGAAAACTAACCCCTTTTGAAATGAAGCATTGTCCAGATCCACTAAAATATTATTCAAAATATTATTCAAATTTTCTTCAAAACAAAACAGAAACATCATATGATACATCCAAACAGTTCCAAAAGACATATACCAGTCCAAGGCATAGCTCAGCATCTTACAAAATATGAAATAATCCTAACAAACCTATAAGCAAAGGTCTCTCCCCTTACAGCATTCATTGTGCCTGTAGCTGTTTTCCTGGAGATCCATTTACATCCTCACTCGCAAAGCGTTTGAGAACAAAGACTCAAGGGGAACTCCCTTCAAGATGGCGGATTTGCACTTCAAGGCCTCTCATGTGATCTAAGGTTAAACATTCAAGTGTCAGCTAGCAGAAAACAACAGTAGTTAATTATCAACCCATTTAAAGCTCAGAGACCACTTCTTGACTTCAATATAGCCCTGTGGAAAAAAAACCCACGTTAAAGCCTTCATTAATACACATTTAGTCATTCACCATTTCAGTGTCAATTAAACCAATTATACTTAACACCAACACATATCATTGGACACCAGCTCCCATTAGATCCAGGCAAAATGATCAGTGGTCAGAGGTGAGAGTTGTTGTCCATGGTGTGCTATGCAGTAGTGTTATTTTTCCTGGAGAAACTGTTGAATTACTGACTGGAAATGGAGCAGTATGTCCACCCTAAAACTTTTGCAGGCACAAATAATACTGAAAGTGGAATCACGTAGAACTGCCTTGATAGCATCATGAACACAAACCATCATGAACATGTAATAAAAAGGGCAGGTAGGCAGGCAATGGGTGAAGGCAGAGCTCCTCAGGTACCCTTCTTCAACATCCTGGGGGGTACATCTCTGCTCTGTCAGCCATTAAATCCCATTGGGCAACCAAAGTGGATGACATGGGATTGGTCTGCCAGGTACAAGTAGCCGGCAAAGGTGCTTTGTTTTTTCAAAGGTGTTTTGCTCTGAAGTTTGTTTCTCTCCAATGGTTTTCAGCAAGCTGGAAAATGCAGCAGAGTTTTAGCACCATGTCATAAATTTACCGGATGTGCTGGACTACACATGGTTATTGCTGCTGTCACTTTCACTATAGCAACATGAATAGCATTTCAATGTAATCTTTTGAGCACTGATTACTGCTGAAATGCCAAGGTTAAATGCCAAGCACAGAAAAGCGTATGGAAAACATGCTCTTATGGAGGGTGCAGTGGAGCAACAGCAGTTCATTTTTTTTTTCTTATGATGCATAAAAATAACCACACATAATTGCATAATCTTAGGCAAGCATGGCAAATCTTGTAGGCTGCAGAAACGAATGTAGCATCCTAATTCTGCGTGGCACATCAAAGAACAAGATATAGTAAAACTGAGGACTAGGTATGACTCCTCTCCAAATAATGTCCCTATTCCATTTTGGTCTACATATATTTCATTTCCAAAGGCAAACAGAATTCTCTGCCTGTTACTTTCTTTTCGGAACACATATGCCACAACCAATGTGGGGCCATCCTAATTGTCTTCTGATGGAAACTAGAGTAAGCATATCGTGCATCAACCTTCTCCAACCTGATGCCCTCCAGATGTTTTGGGTTACAGCTTCCAACAGTCTTGCCCAGCACAGAGGGCACCAGGCTGGGGAAGCCTGCAGTGTACTAGTCTCCGTATATCTCTCTCCCTACGTTTATGTGTATTGTTGGTGTTATTAAGCAGCTGCGGTGCCTGCCATTATGGATAACTGGACTGTCAGAAGCTCCCTCGCAGGTATCAAATGCAAGTAAGATTTACCACTGAAAGTCATTTGCTGTTTTATGATGATAAGCCAGCTGTGATGAAGTTAACTGAAATGAAGTGTAGCTGCTGAAAATAATGAATTTGCTAATTACAGAGATGTTGAAGCAGTAAATTATCCAGAATTGCCAAGGAGCACTTTTTAGCACTGGAACAGGAACGTGGCGTGAAATGATTAATAAAGCTGGAACACAATACCTTATTACATTTGATGGTTATATCAATCACAGACAAAAGACAATCTGCAAAGCCTCACAAGTGTCACAGGTTTTAAGAAGACACCACATGGATGACGGGACAACATTTTCATATCTTGCTTTATCATACCATAAGTATGCATGCCAACCAAAAGCATTGTTAAAACCTTCCAAGTCCAACACGTCAGTGTCTTCGAGAAGTAGCCAGTCTTTTAGCCAACAAAAAGCTGCGGCTTCATAGTACAACTTTAAGTCTGGCAGGGCAAAGCCCCCTCTTTCTTTCGCATCTGTTAAAATCTTAAACTTAATTCTGGGCTTTTTGCCCTGCCAGACAAATCTGGATATATCTTTCTGCCACTTCCGGAAGCACTCCGTTTTGTCCACAATCTGTAATGTTTGAAACAAAAACAACATTTTTGGCAATACATTCATCTTGATAGCAGCAATTCGGCCTAACAAAGAAAGCTTCAATTTTGTCCAACTATCCAAGTCTCTCTTAATTTCAGACCAACATTTTTCATAATTATCCTTAAATAGACTCAGGTTTTTTGCTGTTATGTTTACCCCTAGGTATTTTACTTTTTTAACCATAGTTAGTTCTGTTTCTCTCTGAAACCGTTCCGACTCTATATCTGTCAAATTTTTTCCCAACACTTTAGTTTTCTGTTTATTTAATTTAAATCCTGCCACCCGACCAAAA
The DNA here is from genome assembly GCF_964252035.2 of Podarcis erhardii. Classification (NCBI taxonomy): domain Eukaryota; kingdom Metazoa; phylum Chordata; class Lepidosauria; order Squamata; family Lacertidae; genus Podarcis; species Podarcis erhardii. The sequence goes on along the minus strand of NC_138497.1, from coordinate 32,944,094 downwards.
TCCTGTATCAGTTGTAATACTCTTTTCGTACTAGATTCTGGCTCCTGCAGAGTCAAAACTAAGTCATCTGCGAAAGCTTTCAATTTGTATTGTTTCGCTCCGACCTGAATCCCTTCCACCAACCGGTCCCCTCTGATTAAGTTCAAGAGCACCTCCAGAACCGAAATAAATAACAAAGGGGAAATCGGGCAGCCTTGTCGTGTTCCTTTTTCAATTTTGAACTCTTCTGTAACCACATTGTTAACTATTAGTTTAGCCTTTTGTTCTGAATATATTGCGTCAATCCCATTCTCAAACCCCCGTCCCACTCCCATTTCATTCAAATTTCCCTTCATAAATTTCCAAGAAATATTGTCAAAGGCCTTCTCCGCGTCTATAAAAATTAACACTGCTTTTGTATTTATATCTGTTTGCAAAAGTTCCAAAACGTCAATAATGTTCCTAGTATTTGCAAACATATGTCTGCCTGGGAGAAAGCCTGCCTGGTCTTTATGAATTACTTCATTAAGAACTCTTTTAAATCTACTTGCCAAAATGTCTGCAAATATTTTGTAATCCACATTCAGAAGGGAGATGGGACGATAGTTTTTAAGTTGTGTCTTTTCAGCTTCAGATTTTGGTATCAATGTGATAAAAGCTTCCTTCCACGATTCCGGCGCCTTCTTCCCTTCCATAATTTCATTACAGACCTCCATCAATGGTTGGATCAGATAGTCTTTTAATGTCTTATAATACTTGGAGGTCAGGCCGTCTGGCCCTGGAGATTTGCCCAATTGCATGTTCTGGATAGCTTGTTCAATCTCTTGCTGTGTTATTTTGTTATTCAGGATTAATCTGTTTTTTTGTGACAACTTTGTTAGTCCATTTCTTTCCAAAAATTGTTTAATCTCAACCTCATCTTGCGGCCCTTGAGTGTATAATTTTTTAAAGTATCTCTGGAAGCACTTTCTAATTTCCATGGGGTTCTGGATATTTCTTCCTTCAATTTCTAGGTTTGTAACTGTATTTAGTTTCTGTCTCTTCTTCAACTGCCAGGCTAGCAGTTTCCCACATTTATTTGCCGATTCAAAAGGCCTTTAAGAACCATATTGTCAGGAAAGCAGTGTTTAATGTCTGGACAAAATACAAAGACTTACTGGAAAATAAAACTCCAAGGTGGCTCTCACCTCTGGAGGCTAAGGCCCTAAAAAGACCCAATATGGAGGCCAAATGGTCAAAATATTGGGAAATATTAGAAAAAGATGGAGACAATTGGAAATTGCAGAGTTTAGAGAAAATGAAGGATAAGGTGCGAGACTGGTTACATTATGCTCAGATTAAAGAAGTTTTTAAAAATGATAAAAAGTTAGGGTTCCAGGTGGAGAAATCGAAGTTAGAAACTGAATTGTTAGAACCAAAGACTAAGGTATTATCTAGAATGTATAACTTGCTGTTAAAATGGAATACACAAGACGAAATGGTTAAATCGGCTATGATAAAATGGGCACAGGACATTGGGCATAACATCATGTTTGAGGACTGGGAAAGGTTGTGGACCACTGGGCTGAACTTCACCGCATGTAATGCTCTGAAGGAAAATGTAATGAAAATGATATATAGATGGTACATGACCCCAGTTAAACTTGCCAAAATATACCATTCGTCTGATAATAAATGTTGGAAATGTAAAGAAAACGAAGGAACATTTTTTCACCTCTGGTGGACATGCCCTAAGGTGAAGGTATTCTGGGAAATGATATATAATGAGCTGAAAAAGGTATTTAAGTATACCTTCACTAAGAAACCAGAGGCCTTCCTTCTGGGTATTGTCGGCCAGAAGGTGTTAAAGAAGGACCGAACATTCTTTATGTATGCAACAACGGCAGCAAGGATACTCATCGCAAAAAAATGGAAAACTCAAGATCTACCCACACTGGAAGAGTGGCAGATGCAACTGATGGACTATATGCAACTGGCCGAGATGACTGGCAGAATCCGTGACCTGGGAGAAGAGAAGATGGAGGAAGACTGGGAGAAATTCAAGAAGTATCTACAAAAACATTGTAATTTGGTTGAATGTTAAGAAGGATGCTAGATTATAAAAAATTGGCCACCACTAAATTAGATTTGAAATTTGATGATAAGTGAGACTAAAGAAAATATAAAACTTTTTGGAAGAAGTGCTAGATTATATTTGAATGTGTGGACATGAGATTGTAAACAAGTTGATAATTTGTTTGGAAAAAACTTTTAACGATGTAAATGGGAGCGGGAGACGCGAGGGAGTCCAAAGAAGTCATGAAATTATGTCTGTGATAGAAGTAAGATTGTTTATTATTTGTGCATTTATATTTAAAAACTTTAATAAATATTTATAAAAAAAAAAAAAAAACATTTTCATATCTTGCAGCACTCCTGTGTTTAGGATCCATTAACAATTAACCTGAGAAGGAGCAGGAAATGTATCTATCTCAGAGGAAAAACATTAGACTACAGATTAGAAATCTGTGGCCTGCCAGATGTTGTTGGACTACAACTCCCATCATCCCTGACCATTGGCCATGCTGACTGGGGGCTGATGGGGTCTGAGACTCCATCATTTGTCTTATTTGTCTGAGACAAATAAGAACAACAGTTCTTATTTGATAAAACTCACCTCCGTCTCTTGGAGTCCCTCCAATTCACGTAAGAGATACACAGACATACAGACACACAGGTTCCTGCATGTGTATTCCTTACTGGATGAGGAACAAGTAATGCATTAATAATGCACCTTCCAGATGTAGCACGTGGGAGTATGCAAGCTTGTTCCTGTATAATATGTTTCATTCACACCAGCTACTCAGGAGGGAAAACTAGTGGTCTGATTTCATTCTCTTCTGTTTCAAAAAGCCGATCCCCCTATTACAGTTTATTTTACAAGGCTGCACTCGCAGAGTCCTGCTGCCATGTATGAACAGTGTACTGGTTGGGTGGCAATGTTCACATGTTAAATCTATGGATTGGATTCCAAGCTATATTGATTACACTTAGCTGGATGAGTCTTACGTTAAATTATGACTTTTCACATTGCTTTCAATGAGACTGAAGTACAGCTATCATAGGGTTTTCATTACTGTGTACTGGCAGGGAGTGCCTGGCACTACTTATGTATTTTTAGAGCTCCCCCCCCCCCCAAATTGTGATTTTAAAATTGATAGTGCTATTTGTGAGTTTGGACCCATCATACCAAAAATCAGGTGATGTCAGTCCAAAGTCATGTTGCAGTCTGCCATCTCAATCCATAATGGTGCCTAGTATCCAAACACTGACAAAGACAGCTGCCCTAACCTTGTAAACTCCGATGTAAAGTTTGGCAACAGAATCTCAAGAGGCAACTGCACCTATTTCAAAAATGGGCAAAGTTACGCCAAAGTCACGTTTTGGTCCACCATTTTGTTTCAAAATGCTAGCCAGCATCCATATGTCAACAGCACCATCTGCACCTCAGAAACCCTTATGCCCAGTTAAGTGATGATGTCTTGAGCGGTGTTCAAATATATAGAGAACAAACAAACAGACAGACAGACAAATAAACAAACAGAGAGACAGACATACCACTTTCCAAAAGATATAGTCATGATTCAGTCATACATGAACCTGCTTTCAAAACGATTTGGGGGCAGTCATACTGCTTCATTCCCAAGCAGTGCATATCCTGTAACTTTCCACTGGAAACCTGTAACTTTTTATACCACAAATGTTCCTGTTTAATTTTGTCCCACTTTTGCTGCACTATTGCACCTCCAGGCAGCATCACAGAACAACTAATAAATCCACTGCTAATGCACAATGATTGTGTCAAGAAAATACTTACACTGGCAACAAAACAGTATGGAGGGGTCCATACTCTGGATTCAGCCCAATGTGCAAAAATTAGCCACTGTATGGTGCTATAAAATAAAGACATCAGCATCTGGTATACTCACCCAAAATCTAAGACCAGTGATAGTACAGTGGTACCTTGGGTTAAGAACTTAATTCATTCTGGAGGTCTGTTCTTAACCTGAAACTGTTCTTAACCTGAAGCACCACTTTAGCTAATGGGGCCCCCCGCTGCTGCTGTGCCGCCGGAGCACGATTTCTGTTCTCATCCTGAAGCAAAGTTCTTTACCTGAAGCAATATTTCTGGGTTAGCAGAGTCTGTAAACTGAAGCGTCTGTAACCTGAAGCGTCTGTAACCCAAGGTGCCACTGTATAATAACACTTTTTCTTCGATACTGGAGGTGAAAGAGTCAGACACCCTAGAGGGCATTTTATTTCAGCTGGTCTATTAATAACCAACAACATTTTAAAATTTGTGTTAAAATAAACACATCTTTATCAGTTACTCTAATTTTCTCATTGGCACAATGGCAGTTTGCAAAGACTAGCAAACAGTTTCCAAAGTCTAGTACACACATGTGCACTGAAATAATTTGTACTGTAGTCCAAACTGGGTGAACTGAGCTGAGAATGGAGTTGAAGAAGCACACTGGGGGAAAGGAACTGAAATTACCAGCTACTCTTAAATGCATGAAATCTATGAAAAATACGTCTCTCTCATAACAGGCTCTTAGTACCAGATGTTGCTGAAATGTTTGTTTTGTTACTATAACTACCACAGAAATGGTGTCACACAGATAGCTTTAATAATTATTATAGCTTGCTGCCTGCATTGTGCACTCTCACCTACTGCCAGAACGGAAAATTGTTATTACCTTCAAAAAGCTGTTCCTGGATGACAAACAGAAGTCACCTTTCTTGGTGTTTACCAAAGTAGTAAATCAAAGTTCTATACCACTGCAAATCAATGAAAACAACAAGAAAAATCCTGCATGGCCGAGCCATAACAGCCTCTAAAGAATGTTATTCCATAAATTTCTGCAAGTTACCTGCAAAGTATGATGAGAATGAACTCCCTAAAGAGCACTGGTTTGGGGGTGGGGTGGCCAGTAGTCCCTTGCGCTAACTGAGAGGGAGAAGGGATGGGTGAGAAGCAACAAGCTTGGCAATGCACATGGTAGCAGACCCAATCCGAGGGTCCTGCTGTGGCCCAATGCGCTGAGCTCCCCACTCCTTGCTTCTACCCTCACAGGAAGCATCAGGAAGCAGCCCACTTTGTTGGGAGAGCACCTGCAATGTCTCACAAGCTGCTACGGTAAGGTTACCAGATTATTTTCAATGAATCTGGGGACACTTTAATTAATTAATTACTACACATTTGGGACGCTGATGCTGCAGCGATGGCGGTGGCAGAGGGGTGGCCTCCGCCTTGACCTCAAGCGCCACGTTTCCCCTTTGAGGCTTCTATCTCCTTTCTCCATGAGCCTGGGCAGCCCCTGAGTTGTTGGTTCTTCGGTGGTGGTGGGGAAGTGATGTGCGGTGGGTCAGGCATGGAAGGCGGAGGAGGGCCGAGAGCGGCGGCGGCAGTGAGGCTCGGGCAGCACAATGCCTCCCTTCTCATCAGAGCAGCCCCAATCCCATTCCTACTTGTGTGCAAGCAGGAGGGGGCAGGGATCCCTCAGCTGGGAAGGAGGCTTCCCGTTGCCTAACTGAGAGATCGCTGCCCCCTCCGATAGGCAGCATGAAGCTTCCCTTCACAGCTTAATTGCTGGAGTCAGGGAAGGTGGAGGCAACCTGGAAGCTGCATCTTAGAGCCCCTGCACCACCATCACACGGGGACTTCCGAGCAGCTCCTGAAGCCAGCCAGAGCCAACTGCTCTGGACTGCTGAGACTGCCACCATTGCGTTTCCCAGGGACATTAGATGAAATCCAGGGACATTCCAGGGATGGAATTTGTCCGGGGACTTATTCACAAATTTGGGGACTGTCCCTGGGAAACGGGGACATCTACGCTCCTGGGGATGACAGGGATAGGATGACTAAAATGGGAAGAGGGGAAATGGCTTACACATTGATAGGATGAATGGACTGCATCCAACATAGCGGCAGGAGAACCTGTGCTGGACCACCAAGGGGCAAGGTTTCCCATTGCCTTGCCCACTCCACTGCCAGGGACCCTTATGAGGAGGAACTGCACCCTAAGGATTTACTCTTGCTGTCTCTGACAAATCTGTGGGTCTGTCCTTTGCTTTTTTTGGCAAGAGCATGGATGTATTTGGCTTTTAATTTTTTTAAGAAATGTTGGCATTAGCTTTTGTCTTAACTTTTGCTAAGTTGCTTTCTTTTAAACATAAATTTTATACTGGTGTGTGAACCTTTGTGAATTACCTTGCCTGAAAGTCAACATAGACACTCTGGGAATAACAACGACAGCATTAGTCATACACATAGTAAATCCTTTGAAATGAATAAACATGACTAACTTAGGCTCATTCATTTCAGTCCGTCAGCTCTCTGAGTATGACTAGTGTTGGACAGAACCTGTATCCACAAGGCATATACCAACACTAATACTCTAGATTGGTACATGGTAATTCACATTGTCAACATTTTAACAGAAGATGGCTCTCAGAGAAGATTCAGACATCTATTAGAAAAGATTTGGTGCAGATCTTATGGGACTCTACCAGTCAGAGGAATGCAGATGATGAATTGCAGGCTTGAAAGCTCCTGTCCTTGAGGTTCTTGAGAGCGCCATGCATGTTTAGAACTATCCCTGATTGTTTGTTTGTGATTGGCTGTGGTGATCTTTGTTTTCCTGTGTGACTGGGGCCTTAGGCCAACCCCAACCTCTCTCACCACCAAAGGAACACAAGCAAACAACAAAGAACCTGCACAAGCAACGCTGACACCAAACCCTACATATAGTAAGTAAAATAGAAACATCTTCACCCCACCCCACACCCACCCATCTTTCCCCCCCTCCACCTCTTTCCCCCTTTTCTTCCCAATCTCTCAACAAATGAAACTGATTTGTAAAAATGTTACATGGGGGGGGGGGAATACAAGAGAGAGATTGCAAACACTTTTGTAAAACAAGAAAATCTTTAATAAAAAAAGAGAAAGAACTATCCCTGATGAGCTTTGAACATCCTGAGATACTTTAAATTCAGTGTGAGTTTTCAAACATGCAGTTTCTCTCACCTGCATTCTTAGTTTCTTCTAAACTTAAATTCTCCTTAGACATTTTCCTAGTAAGTTCAGTAAACGCGCAAAGGGGAGAGTGGTGAGTAGCATTCTTGATCCATCCTCATCCCTATTGTTTTCATCACCTTTCATGAGCTGGAAGGTGTAAAGTGGAGAGTTTCATTTATTGATGGAGGCTCCCCACACATTACAGAACCCTGTGCAGGGAGGCTTCGCTTCAGGCTCCCTCCAACCCATGGACCGTGACTAGAATGACAGCTAGTACTCTCCACCCTCCACTCAACTCATTTGGAGAATACCTAGCCTTTTCTACACTTTTGAACTGGCTCTCACAAGTCCCATTTCTCACAGCAACACCAATAAATTGCAAAGACGATTTCGTAGTTGTTAAGTTGTGGGTGAACATATCAGACGACACAGCTATTCTTTCAAACAGCTCTTGTTTATTCACAGGCCAGGACAGAACTGAACTGAAGAGTTCAGTCAGTCTGCTTATATAGAGCTCCAGTACAATGTAACTGTAACAATTTTCTAAAACTATCCAATCACTGAACGTCACTTTCGATCCCTTATTTGCATAACTATCTACAGTATCCCCCTGCTGGCCCAGGGTGAGAACTTCAGTACATAACAGTAGTGGAGTCAAATAATTGCAAATATCCCCATGCCCAAAGGCTGGATCATCTACCCAGTGCCTAACCACAGTCCAAGATATGCCTTCACCAAATGTTTGTTTTCTATAGGCTTTTGCATGCCTTATGGCTGCAGGCTGGAGGCAAGGCTGAATCTACTTAGAGTAACTTCAATGTAATGGTTCATGGCAGAATAAGACAAATTGGTGGAATGATGAGCATGATATTCAAGTCTTTCCCCCTGTTGGTGGAAAAGCAGCTTGGGAGATGGACATGATTTTGAGCAGAAACAAAAGGAATAGCCAGAGCAACATAAGAAATTGAATCCAACTATTGTTCTAGCTAACTCTGTATTGGCTACATTAGCAATACCAGGGACTGAACCTGAGACTTTTCCCGAGGCAGACACTCTAACACTGAACTATCGTTTCACAAAGGGTTATGGAGGCTTTCCTTCTGTGAGGGGAAAGGGTTAATGAGACCTTTCCCCTTGCTGTTTCTTTAATCAAACTTGCAGTGCCCCATGGCTGCTTCTCATTGGCAGGTGGGGTGAAGGGAACAGTGAGACTGCTACATGCATCTAGTTTGGTTATTGAGTTCTAAGTCTTTGAGTAATTGTTTCCAAATAATTCTAAAATACTGTTGATGCTGATAGGACCCTGCATAGTGGATACGAGCAGTATAACTGAATGATTGGCATGATTCAAAGATCCTCAGGGTCCCTATAAAGTGCTATATATTAGATCTAAGGCATTTACATTTATATAGCATATAAATATGCACCATACCCCAATGGGTAGACCTAAACTGATTGTTCTACAGAGACCAAGAGGTGGTGACTTCCTGAGGTCTCTTAAGGGCATTTTAATATTAATACATGGGGTTTTTCACAGCTCTGGTAATTTTTTTTAGACTGTGAGTTTCAACACATATTTTTTGACATTTTAACGGTTTATATGCCACTTAAAACCATGATTTCTAAGCCATGTACAGTGGTGTTGTAAAAGAAACACAAAAAGATAAGAGGAGTTCAAATTCACCATAGCATTAGAAAAGCTGGCTTAAAATGCCTGCTACACACCCTACACCAGTGTTTCCCAAACTTGGGTCTCCAGCTGTTTGTCTCCAGCTGTTTTTGGACTACAACTCCCATCATCCCTAGCTGGCAAGACCAGTGGTCAGGAATGATGGGAATTGTAGTCCAAAAACAGCAGCAGACCCAAGTTTGGGAAACGTTGCCCTACACGGGTATCTGCATAGGTATCTGCACCAAAGAAGTCTATGCCTGGGCGGGCTTTATCAGTGCAGACATCTTCTCCAATGTGAGGACATCTGGTGTGGGGCCAAGCAATGTGGCTGACACTGGCTGGCCCCACTCACCCAACAGACATGGAGGTATAGGAAATGCTCGTCTCAGCTTGCCCCAAAGTCAGAGAGGACATGGGAATCATACCCAATTTTCCTCCAATATAAAGTACATATTAGTTGGGTTTCTTTTTTTATGTGGCTATACAAGATAACATTTTAGCTCTTCTGCCAGGGCAATAATTTCCCAGATCATCACAGGGAAAATCAGGTCTTGCATCATTTCCAATAATGTTACTCTAGCTGAAAAAGTGACTAACAATGTTTTAAAGTGATTTCTTTTTAGATTATAGCCATTTATACCAAACAAGTGCATTATAGTCAAACTAAATATAGATTCATTTATTTTCATCGCTGCCACCAGGGTCACAATTCATCATTTTCTCCTACTTTATACTTTTTATTGATTCATTCTCCTCATCTGCAAGGAGCCCAACAAAGAAATGAATCAATAAGTCCTCTGGAAAAATCAACACACCCATAACTATTGCAGTGACTATAATGTCAATTGCCTCATTGTATTCAATTTGCCCAAACAACATTAATGGCCCAATGCTAATAGCTACTACTCTGAAAAACAAGCATATAGGATTGGATAAAAGAACTTTTGGGCTAGCCTAACTTGTTGTATTATGCTGTCAGGTCATCATTATCTGTCAGTGCACCCTACAGGATCATACAGAAACCAACTACAGAGCATTACAACTTCTCCAGTCATATGCAATGTAAGACAATAATATTTCATACTGGATCAACCTGCTTTGTAGTATACTAGAAGCAAGTTTTCAGGCTACACAGAGGTATGTTCCAAGTTTCAGTCTTTAAGAAGAACCATTGTTACATTGCTACCGTGACATTTATCTCAATTAGTTGTCTGCTCTTCAGAACAAAATCTCAAGAAGTAGAGGACTATGCAATGTCAATCTGATTATAAATAGTTACACCTTGACAATAGCATTTATCTTGTAAAGTCCCTCCAAAATTAATCAAATAAATAATGTTATAGTGGGGAACAGAACCAGCCTGATTAAGGCTACTTTACACATAATCTTACACAGAAATTGCTTCCCAGTAGAACACTGCACAGCACATTATCCTATGTGATAATCCTAATTGTAGGTTTTTTGCTGCTTTTAAAGGCAGGGTGCATGTGCCTGGAAACCACAGCCAGCTGCAATTTCCCCAAATGTGCACAATGTTCAGGAGAATTGTTCTACTTACTTATGGGTAAAAAATATTACTGCAATCTTCCACCACAGCGGGCCAGTACTCAATGGTGCTGCACACCTGTCCCCACTGAATTTATTGGTTTGTGTCTGTCACTAACTGTTCAACTCTCCCCATCAGAAATATTTCAAGGGCTGTGTTGCAGCTGGGATATGTGGGAGATTTTGCCGTCAAACCTAACAATGCATGTCTATGCTAGTTAATAAATGAAGGAGTTAAGGACCACAGAGCTGCAAATTTCTAGAGAAGGCACAGCTAGGTCCGACCAACACACCTTCTGGGAGGGAGGAAGTAAGGCTTGTTTCCTGTTCTTTTCTCTCTCTCTTCTCTTTTCGAACCATGTAACTGACCAGAAACATGAGGGTGGAGTTCCTGAGCTCTAGACTCCATGTTTGAAAACTAACTTTTGTATTTTTGTACTCAAGAAATTTTTACCTGTCTTTTTTCTGTAGCATTGAATGATGCACAAGTAAGACCTCTGATTACTGTAAGTAAAGCATTTAAACTTTCTTAGGTTTGTGATCTAGTCATTGTGAGAGGGGTAGCAACATGGGAGCACATTGTGAGTGCTCAATACTGGGCTATTTAAAGGTCTAACAATCTTTATCTCCCACATTTTGGAAACACTGCATGAATTTCAGTTTTAAACTCTGTTAGGGGCTTTGGGGCTAGAAAGTGAGTCAAGCCCCATGCTTCTGAATTTGGGCAGTCAGCTGTTTTTATTTTGTAGTTTCACACACACACATAGGACTTCAATATTAGCTGCTATTCACCAGTTATTTCCCAACAGAATAAAGGCTGCTTGTTGTTTTGTTAGCACTTTGCTGCAGCTTCCTGACTCACAAAATGATACTTTCTGATAGCTAGTCTACAAGAATATGTATACCTCCTGAACAAACAAAAAATTTATAACATCATTTCCTTTCGGTGCAAACCTCTAGAGCAAAGTATTATTGTTGTTGCTGCTGCTGTTATTATTATTCTATTAAATTTGTATCCCATCTTTCCAGTGGAGCTCAAGGTGGTACACACATTTACCGGTATCTCCCTCCCCATTGTATTCCCAAAACAACTCTATGAGGTGGTTTAGATGGGAAGATGGTAGTCTGGCTCACGGTCACACAGTGAACTTCATGGCTGAATGGGGTTTTGAGCCTGGGTTTCCCAGGTCCTGTGCCAACATGCTGATTGCTGCACCATAACTGAAGAGGCCACCAATTGAATCAAGCTCTAAAATCTGTTCTTGCTGTTGGGATATGACTACTACACAGCTGCAAACAAGTAGCTCGGTGCTTACAGCACATGATATGGCGCGTTTTCCAACACTTGCTTGTCAGGATGAAAGCCATGGTCATGAAACCAAATATAATTTTGAGCAAGGATGGAGAACCTGAATCCTTCCAGATGTTTTTGGCCAATGGTAGGAGTTGTAGACCAACATCAGGGGAGCCACAGGTCCTCACTGATATCAAGTGAAGGGGGGAACCTTCAGCAAGCATATCCTCCCCATACCACCCTGCAACTGGTCAAACTTCTGTGCTCATTTGAAAGGTGGAATAAGTATCAAGAACCTGGAGTACGGACTGACAACAACAGGAAAACCTGGAACAATTCAGAGGGATTGATGGCAGGATGGGAGGGAATTAGGAAGCAATGGACAAGTTTCATGAGGACCACAGGGTAGATCTGTAATGAAGCACAGCAAGAGAATTTAGGTTTGCATTCAGCTGTAGGAGGGTCTGATGAATGATAGCAATTCAGGTGAAGTTTAACTATAGTATTACTGAATATAATTTTAAAATGTTTGGGGGAAATGTTCAACATATTTGTGCAATGAGTGAGAAATAATTCAGATATTTAACTACACTACCTAGCTGTAGTAGATGCTAACATCCCCACAATAATATATGGACCATTTCCCCCCCTGCAGCTATATAATGGTTGAGAAACAAAGAAGTTTGGAATCCCTTCAAGGGCTTCATGGCAATTTTCTGCCCTATTGATCAAATCCAGAAGTTTAATCAATACAGAGTAGTGGGGATTAATTTAAAGGACTTTAACCCATTCGCTTTAACCTAGTGAATTAGAAGGCATGTTCTTTATTGAGACATAAATCACTTTGTCTTCCATGCCATAATGGAGAATTACATTCAATCAGTAAATGCCAAATGAAAAATAATTTGCTGTATCACTGACTTTTAAATATTTGTGAAGAATAACCCTTATATCAGATTGTTACATTTAGGAAAACTGAATCATGATGCTAAAGTACACAAAACTGCTGTGTAATTAGTTCCTGGTACAGGACATTGCAGCCAGCATACAAATCTATACTCCCGAGGTAGTACCTAGTTAACTTGTTCCATCAGTGCAATGATTTGCACTTGTGCAATGGAACTCCCCTCCAGTGGTGTCGCGGGGGGGGGGGTGGTCCACCCCGGGTGCTATGTCTGGGAGGGTGACAAGAAGGCACCCCGCAGGGTGCTCGCCCCGCTGCCCCTGGGTGCAGTGGCGCGAGCAGCCATTGCACCACCGCAGTCGCATCTGGAGGATCCTCTGTTCACGGCTGCAGCCGCGAGCAGAGGATCCCACCACCATTCATACAGCATTCGAGCAGCACTGGCAGCAAACCGCTATATACGACGCATGTGTGGTGTCACATGCATGCGCTGTATGTAGCGACGCCACACATGTGCTGTGCATAGGGGTTTGCCGACGCCTGAGCGCCGTATGGACGGCGATGGGATCCCTCCATCGCCGCTACAGCTGCAAGCGGAGTATCCCACCACTGGTGCAGGCGTGAGCAGAGGATCCCACTGTCGTGAATTCTTCGTGGCGCTTTAGCAGAAATACTCAGAGTTCCAGGTTCTTCAGTGCAGTATATTTATTGTGAGCTATTTACAGTGGTACCTCGGGTTATAGATGCTTCAGGTTACAGACGCTTCAGGTTACAGACTCCACTAACCCAGAAATATTACTTCAGGTTAAGAACTTTGCTTCAGGATGAGATCAGAAATTGTGCTCCAGCAGCAGCGGGAGGCCCCATTAGCTAAAGTGGTGCTTCAGGTTAAGAACAGTTTCAGGTTAAGAACGGACCTCCGGAACGAATTAAGTTCTTAACCCAAGGTACCACTGTATATACAAATATCTACAGGCTATAATACACGAGCAGTTCATACAGTCAAACAGAGTACCTGGCTGCACCTTAAGGTAAATAGGAAGACCTCTAACTCTCTCTCTCTGACCACACTCCTCTACACCACACCTTTACTGCTGGACAGGTTTCCCTTTTAAACCAATGTCAGCCAATCAACTGTCAGCACATTACTGCTGAGTCATTCTGACCCGGCACTTCCATAGAAAGTATTGCAGGCTGATTGCACCAGCCATTTGCATGAGCTAGCAAACTCAAGTCTGCAGACTTACTATCTCACACAGCATTCTGTGAATCCTGACACCAACCACCATCCGTACGGTGCTCGGGCAGCGCCGGCAGCAAACCGCTACGTACAATGCATGCGCTATATGTAGCGATGCCGCACATGCACCCTATGTAGCGACGACTCGCGTGCATCATACGTAGCGGCACAACGCATGCGCAGCTGGCGGTTTGCCCTGCTCTGGGTGTCGATTAGCCTTTGTTCGCCCCTGCTCCCCTCCTCTCCTTCCCCTATGTGCCTCTTCAATTTGCTCTGGGTTACTCCCCAGCAGTCCGGGTCATGGTGTGCAGAGAGGACGGAAAGTTCCATTGCTCAAGTGGAAAAAACAAGTTAGCTGGATACAACCCAGAATTCCCAGTCCATGATGGATCTCTTAGGCCTTAGACTAGTGAGGAGTAAACATGTCTGATCAAGCTTGGAATGTTCATTTTAGGAAGGAAACTTAGAGTATAAAGGAAAAGAGAGTGCCAGAAGACTGTCAAAGCTAATTTCCTTAAACGAGCAATGAAGTGACCCTGTGTCAATGATTTTGCTTTATCATTCCATCGATCTAATTTCATTTCCAGGTCTAAAATCTTTACATAACTTAAAAAGATTCTGAATAGACTAGACATATGTCCCAGCAACAGGTGCTCTTGTATTTGGGAAATGCTAGGATGACTCAGATTTGTCCTTCGTGTCATCGCTAGAATGAATCAGCACAAGCAATTCAGTGTTGTACCAAAATATTTTATATTTGATATGTGATCTTTTAAATAGACTGGTACCATTATTATATATTTAGTAATTTATTACCAATGTACCCCACTTTGCTATAACATACAAAAGATAGCTTTTGATAGATGTAATCATATACAAATTACAATAAAACAATCATGAGAGACAAATAATGATAAAGTTAGCCCAATCAACTTGATGGCCAAACATGTACCCTACTTGTGCAAATGGACATCCCAGCTTGTTCTTCAAGATGGCAGCCTGGAGTGTCTTTCTGCTAGTAAAACTATTTGTAATTTCAGGTATTCCAGCCTGCCATTTGGATCTCATCATTTATCTTTTCTCATTATTATTCTTTGCCTCATAAATGAATGGATTGCCAATGCATTAAAGAAGCACAGAAACCTGGAGAGAAAATTAGGAACAACCAAAATATTCTAGTTAAAATATTGGCCCTGAATCTATCCTTTCAGATTGGAAGCTGGAGATTCAGTCATGGTAACCCAGGAACATGGAAGGTTCAAAGTGTCTGAAAAAGGAATGAATTCCAATCACATTTGCCCCTTTACAAAATCAACTAGTTTTTCTCACATTCAGTGTACAGCACAATTCAAGTTCATTCAAGTGATCCTCTGCAAAAACAAAAACCTAATAATAACAAAATTCAGAATTCAGAAAGTGACAAGTTGCTGTGCTTGAAGTATTAAATAAACTTAAGAAGCCTAAGAAATTATCAACACAGTAGAACATGAATTGTTTAATTTATTTTTCCCATCCATTATTATCTTTAAGAAATATATCCCCAAAGTGTATGAAGAGCAAAAAAATGCTTAAGAACAGAAAAGCCTATTGGATCAAGCCAATGTCCCACCTAGTCGAGCATCTTGTTCTCACGGTGGCCAATCAGATGCCCCCAAGCAGGACCTGAGAGCTAGAGCACTCTTCTCTTCTCCAATTTCCAGCAACTGGCATTCAGATTCATTCTGCCTTCAACCATGGAGGCAGGGGAGAGCCTTTGTGACCAATAGTAGCCACCGATTGCCTTATCCTCCATGAATTTCCCTAAGACATCCAAGTTGGCCGCCAAGTACATTGTAACAGAACAAATCTGAAGATGAACCAGAAATAACTCAAAAGTTCTACACCCAAATGAACTTGCATCATTCATAAGTTCACCTGGCAATTATGGGAACAATTTCCAAGTGTAGTTCAGAGATTTTGCCAACTGCCTCAGTGAACTTTGTAAAACCAAACTTGTTCATTCCAGGCACTGTGATATAACCTGCCAGACCCTGCAGAAATAAAATATTTGTGTTTGAATATTTAAAACATTAATATTGAAAGCATATGCCTGACCGTAAAATGGAAGATAAAAATGAAATGTTTTATTGATATACAGGTTTGTATTCAGGGAACAAAACAAAATAGCTGTCATATAGGTTTAGTCATAGCTCAGTAACTTATTCAAATTAGCAGTGCTGAAACAGAATAAATGATTATTAATATTCATTGCCTGTCTCCATGTCTGAAAACCTACCAAGTTGTCTTGCATGTGGAATAGCATACTGCTGGTCAAATTATGCTTTTATCTCTACCAAAATGTTCCCCAAACAATTGCTGCTGCAAAGAATCTGAAAACTTAGATTATACCTGTATATCCAGAGAGTATCCATGAATGGACAATACATTGGATGCTGAACACTAAAAGCAATGTAAAAAAATAACAACAATGTTTTTTCATTCTTCATTAGGGCAAACTGAGCACTGAGGAAGTAAAATGCAAGAGATAAATAAAACAGACAAAATATATTTATAAACTCAATTTGAAGGAAACAATTCAATAATGTTGGCAGCCCACAATTACATTAGACAGCACAAAACTCTAATGCAGAAATGGATAGCAAAGGTTTTTCAACAGAGAGATTACAAAATGAAACTGTCCATTACAGCCCAGATAAACTCCATGGAAATGTCATTGATAGAGTACTCCGTCAAATAAATGATATCTGGCTTTATGAAATGAGTACCCAAATCATAGTGTTGCTTTTTTCTTGATGGGGCAGTTATATGACAAGGAACATTCATCCTGCAGTCAGAGTTAATTGTACAGTGGTACCTCGGGTTACAAACGCTTCGGGTTACAAACACTTCAGGTTACAGACTCCGCTCACCCGGAAGTAGTACCAGGAGGAGAACAGAAATCACGCCACCACGGCGCGGCGGCAGCAGGAGACCCCATTAGCTAATGTGGGATCTCAGGTTAAGAACAGTTTCAGGTTAAGAACGGACCTCCGGAATGAATTAAGTTCTTAACCAGGTACCATTGTACACAAGTAGACACACCATTGTAGACATTGGACTGAATGTACCAATTAAACAGCATAAACTACAATGTGGGTAAGGCTAATACAGTGGTACCTCGGTTCTTGAACAAAATCTGTTCCAGAAGACCGTTCAACTTCCAAAAGATTCAAAAACTGAGGCACAAAGGGCTGGCTGCAAGTTCAATTGGGAAAATTGAAAAAGGGCTGGCTGCAAGTTCAATTGGGAAAATTGAGGCACATTTGAAAACAGAAGCAATTACTTCCAGGTTTTCAGCGTTCAAAAACTCAAAAGTTCAGCCTCTGAGATGCTTGAAAATGGAGGTACCACTGTAATATCGTCCACACACACCCTAAACATACATACACATTTACTCTATGCATTAAAAAATCTGATTAGAGCTGAAGTCAGCAGGAACAAAATAAAGATTGCCGTATTTTTCACCCTATAGGACGCACATTTTCCCCTCCAAAAATGAAGGGGAAATGCATGTGCGTCCTATGGGGCGAATGCAGGCTTTCGCTGAAGCCTGGAGAGCGAGAGGGGTCAGTGCGCACCGACCCCTCTCGCTCTCCAGGCTTCATGAGAGCCGCAGCGCCAGTCCCACAAGGTCGGGGGACAGCGGGGAGGCGGAATGCCGCCATCCCGGTGTCTCCCGATGTGGTTTGGAGGCTGACGGCGGGGAGACGCGTGCTTCTCCCCACCGCCAGCCCCGCAAGCTCCGGGGACAGCTGGGAGGCGCAGCGCCTGGGGGGGAAATAAATTTTTTTTCCTTTATTTCCCCCCCCCAAAAAAACTTGGTGCGTCCTATGGGGCAAAAAATACGGTATATCAACACTTCAAAAGACATCATAAGACGGATGTCATTCTTGAGAAGGTACATACAGGTGCAAAAAAGAAATACCCACCTGTGAAGTAGTTCACTTAAATTATTTCATAAGCTTTTCTTATGCTGATCAATAGACTTTATTCCATTTTTTTCAAAATCGCTAAAAGCCCATTCATGAACACCCTGTGGCATTATAGCTCCTTGAAACTCATACAGACAGCACCATGTAGCGGGGGGGGGGGCGGGAATCATTTTAGTGAAGTGGCTCCCCTGGGCTTCAAGTGACTTTTCACCACACCATGACAAGATGGCACCTGCTTGTGAATTTCTCACAGAGAACTGGAGTTAGAAAAGTGCTAACTTCAAGTCTGAATAGTGCTGCTAACTAGTTTGAGGCACAGAAAAAACTTTACACGCTGTTCTGATTTGGAACAGACTCTCCCCCATGTGGTGTCAAGAAGCTAGATGGCCTCACAGAGTACAGAAGGAAATAACAAAACTCACGTTGCTAACCATCAGCCGTTCTGCACATGAAGCATCAACATGAGCCAACTGTATGTTTCATAGGAATCTTTCACCGTCTGCAAGCAGAGTCTGCCTATAGTTGGTCCCTGGTTGGCAACTATAAACAGAGTGTGGAGGTGTTTCAACTCAGCAAGAGATAAAGGGCCAACAATGTGATATCTACCCACTGACTCTCTTCTGTTCATCTCATGATTATTGGCTTTTCTGTTGCCTCTTCCACAACAAGAACAGGAGAATAGGCATTGGCCTGGCCCATGAGGGTGATATGATAGCCATGTTCAAATATATAAAAGGATGTCAAATATATAAAAGGGTGTCACATAGAGGAAGGAGAAAGGTTGTTTTCTGCTGCTCCAGAGAAGCGGACACGGAGCAATGGATCCAAACTACAAGAAAGAAGATTCCACCTAAACATTAGGAAGAACTTCCTGACAGTAAGAGCTGTTCGACAGTGGAATTTGCTGACAAGGAGTGTGGTGGAAGGGACGCGGGTGGCGCTGTGGGTAAAAGCCTCAGCGCCTAGGGCTTGCCGATCGGAAGGTCGGCGGTTCGAATCCCCGCGGCGGGGTGCGCTCCCGCTGCTCGGTCCCAGCGCCTGCCAACCTAGCAGTTCGAAAGCACCCCCGGGTGCAAGTAGATAAATAGGGACCGCTTACCGGCGGGAAGGTAAACGGCGTTTCCGTGTGCTGCGCTGGCTCGCCAGATGCAGCTTTGTCACGCTGGCCACGTGACCCGGAAGTGTCTCCGGACAGCGCTGGCCCCCGGCCTCTTAAGTGAGAGGGGCGCACCAACCCCAGAGTCTGTCAAGACTGGCCCGTACGGGCAGGGGTACCTTTACCTTTACCTTTAGTGTGGTGGAGTCTCCTTCTTTGGAGGTCTTTAAGCAGAGGCTTGACAACCATATGTCAGGAGTGCTCTGATGGTGTTTCCTGCTTGGCAGGGGGTTGGACTCGATGGCCCTTGTGGTCTCTTCCAACTCTATGATTCTATGATTCTACCTGTGCTGCTCAATGCAGCCACCAAATTGTGTTTTGACCCCTATTGGACCAGAGCCATTTATCCACAAATGGGTGCCCAATGTTGTTATATGCCTTCTAATTTAACCTTTAAGAACAGTTAACAATCCGCTTTCAGATTGTTAGGAGATGCAAATCAACATACACTTCTGGGATTAACACCAAATTTATATTTCATGTAAAATGATATTTTAGGCTCTTGATTCCTCCCGTTGTAAAGATTCTCAGAAGTGCGCAGTTCCTCAAAAGGTGCTAAGGAGCAGTGACAAGTGCTGAAGCACTTAGAAATCCTTTGTGCTACACTGAATGTCCAAGAACTGATGAATCTCAACTTTCTCACGTTGATGCTGATAATCCCAGATGAATGTTGTAAATGTCTAATAAATGGATATATATTTCTGTACATTTAGGGCACATAAAAGTGAATGCACACAATTAGATCTAGGTGACTGTCAGTGTTCAGTCACCTAAATCTAGGTGATGTTTCTCTGAATTTTTAGATATCTATTAAATTTATCTGTAATATAGACTAAAGTTCTCTGTGTATCTGGGTCTGGACAGTGGCAAGTTAGGTGACCTCTTTGGGGCCATGTATGATGTGCAATCAATCAATCAATCAATCAATCAATCCCATTCAGTTCCTGAGGCTAGGAAGAAACACATGTTCCTCAATCTGAACATGTCACCTGTTTAATACTTTCACCCGAAACATCTTCTGAACACCTTTCCAAAACTTCACTTCTAAGGTTCCCAACGTTACCCACCAAAATCACTGTAGTGTGTTCAGAACATAGTTAAAACATTTGTAAGCTCTATGTGGCTTTTAATATTATCATTAAGTCCATTAACACTGTAATGCATTAAAGATGTGTGACAGTGTTGTGGAATCGTCTCGTGGCTGAGAGCCAAGTATCTTAAAGAAAACCTTTTGGAGAGACATATGGCTTGATATTTCAGCGTGAACATTATATTTCAAAAGTGTTGCCATGAAAACTAATGATTCATGCATACAAAAATAGAAAACCATCACTTTAGGAGGAATAAAGAAGGATGACACTTTAAAATAGGGGTTCCAGGATTTCACATATATCCAAAGAGTTATTCACTGTCTGAACCTGTTACAGGCTGCAAACAGATTAAGGTAATAAATAATCCATTTAGAATTTATATTTATAACAACTAGCCTTGGTACCATGATTTACAAGAGGATGATTAAATTAAAGCAAGCTGCCAGGCATTAGTTTTCAACTTGTGTGTTAAAGCTTTAGGGGGACAAAGATGTTTACATATTGCATAGGTCTAGTTATACTTGCTGGTGTTTAGAGTCTGTGGACCCCCAAATCCATATAACACTGCCTTCTTGTGGGATAAATCCAGCCTCATATAACCTCATATAACCAACATTATTAACTCTAAATAATGTGTGAAGGGGGTGAATGCATGTGTGGGAAGGTGTAAGTCTCTGGTATATGAACACCTATTTGAAGGTTACAAATTGAGGGGAAACATTTTATTTATACCATTTTCACACAGACAAGCACACATCACCCTGCTTCCTTGAGGCACAAGTGTTCCTCCATTCCTTCACCTGAAATTATTTATCCTCACAATGGGCTATGCCAAGAGAGAGTGATTGGCCGAGGTTACAAAGCAAATTTCATGACTGAGTGGAAATTTGAACCCAGGTCCAACCCTAAACCACACTGGCTCTGCTATGTGTGAACAGAGCTGGTTTACAACTGTAGAGCTCTTATCAAGTAAAAGCTTTTATTTTTATTTTTTGAGTTCCTGATCTCATAGAGAGCTGTATGCCAACAGGCTATATTCAAACCCTTAAATGTAAATTGGGGGCAGAACCTGCCACCACAATCACATTCTTCTATCTATGGCTGAATTCATTCACCATAGACTGAATAGACTCAAACTTTACCTCAAACCCTGTTTTCTCTGGCATCTAATCCATAAAATGATGAAATATGAAATAATGACATTTTTGGAGACAAAACTTTTAAAATAAAAGATTTGCCTTCTGAGGACAGAATTCATCCACAAACATTGCAGTTTGCAGAACCACCTTCTTGGTAACAGACAGCAAATATTTTGACAGCACACTGAGTAGAATAACATATCTCCGCACTACCAGAAAGCATCATAGCACAGCCCTTCCTCATTGGACAACATTTATTAATGCCATACCCTCCAACACTTTGAAGCCAAAATCCAGGAT
The DNA here is from genome assembly GCF_964252035.2 of Podarcis erhardii. Lineage (NCBI taxonomy): Eukaryota > Metazoa > Chordata > Lepidosauria > Squamata > Lacertidae > Podarcis > Podarcis erhardii. The sequence continues at coordinate 32,922,743 of NC_138497.1, read as the reverse complement.
GCCTTCCTCCCAGACACAATCTTCCCATTTCTTATTGTGCCCAAAAAAATTGAGTGGGGTTTTTTTTTTGGGGGGGTGGAACTGCAGCACGAAATCGCCCAAGATGACGGCAACCAAAATGGCCACTGCTCTCACATTAAAAAAATGGGATGTCCTAGTTTTTCCAGGACACTTGCTGGGCATAGAAAGTGTCTACCCCTATATACCCCTCTCTCTGCTTCCACAAGTCTTTAAAGCAGGGCTCACCCACCTTTGGGGGCCAGTGGGCACACTTTGAATTTTCAGAAAGTGCCATGGGTGCCACAAAATGGCACAAAATGTCTGCTCTGGGAATGTGACAGAAGACAGCTGCTGTGGGGATGTGCCATAATACAAAGTGGCTGCCACATCTTGGCTGCCACAACTAAAAGAGCAGAAAAAAGAGATAGGTCTCCAGAAAAGGGTCCCATCCACCATCACACTCACTCACAGAGAGACACCCTTTGTACCTCTCCTCTGTTCAGAATAAAAGGAAAGGTGGGTAAATGTCCAATCCTGGCATCTACTGAAACGTGGCGTGTCTGAGGGAGCAATTCCAATGTGGGAAAGGCTGAGTCAGTGCAAACCAAAACTGAGCAGGAAAAGTAAAGAGTCTCTCATACGCTGTGGATTTTTGAGCGGATATATACTGAGATCTTTGGGGGGCTCCCTATGAGGTAGTGGTGGGCACATCGATGCCTGTGGGTGTCATGCTGGCAACCCCTGCTTTAGGCCGACAGTATCCCTTAATTGGGGATTATATAGGATGCTAGAGAAAACATTGTTTCTTAGTGGAGATCGTTATGTACATGCAGTGCATTAAAATACAGCATTGTTTTGCAGAACACATGCTGTTTAATGCGGAGGCAGATTATGATGCAATTATTTCTCTTCATAGTTTGTTCCCCCCCCCCCATGATCAAAGAACTCTATTAGCTGCAAATATTGTTGCCATATAACACTAATGTTTGTGAATTACCAAGGCCTCAGCACAATACAGCTACATTTTATCTAATTTTTTTACAATGCTTATATTAAAATAGGATAGATAGATGATAGAGATGATAGATGATAGATAGATAGATAGATGATAGATAGATAGATAGATAGATAGATAGATAGATAGATAGATAGATGATAGATAGATAGATGATAGATAGATAGATAGATAGATAGATAGATAGATAGATAGATAGATAGATATCTTCAGGGAAAGGTTAAGATGTTTTATTATCTTTTGTTTTATGTAGTAAATGAGAGTTCACGAAGTGGGGCAGGTCTGGGATCCTTTACGCATTATCCCAGTTGCATGGAATAGCTTTTCCATGAACATGTCTTGTGTGGCTGGGGTAATGTTCAAATCAACAATTGCCTGTCATATCTTTACTTTACCTGACACTTCCTGCTTCCCCAGCAAGCCTCAAACAGCCACAAAGCAGGATATTACCTTGCTAGTAGCAAAGGTACAGGTTCCATGGGAAACATCAACTGAAACGGTACCCAAACTTTGCAAGAACCAACCACAGAAAAGCAGCTGCTACACAATTGGAGTAAGGTGTGGATACAGATCTGGGGTAATAGGGTTTGGGGGTGCAAGGGCACCTGTAACTGCTAGAGTTAGTGAATGTTAGAAATTAATAAATGATACCATTTAGAAGATAATATGTGAAGTAATGAAGGGAAGATGCCAGGACCCTCACCTGACATAGAAGTCATTAAGAATGACAAAAGGTGCTGGAACCAAAGCATTAACCTATCAATGGAAACCATCAACTAGGCCGGAGGTTCTGCCATTGAGGAACAGGCCCCTCTTGAGATGTAATGCTCTGAACTCTCTCCCAAGTAGAGCCAGGTGCAAATATGGGTAGAGTAAACCATACTGAAGTCACTTCTTCATTTCCCACAAGAAAAGCAACGCTGAGTGAGTGCCTGGGACCCCCTTGGAATATTGCTACCTGCTCAGCAGAGATTGAGTGTGAAACCTTTGTTTCAGTATTAAAGATTCCCCAATCTGTGGTTTTTTAAGGCTTGTGAGGAAGGAACCTGAGAAACATAATGCTAAGTTGCTCTTCTTTTGAAGGTAATCTATTTTGAAACAAAAAAAATCCCCACATAAACTTCAGTGCTAACATGTTGCATTATCACTTTTCCCTAGACACCAAATATGTTATTTATTTTGTTGACAAATGTTTATTCTTGCTGCAGCTAAACATTTCCTTCCTAGAAACCCACATATGTCTAACAGTGACTTCCAAACATAGCACATAATGAAAAGTCAAACCAAACTGAACTAAAAATTCAGCATTCAGCAAGTAATATGCGAGAAAATGTCTCAGGAGGAGAGATTATCTGATTTAGCTAATTCAATAGGTCCTCTAAAAAGTACACAATGCCCTCCAAGTCTTTGCAACATGGTCAAATGTTCTGGTTATAGACAATTTAATGTAATAAAAATATAACTGGGAGATAATAGAAAAAATGCAGCTGAACACAGGAAAGTTCTGCTGCTATTGTTAGAACATGCACTGGTTGCAAGTTTGTGCACAAGAAGAAACACAGTACTTCTCATGGATCCCAAGTGTTAAAAAGTAAAAGTTAAGAATTTTCCTTGTACTGCCTACTTTGAATGTGTCTATCACTACCAGTTTGGTCTAAAATTGACCACTTATAAATGCCATCTCCAATTCCTCGAAGGATTCCATCAACGGAGTCTCTGAAAAAAAATTACACGGGCGAACTAATACTAGTGTACTGGAAGAAGCAAAGATCACCAGTATCAAAGCAATGATTCTTCAACATCAACTTCGTTGGACTGGTCATGTTGTGTGGATGCCTGATTAGCGTCTTCCAAAGCAACTACTCTATTCTGAATTTAAATATGGAAAGTGTATTGCTGGTGGTCAACAAAAGAGGTTTAAAGACTGTCTCAAGGCAAATCTAAAAAAAAAATGTAGTATAAACACCAACAACTGGGAAACACTGGCCTGTGAGCTCTCCAGTTGGAGAACAGCCTTTACCAAAGGTGTCATGGACTTTAAAGACACTTGAACTCAGGATGAAAGGGAGAAACGAGCTAAGAGGAAGGCATGTTTGGCAAACCCTCACTATATTCAGCTCCAGCCTAGAAACCTATGCCCCCATTGTGGAAGGACATGTGGATCCAGAATTGGTCTCCACAGTCACAGACTCACTTTTTAAACTGTGTTTATGGAAAACAATCTTACTCGGCTACGAGTAACCACCAAAGAAGAAGAAGAAGGTCTAAAATTATGCCTGATAGAAGTCAGGGATTTAAAGAGTTGTAGGGCCAAACTAGAGAGCCAGTGTGGTGTAGTGGTTAAGAGCGGTAGTCTCGTAATCTGGGGAACCGGGTTCGCGTCTCCGCTCCTCCACATGCAGCTGCTGGGTGACCTTGGGCTAGTCACACTTCTCTGAAGTCTCTCAGCCCCACTCACCTCACAGAGTGTTTGTTGTGGGGGAGGAAGGGAAAGGAGAATGTTAGCCGCTTTGAGACTCCTTAAAGGGAGTGAAAGGCGGGATATCAAATCCAAACTCTTCTTCTTCTTCTAGATGTGATAACATTCACACAAAGAGTATATAAGGGGATTTAGCCTGTTGGCCTCTGCAGTGGTCCCAGTTCAGAACCGCCGTCCCTCTCTGTGACTACCATATACATCGGAAGTAAGTGTCCATGAGGAAAACATTTGTATGGTGTGCTGTGCACACAGATTTCCTTCATGAAAGAAAAACATTGCACCATCCATCTGAAGTGTAGATAATTTAGTTACGTGCTTAAAAGTTTGAAAGCACAGTGGTGCATATGGGCAATTAAAGAAACAACATTGTGGTCATGATAGTTGATTATAAACAGTTATTTTCTTTGGGAATCTTGAGTCACTGTAACTATCTATACTATTATGGATAGAATGGATCCAGAAATCTCACTACTAAAACAATAAAAGTTGCTTTAATGGCTCATTCCAAAAAGTGAGTCATATGCATTAACAGCTCCCCAAGCCTCCTGATTTCACTAACTAATTTGTTCCCTATTGAACTTCATCTTATTGCAATGTTCAGTAACATTATGAAAGCTAAAATCCATCAAAACTGAAGTGCTTGCGTGCCATGGATATATAGACAGATATAAAGGCTTCCTAAAATGTAAAAGTGTTAGTACATACGTAGAAAATGGGAAGGTACTGTGAGAATAAGCCCTTAAAAGTACAGCATAATAGATTTTGAGACAGGAATCAAAACATCAGGAAATGTATTCAAATGAGAAGAATAAGGTAGACAAATTTTGCCAACTGAAGGCAAAGTCAGAAATAGAATCATATTCCAGGAAATTGGGGGATCACTCATTTTCTAGAAAATGATGGATTCTTTGCATTGGTATATACAGTGGTCTCCAGAGAACCTTTGATAGTAGGTATGCAATTACTGAAGTACAACCTTCTGCAGTTTAATAAACTGGAAATTGCATTTTTAACCTTGGCTGATATTGCATGAGAGGTCTATCATCTTTTCATCCCATCTGGTGCAGAACAGTAAATTAAATTGATCCCCCCAAAATGAAATTTATTATCTCCAAGTATTTCTTTCTCCCCCCCCCCCTTTGAACTGTGCACTGGACTGTAGCCAAAATTCCACATAATGAGAAAACATTGAAATACATCTTAAGCAGAACAGTATGTGCTGTCCTTTCACACAGGATTCCAGTAGAGAAGCTGCTCAGTTTGCTGACCAGATAGAGAAAAATGCCACAGGGTCTCAGGCAAAATGCTGATTGCAATGAAATGCAGATGATAAAGCTCTCCTTTTGATTTGCATACCCTTCTCTGACTAATGGTAAAGATCTCTGAATACCATCTGACATTTTCAAGGCTATGGATATATCTACTTGTGATGGAAGGGGAATAAGAGAAAGGTGTGCTGGTTTATTTGGGCATTATCATCAGCTGCTACATTATACGAAATACATGCTGCCATGCGTGAAAGGAAGCTGAGTGGAATATAAGTGCATTTAAACCAAAATAATTGACTGCTACTTGCAAGGTTGGAGGAAACAAATCTCCAAAATGACATCAAGACACGAATAAAGTTTCACGGATAGAAACCCAACAGGTTTGGTGGTAGCAAAATGGCTGCAGTTTTGCTCTTGCTTCAACCATTTGGGACCCAGTGAATGAAAGTTGTGAAGCAGCAACATTAATAGGTTTGCACTAAAAGAGCCAGTATGGTGTAGTGGTTAAGAGCTGTAGACTCGTAATCTGGTGAACCGGGTTCGCGTCTCCACTCCTCCACATGCAGCTGCTGGGTGACCTTGGGCTAGTCACACTTCTCTGAAGTCTCTCAGCCCCACTCACATCACAGAGTGTTTGTTGTGGGGGAGGAAGGGAAAAGGAGATTGTTAGCCGCTTTGAGACTCCTTAGGGTAGTGATAAAGCGGGATATCAAATCCATAATCTTCTCTTCTCTTCTGCTTCTAAAAAGCAAAATGCAATGAGGACATTGTGTCAGTGAAATGGACACTGTTGCTGGACCAGATTCCCCATGCAGCCCTTTGAACAACTCTGAAATCTGCCCCAGAGGGTTGGGTGATGCCCCAGAGCAGTTTTGGGGAATGAGGCTGCAAGGAGATGAGAGTGTCAGGTGTCAGCCCATGAATTTATTTTTTGTTGAAGTATCAATAATTTATTATTATCTTCTGTCACTTTTCCTCTTTCACAAATACTGGGGGTGGTGAGTAAAAGTGGTGGTGGGTAAAAGTGAAGGCAAGGTGTGTTTGTGTGTGTGCCTCTGTGTCTGTGTGCTATTGACTAGGAGCAACCATGCACAAGCTTTTCAAGCTGCCATTATGTACTTGGGTGATTGGATGAAATGGATTGAGCTTTTTTTTTCTATTGTCCTTCATAATTACTCACATGCTGCTTTTCTTGATTATTTGAGACAGTCTGATTCATTCCATAGCCATTGTCTAACAATCATGCAGGCGTAATGGATTTTGTTATGTAGGGTGGCCAGCAAACATGGTCCTCTGGATTTGACATTTGTAGGTGAAACCAGAGCTTTTGTCTTCTGAATTGGGTTCAGTATTTTGTTATCTTTTCAAAGCTTTTTGTTCGCTTGCGGGGTCTCTTTCAGTGTAAAGGTGTCCATTTTTATTTTTATTTTATAGTACTGTGAGTGATTTCCTCTTTTCTTATAAACTATCATGCTGGGAAAGGTGGCCTCTTAGGTGCATCTCTTTCAGAATAATTCTGAAGGCAGAATCAGTGCTATGAATGGCCTTGTACCTTGCCTAAATAATGTTCACATGGGCATTGTAAATTATGAATGGATGCTATCATACCTGAATGGCAGACCCTGTGTCTCAGTATGTGTGTGGGTTTGTCTGCATGGCAACTACCTACGCTATTGGCTAGGCACTGTTATGTGCATCTGAAAGCTTGGGGGGTGAAAGACAATTCAGTAAAAAAATATTCAGAACTCCCAAGGAATGGGAAGGCAATTGTTCTAGCTATAAATGGTAGTGCTTTTACATGCTGAAGATCCTAGGTTTAATGCCCTGCATAAATGACTAAGCCTTTTTTTTTTCTTGACTCACTGACATCATTTGGTCACATGGCAAGACACTGATAACTTAAATAGGTAGGCTACATAGATAAAATGCATGAAGAGAAACTCTTCTTTTTCCCACCCAGTATACAGAAGTCTATAAACCCCCCCAGATGTTTGACCTTGTACAGCTGCCAGATATAAAAATCTAGAGAATCTGGAGGGGCTAAACTAAGCTCCACTCTACTGTTTGCTACATGTTGTGATTGGCAGAAAGGGGAACCAAGTGCTCAGTATGTTTGATGGGCTGGAAAATGAAGAGCTTGGCCCCTGAACGTGTTGGGTACTATTGCTGGCTCTCATGTCAATCTCCAGACGCTGAAAGAAGCGATCTCACATCCAAACCCATTCTTCTTATTCTTAAGTTAGAATACATGCCTTATTATAGTCAGGAGAAACTAAGATGCATCAAATAAGAGATAATGACATTTTATGTGGGAAAGTAGCACAAAGAATAGAAGCCTGGCATTATGATTCTTTGATTCTATGGTTTGAATTTTAAACACATTGCTTTTCTACCCCCAAACGGCCTATGTTTTCAGGTGAGCAGCAATCTCATTTACATTGCAAACTGTCTCTCTCTTATCTATTTTTTGGTTTTATATGCCTGAAGGAATTAAGGACACCAAAAGTTATTCCCATTTGTTTATTTCATAATGAAAAAACAAGTTGTTGGCTTCCAAATAACTGTCTTTTGCAGCTGTTGCAAGTCAATGTAGACAGTGGCGGAGCTTCATGCTCTGGCACTGGGGGGCGGAGAGCAGGCGGGGGCAGGGCTGGCAGGCGTCCTGGGGGTGTGGTGAGCTGCCCATAGGGGCATGGTGCCCAGTGCGGGTGGGGAGGCAGCCACGATGGCACCCCATTGGGATCGCACTGCCAGGGGCTGTGTGCTCCTCCTGCACTCCTCTTCCCCTGCCAGTGAATGCAGACACGGTTGAGCTAGATGGACCAATGGTTTTACTCAGGAGAAGTCAACTTCCTATGCTACTACGTTCCATCATTCCAAAGTAAAGCATCCTTCAAAGGCCTTCAGCATTCCCCCTCTTTCCTCTTCCCTTCATTTAAAAGTGTGCTGTAGTCCAAATAATCCTTGTGTTGCTTCCTGCTACCCCCAAACAATTTCCATGCTGCACTGAACCAGGGATGGGGAAGAGCCACATCTCAGCAATACCAGCTTTGCATATGCAGAAAGTCACAGGGGAAATCCCCAGCATATCCAGGTAGGACTGGAAATGTCCCTTGTCTGAAACCCTAGAGAGCCACAGACAGTCAGTGGCTACATCTGCACACCACACTAAGCAAAACCATAGCTTAGCTTGAAGCTGCTAATGTGGTGGCTCCTGAGGTGGACATCACAGCCACTTTCTTCCTTCCCAGGCTTTTTAGGTCAGCATTTGCCAGCAGCTAAGCCAAGATTTGACTTGGCATGTCCAGTGGCGTAGCGTGCGGGGTGCAGGGGGGGCCGGCCGCACCGGGCGCAACATCTGGGGGTTAGGGTTAGGGGGCGCAAATCCACGGGTTAGGGGGCGTAAATTACTTGCCTTGCCCACTCTACGCCACTGGGCATGTCAATTCATGGGTCTGATTAAGGTCTCTCCTCCTTAACAACACCATACTTTGCCCTATGGTTACAGGGCATGGTCAGAAGGAGAGACCTTAACCATGGGCGGATCAACACTCATCATTTTTAAGAAAGGGTTAAGGAATTGTTTTGATCATGTAGATGGACTCATTATATCCCACTTTTTACATTCCTAATGCATTATTACCTTGTCTTTTTTATAGCTTAATTTCTAATTGTTTTATGCTGCTGTATCAGTGAAACACTACTCATGTAGCACTTTACCTTTCTTTTCTGCATTCAAACTCCGCCCCACTCCAGTGGTATTCAAGGGGAAGTGTTCAGTTCACATAACAAAGGACACAGAGCGAGGGAGGGAGGAAGAATTAAAATGCTACACCAGAGTGCGGAACAGAGCAACCAGCCGCCAGCAGGGAAAGAAACAGCATTTTGGATAATGGTGTGGCTGCGTATTACTTACATTTCATGGAAAAAACAAGGTAAAAATGTTTTAATAACAAGTATGCCCTGTGATGTTTTAGAATGACATATCTAATATCGTTCTAATAGGGTGAAATAATGTTAAACAGGTCACTGTAGATCCAGCCCATGATCCCAAGTTCAGATGACATGCTAAGTCAAAGCTTGGCTTAGCCATGGTTCTGTGTTGACCCAACAGGTCTGGGGAGAAGCAGAGCAGGTGCTCTTTAGGAACCAGAATGTTGATGTGGTCATCATAAACCAGGGGATTACAAATCACATCATGTTTTGGATTACAAATCACATCATTCCTGGCTATTGGCTATGCCAGCTAGGACCGATGGGTGCCATAGTCCTCAAAATCTGGAAGGCACCACATTGGCTACCCCTGTAGTGAGCTTACGATGATGTAGAAATCAGGACAGTATAGACAATAGTGAGCTAGATGGATCAATGGTCTGCCTCAGTACATATAAGGCATGTTTCTATGATGCTGACGTGTCATTGATGTTGACTGTGTTCAAACGATATTCAACAGCTTTGTGATTTACCCCAATAAATTCTCAGGATTTAAGGCAGCAGAAGTGGTGCAATCTTAAGCCTTTACAAATGATCCAAGCTTGCATCAAAAAGGAAGAGGCTATGATATGAATTTGGGCCTTCTCTTACTCCTCCAGCCATATTGCGACATCTGCTAGAAACAGTGTGAATGACAGCAGATTAGAATCATAGAATCATAGAATCGTAGAGTTGGAAGAGACCACAAGGGCCATCGAGTCCAACCCCCTGCCAAGCAGGAAACACCATCAGAGCACTCCTGACATATGGTTGTCAAGCCTCTGCTTAAAGACCTCCAAAGAAGGAGACTCCACCACACTCCTTGGCAGCAAATTCCACTGTCGAACAGCCCTTACTGTCAGGAAGTTCTTCCAAATGTTTAGGTGGAATCTTCTTTCTTGTAGTTTGGAACCATTGCTCCGTGTCCGCTTCTCTGGAGCAGCAGAAAACAACCTTTCTCCCTCCTCTATGTGACATCATTTTATATATTTGAACATGGCTATCATATCACCCCTTAACCTCCTCTTCTCCAGGCTAAACATGCCCAGCTCCCTTAGCCGTTCCTCATAAGGCATCATTTCCAGGCCTTTGAGCATTTTGGTTGCCCTCCTCTGGACACGTTCCAGTTTGTCAGTGTCCTTCTTGAACTGTGGTGCCCAGAACTGGACACAGTGCTCCAGGTGAGGTCTGACCTGAGCAGAATACAGTGGCACTATTTTTTTTTTTAAATAATTTTTATTAATTTTACAACATAAACAAAAAACAGACAAACATAACACGACTTCCCCAAACCTCCCCTTCACTGCATCCTTATTTTAAAATTTTTTAGCAATCCTTCATCCCTTTTTATATTTAATTCTCTTTAAAGTTTTTTAAATTTCAATTTTTACAGCTGTAATTCTTTATATCCAATCCCTTGACATCTTAACATTCCGAAATTTTACAACAATTTTTAAGATAGATTTTGAATTTTTTCCAGTCTTCTTCCACTGTCTCTCTCCTCTGGTCACGGATTCTGCCGGTCATCTCTGCCAGTCCCATAAATTCAGTCACCTTGGTCTGCCATTCTTCCAGAGTAGGTAATTCTTTAGTCTTCCAATACTTCGCCAAAAGAATTCTTGCTGCTGTTGTTGCGTACATAAAAAATGTTCTATCTTTCTTTAGAACCATTTGGCCTACCATGCCCAAGAGAAAAGCCTCCGGTTTCTTTACAAATGTCCACTTAAGGATTTTCTTAATTTCATTATAGATCATTTCCCAGTAGGCCTTAATCTTCGGGCAGGTCCACCAAAGATGATAAAAAGTTCCTTCGCATTCATTACACTTCCAGCAATTGTTGTTGGGCAGATGATATATCTTTGCAAGCTTGACTGGGGTCATGTACCACCTATAGATCATTTTCATTATATTCTCTTTCAAGGCACTACATGCCGTAAATTTAATACCTGTGGTTCATAACTGCTCCCAGTCAGCAAACATAATATCATGACCAATATCTTGTGCCCACTTAATCATAGCTGATTTAACCGTTTCATCCTGTGTGTTCCATTTTAGCAGCAGATTATACATTCTAGACAAATTCTTAGTATTGGGTTCTAGCAATTCTGTTTCTAACTTTGACCTCTCCTTCTGAAATCCTAGTTTCCTGTCCTGCTTAAAAGTTTCATTAATCTGGTAATAATGTAACCAGTCTCGGACTTTGGGTTTCAATTTCTCAAAACTCTGTAGTTTCAGCTTTTCACCATCATATTCTATAATTTCACAATATTTTGGCCAATCTGAGTCCATATTCAGTCTTTTTACCGCCTTGGCTTCCATTGGTGACAACCACCTGGGGGTTTTACTCTCTAACAAATCTTTATATCGATTCCATACATTATACAGTGCTTTCCTGACAATATGGTTTTTAAAGTTTCTATGTACCTTTACCTTGTCATACCATAAATATGCATGCCAACCAAAGTTATTATCATAACCTTCCAGATCCAGAATATCTGTATTCTCAAGAAGTAGCCATGATTTCAGCCAGCAAAAAGCTGCTGCTTCATAGTAAAGTTTTAAGTCCGGCAGGGCAAAGCCCCCTCTATCCTTTGCATCAGTCAAAATCTTAAATTTTATTCTGGGTTTTTTGCCCTGCCAGACAAATTTAGATATATCTTTCTGCCACTTCTTGAAGCAATCCATCTTGTCTAGAATTTGCAATGTCTGGAACAGAAATAACAATCTCGGCAATACATTCATCTTGATGACAGCAATTCGGCCTAACAAGGAAAGTCTCAGCCTAGACCATATATCGAAATCTTTCTTCACTTCCAACCAACATTTCTCATAATTATCTTTAAATAAGTTCACATTCTTAGATGTTAAGTTCACCCCCAGATATTTTACTCTTTTTGCAATTTCCAAACCGGTTTCTCTTTGGAAACTATCTTTTTCCCCCATCGTTAGATTTTTTTCCAACACCTTTGTCTTATGTTTATTTAATTTGAAACCTGCTACTTGACCAAATATTTCAATTAGTTCCAAAACTCTTTTTGTACTGGCTTCTGGCTGTTGTAATGTCAAAACTAGATCATCTGCAAATGCTCTTAACTTATAATGTTTAGTTCCGACCTGTATTCCTTTAACCAGCTGGTCCCTTCTAATCATGTTCAGGAAAACCTCCAGTACCGATATAAACAATAGGGGGGATATTGGGCATCCCTGTCGTGTCCCTTTCTCTATTGGAATCTCGTCCATGACCATACCATTTACAATTAGTTTAGCCTTTTGCTCAGAATAAATTGCACCTATACCATTTTCAAAGTTCTTGCCTACCCCCATCCCTTGGAGATTCCTCTTCATAAAACTCCAGCAAATGTTGTCAAAGGCTTTCTCTGCGTCCACAAAAATCAACACAGCTTTTCTATTTATGTCAGTTTCCAGGAGTTCTAAAATGTCTATAATGTTCCTCACATTGTCTGACAATTGTCTACCTGGTAGAAAGCCTGTTTGGTCCCTGTGAATCTCCTCTAACAAAACTTTTTTAAATCTTTTTGCTAAAATGTCTGCAAAAATTTTATAATCCACATTCAAAAGTGATACAGGGCGGTAGTTCTTAACTTGATGTTTCTCAGTTTCTGCCTTCGGTATAAGTGAGATGAATGCTTCCTTCCACGATTCGGGAGCCTTTTTCCCCTCCAAGATTTGGTTACAAACTTCTTTCAATGGTTGTACTAGCCATTCCTTCAGTGCTTTATAGTATCTCGCAGTTAGTCCATCTGGTCCTGGTGATTTCCCTAGTTGCATATCCTGGATGGCACTCTCTATTTCTTGATCTGTAATTTTCTCATTCAAACTCCTTCTGTTATTTTCCGAAATTTTTGGTAGGCCGTATTTTTCAATAAATTCTTCTATCTCTTGTTCATTTTTTGGCCCTTGTTTATACAATTTCTTGAAAAAACTTTGAAAACAATTACTTATCTCATTTGGTTTATTAATAAACTTCCCATCTACTTCGAGTGATGTCACCGTATTCAGCTTTTGTCTCTTTTTCAATTGCCATGACAGTAGCTTCCCACATTTATCTGCTGACTCAAAGGTCTTTTGCCTCATTTGTTTTATTTTCCATTCTATTTCCTGATTCATCAGTTCCATATATTGCGTTTGATAAAACTTTATTTCTCTTAAAATCTCATGAGAGTTAGGCTTAGATCTCAGTTTCTTCTCCCCTTCTTTTATTAGGTTCCAAATTTTCTCTTTCCTCTCATTCTGTTTTTTCCTCTTTATTGAATTCTGTTGTATTAGGAAGCCACGCATCACGGCTTTGCTTGCGTCCCAAATTACTCTTTTTTCGACATCTGATCTCAGGTTAATCTCGAAGTAGTCTTTAAGTGTCTTTTGGGCCTTTTTACAAATTTCTTCATCTCCAAAAAGAGTGTCATTCATTCTCCATCTAAAGGTTCCAGCTGTTGTCAGTTTCATTTCCATCTTCACGGCATTATGGTCGGAGCAGGTTTTTGGGCAAATTTCTGTTTTTTTAACCCTTGATGCCAGATTACTAGAAATCCATATTTGGTCAATTCTAGTCCATGTCATTTTTGCTTCAGAGAAAAAAGTCCCCTCCCTTTCCAGAGGGTTCCTAGTTCTCCAAATGTCAATCAGGTCCATAGTGTCAGTCAGTTCAAAAAAAGTCTTTGGTAGTCTTCCATCATTAGATATTACTTGTCTTTGGGCCTTGTCCATGTTTGTGGAGACAACTCCATTCATATCGCCCATCATTATAATTTTAAAGTCCAAAAAGTCCATTAAAGTCTCGTGCAACTTCTTGAAGAATTCAGCCTTCCCCTCATTTGGTGCATAAACTCCAACAATCAAAATCTTTTCTCCATGAGTTTGAATTTCCACTGCCAGGTATCTTCCTTGCTCATCCTTAAAAATCATTTTTGGCTCGAGTTTTTCCTTGACATAAATCACTACTCCTCTTTTCTTGACTCTGTCTGATGAAATAAATTCTAATCCTAGTCTCTTATTTGTTAAGAGTTTTCTGTGTGTCCTGGCAATGTGGGCTTCTTGTAAACAGATTACATCTAAGTGTTCTTTCTTTAATATATGAAACACTTGACCCCTTTTTCGGGGATGGTTTAGGCCATTACAATTCCAACTCAAGAGTTGCAGAGACATTTTTGTTACTGGGTACCTCTTCCACCGACTGCACCAAGTTGTTGTTCCTCCTCGGTCGGTGCTTGGTTCAATCCAAATGATAGGTTTGAAATGTCCGGTATTTCCCTCTCGCTAACAGTTCCTTTCTGGAGATCCTCTAGGTTTCTTTCCAGAAAAAGTTCTTTATCCTGATTTGTTTTTATTTTGATTTTTTTCCCTTTAAAGTTGAAGGACAGCCCTTGTGGGAATTCCCACCTGAATGGGATATTGTTCTGTTTGAGTAGATCAACTAATTCTTTAAATTGAGTTCTAACCTCCAAAAAATGTTTAGGAATATCCTTGAAGATCTGTATCTGAGAATTTTTAATGACCAAGGCCTTCTGGAAATGTAAATTCAATATTTTATCTCTTTGTTCCTTTGATCTCAGGGTAATTAAACAATCTCTTGGTTTCTTGCCTTGCTTCCTGCCAATCCGAAAGGCTGTAGTTATTACAAATTCATCTTCCTCTCCATCTAGCTCATCATTCCAGAAATCTTGAAATTTATCTGTAAGGAATTCCCCAAGCTTGTCCTCTTCCTCTTCTGGTACCAATCTTAGTTTCAGGTTCTTGCTTTTCCTTTCCAATTCCAATAGGGCTAAAGCTGCATCATGTTCATGTACTTTTTTTGCAATAGGCAAATTTTCCCTTGGTTTCTTCAGCAGTGGTCCTGGCACTCTCAGCTATTTTCCTTGTTTCCGTCGTCTCTTGGATTAAACGGTTGATAGAGTCTGTGTTAGATGATATTGTCGTTGTGTTCAAGTCTAGTCTTGTTGTCAGCTCCGTCAGTTTCTTAGAGTTCTCTGTAGACTGTTTAGTAAGCTCTGCAGACTGCTTAGTAAGTACTTCTAAAGATTGATTTATTCTGAGCAGAGCCTGTGTCATTGAATCCATTGATGCTGCTGTTGTTTTCTCTTGTGCAGCTGCTGCTCCTGATATAGAACCTCTTTTTTGAGCTTGTTTTTGAGCCTGCTTTGTTTTACTTCTTGTTGAAATTTCTTCTGGCGGGTTGATCATAACTCAAGGTCGTTCACACAGGAAAGTTGCAAGTGGAAAATCCGTTGAATACACCGTAATGCAACTGAAGCCCTCTAGAGGGAGAAATTGTGTCCAAACAGAGGTAACAGCTACAAAGAAACGGAAAGTTCCAAAGGCACAAGTCCAATCAAAAGTCCCTACTTTGTAGCACTTTATGGTATTAAAACTGTAATCCACCAAAGTCCCGTTAATATGTTTCAGATAGATCTTATTTTGTAGCCGCTATCTTTTGACAGCTCATTTGACAGTTCCTTTTCTAGGCAATCGCTGCTCCGGCAGCCTGGCCAGAAGTGTCGGCAGCAGAAGCTTCCCCGTTCATTACTCTTTCTTTCTTTTACAGGTTAGATTAATTCTGTTCCCCCCCCTTCCCCTGCTCTACAGGGGGGAGATCCTTTCGATGTCTGGTCTGGTAAAGTTTAAAATAACTTTCCTTTTAAGTACAGCTCAGTCTTTTCATTGCTCCGTTACTCATGCAGATCCGGGAGGCTGACTTCCTTAATTTTGCCTTTCCCGTTTTCAGCCAAATCTTCTAAATTTTTAAAGTCCCGTTTCCTTAATTTTCCGTTCTTACTCACGGGTATTGTTGTTGCCAATCGTTAGTTTCAGAAAGGAATCGGCGCTCTCCGTCAATGGCGACGCGGCTTCACTCCGCAAGCTGGGTAGCGATCCTCAGCACCGCGCTCGCCCCGATGCCGCTCCGGAGCCTTTAAAAAGGCTCTTTCACGATACCGGGGGGCGCAAAGGTGCCCACCGAATCTCCTTGCTCACAGGCTTCAGCGCCTGTGATTTTAGGGGTCCCCCGCTTGCCGTAGCGGGTAAGACCCGAACTCACGGAGCAGTCCTGCCTCGGAGCTCGAGGCTAGGACCGCCATTGAACGCTGGCGCCGACCGGAAGTCCCAGAATACAGTGGCACTATTACTTCCCTTGATCTAGATGCTATACTCTTATTGATGCAGCCCAGAATTGCATTGGCTTTTTTAGCTGCCGCGTCACACTGTTGGCTCATGTCAAGTTTGTGGTCAACCAAGATTTTCCATACTTGCCACAGAACACGCTTCATGAATTTTGTAAAAGATTAAAGGAACCTAATTTCATGGAGTGGATTCAGATGAGCTCCTTTCAAGAAAAAGATAGCAACCATACACTTGTTCAAGAGGAGGATGGAACAAATGTGTACACTTTGCTATGCAAGCATTTTCAAATTAAGAGTCTGTTTACTATTAATGGAATTATTAAAATGATTTAAAGTTGGGTAGAAATATTAAATCAGAGCAAGTTCATGGTTAGAATATTATTAACATTTATTGCACAATTTGATGATTACCTTCATTGTGGGTTTGCCCTTTGCATAAAAAAGGGGCTCAGAGTATCTTTGCAGGGGCAGAGGCGGGCAGGGAGGGAGGGATTATTATGAATATTGCAAATTCGCACTCCTTTAATATATTGATTGCATCCTCAAATTGGTTTGCAGGTCAGCACAAATTCATTTTATGCACTTTTCAAATGTTTACTGCAGTTTGGAGGACATAGGTAATGAATTAACGACAGATAACCGCCCAAAAAAGCCAATGAGAATATGTCTGCTGTTACAGATGAGAGTTATTAGGGATTCCTGTACACGTTTGGGTAAAAGGTAAATGTAAAGGACCCCTGGATGGTTAAGTCCAGTCAAAGGTGACTATGGGGTGCGGTGCTCATCTTGCTTCAGGCCGAGGAAGCTGGTGTTTGTTCACAGACAGCTTTCTGGGTCATGTGGCCAGCATGACTAAACCGCTACTAGTGCATAGAGAACCATGACGAGTGCCAGAGCGCACGGAAACGCCATTTCCTTCCCGCCGCAACGATACCTATTAATCTACTTGTACTGGTGCTGTAACTCTCCAATGGTTAGACTTTACCCCTAAAGGTGCACTCCTCCAGTGAGAGCCAGTGTGGTGTAGTGGTTAAGAGCGGTGGACTAGTAATCTGCGGAACCGGGTTCGTGTCTCCGCTCCTCCACATGCAGCTGCTGGGTGACCTTGGGCTAGTCACACTTCTCTGAAGTCTCACAGCCCAACTTACCACACAGTGTTTGTTGTGGGGGAGGAAGGGAAAGGAGAATGTTAGCCACTTTGAGACTCCTTAGGGTAGTGATAAAGCAGGATATCAAATCCAAACTCTTCTTCTTCTTCTTCTTCTTCTTCTTCCGAACTGCTAGGTTGGCAGAAGCTGAGACAGAGCAATGGGAGCTCACCCTGTCGCGCGGATTCAAACCACCGACCTTCCGATTAGCAAGCCCAAGAGGCTCAGTGGTTTAGACCACAGTGCCACCCAGTTCTCTTGCAATGAAAGTTACTGGATACTTAACAGCTTTTTTTGTAGTGTTTCCACACAACAGTTTATTATGGACTTGGTCTGCTTGTGCGTGCAAGCTTTTCCCTTCCTTTCTTATTTGCAGCATCCATGTTGTCCTCACCAAATACCATCCCACATTATTTTCTTATTTAATCCAGATCTACCATTTCTGCAGAAAATCAGATAAGGAAGAAAAAACACAAATAAATGCTGAAATGGGAAATTGGGATTCAATGGAGAGGAAAACAGAACTTGACATTTCAATGAGGACAACATTGGGAAGACGCTGGTAACACAACAAACTGCCATGTGCATGAAAGGGTTAACCTGAGCCCTGAGGCCAAGTTGCCAGTGGGTGTGGCTTAGTAGGCACCCAACAGCTTTTGCTTCCCTGGGACCAAAGTACTCGAGCAATACATAGTAACGTCAAAACGAGAGTACACAGGATGAACCATGCTTTGGTGAAAATTTTAATAAGAGAGCATAAGCATTCTTAAATAACCCAGATCTGCTTTGCAAAAGACCAATAAGCCCAAACAACTGAAACTGACCACATAAATTATTTTCCCCAGGGGGATTGACGAGCTATTACTACTGTTGGAAGTTTGATTGGAGTTGGTTCATTATGAATGTACAAATGAGAGTGATCTGCCTGGACAAATTATATGTCTTAAAAGAAAAAAAATTATGCATATATTCTCAGGGGCAAGACTTGACATGCTTCTTGTCGGAAAATATTGAGGCAGATCATTGTACGCTGGATGGCGAGAAAGGGCTTGCTTCTTTATTTAGAAGGTTTATTTTACAGCTGCTAACAATAATTAAAAGTACAATAAAAACAGCAATTAAGGCCAAGGGGTTGTGGCACAAAGAACATAATTGGCAACCAAACACCCTCCACACATTGACTTCATTGGAAGACTATATAGGATAGTCCTAAAGGAAAAAGAACAATTACTAAACAAGGACAATGAACCTTAAAAAGTCTTCTTTTGATACTACAATACATCAATACTCTTGTTTTTTTGTTTCTTTGTTATGTGCTATGTACTGTTTTATACTGTACCAGCATTTTTATATCAAAACTGAAATGATACATTCCTGGGGCAGGGGGAGTGAACACCAAGGATGTGGCCATCCAGTTCCAGATGTGCCCTTCCACAAACTGAGTCTTTATGTTTTCAGAAGAGTCTTTGATCTTGCGGAGGCATCTGCTAATGAAAGAAAAGCATTCTTTTTTACAGGTTCTCCCTTCCTCCTGTAGCCCCACCCCAGGCCACCCTCCATGCTGTTCTCCAAAACAAACAAAGTACCTCTTCACATGGCACAAATCCAAAGAAGTCCACCTAACATATAAATCAACCATGGGATTCGCTCCCACAAGGGGTGGCAATGGCCACCCACTTGGATGGTGTTAAAAAAGAGGATTGGATAAATTCATGGAAGGGAATTTTATTTTTTTAAATAAATAAATAAATAAATAAAAATGTCCAGTAGCACCTTAGAGACCAACTAAGTTTGTTCTGACTATAAGCTTTCGTGTGCATACACACTTCTTCAGATACTTCGGATGCTTCTTCAGATATTTATTTTTAATTACTGAATTTCTATCCTGTCCTTCATCCGAGGATCACAGGGTGGTTTACAATGTAAAAACACAAAAACACATAACATAGTAACAACCAAAACAAACGCAATTTATAAGGCCATAGATGAGAGACAAACACAATTTATAAGGCCATAGATGAGAGACAAACACAATTTATAAGGCCATAGATGATTTCATAAGTTCTTATCTTCATATAGAACAGATTGGAGCGAGGGTGCAGCAAGGAGCTCAAGAGGGAAGTGAGAGACAGTGTCTCGTCCTCCTGTTTGTTAGTGGAGGTGTCTGCTGGATTCAAAGCCCTTCTGCAAAAGAAATGATGCTCTTTGATTCAACCTATACAATAAGAACGTACACAGTGGCTAAATTTAGATCAACAGAGATACTGTTAGGATGCTCCAGCTCTGGATTTCCTGCATCCAGCAGAGTTTTGGACTAGATAACCTATAAGCCTCCTCCAACCTTATGGTATGTGGGATACGGGTGGCACTGTGCTCTAAACCACTGAGCCTCTTGGGCTTGCCAGTCAGGTCGGCGGTTCGAATCCCCATGACAGGGTGAGCTCCCGTTGCTTGGTCCCTGCTCTTGCCAACCTAGCAGTTCGAAAGCACGTCAAAGTGCAAGTAGATAAATAGGTACGGCTGTGGTGGGAAGGTAAACGGCAATTCTGTGCACTGCTCTGGTTTCACCAGAAGCAGCTTAGTCATGCTGGCCACATCACCCGGAAAAACTATCTGCAGACTATCTGCGCCG
The DNA here is from genome assembly GCF_964252035.2 of Podarcis erhardii. Classification (NCBI taxonomy): domain Eukaryota; kingdom Metazoa; phylum Chordata; class Lepidosauria; order Squamata; family Lacertidae; genus Podarcis; species Podarcis erhardii. The sequence goes on along the minus strand of NC_138497.1, from coordinate 32,903,096 downwards.
CAACCCCAGAGACGTCTGTGACTGGACTTAACCATAAGGTTAAAAAAGGTAAAAGCCCCCTCACAGTTAAGTCCAGTCGCAGACGTCTCTGGGGTTGCGGCGTTCATCTCACTTTACAGGTATCATTGTCATCAGTGCTATTTGTGCACATGTCCTTGATGACACATTTAAACCATAAAGCCACAAAGCCACAATCAAAGATATCTGTGCTGGAATTCAGTTTATTCCCTTTTTAAAAAAACAAACACAAAAAACCCCCAAAATGACTAAATCCTACAGCTGGTAACACATTCAGGGTCTGACTTGCTAAACAAACATTAACAAGGCTTGTCAAAGCAATTTATCGAGCATCATGGCAATTCCCCTCCTTCCTATTTCTATGAACTACTTTTGAAAACTTGTTATGCTAAGCTGATGTGTGATAAGAAATGTTGAGTGGCAACCAGGATATCAGTGCTTTCCTGGATGCTAATGGCTTTAGCACAGTGGAAGAATTGCTTTTCATTGACTAATAGGATACATTTGCTACCTCAACACCAGGCAATGACAAGGAATATTAGCATGTTAATGGAACTTTGCACCCTAAGGCTCTGGCTAATCAGATTTTAAGAATATATTAGCTATTAATAAGCCCTGATGGACAGGATTCATTAGCATGTTAATGATACCTTGATAATAACCTACTGTTATTGTAGCCAGCACTAAAATCAGCAGGACTGCATACAGTTAAACAGTGGCCACAAGGAACTCAGCTAAGCAAATACTACAAATTCACAAAAAAAGGCCAAAAGGGATTTGAAAGAGACCTGGAGTCAGAAAAAATACCTCTTTTTTATTCACAGAATGATCAACTGCAAAGGAAAACAGAGCATTTGTAAGGAACCTGTGTGTTTTTCTTAGGGCGGAGGATGAATTTGGGTACTGCTGCTGGATTTTACGTTTTCAAAAATGGAGGCTCAGCCATTCTTTCTTTGTTTGACCCAACAATCTTAAGTGCAACCTGAAATCTGCACAGCAACTCTTATTGCTCAATCTTGTTTTATGTACTTGAAATAATAGTAAGTTTAGACCAACAAGAACATAAATACTGCATATATTTCAACTTTTTACCAAATTTCCATTTGGTTTTTTTTTGGGGGGGTGGCAAGGGGCAGGGGTGGACTGCCCTGGCCTCAGCTTTTCCAGAAATGTTACATCTCTGCAATCCTATATGCACACTTACCTTGGAGGATACCTAAGCATGTATAGGATTGCACTGTAAGGTTGCCACCATAAAGGTGAGCCAGGGGAGGGGGAGGGAACCAAAGGCCAGTGAACCATCACATCTAACACCCTATCAGGCTCTCACTGGCCAGATGGAAGTGAGGGTTCCCCCAGCACACACTCTTGCCAGCCCTACCAATTTTGACACACCAGCATCAGTAGGACAAGGGATGCAGTGGCTTCTATAGCAGGGAAATTCACCAAAAACTACACTTCCGACATCGGTTGCCATACGTCCAGATCTTCCCGGACATTTCCACCTGGACACTGTTTGCAAGGGCAGAATACTGGCTACGTCTGGGAAATTCTGGATGTATGGCAACCTTAGCATATTACCAAGGTCCAACCCTTCTTGGAGCTCTCTCTTTGCCCACAGAGAGGAAGGGTCAGTGCTTTCTATGGCTTCTTGGATGCCCTCTCAAGGACTATAGGACTGCAGGTCTCATCTGTGTAAAGAGAAAAAAAGTGGACACCTCTATTTAATGTCTCCTGAAAGCTGACAGAAACATTTCAATGGTGGAAACTAAATGAGGGTGCTGTCAACAGCCCCTGGCTGGTTGCCCAGGAAAGCATAAAGACAAGGAAATGTTTCTTACAGACCTTTCTTATTTCAAACTATACAGAGAGAGGCTCTTGGATAATGGCGTTGTCCTGAGTGAATCTCCACCTCCCTTCTCTCCCACTTCCTCATCCGTTGTCATCATCACCTCCTCTATGGGTGCTGTTACGTCCTCTCTGTCTTTGAGCTCTTTGCTCTCCTACTTTTAAGGCTCACGGGTTCTGGGAGATGGTGAGTCTGGAATGCTTTCTACTGACAACATGTTAGCCAGCTGCTGCTCCAACTCTGCCTACTCCTCCTCTCCCATCATTTCCCAACTTTTCCCCTCATCTGCCTTTGAGCTGGGACCTCCTGCAAACCCCTGTTGTCAATCTATACTGTCTTCCTCTTCCCTGGAAGGGCCAGGATGGGGAGGGGGTCTCCACCACTCCTCCTCCTCCTCTGGCCAGCCCCTGACATCGAGCAATTAAGACAAGAGTCCTATTTTGCAGCAGGAGGCAAGATTATATGTGCTTATATGTGTTCCTCTACCATTTTTCATTTCTTTCCTCCTGAGTCTGATTTATTGTCCATTTATAGCCTGAAGCTAACAGATTGTTATTTATGCACACAGATGTCACACTGAAATAGAGTTAACAGATTTGTGTCCAAATACTGAAAATTTTGGTACCCTAGGCCACGGCATATTTGCAGCTATAAATCAAGAATATAAGTGGGAAATAGAACAATATAGTAATTCAGTTAAAAGGGAGTGTTGTGGCACTGAATCCAGTAAAATAAATATTTAGAATACAGTGCATGCAATTCAACTGTTTTGTTGCCAAAAGATTTCTGGAAGGTATACATTGGTTTATCACATGGATGAACAAACAATGTAATATAGCTATCATACAGGCATCCCACCCCCCCTGCTCACACATGACTGTGTATGACGCAGCACTGGAAAATACTTAAATAATCCAATTCATACTGGGAAATGGCAGGAGAGAGCAGGAAAGTCCTCCTGGCTCGTGAGGAGACCTTCCCCAGAGCCTGAAGAGGATGTTGGTGAGGATGGAGGAATCCCTGAAGAGACCAGAGGCTCAGCGAGGCTTTGTTTATACTGCTCAGCCTCCCCGACTAACAGCTGTTTTTTGGGGTGGTGCAACAGCCACAGCCGCTTTCCCACATGTCCTGCTGGCCTCAGAGCTTCCATTCTGATTGAGGATGTTTTTTGATACAGCATTTTTGGTATGGATTGAAGAGAGGGTAGCAGAGGGGGCACTTAAAAGGGTGTTCAGAGGGTGCTACTCACTTTACGTGATTTCACTTGTGCATGCAGGGGCCAGGAACGTAACCCGTACATAAGTGGGGAGTCACCTGTATTCAATATGTATATTATTTAACAAAATTCTTGAGACACGGAAACAGACATATGAAAGTTGATGGAGATAGATTTGGAAGAGAGATTATTACTCTCTTGCAGCAGAGTTAAGCACAATGGTGATTACTCCGAGCACATTAAAACTTGGTTAGATTTTAGAGAAAGACATTTGTAAAACAAAACAAAAAGTCAAGGACAAACAAATATGGCTGAGCGTCACATACTCCCAGAAACCCCGAGGGCCCAGGCTGCCTGTGGCTCAGAAACTGACACCTATTTTATCACCCCCCATTTCTGTTTGTTTGTTTGTTTGTTTGTTTTTGCCTTTATTCATGATTTGTGTCCACTACCCCCAGGTTTGATGTCAGATAACAATCTGAGTCATAATCATGCACCAACCAGTATCTTGGGGGAAAGCACTTATATCATGATATACTCCTTTTCTCTGGTATCCACATGACTACAAATCACACCTGAGTAAATTAATTTGTTAATGATATGCCTCCAGTGTAATTTCAGGAAAACCTGTACCAGTGCTTCTGAAGCAGTGCATAGTAAATAATCCCCTAAATGAAGGAAAGACTTCAAGCATGTCTTTATGTGATGGAGACTAATAGTAAACTATGATTGTAAGAAAGCCCAAGATCCATCACTGGGAAGGAGCCAATTTGCATCTAGGTAAGACTGTAGCATGTGCTTAACGGTTAAGTGTTGCAGGATGTTAATGAACAAATTGGAGCTTCAGACACTTGTGACTCCTCCACAAAAGTAAGAGTTGAGTACAAGGTCACTCTGAACACAAGGGACACAGATCCGATCAGAAAAAGAGGCTAAAAGAACAATTTTATTCCATGATGCAATGCAGACAAGGTCTAATGCAAACTGGTCTTTTTGCTGTATTGTGAATAAGAGGTGTCCTTGTTCAAAATGCTTGACACAGATTTCCTAAATTTTGCAGTTGAGCTCCTATGCCTGTGCTGTAATTCCTATTGACTGAAATCACAAATAGGCAGGTCCATTAATCTAGCCACTTAAGCATGCGCATTTTACAGCAGTGCTTGTATATTTTGCCACTTAAATTCTTCTTCTCTTTATGTCTGAGTTCAAAGCAAAGTATGAATTGGCTGTCCCCTGATTGAAGCAAGTTCAGTTACTGTTGCTGCAATCACTGGCTTAGAATATGTTTCACACCCAAGGATGCTTCTTAGAATACCATTTATAGGCTTTAATAAATAAATAAATAATAAAAAAAGAATACCATTTATAGGAAAACACAATCTGCCCCTGAGAAAAATGGCTGCAAAAGGTAATTTTCACTCTTCTTTCTTCAAGGTTACTTACACCCTGGAGTCCCCTGTATTTATTCTTAATAAAGACTGAACATCTATACATGCCACCAAACAGGTATAGTAAGTCTTATTTTTTATTCTGCTCAACCTTGTTCATCCTTCCTTTTTTTAGGCCATGAATGGAAGCTGTGATGATCAGAACGTAATGCATAATTCCAAAGTCTTATTTTATGTTAGGCAGATTACCCTGTACAATGTTAGTTCACTTGCTAGAATTTCAGTTGTTAATTCTTCTACAACATTCAGCACTTGCAGAGAAATAATAAAAAGTTCCCTTTTAAAAATATCAATTCTATCCTTCATATACTAAAGAGTACTTTTATTGTTTCTATAATTTTACCTTGAAGGCAGCAATGATGGAGAAGAAATTTGAGGGGGAAGCCTCTTATTTCCTTCTACACTGAAAGAGGGAGAATGAAAAGCAGAGAGATCAATGTTCTTGATTCAGCCAATTCTGTCCCCTTGTTTTCCCACCATTGTTCATTCATTTTCTTCCAGTTATATGGTGTCGCAGTTCAGTTCAGGGGCAATCGAAGTCCCGGCAGGGGACGTCAGGACCGGGGGCAAGATGGTGGGGTGGGAGCAGGAACGAGAGTCCAGAAGTCAGGAAGCCAAGAATCCGAGGGTCAGAAAGCAAGGAGTCACGAAGACAAAGAAGACAAAGAAGAAGAAGACGATAAAGAAGAAGACGACGACGAAGAAGAAGAGGTTCAAGGATCAGGAAGCAAGAAGCCAAACGCAGCAAGGCAGGAAGCGTGTTGCTGTGGCAAAGAGCCGAAGGGAAATGCTGACCTTAAATCCTTTCCCAGCTCTTGCCACCAGGTGCTGTGAGTTACCAATCGGCCTCACCTGTGAGGCCACGCCTTGCCTCTTCAGAACAAACTTAGGAAGGCCCCAATCCTGCAAAGTCCTATTGGTCACCAGGCCTGGCTCCTGCACACACACCTGGCATATAGTCCCATCTTGGTACAGTGGTACCTCGGGTTACAGACGCTTCAGGTTACAGACTCCGCTAACCCAGAAATATTACCTGGGGTTAAGAACTTTGCTTCAGGATGAGAACAGAAATTGTGTTCCGGCGGCGCAGCGGCAGCAGGAGGCCCCATTAGCTAAAGTGGTGCTTCAGATTAAGAACAGTTTCAGGTTAAGAACGGACCTCCGGAACGAATTAAGTACTTAACCCGAGGTACCACTGTATATTGAATGACCATTATTTGCCCCAGATGCTGCTACATAAAGTCTCTCTGATCTTGAGATCTTATTACCCGTCTCTTCAAATCTTGTCCACCATCATTTATTCAATTCTGTAATTATTCTAGCCAATTTGACAGCAGCCTGCCTTTTCAACCCCAGGAGACCAGTGGGAACAGAGCCCTCCATCTGGTCCTCTGCAAGGCCCCACCCCGGGAATCCCCAGCACTGATGCTGATTGGCTCAGCAAGATAATGCCCCGCCCCATCCTCATGCACAGCTGCCAAAGTGCACAAAATGCCTCCCGGCCACATAAGGGAATCAAGATGCTGACTCTTCCACCACCCAAGGCCACAAACCAGGCTCTGCAGTAAGTCAGGAAACTGGGAATTGTAACATCAAAAGAGAAGTCATGTAGAAAACTTGTGTAGGCCACATTTGCATGTATGACTCTGCTTCATTAGAGGGTTTTAAGCAGAGGTTGGATGGCCATCTGTCATGGATGCTTTATCTGAGATTCCTGCATTGCTGGGGCTTGGACTCGATGACCCTTGGAGTCCCTTCAAACTCTACAATTCTATGATTCCATGAATATATGATTCTAGGAGATGGCTATTTGTCAGATGCAAGTACCCTTCAAATATTACAAACAGGTTGTTGTTTTTAAGGCCAACTGCAGAAGAGACTACCAAGGAGACTGGCAGCTGATATTTGTAACATCTAAAGCTCCTTAAAAATTTAGGTGACTTTCAAATTGAATGTGAATTGTACTTGTGGTGGCGACCATAACCAATGTGGCTTTTCAGTATCGAGATACTTCTGTCAAATGCTGGCTTTAATAAAATAGGAGATGGAGAAGGGAATAAATGATGGGAATCAAACTCAAAATTCTTAATATAATTTGATTTGTCAGTTAGTCCCTTGGGCTGCCAAGCACAATAAAAAGCAATGCTGTGGAGCCAAACAACTTCAGAGAAGCGGGGTGTGGGGGGGGAATCTCATATATCATTTAATCAGCCCCATCTGGTAGTTTTCATGACAAGATTGAAGGACACGGGGGGGGGGGGAATGATTATCTGATTTCCTTCATCTGCCAGTCAATTAACAAAGGGGGGGGGTGAAAGATAATAATCCTAACCACTCACATCTTATAAGCAACTTATAAATTACTACAGTGGTACCTCAGGTTAAGTACTTCATTCGTTCCGGAGGTCCGTACTTAACCTGAAACTGTTCTTAACCTGAGGTACCACTTTAGCTAATGGGGCCTCCCGCTGCCGCTGTGCCACCGGAGCCCGATTTCTGTTCTCATACTGAAGCAAAGTTCTTAACCTGGGGTAATATTTCTGGGTTAGCAGAGTCTGTAACCTGAAGCGTATGTAACCCGAGGTACCACTGTACTTAGAAAGCATGAGGCAAGTGAAGCAGCGCTGGGAGAATTCAAAGATGGAACTTGGGGACATGGGCACACAGAGGCCTCTAACTTATTCTGGAAATAAGGCAAAGCTTCGTGCTTCTATGGCCAGTTATCAACGGCTTCTTTACTCAGGATATTTGGGAGAGAACATGATGTAGGTGCTAAACAGTCACCCTACCTTCCTCCACTCTGGAAAAAGCTAAATGTCAACCTGAAAGCCAGCTGCCAAGGAGAGAGAGAGAGAAATTAGAGCATTACGTATCTGTGTTGGCACTGTGCAAACCTTTAAATAGCAGCGATAGAAAGAATTTAAAATTATAGATATATAAATTTGCACTAAGAGTAACAATAAATAGCGTCTGTAATTATCTGCATGTCATGAATGCTGTATATGAAAATAGCATGCATATCAGAGAGAAATGCATGCTTTATAACCTCTCGGTTATACCATTGTATCAAGCATTCCCACAAGACATTAGTCTAGCATCTGATTCAGATTATGACAAACCACTTAATATTGATATCTTGTCAAATCTGTCAACAGTCAGGAAAGAAGTACTCATTCATAAAACTCTTGCTCCCTTCTGTTTTGGAATCTGACATATTTTGTTAATTTGTTGATTATTTTGATTGCATTATTTACCCAGAATTGCTTCTTTAACAGTGGTGGGTTTTTAATTTTTTCAACTATGATAACACCAAACTCTATTTTTTCTGATATATGAATCAGGCATTGGATATGCAAGTCTGGGACCAGTGTCTAGATCAGGGGTGCCAATTTGAATATAATATAGGGGGGGTATAAAGTGAAATAGATCCTATCAAAACAGAGATCCTTTGAGGTGAGTGGTCCTACAGTCTGGGAGATAGGTCACCTAACTGCTCTGCCTGCCTTCTGAAACAGTTTGAAAGACAAAAAGCATAACTTTGTGTCAGTATTTTTGCAGCAGAACAAGTCACCATTGTGACATAATTCCTTTCATTTTAGGAAGTACAGGCAACACACTGTTAAAACCATGTTTATGGAAGACAATCTTACTCAGCTACAAGTGATCGCCAAAGAAGAAGAAGAAGAAAGAAGAATTGTGGAAGCAATTTTAATCTTGGAGGCAGGTGCTAGTTAAAATATTTCTGTTCCTTCCTTGGCAGTGACATTGTGTTTTAGATTTTAACATACATGCTTAGACTTTCATCAAGACAATAAGAAACCCCCAAACATTTTTATTAAAGGACAGTGAGGAGAAAAAAGGCTTGCACTTCTGGCTCTCCAAAGTATTAGTATTATTATAGATTCCTTCTTGATTCTATGTACCCATCTGAGTGTGTCCCATGAAAGGTGAATGGATTAAGTCCATCTTGAGAAGCTGAAAACCCATAGAGCCAGTTGCTAAAATATACAGAATATAGGATCACACTGTATTTCACAATATTCTAAATATTGTGAATAGTCTAATAGTCACAATAGTCTAAAGCATGAAGATTATCAAGACCCATAAGCAATTCTTTCCAAATTCTCTCTCCAACCACTTAATGTCACTGGTCACAATCCTGCACGTTGTTTTAGGCTCATGCAAGAACTTCTGTGGATTAGCCTTTACAAACAGCTTCTGTGTTGCCTCTAGTGAAAAGGAACTTCAGCACTAGTGCAATATCCTGGGTCAACTGGCAGTGCACCAGCCCTCTGCAAGAAGCTTTGGTGCCAAACTCGTGCTACTGTCACTGCGTCTGATTCCTCAATTTGCACACCAGCACATCAGCTCACAGATCTGGAGCACCAGGTTAACTGACTTCTCAAACATTACTCTGCTCGGATTTTATAGCAAGGCCAATTCCACTAAGAGCTGTTACAAGAATTGTCAGGGTAAAACTGCAAGGCTTAGGATATCTGGAGAGGCTCCATGAGAAGTAATCATTCAAGATTATTGCTGAATAATGTGAAGCATTTCATAAAGTTCTTTTGTAAAGGAACTGCAATGAAAAGTAAATGTTGGCAGCCTATTACAGTGGGAGCCATAATATATGTCAGCCTCCATTTATTATACAGGGTATTGGGAAGATGATGCCTGGGCCCATCCTCTCCAGAGTGTGCGATAACATGTTTTTCCTGAAGAGGATGGAGGAGAAACAGGGCAGGAATTGGGACACAACTTCTAAATACTATAATAAATACAATATGCAACCAAGTACAGTAAAACCTTGGTTCCCGGACAGCTTTGTTGCCAAACAAATTGGCTCCCAAACGCCACAAACCCAGAAGTAAGTGTTCTGGTTTGTGAAAGTTTTTCGGAAGCCAAACATCCAATGCAGCTTCCGCTTGAGTGCAGGAAGCTCCGGCAGCCAATCAGAAGCTGCACCTTGGTTTTCAAATGGTTTTGGGAATCGAATGGACTCCTGGAACAGATTAAATTTGAGAACCAAGGTACCACTGTAGAAGTTATTTTATTTTTCATGCTGCAAAACTCCCAACAATGTTTATAACCTTATGGTCAGAGAAAGTGTTCCTGTTTAGTCTCAAGGCAGCTAACAACATTTTATAAAGTACGTAATTACAACCAGAACAAAAATAGTCAGAAACAATAAATAAAACACATCAAAAAGGACACAACCAAATTGAACAATTTCCATGTAAATCATAAGAAGATACAAAAATAAAGATACAAAAATAATAATATCAATAACAGCAACAAACTCCCCCGGGCAAAATACCCTCAGAGGCGTACCTAGGAGTTGGCGAAACTGGTCCCCGCCAGGGGGCACAGGCCCCGAGGTATGTGTACAAAAATCACCCCAGAAACAGACCTTATCTGTTTAAGGTCATCGTGAGTTTAGACAAGAGCTGGGAGCTGAGCTGTAGGAGTAATGGCAAGGCGGTATGAAGGCAGACTGCTGGAGACTATGGAGTGTTTGATGTATCTGTGTGTGTGTGTGTGTGTGTGTGGCGACGCAATGCCTCTGTCATCATGAGATCAAACATAGGACAAGCTTCTATCTCACACAAAGGCTTGCAAATCTTTTTGTCCCTCCTTCTCTCCCTCACTTTGAACACCTTGAGTACTTGGGTCACGGAAAATGTAGTAATTTCTAATGTGGCTATTGTGGTAAAAGGGCTTTTTGGGTGGGGGCAGTGCTGAAATGATTTTTTTTATTTTTGGCAAAGTTGTTGAGCAGCCCAGACGCTATTTTCGGAGGCCGAATCCCAGATATGTCCAAGAAATTCTGGACGTATGGCAGCCCTGCGATACTAACTCCTTGTCACAGCCAGCAATTTTGCACATTTTCCATTTGCTGATGCACTCCTGTTCAAGATTCTGTCCCCAGCATTCAGAGGATCCTCAGCAGTTAGTACTCTCTCTTATGCGTATCATAGTTAGATGACGCACCTGGTGCTGGAGCCTTGAACAGGGATCATACCAGCAAATGGGAAGCAACCAAGGGGCTTTATTCTGGCAGCAGGGAACACCTGTGAAGGTGACAGTTCAGCTGGAAACTCTGGCGGAGGGCCAGGGTATTTGGGTACTTGCAGCAGTGGCAAAAGCCACAGTAAAATGACCTCCTACAGTCACACAGCACCATACGTCACCCTCAACACAAAGAAAGGTTGTCCGCTCCTACTGTATGGTAATAAATAAGGCACTTCAGAATATATGAAGCAAAATATATCTGGCCACCTTTTACCAAAAGCAACAGAGGTTTCATTTCACGTTAATGTCAACAAACTAATATTATGCACCAAAATCAATAAATATGCCACAATGTCATATAGCTTTATGAGGAAATAAGTTTCGGTGCGAAATGTATGCAACTAAGAAATGTGCAAATAAAAGTTTGCAACCGAATTTCTAGGTAAAAAAACAACAACCGTTGGGACTGATCAAATGGAAATTCTTATCTTCCCTTCTGACAGAAAATGTCTGGTGTGTAGAGCAGCTGGACCTGCTGAGACTCCAGAAAGGCAGATTATCCAAGGCTGTTTTTAAGATGAAGGAAGGCCACAAGTTGCTTTAACTTGCTGAGGGACATAAACAGTGAAATCTCAACAGAGCTTAATTTCAATGAAATACGTAGCGCTTCATAATTCATGCTAACATGTGCATTATTTATCATTGTGCTTTTCCCTGCAGTAAAACTCAGGAGAAGAAAAAGAATGTACAACTGAGTCAAACAGTTGAAGGAAATGTGAGATTAAAACGATTGTGAGAGGTGAAGCACAAATCAAGATGGCCTCTTTTTCTTCCCCTGCTTATCCCACTGCGGTGGAGTAAGCCAACAACTCATGCCTGTAAAGGGCAATCCAGCACAGAAAAAATGTACCTAACTGAAAGTTAAATTTGGATGGGCTGTAGCTATGGGCTGTAGCTAAACCGGTGGTTTCTTGTAGCAGTAAGGACCTTTTCTGTCTTTAGTTTGGTGTGTTATGAAAGAGTTAGACTATTAATAGTTGCCATGGGCCCCCAAGAAGTGGGTGATCCCATCCCCCTGTCAAAGATGGCCTCTGGAGTGTGGGGGACTTAGGAATCGAGCCCAGTGGCCTAGTCCATAATACCCATAAGAGTAACATTACTTCTCCTTTCTTGGAAGAAAGTCGAGTTTGCTGTATCAGTACAGCATTCTTCCGCAGCCAGCCTACACTTACAGTGCTAGCTGTTCTAATAACAATGCAGTCAGGGGACAAGGACATGGAATGGACTAGCTGAACATGGAAATCTCCGAAAAGTGCTGCAGCATATCTTGTGTTCAAAGCCTGCTGAGGGCTTTGAAGCGACAGACTTGAATACAACTTGAAAATAGTGAAGTGGATGTTTATAACTGTGTTTTGAACTCCTCGTGAATGACAACTACCCACCACTAAGAAGCAGCGTTATCCTGAAATCTTATAGAACCATGATATATTTTTAGGAAATTCGCTAGGTTCTACATCTTTTCAGCTTTATTTTTCTTTCCAAGAGTTTCTTCCCCTTCCGGCTCTTTCAAGGGGGATGTTTCTTTTCAGACGCTCAGTTTCCGTAGAGGCCAAACAGCGATCCCTCCCAAATTAAAGCCAAACTACTTCTGAACTTTGGCACAGCTGAACTGCATATGTGCAGTGAGCAGAGAGGGGGAGCGATGTCAGATGGCTCGTAGGCGTTGCCAGGTTTCCATCGCTGTGTCCCGTGGCCTTGCAGAGAATAAGCAAACAAAGAATATTGGTTGGCAATTCAACATAGCTTAAAGAGCACTACTCTGAAAGATTGCAGGTCATTAATGCTATCAGGATACGGAAGTCAATGCAAGCTGTTCTCATTAATCAAAGGCTAGAAATAGTTCCCCTGTTTTCGTGAAAGGTGAGCAAACAGGGCTGAATACCACTGTGGCCTTGACCTTGGATTCTGGTGCACACAAATCACTTCAGAATGGTCTTGTGCTAACATACAGCTCTAGAGCTTTTCCAAATAATTACTTTTGGAGTCACTCTGTTGCCCTATTGCTTCATGCAGCACCAGCCCACGGGCAGGGAGGAATGGGAAAAGGGCAAAGTAGCCACAGAAGGGCACTTTCTGTCTCACATATCAAACCTTCTTAACAGAACCATCTCTATATAGCAGACAAAGCCCTGAATGGTTTAGGCCCCAAGGATTGAGGGAGTATCTTCCTGAGTATCAACCAACCCAGGTTTTCAGATCTGTGGAAGTGGCCCTACTTGCTTGTGGTACTGTCACGGATAGCCACTACACACAGCAGGGCCTTCTCAATGGTGGCACCCTTTCTGTGGAACTCCCTTGCATTACAGATCCAGCTATCCCCCACTGATGCAACCGTTGAAGGGTTGGACTAGATTATCCGTGGGATCCCTTCCAGTTCTACACTTCTATGATTCTACACTTGAGTAGCTGAATGTGCATAATTGCTCCACACTTCAGCTGCTTGCACATGAGTACCTCTTTGCAGTGGCTCCATGCTCAACCCATAAACTGTGTGAGAGGTGGGCACAACAGTCAAGCAGGACCTGTTGCACAGTCCCATTGCAACTTCCACATGTGACAGCTTTTTTCGTGCATCATACAGGAATAGGGCTAACATGTGCTAAGGTATCATAGCAAATTGTCACAATGAGACTGCACTTAACATAAGCAGGAAAGACCAGCCCCCACTGCTTTGCAAAGGAAACCATACTATCTACACCACAAACATGACAACTCTTTATAGTGTTGTTTTGTGCACATTTGTATCTCATGGTTCAGTGTGATCACAGAGATTTTTGTTCCAGTTTATGACATTGAGCTGAACAAATGGCTTCTTTGAAGCTATCACAATTTGCTGAAGCCCTAGCAAATAAGGGTTCTTATAAGTTAATATTTTGTTCAACAAAGACTCTGACAAAAACAAAACAGAAGTAGTCATTAAAATTGTTTTGAGGTTTGCTAGTTATTCAGATGGCTTATTTGTCAATTTAAAAGTTCAGCTTGCAGCAAATGCAATCTTTCCCTCCCCCCAAAAAATACGACTTTCTGAGGTACAGTCATCCCAAAGGCATCCACCCACTCACCAATGCAGATTACTTTTCCTATATTGCTGCTGTTTCTCCTCTGTAAACAAAGCAAAACCTCCTTTGCACCTGCACTTTTGGAACAGCTCTGGAACATCAGCAACTGCTTTTCCCCCAACAGATTAGACAAATGAAGTACTTTTTTCAGAGCCAAGATCCAACTGGTACTTTTGCTGGAAGAAACCCATCTCCTTGCATCCCATTAAAAGTCGCTACAAACAATTCTGGTAGCAGTGAATCGCCCCCCCCCCGGCCCACACTACAAAAGTAATGTGCTTACAAATATTCAGTCTGAATGTTCTGTAATGCCTCTATTAGAAAGCAGCATCTGTTTCAATCTCTTGTACATGCAAATCAGCAAATGTTCACTTCCTCTTCTTCTGTAGTTTTCCCACAGAGCACTTGCCCAAGGAGACTCCCATGACTGCCTATATTTATTATGGGATTCCCCTTCCCCCATTCCCTTAGGAACAACACAACTGCTCATTTCACAGGCCAGGTTTACATATGCACAGTAAGGTGGTAGAATGATGAGGTGGTTGAATAGCATGTTGCAAACACTTGAGGGAAGAATCCTGCATAGGAAAACGTCCCTCCCAGAATGCTCACAAGCAGGGTTGGGCCAAAGGCAATCCTGCTCAAAGTTGGCTGAGGGCTTGTTGCACCTTCAGCACCTGACTTTCCATTGGGTCTAGACTGAGCCTGGGTAGGTAAACTAAGACCCAGGGACCGGATCCGGCCCAATCTCCTTGTAAATCGAGCCAGCAGATGGTCTGGGAATCAGCGTGTTTTTACATGAGTAGAATGTGTCCTTTTATTTAAAATGCATCTCTGGGTTATTTGTGGGGCATAGGAATTTCCCCCCCAAAAAATAGTCCGGCCCCCCACAAGGTCTGAGGGACAGTGGACCATCCCCCTGCTGAAAAAGTTTGCTGACCCCTGGTCTAGAGAGTGAGGCACTGGTGGCCGAGCAGGCACTTCCAGAGCATCTTCAAGGCTTTGTGAGCATTTCCTTCGAACATGGACACGGTCACAGTCTCTGCTGTGCCTCATTCCCAAAAGGAAATACAGACCCCTCGCTAAAGCGCTTGCAACACCTGGAATCTCGCACCGCTCAGAGTTTGGGGTGGCATGCAAAAATAGATAACGTCTTCTCTAGGCAAGCTTCAGAACACTGAATGGTTTCAAGACCAATATTAGTTTCTCACTCTAAATTGTGGCCACAATCCTACCAAAGCTAAGTATATTTAAAGCCCACTTATTTAAATAAAGTAATGCTTAATGTCCTTACTCTGAAAACAATAGGGTTTTAAAGTGTTCAACATTGGATTGATTATGCCATTCTTTTATAAATCCATTCACATTTGGGCTTAATTCATTTGAATTCTGGGTAATACTCCACCAATGGCTTGCTCTCTTTCTTTCTTTCTTTCTTTCTTTCTTTCTTTCTTTCTTTGGTAACAGAGCACTTCAAATCAATAGGAGTTGCAAATGTTCAGCAGTTTTGTCTGAGAGCATTTATTTGTTAATTTGGAAGCTCTATCCTTTGTAAGCACTTCTTTTAACACCCTTGCACTTGACAAAGCTTTCCATCATGGTAGATAGAATAGCTCCAGAGGTTAGATGCATATCAGTGTAGCACAGCAGGAAGTAACAGCAGCACTTTCTCTAAGAAGCTGCTCAAACATCTGATCAGCGTTCTCTACTCTAAACAGAAGCTAATAAAGGAGGAACTCCTTGTATTGGACAACTCTATCAGGAACCACCAAGCTTGGTAAGAGTTCCAAAAGGAAAAACAGAACATTTACCACTCTCAACTGGAGCTACTGAAAAAACAGAAAAACAAGAAACTCTCTAACCTTTCCAACCTACAGGCTACGAATCAAAACAAGATCAACAATATTGTCAATCTCTCACAGCAAGCACTCAGCCCAGCTGAGGAATCAGTCCTTTCACGTGGACTGTCATTCTGCCCTGCCAAATCCCCAGACATGATTCAGTTCTGTGGGGACTTGGAAGCATTTTTCCGCCGTTTACGCCTGAAGGAGTATTTTCAACACACACAACAACAAGACAAAGCAGAACAAGCAACAACTTCACAACCCACTGCAGAACAACAACCACCCTCCCAACAGAACACGGACCACCAACTACCACCGAAAAAGTGTTACACAAAAAAGGGACTCCACATGGACCCCTCCTGATGGACGCAATACCACACTGGACTTGTACATTGACTGCTTCCGCCACAGAATCCAAACAGATGTGACCAGAAAACACCATCGCTTACAACAAAATCTAAACCATGCCGAAAGGAGAGCCATAGATAATCTCAGAAACAACCCAGACATTATAATTAAAGAAGCGGACAAAGGTGGAGCGGTCGTCATCATGAACAAAACTGACTACATTCAGGAGGCTCACAGACAACTTTCCAATACAGCCTTTTACATAAAATTGGACTCAGACCCCACACAAGAATACAAAAAAGAACTGAACAAGATTGTTAAGGAGCTACCCCCACACATCCAAGAACAGATCCTCACAAACACACCAACAGAACCTCGACCAGGAACTTTCTATCTTCTACCTAAAATACACAAACCAGGAAATCCAGGACGCCCCATCATTTCAGGTATTGGCACTATTACAGTGGGTGTCTCCGGTTATATGGACTCTGTTCTGAAACCATATGCCATCAGTGCTCCCAGCTATGTACGTGACACCACAGATTTTCTGAGGAAAATACAATCTTTAAATAATCTTCCCAACAATACTATACTAGCTACTATGGATGTGGAATCTCTGTATACCAACATCCCACACAACGATGGTTTACAAGCTATAAGGAATACCATTTCAGATAAAACCACAGCGGACTTTGCTACCAAACTCTGCCAATTTGTCCTTACCCACAACAACTTCAAATTCGGTGATGACCTGTTCCTTCAGATCAGCGGCACAGCAATGGGCACCCGCATGGCCCCACAGTATGCCAACATCTTCATGGCGGATTTAGAACAACGTTTCCTAAACTCCTACCCACTCAAACCTCTCTTGTACCTGCGATACATTGATGATATTTTTATCATCTGGACACATGGTCAACAGACCCTGGACACCTTCCACCAGAAATTCAATGATTTTCACCCCACCATCAACCTAACAATGAATCAATCTATGCAAGAAATACATTTTTTGGACACTACTATAAAAATACAGGATGGGCGCATAGACACCACCTTATACCGTAAACCAACTGACCGACAAACATATCTACATGCCTCTAGCTACCATCCCAAACATACCAAACAGTCCATTGTATATAGCCAGGCACTACGTTACAGCCGCATCTGCTCCAATTCTACAGACAGAGACTCTCACCTAAGAGATCTACAGCAAACCTTTTTAGAACTAAAATACCCAGCAGATGAAGTTAGACAACAGATCAACAGAGCCAGACTGATACCCAGAGAGAACTTGCTGCAAGACAGACCCAAAAAAGAAAATAACAGAACACCTCTAGTCATCACATACAGCTCCCAAGTTAAAACAGTACAACGCATCATCAGAGATCTACAACCTCTCCTGGACAATGACAGTTCTCTTTCTCAAGCTCTGGGAGGAAGACCTTTCATTGCCTCCAGACAGCCCCCCAATCTTAAACAACTCCTAACCCACAATAATACTATAACCAGACTTAACACGGACACTGGCACCAGAGCCTGCAATAAACCCAGATGCCAACTTTGCTGCCACATACACCCGGACAACACCATTACTGGCCCCAACAACATCACACATACCATCTCGGGACTATTTAATTGCTCATCGTCTAACATTGTGTATGCCATAAAATGCCAACAGTGTCCTTCAGCTCTCTATATTGGACAAACAGGCCAGACCTTACGCCAAAGAATAAACGGACATAAATCCGACATCAGGAACCACAAGACAGAAAAACCAGTAGGAGAACACTTCAATCTCCCAGGACATTCTATACAAGATCTCAAAGTAGCTGTTCTATTACAAAGGAATTTCAGAAATAGACTGGAAAGAGAAGCTGCTGAATTGCAACTTATCACCAAACTTAAAACTATGGAGAGACCTGGTTTGAACAAAGACATTGGATTCTTATCTCATTATACATGACAAAGCCATTTTTCACCTTCTCACCCCTTGCTTTTTCCTGTTAGACCTATTGCAGTCGTTAAGAGTCGTCAACAGGCTCATCGCAGCTATCTGCCAATCACCCATTCCCACCACCCTTCTGAGTAATACCCCTCCCCACCTTCTCACTATATAGAAAGGTCCGGTGACTTCTGTTTCAGTGTATCTGAAGAAGTGTGCATGCACACGAAAGCTCATACCTAGAACTAACTCAGTTGGTCTTTAAGGTGCTACTGGAAGGAATTTTTTTATTTTTTATTTTTATTTTGTTTTGACCATGGCAGACCAACACGGCTACCTATCTGTAGCAGGAACTGTGTTCTACGCCCACATGATTCGAAAGCTAGATGTGGATTTTAACAGAGCAACCTTATACCTACCAATTACACCAGCAATAGATAAGCTGACTCTATGCCGGCTCAGTTTCCACCATGACCTACATTCAACCATCCCAGAATGGTGTGGGCGGGGATGCACTGCTCTGAAAAGAGCTAAGGTGGCAGTCAACGCCCCCCCCCCATCAGTGGCAACATCATGGGTGCCCACCAATCACAGGGTGGAGTAGTGATTTGGGGAAATGTTGTGATGTTGTAGAGAAGATGTCACAAAGATGTCGTGGTGGCACCTCTATGCCAACCAGACACAGGAAGAGCCAATCCACTCAGAGTATAAGATTTGACCTATGCCTGCTCATTTCCTGTCTCGCCCACATCCCACTCACATCTCCATCCTGATTTGGCTGCTCCTTCAGTTGAACTGCACTAGTGGAACAGATATTACATTACAGTGTCATGCAACAAAGCTAAATGCTGGGAAATTCAGGGCAGATAAAAGAAAGTACTTCTTCATGCAGTGCATAGTTAAACTACAGAACTCATTCTCACAGGAGGGAGTGATGGCCCCCAACTTGGATGGCTTTAAAACAGGGGTCAGCAACCTTTTCCAGCCGTGGGCCGGTCCACTGCTGCTGCATCGTGAGTGCTTGGAGTGTAAGGCCTCTCCCTCTCCCTCCTTAGGCTAACTCCATCTGGCCTAGGGGGCGGGGCCCAGGCTCACCTTCGCCACGGCTTTAAGAGGCCTCACTGAGGCCAGGGACATTGCTGCTGCTGCATCGTGAGTGCTTGGAGTGTAAGGCCTCTCCCTCCTCAGGCTGATTCCATCTGGCCTAGGGGGCGGGGCCCAGGCTCACCTTCGCCACGGCTTTAAGAGGCCTCACTGAGGCCAGGGACATTGCTGCTGCTGCATCGTGAGTGCTTGGAGTGTAAGGCCTCTCCCTCTCCCTCCTCAGGCTAACTCCATCTGGCCTAGGGGGCGGGGCCCAGGCTCACCTTCGCCACGGCTTTAAGAGGCCTCACTGAGGCCAGGGACATTGCTGCTGCTGCATCGTGAGTGCTTGGAGTGTAAGGCCTCTCCCTCCTCAGGCTAACTCCATCTGGCCTAGGGGGCGGGGCCCAGGCTCACCTTCGCCACGGCTTTAAGAGGCCTCATTGAGGCCAGGGACATGGCTGCTGCTGCATCGTGAGTGCTTGGAGTGTAAGGCCTCTCCCTCCTTAGGCTAACTCCATCTGGCCTAGGGGGTGGGGCCCAGGCTCACCTCCCTGATAGTTTTAAGGACGGTGCTGCTGCAGCAAATGCTAAAGATGTTTTATATATTTTAATGTGTTTTAAACGTGTTTTTATTGCTTATTTTGTTGTACCACCATGAATGGTGGTTTTTATCTATGTATTCTTGTTTTGTTCTATCTTGTTCTGTTTTGGGGTGGGATATTGAGTGGGGTGGGGATTGGTTTTTGTTTGGGCACAATTGTTTTTGGTTGTTTTGTTTTTCGATTTTGTAAAGGGAGGTTACTATGAGGCGTGGGATTGCTACCGTGGAGGGGCGAGGGAGGTATGGCGGTGGGGGCAGATGTTATAAGCGAAGGGGATCGAGATACGGATATGCTCGTACCCCTTCCAATCTGCGCCCCATCCCGAGAGACGAGGGTAGGGTGAGCAAGGATTACTCACCTCCTTCACTGGTGTTGTGCAATGCCAGGTCTATAGGCAACAAAACCGCCACCCTGCGAGATTTCTTTACCTCGCAGGGGGTCGACCTGGCTTGTGTGACGGAGACCTGGGTGCGCGAAGGGGTAACTGTTACCTTACGAGAGATGGCGCCCCCGGGTTTCTCTGTCCTCCACCAGTCACGGACTGTGGGCCGGGGGGGAGGGGTGGCATTATTAATCCGGGAAGATTGTTCTTTCAGGGCTCTACCATCGCCATCGATCCCCGGCATTGAATGTGTTGGCCTAGTGTGGGGCTCCGAGGAGAGCTTGGCTGTCTGGCTGGTGTACCGGCCACCTAGCGCACCAGCAGCCACCCTGTCAGGCCTGCTGGAGGCGGTGGCCGGCTGGGCCTTGGAGTTCCCTAACCTATTGGTATTGGGAGACTTCAACTTCCATGCTGATGCCGCTCCCTCCTCACAGGCTCTGGACCTGGTGTCTTCCATGGCGACACTAGGGCTCTCCCAGTTTGTTTCGGGCCCCACACATCAAGCAGGCCACACGCTGGATTTGATCTTTGGTGCCGGTATAGATGTGATCATGTCTCCTTCGATGAAGGTGCCATGGTCTGATCACTACGCTCTGAAAGCCAGGATTGACTTTCCACCCCCACCCTGCTTAGGTGGCGAGCCGATTTGGGCTCGCCCGCAGAGGCTGATGGACCCTGATAGATTCCGTCAAGCCTTGCGGGACCTTGCTCTCCCTGGCGACTCATTGACTGAGCTTGTTGAGGGCTGGAATACCCAGCTCCTGGCAGCCATCGATGAGATCGCACCTAAGCGCCCTCTGCGACCCCGCAGAAACCGGGCTCCCTGGTTTACCGAGGAGCTTCGGAAAATGAAGCGGGACCTCAGACGGCTAGAGCGAGTATGGCGGGGTGCCCGTGACGGAGCCTCAAGAACATCTTATAGGGTTTTTATGAAAACCTATGAGATGGCTGTGAAGGCCGCTAAGAAGTCTTACTTCTCGGCCTCCATTGCATCCGCTAGCTCTCGCCCGGCGCAATTATTTAGTATAATTCGGTCTTTAACGTCCCTTGATGGACAGCCAAATTTAAATAACAATCTGACACACAGCTGTGAGGCATTTGCGAGCTTTTTTGCGGAGAAGGTCCTGTTGCTCCGCCATGACCTCCCTGCCAATTTGGATACAATAAAGGAACTGGAGGCCCCTCGACTGTCCTCGGGTCCAGTATTGGACCATTTTGACCGGATATCTCCAGCCGATGTGGACAGACTCCTCCAAGCTGGAAAGCCCACCACCTGTCCTCTTGACCCGTGCCCGTCATGGCTGATTAGAGCGTGTCCAGACGAGGTGCGGGCCCCCCTGGGGGATATCATCAATTTGTCCCTTGGCACCGGGATATTCCCAGGGGAACTGAAGGAGGCAGTGGTGCGTCCGCTCTTAAAGAAAACATCATTAGATCCCTTAGATCTATCCAATTACCGCCCGGTCTCGAATCTTCCATTCCTGGGTAAGGTGATTGAGAGAGCGGTTGCTGAACAGCTTGGTAGGTTTCTGGATGAAACATCTGCTCTGGATCCATTCCAGTCCGGCTTCCGTGCTGGTCATGGGACCGAGACGGCTCTGGTCGCCCTAACAGATGATCTCCGTAGGCAGCTGGATCGAGGCGGGTCGGGGCTGCTGATTCTTCTAGATCTGTCAGCAGCCTTCGACATGGTCGATCACGAACTCCTGGACCACCGCCTTGCCGACGTGGGAATCCAGGGCACAGTCCTTCAATGGCTGCGCTCGTTTCTCTCTGGTCGGGGACAGAGGGTGGCGCTCGGGGGGGAATTGTCATCGCGCCACTCCTTGGTGTGTGGAGTGCCTCAGGGTGCGATTCTCTCCCCGATGCTTTTTAACATCTTTATGCGCCCCCTCGCCCAGCTTGTCCGGAGTTTTGGGCTGGGTTGCCATCAGTATGCCGATGACACCCAACTCTATCTGTTGATGGATGGCCATCCTGACTCGGCCCCCGATACACTGGCGAGATGCCTGGAAGCTGTGGCTGGATGGTTACGTGGGAGCCGGTTGAAGTTAAATCCTTCGAAGACAGAGGTCCTCTGGCTGGGGCGGGATGATATGGGATTGAGGGGGCAACTCCCATCTCTTGCGGGGGTGCAATTAGTGCCAGCACCGTCCGTTAAGAGTTTGGGTGTAATCTTCGATACCTCCCTCTCTATGGAGGCGCAGATTACAGCTATAACAAAGGCGGCATTTTTTCATCTCCGCCAAGCTAAGCAGTTGGCCCCTTATCTCTCTCGCCCTGACCTAGCCACTGTGATCCATGCGACGGTCACCTCCAGACTGGATTATTGTAACTCGCTCTACGTGGGGCTGCCCTTAAGACTGACCCAGAAACTCCAGCGGGTGCAGAATGCCGCGGCGAGACTCCTTATGGGGTCTTCGCTGCGAGATCACATTCAACCGGTACTATACCAGCTGCACTGGCTCCCGGTGGAGTACAGGATCAGGTTTAAGGTGCTGGTTTTAACCTTTAAAGCCCTATACGGCCTAGGACCCTCGTACCTACGGGACCGCCTCTCCTGGTATGCCCCACAGAGAAACCTACGGTCTGCAAATAATAACATCCTCAAGGTCCCAGGCCTCAGAGAGGTTAGGCTGGCCTCAACTAGAGCCAGGGCCTTCTCGGCTGCGGCTCCAATCTGGTGGAACGCTCTGTCACAAGAGACTAGGGCCCTGCGGGACCTGACATCCTTCCGCAGGGCCTGCAAGACAGAGTTGTTCCACCAGGCCTTTGGTCAGGGCGCAGCCTGACTCCCTCCTCTGGCAACCTGCTTAGAATCTTGCTTAATTAGTTGCCATTAATTTGATTTTAATTGATTTTTATAATGTAATATTTTTTAGAATGTGTGATTATCTGATGGTTTGATTGTTGATTGTTGTTAGCCGCCCTGAGCCCGGCTTCGGCTGGGGAGGGCGGGATATAAATAAAATTTATTATTATTATTATTATTATTAAACCATGTGGTGGGCCGGACTATATTTTGAAGGGGAACAAATGAACGAATTCCTATGCCCCACAAATAACCCAGAGATGCATTTTAAATAAAAGGACACATTCTACTCATGTAAAAAACTCATGTAATTCCCGGACCGTCCACAGGCCGCATTGAGAAGGTGGTTGGGCCGCATCTGGCCCCCTGGGCTTAGGTTGCCTACCCCTGCTTTAAACGATAATTGGACCAATTCATGGAGGTTAAGGCTATCAACAGCTCCTAGCTATGCTCTGCCTCCACAGTTGGAGGTTGTAATGTGTCTGAATACCAGTTGCTGGAAGCCACAGAAAGGGGAGAGTGTTCTTCTGCTTGAGTCCTGCTTGCAGGTTTCCCACAGGCCTCTGGCTGGCCACTGTGAGAGCAAGATGCAAGACTAGATTGGCCACTGGCTCTTCCTGTCTTCTTACGTGTCATCATGCCAACATAGCTAAACAGTTGCACTCGCATTTCGCATCTCAATATATAGATTGACAAGTTGTCATGTGTTGGTTTTCTCCACCAGATAAATGAAAACCCAAACCTTATGCCACCAGCTCTGCAGAACTGATATGAAGTGTATCACCTTAGATTTAATCTTATCCGGCTCCATTAGTGTGGCAAAGATAGATTTTCGTCATCGTTGTCAAGCAATATAAATATATCCGTTTACAAGTGTGCTGCTTCATTCATCAGGGTTGCACGGGACAATCTGTTTTCAGTAGGTAAGCATAGCATGGCAGAAAGAGATAAAAATGACAAATGCTTCCAACTCAAGATATGCTAATTCTGAGCTATGTACTGCAAGTGCTTCTGCCTACTATTATGTTAATGCTTCTCTCAAGAAAGTTCTGGCCACATTTGTTAGCATTTAACAAAACAGCACAAAGAAAGCACAAAATAAAACCACAGGAGTTTTGTGGCCTAAAAGAATTCCGTGAGACTCCAGAGCAGCCTTTCTCAACCTGTGGGTCCCCAGATGTTGTTGAACTACAACTCCCATCACCCCTACCTAGCAAGGCCAGAGCTCTGGGATGATGGGAGTTGTAGTCCAACAATATCTGGGGACCCACAGGTTGAAAACCACTGCTCCAGAGCAATGAGGAAGGAGCAGGTGTGTGGTTTGGGGTGCCCCTGTTTCCAGCTCTGTCAGTGGAGGTGAAGATGCCTTCTGTGGCTAGGAGTGCACACCCTCCAACATTTCTCCAATGAAAATAGGGATATCCTAAGGAAAAGTGGGACATTCCAAGATCAAATCAGAAACCGGAACAGCTGCTCTAAATCAGGGACATCCTTCGAGGGTCTAGGAATGCCTTTCACCAACTTTGGTTGGTAAGATAGCTACAACTGTTCCTGGTTCAGAATGATTTGACCACAGTTGTTGTGGAGGCAACACTCCACTTTGCGAAGGCAAACCTTGCACCAGACATGCAACAGTGTGTCAAGGAGTGTCACACCTGCTGTCCCTGAACTTTTGCCTTCTTGGCTAGAAAACAGGGTTTTACCCGACCGTTTGTCCTCTCACAGATTTGTTTACTAGACATGACGCTTGGCTGGAGCATGACGGGGGATGCAGACGTATCAGGGGGGAACATCTGAGGGAAAACACCTGCTGACACGTGTATTTGCTAACGCTGGAAATGTGCTTAGATGAAAATACGTCAAGTTCAGGGTGGTTTCACTACTCTTGACTTCTGCTAATAAAAGGAGCCTCTACAGAGCTAGCTGGCAGCTTGCTTGGAGCATGCTTGCCAGCGTGCTTCTGCACAGCTCACCTGCATTCAACCCCCGTCGTCTCCGTTATTCCTACAGTTGTAACCTCACAGTTGGATTACTACAATGTGCTGCATATGGGACGACCCTTGGGGTTGGTCTGGAGGCTGCAGCTGTTGCAGCACATGGCGGTTGTGTGGTTTGTGTGGAGAAACTACCTCCAGCATATAACACTCTGTTTTCAGGATCTGCACTGGCTGCTAACCTGCTACCAGGCCAAGTTCAAGATGTTGGTACTAACTTATAATACCCTATACAGGTTACTTGAGAGACCACCAAACCCCTTATACGCCCTGTAGATTGCTGCAGTCTGCAGGAGAGTTTCTCCAGCAAATTCCAAAGATCTCAGAAGTCCACACCACAATAACTCAGAGCAGGGCTTTTAGTGTAGCTGCCCCTGTTTTGTGGAGCAGCTATCATGTTGAGATATAGCAGGCACCTGCAATCTGCACTCTCCAGAAACAATTGAATAAATGTTAAAGCATGTACTGATGAGGCAGAAATGCACAATGCCTATTGTGCTTGCATAGTTAACAGATATTGTGACTTTTAAGAGATAATTTATCAGACCACTTCTTACCCCTGCTTCCTTACCCAGTCAGCCATATTGTATGGTTTTGAGGCACAAAATAATGTTAATTAGTCTTGTCTACCTGTCCAATTCCTAACCACAAGAATAACCTTTGAGGAAGTCAGATCATGAGTCTGTAAGCCTCCTAAATTCACAAGTAAGTAAGCTAAGAACCCTTCTAGAAAGTCTTTATTATTCCGTGTTTTGGAAATGTAATGATATTCAATCCCAGTCACACTTAGAATAGATCCATTGAAATCAAGGTACATAAGTCCTCTCTGATTATGACTTACCGGTATTTGGTTAGCACCCAGTGAAGGCCTGTTCAATGGATTTCTTCATCTCTTTTTAATAGTCAGTTGTTCAACATGCTAACATAACAAGGTTCTGGTTCATAATGAAGGCCACATAATTAATTCCTACAACTTTTCAGTTGGATGACTACTATAAAAGTGTGAATCCCTCTCGACCAAGGAATAGAAATGAATACATAAAGAATATGTAGCTGAAACAAATATTTTTCTTCAGTAGTGCATTTTTTCTAATCAGCAGATTTAGTTTCTGTAGGATAAAAACAAAACTGAATGCGTGTGATGCGTCTTCGCAGTAAGACAGTAGCAGCTGCTATTTTGGCACCAAAAGACTGATGGAATTTACTGGCGTACTTCAAACATGCTGGTGGTTGCTATGGTATCCAAGCATGTCTGACACAGTTGTTCAAAAGCAACAAAGGTTTGTGCAATTTGTCTCACAGGACAGCAAATGATTTCTACGTGGTTGTGTGCCTTCGTGGTCCTTTTCCTTGGTGGGTGTTGTGAAAAGCCGAACCCTCAGAAGGATGAACTGCAGAAATCCAGTTTTGTGTTGTAAAAAAAAAAAGAGCTTATTGTTACAACAATGAGCTTGCTCCCTCTCGGATGTTTTCACAAATGTTTATTAGTTTCCTCACTTGTTCAGTGACATCCAGTTATTCAACCAGTGCTATTTTGCAGCTTCAGGAGATGCAGAAAGTGGCAGCCTCTCTCTTGACGGCATAATCACAAGATGACATTACACCAGTCCTTTAGAGTCTGCATTGGCTTCCTGTTTTCCCTCTGGGTACACTTCCATGTGCTACTTTTGACCTACAAAGGCTTGGAAGCAGCACCCCTAAGGGACCCCTTCATTCCTTTTGACACATTGCATTATCTTAGGTTGACCCAGAG
The DNA here is from genome assembly GCF_964252035.2 of Podarcis erhardii. Taxonomy (NCBI): domain Eukaryota; kingdom Metazoa; phylum Chordata; class Lepidosauria; order Squamata; family Lacertidae; genus Podarcis; species Podarcis erhardii. Next base: position 32,876,671 of record NC_138497.1, on the reverse strand, counting down.
CTGCCTTTTAATAATACATTTGCCTGTGCTGAGATAGGATGTCAAGAATATGTAAAGTGGTGCCCTCGAGAGCTCTCTGATGGCTCCCCTTCCCCTGGAGACCCTCCAAAGGCCAGGCATCAGGATCTTTCAGATGTGTTCAAAACCCTGCAGATTTGGACTAGTCTGCAATGGCAGGCATATGAATTCATGGAACGGAGCTAACAATTGTTAACATGTCTCTATGTCTCTATTCAGATTCAGCTGGCTTTTCCTGTATATCTGGCTATGTTTTAGGCACAGGAATTCATTCGGAGCACTTTTTAAAAATACACATTCCTCGTTTTATTCCTTGTTTTATGGTCGTGGCTTTTGCAATGTTACCCGGCCAATGTCTTTGAGACTGGTTGGACAAAAAAAAATTAAGAAATAAATGATCAAATCCTGCTAGTTTGCATGTATTTGAATCATTGGAGAAGCATAGAGCTTGGACTGTGACACACTTGATACCTCTCTCTATTTTTTCCTTACTATTTTTTTATACCACCCCAATTTTCAAGCAATGTAAGATTCCAGGGGTTACAGACACAGAATTCAAGCACGTCTTTCCCTCACAGGCTTCAGCCTGCAGCCTCCTTCTAACTTCTAGCTCACAAACACTTCCACTCTGGCTTTTGCCCTTCTAACTACCAGCTGATTGAGGGAGGGAGGCCCAACCAATTGATCTCTGGCACAGAGCCACCTCCTTTGTTACCATAACAACCCATACATAGGACATTACCAAGAAGCTGGCTGGCTATTCCAGCAATTGGATCCTTGCTGGATCCAGGAAATAGAAGGGACTCAAGCATACAGCCTAACCACAGCAACATCATGTTTTATTTATATTTCTGGTATTAACATGTTTCTTTGAGTAAAACAGTACAGCTATTCCCTTTTACATATGACTTCTGGCTCCACACCCAATTTCATTCCTTTTCAGTCTTGGGTGTAGCTGAAGAGATGGATTCCTCCTTCCCACTTGCATTTCCAAGCCATCGCTTTTGGAAGCTCCATAGCACAGCTGAGCCGAGCTGAAAGCTGAGCAGAAAAGAGTTTGAAGTCAGTGCCTAGCAGCTGATCGGTGCTGATTTCAAACTCCCTGGGATCAACAAACTACTGAGTTTGTCATGAGGAACTCCACACAGCTGCCGCTGCAGAAAGAGGAGCTTGAAGTCAGGGTTGCTGATTGGCATTAACTTAAATTCGCTTGGCTGGATTACAAAGGGGGGAAATGGGTCGCCTGGAGTAATAGTGGTGTTAGGTGATTGGCAGGTGGGCAAGACCCACCCACCTCTCAAAATGACCCACCTAAGGTGGGGGAACCTAGGATTTCGCCTGCCAGCCAGATCCAGAAATAGATTGTTGTGTGCAAATAAATCCTAAAAAAATACTTTGCATTTGTATAGCACTTCTGAGTATTCAAAACCCTATCTGCAACACTTCAATGTCACACTGATCCAAGAAGGGAGATGCATATGAACAATCTGATGCAGAACTCAGTACTCATGGTACCCACAGAGGAATATGCTGGAAACCACCAGCTACATGCAATAAAAGTAGAAACAGACAATATTCTGAAACAGCTGAAGAAAATTTGAAACAGGAGTAGCTGCCTGTGGTATATATAATCCGGTAAACACATTTTGCACAACACAATATGCAAAATCTCTCTGATCAGAATCGATAGTGGGAGGGAAAAAAGTACACTACAGAACCCTTTCTCAAACTACTTGCATCAAATTGCGACCTTCCACTCTCATAGGGACTTTTGACCAAGCAGACATGGCCCCTAACAGAAGGGGGAGATGAAGAAATGTTCACTAGTTCCCCCTTCGACCTGCAGCCCATGAAAATCTGCTCCAGGTCATTGGGCAGGGGACTCCAGAACAATATTGTTATAGAATTGGGGGGGGGAGGTAAAGGTAAAGGACCCCTGACAGTTAAGTCCAGTCACGAACGACTCTGGAGTTGCAGCGCTCATCTCGCTTTACAGGCCGAGGGAGCCGGCACTTGTCCACAGACAGTTTTTCTGGGTCATGTGGCCAGCATGACTAAGCTGCTTCTAGTGCAACGGAACACTGAAACCAGAGCAGTGCACAGAAAGGCCGTTTACCTTCCCGCCGGAGCGGTACCTATTTACTTGAACTGGAATGCTTTTGAACTGCTAGATTGGCAGGAGCTGGGACTGAGCAACGGGAACTCACTCCGTCGCGGGGATTCGAACCACCAACCTTCTGATCGGCAATCCCAAGAGGCTCGGTGGTTCAGACCACAGCACCACCCACGTCAGAATTGGGGGGGGGGTTTCCCCTAAACACTGAGAACGAATAAATACTAGAATTTTGATGAATCGGGATATGGATTAAAGTACAGAACTGTGCCAGACAGGGAATTAAGGAAATTCCTGGGGTGGATTATGTAAACCTGCCTGGCTGGTTGGGGGAAGAGCAGACCTGTTAGCATTATAAAAATGTGTTGGTGGGCCATAGAAGGATCCTTTGACCTGGGGAGTAAGATGTCACAAAGGTAGTCGGGTGTGTGTTTAAGGGGGCAGGAAAAGGGAGTTTCAAAGCGAACGGCCACTGCTTGGCAGAGAGAGGGACAGGCACTAGGCTTTTGTTACAATATGGAAGTTGGTGTGGGTAACCACAGGAAGAATCAGAATTGGATTCAATCCACTGCCACCCTTCAGCCTTAGGGCAAGGTTATATATGCAATGGAACCAACTAGTAAAACTTTTCATGGACTACCATTTCAAGCTGCAGATGGAGCGTTTGAATGCTGTCACATTAAAAATGTTTCCTTTATATAGAAATCTAGCAGTTCAGGAAGAAAGGACCATACAGCAAACTATTCTTCCCAGCATGCTATTTTTCTATGGTCAGAGGATGTCTTCCCACTCCCATGGATGAACATTCAAATTCCACCAGCAGCATAAAGTGGTATACAGTGGTACCTCCAGTTGCGGACGGGATCTGTTCCAGAGCTCCAGTCGGATCCCAAGGTTTCTGCAACTGGAGGGACCGCTTCTGCGCACGCGCACGCACGGCGGTACAGTGCTTCTGCACATGTGTGTGCGGCAAAAACCCAGAAATATACTTCCGGGTTTGCTGGTTACATATCCCAAAGTTTACGTAAACGGAGAGATACGTAAGTGGAGGTACAACTGTAGTCCAGAACAGTTTTATCATCTGATTCTGAGGATGGGTCTCATCATCCTTTGGGAACATAGCCAGTTTTCTTGCATTCATCTCATTGAAGTGAGTCCTTAATTTGTGCTTGGGAGTCAAGCTATTTAAACATACAAACAAGCCAAGCACTTGTGGAGATTGCAAGCGGCAGGGGGTTTGGAGAGGTATCTTTCTGCAATGAAAATTGCTTGTCATATAATTACTCTGAACAACTGGATGCGAGGCACAGAGGGAATGTTTTGCTCAAATGCTTTTGCAAAGTGATCATCACCCAAGAATGAGAAAGCACTGGGACACTTTCGCTCTCGTCACTGTATCCTGTCAAGACCCTAAGTTAGAGAGATTGCTTCTGTATAGGTAAATCTGGGTTATTAGACAGGGGCCTTCTGGAATCTGTGCTTTTTACACTTCAGATGTGCATGGGGATGTCTCGCCAGTAGCTTCTAGCAGCAACTACCAGCACAGTCCAATGACATTATTATATTTGCAGACAGCTTAATGTTTCCCTGTAGGCAGCGTGCAGCTGCAGCTGCACTTCACAGAGTGGGTCATTCCTGCACATTATCAGATAGTAAGGCCTGTGTGAGTGCCTGGAGGTGGTTGGAAGATGGATGGCGACTAACAGATTGAGGATGAATCCTGACAAGACAGAAATACTGTTTTGGGGGGACAGGGGGCGGGCGGGCATGGGGGATTCCCTGGTCCTGAATGGGGTAACTGTGCCCTTGAAGGACCAGGTGCACAGCCTGGGAGTCGTTTTGGACTCACAACTGTCTATAGAGGCACAGGTTAATTCTTTGTCCAGGGCAGCTGTTTATCAGCTCCATCTGGTACGCAGGCTGAGACCCTACCTGCCCGCGGACTGTCTCGCCAAAGTGGTGCATGCTCTAGTTATCTCCCGCTTGGACTACTGCAATGCGCTCTACGTGGGGCTACCTTTGAAGGTGACCTGGAAACTGCAATTAATCCAGAATGCGGCAGCTAGACTGGTGACTGGGAGTGGCTGCCAGGACCATATAACACTGGTCCTGAGAAATCTGCATTGGCTCTCAGTACATTTCCAAGCACAATTCAAAGTGCTGGTGCTGACCTTTAAAGCCCCAAACGACCTCAGACCTGTATACCTGAAGGAGCGTTTCTGCCTCCATCATTCAGCCCGGACACTGAGGTCCAGCGCCGAGGGCCTTCTGGCGGATCCCTCATTGCAAGAAGTGAGGTTACAGGGAACCAGAGGGCCTTCTCGGTAATGGCGCCCGCCCTGTGGAATGCCCTCCCATCAGATGTCAAGGAAATAAGCAGCTATCCTATTTTTAAAAGACATCTGAAGGCAGCCCTGTTTAGAAAAGTTTTTAATATTTAATGTATTGTTCTTAACACTCGATTGGGAGCTGCCCAGAGTGGCTAGGGAAACTCAGCCAGATGGGCAGAGCATAAATAATAAGTAGTTGTTGTTAATAATAATAATAATAATAATATGATGATGATGCATGATGATCCATTCTTCTTTACTGCTCTCTCAACAATATTGCATCTTGCTGAGACTATAGCTGACCATGGAGTGGAGGAGGGGGGCGGCTGTGATGATGTGCCAGCTTTTCTGGTTTGCCAGTGCCTTTGGGTGTCTTGCCTTCATATCAACTGCTGGCTGTAGGTCTTGAGATCCCTAAGTGAGGAGGCTTCTGTATGGTACCTTCTCTGAGGCACCACTGCCCATGTGTTCAACCTCTTCCTCTGGGCCTAGACCACAGAACTCTCCAGAAGGAAGCAGAGGAGGGGTCTCCATTTCTACTCCCTCTTATCATTCCTGGATGCTCAAGAGTGAGCAGGCAGCAAGAGGAGAAGCTCCGAGATCAGGAGACCTCAGAGATGGGCAATGGGCCCCCTGCAGATGTGTGGCTTTCAACAGGTGCCCTGCAATGGCTACTCCTGACACCGACCCTGTTCATACCAGGTAGTGTGGCACACTCTGCTCTAGCTGTCCCTTGCATGCATTACATAAGAATGGGAAAACTGATGTATATTTGACTCCAACAAGTATTTGAGTTTTAAATGTATACTTTTACAAGGGCAGCAAGATCAAAGAGAGATAATACTTCACTGTCTAGAAGAACAGTATCTCCATTTTTCTCTGAAGTATGTGCGAGAAGTATGTGCGATAGCTCCAACCGGAGATTGCTTGTGGATTACCTGGGACCATAAGATCCCAGATTTTAACTAAAAGTTAAAACCCACGCTATGTGTTTTCAGATTTTGATAACCCAATGAGTACAAGCCGGAAGTTTCATTTAGGCCTGTAGACTGCATAAATAATTACCAAAGAAAGTTAGAATTAAAAAAAAAAATCTCAGCATTTCTGGAGCTGTTTGAAGAGTAAAATGCCATATTATGTACACAGCATGCAGCAGCAACTCCCATCAATTAGAAAGCTGTTTTCTTTTTCACCAGTGATAGGAAATGTTTTATTTAAAATCACACAGGGAGCTAAAATCAAAAACATAAATCACCTGCTATAGGCAAGTACTATCATTTTTAGCCTGCAAAAATTATGGAATAAGAATGGGCACCCCTCAGGCCTCTGGGCCAAATGCAGCCCCCACCCCCAGACTTTCTGACTGGGCCTCAGGCCTATAGGCCACCCCCCTTCTCCCAGGGCTGCAGCCTTCACTAGCCCTGCTGTGCACCCGAGGTTTTTTTGCCTGGTTGGAATATATCTTTCTATGCATGTGTAGAAAAGTAGCCTACTGTAAGGAAGTAAAACAAACATTTGTTTCTCCACCTACTTTTGCTCCCGATCCCACCCACTTCTGGCATGTGGCCCCTAGAAGGTTTCTCAGAAGGAAATGTGGCCCTCAGACTGGAAAAGGTCGCACCCTAGATGTAGGATATCAGGCAAAGCTAACGCTGGGTGATTCTGAGCTTTGGAATCAGAGCCAAGATTTAGAAAAGATAAAGAAACAATTGAGGGGGAAAGCAGCTGGATCACAGAAAGGATAAAAGTCAGAAAAAAATCAGGGCTGGGTCATGAGTCTGAGGTGAGTCAGGACCAGAAACTCTAGCTGGCCTGCCCATGAGGCGATATCAGCGGCGTAGCGTGGGATGTCAGCACCCGGGGCAAGGCAAGTAATTTGCACCCCCTAACCTGGGGCAAGGCAAGTAATTTGCGCCCCTAATCCCTAACCTGCCGCCACTGCCAGCTTCTTCTTGCTGCTGCCTGGGTTGGTCGGGTGTGGTTCTCTCCCGCGCTCAGCGCTGCGCTGGGCGGCCGCTGCACTGTCCCTCCCCCAGATAGTCCCTCCCTCCCTCGCTCTCTCTCCGCTCCGCTCCGCACCGCAACGCACGCCTGGCACCCTCCCCCTCCACAGTGGGCGGCGACCCGGCAGCTCGGATCGGATTCGCACAGCCAGCACTGCAGTGAGAGAGTGTGAGTGAGCCAGGTAGGGGCAGAGAGCTGCGAGTGCGAGTGCCCCGCCAAATGTTGCACCCGGTGCGGCTGGCCCCCCCTGCACCCCCACGCTACGCCACTGGGCAAGATGATCTGGTCACCTCAGCTGATCTGGGCTTCTCTGCCACCATTCACCACCTCCTCCTCTTGCACCCAGCTGCCTCCTTTGCAATTATTGTTCTCAATGACCACTTATAGAGGAGGAGATAACTCGGTTAAATTAATGGAGGAATTACGGTATATCTGTTAAGAACTAAGAAAAACTTTCTCATAGGCTCAACATACAGAGGCTTTTAAAAAAGGAAACAAATGGTCTAGAATTTGTATAACTGGGTTTAGAAGAAGAAGCATAGCTGTCAACTTTTCCCTTTTCTTGCGAGGAATCCTATTCAGAATAAGGGAATTTCCCTTAAAAAAAGGGAAACGTTGACAGCTATGAGAAGAAGACAAACTCTATAACAGATTATCACTTATTTCTCTTAAGTTTCATACAAAAGAACAGTCCAAATAATATTTATCGGATTCTTTTTTTCTAACTCTAACAGTGAATCTTAAACACTGCTTACTCAGAAGCAAGTCCCACTTTGTTCAATATGTCTCTTTAGGATTTCAGCCTGAAAAATCTTAGTAAGATCACTGGGAAATAATTGAAATAGTTTAAAAATATTTATACTGTCAAGTCTTTTCCTAGCTGGAGTCAAAGTTAGCCATTATTCCAAATGCATTTGCTCTGTCCGATTAAAATAGACACAGAAGCCACAGAACCAATCTCCTTCATTTCCGTGCCTTTGTAGCAGGCCAAGAAATATTTCATAGCGCTGAAATAGCTTCAAATTAAGAATGAATTCTCTAGTCGGTGCAGAATACCCAAATCCGAAATGAGTACAAAAGAATGAATATTAACCTCAGTCTTTCAAAGGAATAACAAGCCTATTCAGATCCAAGCTAACTATTTAAGCCTTTTATTGAAAGATATTGAAAGAAACAAAAACGGGATGTTTCATGCCCCACAGGAGTAGGGTATAATTACAAGGAAGTGTCAATTATTTCCCAGTAGTGCTACATATCATGACAAGAAAGTGAGCGTTATTAAAGGCTGTCCCTGCCTTCCAGTGCTTTTCGTTAGCTGTACTGTATCTGGTTCTCGGACTCCTCCCAGTAGCCATGAGACGAGGAGGAAATGCCCTTTTTGCACATCTAAAAGTCACTCATCCTTGCTTGGTCTTGTTCATTCAGCTGCCCTTGAGCAGCAAAAGAAGCGAGGGAAAGTAGAGAGCCAATCAATCAGAATCTGTCGCACTTGATAGAAAGTCTAATCTCTGACACCTTAAGCTCAGGGGGAATAAAACTGCATTGTCTGTCTGGTGTTATTAATCCATTCTTGAGAGTACCGTTGACTTCTAAGAAAAATATAAACAACCTGAATAGGTGAAAGGAAAAGTGCACATTCTATGATCCAGTTTTCAAAAATATTCATAACAACACTGTCGCCCTTAATATGCGCAACCCTATTCATCATAAATAATAAATTTTTATTTATACCCCACCCTTCCCAGTTCAGAAAACCAGGCTCAGGGCGGCTAACAACAGATTTAAAACACTTAAGTTATGCAACAAAAAACAGCATAAAATACAGTATAAAACATGAATAACAATAAATTCAGAATTCAAAAATCATTTTAGGGGGGAAATCCATCCAATAAACATTAGATGATCACTCTTCAGACTTTAGTGCTTGCATGTGGACGGTGAGGGGATGTGGGAGTTACCCAGCATGCAGGGGAAATTAGGGGTATGCATTCCTAGCCCTCCATCCATATATTTTTTTAAAATAATTTTTATTAATTTTCATAAACAAAAAACACACAAATAAAAACATTCACAAACAACACATGACTTCCCCATGCCTCCCCTTCACTGCACCCTTGTTTCAAATTTTTTAGCAATCCTTCATTTCATTTCTATATTTAACTTCCCTCAGATTCTCTTAACTTAAATATTTACAGCTATAATTCTCTGTTTCCTACCCCTTGACATTTTATCAGTCTGAGATTTTACAACAGTTCTTAAGATATATTTTAAATTTTTTCCAGTCCTCTTCCACTGTCTCTCTCCTCTGATCACGGATTCTGCCGGTCATCTCTGCCAGTCCCATAAATTCAGTCACCTTCGTCTGCCATTCTTCCAGAGTAGGTAGTTCTTGCATCTTCCAATACTTTGCCAAGAGAATTCTTGCTGCTGTAGTTGCATACATGAAAAAAGTCCTATCTTTCTTTGGTACCAATTGGCCGACCATACCCAAGAGAAAAGCCTCCGGTTTCTTTACAAATGTCCACTTAAGGATTTTCTTAATTTCATTATAGATCATTTCCCAGTAGGCCTTAACCTTTGGGCAGGTCCACCAAAGATGATAGAAAGTTCCTTCACATTCGCTACATTTCCAGCATTTGTTATTGGGCAAATGGTATATCTTTGCAAGCTTGACTGGGGTCATGTACCACCTATAGATCATTTTCATTATGTTTTCTTTCAAGGCACTACATGCCGTAAATTTAAGGCCTGTGGTCCATAACTGTTCCCAGTCAGCAAACATAATATCATGACCTAAGTCTTGTGCCCATTTGATCGTAGCTGATTTAACCGTTTCATCCTGTGTATTCCATTTCAGCAACAAATTATACATTTTAGACAAATTCTTAGTATTGGTCTCTAACAGTTGCCCTCCATCCATATTTACCCCTTTCATGATCAACTGAATTCCTGAGAGCTAATGTCAGACTGAGGACACTTCAGAGGCACCACCTTCTCCAGAGGATTGAGGGAGCCTGACGCAACATCACGCAACGCGCTATGATACTGCAAGGAGCCCGGAGGTGGAACCGAATGCCCTCTGAAAAGTCCCAACACCCTCAAAAAATGCATGGGGGGGAGGAATGCCCTCAGCCCCTAGCCTATGGGATGCTTACAGACTATAACTTTTTTGTGGTGATATTCAATCACATCCTGGCAAATCCAGGTTTGTCAATTTAAGCTGTTTGGGAAGTCTTAAGCAACAAACCCACTTCCCCAAAAGATGGGACTTCTTGCTATAAGGAGAATGATGGAGAAACACACTGGAAAACGTGAGATAACGCTCACTTTGACACAAGGCCATCTCACCAACCTGCTAATAAATCGGAATGAATGTTCATTAAATGTCATCTAATCAGGTTGAACACTTAACAAGGAGCACTAAGAAAAGACTAGTGAAAGCCACTTGAACCATGATGTGTTTCACAACATATCTTCTCTTAAGGTATGCATTTTGAAACAAATTTTATCTTGAGATATACAGTTTTAAAAAATGCATTCTGATGCAGCTTTGAGCCAAAAACTGCACTGCAGCCTTTAGAAGCTAAAATCACATATGTTTAAAAAGTGTGGTGATGGTTCATTCTCAGCAAAAGTTGCTTTTGTCACAAGTAAATTTTTGCTGGATCAGAGGCCTATAATTCTTCAGAGCTGTCTGTTTAAAATAGCAATATTGACCTTCCTCGCAGTTCTTTATCAGTCAGAAAGCACCGTAAATTTCAGTTTGGGCTTTTCATCACCCCAGGCAGTGCTTATTTGGCAGGTTTAGGTCACTGTGGACTGTGAGAATTTCACTGAGAATGCTGCAGCCATGTAAAAGGACAAATATGCAATAAAGAGCAGGATTCACAATTGAGAAATAATGTTTTTGCAGAGCCAGGTAATCATGTAACTCTATTCTTAAAGTTTCCCTGGACTTTCCAAAATCTGGAATGAAAGAGTAAAACTGTACAACAGTCACAGTGCCAAACGTTTTAGCATTCCCATTAATTAACTGTTTCTTAGGTCCAGATTTCACATGATACAGCACAGGCATTCCACAATGGGTTCTCCTGGCTAAAAACGAAATAAAGGCAGTTATGTTGCATGAATTCAATCAGAACAATGGCACTGGGGTGAGCCATTGTGTGAGGGCTGGGGTGAGCCCTCCTCCCCACGCTCCCCTCCTGAATCACTCATCCTTACTCAGAGAATACCACTGAAATAAATGAGCAGTTACTGGTGATGGCAGTTACTGGTGATATTTAAACCATCCTTTATTCCAAGGTGGTGTACAGAGGTGTGGATAAAATTAGCAGAGCAGAGCAATGCAGTCTTAAACCAACATATAAACAAAACAAAATGCAGCTAGTCAAAACAATTAAAAATGCCAGAAACAATATAAGACATAATTCCACCCCCCCCCCAAAATAATAATAATAATTCTACACTCTAAATTGAGTGGGCAAAGAAATGCCTCAGAAATGCATGTAATATAGACATGAGAGATGGGGCTCCCTAGGAAAGGCATTCTAAATTTGGGGCATAGCTGTCAACTTTTCCCTTTTCTTGCGAGGAATCCTATTTGGAATAAGGGAATGTCCCTTATAAAAAGGGAAAAGTTGACAGCTATGATTTGGGGTGCCACCACAGAAAAGAAGGGGGCTCAGAATAAACACCGTCTCTCCCCCTCCCCAAATCTGTTGCCATCTTATAATTGTTGACTTAATATCCACACCCTTCCCTGTTCATATACTGTGGCATTTTGAAGACACATCCAAGCAATTCAGATGTCATGTCTTGCCATTATTCACCTAAAAACCAGCTCAGCATCAAACACTTAATTAGTTTTCAACCGGGACAAAAAATATTCTAGTAATTTTCCTTTTCTTCAGAAATGAGCACCAAGAATAAAACAGTTGCCTCGCTTTGCCCTTGCTTAACATACTGTGACATTTCAATTACAGAGAATTTTTTCACCACATTCTTGCTCCCTTCATTCTGTAATCAGTTCTTATCCTACAGCATTCAGGCGCCCTGTAAAGCAAAGTAGATTATTGGAGCAGAAGTGTCTGCGGCAAGTATAACTATTCCAATAAATAGCTTCCCGCTGTGGGTGTGATAACTGTCCTCCAGAGTCTCACGGAAGGAAAATGACAGCTGGTAAGCAGTTCATTAATCCTGAACATTGAACATTTCAGATGTTCCATCGAGGCATGGGCAGCGCAGAAGCCTCAGACAGAATTCCGTTTTCATGTCAGCTTCCCTGCCTCAAGTAGCAAATTTCCACAGAAAATCCATTATGGATTTGCATGGCAGTTCATTCAATATTACGAATTGCTGAACGCAGCCAGAGGCGCTGGGGTGTTTATACACCTGTTCACAGGTGAACTGGGCCGTAGTCCTTATGATCTTAAGGCTGCATAAGCAGTTCTAGCCCACGTGCTGTTTGACTGCGAGCACAATGAAGATGGGCTTTTTGTGTTAAAGAGTTAAAATGCTATAAGAATGCGGGTGGTTTGCTACCCGAGCATGCACATTCTGTTCACAAGAGGTTAAAAAAATTTAAAATACAGTGGTGCCCCGCAAGACGAATGCCTCGTAGGACGAAAAACTCGCTAGACGAAAGGGTTTTCCGTTTTTTGAGGTGCTTTGCAAGACGAATTTCCCTATGGGCTTGCTTCGCAAGATGAAAAAATCGCAAGACGAAGCAACTCGCGAAACGAATTATTTTCGTCTTGCAAGGCACCACTGTATACAGAAAACGCAGAAGAAGAAAAATTGAACTATCCTTATTACATAATATGGGTTAGTGCAAATGCGATTCATAAATTGGGTCTAGTTGAAAGTGTTGTGGATTTTGAATCTCTAGAAGAAATTTCAAATTAGGACTCAGAAGGGACAAAATTAGGGCAGACAGAAGTAAGCTTGATTCAGATGTAACAATAAGCTTGCATTGTCTCAAGAGGCAAGTGTTTGAGCCTCACGTGCACCCACTTTTATTGGCCAAATACCAGGTAGCAGATGGCTCTTCGGGCACAACACATATTTCCCATCCCTGCATTCTCCAATGTGACCAATCAGTGAAAAATCTGATAGGTTCACGTGCACACTTGAGAGCCAGTGTGGTGTAGTGGTTAAGAGCAGTAGACTCATAATCTGGGGAACCGGGTTCGCGTCTCTGCTCCTCTGCATGCAGCTGCTGGGTGACCTTGGGCTAGTCACACTTTTCTGAAGTCTCTCAGCCCCACTCACCTCACAGAGTGTTTGTTGTGGGGGAGGAAGGGAAAGGAGGATGTTAGCCGCTTTGAGATTCCTTCGGGTAATGATAAAGCGTGATATCAAATCCAAACTCTTCTTCTTCTTCTTCTTCTACAAGGTGTGATGCAATCTGGAGCGCTGCTCTCCTTTCCTTCTGCACCATCCCACAAATCCTAGATCCGCACACACCCCTCCTCAAAGTTTGCTCCAGCCTCCCTTCCAGGATACCACTACACCACCTGAACCTTATCCTAACACTTGTGTAAAAATATGAGTGGGGTACAAACTGCAGAGAAAAGAATGGGAGGTTGGGGAGGGATTGATATCTAGAATTAGGTAGCTGATGTCAATCATACTCAATATTTACTTGAGTCATGTCATTTTAAAATGAAATATTCTGTATAAAATATTTCCCTATACAGATAGCAATACAGCATTAGTGGGAGTTTAGTCAGTTCAGAGCTTAAAAATATTTCAAAATCCTGTGACTATATATAGATGACTTTAAAAGCTCCCGTGAAGTTAAAATATCTGTTCTAGTACTTGTGATTTGTACTGGAAACTGGAAAGATGGTGCCCTCTGGTGAAATACCGACTTGGAATCCTTCATTTTTAAAAACAGGTTTTTAGTTGATCTGCGTATTTTAAGAATAAGTTTGATTTAAGCGTGGACCAGTGAAAGGCTCTTTATTAACCTTTCTCTATCTCATATATGGTCCCTCCAGTTTCAGAGGAAGGAGGTATTCTGCAACATATCATTGAAACAATAACAGTGGATTAGTAGTGGATTTATACTGGACTGTCCATAGAACGTTCCATTTTATTAGTTACTCTGCAATGCTTCCCCAGTGTTCTTGCATTATGCTGTCTGAAAGAGAACACCTGCACTCTAGTGCAACAAAAGCAGGACAAAAAATGAAGTGGAACATTCGTGATTTAGAAAGATGGAGGTTGCAGGACAAGCACTAACTGGAAATAAACAGTTACAGATAGGTAGCCGTGTTGGTCTGCCATAGTCAAAACAAAAAAAATTCCTTCCAGTAGCACCTTAAAGACCAACTAAGTCAGTTCTTGGTATGAGCTTTCGTGTGCATGCACACTTCTTCAGAAATAAATAGTATGGAAATAAACAGTATGTCCCTCTCAAAACTTCTGCAGGTTCTCAAAACTTCTGGAAGAGAGATTTCCGTATAACTGCCCCGATACTATCATGAGCACAAATCATGATGAACACACAGGCTATTTTTTTTAAAAAAGGAGTTCTGGTAAAATATTTAAAAGGCCCAATTTCCTACCAAAACCCACCATAAAATTGCAATAACTTCAAAATTGCTTAATCAAACACTGATCCGTTTCACCCATGCAATTGTAAAAATGCAAGAGCTGTGCAAGTAAAACCCTGTGGTTTCAAGCTCGTTAGGTACCTGCTCTCAAGTGGCATGCAAAAATTAATTAACAGGAAGAGCAATTAAGTAAGGATGGGGAAGGTAGAATATGACAACTGCCAAACCCTGAGCTCTGCTATACTTGTGTCAACCATAACAGAAGTGGGAAGTGCAGGTGGTTGCTGGCCGTCTGGCTGGGAAAGAAGCTTCAGGGTTGGCATATTTTCCTCTCTCTCAACCCCAGAGGGATGTGAGGAAATTTGTATTTTTATCTCTTTAAAAGATTTCAAGCAAAAAAGCACACCTAGTATTCAGGGGATACGGCTAAGGAACCCAAACCTAACATGACCTGCCACCAACATATCTCTTCTCCCCTCCTCTGAGTGTGGAGAAGGGATAACTTCCATGGATGCAACCAGGAGGTCTCCATGGGCCGACCACCTGTTCTGCCTGCAAATCTCCTTCTCTGCATACGGCAGGTGAGGGGAACCTTTGGCTTTTGTGCTGGTCCCATGGGTTACCTGAGAGGCAAGGTCCAAGTCTGGTCCATGGTCAAAGGTGCAACGTGGAAGCAGTCTGTAGTAGCTGAAGCTGGGTGCAGGGCAAGTAGCTGGGTGAAGTCAGGAACAGGCTTGCAAGCAGGGAGCCAGGGTGGGTCAGCAGCTCAGGCAGGAAAGCAGGTCAGGGTTCAGGCAGGAACTAGCAACCAACAATGTTGCTCCCGCAATCTGGGACTGGGGCTGGTCGGCTTTTATCTGCCTCAAGGCATGGGGCTGCCCCGATCCTCTGGTGACTCGCCTCTCCTGGCCTGGAAGAAGCACTCCTCCTGCGGGAACTTAGTTCCCTCCACCTCTCTGCCTTGAGCCTCTGCAGCTCAGGAGAGGCTGGAGGGTTACCGGACCCAGAGGCAACCTCAGCTTCCTCTGACGGGGCTGAGAGTGGAGCACCTGCAGGCAATGGGTCCTCCCTCACCTCAGGAGCCAGAGCAGATTCAGCTGATGTCTGCTCCTGAGGATCCGGCACAGGTGAGGACCCTTCAGGCTCATGCCCCAACCCCGGCTCAGCTGGTTCTGGATGCGGGGAATCCTGTGCAGGCTGGGATCCCTCAGGTTCAGCATCCGAGTCTGAATCCCAGGCCATCACAGCTTTACTGTTGTTCTTTGACTACACCTCCCATCATCTCTTGCCATTAGCCAGGCTTGCTGGGGCTGATGGGAGTTGTAGTTCAGTCATAGAGTGGATGGTCACATTGACCTATAGATCCTATGGTACTTGGGATGCCCTCTGGATGATTCCATGGGATCAATAACTGGTTCCAAATTTTAAATTCTTAGTAAAAATTACTACTTTCAAAGTTGCCCCCTCTCAGAACTGGAAGTTGTCATCATTAGAGGAAAGAATAATTAAATTAGCCAAAGTAAAAAATTATATCTAATAATACTTATTTTCTTGTGCTATGTGGAGCATGATTTTATTATTTCGGTGGGCGAACATTTCCTTTCATGCAATGCTGAAACCAAAGCCTCATCATACGTTTACAAGCTTCTATGAGCTTTGCTTTTTGCCTCCAGCCATCTTTGTAGAAAGTGTGTTTTATGTAAGATGTAAAACAGGTTGTAAATTTTTAATAATGTAGCTACATGGTTCAATCCATATCCAAGAAATATGACGTTCAATTTATGGTTGGCTGTCTTTTTTTAAATTTTGTAGCCAAGAATGCACACAAAATATTAAACTACAGAGGACACCAAAAACCTGCCTTGGCAGAGCACCATTAACTTTTGTGTTTATTACAAGAAATTAGCACAGGGAACAGTCAAAATGTTTATTGTTGGAAAAATCAACTAGCACTCTGAAAGCTATTGAGAGAGAGAGAGAGAGAGAGAGAGAGAGAGAGATTAAAATAATTGCTAAACAGTACTCAATTTTTTAAAAATTGGAAGGCATAGTCAGCCACTGCTAGAACTAGACTTGGATGATTTGTGTATCACCTCCAGACTGTCAGTATTTTGAATATACTAGAAATTTAGACTTGCAGAGTTAACGTAAATTAAAGTGCAGTGTCAACCAGGTGAAACAAATTCACTTAAAAACAACAACAACAACTTCCTGGAGTTAGGAAAGTGACAAGAAAATGTGCAGAAAAGTGTGGAATGAACAAATTATCATGGGATGACAAGCAACCACTTACATAAGCAAATTAGGATGAGTTCAGGACAAATATTCATTGTTGTATAATTTCTCCCCAACAAATCAAATTTAAAGATCAATAAAGACTTCTTGCATATAATTATATATATATTTATACATACAAAAAAGCAGAAGATAAATAATCATTTCCAGGGACAAGGACAGGGACTGGAACTGCATTTTATTTCCTGATATAAGTCACACAGTCAACTTGTTATGTACTGAAGTTCTCACCCTGGGCCAGCAGGGGGATACTATAGATAGTTATGCAAATAAGGGATCGAAAGTGACGTTCAGTGATTGGATAGTTTTAGAAAGTTGTTACAATTATGTTGCACTGGAGCTCTATATAAGCAGGCTGACTGAACCCTTCAATTCAGTTCTGTTCTGGCCTCTGAATAAACAAGAGCTGTTTGAAGAATCGCTGTGTCGTCTGATATGTTCACCCACAACTTAACACAACTCTTGCTATTGATTGGCCTTTATATATTCTAAACAAATAAATTTGCTGAGCAGCTTCAAGACTGTGCACATGTTAATGTTTGCCACATGAAGGCCACTTTATCTTTTTTTTTCTAGAGATGTCTTCTGTGTGGTGACATTTTTACTACACACAATAAATGTTGGAATCCTGGAAGCCAAGACCCAAGTTTGGGACAGGTACTCTTTGGTGAGAGAACCCCAGCAGAGATTTAACATTACAAAACTTGCAGCAAAGAAACACATGGAAATATCGGCTGGAAAACCCTTAAAATGTGCCCTTCCAGTGAGTCCCAAAATGTCCTCTTTTAAAAGTTTTTTTCTGAAGCTTTCCCACACTGCTAGCACAGATAGACCACACATTTGCTAAGTCATAAAGTGGTTTACTTACAAAACTCTTCCAAAGTCAAATTCATGTGCTTTTCCATACAGCAATCAGAAAAAAAACGCACAGGTAGTCAAAATGTTGCTTTGTTACAAAAGGTAAAAGTTTATAAATTATTGTTATAGAAAAACACTAGTTTTGAACTCCATTTTGGTCAGAAACAAGAGGCTGGTTAAAGCCATGCACTGCAGCAACCAGCTTGGAGATCCTTACAAACTGAATTCCTCATGTAGAGAGGAATAACAAAGGTTTAGGTTAGGCCTGGAAGGACAGCTTACTCTATGGTTTTAACTCTTTCATACACCAATTAGACTCAAGCCTGCTGGTTATATGAGGCTGGTTACCCTACTATAAGCAGTGATGTCCAGCCCCCTGCTATATGCATCAACTTACAGTGGTTTCTACCTGACAGCTTGAATTTCAACACTTTGCCTGTGCATAGGCAGCATCAAGGAATCTAGTGGCAAAGCTGCTGTTGATTTCTAGGCAAACAAAAACTTTTTTTAAAGACTCTCCTGGCTTACAGCTCAGACATAAAGCAGAAGAGGAGGGTGCATTTATGGTAGAGAAATTTTCAAATGTTGATCATTTAAATGCATTGTTATAAAGGCCAGGGAGGAGGGACAAGTCTGCCAAAAAAAAGTTCTGTTCTTTCATTGATGCGAGTGATTAAACATGCAGAATTGACCTTAAATAATTCATAATCATAATACTGAGCAGACTTGGCTCCAGGCAGTCTTCAACCTTTTCTGCAGGGTGTGGGGAGAAAAGATTTTGCTACTTCACGGTGAACTTTGTGCTTGGCAAATCATAACGGTGTAACAATGAATATTCATTGCAGCCTGGGTGCCCCCCCCCCAATTAAGAACACCACATTTGCCATCTAAAATTAAATTGTACTTTTATGAGTTCACATCCCACTTAAAGAGATTTGCGATACACATACAGATATATTCTGTACATATCCGCCACAACAACTCTAATTAAACTGCTTAGCATAACAATGCAATCACCATTTTAAGGCCTGCTTAGACTCTCGGGTAAACAACTGCAGTAGATATCAGGCAACAATCAGAGTATTTTACGTGACTGCTTCGTAAGTCAGGTGAGGTAGGAGGGCCTCTCTTCTGCAGATTATGCTCTTTGAATTCACAGTACCTGAATTGCCTATGGCTGGCAATTCCCCCCCCCCATCCCATTTTTTCAAGCAATCTTCATTAAAAAACAGACTCTCCCTTTGGCTGTGTCCATCCCACATTGGACAAGAAAAGGAGAGGCTGTCAGGATGTCACCGAAAAGGTGCCATTTGCAGAAGGCTTTTGAAACAAAGGTTGCCAGAGTGATGGGGGGGATGCTAGAAGCAGAAGGTTTGAAGGAGTTATGTATAAATATGGTTTAAATTTTGAAATTTTATGGTTTTTAAGGTAAGACAAGGTTAAAGAAATCAATGGTAAATTGAACAACAGAATATAGTAAAAGTTGGAAAGGATATGTTGAGTTAACGGAAAAAAAAGAGAGACAGATTGTTAAGACAAATTATTTGAATAAAAATTGTGAAGTATGGGAAGAATTTGCTGAAATAATGAATTAAGATAGAATACAAAAAGGGAGGTGTGAGGAGGTCCAAGAAATAAGTAAATGAAAGGATGTAATTTGGATTTATATTTTTCTTTGTTATCTATGTTTTTTATTCTTTTTTCTGTTTTTTTTTTGTATTTTTGTATCTTCTTGTATTTTTTGAGATTTTGAATAAATATCATTTTTTTAAAAAAAAAGAGAAGCAGAAGGGGAGTTCTTTTCTTCAAAGGCTGCTGGGAAGGAGGAGGAGGATGTAGGGAGAACTCCATCCAGCGCTGGTTGGAGGAGGCTGCACTGAGAGACCAGGGGTCATGACCGGCTGCCACTTTGGACCTGAGCTTGCTGAAGCCATGAGGGGAACAACGAGAGAAGCTCTTGGGGTGTAATGTTCTGCACCCACTCCACTGAAGGCTTTCAGGTGTAAATACAGTGGTACTCAGGTTAAGTACTTAATTCGTTCCAGAGGTCCGTTCTTAACCTGAAACTGTTCTTAACCTGAAGCACCACTTTAGCTAATGGGGCCTCCTGCTGCTGCCGCACCGCCGGAGCACGATTTCTGTTCTCATCCTGAAGCAAAGTTCATAACCTGAGGTACTAGTTCTGGGTTAGTGGAGTCTGTGACCTGAAGCGTATGTAACCCGAGGTATCACTGTATGTGTGAATAAGCCACATTTCTATGACACTGCAGACCGCTGGGCCTTGATTTTCTTACGGAAACAGCTCTGGGAGCCCCTAGAATGCTACCGCTCAGCAGAGGTTGGGGCTGGAGTATAACAATATATTTAGAATTATTCAGGAAGTGCACATCTCACATGGTGCAAAATTTAGAGTTGAGTGATGAGGAGGAAGAGGAGGATTTACCCTCCACCACCTTCTTAACTGAATATAACCCACTGAATAAAAATCATCCAAAGACCAGGATTTGAGTTGCCCAGGAAGGGGTGAGACTATAGCTAAAGAAGGTTGTCTGCAGCTAAAGACTAGGGGCTACATTTTTGTTGCGATTATTTGGCAGGTGAGGTGGTTGAAGACCTGTAACTCCAATACATGTTAGAGCTCCAGATTTGGGGGAGCAGAAGGTGGCCTTCCATTTATTTTTTGCCACATTCTCATATATATAATAAGCCCTTTATGTCAGGGATGGAGAACCTGTTTCCCCATCCCCCATGTTGTTAGATCCCAGCTCCCATCAGCCACAGATGGACAGACTGCATGGCCAATGGTCAGGGATGATGGCATTGTAGTCCAGCAACCTCTGGCAGGCCACACGTGCCCCATCCCTGATGGTATACACCCACACCTCATTATGCCTTTGTGCCAATATATTCAGTGATGGGGGCTGTCTTCACACCAATTACTCAATGAAAGGGGCTGAGTCCTATTAGCAAAGTATGGAAAAGGTCACAAAGCAAAAAAAATAAGATAAGATTCATTATTCTCTAAAACGGGCTGTTTTCAAAGAAATGCCAAAGTAATGTTAATATTTGCTTTCACTTAAGAGCAATGTACATTCTAGTCATCTAAAAAATGAGATTCCTGATGAATGGGAGAGTCACACAGATCTTCAAAGAAATTATTGATCTCAGAAGAGTGATATGGACATAACATTTTAGATCGAATGCTCCTGTCTATTTGCTTTCCTTTAAACAGGCTGTTGAGTGACACATCAACTTTCCACTTCACGGGAAGTTAATGGCACTTATTATATCTTTCACCCAGAGAAACCTATTATATTACAATAAGACTGGAGTTAAAAGGAAAGGTTACTGCAATTACTACAGTCAAATGCAAAGGTGTTATTAATAAATTAAGACATTCATTATTATAAGATGCCTACTGGGTCGAATAGTCCAAAGAGCATTGTAACCTGATGGCTTAATTAAAAACCTTACTTGCCTTTATAAACAGCTTTGACTACACAAACGAATGGTTAGTGGGCTGGTAACAAATTGGTGGTATTAATTTTTGGAGGTACATTTGTCTCAGGGTTCACACATTCATTTTTTTTATTTGGAGATTTAATCTCTGTGTAAACTCTGACACATTTGTTTAGGCCCTCACAATGTGGAGAAAAAGATGTTCATTCTCGCTGTCATTGAATCTGTGACTGGAAAGTGTAATTGCAATGGAAGTTTACACACTGGGTCACTTTTTATTTACTTTTGCACGTTTTTAGTCCAGTTTAATTAATTCCCATTTGCACCTGCTTTGCTGAGCCTGCACTTCTTGGTCAGAATCTCTGTTCCAACACAGTTTTTGCTGCAAATATCCCCAAGGTGCTTTGCTGGTTCTTCTTTCAGTCGGAGTCTGGGTTGGCATCAGGTGTCAGCATAAAGAACCACCTATCAAGGCCCACATATGAGTGGAGCAGGGGGCACAGCTGGCCCTCAAAACCTTCTGCTCTCCCTGCCAATTAAGCTGCTTTCTCCGTGTATTCGGTTTAATTTGTATTACACAAAGCTCTCATTTTCTTTTTAGGGGGAATAAACTCAAATGTTGAGAGAGAAATACAGGTTGCCATAACCCAGCTGAATATTTGACAAATGAATCATCATACTCAGGGTCCAGAATAGACCATTCAATTCACAGATAAAAGCCTGTTTCTGAGAGGGAACAGGCAGGGAAACACATATAGGTAGGTGCCTCTTCAGCTTGAGCTCAAGTGCGTGGGTTAAAATTGATAGGGTCCAGAATCTAGGCAAGAAAAAAGCATATGCCAGAAAAAGCACATTTTTCCTAAACTGATGTCAGGAGCCAGAGATGGGGGAAGATCAGCAATAAAACACCATGGTTTGGTTTCTTTGAATAAAGAGTGAACTTCTTGAGCTCTTCATTAAAAGAAGCCAAAACAGCACAGGCCTAGTGATCACAGCAACTCTTCCCATGAGGTGTTGCCTCAATGGGGCAGTTGTGAGGACTGAAGGTCCCCATCTTCCCACCTCTCTCTAAGGCTTCTACCCCGGTTCCTTTCCCAGTAATCTGAGACTCCTTTGTCTTGTCTCTCTTTGCTCTACCCTCTTCATTCATCTCTGTGTTCTGGGAGACCAGGGAGGAGGGGAGATGGTCACAGCAAGCGGGGAAGACTCCCTGGCTTCTTCAGCAGCCTGCTTCATCTCTGCCTCTTGACACACACACCTTTTGCTTCTGCTGCTGAGCTTGGATTCCCCTCTACCACAGCCTCTTCCTGCTCACTAAACCCTGTTACTTCTTCAGCTCCTGACACCTCCTCTTCCCAGTCTGCTCTCGCTCCTCCCTCTGACCACTTGTCATCGTCCAATCACCAGTCCTCTGGCTCTGAGCATTCTTCCCCTGGAGGGTCCCCAGCTAGTGCCTCCCACCATTCCTTGGCACCCAGTCAGTCCATGGCAGCTGACTTCATTGCAGGCCCATGCCAGGGCTGCTATCTGTCCTATATAATACAGGATTGCCCTGTATTTCAATGTAAAATGCTACGTCCTGTATTGTGACAGTTTGTCTTGTATTTCAGGTCTCTTCTCTCTCTCTCTCTCTCTCTCTCTCTCTCTCTCTCTCTCTCTCTGCCAAGTTAGGGATCTTCTCCAAGTTAGGTAAAGGTAAAGGGACCCCTGACCATTAGGTCCAGTCATGGCCGACTCTGGGGTTGTGGCGTTCATCTTGCTTTATTGTCCAAGGGAGCCGGCGTACAGCTTCCGGGTCATGTGGCCAGCATGACTAAGCCACTTCTGGCGAACCAGGGGAGCACACGGAAACCTCGTTTACCTTCCCGCCAGAGCGGTACCTATTTATCTACTTGCACTTTGTGCTTTCAAACTACTAGGTTCGCAGGAGCAGGGACTGAGCAACAGGAGCTCACCCTGTCACAGGGATTTGAACCGCCAACCTTCTGATCAGCAAGTCCTAGGCTCTGTGGTTTAACCCACAGTGCTACCCGCATCCCTTGTTAGTTAGTTAGTTAGTTAATCCTAGTTAGTTAGTTAGTTAGTTAGTTAGTTAATCCAAGTTAGGGTTGCCATATTTCAAAAAGTGTAAACCTCTGGTATTAAGGGTCATCTCAAGATGCAGGTCAATGAAGCTGGCCCTCCAGGCTGTCAATGGAAGTTCTATGGCCCATCTGCCTCCACATTTGGGCTTCGGGACAGAATCTTCCACCCAGTCCTCTTACTAGGGTAGCATGAGATATCGCAGCTGCTCAAGTTGGGGAGATGCACCATTTCATATACACAGTCCAGTAATCGACTAAGGAGTCAACCCAATGCCTTTTCAGCTGAAAGTTGTGACAACTGCTATGAGGAAGGCAAAAATCTCAAACAGGCCCAGTTTGTTTGTAGGCAAATTCCTTCTTGCCCCCCAAATACAGCCACCAGTTGTGTTGTTTTTTAATTATGTGTTGGCACAGGAAGCATTAGGACTAGGCTTCTGGTCTTCAAAAAGCAGCCTGGAAAACAAAATGTTCCAAACAGTAGAATATATAGGGCATGCTTTGCTTTTGTCAAAGAAAGTGGTGATAAATAATACAACAGAGTTAGATTCACAGTCTGAGGATTCTAGTTAAATATGAAAGTGATAACTTGACGTACAGAAAGCACATAGAATGCATCTTTCCTATCTGCTGTCTATCAAACATTTAGCTCATTGGGAATCACTAAGAAAATGTATGAGGGAGTCAGAATGCTCAGAGCAGTGGTGTCAATTATTGAGCATGGGTTATGAGAATGTGCCTCAGACTCACACACTTCTTCTCCCCTCTCTTCCACCCACAAGTGGAGACCAGTGAAAGCTGTTTTGTGTGAACAGTAGCATCCTATTTTTAGGAATATAGGAACATGGAAATCTGCCATGTTCAGGCTAGTCTCAGAGGCGGATTTAAGACAGTGCAAGTGATACAGCTGCACTGGTTGTGCAGTGCAGCCAAGAAGGACACCTTCTCAAAGCCTGGTAAGTGTTTGCCCATCTTCAGGGAGGGCTCTTACAGAGTCCTAGACGACTCCTTCCTCCTTTCCAAAGCTGGGCAAGTGCCTACCAGGCTTTTGGAAGGAGGTGGGAGGGGTCTGGCACCCTGCCAGATCCTTGCACCTCCTTCCTGAAGCCTGGTTTAAGCTGGCACCACAAGGGCTAAGGGGAAAGGCATCAAATATTGGCCTTGCACAGGATGGCATATTACCAAGGTCTGCCCATGCTGGTCTTTGCCAAATTTGGCAGGATGTTTCCATCCTACACCTATTTAGATGCCTCTGAAGATATCACCAGACTTGGCACAGGGTTTCCTAAAGTGGAGGCAGCAGTTTTTGTCAATGTTTGGATGCCCGGCACCATTTTAAATCAGGGTGATGGACCAAGTTAAGTCTAATTAAGCATTAGTTACACACAGACACACACAAAAAAAACTGATTTGGGGTTGGGCCTGGTGCTCCCTGGGTCAGGTCAGTGCCCTGGGCTGGGGTATGTGTTTGTGTTTGTGCCCAGCCCTAAACTTCTCAAATTACACTATCCATTTAAAAACCACTGTTTGTTGTTGCTGCTGCTGCTGTTGTTGTTGTTTCTTCGAAATTCCCAGGCAGTGCCAGGTACTTCCTGCTCATCTATTATATTAGTAGAAATTGTTTTGCAGAAATGTATATATTACAGGAAAATGTGTATATTTGGAGAAAATCGCTCTGAAATGCTGATGAATGACAAAGTGATGTGGGAATGTGGAGAACTGAAGACTAAAACACTGACATAAATCTAAATTGACATCCCATCGTCAACACTTTCACTCGCTTTCTTTCATGCACAAAGGAGGAAGGAGCAAGCCGAAGGCTCACAGTGGCTCATCTAAAACAGCCCACAATGTTAAAATATAAATTCCTTTGTGAATATAAAAAAAACAGTAGATGGCAAGTCTTTCATTTGCTAGATAATTTCCCATATATTCAGGTTACTTTTGCAACCCACCAGTAATACTTTCCACAAGTACTTTACAATATTTGTACACTGACATTTGATGCAATTATGGATCTCACAGCAGCTCATAATAATAAAGTCAGATTTATGGGTAAATGATATTGCTTTCACAATAACAGGCCTGGAGTACCAGGCACTGTGGATTGTACCAAACCACAGTGCTATGTGGCTCCTGGCTCTGCTACTCTGGAAGATAGCAATGGCAAAGGAGCAGCGGACTGAGGGAAGGTGTCCTTCAGAGCCCTGTCCCCAATCCACCAGGTGTTCCAGCTTCCACTATTGCTCTCTGAGATCTTTGCTGTTCCCATAGCATTTCTCAGCCAAATCATTCTTGTCCAAGAAAAGGTATGTCAGTTATTAATTGGCTCAAAACCTCTCTTGACAAAATAAGTCTACATTTTAACCACCTTTCGAATATCAGCTGACAAAAGACATGTGAGGTGCTATGCTGTCAGAACACACAGACTGCTCTTCATTATATACTCGCTACATGAACTCTGCTCACATGACAGGTTTATTTGGGTGGAGGAAGTGTTGTTTCTGTATCATTTTTAATTTTAGAGAAGTACCATTTGAAGGAGCATATCTTCAAGCTTTATAATTAGGTACTTTTCTGACAGTGCCCTTTAAGAATGTGTGCCTTGATACAAGATTAATGAGGCATAATGCAGGAAAGGTTAATTAAAGATGTTACGTCAACTGTATCTCTCATTTTCTAGGACCAAGATGGTGATAACATTCTATATTAAGATGTAAGATTAATGGGAAGAGGTGCAGAAATCATATTTCCTTCCAATGACTTAGAACTTTTAACTTGGAGTCTTTTCAGGTGATGTGCAGGGAACGCATGGTGGTAAATAATTCCAAGGTACAACCACTGGCTGGGGTTGATGGGAGTTGTTGGGAGTCCAAAAACACCTGGTGGGACACATGTTCCCCATCTCTGATTTAAGGTGCTGGTGGTTACCTTTAAAGCCCTTCACAGCTTGGGACTAGATTACTCAAAGAATTGTGTATCTCCACAAAAGTCCACCAGTGGTCTGAGATCATCTTCAGATGCCGTCCTCCAGGGATTAATGCCTTCTGAGATGCAGCAGCTGGTCAAGTAGATAACCTTCTTGGTGAAGGTGCCCCA
Source organism: Podarcis erhardii (assembly GCF_964252035.2). Classification (NCBI taxonomy): domain Eukaryota; kingdom Metazoa; phylum Chordata; class Lepidosauria; order Squamata; family Lacertidae; genus Podarcis; species Podarcis erhardii. The sequence continues at coordinate 32,850,852 of NC_138497.1, read as the reverse complement.
TTTTCTGTGGAATGCTCTCCCACAAGAGACTCCCTGGGTACCTACTCTTATATAATTTCTATCCTTTCCCCAAGTATTTTAAATGTGAATTTTCAAACCCTAGTTATTGGCTTTATGCTGCTAGTCTTTACCCACATTGTTTTTAGATTTTTCCTGTCTTGGCTCTTTTTCTTAACTGATCTGTAAGGAATCCTGGAAAAGCTTGTTGTTGTTTTTTCGAAGCATTGCATTTCAGCAATCCACAACTGCAGAGCATATCTAAATTGGATTAGGGCTGCCATATTTCAAGAAGTAAAGATCCAGACACAGTTGCTGAGCATTTGGGGGGGGGGGGTTATATGGCGATACTAAGCTATATATATATTTAAAGCAAGTAAACAAGGGTGCCCTCCCTTAGAATGCCTGCCCACTCTGTAGCAAGGCTACATTCTTGTGCAGTTTCATATTATCCCACTAAGTGGTCATTGTGAGATGCGGGTGGCACTGTGATCTAAACCACAGAGCCTAGGGCTTGCCAATCGGAAGGTCAGCGGTTCAAATCCCCGCAACGGGGTGAGCTCCCATTTCTCAGTCCCAGCTCCTGCCAACCTAGCAGTTTGAAAGCATGTCAAGTGCAAGTAGATAAATAGGTACCACTCCGGCGGGAAGGTAAACGGTGTTTCCGTGCGCTGCTCTGGTTTTGTCAGAAGCAGCTTAGTCATGCTAGCCACATGACCCGGAAAAACTGTCTACGGACAAACGTCTGCTCCCTCGGCCAGTAAAGCAAGATGAGCACTGCAGCCTCAGAGTCGTTCACAACTGGACTTAACTGTCAGGAGTCCTTTACCTTCTTAAAGTGGTCATTGCAACATTTTGCAGACCTTAATTAGGTCATCAGGCCCTGGTGCAGGCTGCGTTACTGTCAAACCCTTTCTTCTTTTTAAAAAGCTTTCAAACTCACATTTGGTCCAAGTTCTAGCAGATAGTTAGCTAACTGGAATCTCTAGCTCTGGTCCAGCAATAAGTTCCACATCCGTTTCTCATCATGAAAAGTTCCGCTGAAGTTCTAGAAGGAAACATCAGTAGGTGTGTGCAATTTTTTTCAGGAACAGCATCATAAACATACAATTTAAAGAGCAACTGGAAAGGCACTTACAACTTTTTGAGACGGGTACCTTGACCTTCTAAGCTATGTCCCAGACAGTTATTTTTAAAGCTAGGAAACAAGGTGTGACCCTCTCTTCAATTGTCAACGATATGAAAACATTTTATAGCAGCCAAGGAGCACCAGCATGTTAAATGCTAATGGATTGGGTAAGTTTAGCTAGCCTGAGGCAGTTCATTATTGTTCTTTTTACTTTGAAATGGACTGGTGGATTAGTTTCATCAGTTCTGTTGAAAGAACATCACACAAAAAAACACATTCCCAGGTGTGTGTGAAAGCAACAGAGAGAATGGGCATACATTGTTTTTCACAATAAATTGCAGGATGCAATCAGGAACAGGTTAGCTTAGTTAGGGCAAAGCAAATGCAGGATGCTCCAGCCTGTGTTGGTACAAACAATGTCATGTTCATCAAAATGTGAATGGGAACCTTACTAGGCGAAAGCCTGCATGCTGCCTCTTACAAGTTAGTGCCAGCTTGATTTGATTTGATTGATTGATTGATTGATTGATTGAGGCATCTGTGAGGCTCTTGGTCAAAAGAGTATCTGGTGTATCAGAAGAAGTGTGCATGCACACAAAAGCTTATACCCAGAACAAACTTAGTTGGTCTCTAAGGTGCTGCTGAACAAATTTTTTTGTTGTTGTTTATTGGTGAAAAGGAATCAGTGCAGGTGCCATGAAACCATCCTGAAAATTGTAGCCACCTTGAAGATGACAGATATCCTCTCTTCAACCATCTCATAATACCAAAATTACATCTGACTGCAAATCTAGCAAAAGGTGTGGTTAAACTAATCAAAGGAAAGGTTTTCAATGTGTATCAAGTGTGGGTGAGGGATCTAAAATCAATCTAGATAGAAAGCAGCATGTTCAAGACAAGCAGGAATGGTTCTGAATGGAGAAGCACTACTTCACTGTGCTGCAAATACGTAAGTGTTTACCCAGCCTTAATCAACTGGTATTTAAATATGGTTAGTTTTGGCTGGATCCTGCCCAATATTTTTGTGCCATGCCATGTTGCAGTTTATTTGTGGTTTCATGGTGTTTTCAACTTCTTCGGTACAGTTTGTTCAATACGGAACTGGTTTCCCATCTTAATTTACACTGGCAATCACAAATGCAAAGGATTTGTAGTGTAGGGTCCTTTTTTTAAAAAAAGTCTATAGCTGAGTGTAGAATTCTTGATTGGCTGGCTGATATCTGCTGTTAACAAAATAAGCCACCACAGAATCATCGACCTGTTCAAGATGTATGGCAAAACTCCTGCAGATAACAAGAGAATTAAATCTGGCCTTGAATACATTGTAAGAATCTTTCCCAAATCAGATTGGCTCTGACTGAGAAATCCCTTAGTTGTACAGCAACATCAGAGGTGGATGCTATTAATAATTGCTGGCTTAAGGGAGCAGAAAATTTCCCCCTCTGGATCTGAGTTTTGGTTTATATTTTAGCTCTTTGTATTTCTTATAGTTTCAATGTAAATTTTGAAAGGCCTTTAAAAACTTCACAGTATGTAAACACATACACACATAAAGAACAGTTGCATAAATTATATACGGCCATTTTCTCACCAAGTTCTCAGTGGTTGTATTTACAGAAGCTTCCCAGTTTCTGATTTGATCCCAAAATGTCCCACATTTCCTTAGGATGTTCCTATTTTCATCAGAGAAATGTTGAAGGTATGTTATTATTGCCCCAACTTCAAGCAGCTACCACCTCAGTCTGCATGATGGATACTTCAGTCATTAGTGACTGGCTGCATTGTTACAACTTAGAGTTAACTGCGTAAGTTCTGTTTTGTCTGCTAGCGAAGTCACTGATAACACAGATGAAGTCAAGAGAGAGAGAGAAAAGTATTGATAAAACACCATGTAGAATTTGAGGAGAAAGGAACAGAGGGGTTTTACCTTTCTTATGTCAGGCCCTATACATAGCAGGGAGACATAGAACCAAACATACAGAGGAGGAAAACTTCCTCAGAACTACACAGCCAATCAGGGCATGTGATACCTCAGCAAAGAGGTATACTGCTCAGTTGCTAAGCAGCATTTCTACTAGCTGGCTAGTTGACATTAACAGAATTAACCCTTGAGTTACAAACAATGATGCCTTCTGTTGAACTTCCAACACTATCTTGACTGAAAGTAGGGGGATGTAGGGCAAGATAAGGATTCTGATTAACACACTCTGCTATAGAGGGTTAACAGATTGCTTGGCATCCATTGGCCAGGGGAGCAGGTGTTAGAATATTCCGTTCCACCTTAAGAACAGATGTGTGGATTGCTCTATGTCGCATGTCTGTTTACACTCCAGCACAGCTTGCTGGGAACTTCCGTTTTGTGTATAGCTATTGCTTATGCTGCTTGCTTTTGGACACGAAAGGGAGAAGACATGTTTTTCTTTGTCCTGCTGTATGCTGAATAAACTGCTTGTAAAAATGCTCACACAGCCATCTCCTGCCACTTCTGTTGCGTAGTGTTCACTCTGCTGATTAGAGCATGCTCCAGCTTCTGAAGCTGGGGTCACTGACGCAGCTCCAAGGACTGGAGATCACCCGGCTTAGCGGCCAGTGGGCTGGAGCCAGCTGGGGGCTTGCAAATTGCCCCTGTTTCCTTGGATGCATCCCAACAGCAGGTATAGCTGGACTAAAACCTCTAGCACCCCCCGCCTCTTCTGCCATACCACAGTACAGGTGCCCATGTATCATTCACTGCCAATCTGTATAAGAAGGCAAGGAGCTAACCCTGCAAAACCATTATTGAGCTCCCATACTATCACAGCCTTTAGGTTCGGCCCTCAGTTTTATTTTTTAATCACATGCCTGTATGCTCCTCCTTAAGGTATTTTCCAGAGCAGCAATCGAAGAACAAGGTGCAACTGGATAGATGCTCAATGATTAATTTGAGATCAAAGACATGCATTCAGAAAATTGACTCAAGTTGAAAAATAAGGGGAAATGCTTTTCATTTGCATTGTTGGATGGTTCTTAGCCTGTCAGCTTGCAGAGGCAATGGTACACAGTCACATTTAAGCTACAGTGGTACCTCGGGTTACATAGCTTCAGGTTACATACGCTTCAGGTTACAGACTCCGCTAACCCAAAAATAGTACCTCGGGTTAAGAACTTTGCTTCAGGATGGGAACAGAAATTGTGCTCCAGTGGCAGCAGGAGGCCCCATTAGCTAAAGTGGTGCTTCAGGTTAAGAACAGTTTCAGGTTAAGAATGGACCTCCAGAACGAATTAAGTACTTAACCCAAGGTACCACTGTACTTACATCATAGCAGATTCTCACTCCAGCCCCCCAAGTTGCTAATGTAAATAAATCCATGCAACATTTTTCTTGGCATTACAATTGTAGGGGTAGAATTGTGCCCCACCCACCCAGTTCCCAACATTAATCTCCTGTCTTGAATAATAAGAAAATGTGCTTCTGTATTGTTTTGATAACTTTGAAAGTCTTTGACTGAGCCACCATGAAAAGAAAATACTGCAGATAAATAACACCATGTTTTGACTGTGACACAGGACTGGCTCCAGACATTTTGTTGCTGGGGAGGGAGGGCGAAAAGCTTGTTAACCTTTTCCGCTCTAGACTTCTCCAAAAGTTCCTCCTCTGGGCGTGAGAAAGATGTAGATACCCAGACAAAAGAAGACAAAAACACTCTCGGGAAGCAAAATTGATAAGCTGTTGTTTAGACTGTTCTCATCAACCTCTTGTTATCTTCATGTGCAACTGATTACTGTGGAGACAGGACTAAAGTGAAGGAAGTAGGAGCACAACTGGGTGCAGAGAAGATCAGACTCAAAACCAGAGCACAGGGGTAGTATAAAATGCCATGAAAATCCTTGCCAGACATTCAGACATAAATTCTCACAGGGTAAGCTCAGTGTTCGAGGGTACTGCTCATATTCTCGCACAGGCAATGCCTTCCTGAGATTCTGAGAAAACTGGAAAAATAGCATCTGACAAACCCAGAAGGTAGAATGGCAGAATTCTCACCAGGTGGAGCTAGTGAAAAGCTTTGCTGACTCCCATTGCAGTGCAATCTGGCTTCAAAGAGGAGTTACTTAACCCATCTCTCACTAACATATTACTCTTCAGATGGACTCCTACACCCATCAAGCCTGACCATTAGCCATGCAGGGTGGGCCTGGTGGGAAGTAGAGTCCCAACAATATCAAAAAGGCTTTAGGCTCCCCATTCATTGGTTTGGTGGCTAAGAGTCTGAGAGTGGACATTATCATGACAGACACATTCTCAAATCCACATCTGTGGAGCTTTGAAACATGGGAGTCAATGAGCACTTATAAGGATGCCCTTGGTCTCTTTTTCCCTTGGAAGGTTCAATGTCTGGTTCAAATTAAAAATGGCAGGGTTGGACTCCCATCATTGGTGGTGATGATCCTGGGGAGATGTCTAGAGTGCTTTCTTGTCCAAAGTCAATAGATGAGTTTCAGTTATTGTATCCTTATGGGTATGGACAAAATATTTGGCCAGGTTTGCGCAACCACTTGTGTTTTAGATCCTTGCTCCTCAGGACTTATAAGATCTGGCACAGAGGGGAAGCTGAATAAGCCTGGGAGTTCTTGATGGTTCAGGACCCCAGTATCTTCTGGAACTCTCTTTTTGAGTCCTTAAATCTTCATTTGCGGCCCTTCCCCAGGTCCCTTATCTGAGGGAGGCTCAGAGGGTGATGACAAGGGAGAGAGCCTTGTGAATCCCCACCTGTGGAATCTCCCCAGCAAGGTCAGCCTGGCACCTTTGCTATCAGTATTTCAGCACCAGGTAAAGAATTGCCTTTTTCTCCGTAGGCTTTTGATGGACTGAGCTGCTTTTGTTCTGCTATTAGTGTGCTGCCAAAGCTTCCTGTGGCTGCTACTGGGGAGAGGGGTTGTATGGATAGATAAATCATAGACATAGAATCGTAGAGTTGGAAGAGACCACAGGGGCCATCTAGTCCAGCCCCCTACAATGCAGGAATATTTTGCCCAATGTGGGACTCAAACCCACGATCCTGAGATTAAGAGCTCTACCAACAGAGCTATCCCAGTGTAGCAGATAGTTAGATGGATAGATGGGTGTTTTGTGTGAATTTTAATGGTATAATGTATTTATTTTTATGTTTGTGAGTATAAGTCTCCTGAAGACCTTTTAAATAACAAGCAACTAATACGCAGAAGAGGAAGAGCATACGCAGAAGAGGAAGAGCATATTCTGAAGACATTATCCTCCAAAACCTGCCACTACAAACAATTTAAATTTATCAAATAAAAAAGAAAACTTATGTATGAAAGGTCATTTTCCCCTTATGACTCCCCCCCTCCCCCACAGAGCCTGAGAAGCAAAGACACATCCGAAGCCCTTTTTCCCCAGTTTGTCATTTCTTTTTCTTTTTTAAAAAATAATATTTATTACTTTTAAAGCTTACAAAAAAGAAAAGGAAGGAAGAAGACAAAAGAGAAAAAACAAAAAGAGAAAAAACAATACAATACATAAACAATACAAAACACAACCTTAACACATTAAACTAACACAATAAACTAAACCAAACCAAACAAAAACAATTTAAAAACATACATCATACCTTTTCCATATTCTATCTTTCATTCCCTTGTATCATTGACCTCCTCTCACCTCCCTCTTTGTATTCCACTTCCATTAATTGTTTCAGCAATTCCTTTCCATCTTTCTCTATTTTCTATCATATAAATGTCCTAACATATTTTTAATCTTATTTCCATTAAAATTAGTATACTTATTTAAGCTTAACTCCTTATAGCATTTCAGCTAAAGCCATAAAATTTCCTTCCAACATTTTTCTATCACTCATTAATTTTACAATATTTCTATATATAGACTTTAAATTTCCAATCTTCTTCCACCATCTCCTCTCCCCAGTCTCGGACTCTACCAGCCACTTCCGTCAACTCCATACAGTCCATCAACCTGGAGATCTTATGTCCAAGGCTCTTAACTCTTTTCCACGTCCCTTCTGCCAGTCTTCTTCATATTCTTTGAAGCTGAAGAGCAGATCTCGGGGAAACTCCAATCCAACGATACTTTTATTCCTTCTTGACAGGTCAGCCAGATTTCCATAATTAAAACTAGGATCCATAAAGTATTTCCGGGCATGTTTCAAAATTCCTCCAAATCCAAAGGCCCCCAGAACTCCAATCTCCTCCTGACCCAAGTCCATATTCCAAAAGTCAGTTAATCCCTGCATAGAGGGATCTTTCCAACTTTCCTTTTCTAGTCCAGGCCAGGCTCCGATCTTCAAAATCTGACTTTTTCTAGTCTCAATCATAAAGGGCCTCAACTTGTAGTCCTCAATTTGCCTCTGTAAGGCTAAGGCTCCCCCTTGTATTACTTTAGGTTCGACAACAGCAACTTTCTCCTTCTCCTTTTCAGCAATTTGTCCTGTTGAAATAGATTCCTGTGCCAAATCCTGAATAATTTCTGTATTGGTGCTCACTTTTGGTTCCAAAATGTCAATTTTAGTAGTCATAGCATCCATCTTATTATGAAGCTGTTCCAACAAGTGGCTTATCTTAGAAAATGCAGTCCATAAGGCTTCTCCTGTCAACATTCTTGAATATCCAAGGTCAATGTGATGGCCTGGGATTCCGAGTCTGAGAGTGATCCGGAGGAATCCCAGCCGGCGCAGGAGTCCCCGCCTCCTGGGCCGGCTGAACTGGGGCAAGGCCTAGTTGCTGAGGAAACTCAAGAGCAGGCACCAGGTGAAATCATTCAGGCCCCAGAGGTGCTGGAAGACTCAGTGGCTACAGGTGAGCCTTCCCCGGGGCCCAGTAACCCTTCGGCCTCTCCTGATCTGCAGAGGCTTAGGGCAGAGAGGCGAAGGGAACTGGTGTCTCCCAGGAGGAGTGCTCGCCTTAAGGCCAAGAGAGGCGGGGCTTCTGGGGGCCGGGACCGCCCTCGGCCTTAGAAGAAGATAAAGGTCAGGCAGCCCGGTCCCAGGTTGCGGGAGCAACGTCGTTGTGAAGTATCTGCTTTACCCAGTCCTTGTTCGGCACTCCCAGTGTGCCTGTTCCTCGCCCGGCTTCCTGCTTCTGCCTTACCAGTGTTCCTGTTCCCCGCCTGGACTCCTGCTCTGCCTTACCAGTGTTCCTGTTCCCCGCCTGGACTCCTGCTTTGCCTTTCCAGTGTTCCTGTTCCCCGCCTGGACTCCTGCTTTGCCTTACCAGTGTTCCGGTTCCTCGCCTGGCTTCCTGCTTCTGCCCTACCATCGTTCCTGCTACCCCGCCCGGCTCCCTGTCGATCTTGGCCTACGGTAATAGTACCTCATCCCCCCTGGGACCAGCACAGTTTGCTCCCGCCATACCCGCACTCCCCCTTCGTAGGGGTGCGTTCGGGAAGAGCCAGAGGCCATGGCTGACCAGGCGGCTGCACTGGTGGATTTGGCCCAGAGGAACCAGACCTTGACTCACACCGTGCAGCAGCTCAGTGACGCGGTTGTGGCACTTCAGCAACGCTTGGAAGCCCTACCGGCTCCTGGGGCCGACGCCCCGGCTCCTGGCAAGTACCCAGTGGCTTTGCCTGAGAAATTTGATGGAGCCCCGGCCAGCTTTCCCATGTTCCTGGCCCAGGCCAAGCTGTATATTCAGGGGCGAGCCCGGAACTTTCCTGACGACCGCACCAAGGTGCACTTTTTGATTAGTTTGTTAAAGGACCAGGCGGCCAAGTGGGCGTTGCCGCTACTCAGGCAAGACTCCCCCTTGCTGGCAGACTATACGGGGTTTTGCAATCATTTGGAGGCCGCGTTCGGCAATCCCCAGAAAGGGAGTCAAGCCAACCGGGCGATTCGGCGTTTGAAACAGGGCAAGTCCACGGTGGCCGCATATACCACGGAGTTTCGGCTGCTGGCACAGGACTTGACCTGGAATGATTCGGCACTGCGGGACCAGTATCTCGAGGGGCTTTCAGACGAGGTACTGGACCAGTTGGCCACAATGGAACGCCCCACCACGCTAGACACTCTCATTCAACGGTGTCTACAAATAGACGATCGGTTGGAGGATCGTCGTCAGGCCCGGGGTCGCCGACACTTCCAGTTCACGGCACCAGCTTTTTCCAGCAGCCCCACGGTCACAACTGATTTAACGGAGGAGCCTATGCAGCTCGGGGCAGTGCGGCCACGCCTTTCCCCTGCAGAGAAGGCGCAGCGTCGGGAGGGAAATCTCTGTCTTTACTGTGGCGGAAGTGGACACTTCGCTCGGTCTTGTCCAGAGAAACGCCAGCCGCAGGGAAACCGCCAACCCCAGTAGCTGATGGCCCTAGCTACCGGGGGTCCCAAACAGCACAGAATGGGGCCGCACCAATTGAATTACAACACCTTATGGTTCCGGTACATCTATACCCTCCAGGAGGGCCATGGATTCTTACCCATGCTCTGGTGGATTCAGGGGCAACCCGCTCTTATATGGACGCTGCTTTTGCTGCCCAGCATCGGGTGCCACTTCGGAACAAGCCAGAACCGGTACAGGTGGAGGCAATCGACGGACGGCCACTGCGTTCGGGCGCCGTCACTCAAGAGACCCAGCCCCTGGTCCTGTGCCTCCAGCAGCACCGTGAGATGCGAACTCTGGATACTGCTTCCATGCCCCGGTTCCCCCTGGTGCTTGGGATGGACTGGCTAGAGGCTCACAATGTGCAGATTGACTGGGTCAAACGGACTGTACACTTCCCAGACCCCAATTCTCCTGCTGAGGCTGAGATGCTAGCAGCTGCGCCCACTGAGGAGGCGGCTGCGACGCTCCCCGCTGAGTACCGGGACTATCACGACGTGTTCGAGGAACGGGGGGCAGACCAGCTGCCGCCGCATCGGTCCTTTGACTGCGGCATAGACCTCCAGCCCGGAGCGCCTCTACCGGTGAGTCGCTTATACTCGTTAACAGAGCCAGAGCGCGAGGCTTTGCAGGACTTCTTGCGCAAGAACCTGGAGCGTGGGTTCATTAGACCCTCTACCTCGCCCACTGCTGCACCAGTGCTCTTTGTTAAAAAGAAATGTGGGGAGCTCCGCCTTTGCCATGATTACCGGGCCCTGAACAAAATTACCATCCCGGACCGGTACCCCTTGCCCCTTATTTCGGAGTTACTGGAGCGGGTGCAAGGGGCGCAGGTGTTCACCAAGCTAGACCTCCGGGGAGCCTACAATTTGATTCGGATCCGCGCCGGGGATGAGTGGAAGACAGCATTCGGGACCCGGTACGGACAGTTTGAATACCTGGTTATGCCCTTTGGTTTGTGCAACGCGCCTGCTGTGTTCCAACGGTACATCAACCACGTGTTCCAGGACTTGCTAGACAAGTACGTGGTGGTGTACTTGGATGACATTCTGGTTTACTCCCGTGACCCGGCGTGCCACGAGGGCCATGTCCGGACCGTGCTGCAGCGCTTGCGCGAGCATCGTCTGTATGCAAAGCTCAGCAAGTGCGAGTTCCATCAGCAGTCAGTGGACTTCCTGGGTCATCGACTCTCACCAGGTGGGGTACAAATGGATCCTGGGAAGGTGGCAGCGGTTCGAGAATGGGCGGCACCTCGGAACCGCAAGGACCTACAGCGTTTCCTGGGGTTCGCCAACTATTACCGGACCTTCATTGCGGATTATGCTCACCGCACCACCCCGTTGACCCGGCTTCTGCGCCCCAAGACGCCGTTTTCCTGGGACAAGGAGGCGGAGGAGGCATTTCAAGGGTTGAAGGCCTGTTTCCAGAGAGCGCCAATCTTGCAACATCCGGATCCTTCTCGACCCTTTGTGGTAGAGACTGACGCCTCCAGTACGGCTCTCGGTGCCGTCTTGTCTCAGCAGCACGGACCGGAAGCGCCACTCTTACCCTGCGCCTTCTATTCCCGCCAGCTCCTTCCAGCGGAGCGTAACTATACCGTGTGGGAGCGGGAACTGCTGGCCATCAAGGTGGCCTTTGAGGTTTGGCGCCACCATCTGGAAGGAGCAAGACACCCGGTGGAGGTGAGAACCGACCACCGGAACCTGGAATACCTCCAGACCACCCGCAAGCTGAACCAAAGGCAGATCCGGTGGGCGTTGTTCTTTTCCCGGTTCCAGTTCCGGATCCGCTACATCCCTAGCTCCCAAAACCAGAAGGCGGATGCCCTGTCCCGGAAACCTGAAGACAACGCAGACACGGTTCAGCAAGCAGCACCCACCACGATCCTACCACCAGCTGCGTTCCTGGCCACCCAGGAGGTCGAGCCACTGCAGGCTCGGGTGCGGGAACAGCAGCGGGTCGACGCTTGGGCCCAGGAACGACTCCGGGAACTGGCCGAAGGATCATGCCCTCAGTATCCAGGGCTGGTCTTGCATCAGGGTCTTCTGCTGCACTACGGGCGCCTGTACATCCCACCAGGGCCGCTGCGGGCTGAGGTTCTCCGGATGACCCATGACGCTCCAGCGGCGGGGCACTTTGGGCGGTATCGGACCACCCATCTGGTAAGCCGTGAGTTTTGGTGGCCCCGTTTGAAGGCTGACGTGGCTCGCTACGTCGCTGGTTGTGACGTCTGCAGGCGGGCCAAGGGGCCTACCGGGCGACCCCCCGGCCTCCTTCAGCCGTTGCCGGTTCCACCACGTCCTTGGCACACAGTTTCTCTAGACTTTGTAGTGGAGTTACCCCCGTCTCGTGGCTGCACCTGCCTTCTAGTTTTCTCCGACCACTTCACGAAGATGGTGCACTGTGCCCCCTGCCCATCCATACCCTCAGCTAAGGAAACCGCGCAGCTGTACCTTCAGCATGTCTTCCGCCTGCATGGCCTACCTGAGCGTGTAGTATCCGACCGCAGCGTTCAGTTCACGTCCCGGTTTTGGCGTGCTTTGCACCAGGCCCTCGGAACAGAGGTCTGTCTCTCATCTGCTTACCACCCACAGACTGATGGCCAGACGGAACGGGCGAACGCGGTACTGGAACAGTACCTCCGGTGTTACTGCAGCTACCAGCAGGACGACTGGGTCGACCACCTAGCATTGGCGGAGTTCGCTTATAACAACGCGGTGAATGCGTCCACCCAGCAGACCCCGTTCCAAGCCAGTTATGGCCTTCATCCACGGTTGTTTCCGGATGTGCTGCCGGCATCTACGGTCCCTGCGGTGACAGAGTGGCTTCAGGAGCTCCAGTCCCAGCAACAGCTGTTGATGGAGCAGCTGCACCAGGCCAAGGAGGCGTACAAGGTCCAGGCCGACCGCCACCGCCAGGTGGGGCCGGAACTTCACGTCGGTGACTTGGTATGGCTTTCCACTCGCCACCTCCACCCTTCTCGACCTTCGCGGAAGCTGGACGCCCGGTTCACCGGCCCGTTCCCTATCGTGGACCAGGTCTCGCCTGTGGCATTCCGTCTCCGGTTGCCAGCAAACCTGAAGGTTCACCCGGTATTCCACAGGTCCCTTCTGAGTCCGGTGGCCCCACCCGACGAGTTCCACCCGGACCGTCCCCGACCGCAGCCAGTCTTGGTGCAGGGAGAGCCTGAGTACGAGGTGGAACGCATTCTGGACTCCCGATACCGCAGGGGAAGGCTACAGTATCTCATTGACTGGAAGGGGTATGGGCCAGAGGACCGTTCCTGGGAACCAGCGGTCAACGTCCACGCACCTGCCTGCATCCGGGAGTTTCATGCAGCGTACCCCAGCAAGCCGGGTCCGGGCCCTCAAGTGAGGGGGGGGCCTGGGAGGGGGGATGGTGTGATGGCCTGGGATTCCGAGTCTGAGAGTGATCCGGAGGAATCCCAGCCGGCGCAGGAGTCCCCGCCTCCTGGGCCGGCTGAACTGGGGCAAGGCCTAGTTGCTGAGGAAACTCAAGAGCAGGCACCAGGTGAAATCATTCAGGCCCCAGAGGTGCTGGAAGACTCAGTGGCTACAGGTGAGCCTTCCCCGGGGCCCAGTAACCCTTCGGCCTCTCCTGATCTGCAGAGGCTTAGGGCAGAGAGGCGAAGGGAACTGGTGTCTCCCAGGAGGAGTGCTCGCCTTAAGGCCAAGAGAGGCGGGGCTTCTGGGGGCCGGGACCGCCCTCGGCCTTAGAAGAAGATAAAGGTCAGGCAGCCCGGTCCCAGGTTGTGGGAGCAACGTCGTTGTGAAGTATCTGCTTTACCCAGTCCTTGTTCGGCACTCCCAGTGTGCCTGTTCCTTGCCCGGCTTCCTGCTTCTGCCTTACCAGTGTTCCTGTTCCCCGCCTGGACTCCTGCTCTGCCTTACCAGTGTTCCTGTTCCCCGCCTGGACTCCTGCTTTGCCTTTCCAGTGTTCCTGTTCCCCGCCTGGACTCCTGCTTTGCCTTACCAGTGTTCCGGTTCCTCGCCTGGCTTCCTGCTTCTGCCCTACCATCGTTCCTGCTACCCCGCCCGGCTCCCTGTCGATCTTGGCCTACGGTAATAGTACCTCATCCCCCCTGGGACCAGCACAGTCAATCTCTAGTTCTCACAGTTCTTATCAAGCAGCTGGAGATTTCCCAGCTCCACTCTTGTAACAGTTTCAAAAGCTCCCTCTAGAGGGGAACAGTCTCCACTTGTATCAATCTTTTCCAACACAGATCAAAAAGTAAAGATAGTTTCAATTTTCAGATACTTTTCCTCCCTTTTAAACGCAGAAGCGGACAATGGAAACAATATATTTCTCTTATTTAACTGACTGTCAACATCCGTTCTCTTCGCTGTCAATGAACTCTCCCGAAACGTCAATCACTGGGAGCCCGTTCCCAGGTTCAGAGCAGTGATAATTTAATTTTAATCACTCTCTCCTGCAGGATACACAGTCCAAAATTTTCCCCCTCTTCTCCTGCTTCCAAGGGGGGGTCTAATAATTTCAATCGATGGAAGTTTAATCCTTTACATAAGGCTTTCCGAGACCTTAACTTGTAAGCTCTTTGCTTCAGTCTATTTACAAAAGGGGAAGGCGGACTTCCTGTTTTGAACCTTTCCCGTTCGATGCCAAATTAAGATATTTAAAGATCCAATTTTCCGTTTTACTCACGGGTTGTTGTTTAAAATCCAATTGCAACAGCAATGCGGCTTCACTCCGTGAAAGAAGCAGTCGATTCAAAGCACCGCCCCGCTCATCCCACGTCGCTCCGGATCCCCACAACAGGGTTTCCCCGCGAGTAGGGGAGGCGCAAAAGGTGCCAGCCGAATCCCAGGTTCACAAGCTTCTTCCGCCTGTGATTTCAATGGGTCTCTGCCTTCGCCGTGGCGGTTCAAACCCAACTTTCCACGGAGCAAGTTCCTCCCGATCGGAGGAACTCCGCCATTGCCGGGGGCGCCAACCCGGAAGTCCCCCAGTTTGTCATTTCAAGGTCCTGTGCTTCATCAGGAGCCAAAGATCTCCACTGGAGAACTAGAGTGAGAGAAGGATGACAGAGCTTCACAATACTGATTGCACGAACCTTGAACACGGTGCTATTAAGAGCTGTTTTCCCATTTGTTGTAGAATGAACCAAGAGAAGTAGCAGGAAAAAGCAGGAAACCATAGCAGGGCCGTCTTTACCCGGAGGTGCAAGGGGTGCAGGGCACCCAGGCGCCAAATTCTGGAGGGTGCCCTGCGCCTGGCACTGAAGCTCTTAACTATCTACCTGTTATGAAATAATAAATAATTTTGATCAAGCTAGAAAAACAAAATACATATATACCTAGGTATTACCAAAATGTATACCTACTGTTTCACTAAAGGACTTTAGACTTTGTGCACTCATTTACCAAAGACGGTGGTGCTTGTCAGACTCAATGACAAGTCATTCACAATGGCGCCGTGATGCGATATTAACTCTTAGATCAAAATATTATATTACGTATTGTATTGAGCTGCTATGCAGCAGCGGGGTCAGCGGCACCTTTGACACGACTGATATTTCTCCTAAGTAGGTGCCTAAACAATACTTTCAAGTTTAAGTGCGGTGATGTGGTATACTTAAGTATAAGTGTATTATAAATAAATGAGCAAATAAAAAAGTTTGTTTCTTTTTCCTCCCTTCTTTCGTAAATGAGATAAGGCGTAAGCGTGGTGTCTGACATAAACATAATAAAAGTTAATTTGGGGGCTAAACTAAATTTTGGGGCGCTGGATGGATCTTTGCACCCTGGCGGCGCATATGCTAAAGACAGTGCTGCCAATATGCCATGATTAACACTCCTAAAGAAAAGAGAGAGAAAAGACAAAAGCCCGGCTCTTCATTTACTAACTAGTAAAAAAAAGAAAAAAGAAAAGCAGGCAGAGGTTGGGCAGCAATTTCCTCTAATGGGCCAGCAAGATGGCATTTGTGTAAAAAGCAAGCTGCCTGACACTGATAAGCTGACATAAAGGCAGGCAGCTTCAACCCTGTAGATTTGTAGCTAGTTCAATTCTGTTATTAAGCGAGAATAAATTACTTGGTATTTATTCATACCTCAGGAAGCTGGAGGCGTTTTGTAAATATTCTGCAGTTTACTCCAAAAAGGAGGAACCAACAATGTAATCCCGCGGGCAAAAGGACTCTGTCTCTCCATTCCATGACGAAAGAGGCAACTACCTTCATGGACAAAGTCTAGAATAGAAAGGCATTGAATTTACAAAAACAAACCTGCTCACGTTACTAGTGCCTAATCAACATTTTGGCCTTATGGAGAGAAAGCCTTGCATTAGTGGATTTATAAACGTCTTGGTGACGGTGATCATCCAATGCATCGTTAAATATCTTACAGTCTCTTGAAGAACTGGGTCACCTAAGCAACAATGATTGGAACCCCAGCTTTTACATTTAAAAAGAAACACATCTAAAAATCACTGGCATTGGTGTGGTGGAGATGCAACACTTGCTTTGAAATAACCCAAAATAATTTAGGGAATATCCTCACATAGACTAACTGTTCAGGGGAAAGAAATGTCCAAGCTGAAAGGCGGAAGACATGAGCAGCTGAAGACAACACAGCAGCCATCTTTTCCCCATACAATTTCCCTGGGAGAGGCTTCACATTATGATGTGCAGCCACTTTCTGAATGCATTTCAAAAGGGGTTTGGAAAAACTGCATAGCCATGAAGCTCTTCTAAGCAGCTTAGCGTGCTTAAAGAAAGAGGCAGCCCTAAGACCACCTTGTAAGTACTACTTTTTGTAAAAGTGGGTGGTTTTTTAAGGTGGTTTTTTTTTTCTTTCACTTTAAAAACTCTGCAGGGCAAAACACAGATCGCTTAGAGGGTAACAAAACTGTTATGGGACTGAAATAGATTGATCCATCCATCCCTAGTAACCAAACTTGGGTTACTGCAGACCCTCCAAGTGTCCCTGTTTTCCAGGGATGTCCCTGATTTAAAGAAGCCGTCCCAGTTTCTGATTTGATCCTGGAATGTCCCACTTTTTCTTAAAGGTAAAGGTAAAGGTAAAGGTAAAGGGAACCCTGAACATTAGGTGCAGTCGTGACCGACTCTCGGGTTGCGGCGCTCATCTCGCTTTATTGGCCGAGGGAGCCGGCGTACAGCTTCCAGGTCATGTGGCCAGCATGACTAAGCCGCTTCTGGCGAACCAGAGCAGCGAACGGAAATGCTGTTTACCTTCCCGCCAGAGCGGTACCTATTTATCTACTTGCACTCTGACGTGCTTTAGAACTGCTAGGTTGGCAGGAGCAGGGACTGAGCAACGGGAGCTCACCCCGTCGCAGGGATTCGAACCGCCAACCTTCTGATCGGCAAGTCCTAGGCTCTGTGGTTTAACCCACAGCACCACCCGCATCCCTCACTTTTCCTTAGGGTGTCCCTATTTTCATTTGAGAAATGTTGAAGAGTATGGAGTTATCCGACCCCTGAGCCGCCTGAAAGCAATCCTGTATAGGAAAGTTTTGTTTAATGTTTAATGTTTTATTATGCTTTTATATATGTTGTAAGCTGCCCAGAGTGGCTGGGGCTACCCAGTAAGATGTGTGGGGTATAAATAGTAAAAGTTTTATTATGGAATGGGGCGTCTTTATTTTCATTGGAGAAATGTTGGAGCGTATGTCACTATGATGTTGTTGAGATGGGAGTGGGGTTGCCATGTGCTGCAAATGTCTTGGGCCGGCCCTGGGAGTGTGTGGGAGAAGGGGCAAAGTTCCATGTTTGGCCCAGGTCCCACAAAATGATAACTGGGCCTTGTTCAGGAAAGCTTCCCTGCCCTCATGCATTATCAGCTTAGTTTAAGCTGTAGCATGGAATAAATTCCCAACTCACACTTACAGTAGTTTTAGCACAGGACCCAATTCAATCCACAGCCACTTCCTTAGTGGAAGCATTCCAAAAATATCCAGTCTTTGAATACGCTGAATTTCTACAACTGCTTAAGGACCAAAATTGAAATGAATAGAGGCACTTATGTGGCAAAGAGGTGCTTTGTACCCTATTACAGTGCAGTTCCGTTGGACTTACATTGTATCCCCAGGTGAGATATAACCTCCATGCTTTTTGCAAGGTAAAGTTGCTCCTACTGACAAAAGAAACTTAACATAGTTTCTCATAAAGACAGCTTCAGCATATAAACTGTCCCATTATTATTTTTTTACACTGATTTCTTCACAGACGGGATGGAAAAATACAATACTGCAGACTTAACTTGAGTCAAGTTAACTTGCTTGTGCTTATTTCTGATTGAAATCAATGGGGTTTAACTATATTAACCTGGATCCAGCTCCCAAACTCTAAAGAAATGCTCAAAACCACAGAAATATAGAAAAAATATTGTATACAGTCTCTTCCTGTGCAGTTAGGTACACCTGCGTTCATTGATTTCAGTGGACTTAAGTGTACTTACCAGGCTGAGAGGGTATAAGCAGACTACTGGTTTTATCTTTTACTTTTTTAAAAAAAAAACCACAAATCTGGATTTATGAACATTTTGCACATGTTAACAAGGCACATTAAAAATAGAAAATATTTTTTTTATAAAATACCGTATTTTTCGTCCCATAGGACGCTCCGTCCCATAGGACGCACCTAGTTTTTTGGGGGGGAAATAAAGGGGGAAAAATTTCCCTTTATTTCCCCCCAAAAAAAACCAGGTCAGGGAAACCGAACCAGGTCGAGGAACAGCAGGATGGCGGCGCTGCTCCTCCTTGCTGTCCCCCGAGCTTGTGGGGCTGGCCGATGTCTGCACGGCGCGAGGGGTGCTCTGCTTCAGTGCGCCCTGCCCACCGGGTGGCAGGCTGCTATCCGCAGCGTGGGGAGCCCTGTGGGGAACTCCTGCAGGGCTCCCCACGCTGTGGATGTCTGCCCGGCGCAAGGGACGCTCTGCTGCAGAGCGCCTGTCGCCCCGGGCAGCAGGCTGCTATCCGCAGCGAGGGGAGCCCTGCAGGAGTTCCCCGCAGGGCTCCCCACGCTGCGGATGTCTGCCCGGCGTGAGGGGCGCTCTGCTTCAGAGCGCCCTTCGCGCCGGGCGGCAGGCTGCTATCCGCAGCCTAGAGAGCCCTGCAGGATACATTCCCGAAGCGCCGGGTGCTCTGCTTTCAGCGCGCCCGGCGCTCCAGGAAGCAGACTGCTATCCGCAGCCTAGACAGCCCTGCGGGAACTCCCGCAGGGCAGCCTAGGCTGCGGATGTCTTCCTGAAGCCTGGAGAGCGAGAGGGGTCAGTGCGCACCGACCCCTCTCGCTCTCCAAGCTTCAGCGAAAGCCTGCATTCGCCCCATAGGACGCACACACATTTCCCCTTCATTTTTGGAGGGGAAAAAGTGCGTCCTATAGGGCAAAAAATACGGTAAGCAATGAGGAAAAAATACATGAAGATATTATTTTAAGGAACAGGGTGCTAATATAGTGTGACTAAGGAACCACTTCTCAGAGAAAGTAATAGGACTTTCTCCAATATGTGGTAAAATTAACAGGCTGAAAAGATCAAAGGATTTTATGATGTTGCAAAAATGCGTTCAGTCATTGAACTAAAATTATGTGTCATATTATTGCGCTGGAGATGGTTTTACAGCATTACTAAACACAGAAGTCAAGTATTTTGTGACCCCTTGATTGTATTGCAACTCTATAAATAATTGCCACACTGAGCCTCAACACATTTGGGTCTCCTCCAACCATTTCACTTATTCTTTAACAATATACCCGGTCTTGTTTTTTAAAAACTGGAGGTGAAAAAACCACCTACATTTCCACTGCATTGATTAGGCCAGCTCTAGTGCAATCCAACTTCAAGATCCACTAGGATCAAAATTTGGATTCAGCAGGTCTTGGGCATTCACCTAGAGCAACACCAGCATGAAACAATCCCTCACCCCAGCTGACCTGGAGATATGTCAGAGTTAATTCCCTATTCCCAACCTTGGTCTGCTTGGTCATGGGACCTAGGGCCCTATCCTCAAAACCTGGGCCCACTCTCACCTGCCATTTCAGTTGGCAGTGGACCCCCACAGTGGCTCCTGAAAAGTATTTGGAATAGGGATAACTTGCACCAGCTTCAGTTACACCAGCGTCCTGTAGTTAAGGTTGCTCTGTAAAGCTTCAGTATGCAAGCACATAATTTTTTGCTCTGATTTTTTATATCAGATGTGCTACGTACTGAAAATTTTAATAGACCTATATGCAGCTTGACAATGATTTCCAAGAGCTCTGATGCTCACACGCATCAGAGGAGGTTGCACTGCACTTGCAAAAGATGAAGTTTTGCTGTCCCCTCTCTTATATTATTATTATTATTATTATTATTATTATTATTATTGTTGTTGTTGTTGTTGTTGTTGTTGTTATTATTTATACCCCACCCTCCCCAGCCAAGACTGGGCTCAGGGCGGCTAACAACCAATAATAAAAACAAGTTGATTGAAATACAACTTGTTATGTACTGAAGTTCTCACCCTGGGCCAGCAGGGGGATACTGTAGATAGTTATGCAAATAAAGGATCGAAAAGTGACGTTCAGTGATTGGATAGTTTTAGAAAATGGCAACAGTTACAATTGTTCTGGAGCTCTATATAAGCAGGCTGACTGAGCCCCTCAGTTTAGTTCTGTTCTGACATCTGAATAAAGAAGAGCTGTTTGAAGAATCACTGTGTCGTCTGCTATGTTCGCCCACAACTTAACACAAGCACTTAAAAAGCAAGATTAAAATACAACATTAAAACAATTAAAACATTAAAATGCAGCCTCATCACAGGAGGAGAAAGGAAAAAAGAAAGGGGGGGAGGGAATCAAATTGATTCTAAGCCAAAGGCCAGGTGGAACAACTCTGTCTTACAGGCCCGGCGGAAAGAAATCAGATCCTGCAGGGCCCTGGTCTCATGAGGCAGAGCGTTCCACCAGGCTGGAGCTAGAGTTGAAAAGGCCCTGGCTCTGGTTGAAGCTAATCTAACTTAGGGCCTGGGACCTCTAGGATGTTGCAATTTATGGACCTTAAGGTCCTCCGTGGGGCAAAATATATGCAAATTAACTTCATTCAGAAGTTCCATTTTCCACCCCAGAGTTCATTTGTGGCTCTACCTCAGTGCATTTTTCCTATTAGGTGGTTGCCAACTTACAACTACGCCATGATGGTATATCTTCTTCCACTAAAATGGCTGGAGGTGTATTAAGTAGATGTGTCCTACTTTTTAAATTAAACAAATCCCCAGTTTGCTCTGATGAACCTTTGGATCTGAACAATAATCCCAGCATGCCTCCCCATGACCTTGGTTTGCTTCGTATTTCTTCAATCACTTGAGAATTGAAAGAGGGTGAACAAGTGGAACTCTGAAGAAACATCATGAATAACTTCACTGGTGTCATGTGTTCTGCATGCAGTATGGCTCTGTGGGTTTCAGAATGATCGCTCTCAGTTCAACTTTTCACCAATGTAAATAAGCTTCAAATCTGTTCCTAATTATCTTGCCTTGAGGCAGGCTCCTGCTGCAATACTTCCTCGGTGTTATTGTTTCAATGTTCCCATCTTCTCCAGCCTGTGATTTCTTATTCTAATTTGTAGCCCTGTTATCTGTACATATGATTACTAGATTATGAAACCCCAACTGCTCTGGTGCCACTGTGAATGATCTTCCTGGGAAATGAGATGCAAATTAAGGCTTAATATAATTAAGGCTGGTTTTGCCTTGATCAGATTTAACTTTTTTTCCTCCATTGCCATAGGTTTGATTTGTTCCATGCCATTGTTTTATTTCAACTTGCTGCTCTTCGTAAAGTACTATAATAGCTTGTTCCAATTTTAGTGCGATACAGAACTAGCAAAATGTTCATAACTTCTTCCACCATCTCAAGCGCACACTTGTTGACCAAATAATAAGCACAGCATATCAAATAATATTTGTATCCCTCCCAAATAACCACTATGGAAACCCACACTTCAAAAAAAACCAATAAAGCCAGAAACATGCCAAACTCCTTATCTGCAATGAAGTTTTCACTGCCTTCATCATTGAGCCTCAAGGTTTCCAAGTTAACCTTGTTGTTGTTGTTGTTTAGTTGTTTAGTCGTGTCCGACTCTTCGTGACCCCATGGACCAGAGCACGCCAGGCACTCCTGTCTTCCACTGCCTCCCGCAGTTTGATCAAACTCATGTTCGTAGCTTCGAGAACACTGTCCAACCATTTCGTCCTCTGTCGTCCCCTTCTCCTTGTGCCCTCAACCTTTCCCAACATCAGGGTCTTTTCCAGGGAGTCTTCTCTTCTCATGAGGTGGCCAAAGTATTGGAGCCTCAGCTTCAGGATCTGTCCTTCCAGTGAGCACTCAGGGCTGATTTCCTTCAGAATGGATACGTTTGATCTTCTTGCAGTCCATGAGATTCTCAAGAGTCTCCTCCAGCACCATAATTCAAAAGCATCAATTCTTCGGCGATCAGCCTTCTTTATGGTCCAGCTCTCACTTCCATACATCACTACTGGGAAAACCATAGCTTTAACTATACGGACCTTTGTTAGCAAGTTAACCTTATAATCCCACAAATGAAGAGACAGGTAAAATATGCCTCCCCTACAAGAGTCTATACAAAGAAGGACCATACACTCAGTTCAGGACAGCAAAGTCCAACTCCTTCACAGCTTTCATGAGCATGGCATTGTTGCCACATGCAGGCAAGGCAATCTATATCCTGGGTGTTGTGCCTAACACCTAGTTCCATGTTACCTTAAAATAGTGTTGGCACCCTAGGCTCTGGAAATGTTGTTTACCTGGGAAACAAGAAGGGAAGTAATGTAGACTGTGCAGAAAAGATAGGGTGGAATTCAGCGTTTATAAGGCTGCCATACGTCCAGATTTTCCCAGACATTACAGGTATTTCAAAGGTGGAGTTGATGTCCAGGGGTAATTTCTAAAAGGCGGTGCTTCGTCCTGGATTCCTGGATCTTAACAATTTTGTTAAGCTCAACAACTTTTAGGGTGTCCTGGTTTTTACTCTTTGAAATATGGCAACCCTAGTGTTGCACTACAATGCATGTTGTTTCGGCTTGCTAAATGAAATAGTCCTCTCTCTCCTCCCTCTTCTGCACTGCTCTGTGGGTTCCTGCAAGCCCCCAGACCCAAGCCAAATCCGCCTGAACATATTCCTCAAGTAAAGTTCAGGACATTATTAATGTTGTAAACTTTTTTTTCATTTCCTAATAAATTAGCATTTTCTGATATCACTGCTCTTGATTTGATTAACGTTTCTGGAAATACTGTGTCAAGTCAAATAAAGGTTATAATACATCAGCTTCCCATTCTAGAAAATCACCTCCTGGTATTAAAGAATTTTGAATGCAATTCATATGCTATGCGACACAAAATAAATCCACAGATGTTCAGATGGATATGGGTTTATTTGGTATTTATTAAAATTTGATTTATGGGGGAAATAGCCAGTTTTCTAAACAGCAAGAGGTTGAACGAGGGTCCCCAAAAAACATTGACCATGACTTCAATTATGATAGGAGCTGCACCGTACACATGTATTTGTTTGTTTTTGATAGCTTTCTGCCCTCCCGACCCAATCACAATAGATAGTATAAAGGGAACATATGAGGAAAACATTGGTTGAACCACTCCCTATTTCTAGGCTTTTTTAAAAAAAGGGTGTCTGTGTTATATCTAATAAATACTTAGAGCTGGTTCTTGGTTTCTTTCTTAGATACTCCCTTGAGTGCATGAATGTTAGCCATTTCTCCTTAATGAAATGTCATGCCCCTGAAAAATGTGTGTGAATAATCCACAAATATGCATGTGATCCATAGGTCATTCATTCCCTAGTCCCAACTGGCATCCTGCGGGGAGGAAAGAGTGTTGATGTGTCTAAGCTTATGGGTTTGGCTGCCTGGTAACCGTTCTTTAAGCACAGAAAACAAAAGCCCCATTTTGTTTTCGATTCTGTTAAACAATTGGGAATGAGAAGCCCTTGCCAATATCACACAAATCACCTATTAGTAGATTCCACTGCCCATCCCCTAGTATAGGGGTTCCCAACTATGGGTCATGGAGCACCAGTGATTTGCAGGTTTTCTTCATGTGATCTGTAGCATGTCTGTAAAAATACAATTAAAAATCCTACAGCACCTAGCACAGCACATTACAGCTGCTACAAGAGAAAGAATTTTTTTTTAAGCAGTCTGCCAAGACCCTGAGCAATTTTCAAGTGGGTAAAAGAGTTTAGGAACCATTTCAGTTTCCCAGGCAAAAATCCCCCGTCAGGGAGACGAAAGCAGTTTGTATCCAGGACCAGAGGCTAGGCAGATCCAGAAAGCCTTTAATCTAAAGGGCATCTTACACAAGCAAAGCACCTGTATGAAAGGCAGAAATAAAGCAGAAAATCTATATCTATGTTTGCTAATTCATTACAGCATTTGACACTCAGAACACATGCATTGATTATCTTTCGTGCAATGCAATCTTTTTAAAAACGATGCTTTATGATTCGCTTCAATACCAGTGGATTGTAGAATTATTTCTGGGAAGTCTACTCAAAGATGACAACTTACTTTAAAAAAACAAACAAACAACGCCCTTTCATATGCAGCCGCTCGAAGTGTCATTTTGACTTGCCAAGTACAAAAAGCAGGAAAGGACAATTACATTTTAACATTAAGATTCCAGATACAGAGCCTAGAAATAATAGATTACAGTATAATCAGAGCTGACTTTACCAGCTCCAAGAGAATTACACCGGTCATGGATACCATTTGGATCTGAAGGGAAATTGTAGCATAAGGTGCTACTGCCCTCTTGAGGTTTCCCAAAACCTGCTCAGAAAGAGAGTCGCATGCTAAATGCAGTTCCACAATTCCTTTCAGAGACTGTTTTGTGTTGTTTTAATAGAATAGTCACCAATACTGTCATTTGAAGTGGAAGTGCAACACAGGAAGAGAGAGTTCCTAATCTGTTCCCCCAAGCCTGTCATACTGTTTTTACTTCCACTAGAAAGAGATTGGTGCCTGTATCTTTTTCCCCAGGGTTGTATGGGGTGTTAGGAGAGAGGTAGCACCTCTAGTAGGGGACATGTCATGCTCCTTCAGGGGTAGTTTGCCCACCTTTTGTCCCCCCTACAAGCAGCTCCCCCTTGTGGCTCCTAGAAGCTGTCAGCATGTGACGGTGGCCATATCCCAGGAACGGCTTTGGCTAGCCGGCTAAGCCAGATAAGGGTAGCAGATAGGTCTCAAACTCTCATTGACTTAAGGACTTCCCCTGAATGCAAAGACAGGTCCCAGTGGGTTGAGCAGATGAGCCAATAGTGGGTCCAATGGCCAAGAAGGCGGTTTCTGCATGTGCTGTAGAGAGGTGAACGGGAGATGGGGGCTTGTCAACCTGGGAAGGTAGCCCATCTAGGAGGAGGAAAACTCTGGTCCTAAACCTCCGCTTCCTTGCTTCTTCAGGAGAAGAAAAAGCTAAGGAATAAACCCTACACAAATCTGGAGTTGAATCTCTAATATGGTTGGATGGCATGTTGTACATCTCCTCCTGGCAACTCCTGCAGCCAGTCAAGTGTCAAAAGTATTGCTCTGCTTTCCTTTGGACCGCACCAATGAGGCTGAGAGGGGAGTATTGTTGTCTGGTTAGCCAAAGACCTCCATACACAGTGCCCAGGCTTGAGCCCTGGGAAAGTCACTTGGGTGCTGCTAATGCAGCAGTTTGACTTCACGCACCACCCCAGAGGTGCACTACATTGTCTATTGAGACAGACGGATGCCAACAAATTTTCCCCAGTTGGTTTTATCTTCCCCAGTGAAGAGAAAAGCAGCTGCCAGATGATGGGTGAGGGACAAAGGAACCTGATGGAGCTGCGGGACTTTCAGTAAAGCCAATGCAGTGTCTCTGCTTCCCATCTCTCTCTTTCTCCTGCAACCTCCCTTCAAATGAGTTTAGAATTCATCCAGCCCTAAACCTGTGTCACTATGCCTTCCAGGCACACTGGACCAAAAGAGATAGTAAAATTATTTCCCATGTATTAGGTATTTCACTTTAGGATAGGACACTGATGTCGGGCAGTAAGACCAATCTGGGTGGATAGAATACACATAGGTATTGATCAGCCAAGGGGAAGCAAAGTTCACATTCCCTCCTGGCAAGTATCACAGCTACCTAGAATATCTTTAAGTGTTACATCTGTAACAGCAATAGAGCTAAGGGGCTAGATCACATGAGGGTGAGAGAGTTAAAATGGACGACATTTAGATTTAGGCAGGGAATCTGTGGCTCAAAGGCAGTTCAAGTTAGGCAAATCCTTTGAGAAAAAGGCCAGTGTGTTGGTGACATGAATAGACATACTGTTCCCAGTGTCAATGATGCTAGGTACCGTATTTTTCGTCCTATAGGGCGCACCGGCCCATAGGAAGCACCTCGTTTTTTGGGGTGGGGAATGAATAAAAAAAATTATTCCCCCCCCCAGCCGCAGCTGCCGCCCCAAGCCTTGCACACGCCTGCCCAAAGCACGGGGCACCCTCCAGAGGGCTCCCTGTGCTTTGGGCTGCAGGCTGCTGCCCCAAGCCTCGCGCGCCCGGCGGGACCTCCCATCCTCCCGCCGGGCGCGCAAGGCTTGCAGACACTCGCCCGAAGCACGGCGAGCCCTCTGGAGGGCTCCGCGCGCTTCAGGCAACAGGCTGCCGCCCCAAGCCTCGCGCGCCCGGCGGGAGCTCCTGCCGGGCGCGCAAGGCTTGCAGACACTCGCCGGGGCTGCAGGCTGCTGCCAGCAAGCCTTGTGAGCCCGCAGGAACTCCCGCCGGGCTTGCAAGGCTTGTGGATAGCTTCCTGAAGCCTGGAGAGCGAGAGGGGTCGGTGCGCACCGATGCCTCTCACTCTCCAGGCTTCAGCGAAAGCCTGCATTCGCCCCATAGGACGCACACACTTTTCCCCTTCATTTTTGGAGGGGAAAAAGTGTGTCCTATGGGGCGAAAAATACGGAAACTTTTTTTTCTTGCACTTTAGTGCTGAGACCCATCTCAAGGGCTAGATGAAAACATTTGGGAGTATGTAGTTTGAGCTCAGTTCAGGTCCTTTTGCTCAAACTTACAATAGTCAGCAACAGCCTGCCAAGTGTGTTTGTGAGTTCTGCTAGGGGGAAATGGTATAAGATTGTTTACATATAAAAATACGTTTTTTATTTATTAAATGATTATGATCAAATTCAGCTATTGCATATAGACATAGGCTTACAAATGCAACCATCTGTTCTATACATAAAAACTTTATTATTAAAAAGCAAATATATTTGTTCTCAAGGAAACAAAGCTAAAACTGAGTATTACCAGATTTATTACAATTATGGTGTGTACTGTGTAATACTGCTTCAACAAGAATCATAACCTGCATAATTTATAACAAAACAGAAGCAGAACAAAAAAACAAGCACCACACAATGTCATAACATTATATGGCTATAATAAAATAAGCATACTTTACTTATGGAAATATGCAGCAATATGTTTTTGTTTATGGTACTATAACTATGTGTTTTTCCCTGTGTAGACACTGTAGACAGGTGAAGGACATCAATTTTTCTCCTCTGTTTTGAAAACACCCAGATTTGATAGTGTTTTAATTAAGTGTAGTAATCACAGGCTTTGCCAGATATTATCCAAATGATTGTCAAATTGTAAACTTTGGATAACAATTGACAATTTTGTTTCAATTTTTGCTTGTTAAACTTCACTTAGAAAATATAGAAAAGATTTCCTAACAAAAAACCAAACAAAAATGAAACCATCAACATACAACTGATTGCAGAAAATAAATATTTTTCGATTTCAAGAAATTGGATTTATAGCATCTTATAGTTAGTTTCTTTGTTCTTTTCTAGCCAAGAAGAATAAACATGAATATGCCAGAAGGCAAATCATGAAAGCCCATTGCTGACAATAGACTTCTTTTTACAACATTTAGTGTTTCTGCAGTGCAAACCAGAATAATAATTTCGACTGTTCAAATATAAAAGATAGTACAAAGTTATAATCAATGGACTAAGACAAATTACAGAATCATGGAAACAAAAAAAGCACCACCCCCCCAAATTATATCCCAGTTTGGTTTACTTTTCCAAACTGTAGTTTGTACTTAGGCCTTTGATATGCTCTTTTTCTGAAAACTACACTACTTTAAGATGTAGTTAGGCAGCTTGCAACACATCAGAGCATTTGTTTTACAAGTACATCAAATGGAAAATAAAGCTGAAATGTTGATTCAGCTAATCAACATCTGTTGCACTTCACACTTAGGCAGCACTTGATACAGCAAGTTTCTTCAAATGATCCATGAAAACCTGCAAACTGACATCGTCTGTGAGAATGGGTGCTCCGGATTCCTATAAGAAAAGGGAAAGTGTTAGAAAATATGTCAAATTCATTAAGCAAAGCTAAAATATTCCATGAGAACATGTACTATGAAAATCAGTAAGTCTAATCACTGTAATTAAGTAACCAATATACCTCCACATTTCCCTTTACTAGACAATTAACAGCTGTTCCAATAGGGGCAACTGGCAGTCGAAAGGAGGAAAAATGGGCGATCAATGGCTTCTCCTAACTGGCAACTGTCCCCTCAGCAAATATAGAGAAGACAGGCAGCAGAAAGGAACAAAAAAATAAGAAAGAACACAGAGAAGCTTCAAGGCACAAGAGGAGCAGAAAAAGCAAGAAGAGAAAGACAGGATTTTATTTATTTTTTACAAAGTAGGGAAAAGTTGACAAGAGAAGCAAAGCGCAGTAAACATGCACACAGAGGAACCGCAGGAAAAAATGGAAAATATTGAAAGGGAAAAAACAGTTAACTGACAGGAACAGAGAGAGTCGGGAGGAATGAGCTGTTTCACCAAGACAGGAGAGAAAAAACTGAGGGGATTCACTCCAGTTCTGCTCTCCTGCCTTCCTCATAGCTTGTGATCATTACCCAACCCAGTTAATCCTTCCTTATCCCACTGAAAAACAACTTCTGAACCTGGTGTTATTAGTTTAGCTGGAATGTAGGAATCTTCCACATAGCAACTCAGATACAGTCGTACCTTGGTTGCCGAATGCCTTGGAACTCCTATGTTTCGGCTCCCAATCAACTGAAAACCGGAAGTGAGTGCTCCATTTTTCGAACGATTTTCAGAAGCTGAACGTCCAGTGCGGCTTCCGCGGCTTCTGATTGGCTGCAGGATGCTCCTGCAGCCAATCAGAAGCCACGCCTTTGTTTTCGAATGGTTTGGGGAGTCAAATGGACTCCCAGAATGCATTTTGTTCAAAAACCAAGGTACGACTGTAATTGGCCCACCTTCCTCAGTATTGCCTGCACTGTATAGTCTATGTTGTCTATGATGAGTAACAGTGATTCTCCAGGGTTTCAGAAGTATTTTCCTGCGACCTTTTGCATATTAAGAATATGAACTACAGCCATAGTCCTAAACCCTCCATGAATCTGCTAACCTTTCTTTAAGATCCAATCGTAATGAATTTCATACAATATAAGCTTTTAGGCTGTCTCCGCTATTTGGTTTCATCAACAAAACTGGCTTTAGTACATTTTCTACTGAGAACAATCTTCACCTCTACCTAATTTTTTTAAGGCCTTTGAATATTTTGTATCCTATCAAAACTCCCAGAAGGAGAGAAACATATTGTTTCTAGGCTGCAAGAAATGCTTATTTTTAAGGGCAACAAAAAAGCAACATAGCAGTTCCTTAATCGGAATGGCAACTTCTAAAAATACTGTCTTGTTTATGACATTCAAGTTTTAATATTGGTAATCGCTCCCTATTTGATTAACTATCAAACTGTTTTATGAGAGTTAAAGCAGGAAACATTATGTCTATTATCTTAGCCTTTTGATTAATCCACCTGAAACTTACCTGACCCCAGGCATACATATTATTGTGGGTCTGAGAGGGATTCACTTTAGAAAGCAGAAAACGAGCCTTTAAACAAAAATAAGGAAAATAAAGTTATTCTAAATAATGTTTACAGTCCAACAAGAATGGACTTTATTTACACTCCAACAAGAATGACCATCATGTGACCTGCCATTTGCAGGCTGCCCTGAGGTGCCTGTTATATAGTCTGCATTCAGAGAATCATAGCTTTTATTTTTTTAAAAGCATTTAGCTTTTGTTAAGTATGAAATATTAAAAAGTGCTAAGTGAGCAGCAACAAGGAATAAATGTACACAGCCCTACCACGTATAGTTTGGCTTGAGAAGACTGAATGAAGGTGAGCTATGTTCTGGGAGCCTATGCAAACGATAGTAAGGGGGTTGCTGCTTGTCTTGGCTAAATCCCACCAGAAAATGGGGGGTGGGTTTGAATCATGAGCATCTAAAAGCACCTTAAATCTTCAGCCAAGCACATGAGCCATCACATGCTCAGTATGCTAGAAGTTGAGTCAACTACATGAAACTTGAAAGTTTATTAATGCAAGTCCAATATTGATTTGGCCTGTCTTGCATTTAGCAAGATGATTCCATAAACCAGTGGTTTTCAACCGGTGTACCATGGCACCCTGGGGTGCCCTGAATGATGGTCAGGGGTGCCGCTGGCAACACTGGCCTCTGTCCCTCTTTCCTTCCCTCTCTTCCTCTTGTGCCCTCTCATGTTTCTGCCTCCCAAAGGCTT
Organism: Podarcis erhardii; assembly: GCF_964252035.2. Taxonomy (NCBI): domain Eukaryota; kingdom Metazoa; phylum Chordata; class Lepidosauria; order Squamata; family Lacertidae; genus Podarcis; species Podarcis erhardii. The sequence goes on along the minus strand of NC_138497.1, from coordinate 32,820,726 downwards.
GCACAGCTGTTTGTTGCAGCAGCTGTGGCTAAAAACTCCCCAGGCAAATGTTGCCTCTGGGGCTGGCCAGGGGGTGCTTCCCAGGCCCCTGTGGGGCAATGGGAGGAGGCACCTCTCTTTGGGGTGGAGAGGCAGCTCAGAGACCAGGGGCAGCAGCTGCAGCTTTCCAAAGGAGAGGCGAGGGGAGAGGAGGCTGAGGGAACACTCCACAAGGGAGAGTGTTTGAAAAAGGGTGAGAGGCTGCCAGCTCTGTAGGCAAGAGGTGACATAACTGAGCTCCTGAGCCCCACAGGGGTGCTGCAGAAAGAATGCAGTTGGTCAAGGGAGCCGTGGACCCCCAATAATTGAAAACCTCCGCCATAAACTGAAGCAACGGTGCTTTACCTGACTGCCTCCATGCTCTGTATCTATGTATCGTGGCATTGGAAATCTGGAATGAAGAATTTCCTGTGCATCATCTGATGGAGCCTGGAGCAAATGGCGGAAGTTTTCGTACTCTGGCATGTCCTGGTAGCCTGACTTGCGCCACTGAGCTATGGTCTATAGAGCATTAAACACACATTGTTTTATTCATCCAAACAAGTTTTATATAATCCAGTATGAGTAGGAAGCAGTAAGAAATCTTAGGGAACAGGTCAGTTAATTAATGTTTTAACAATGATTTAATCACCAGAATTACACTATTGTAATTATATTTTTACCAAGAGCAAATAACAACAGTGATATTCCATTATGTTCTGAATAACAAATGCTCAATAGTTTCTCATTTTTCAAGCAGCAGCTCTGTCAAAGCAATCATACATGATATCTAGTGCCATCATCCTCAGTGGAAGTATGCCATAGTAAGTAGTCATAGAACTGCCTACTTAGTGTTATTTGTTAACTGAAATACAAGAATGTATGTTTACTGACGATAGCAACTTCCGTAAATATAGCAGGTAGCGAACGTATTAGCTTTCAAGGCCTCAACTTATAAGGATTTTTGCACATAAGCACTTTCATAGAAAATTCAAGTACCATGATGGCCTTGAGAAGCTACCAATATGGACACGTGACAGAGCTCTACCCAAAAGGCTCTGTGATGGCCTCTGCAATGTAACAGTAAGGTTTCTGAGCCCTCCTCTTCCCAGAAGCAACTCCACATGACAAGCAGCTCCTAAAACTGGACAAAGCACAAGAAATGGCCTCCAATACAGAGCTATTGCCATGTGTGGGTGACAGCCATTAGTTTTAATAAGTATGCCCAAATAGTAGGATATGGAAGTCAAAGTGACTTGATCTTACCTCTCCATGATAAATAAGGATCTGGAAAAAGGTGTCCATGAGAAGAATGCGATCAGGCAGAATACTGCTGCTATCTAAAAGAACAGGCTAATATAAAAGGAGAAAAGTGTCTTAACTACATATACAAAACAGAGAAATCCATTTCTTAAAATTCAGCTTTCTCTGTTACATTTAGCAAGCAACATAACATGCTCCCAAAATTTTCCTGTGCAAAACTGCTTTACATTTAATTTAAAGCGTTAATTTAGTTTGAAATTATTTTCCCAACAATACACTAATGAGTCTTCTTCATTTTCAAGTTTTATTTTTGCAGTTATTCATACACACTAGGTCATACACACCAACATACCTCTGGGGGTCCATTGAAAGAATAGGCATATAGAATTGGCTGAACCATTATAAGGGACTGAGTCAGATCTTGCCGCATGAAATGATGGCGATAGTAGGAACTTTCATCAGGACTGTTGTTGAAGACTTGCAAAAAAGGAGATCTTCTTAAATGGAACATAAACTGCAAAATAAAACAAACCAGAAATTCCCCCAATGTTTCTTGTCCACAAACCCAGCTGCATCAACAGTAGCAATGTTTCTTTCCAAAAAGATTTGATACTGGTTTATGTCACTGAGTTTAGTGACATCATCTAGCTTGTCTGGGAGAGAAAGGAAGACAACCTCCAAATTGGTAGGGTAACAATGCTGATAGCAAGGAAAAGACGAGATGTTACCTCTGTGGCCAACAAAATGATAGAAAATCATAGAAAAAAATGTACTTCAATTTTGTCTGTTCATTGGACAGTAGTCTAATACAGTTGTGAAATGAGGTGTTTAGGGCTGCAAGTTCTGTGAAAATTGTTGACATTGCATGTAATTTACAACTTATGATTACTGCACTGTTATACTTGTATGTATGCTACTGGTATAATATGCCGTTTTATGTTTAAAAAGCGCACACACGGTTCTTGTAGGTGTTGTATACTTTTTCATTGTGGACCCAAATTGCCCTTGGTGATCTTTTTGCAGTTATGTTTTTTTACTGAAAAAGGAAAATTCTCAATGAAGGCATAATTTTTAAACATGAAAAATCATGTTATAGTCAATATCACATGTAGATGTTTATATTTATAGCATAGTTTATATTTATATAAATGTTCTCGAGTGTTTAAATTTATGACAGTCTTGTGCCACATTTGATCCCAAAACTAGAATGATACAGTATTTTTTTAAAGTAGCGATTTAAAAGTCTAAGAAATGCAGAACAGCCAAAGTTAAAAGGCTTAGAATGAGAAATACTATTCAGTTTTATGTTTTACTGCTTCACAAATCCCAAAATGCTAGCATGAAGCAGAACTTTTTAAAAAACTGCAATCTAATCAAGGACACTTGGACATCTTACAATAAAGTGAATATAAGCATCATACTGGATATAGAATGTTCTCTATTTCGATTCATTCATACTCACCTGTGGATAAAGGGAAAAGGTTTCTGAAAATCTGAAGGAACTTGGATCATCCTTGTGATATTCTCCAAATTTCTGACACTGGATAAATTTTAAAAAGTCTTTAAAGTTTTCAGTTTGACACTTCAAATACTGTCATGACATTTTCAGAAATATATACTTCTACTTTCACTACATTACAAAACAACCTAACTTCACCAAAGTAGCATGGGGAGGCTTCTAAAATTCTGTTCAAGAGTGTCAAGTACATAGTTACCATACATAGATCCCAGAATGAAATCTAACCAAAATGCTTCATTCAATACCAAATGTTTAAGACCCACAGATTTTGTGGAAACATTCACATCAACTTTAACAGTTAGCAACAAGCTCAATGTTTGTATATTATTTTTCAGCTCTCAAAAGAGGGAGGAATACAACTGAGGCTTCCAGACAATTAAATTTTACTTGAGCAGTATATCTATTGAGAAAAAAACATGACTTTAAAAATTGTGGAGTGAAGCTTTAAAATGCAAGAGTTAGAGGTAATTATGACAAGCAAAACCTTTGGCTTATTTATGCTGGCACTTTATAGTACAAAGTAGATCCACTGTGAAAAGCCTTCTTTATCATCCTTCTAATATCTTTCAACAAGTTCCTTTGCAACTTTATACACCAGAAGCACATAACTTAAAACTATTCAAAATATACATTTCTCAAAATATCAGATTGCAGTCTTAGGAACAAACTAGATCAGATTGCAGTCTTAGGAACAAACTAGATGTGGCATCATTCACACAATCATCAGTTGCACAAATGTTTGTTGGTTTTTTAAAGTAAATAATAGGAGCAGTAGCCCATTCTGGATCAGGACCTCTATATCTGCTATTTGCACTGGGGGCAGAGAAGGCAGATACAAGAACCAGGCCCGGTCCTATTCTCTCCCTAAATACAGTCTCAGATGGGAGGAGGAATCAATATTTTCACACATTTGTAATGCCTTACCAGTCTAATCAGCTGTCTGTCCAACCACCTAAGAACATCAGGTCCTTCCTCTGTCTCAGCCCTGTACACTGCCAGCCTGGCCATAAGAATGGCAGCCGCCTCCTGGTCAAAAGAAGCAGCGATGTTTTGAATCTGTGTCTGAGCATCAGCCCAACTGCAAAAGAATAGCATTTGTTTACCACACATGTCATCAGAGAGAAGCAAAAACATATCAGTTTAATAATGAACAACTCCAATCCATGTTGCTCCTCCAAATCAAAACAAAGCTCCCTTACGCAATTAAGAGAAACATAAAATATGCAGGAAGCTCACTTTGTTGCAAATACAACAATTCCTTTAGAGCCAATTTAGACATTATGCCAGAAGCAGGCCTTGCAGAATCATCAGCAATTCATGATCCCCGGAAGGAAAGGCATCATATAGCTCTCTGCACACCATGCTCTGAATCATAATCACACACAACCCACCTCCATGGTTGCTAATGTGATCATGCATTTGTGGAGGTGTAGGATGATTAGGTATCCAATTCAATTGGCACTGGCTGCCAATCTGCAATCAGGCTAAGTTCAAGGTGCTGGTTCTACCATATGAAGCCCTATATAACTTGGGATCCAGCTACCTAAAATAGTATCTCACCCTTCATATACTCAGTCAATCACTGCGCATTCTGCACTGAGGGCTTCCTGCAGATACTATCTCATCAGGAGGTACTTCTCCATATAGAAATGGGGCCTTTAGTGTTGTGGCACCTACTCTTTGGAATTCCTTCCCTTTAAATAATAGACAAGCGCTGTCTCGTTTGCCTTTTCAGCACCTACTGAAAAGCTTCCCTTTCCAAAAAGCCTTTTAAGTGGAGAGTTCCTTCCCAGACCTCATCTGTACTGGATTTAAGATGTTCTCATTGTTTCTTGTTTATGTGTCTGCTGCCCTGGGCTCCTTTGGAATAAATAAATAAATAAATATTGGCAGATTAACAAAAAATCAGGTGCTCTGCTGTGCATGAATCAAAGTGCTTTCCACTGGTGTAAAGTCAGCATTACATACAATGTCAGACCTTACATACATAAGGTCTCCCTTCTAAGCAAAATACTGTTTGTTAAACAGTGTGCATACCACACAAATTTCTAGAATTGCACATCAGAACTTAAGGCTTACTTTCTGGCAACAGTGGTCACTCTAATTCGTCTCTGTCCACTCGAATGCTGGTACTGAGTCACAAACTGGATTGCACCTCGCCCACCCTGAGGAATTGGAGCATTGTGCTGTTTCGAAGGGTAAATGGTGAAGAGATTAAATTGAACAGAATCACAGGAACATTGTGCAGCATGATCGCCACATTAAGAATCCCATCACTGCCACTGTCAATTCTGTAATTAGAGGTGATTTGACAGAAGCTACTTTAATAAGTGCAATATGCTGTACAAATATGAAAAATTTAAGTCAGTAAGCTCACTGCCTGTATTTAGCTACAATTTAATTCAACACTGGAGCAGCTTCCAAAACAGAGTGCTTTAAGTAAAGAAAACGCTATAGGAGATGTAGATGAGACAAGATAATACAATGTACAGTGGTACCTTGGATTACATACACTTCAGGTTACAGACTCCGCTAACCCAGAAATAGTACCTCAGGTTAAGAACTTTGCTTCAGGATGAGAACAGAAATCGTGCTCCAGTGGCGCAGCAGGCCCCATTACCTAAAGTGGTGCTTCAGGTTAAGAACAGTTTCAGGTTAAGAACGGACCGAATTCAGTACGTAACCAGAGGTACCACTGTAATATGTATATAGCTACTTAGAGCAACCAAGTGCTTCAGAAACACGACCTCAGCATTTCTTACAAACAGCCCTATAAGGTAAAAAAGTATTACCACCCTCATATTGTAGATATGGGCCGAAGGCAGGCAAACTACTAAGACTGCACACCGGGTTCATTACAGAGGTGAGAACTAAAACAGGGACTTCCTGTTTTGTTGCTTAGCGCCTTATGGTATTACAAGCTACAGTAAGTCTCATAAAATGTTCCTAATTAAAATGAGGGAAACTATAATTTGCTTTTCCCCCCCCAAGTGATGAAACACACAAGGAGGCCCCATCGCATAATTCTTGAAAGAAACTACTTTTGTAGACCACATCAGCTACTTCCCCAAAGCTCCAATTAAAATGGGAAGGAGGAAGTGGGAATTGTGCTTTTTCAACCACCTACCTCCTACACAATCAGTAAAAATATTTAAATATGCACATGTGCTCTAAAAATATTATCTTACCTGATTAACCACCTCAAAATACAATCCTAGGGTTGTGGTAGGATTAAGTCCACAAATCTTCCACTGACATGTACCTCCTGTTCCTATCTCCTGCAAAAATATTACAAATAATTTTCAGCAAAAGGTACATTTGCTATACACAGCAAATTGTAGGATTTGGGAAAACATACTGCTGTTTTCAATGGTTCGTATCCCAGTTACTTAGATATAGCAAAATTATATCTTTTTTATATATGCTTCACTTCTCCCCTCTACTAAGATAACATTTTACCGTAACATGAATTTCCACAGACTAGAGCAGTGTTTTCCAACCTTGGGCCTCCAGCTGTTTTTGAACTACAATTCCCATCATCCCTGACCACTGGTCTTGCTAGCTAGGGAAGATGGGAGTTGTAGTCCAAAAACAGCTGGAGGCCCAAGGTTGGGAAACACTGGACTAGAGTATACTTTGGCTGCATAAAAGAAATAATGCCACCTTATACTAGTGGAGAAAGCCAAACGAAACAATGAGCCACTATACTGGCACTAAGCAAGACATTACTGTTATGTAAGGTGTTTATCGCTACCTAGAGCTTTTTACTCCTCAACAATATATTCACTACTTTGGAAACTGAGTGGCTGGTGAAATACACACACACACATGGCAGGATTCTGCTAATGAGTCCTGTCAGTGAAAGCCCTGCACAAGGACTTCTCCTTGTACAACAGGGCTTTTCCTTCACATCGCCCTGCGCAAACACGAAATTGTCTCTAGGGGAATCGGGAGAACCCCTAGAACAGCACATAGGGTAAGGAGGGGGACTGTTCCTTCAGGCAAGCCAAAATGCTTTCCCTGTCAGAACAATCACCTTAGTGTGACATTGAATTACTCACACACAGAGTGGTATAGTGTAATTGCAATATGATACCCACTAATGCTTAGTCACATCAGAAAAAGCTGGATCTACTGCATTTTTATGTAACAGGTGTAAGGGTTGGATTAAAACGGTATCAACTATTTTAAACCATCTGACAGTCAAACAACTCACTGCTCACCCGGCCTGAAGAACAAAAAGTCAAAACTTTTGTAAAATCATGCCTTTGAAAATGACAACACGCTAATAGGATTTTACACAAGATTTTACTACATAATTTCCATAGCATTTTATGTGTGAAAAGTGAAAAAGGTACAAATTGTATAAGTGATTTACTGGTTAGTCAACTTACATTTTCTGATACACAAGGCCCTTTAGAATTGAGAGATACACAAGGTCCAATAGCTCCAGATATCTTTATTTCTCTTGAAGTCTACAAAGATTAAAGAGCAAAATAAAATAAGAACAAATGATTGCTCCTGCAGAATGTGGGGTAATATTTCCTCTTGGCAGTCTGATCTTATAAATCTCCTTTACTAGTAAACAGCAGTGCTAACAGAGGTCTGAACAGTCATTTGATTCAGAATGGAGCAGAAACTAGACAGCTTTTCTTGTAGCAAAAATGGTTTCTATGAGACTGGACTGTGCGTAAGTATGTAGAGAACTCCAGCCTAAAACAACTCACTGGATCAACTAAAAGTACTCCTTGCACTAAAAAGACTTATGAGACTTCATTCCTCTAGGTTGTAGAAGCCTATACACTTTAACTTTACATCTCCTTTACAAGTCCAATCTAGAACAATCATTGGTGGCAGAGATGACGAATCATATCTCAGAACAGGCACCTGACCCAGAGTACCCTCAAAGTTCCTTAGAGTCCCACACTTCCGTACAGGTGAACATATGGAGATGTTTTATAAAAATGCCAACCAGCTCAGTATTGTCTACTCTGACTTTTCACATCAACATCCTTTGTGGAGATAGCAGATACTGGGTCAAGGACCTTCCACATGCACACCAATGTGCACTACCACTAAGCAACAGCCCCTTTCCAGATATATTTTTTTCCCTCAGCAGCATATCCATATGACCAGCAGCATATGGACAAATCACCATACCATCCGCTGGATCTCATGCCCTGCTGCCCACATTCCATACTGGCAAGAAGAAATGTTATAAGAATTGCACATTTCTGCAACAGAGAAATATTTCTGTTGACGATTCAGTATATATTGTTAGTAGAATCTAAATATCATATCAACAGATTACAAGATGTTAGAGTGAGCTGTCTGCGCAAAGGTACAGAAAAGATACCCAGTTGCATATCTTGTAAGTCAAGGGTAGGAATTCATAACAGTTTTGCCAAGCAATGAAAGCTGGATCACAGCCACACTAAATTCCAGTGTTTATTTTCACTGTAAAATAAAATACTACGACCCCTATGCTAAAGGTTTAAAGTAAAACGCTGACTGAACAATTGTTACTAGCAATAATAATACCTTAGTGCAATAGTTTAGTTAGTTGTAAACAAATGCGATGGAATAACAACACAAGACCTTTAAAAATATTTATAGTAAAATTCCAAATCTTACTTTGATTTCTAAGGTACCTCCAAATCCCATCTTGAATTGCCCCTGTGCATCTTTGGTAAACACACGCTGAAAGGTTTGTTTGAACAGGGATGTATTGAAAGAGTCTCCCATTACCATGTAACCCCTACATGGGGGAAAAATGAATAATTAAGTCAAACAATATATGAAAAACGCGAAAGAGCAGTTATAATGGAATCTGGAACTGCTCTAAGTCATCACACTCTAGGCTGCTACCACAAGTTCACCTGTGAAGATTTCTGCTCCACTCCTGCCATCCCATATTTCGTTGTGATATTGCAGATCTATATGCTATGTATACAAGTGACCATCACAAGACACTCATGGAAGCACTGCAGTATCAGTTTATATGCATTGGCTTCCCCACCCCACCCACAGCTCGTTCCTGAAGAGGCATAATGTAGTAATAAAACATGGAAAGCAGCACTGAGGGCCCAGTGGCCATCCCTAAACAATTTACCGTATTTTTCGCCCTATAGGACGCACCGTCCCATAAGGCGCACCTAGTTTTTTGGGGGGAAAATAAAGGGGGAAAAATTATTTTCCCCCCAGGCGCGGGGCTGGGGCGGGGGAGGCCCGCCCGAGCTTCCCCCGACCCCAGCCCCCAAACAGGCAGCTCTCTGCAAGCTGTGGGAGCCCAGCGCTGGCTCCCGCTGCTTGCTGAGAGGTCCGCGAAGCCTGGACGCGCTGAGCTCAGCACGCGCAGGCTTCAGCATGCAAGCAACTCTCCGCAAGCAGCGGAGAGCCTGCATTCACCCCATAGGACGCACACACATTTCCCCTTCATTTTTGGAGGGGAAAAAGTGCGTCCTATAGGGCGAAAAATACGGTATTTCACAAACAGACCATTTTATACATATCGATGTAGCTCCTGAGAAGCGCTGGCAGAATTTGAATAGGTCTGCTTCAAGTAAGACTTAATTGGATATCACCCATTGATTTTGAGGGGTGTGCCTTTCATGCTTGCAGCACACCATGGTGTAGATTATGGAAGTTAGGGAAGGAGAAGAAAGAAAACAATGGTGCTTGACAAAGGACAGGAGGTTAGATTTGATTTGATGATACTTTCCAGCACTATCATCCTACAATAGTGCTTCTGTGCAGCAGCATTTAACTTTCTCAGTAGAGAGAAAAATCTTCCTTTAAGATTACTCCCCAGAATAGTAATATGCTCAGTATTAATAGCTGTGTGATACAAAATATTTAAACAGGAGAAAGGAATATACTGCAATTAAGAGTACTAGTCAAAGAGTATTGCTTTCTGACGTGAAAAATCATTTTAATCTATATTTTCATGATTGAAAAAGATTAATTGTAGTGACAACTTTGCTCACACAGACACAATCATGCAAACATATGCAAGTCCACTTGACTTCCAATATATAGCTTTTCTCTTAATTACACAAGAACACTGTTTCTGCATATAGCCTCTTTTACGTTACTGTAAAATGTAACACATACCCAGTGTAGTTAGGACAGCACTTCATCTCCAGAAGACCAGTCTGATCTAATGCACATGCGTAAATGTCAATAACGTGACCGGTTGTAGCAGCGTGATTTGCCAAAGCTTCAAAATGCTAGAGACACAAATGTAAACATAACTTTTACTAAACAATGCAGGTCAAAATTCCCACATTTTACATTAAAGCTTCAAATATTCTTCAGAAGTTGAAGTGTATTTGCCAAATTATATTCTTCTCAGATGCTATACAAGACTAGATCAGTATTTAAAACAGAAATATGTTTTAATTCATAATTGTTCTGATTTTGTATAAGCCAAAATAGCTACCTTTATTTTAGGGCTGGGGGGGGGGGGGCATTCCGGACAAAAAGATGCAGTTTGAACAAGATGAAGCAGAACTGCATCAAGGAGCAGCCCCAAGCCCTATATCTGATATTTTAGGGGGAATGTTGTGACCTCATCTAGAATGTAACAATTTTTCCTAGTTCAGCTTCCCATCCATCACCAATCTTATCTGGATTAAACTTTATTCCATTGGCATGATGGCTGTCACTACACTGTGGTTTTGAAGGGAAGGAAGACATATAATCACACAGCAGATTCAAGGGATGCTACATGAAGTATTGGACAGGTGGAGAAGAAGAAGAAGAAGAAGAAGAGTTTGGATTTGATAGCCGCTTTGAGACTCCTTCGGGTAGTGATAAAGCGGGATAACATTCTCCTTTCCCTTCCTCCCCCACAACAAACACTCTGTGAGGTGAGTGGGGCTGAGAGACTCCAAAGAAGTGTGACTAGCCCAAGGTCACCCAGCAGCTGCATGTGGAAGAGCGGGGAATCAAACCCGGTTCACCAGATTATGAGTCCACCAGTCTTAACCACTACAATTACATGCTATTTCTTCCACAGTCCTATATGTTCCATTATGCTTATGTCACTCTTTGTCAAGGCAAGCACACAAAATATACCTCCAAGGTTAATGGAAATGTACCAGTTTGTTTTGGAGGGGTTTTAATTTTAGAAAATATGCAGTCACTGAATAAATTATGTACAGATCTCACATTACTTTACATATATTCCAAATAATTACAGAATTTAAAACTTATGTGTTCTTACCTTAGTACCCTTTTTTACATATTTGGCATTGTCTTTTTCAATGTCATGCCAAGACCTTATAGGCACCTTAAGTTCATCTCCTACAACCATCCCAGGTCCCTGTGTAGCCGGTCCGCCAATAAACATCATTATACGGGCACCAGTGTTAGGAAAAGTACACTGTGGGATAATAAAAGTTTTTAAGACAGAAAGCAAAAAGACGTGTTTCAAAGACATATTGCGATGATATTCGGAACTGCTAATTGAGTTCTAAAATAGGTTGAACTGTGAATATGACATAAGGTTAATGCTGAGACCTATTTAACTAAGTATATTTAGTATTTACACTATAGTACCTCACTTTTCTGTAACTGCAAAAAGAAACAGCTGAACCGGAAAAACTTCATGAAAGTCTGTTTGCAATTGGAGGGAACAACCCTCAGCATTTTTCCAATTTCAAATCAAATTCACATTGCTTTAACTCATTCAGGTAACCCATATAAGGGCAGCGAACTTTCAGATGCGCATAAATGAGAACTTGTTACCTCTAGCAGTCCTACAGCTATGGAAAGTGCCACTCCAGAAGACCGCAAAGGTCTTTTCCCTTGGGGAACAGGCCAAGGATCACGTTGCAGTTCATCCAAAAGATCAGTGAGATTCATGTCAATTTTCTGGACCGGCTGTAAGAACCTGGAGACAAGAAAAACATTAAGTTAAAAAGAAGTTTCCCTTGATTGCAGAAGCTTTCAAATGATTCTAGACCATTTATATATTTGCAAAGTATTGACCTACAATTATAGTGTTTAAAATACAAATTAAATTTTGTTATAAATTTAATGTTACATGGGTGGTATCCAACTAAGTAATACTTAAGTTAGTTCATGCTTGATGTCTCCCTGTGCTTTTATATTATGTTGGAAGTTACTTCTTCTTCTTCTTCTTCTTCTTCTTATTATTATTATTATTATTATTATTATTATTCATGACAAACTTAAGCCCATTGATTTCAGTGCTTCTACCCCAAGTATGACTTAAGTTGGCAACTGATTTACTTTCATTGTGAGTCACCCAGAAAGCTTGTTACTGGGTGGCATGCATATAAATGAGTAATTAAATGAATGAATAGGATTTGGCACAAGCTAAGCTTTGCATCTTGAGTACACTTGCTTGGAAGAAAGAGAGTCGGGAACAGGGATTGACCTCAATATCTGACATTTTAACATTTTTTATTCATCTATTTATTATTATGCTTATAACCCACCTTTCCTCCAATGACTCATACTGCAAAATTACAAAGCAGGGCTTACTGTAAAACAATTTAGTACATTTTTCTTCTTAATAAAAACAAATACCTGTTTGATGGTGGTGGCTGCTGAGCTTGAGGGCCACGCCCCACTTGTGCAACATTCATTTTTGTAAGTCCTAACATTTCCTGTGAGTATATTTAACATAATAAAGTTGAATATAGTTACATATTCAGCATATAAACAGCAACAACATTTTAAAGAAAATTAAGGAATATTTCTTACTCATTTACACCGAGTCTTTTTAATTAAAAAATCTCTTACTTTTAAAAAAAGTTTGGAAACATCTTTATGATGTTGATTTTCTCATTTTACACATTGAAAATGTTTGCTTAATTCCTTAACTGTTCAGTAAGGTACAGATATTTTTTTTACTTCCATCCTCAAAGACAGAGCAGCTCCAAAGCTGGAAATACCATTTTTAATATTAATTTTATATTTACCTGAAGCTGTTTTGCAGTCAGATCCTTGGTGCCTCTGAAAACATAACTTTTGTAAATCCCCTCACAGCCAAGCTCATGAACTTGCACCATTCTCCCAAAAGTAATAAGTCCAACTAAAGCAGTTGGAGGTAGGAGACTTAACGACATTTGCATGGATTCCTTCAAAGCTTGCAAGTCTTCATCTTCCATACACGTGTCAACAACATAAAGAAATATCAAAGGCATTTGAGGTCCGCGCTTTAAGAAAAAGTGAACAAGATTGCAGCATTAACACTACTTCAAAAAGTCAGGAACAGCCTTGTTGTAACTATCCCCAAACTATACCTGATCAAATGCTTTCTTGGGAATACTCATGCAAAACCGGCTTCAACATGGTTGTATCCATTTTACAGTCCTAAATAAAAACACTTGAATCTCTCTAACACTATGCAAAGTGGCATGCACTGACTTGGGCAGACATACGTGTATTAGATTCCAGTGTTATTTAAATCAGTTTTGCTATACAGTTGTACCTTGGTTCTCGAATGGAATCCGTTCCAGAAGTCCGTTCGACTTCCAAAAATGGTTGAAAACCAAGGCACGGCTTCAGATTGGCTATAGGAGCTTCCTGCAGCCAATCAAAACCTGCAGAAGCCGCGTTGGACGTTCGGCTTCGCAAACTGAAACACTCACTTCCGGGTTTGCAGCATTCAGGAGCCAAAACGTTTGAGTCGCAAGGCATTTCAGAACCAAGGTACAACTGTATTGCTTAGCACTCAGTTCAGTTGAAACAAATGTATAAGCTGTAGAGCACTTGTGCTACCGTCTCCATGGTGGCTGAAACATATTTAGGATGTCACCCCTGAACTACCCATGCTCCTCCTACTTCTGAGTTACATAGGTTTTAGGCTACACTAATTGTTCAGGAAAGTATGACTACACCTGACTCTGAGGTGGAATCTACACACGTATTAAAAATGCTGTGAAAACGCTTTTTAAAAAAATGTTTTTAAAAATGTTTTAAAAAATACATCGAACTCACTATGCCATCTAGTGTCACATTTGTATATTGCACTTTACAACACATCTAAAACGTTTTATTTGCCACTATATAGCTGAGTCCTTGTCCAAACTCCACATATTGGAGACCATCACAGTGGCAACTTTTCTGACCCAAGAATCCCAAAGATTTTAATCAAGGTATTTACCTGTACTACATATTCAATGCTAGAAAACTGAGGTAAGAGTTCTGCAGGCTGGTTCATCTCAGATATGCCTGCATACGTAGGAGGAAACTGCAGAAGAAAAGGGATCCAATCAAATGAAAAATTCAAACAAAAACCACTTTGAAGCATAAATTTCTATACCAGTCAGCCTTTCCTAACCTGGTGCCCTCCAATTGCTTTAGAATATAACTCTCAACATCCCTGACATATGGCCACAATATGTGGGGCTGTTCAGAGTTGAAGTCCAAAATATCTGCAGAGCAACAAGCTGGAAAGGGTTTACCTATACTAGTCTATTCCACCCCACCCCCACCCTTTACATGTTAATATTATTACCACTCATATCTCAATCTTAAAATGCATTCACCTGAAAGTTCTCTTACCTGATTTCTCTGGTAACAAAAATTGCAAGCCCATAGTTTTGCTCGGTAATCCACTTGGCTACAAAAATAAATTTTAAAGTGTTTTAATAGACAAATTATGAATGCAAGACAGATACTTTGCAGTTTCATGCTTAAACATGGGCACAGGTAACAGCATAGTATCTAACAATGTCGCTCAGCAAGAATGTGAAGGGAAGCAATTTTTGGCCATTCCCCTCCCCCAACACACACCTTAAATCTGTTCCTGATGTAGTGGGGGCTGGAGAGGCAGGGGAAGGATAGCTTAAAACTGCATCTTTCCCCATTCTTCCGACAGAAGCTTTATTGTCAGGTCACTGAGACCGTTGATCAACGGTCAATCCACAAACTTTAGTCTCATCGTTTATTCTGATCAAAGCTAGTTATCAAAACTTTTCTTCTCTAACCCATTAAAATATTTGTGCTTTATCTTAACTCCTTCCTGATACCATAAGTTGTGTTTGGTACTGCTTTTTATTCGATTACTGTTAAATTTATCATTTTAGTGTGTTTCCTTATGAGGCAAGGGAGAAGGGCTACCCCTATGCTATCCACATAATCAGTTATCAGAAACCAATATATTCAATATATTCAATATATATCCACATATGCTTATACAAATCAAGGATTACAGTACTTTATAATTCATTTTGAATCAAAAGGGAAGCTGTGCTGCAAACTGCTTGAAACGGCAAAAGGTTAGAGCCGACCTTTCCCCTAAATATCTGTGCACCCGGGACAAGGGGGAAAGACATGAATCAGAGATTCTGGTACAAAATCCCCTCAGATACAGGCTAAATTAATCCACAGAACAGGAAGAGCAAAACCACAAAATATCCAAGCTCCCTGTCCTGTCATTACTGGGGGAAAGGTTAGACAGAGCGTCACTACAAGCATCGGAAAGCAGAACTGGAATCCGGTGCTGACCAAGGTTTGACCGGGGGTCAAGTTGCGTGACAACCGCTTGCTGATTGGCTGATTCTCGCTGACAATATTGTGAATCCTTCCTGATTGTCTCATGATCAATGATTTGCTGTGTTCTGCTCAGGTATAAAGACCTCTGGATTTCTGTCAATCGGGGTCCCCAGTTCTTTGGAAAATATTCCAACTGGGTACCTTATTGCCTGGCAATAAACCTCACCTTCTTATTCTCCATTGCTGTCTGGCTGATCTATTTTTAACACAATGCGAGTACCTCTTTGCTTCATTTGGTGCCGTGACTCGGATCAGACAGGCCAGTAGGGTTTTTTTAACCCAAAAGAGCCTCGCTCGGTTCTTGCGGGGGGGCGTGTCGGGGACCTTGTTCCAGCTCCAGGCGCCACTCGGACATCATTTCCGAAGGAGGGGGGCAATCGCCTCGGCCCGGATCCCCGGCAAGACGGAGGCAAGGACCGAGGAAGGAGAATCTGAACGTGAGCCAACAGGAAAAGCGCGCCACGGAAGGAACTCACGGTGAGTTGAGATAAAAATGAGTGCTTGATCAACACTCGGGCGACCCACTAGTAACCTCCCGTTAAAGGGGAAAGGATTCCCAGAAGGGAAAGGGAGGAGAAGCTGGGTGAGCCCAAAAGGAGGGAATAAGGGAGTTCTGCAGGAAAAGGTTAGGAAAACAAGAAACAGAACAGCTGTGCGTGTGTGTGTGTGTGGGTTTCTCTGCCAAAGTTGTTTCGCCGCAGGCAAAGGGGGGCGAAAAGGGCGGTGTGTGTGTGTATGATCGAATGGAAGAGTGTCCCGGGACTTGTGGTTGAATGAGTAAGGACTGTGATATATATAAAAGGAAGAGTGTTTGAAAGAGGAAAAAAGGGAGAAAAGGGTTCTGAATGAGTGCAGGAAAGCAAGGAAAAAAAAAAGGGGAAGTGTGCTGTGGGTTTCCTTGTCCTATTTTTGAAACGGCCTAGCTAAAAGCTTGCCTGGCGAAGAGGGAAAGTTTTTGCAAAGAACAACTATGGGGGGAAAATGTTCAAAACCAGTTCAAGCCTGTACACCCCTAGAATGCATGTTAGAAAATTTTAAAAGAGTTTTTCCAGAAGAACAGGGAGAGGTCAAACCAAGTAAGGAGGTTTTAAAGAAATATTGCCAGCAGATTTGGCCCCAACAGGTCAAAAATTGGCCACGGGGAGGTACCTTCAGGATTGAGCTATGTCAAGCAGTTATGGACTCAATAATGCAGAAACCGGATTTGCTTAAGGAGCAGTTTTATTATATTTCAAAATGGACTACTATTTGTTTAAAAAATCCGGACTGGCTCAGAATAAAAGGAAATAATAGCAACTGTGAGATTTTTGCTGTAAGACAGGAAGCCAGGAAAACCACAAATTCTTCTGCAGCTGACAGAAAAATTTATGTTGCTCCGCCAGAGGAGGAGGGAATCCCTCCACCGCCATACAATTATAGCAGCACAAATCAAGCAATGCAGCCGCCTTCAGGGCAAGTGTTGCCAAGTCAAAATGCAATGGCAGGATAAGCCCAACAGATACCTGTGCTCAGCCCATCTCAGCTGGCGGTAAATAACTCACAACAAGCTTCTCAGGCAGCCCCACCTTTTCAAGCAACGCTGGATGTGCCTAGCCTTCCAGATTTGCCTTCCCAGCCAAATCAAGCGGCTGCCTTAGATCAAAGCATGTTACCCTCCCCTCCCGAGGAAAAATTCAACCAGGACATGTCAGTCAGGCAGACACAGACAGAGGGAGCGGAAGGAGGAACCAGTACATTTCAAATGTCTGGAGCATGGGGGGAACAAACTAATTCATTAAGAACCCCAGGAAGCCATGACAGTTCAAAATTATGGAAATTAATGGATGCAATTACAGATTCAGGCCTTTGATCCAGAAGCCCCAGAAAGTAAGCAAATGGTAAATGCGGCATTTGTGGCTCAGAGTGCTACGGACATTAAGAGGAAATTACAAAAGTTAGACGCTTTTGAAACATTGCAATGGATCAGCTCCTAGCAATCGCTTAAAAGGTTTTCTTGAACAGAGAGAATGAGGTTAAGAAGGACAGAGTTCGGGAAATGAAGCAAAAGGCAGTGTTTTTGGCTGCAGCCATCAGCCAAGGATCGGCATTTGATGCAGGTGCCCAAGGGAGAGGTTCAAGTAGGGCACGTGGAGGTAGAAGTGGAAGGGGAAGAGGACTGCCATTGGGAAGGAATCAATGTGCAATTTGCAGGAAGGAAGGTCATTGGAAGCAAGAGTGCCCTGATGCAAGGGAAGCAGAGGGAGAAGGTGGATTCAGGGATCAGAGGGAACGTGGACGTGAATGGGGATCGCAGAGAGGAAGGATGCAAGCAGGAAGATATGTGAGAAACAGAGGAAGTAGCAGAGATTTTGTTGGATTAGCGCAATTGGAGGAATATGAGAATGAGAATGCATAGGACAGACCGGGCTCAACTCTTTCTTTAGGCTCCCAGGAGCCCATGGTCTCGGTTAAACTGGGGAGCCGTTTAGTAAATTTCATGATAGACACTGGAGTGCAATTTTCGGTGCTCACGAAGCCATTAAAGGCAAAAAGCAACCAAGCAGTGACAATTGTGGGAGCCACAGGCAACAGGGTCCTAAAACCGTTTCTGCAACCTCAAGAATGCCAGATTGGAGGGAAAACACTTACACATCAATTCCTGTATGTGCCTGAATGCCCAATTCCCTTGCTGGGACGTGACTTTCTATCAAAGGTCCAAGCACAGATTACATTCACACCAAAAGGGGCAGAAATGAAATTACCCCAGGCTGCATCTGGGATAGTCACAGTAGAGGTGCCTAGGGAACAGGCATGGAGAATGATGGTGGCTTTGTCAAGTAAAGACTCTCAAAAAAGAAATTTCACAGATTCCCAAAAATCTGAGAGCCCCACCTGGAGTATGGGCAGAGGACAACCCACCAGGCATGGCAAAGAATATAGCCCCATTCATAATAAATTTAAAACCAGGGGCAAAGCCGATAGCAACTCGACAATATCCAATCCCTAGACAAGCAGCAGAGGGAATGCAGTTGCATATAGATAAGTTTTGCAATATGGGCTTTTGGTAAAGTGCCAGTCCAGCTGGAATTCTCCACTTTTTCCAGTGCGCAAGCCGAATTCAGATCAGTTTCGCCCAGTCTAAGATCTGAAAAGGATTAATAATTTAATACAGACTCTGCATCCATGTCTGCCCAATCCTTACAACCTCCTAGGATTGATTCCCTCAGAGGCAACTGTGTTTACAGTATTGGACTTAAAAGATGCATTTTTCTGTTGCCGTGTTGCCTCCCAGAGTCAGCCAATATTTGCATTTCTATGGGAGGATCCTTACAAGGGGACAAAGACTCAGTTAACGTGGACAAGGTTGCCTCAAGGATTCAAGAATTCCCCAACACTTTTTGGTACAGCAAATACAATGGAAACTGCATGCGGCATATAGACCTCAAAGTTCAGGAAAAACAGAAAGGATGAATCGGACTCTGAAAGCGCAATTAGCGAAATTGTGCCAGGAAACTCATTGTAAATGGATAGACATGTTGCCTATAGCTTTGTTTAGGATCAGATGTTCACCAACAAAGAGACTGAAACTTTCTCCGTTTGAACTTTTGTATGGGAGACCACCTCCAATAGCCAGGGGGAAAACAGCAGACTTGACTCAGGTGGGGGGGGCAGAAAACAGCAGAGCAAATCCAGGCTCTTTCCCGTGTTTTTCTTGATTTAAACAGGTGGTGTCTCCAGCGCATTCCCATCTGCTTATCCGACCCAGTTCATCCTTTTCGGCCAGGAGACCGAGTGTGGGTACGAGATTGGAAAGACGAACCACTGACGGCTCGCTGGAGAGCTCCCTACACGGTTCTGCTGGCCACACCTACTGCAGTAAAAGTAGCGGAAGTAACCCCGTGGATTCATCATTCTCGTCTGAAGCGGTCTGAGGGTCATTGGAACTGTGAGCTGAACCCGTCTGACCCTCTGAAGCTGAAGCTCACCAGGAAACCTTGCACCTAGCCCCTCCGGAAGCGGGCAGGAGCACGGGCAACGGGACTACAGGTCTGCTCTCACTGCACCTGGAAGCCAGTGAGTCTACGCACACTGGAAGATTTTGGAGCTGCACCAGCGTATGGGAGGACCCCTACCAGTTAAAATTTCGGTCAATCCTAAATTCCAGCCAGATTTTGCTCATAAACCCTTAGTGCAAATAACAATAACAAGGGTGGACAAAAGGGGGACATTCGTGACAAGTGGGTGGATTGGGCATACGGTTGTTACATCCCTTTCTTTCTTTGGGAACTCTACATACCAGATTGGGCACAAGCAGGTCCAAGACAATAGTTCACATACAAGGGAAGAGTACATGCCAGGGGAACCAAGGAGAGCCATACGAAGCTTCTCCTACCCACCTCCCCAAAAGAGCATTTCCTGGTGCTATACTGGTCACTGTAGCTGTATTTCCTCCACCACCCACAGGTCCCTTCAAGGTAGCAGTTGCAAAGTGTATACAGTGTGAGTTGACCTCACCAGTTCGATCAGAACCTGGGGACCACCAATAAGTCCACTGGGTGCGGCCGAGCGGGAGGCTATATCTCACTGAAGGGTATGTTCTGGTACCTGCTACCTTATTTAATTGTTGCAATTTCGCTCCTTCTGGTCCTGATCATTGTATTTTGTGTATACAAGAAGGATCTCAGTATTAACATCGACCTAGAGCCAGAACTGATAAGGTTCAACCTTGAAGGCATACATGGGGAAAATGAAAATGAAGCTTCTGTTGATATTGATGTGCTTGTGGCTCCAGAGAGGCCCAATGGTAGTAGGTAATGTCTTTATAAACCATGCTGAACACATGTTCCAGATATATGGGGAGAATGCTACCCTATATTATGAACACCCAAGGAAAGTAGCAGACATGTCCCTTATACCAGGATTAATCAAGGATCCTGATGTTGTTTTGGCAGGCCTACTTTACAATCAGAGTGGTCTCCTTGCAGCCCCACCTACTGAAATGAATGACATCCCCTATCGATATATCAGATATACCAGAACCACAAAAGGTCTATGTTTTGTTGTCATGCCACTGGAGTATGGAATTCCAAATGGAAGTATTGGCCCCAAGTTAAGTACCACATTGACAAAGGATGGCTGGGAAATTATACCCAATGCTCGGATAAATTTTGGCTTTGGGGATCCCACAATGCCTCCTACCAGGGCAATACGACCTCATCAGATTTATACCCATACTTTCCTCAGTATTCAGTTCATTTCACCGGACAAGGGTCCATTTGTTCTGGTTGGATGATTAAAGATCCTAACCTCTGGTTTCTATATGATGGATTGGCGACAAATTTCCACCCAGGAAATTTCCAGTGTGTCGGTGTAGGGGCATTCACCTTTCCGGTTGCAGTGGAGGTCAACCACATGGTACCTCGTCTTGCAGGCAGACGGAAAAGGACGGCCCTAGGCGAACACTGTGAAGATGAAATTTATCTGACAAATTCTGTAGGGAGCGTTGGGGGTGGATTTATAGGATTCCTCTCAATGGAATTTACCCAAGAGTAGTTTCCGAGCAAAATAAGGAAGCACGGTTTGCTCTTACATGCAGGCTGGAAAAAATCTATCAATGCCACCACCCATGTCTTGCGCTCTTTGCAGTCAGAGGTTGAGGATTTGAACCAACTGACGATGACCCATAGATTGGTTTTAGACTACCTCCTTGCACGTTCAGGCGGTTTTTGTAAAATTGTCCCAAAAGGTCAATGCCAGGTTAAGTTCCACGACCTTAACAAGACAATCGAGGATGAATTGGAAAAACTTCAATCCCTGGTAGTTGACAACACACCCACTCAGAATCCCTGGGGAAAGATGTGGTCATGGATCCCAGGAGAGGGGTGGGTGCATGGCCTTCTGACCGCCTTAGCTATAGGAGGAATTGTTTTTCTGTTGTTTCTTTCTGTAATCCCTTGTTGTCTGTCTTTGCTTAGAGGAATGATAGCCCGCAATGTTAAACATCTCACTGACCCTCAGATTCTGGCAATATATCGAGCTTTGCCACCAGCGCCAGATGAGCCAGAGGAAGACGATGGTTACGAGCGAATGCATAGGGAACCGGTTCCGGTGCAGGAACAGGCCCCATTGCAGGAAGCAACGGTTTATTCTGATGTCTTGAGTGGTGTTCAAGCTCAGGAGTCAGATGAATCTTCTCTCTGAGCTTGAAAAGGGGGGAATGAGGCAAGGGAGAAGGGCTACCCCTATGCTATCCACATAATCAGTTATCAGAAACCAATATATTCAATATATTCAATATATATCCACATATGCTTATACAAATCAAGGATTACAGTACTTTATAATTCATTTTGAATCAAAAGGGAAGCTGTGCTGCAAACTGCTTGAAACGGCAAAAGGTTAGAGCCGACCTTTCCCCTAAATATCTGTGCACCCGGGACAAGGGGGAAAGACATGAATCAGAGATTCTGGTACAAAATCCCCTCAGATACAGGCTAAATTAATCCACAGAACAGGAAGAGCAAAACCACAAAATATCCAAGCTCCCTGTCCTGTCATTACTGGGGGAAAGGTTAGACAGAGCGTCACTACAAGCATCGGAAAGCAGAACTGGAATCCGGTGCTGACCAAGGTTTGACCGGGGGTCAAGTTGCGTGACAACCGCTTGCTGATTGGCTGATTCTCGCTGACAATATTGTGAATCCTTCCTGATTGTCTCATGATCAATGATTTGCTGTGTTCTGCTCAGGTATAAAGACCTCTGGATTTCTGTCAATCGGGGTCCCCAGTTCTTTGGAAAATATTCCAACTGGGTACCTTATTGCCTGGCAATAAACCTCACCTTCTTATTCTCCATTGCTGTCTGGCTGATCTATTTTTAACACAATGCGAGTACCTCTTTGCTTCACTTACAATTATTGCAAATTACTTTACACTCGCTGGGGAAAGTATAAATATTCAGGGAAATAAATAAAATTAGAGTTGTGTCTTGCCATGCACCATAACAAAAGGCAGAACAATTATATTAAATAATCTGTTAGTCGTGTGACTGCAAGTTAGTTAAGCAGTGAGTGGCTGATAATATTGCAGAAGCAAAGTGGCACCAGTGTTACCTTTATTTTGGTATTTATTGTTTTTGGCATGTCACCAAATGTGGAAATTTCAGGGATACCTTTTCTGTTAATGGTATGCAGCACAGCACATTAAAAAAAAATATTGCAATTTGTACATGGCAAGTGCACGCATAAAGCATCACATAGAAGCTCTGTGTGCACATGAGGCAGTATGATTTCAGTTAATTTATCCACAAGAAAACAGCTTCAGTAAAGAACCATACATTATAAGTATGTTTTTAAAGTCCTGTTACAATCAACAGGACTTGCTTTAAAAAAGATCTTGTGGGAATAAGGTATTAAGACCCTTGAAAAAAATACTACAAAATAAGAACTGTATTTACTATTTACACTTTTTGGCCATTTTTTTCTAACTGCTGTCATGGATAACTTTATGGAGCAAGAAAAATTCTGTAGATAAGGCATGCTCACAGATACTGTCAACTTCAGAAATGCACTTTGGAAAGTATCCAAATCATACTCCAAACAAACTCATTGAAATCAATTAAGTTACTTAACTCCAAGCATGACTGAAGCTGGATATCACCCATAATGAGCTGCACTTCAGATAATATCTTTTATGTGCTGTGCATAATTTTGTATTTATTTGTGAGGGTGTGTTTTTTTTAAAATGTCCAAGATACTATTTGTAACATTTTTTATAGGGAAGGTCAGAAAATAAATTTGTCTTTCAAACTCCTGAACATAAATAACATAAAATAACTTTTTTAACAATAATAAAGTACTAATATCCATGCAAAGTTTAAAACTCTTTATCTGAAATTACCATAATGGATTTAGAACAGCTCGGCAGGTAGTTCTGCTGCACAGGACCGGCTCATACTGAATGGGAGGCAAGTCAGGCCGCTCTTTCAATGGTGTAAACAGAGAGGCCACAGGAACCACCATCCTTGTAGCCTCAAGACGACTGGAAGGCCATACATTCCAGCTGAATCGAACGCCATCCCTGTCTTCATTCTGCTGAATGAACTCGAGGAAGGTTGCCATCACTGCGTTCTTATTTCTGAAACAGAAGCACACATTAATGGATACATGCAAGCTTTGGAGAATGAATTAGAAACCAAGCCTTGTTTCATCTGAATGGGCATTACGGAGCACCTCCAAGTTACCTGCATTACTAGCCATCTCGAAAGACATACATTTTTCATAGAGCTACATGCGGGAAAACAAAAAACAACTAGGAGCCTCCGTTGCATTTGGATAGTGGACATTCTACAGTATTGCCAGTACACATATTAAAAAAGAGATATCATACATACATCTCTCAAGCGGCTGTAACATTGCAGCAATATAAAGTGTCAGCTCGGAAGTACACTGACCTGCAAAGTAACTTTGATTTGAGAAGTGTTATCCAAAAGAATATCACAAGGATTACCACACTCCCATTCATTTCAAAACAGTGTGCACGGGGGAAGGGTTCATTCACCTCTTAAGTTCTTTAACTAGCAAGTTCAGACTGGTACTATGCAATACACACCACCATATGTGGTTGCTACAGATTGCTGTATTATTCAAAGCTTGGTAAACACATCAGATATGGCAGCAGCTCAGCAGTACAGTCACCATGGCACACCACTCACATTGGACAAATTGAACTGCAATGAAAGTATCCAGTATAATACAACAGTTCTTTATTATCACACCAACAAACCTTTGGTCGTTTTAAATATGACAAACCAGACTTACACACTAGAAGAGCAATACAGAACGGGGGGGGGGGGGGAGCAAGACAAAATAGTGAATATATTCAAGAGCTACCAAGCTCAGCAACAGCAATGTCTTCAGTAAAATTCCTCCAACCTTTCCACTCATAATCTAGGAATTATTCAATTTATCTGTACTCTCCATGCCAAACACTCTTCATGTATCCTGGGTCTGCAGCAGCCCCTAAATTGTGAAAACCCCTCCCCAGAGAGGTGTGCCTAGGTAGCATTTTCATTGTGCAGCTTGCACTGTATGCTGGAGATACAACTCCTTACCCTGGCCTTTGACAGTTAAGGTGTGGTATTTTGTTTTGCGAGACCAACCTCTTTTGTTGACATCCCATCAGATGTCAAAGCGATAAACAACTACCTGACATTCAGAAGACATCTGAAGGCAGCCCTGTTCAGGGAAGTTTTTAATATGTGACATTTTAGTGTACTTTTCATCTTTGTTGGAAGCCGCCCAGAGTGGCTGGGGAAACCCAGCCAGATGGGCGGGGTACAAATAATAAATTATTATTATTATTATTATTGAATTTATATTTTTCTACTCTACTTTTAATTGTTTTACTTTTTGAGGGGGGAAATATTATATCATTGTAACCTGCCCTGAGACCTTATAGTGAAAAGTGAGTAAGAAATTTTATAAACAGCCTGATTTATATTTGTTATTTTAATACCAAACTCCTGTCAACAGTTCGATGTGGCTTTGTATATGTAAAGCCAAAAGTTTTATTTGTTAGAATTCCAAAGCTGAATGCCAAAATACTTTCTATTGTACATGTATGGTTTTATTGTAGGTGTGTAATTTTATTGTAAGCTGCTGTGCAGGTTCTACAGATCAAGCAATAAATAAATAAAAGCACTATAGGCAAGTATCAATGTTGCAAGTGGACTATTGAGGGAGTGACATAGATGGGAAGATAATACCACAAAAACCTACCCTGGGCACATCTATATTGCACAATGCATTTGCATCATACTGGCTGCACTGGCATGCAACAGTGCACCATGGGCTCCCTTCTCCTCTTCCAGTGCAGCCACAAGAGTGGAAACCTTAGTCTCCACTTTCAACTAACCACAGTAGCTCATTATGTCTTGACCTGGACAAACCATAATTAGTATTAACTCTGGTTTTCTGAAAGAAGTTTGAACCATGGTCAATAATGATTGTTCTCAGGATCCTACTCCAGAATGAATTCCACAATCATAAAATGATATTACCCACAAAATACCTTCCACTTATTGCAGCAGCTGTAGCTTCAGTACACTGGGGGGAAATCTCAAGCTTCAATTTAGGTGTTTCTAATAGCTGTATTATCCAGCTGTACTGAACAAGTCTGCATCAATAAACTTTTGAAACTTGCAGGCATGCATACTTATGGTATGACAAAGTTAAGATCAATAAGGCCTTTAAGAACCATATTGTCAGGAAAGCAGTATTTAATGTCTGGACAAAATACAAAGACTTATTGGAAAACAAAACTCCAAGGTGGCTTTCACCTCTGGAAGCTAAGGCCCAAAAAAGACCCAATATGGAGGCCAAATGGCCAAAATATTGGGAAATATTAGAAAAAGATGGAGACAATTGGAAATTGCAGAGTTTGGAGAAAATGAAGGATAAAGTGCGAGACTGGTTACATTACGCCCAGATTAAAGAAGTTTTTAAAAATGACAAAAAATTAGGGTTCCAGGTGGAGAAATCAAAGTTGGAAACAGAATTGTTAGAACCAAAGACTAAGGTATTATCAAGAATGTATAACTTGCTGTTAAAATGGAACACACAAGATGAAACGGTTAAATCGGTTATGATAAAGTGGGCACAGGACACTGGGCATAACATTATGTTTGAGGACTGAGAAAGGTTGTGGACCACTGGGCTGAACTTCACTGCATGTAATGCTTTGAAGGAAAATGTAATGAAAATGATATACAGATGGTACATGACCCCAGTTAAACTTGCCAAAATACACCATTCGTCTGATAACAAATGTTGGAAATGTAAAGGAAATGAAGGAACATTCTTTCACCTCTGGTGGACTTGCCCTAAAGTGAAGGCCTTCTGGGAAATGATATATAATGAGTTGAAAAAGGTATTTAAGTATACCTTCACTAAGAAACCAGAGGCCTTCCTCCTGGGTATTGTCGGCCAGAAGGTGTCAAAGAAGGACCGAACATTTTTTATGTATGCAACAACGGCAGCAAGGATACTCATCGCCAAGAACTGGAAAACTCAAGATCTACCCACACTGGAAGAGTGGCAGATGCAGCTGATAGACTATATGCAACTGGCGGAGATGACTGGCAGAATCCGAGACCTGGGAGAAGAAAGGATTGAAGAAGATTGGAAGAAATTTAAGACTTATTTACAAAAATATTGTAATTTGGTTGAATGTTAAGAAGGATGCTTGATCATAAATAACTGGCCACCACTAAATTAGACTGGAATTTGATGATAAGTCAGATTAAGGAAAACATAAACCTTTTGGAGAATTGTTAGATTATATTTAAATGATTGGATATAAGATTGCAAACAAGTTGATAATTTGCTTGAAAAACTTTTCAACGATGTAAGTGGGAGCAGAAAACGTGAGGAAGTCCAAATAAGTTATGAAATTATGTTACGATATAACCAATGCTGTTTATTATTTGTGCATTTCTTTTATATAAAAAAAACCTTAATAAATATTTATATTTAAAAAAAAAACTTTTGAAACTTGCAGGTTTCAACAGCAGCTTGCCAAGCAGCACAAAGTGATGCTGCAAGTTGGGGAGGAGCAAGGAGAGAGAGCAGAATCTCTGCTGAAGTTGCAGAGCTCACCAATGCAGCCCTCTGACCTGCAATTATAAGCAGCCAGCTCCCTGAAACTCTGCTTTTAACGAATAGCTCTTATTTTATTGCTGTCATTGACAGAATTACCCCAGCCGAAGCCCATGCAAAAAAGCACAACACTGTGTTGTCAAAAGGTCCATGGAGGGAAGAAGCTGAATAACTTAGCAAAACGTGGAAAAATCAGAGAGCAATAAATCAAGCAAGAGGTGGGAAGAGGTGGTGCTTAGGTCTTCCCTTGTCTGCCTCATACCCACAGCAGACCCAAAGTAGCTTTTCCCATTACAGAAAGAAAAATCCCAAGGGGGAACACGTCTTTGAGGGGAGGGGGATTTGAATATGATAAACAGTGAGAAGGAAAACAGTTTAGCATTCTCTGTGCCCCTCCCTACCACTTGTCTACTCTTCACACTTTCCTCCAAACAAAAATTTATTTAATGAAAAAGAGTGTCAGGACTCTGATTTTGAGTATTTGCATACAATGTGTACTTGGCTCTTTGCTACCAAAATTTGCAATAAATATGATGAAGGAACAAAAGCAATACCTGCCCTACATACAGATTTACAGTTGAACTCTGCACTTCCAGAGACATGCATATAGCCAGCTATAAGAATATTCTCATCGGCAACTCAAAATTATAGGCATTTGGTTGGGTGCTTCACTGAGCTCCATGTAAACAAGCTTGTGTCAAGCACAAGCAAACTAAGTAACTGTGAGCAAAATGACTCTTCCCTTCTCTGCTCAATGCTGCCCCCAATAACAGATTTAGGGGAACTCTCGGGGCAGATTTAGGAGGTGTGCGAGGGAGGAGAGGGGAGGAGGGAGTCCCACTGCGTAAACTGAAGTCATTCCCCTCACACAATTATTTAACTGAATACCATCCATTAACTATCCGTGAGATAAAGACCTTAGGATGAAATGCTTCCACTTTTTAAAAAGCCACTGTACATTGTTTTATTACATGCTTACACATTCTACAAAGACCAAGGTACACACAACGTGTTGATTAGAACAGACGTCTTCAGACTTTTCAGATCTGAAATTCACCTTTAACCCCTGTCTACAATACAAGACACAAACTTAATGTGTTTATTATACTGGTGTTAAGTATCTTCCCCTCTCCCTTCTCCATTTTCCCTTATTTTATTTTCTTAAAATATAGGGGGAGGGAATGATAGCAATGTCACCAGTACAACCCCTTTTACACGTTTGTGGGTTCTAATCCACCAGTTAAAGACCAATGGATGAAAATATGCTTACCTCTCAATACCACATCATAGCTGACCTTACAAAGCTTATGCATACATTTTGGCTCATAAAACCTGATCTGGGCAAAGGAATTTATCCCATCTTCTTCCTTTAT
This sequence comes from Podarcis erhardii, assembly GCF_964252035.2. Taxonomy (NCBI): domain Eukaryota; kingdom Metazoa; phylum Chordata; class Lepidosauria; order Squamata; family Lacertidae; genus Podarcis; species Podarcis erhardii. The sequence goes on along the minus strand of NC_138497.1, from coordinate 32,792,383 downwards.
TTTTGCCTTCCAAACACGAATTACAGCCTAAAACACTAGGCACAACACAACCTATTTTCTTGTAAGTTGTACCAATTTAAGTGGAATTTACTTCCAAGTAAGTTTGCCCAGAACTATGATGCTCATCATAAAAGTACTACAAACCTATACAAACATCTAGTAAATACAGCATATCTAAAAACAAGTTATAATCCAGCATAAGACCCCAAAGCAAGTTTAAACAGAAGTAGATCCCAGTGAGTTCAAGGGGACCCACTCCTTAGTAAATGAGCTTAATATTGTAGCCCTAAGTATGCTTACGCACCAACATGATTTTAAATACTTACCTCTTTGTTCAGCAGAGATTATTAGCTCCCTAAAATATAACTTGTAAAATTAACGCCCTGAACTTCAACAAAATCTTCATACCTAACATTCAGGAAAACTTTTTGGTGTGTACAGAGACAGTTTGCTGGTTATGACTGACATAGCCCTATATGGTTTGGATCCAGGCTAGCTGAATAATTATTGCATCTCCCTTTATGGGCCTTGACATCTTCTGAGGAGGCCTTTATCTTGGCTCCACCACCTTCATAAGTACCTTGGTTGAGGACATGAGAGAGGGTCTTGTCAGTGGCTGCTCCCACCTTGTGGAATGCTGCACTGAGCTTCCCTCTTGCTTTTCTTTCACCAGCAGGAAAGCACTTTTTTGTTCCAGCAGGCCTTTGGCCATCAACTAGCTGTTCTGAAAGGGTCTCCCGAGAGTGGATGTGGTAATTCTTTGTGCTTTTAAATGGTTTTAAGCATTTTCAGTGCTGCTTATATAGGGCTACTTGCTTGGCTGACTTTAGTATTTATTTTTAATTTGTGTTTTTAATTTGTGTTGTAAGCTGCCTTGGGATCTTCACCAGGAGAAAGGTGGAATATAGAATAAATACCCCACATTTATAAAACTTTTAAATTAAAGTTTCTAAACAAACAAATAGAAGCTGTCAGAAGGCTGAAATGGGCTGCACTGAATGTATGTTTAGTATCATGCTGCATGTCTGTTTATGGCAGATATCGTTACCTGTGAAGTGAATCACTTTCAAAAGTGAGTGTACAGCACTACATATATTCCCTCCCTTGGAAGATAATCTCCAATGCTATTGCAACTTATATATTAAATCCAGGAAAACATATGATTACAAATAAAGCTCTTGGGAGAGCGAGCTTGTTTTTCTGAAAACCCTGGGGGATTATCAATGGAGGCTTCTTGTATTATAGAAAGAAACTGCGTGACTTTTTCCTAAGATCTGTTCACTCTACTACTAATAATTGATTTGCATTATTTGTGCCAAATACTGCCAGTTCTGCAGTGTGGGAACACAGTGTACACATTGCTCAGACGACAGAATCCTATGGCACCTTAAGCATTAACAAATGTTTTGTGGCATTAACATTTCTGGGCCAGAGGCAATTTGTCAGCTGCATGAAGAGGAACTCCATTCATTCGACATTCTAAAAGAAGAAAAACCATAGAGCGGAAAATCAAAGCAACAATGTATTAGCAAATGTTTACCTACAGTATTTCATCAGTTTGATGTGGGGGTTATTTTTGTCTTTAAAACAGTTGGATTTAGGGACCAAAATACACTGTCATGTAGCACAATTCCTGCTCCCTCTTTATGATCCCGACTTTCCCCTTCATCTTTACATCTTTGTGTACATCACCCTGCTTCATTTCTTACACATCCCCTCTTTTATTTCCAAACTATCCAGATGATTTAAGAGCAGCGCTCTTAGTCTCCTAACCCCACAGGAAAGCAGCTACTTACAGCGTTTCTTGGGCATAAGGTACTACATTGGTACCTCGGGTTAAGTACTTAATTCATTCCGGAGGTCCATTCTTAACCTGAAACTGTTCTTAACCTGAAGCACCACTTTAGCTAATGGGGCCTCCTGCTGCCGCTGCGCCGCCGGAGCACGATTTCTGTTCTCATCCTGAAGCAAAGTTCTTAACCCAAGGTAATATTTCTGGGTTAGCGGAGTCTGTAACCTGAAGCATCTGTAACCCGAGGTACCACTGTAGTTCAGGCCGCTGACTCCTCTCCTCAGTAAAGTACAGATGTGAAATCCCAATATCCTTCATACCCAACGCTGCCCAAACCGGGGAGGGAGGCGGGGTCCTTGAAGGGGCAGAATAAGCTTTTGGTTCCCAAATGCTCCAGCCACCGTGTGTGCCACAACCGCCTACCCACTCCCAGTCTCTCCCTCACACACTTCGCCCACAGTACAGCCCCTCACCTACAGGAGTATGAGAGACGCTCGTCCTGGGCTGGGGGCGAGCGGAAGAGGGAAAAGGGGGGGGCAGTTATATATATAAATATGTATTTTATAATCACATTATAAAATTTATAATCACATTATAATCACAATTCTAGCTTTGGGGAGGGGAGGTACGGGAGAAAACAAGCACCCTGTCGCTGACCCCTCGCTACGACTTACCTCAGCCTACAAGTAAACGGGAGAGGCTTGGGGGGGGGTCTTTCGGGGGGTGTCCCCCGACAGGCACCAAAGCCCCCGGGGGTCAGAAGGGGAGCGTCTCTCCCGCTGCGCGCGCCCCCAGCGCCGAGTCGGCGAGCGGCTCTCCGGCGGGACTCGACTCTTGTGCCACTTCGGCCTCCTCCCCTCCTCCTCCTCGGAAAGTGGCGCAGCCCTTCCCTTCGCCCAGCCCTTCGCTTCTACCCACCTGCGTCGCTCAGCCAGTGGAGCAGCCGCCTCCGCCGCTCGCTTCAGCCTCTCCTCACACGGGAACCCAGCAGCCTGAGCGGTGCCGACGCAACCAACATGGCTGAGGGGGGAAGCCGGTGCCACGTCAAAAGGGGCAAGGAGCGCGCATTGCGAGGCGCAGCCCGGAGAGGGGCGGGGCCTCGGGACGCTTTTGTTTGTTCCCGCCTCCGCCGCAGGGCGGCGAATGAGAGCGCGGCGGAGAAAGATAGAGCCCCGCCTACGGCTCAGGCGGCGGCTGTGGAAGCGGGCTTTGGTGAGGCGCCTTGGTCCGAGCCTTGTCATCGACCCGATTCCTCACCAAGCGTCTTCCGTATTTCAACGTTTGCTGGAAACTTTTCTGCCCCGCCAGGCTCACACAGACGATGAATAAAAACCTTCCTCCTCGCCCCCCCCCCCAGTAGTTTGCTGGCGATCTGAAAATGTGTGGTTTTTGTGTGTGTATAGATATATAGATAGTATATATAGTTATATATATATAACATTATATATGCTATATATATATATATATAATATTATTATTATATATATGTATATGTATATGTATATATATGTATATATGTGTGTGTATATGCAGGTTTTGGTGTCCTCGGGTGTCTTCCCGTGTAAAAGTTGGGGTGTCTAGGCGACGTTTCGACGAGGTCTCACTCGTCATCTTCAGGCTGGTGCTTTCGGCTTCTTGTTACTGGAACAGAGCAGGATCTCAGTGTTTGAGTTCCTATAAATACTGTAGAGGGGGTGTGGTGTATAGCCTCCAATGTTCTGGGCAGAGAGGAAGTTCCCAGGCTAGTGTGCCTTTTCTTCTTTTGTTCCTTAATTACTTGAGAGATATCTTGAGTGATTTCTTGAGTGATATCCTGAGTACCACTTAGGTGGGTCATTAGGTGTGGATTAGTTGTTAAAGTCTTTGTGTCTTGACCTCTTGAACTTTGTGAAGAGTTTTCCTGAGAAGATGGCTGTACTGTACTTTGTTGTGCTCTGGCTTGGCTTCGTGTATAGGGGCGAGCTGTGGTTTTGTGGCTTGTGTCAGCCAGATCTGTGTAGGGATTGCAGGGGGGTGCAGCATCCGGAGGTGCCACCATGGATTGGCTACTGGATGGTGTCTGTAATTCATCTGTGGAGAGGGTCTGGGTTTGGGTCTGGTGTGGTTGATTGGTGTTGGCGTTCTGTGTGCCTCTGGATCTGGTGTCAGTTTTTGTGGGGAGGGCTAATTTCCAGATGTCTGGCAAGCGGGATGTGTCGTCACGCTTGTTCATGTTGTGAGGGTGTTTCTCTATCTCGATGGCTTCCATGATTATTCTCTTGTGGTGATGTTCCGTGTTAAAGAGCAATTTGGAATCTGCAAAATTAATTTCGTGTCCTGTTTCTTTCATGTGTTGGAAAAGAGAGGAAGTTTTTTCTTCTTTTTTGACGGCATTCTTGTGTTCTGCGATACGTGCATTTATTCGTCTGTTTGTTTGTCCAATGTACGTGGCTGGGCAGACTTTGCAGGGTATTTCATAGATCCCTTGGTTTTCCAACTGGATTTTATCCTTGGGGTTTCTGAGGATATTGGCTATTTTTTGGTTGGTGCAAAAGGCTGTTTTGATATTGTGTTTATGGAGGATTTTGCTAATTTTATCTGTAGTGCCCTTGATATAAGGAAGGAGGGCCATGCCATTGTTTTCTTCTGTGTCTTGGTTTTTGGGGGGTGTTTCCTTTTGGATTAGCTTCGTAATCCTGTTTTGCTGGTATCCATTGGTAATTAACACGTTTGAGAGATTCTGTAACTCAGTTGTCAAGTGGTCTTTGTCCGCCAGGCGTTTGGTTCTGGAGATGAGAGTCTTGGCTACGGAGTTTATTTGTGCAGGGTGGTGGTGTGATTGTGCATGTAAGTAGCGGTTGGTGTGTGTTTTTTTCCGGTAGATAGTGTGTCCTAGGGAGCCATCAGGTTTTTTGTAGATTAGGACGTCAAGGAAGGGAAGTTGGTTGTTGGCTTCTATTTCCATAGTGAATTGTATTTTGGGGTGTAAGTTGTTGAGATGTGTGAGGAAGCTATCCAGTTTTTCCTTCCCGTGTGGCCAAATTACAAAGGTGTCGTCAACATATCTGAGCCAAAGTTTGGGTTTGTGTTCTGACTTGTGTGTATATATATATATATATGTGTGTGTATATATATATATATTTATAGTGTGTATATAGTGTGTATACAGTGGTACCTCGGGTTACATACGCTTCAGGTTACAGACTCCGCTAACCCAGAAATATTACCTTGGGTTAAGAACTTTGCTTCAGGATGAGAAGAGAAATTGTGCTCCAGCAGCGTGGCAGCAGCAGGAGGCCCCATTAGCTAAAGTGGTGCTTCAGGTTAAGAACGGACCTCCAGAACGAATTAAGTACTTAACCCGAGGTACCACTGTGTGTGTGTGTGTGTGTGTGTGTGTGTGTGTGTGTGTATCTCGAACTGCATTGATTTTTCTGTCAATGAAACGGTTTTCATACAAAGTGTTCTGTAAATAAAAAGTGAATAAGGCCAAGATGACTGGCACTTAAAACCTTCCTGCTGCCGCTAGGTTAAAGGAGCATCTGTAGAGAGAGTGGTTCACAATAAACACGTTTTATTATATTGGAAAAGTTCCTTCTTTTCCCAATGCAGGAAAAACTGGACAGGCCTATTACTAGTCCTCAGAAAAAGAAGAAAAAGTCAGCCCTATCCCTGACTTGTACCGGGGTCTTGAACATAGTGCTGCCTCCTCCTTTCCTGACAGCTGTTCCATATATGGTATTAATATGTTCAACAGGTGCAGCATTTCTTGTCATGAAACTGCCAGGACTGGGAAAGCAGCGTCTGGATCTGATTTCTCTCCCAGGACATATCCCATTTTAGGTGACCTGGGCCTCTGTCAGAAAAGGAGACAGAAACATTTTATGAATGTAGCCACTTTCCCGTGGAAAACACAAATTACATGGTGGGGTAATTTGAGTTTCCTGCCTTTTCAGTGCAATGGATGAGCCTCACCTGTGGAAAAACCACCTTCCTGGTTATCATGGTATCTCCCCTGCCAGGTAACTTCATATACAGAACCATTTTTATTGGAGACAAATAAATAATTTGTTGAAAACAGTAGCTTGTCAGAGGCAGCCTAAATAAACCTCTGAGGAAGAAGTACCTTTTGAAACAGAAGACTTTGGTAATTTTTTTCCCTGAGGAAGGCATTTTGCTGAAACATCTTGGGCACCGTATTTCTTTTTAGCTCTTGTCAAACACAGTATCACATAAATGGCAAAGCACTACGCTAGTCATAATAAACAGTTTATAATCCTGGTCACTATAATTGATTGTTCCATGCGGAGGCACTGAGTTTTTAAAGGGGAGCATGCTGAATCCATGGCAAGTATTACTGCAACCTCTGGCAAAATAGCACATCTCACTGCAGCACATTGAACCGAGAGACTGAAATTTAACTGGTTTAACTTTTTCCATCACTACATCTCCATACCATGGGGTGCTCAAAGATATTCAATGGCTGTGTACTGCAAGTGGGGCTGTTACTATAATCAAATGTGTGTGGGGGGGTGTAAATCCAGTCTCATATAACCAGTATGCTTAACTCTAATCCATTAGAAGTATTCCAGTGCCCAGAGGCAAGAGGCAAACATTCTCAGTACATTTAAAACTCTAAATTTACCACAACACTAAAAATGATCCACCATTAGTGACTGTTTAAAATGTGTTTCTGAATTCAAAATTTCTGTTGTTTAGGTGTAAAAAATGACTTTTAAGGACAGACTTTTTCGGGTTGGATTGCACATATGTTTTGAAAGCACACTGAGATAATGTATAGATTCGGTCGGGGTTAGAATATAAACAAGGAAAACTCCACTTGGGTTATGGAGCCAAGCGTGTCTGGTCATCGCCCTGGCAAGCAAGGGGCCAAGTGCTCAGCAGCGCAGGGGCGACGAAGGGAACTAATAACCGTCTAAAACAACTTATCCGCCGGTGCACTAAACCCAGGCGGTCGCTGGAACTGAGAAGCAGCAGCCCCTGGCTGGACGGGGCTTGGCTGGGAAGAGCGGGAGGAGGTGGAGCCGGAGCCACCCCCGCATGCAGATGAGGCTCCGCCGCGGAGCATTGTGGGAGGCGCGAACCGGGGCGCGAGGCGAGCACGGAGACATCGGGGCTCCATCAGACTGGTCGGTAGATGATGCCCGACTGCGGGCGAGCGAAGGGAAGGAGGACAGAACCCTCGTGCGGGCCTTGGTATGCTCGCTGTGCTTTGAAGGGGTGCGGGAGGACGGCGGCCCGGGTCCGGGCGGAGCAGAAAGCATACTTACCTGGCAGGGGAGACACCTTGATCATGAAGGAGGTTTTCCCAGGGTGAGGCTCATCCATTGCACTGCGGGTGTGCTGACCCCTGCGATTTCCCCAAATGCGGGAAACTCGACTGCATAATTTGTGGTAGTGGGGGACTGCGTTCGCGCTTTCCCCTGGTCTCTCGTGTTCAAAAAACAGAACTTATGTGCTTTATTCATATTTTTATCTACGTTGCATTCAACGTTCAAATTCATTTCAACTTTGATTAAAAAAAAAAAAGTCTCAGGAAAGGAAGTTGGCCGCACTTTGGTCACTAAAGTTCCCTGACTTGCTAGGAATCACGTGCCTGGTTGGTCCCCGGGAGAAGAGTGTTCCACCAAGTACGTGCTGGGTCTCATCCCCATTTTCTAAGGCATTCGGACAAGTTCCTGCTGATCCTTTTCACGGCAACTCTTCTGCCTCCGTTTTGCTCAGTAACCTTTCCTTGGGAAACTGCCTCCAATCACCTTCTCTGTGGTATTTCCATTAACTACAAGTTAGGTTAACAAAGTTTGTCCCGAGCTGGACTCCGTAGCTGGGGGGTGGGGAATGAGAGGAGCACAGCAATAAAGACGGACTAATTGGGCACACAAATGTGAGTAATAACGCCTGAAAGTTAAAGGGACCCCTGACCATTAGGTCCAGTCGTGGCCGACTCTGGGGTTGCAGCGCTCATCTCGCTTTATTGGCCGAGGGAGCCGGCGTACAGCTTCCAGGTCATGTGGCCAGCATGACTAAGCCGCTTCTGGCGACCCAGAGCAGCACACGGAAACGCCGTTAACCTTCCCACCTATTTATCTACTTGCACTCTGACATGCTTTCAAACTGCTAGGTTGGCAGGAGCAGGGACCGAGCAACAGGAGCTCACCCCGTCGCGGGGATTCGAACCACCAACCTTCTGATCAGCAAGCCCTAGGCTCTGTGGTTCAACTCACAGCGCCACCTACATTCCAATAACGCCTTAGGAATCACTGAAATCTATTTCTTCAACGTCTGGGGATGGATAACCAGCCCCGGCCTGTCTCTTAGGCTGTGGAGCCAAAGCATGCCTGGTCCTTGCCCTTATAATAATTGCAGTAGTGCAGCTCATGCAACATGTTGACAATTAATATACACAGAACAATAATTATACATACTTTATCAACCTTCTGAGAAAAATACTAAACATTAAATAAAGCCACAGAGACTTGTGAACCGACAAGCCTAAGATGCACTTAGAATGTCTGGTTTCAATAGATTTTTCAGATGCTGAACTCAGTCTTTTAGAGAAGTTCATGAAGATACCAACAAAAGGTAAGTTCGTTGTTATTCAAAATACCGAGAGATGCTAGTGGATTTGTAGAGACAGGGTGCTGGCGTTTTGCACGTGTTTCACCCTGGCAGTCCAAGTAATCAAGAGGCCGCTGTTCACCCCCAATGGGGGGGGGGGCATTTACTGGGGCTTGCAGGTAGCACACTCCCAATATAGTTTTCCGGCCTTCTTCAGTGGTCAAATCTCAAAGTCTTGATACAGTGATACCTCGGATTAAGTACTTAATTCGTTCCGGAGGTACGTACTTAGCCTGAAACTGTTCTTAACCTGAAGCACCACTTTAGCTAATGGGGCTTCCTGCTGCCACTGCGCCACCGCTGTACAATTTCTGTTCTCATCCTGAAGCAAAGTTCTTAACCCGAGGTACTATTTCTGGGTTAGCGGAGTCTGTAACCTGAAGCGTATGTAACCCGAGGTACCACTGTACATATATTGATATTCAATCTTAGAGAGAATACTCTTTCTTGGCTTAAGCTTAAAAAACTGATTTGCTATTGAAACCAGACATAATAAGTTCATCTTAGTCTGGTCAGTTCGCAAGTCTATGTGGCTTTATTTAATGTTTTGTATTTTTCTCAGAAGGTTGATAAAGTATGTATAATTATTGTTCTGTGTATATTAATTGCCAACGTGTTGCATGAGTCACACTACTTCTATCAGCAGCACAGGTTGCATTTTTCCAGCTTATAATAATTGCAGGCAAGGCGCCGAGGGCTCAACAGTACAAAGTACTGTACAAAGGAACAGAAGCCTTTGGCCAGAGCGGGGCTTGGCTGGGAAGAGAGGGAGGAGGAGGAGGAGGAGGAGGAGCCACTCCCGCATGCAGATGAGGCGCCGCTGCAGAGCATTGTGGGGGAGCACGAAACGGACTTTGCGGGCCTTCAGAGACATCGCAGATCTGTCAGGCTGCGCCGGTAGATGACGCCCGACTGCGAGCGACCAAAGGGAAGCGGGGACGGTGCCCTCGGGCAGGACTTGGTATGTTCGCTGTGCTTTGAAGAGGTGTGGGAGGACGGGGGCCTGGGTCCGATCTGAAGAGAAAGCATACTTACCTGGCAGGGGAGACACCTTGATCATGAAGGAGGTTTTCCCAGGGTGAGGCTCATCCATTGCACTGCGGGTGTGCTGACCCCTGCGATTTCCCCAAATGCGGGAAACTCGACTGCATAATTTGTGGTAGTGGGGGACTGCGTTCGCGCTTTCCCCTGACAATTCATGTGCAAAAAACAGAAATAATATAGCTTCTTTACTATTTGCATCATTTGACTGATGTCCTATGTCACCCAAAAGTTTCTAGTGTAATATTGTTGTAATTTAGTCGACTCTACGTGACCCCATGGACCAGAAAGCATGCCAGGCACTCCAGTCTTCCACTACCGCATCCTCTGTCGTCCCCTTCTCCTTGTGCCCTTCATCTTTCCCAACATCAGGGTCTTTTCCAGGGAGTCTTTTCTTCTCATGAGGTGGCCAAAGCATTGGAGCCTCAGCTTCAGGATCTGTCCTTCCAGTGAGCACTCAGGGCTGATTTCCTTCAGAATGGATAGGTTTGATCTTCTTGCAGTCCATGGGACTTTCAAGAGTCTCCTCCAGCAGCATAATTCAAAAGCATCAATTCTTCGGCGATCAGTCTTCTTTATGGTCCAGCTCTCACTTCCAGTGTAATATATGGGAGGTGTATTTAAAATCGTTACTGTGCAATCCAATGTAAAGGTAAAGATTAAGGAGCCCTGACAGTTAAGTCCAGTCGTGAACAACTCTGGTGTTGCGGTGTTTGTCCACAGACAGTTTTTCCGGGTCATGTGGCCAGCATGACTAAGCTACTCCTGCCAAAACCAGAGCAGCACACAGAAACACCATTTACCTTCCCACCGGGGTGGTACCTATTTATCTACTTGCACTTTTTTTCTGTTTCGTTTTAAGATCACGTTTTATTTTTCATTCAGAATTGCTGCAGGTTTTCATCATTCCTGCAGGTGGTAACACAAAAGCTGCTATTTAAGCTGTGCATGTTGACACATACATCATATTAGAGTGACCTATAGAGACTCTAATCAAATCTACATTGAAGGAATTAAACTTAAAATGGCACATAGAGAAGAGACTCATAAATATATGGAGCCTTATTGCAACCTTATTGGTTTGTTTATAAGAATTCTATCCTGCCTTTCCACAGAAGACCCCTTAGGCAGCTTACAAAATTTAGCCATATGAAATCAGAATACAGTGGTACCTCAGGTTAAGAACTTAATTTGTTCTGGAGATCCGTTCTTAACCTGAAACTGTTCTTAACCTGAGGTACCACTTTAGCTAACCATCGCCACGCGATTTCTGTTCTCATTCTGAAGCAAAGTTCTTAACCCGAGGTACTATTTCTGGGTTAGTGTAGTCTGTAACCTGAAGCGTCTGTAACCTGAAGTGTCTGTAACCCGAGGTACCACTGTAAAAACAATTAACAGTGCACTTTGACGTGCTTTCGAACTGCTAGGTTGGCAGGAGCTGGGACTGAACAATGGGAGCTCACCCAGTTGCGGGGATTCAAACCACCGACCTTCCAATCAGCAAGCCCAAGGCTCAGTGGTTTACACCACAGTATACAAAACAGGAGATATACAAGAAGGTAGAACTCAACTGCATAATTTGTGATACTGGGGATTGTGTTCATGCTTTCCACTAACTGGTGTTAAAAAAAAAAAATAGACTGCAGATAGTACTTGATTTGATAATTATTTATTAAAATACAGCAAGTTTGACATTCGTTTTTTATGATGTCTGTTAAATACTTGCTTCGCTGATTGTTTTTCATTCATTTCTTCATAGAGCAGAGGGGTCACAGGCTGCTGGACAGGTTTCAGCAGGAGGCTTGAGGTGGCTCCTCCATTTGGGAAGGGGGGTGGGGGGGTAGCAACTGGGTAACTGCCTTCTAGGTGCTAGTAAAGGGTGGGCTTTTCTTACTTTTTTCCAATTTTTTAAATTGGTTTTCCAAATTTACAACAAACATAAAAGAAAAGCATTACAATATAAAAAACAAACAAATATACAAACAATTATCGTAACTATTATAATCCCACTTTTGTACCATTATTGAGTGACTTCCTCGAATCCCCCCTAGCTGAGTTTCCATGTAAATCATTGTAGCAGTTTTCCAATACAGTGGTGCCTCGCAAGACGAAATTAATTCGTTCTGCAAGTTTTTTCGTCTTGCGAGTTTTTCGTCTTGCGAAGCACGGTTTCCCATAGGAATGCATTGAAAATCAATCAATGCGTTCCTATGGAAACCGCCTTCAGACCAGGTCCGGGGACAGTCTGTCCCCCGACCTCTTCTGAAGGCTGGGGGGGGGGGACAAGGGCTTTTCTTCCCACCCCCAGCATTTTAAAAAACCCCGGGACAGCAGAGGACTTCTCCGCTGTCCCGGGGTTTTTTAAAATGCTGGCAGGCGGCAGCGAAGGCTTCGCTGCCGCCCGCCAGCATTTTAAGATCGCCCCGGACAGTGGACTTCTCTGCTGTCCCGGGGTGATTTTAAAGCCCCCGGGAAGGCAGGCGGGGGGGGGAGCAAAGACTTTCGCCCCCCGCCAGCCTTCAGAAGAGGTCCAGGACCTCTTCAAAAGCCTTCAAAAGCCCTCCGGGATAGCGGAGAAACGCTTCCCTGCTATCCTGGACCGCTTTTAAAATGCTGGCGGTGGGGAGCAAAGCCTTTCGGCCCCCGCCGGCCTTCCTGGACCTCTTCTGAAGGCCGGAGGGGGGGAAAAGGCTTTGCTCCCCACCGCCAGCATTTAAAAGAGGTCCCCGGAGATTTCCCTATGGGCTTTCTTCTTGCGAAGCAAGCCCATAGGGAAATTCGTCTTGTGAAGCAACTCGCAAACGGAAAACCCTTTCGTCTTGCGGGTTTTCCGTCTTGTGATGCATTCGTCTTGCGGGGCACCACTGTACTGTTTTCAAATACGATTACCGTTATTTTTGCACCATAACACTCACTTTTTTCCTCCTAAAAAGTAAGGGGAAATGTCTGTGCGTGTTATGGAGGGAATGCCTACGGGTGACATGCCTACGGATTTTCCTCCTCTAAAAGCTACGTGCGTGTAATGGTCGGGTGCATGTTATAGAGCGAAAAATACGGTAACTTGGTCAATTAACTTCTTTCTTTCTTATCATATTAACTTCTATCTATAATATGCTATTTAACATATTTAACTCCTAAGCCAATATGGTACTCACAAATAATTCTACTTATATAATCTTAGAATATTTGGCTAAATAATCCTTAAATTTCTTCCATTCTTGTTGATACTCCTCCTCTTTCTGTTCGAGGATTCTTCCGGTCAGGTCAGCCAGCTCCAAAAAGTCCATCATCTTTATCTGCCATTCCTCCACTGTTGGTATTTCTTGTAATTTCCAGTTTTTGGCTAACAGAATTCTTGCTGCAGTTGTGGCATACAAAAACAATCTAATGTCTTTCATGGGTGGTTCCAAACCTATTATTCCAAGTAGAAAGGCCTCTGGGTTTTTTTATAAATGTATATTTCAACATCTTTTTCAACTCATTATAAATCTTTCCCCAGAAGTCTTTCACCTTGGGACACATCCACCACATATGATAAAAGGTGCCTTCCTTTTCTTTACATTTCCAACATAAATTAACACTCAAATGATAAATCTTTGTTAGTAAACTGGGGTTAAGTACCATCTATACATCATTTTCATTATATTTTCTTTTAGTACAGTACATGCAGTAAACTTAACCCCTTTCTTCAACAACCTTTCCCAATCTTCCAACATTATATTGTGCCCAACATCTCTTGCCCAATCTATCATCACAGATTTGACTTGGTCATCCTTTGTATGGCACTCCAACAGTAAATTATACATTTTCGATAAGTTTTTGACATTAGTATCTAACAACTCCATTTCCAATTTGGTTTTCCCCGATGCAAAACCATTTTTCTTATCAAGCTTAAACAGTTCATTGATCTGGTAATAATGTAGCCAATCCAATTTATCTTTAATTTGCTCAAATGGTCTTAATTTAAATCCTTTATTATCTTCCAACAATAAATCCGAATATCTCAACCATTTATTCTCCATATTTAACTTTTTCTGGGCCTTCTGGGCTTCCATAGGTGAAGGGTGGGCTTTTCTACTCGCCCCTTCACAGGTGCCTCTCTGCTCCCCCTAGGATGCCCTCAGTTGATCTCCAGGTCACTGTCCTCGCTGAGGCAGGAGGAGGAGGAGGCATCGAGGACAGAGGTGAGGAGCACCACGTCCTTCTCAGGGAGCAGGCCGCACTCCTGCAGGAAGCCCTCCAGGTCCCCGGCGAAGAAGTCCTCACCCAGTTGGTCAGTGACACGGACAAAGTTGCCCACCAGTTCCCCACCCTTGTAGACCAGGAGTGCCGGCAAGGCGCTGGTGGTGAAGCGGGAGCTGGCGCCGATCAGGGAGCTCCGCACCCGGCAGAACTTGACCATGGGGTACTCAGTGGCCAGGCAGACCATGCATCCGTGGAGGGAGTCGGCCCCTGGGACATCATCCTCGTAGACGTGGACCATCACCAGGGAATTCTTGGGCGCTTTGTCAATAGTGTCCAGGAAGGCCTCCCCACTGTGGATCTCAACAACCTGCTGGAAGTGCTGCCCGCCGCGCAGCTGCAGCCGCATCTCCTCCATGCGCTGCTTGCGGTACTGCTGCAGGAACTCCTCGTCATCTGGGCCCTCACGCAGCGCGCTGTACTCCTGCAGGGTTAGCTTGCCATCCAGCTTTTTCTGGAGCTCCTGCTGCTTCCGCTTGTCCTCCTCATCGTCCAGGTGGGACCTGCATGTCATCGAGAGCTTCTGGATGAGGCGCTTCATCTCCCGGCACTGTTCCTCCCGCTGCTCTGTCTCCAGCTGCTTGAATCTCCTCCAGTCGTTGATCACCCCTTTGGGGCCTGTGTTTACCGAACTGCCATCGCTGCTCGGCCTCTTTGACATGTCCATCTGTTGGTTAGTGGGGTCGCAGCATGCTGTTAAGTTCCCTTTCCACATTGCTAGTGCCACACCGTCTTCGAAAGATTTGAAATTATTCTTTGTAGGCAAGACAAACAAATTCCGACAGGTCTCCTGCCACTCTTTCCCGTTGTTCCTATGTAATTCTTTCTGCAGAATGTGGCTTGGAAGAGACTTCTAGATCTATAGTATGTTTCGCACAAGGAGGAATGTAAGCTAGAAGAAAACAGAGAGGTAGTTTAGTGGAAGAAGAAGGCTCAAAGTATAAGTGTTGGAGTGACAGGAATACATAGGACTCTGCGAGGAAGGAACTGGTTAGAAAAGGGCATCCATGGAGAATACTGATTGCTGAAATCTTGGATTGAAAAAACAAAACAAACCTCTCAACATTTCCTTAGGGAACAGAGGAGAACAGTACTTCAGATCTAGACAGGGATCGAAGCCACTACATATTCCAGGGCAAAGGGCTGTTGCTAGCCTAGTGCCCCCCAGTTTGAAAATGATGCTTTCAAAAGTAGTTTGCCATTGTTAGGATCCAAGCAGTCTGGCTTGGATGTGCAAGGAACTAACTGTCAGGCTAACTGAGACAGGTAGGCTGTGCTGCTCACATGTCAAATTCGGTGCCAGAAGGCCAATCCCAATAAGGATCTGGTGTGTGGAGCCCAAAAGGTTCCTGATTTAGAGAAACAGAGCATTTTTGAGGGCTTGCTCCTCTCTTTAACCTGCTAGGTATTGCTGTGTGACCACCATTGTGCTCTTGTCTGCAGCACTTTGCAGGGCAGTAAGAAAATCAGCAGGAACCTGCTGCTCTTCTGCAGTGTGCACACACACACCCCGAGTTTTTCCTGTGTTATTACATGCCTGCAGTTCCTCCTGCTGCACCCGTTTTTCTGGCGCACCGCCCCCCCCCCCAGACACTGATTCCTCCTTCACCCCATTTTCCACAGCAGGCTACCAAGGAGTAGAGAAATCAAGCAGAAGCCCCCTCCTCAGCTCCAGGCAGTGCTTCCTTCTGGTTTTTTTAACACCAGTTAGTGGAAAGCTTGTACACAATCCCCGGTATCACAAATTATGCAGGTATCACAAATTATGCAGTCAAGTTCTACCTTCTTGTTATGTTATGTTTTGTATATTCTATACCAGATTGCACAGTACCGATTTTAAATACACCTCCCATATATTACACTAGAAACTTTTGGACTAGATAGGACTCTCTCAGTCTGAAAAACAAACCAAAGACCAAAGGAAATGTACACAAAAAATTCATGTCTCCTGCAAAGAAACAGGCATGAGTCCGTACGCCATAAAGAAACTACGTTGTTTCTAGAATTTTCATTTCTGTTTTTTGGTACACCAGTTGTCAGGGGAAAGCGCGAACGCAGTCCCCCACTACCACAAATTATGCAGTCGAGTTTCCCGCATTTGGGGAAATCGCAGGGGTCAGCACACCCGCAGTGCAATGGATGAGCCTCACCCTGGGAAAACCTCCTTCATGATCAAGGTGTCTCCCCTGCCAGGTAAGTATGCTTTCTCTGCAGACCGGACCCGGGCCGCCGTCCTCCCGCACTCCTTTAAAGCACAGCGACCATACCAAGGCCCGCCCGAGGGCCCCGTTCTCGCTTCCCTTCGCTCGTTCGCAGCCGTACATCATCTACCGGCCCAGTCTGACGGAGCCCCGACCTCTCCGAAGGCCCGCGAAGCCCGTTTCGTGCTCTCCCATAATGCTCCGCGGCGGCGCCTCATCTGCATGCGAGAGTGCCTCCTCCTCCTCCCGCTCTTCCCAGCCAAGCCCCACTCCGGCCAAAGGCCTCTGTTCCAGCGGCTGCCTTGGTTGTAGTCCTTGTACTGTCCAGCCCTCAGCGCCTTGCCTGCAATGTTTATAATGGCAAGGACCAGACATGCTTTGGCTCCACAGCCCAAGGGTCAGGCCCGGGGCTGCAAATCCACCCTAGATGTTGAAGAAATAGACTTCAGTGATTCCTAAGGCGTTATAACTCACATTTGTCCTCCCAAACGGTCCGCCTCTATTGCTGTGCTCCTCTCATTCCCCACCCCCCCTCAGCTACGGAGTCCAGCTCGGGACAAACTTGTTAACCTAACTTGTAGTTTACAGAAATACCACAGAGAAGGCAATCGGAGGCACTTTCCCAAGGAAAAGCTACTTAGCAAATCGGAGGTAGAAGAGTTGCCGTGAAAAGGATCCGCAGGAACCTGACCGAATGCCTTAGCATTAAAAAGAAACGTGGGGTACGGTGGGCAATGAGAACGCCATGAGAAGAACTAGTGTGGAAATTAAAGTGAGATGGAAAAGAAACGCCCTTCAGCTATTACCTGAACAATGCTCAATATATATACAAGATTTCCACGAACGCCATAGGATGGTGCTACGGGCCACATGATCTCCTGCAATGATTTTGCAAAGTTTTTTGCAGATAAAGTCGCTCAGATTCGAGAAGAGGTAGACTCCACCATGGGAGCAGGGCCGGGGCAGGAGAGTGCTAGAGTTCTGTCTAGTCAAGTTATGTGGGATCAATTCCAATCTGTTACCTCCGCGGATGTGGACAGGCTGCTTGGACGAGTGAAGCCAACCACCTGTCTCCTGGATCCTTGCCCATCCTGGCTTATAAAAGCTAGCCGGGAAGGACTGGGCGATGGGCTTTGTGAGGTGGTGAATGCCTCCCTCCATGAGGGAGCCTTCCCAGACCCGCTGAAAGAGGAGGTTATTAAACCGCTTCTTAAAAAACCATCTTTAGATGCTGCCAATATGGCCAACTATTGCCCAGTCTCAAATCTTCCATTCTTGGGCAAGGTGATTGAGAGCTGTTTCCTAGTTCTGCTGGATCTCTCAGCGGCATTTGATACCATTGACCATAACATCCTTCTGGACCGTCTAGAGGGGCTGGGAGCTGGGGGCACTGTCATACAGTGGTTCCGCTCCTTCCTCCTGGGCCGTGTTCAGAAAGTGGTGGGGGGGGATGAGTGTTCAGACCCCTGGGCTCTCACTTGTGGGGTGCCTCAGGGTTCTGTCCTTTTCCCCATGCTTTTCAACATCTATATGCAGCCGCTGGTATGTGGATGATACCCAGCTCTACCTCTCTTTCAAATCGGAACCAGTGAAGGCGGTGAAGGTCCTGTGTGAGTGTCTGGAGGCGATTGGAGAATGGATGGCGGCTAACAGATTGAGGTTGAATCCTGCCCCTGAAGGACCAGGTGCGCAGCCTGGGAGTTATTCTGGACTCACAGCTGTCCATGGAGACACAGGTCAATTCTGTGTCCAGGGCAGCTGTTCACCAGCTCCATCTGGTACGCAGGCTGAGACCCTATCTGCCCGCAGACTGTCTCGCCAGAGTGGTGCATGCTCTGGTTATTTCTCGCTTGGACTACTGCAATGCACTCTATGTGGGGCTACTTTTGAAGGTGACCCGGAAACTACAACTAATCCAGAATGCGGCAGCTAGACTGGTGACCTGGAGCGGCCGCCGAGACCATATAACACCGGTCTTGAAAGACCTACACTGCCTCCCAGTACATTTCCGAACACAATTCAAAGTGTTGGTGCTGACCTTTAAAGCCCTCAATGGCCTCGGTCCACTATACCTGAAGGAGCGTCTCCACCCCCATCATTCAGCCCAGACACTGAGGTCCAGCGCCGAGGGCCTTCTGGCAGTTCACTCGCTACAAGAAGCCAGGCAGAGGGCCTTCTTGGTAGTGGCACCCGCCCTGTGGAACGCCCTCCCACCAGATGTCAAAGAGAAAAATAACTACTAAACTTTTAGAAGACATCTGAAGGCAGCCATGTTTAGGGAAGCTTTTAATGTTTAATAGGTTATTGTATTTTAGTGTTTTGTTGGAACCCACCCAGATGGGCGGGGTATAAATAAATTATTATTATTATTATTATTATTATTATTATTATTATTATTATTACTAATGCAAAGCCATTGCCTGTGGAAAGGCTTATAAAGCCAGAGCAACTTCGCGGTGTTTCTTGTGGTTATCCAATCAGTTCATGTTAGAACGTAAGAAAACGGGGATGAGACCCAACAGCTACTGTACTTGGTGGAATGCTCTTCTCCCAGGGACCAACCAGACAGACGTCTCTTGCAAATCCCACATGGAGGCCGTGAGCACAGGATCCCTTTGGCACTCCTGATTCCTAGCAAGCAGCACTCAACATGAGGCAACTTTACTGACCAAAATGCGGCCAATTTCCTGAGAAGTTTGATTTTAATCAGAATTGCGACAAATTTGAAAGTAGAATAAAATGTAGAAAGAGTATGAATAGGGCATATTAATTCTGGTTTTTGCACACTAGTCATTCCTCCTGCTGCACCCGTTTTTCTGGCACACACCCCCAGACACTGATTCCTCCTTCACCCCATTTTCCACAGCAGGCTCCCAAGGAGTGGAGAAATCCGGCAGAAACTCCTCAACTCCAGGCAGTGCATCCTTCTGGATTTTTTTAACACCAGTTAGTGGAAAGCATGAACACAATCCCTGGAATCACAAATTATGCAGTCGAGTTCTACCTTCTTGTTATGTTTTGTATATTCTATATTGGATTGCACAGTAACGATTTTAGATACACCTCCCATATACACTACAAACTTTTGGACTACATAGGACTGTCTCAGTCTGAAAAACAAACCAAAGACCAAAGAAAACGTACACACAAAAAGCCACGAGTCCTGCAAAGAAACAGGCACCAGTCACGTGCCACAAAAAATACAAATACTAAATTACTTCTAGAACTTTCATTCCTGTTTTTTGCACATGAATTGTCAGGGGAAAGCGCGAACGCAGTCCCCCACTACCACAAATTATGCAGTCGAGTTTCCCGCATTTGGGGAAATCGCAGGGGTCAGCACACCCGCAGTGCAATGGATGAGCCTCACCCTGGGAAAACCTCCTTCATGATCAAGGTGTCTCCCCTGCCAGGTAAGTATGCTTTCTCTGCAGACCGGACCCGGGCCGCCGTCCTCCCGCACCCCTTCAAAACACAGCGAACATACCAAGCCATACCCGAGTGCCCCATCCCCGCTTCCCTTGCCTCGCTCGCAGTCGGGCGTCATCTACCCCTCCAGCCTGACGGAGCCCCGACCTCTCCAAAGGCTCGCGAAGCCCATTTGTGCTCTCCCATAATGCTCCGTGGTGGCGCCTCATCTGCATGCGAGAGTGCCTCCTCCTCCTCCCGCTCTTCCCAGCCAAGCCCCGCTCCAGCCAAAGGCCTCTGTTCCAGCGGCTGCCTTGGTTGTAGTCCTTGTACTGTCCAGCCCTCAGCGCCTTGCCTGCAATTCTTATAAGGGCAAGGACCAGACACGCTTTGGCTCCACAGCCCAAGGGTCAGGCCCGGGGCTGGTTATCCACCCCAGACGTTGGAAGAAACAGACTTCAGTGATTCCTAAGGCGTTATTACTCACATTTGTCCGCCCAAATGGTCCGCCTCTATTGCTGTGCTCCTCTCATTCCCCACCCCCCCTCAGCTACGGAGTCCAGCTCGGGACAAACTTGTTAACCTAACTTGTAGTTAACAGAAATACAGCGGTACCTCGGGTTAAGGACTTAATTCGTTCCGGAGGTCCGTACTTAACCTGAAACTGTTCTTAACCTGAAGCACCACTTTAGCTAATGGGGCCTCCCGCTGCCGCCGAAGCACGATTTCTGTTCTCATTCTGAAGCAAAGTTCTTAACCTGAAGCACTATTTCTGGCTTAGTGGAGTGTGTAACCTGAAGCGTATGTAACCCGAAGTACCACTGTACTACAGAGAAGGCGATCGGAGGCAGTTTCCCAAGGAAAAGCTACTGAGCAAAACGGAGGCAGAAGAGTTGCCGTGAAAAGGATCCGCAGGAACCTGACCGAATGCCTTAGCATTAAAAAGAAACGTGGGGTGCGGTGGGCAATGAGAACGCCATGAGAAGAACTAGTGTGGAAATTAAAGGGAGATGGAAAAGAAACACCCTTCAGCTATTACCTGAACAATGCTCAATATATATACAAGATTTCCACGAATGCCATAGGATGGCGCTACTGCAAAGCCATTGTCTGAGGGAAAGCTTATAAAGCCAGGTCAACTTCGCAATGTTTCTTGTGGAAATGCAATCTGTTGATGTTAGAACGTAAGAAAACGAGATTGAGACCCAACACGCACTTGGTGTAACGCTCTTCTCCCGGGGACCAACCAGGCAGTCGTGTCTCTTGCGGATCCCACAAGGAGACCAGAGCACAGGATCCCTTCGTCACTCAAGTAGCACTCATCGGCACGCAACTATACTGACCAAAGTGTGACCCGTTTCCTCAGACGTTCATTTTTTAAAATCAGAATCGCGAACGTAGAAAAATAATATGAACAAAGCACATTAATTCTATTCTTTGCACATGAATTGTCAGGGGAAAGCGCGAACGCAGTCCCCCACTACCACAAATTATGCAGTCGAGTTTCCCGCATTTGGGGAAATCGCAGGGGTCAGCACACCCGCAGTGCAATGGATGAGCCTCACCCTGGGAAAACCTCCTTCATGATCAAGGTGTCTCCCCTGCCAGGTAAGTATGCTTTCTGCTCCGCCCGGACCCGGGCCGCCGTCCTCCCGCACCCCTTCAAAACACAGCGAGCATACCAAGCCCTGCCCGAGGGCCCCGTCCCCGCTTTCCTTCTCTCGCTCGCAGTCGGGCATCATCTACCGACCAGTCTGACGGAGCCCCGATCTCTCCGAGGGCCCCCGAAGCCCGTTTCGTGCTCCCCCATAATGCTCCGCGGCGTTGCCTCATCTGCATGCGGGAGTCGCTCTGGCTCCGCCTTCTCGCACTCTTCCCAGCCAAGCCTCAGCAAAGAGAGCGAGGGGGCGTGGAACTCTGCCTGTGTCTCTGGGTTCGAGTGGCCGTCTTTGTTTTGGCTGCCTTGTCCGACGGAGTTCTGCTTCCCCACACCACTCTGCCTACGATGCCGGTCTCTCGAGCCTTTGCTTGATCTGCACGTGGATAAGCAAGCGGAGGAGATGGCTCCATAGCCCAAGAGGCAGGGATGGTTTTTTTTTAATTAAAAAAAAAATTAAGGGAAATCTTTATTAGTCACATTTCAGCCTAATTTTTTCCTGCCTATTTATCTCTTCTCCTTCTACCTACCCCCGCCCCCCAGCCAAGCTACTGGGTTCCGCTCAGGACGACGAACATATTTAACACAAGTTTACAGTTAACAGAGTACAACAGGGAGGACATTTAGCACTATTTTCACAAGGAGACCCTAAAGAATAGAATAGCGGGAGCGAAAACTATCCGTCAGAACATAACCTTAGTATTAAAAAGTTACCTCTAGCCGAAAATAGTGAGAACCCCATAAGAATCAATAATCTGAATTAATGCAAAATGCAAAACAATAAACCAGCAACCAAAATACATAAGCTATTATATGAACAATACAGTACTACTCAACTGATATTTCTTGAACTTTCCAAAATACACCATAAGATGGCGCTACGGTAAAGCTATTGTCTCCGAAAAAGCGCATATAAAGCAGGACAAAACGATCTTCTATCTACACAGAACCTTGTAGAAAACAGTTTGTCATTAGAACATAATAAAATGCTTGCTGCATCAGGCTAAAGGACCATCTGGTCCAACACTCTGTTATCTGGGGAGCCAACCAGACACCTCTTTGGGGAAGCCCACGAGAGAGACTTGAGCACACCAGCACTTTCCCCACCCAATTCCCAAGCATCTCATGTGTATACTGGAACAGTACACAGTGTTCTTTTAATGATTCATGGCATGTTTTTGTACACCTTGCTTCATTTTTCATCTATTTTCTAAACTTTGCAAAAGTGCAATTTGGCTGAGGTTGTGTAAACACAGTAGAGGCTGTAATGGAGGTACCTCGAGACTATACTCCCTGGAGGCTGAATAAATTAGGTTCAATAGAAGGGTGTTAGTTTGTTTTTTTACTGTTTGTATATCTTCATATATTTTGGTTTCATCAAAGATGCTGAAGAAAATGAGACTAATGGAACCCTTTAGAAACTGAAAATGTGATTTTCAAACGGCAGCTTACACACCACTATAATGCATGAGCAGGGTTGCCATCTGTCCTGTATATCACAGAATCGTCCCATATTTCAATGTAAAATGTTACGTCCTGCTATTGATAGTTTGTCCTGTATTTCAGGTATTCTCTCTCTCTCTCTCTCTCTCTCTCTCTGCAAAGTTAGGGAACCTCTCCAAATGCATGTGTTTGAAAGGGTAGTGAAAGGTCAGGTATTTAAGGTCTGGGTAGCAAAGAACAGACAGATTTACAATTTCATGTGTATGTGTGTGTGATTGTGTGTGAAAATTTCCAGAAGGGAAATCCTGTTTGGCTGCAGTAGATTGCAATGGATTGCTTTGAAGTCACTTCAGCACCAGATTAAAAAAAAAAGAAATCGCCCCCCACCCCCCTGGCCCATATTTTTCCAGAACAAAGGTGGCAACCCTATGTGAGTCAGCCTAGTGCAATGGTTTTCAGCCAGTGTGCCATGGCACCCTGGGGTGCCTTGAATGATGGCCAGGGGTGCCACGGGCAACGCTGGCCTATGTCCCTCTTTCCTTCCCTCCCTCCTCTGATGCCATCTCACATCTCTGCCTCCCAAAGGCTTGCACAGCTGTTAGTTGCAGCAGCCCTGGCTACAAGCTCCGCAGGCGAATGGTGCCTCTGGGGCTGGTCAGGGGGTGCTGGTTGCCAGAGCTGAGGTGGCCTCAAAGTAAGCAAGTGGGTCAAGGAGCCTAGCCAGCTAGTCCACCAGCCCTTGCTGTTGGGAATGGACAAACAAGTCCCAGGACCCAGTGGGGCAACGTGAGGAGGTACCCCTCTTTGGGGCAGCAGGGGCAGCTAAGAGACCAGGGGCAGCTGCCCAGAGGACTCCCAAGGAGAGGAGGCTGAGGGAACACTCCACAAGGAAGGATGTTCAAAAAAGGGTGAGAGGCTGCCAGCTCTGCAGGCTAGGGGTGACATAACTGAGCTCCTGAGCCCCACAGGGTGCCACAGAAAGAATGTAGTTGATCAAGGGAGCCGTGGACCCCAAAAGGTTGAAAACCTCTGGCCTAGTGTGGGACTGGGACTGGGACACCAGGGTTCAAATCCCCACTTGCCATGAAGCTCATTGTATGACATTGGGCCAGCCATTGCTTCTCAGCCTAACCTCCCTCACAGGGTCGTTGTGGTGATTAAATGAGGAGGGGGCAGAACCATGTATACCACCTTGAGCTCCTTAGAGGAAAAGGAGGGATAGACTGTAAATGCAATAAATAAAGGAATCCTCCCAAGTGAGGCTGCCTCTCATCACCTTTTTAATACCCCCAGGCAGTGTTCAAAACTCCCATTGTTCTAGGTGCATTTTGCAACAGGGAATTTCATTAGTGTGAGCAGTTTGAGCCCTGGGCGCAGTACTGCGCCTAAGATTTCAGATTCAAAAGTGCAAAGTGGAAGTAAAGGACGACCTTTTTCTGCCTCCCCACTTCAGCTACTCTCTGAAGACTGGAGAAGAGACCCTCTTAAGAATATGAGGGGTTTGAGCAGGGAAAGGACTAGATCAGGGGTCAGCAAACTTTTTCAGCAGGGGCTGGCCCACTGTCCCTCAGACTTTGTGGGGGGCCGGACTATATTTGGGGGTGAGGGAATGAACAAATCCCTAAGCCTCACAAATAACCCAGAGATGCATTTTAAATAAAAGCACACATTCTACTCATGTAAAAACACAATGATTCCTGGACCGTCTGCGGGCCGGATTTAGAAGGCGATTGGTCCGGATCCGGCCCCCGGGGGCCTTAGTTTGCCTACCCATGGACTACTAGACCATGTGAAAAATGAATCTCATATTTTAGCTGCAGTACATTCATTTTCAACTTTGTGTTCTTGTTATAAAAAGGCGCGCCTAGCCATCCCGTTGTTGCGCCCATAACTTAGGTTTAAGGTGCCACTGAGCTCCTAGTTTTCCTATCTCAGTTTCTAACATTGCCCCCGGGGAGCCCACGAGCCTCGCTGAGCACAGAGCTCTGAGTCCTCCTGAGACGCGGCCGGCCTCTTAATAGCCTCCGGAGGGAAAGGGGTGGGCGGGGCTGACTCCAGGAGCAGGTGCGTCTCCTCCTTCCCGGCATCCACTCCGAACGGCGGGGCGGGAGGAAGGCCTCTTATGGCGGCGCCTGGCTGGTGATGACATCAGGAGGCGACGAGTCGCGAAGTTTGGCTCCGCGCGGTGGGGGCGGCTGGGGGTTGCGCGCGGGTTGCCTGGACGCCGGCCAGGGGCCGCTCCTCGCCTGCCTGCCTGCCTGCCTGCCTGCCGGGCCGCCGCGGATGGTAAGCCGAGCAGCGGCTGGAGGGGGGCGGGGAAGGCGGGGCTGGAAGCGGGCCCGAGCCGTCCCTAATTGGCGAGGAGGGCTTCGGGCCTGCCTGCGCCGCCGGCTTCGGGTGCTGCAGCCTGGAAGCGGCGCGCGGCGCGGACTCCCGGAGCCGCTTCCCTTGGTCAGAGCTGCAGCCCTGAAGCACGTGTTTCCCGGGGGTAAACGCCGCTAAGTCCTATGGGACCGAGCGTGACCAGGGTCGCCCTTCGAGTTCTTGGTTAATCCGGAACCCGTCGTGCGAGCCCCCTCGGGATGGAGTTAAACCCCGTTGAACTCAGCGGGATTCAAGTCACAGCAAACGCGATCCGTGTGTGAGCACGAGGTTTTGTTCAGGTTTATTCGAAAGCAAGTCCCCCTGGACTGAGGGGAGGCCCTGTGCCCTGAATGGCAACCTTTAGCATAACCGTCTGTTTAAAGCCCACAATGCAGAAGCTGTTGGTGCTGGGCTGGTGACGAGGGCAATTTTTCATTTAGGTCATCAGAGGGACTTCTGTATCGCATATGGGGAACTTCTGGACCCCTGGAAATAGTAGGACTAGGACTGGTCTTGTTCCTGGTTGTTGCCTTTGCTGGCTGCTGCTGCTGGAACATGAAGCTGGAGGATAACAGGTTTCCCATCCTTGCCCTACGGAAAGAAGCATTAGAGGATTCTGCCAGGCAGTATCAGTTAGTAGTTCATCACAGAGACGATCACTTGAAGGAGGTGTGCCAAAGAAGCTTGGTGAATCTCAGGTTATACTAGTGTGTGTTCACTCCTGGTTGTGTTTGGATGTGTCAGTTATTTTGGAGGTGGAATTCTGAAATGGTTTTAGTGAGAATGGTTGAATCAAACTGGGCTGCAATGAGTATCATGCTGGAACAGATTGGATGTTGTGTTTATGATGATAGAAGAAAGTGTAAAGTCGTGAGGGAGGAGATGGAAGTAGAAGAATGGGCAGATTTTACTTACTCTCTGAATGTCTGGATATTGATGACCCACACTCTACATTAGCCTCAGGAGTTTTGAATATCACCATTGGCTTTGTAGAATTCCATTCAAATATGATAAAAACAATTTGTGTGTTCAGTACACAAAGCAAAGAGAAAATTGCATGTTATTTTATACAAACACTGCTGCACAAGCATGGACTTCAGCAAGGATGTCCTCAACCCTGTTCAGCCTGCCACAAAACATCTCTGGAGTGTCAGGGGAAACCCCACCCCCAGTGTTGAGGATGGTCACCCATATCTCTAATGAGACATTGCAGGGGATGTGGAGAGCTGCACATGATCCCTCTTCAGTTACTCAGCCCAGTTACAGAGAAAAGTGGGGCATTGTGGAAGGACATCAAGCCTTGGTAAGCTGGGAGGGATTGAAGGTGATAAGGTTTTCAGCCTTTACCAGCGATCACAAGATATACCAAAGCTCTGTTTGCCTGGAAGTAAGCCTCATTGAATTGGGACTTACGGTACTTTTGCATAGACAGAATTGTGTTATGAGACTGGAGTTCTGTGATCACTTAGTCAGGAATAAATTCCATGGGCTTTGATCGGAGCCATTTTTGGATTGGGCTGTAGGTAAAACTTTTAACAGAAGAAATGGTTTAGCTATGTGCCCTAGCTACATTATAACATAATGTCAAATGCCTTATCTTTACCACTGGTTGGATACAAAATTCCATAAATATGAGCACCCTAGATCTATGCTTTCCTTTTTTAAAAAAGAGACAAATAGAGGATTTTGGGGGGAAATGTTTCAGGTTGGATCCAAAGAAGTGTGAGGAGACCCTCACTTGCACAACGGGGCTTTCATAGATATTGCTCCCTGCAACACCAAAAAGCTCCTAAGGGTTTAAGAACCTTATGAAATGGCAAGAAGTGGGTGGGGCTCAGGGTACTCACAGAATTTGGCGGCAACTTCCCTTGTATCAAGAGAAGCATCATTCTGCACATGTAAGACCCTTTTGGGTCCAAGTTATAGTACTCTTTGAAACTGTTCTCTAGAATTCAGGATTTCTTTTAAAATACTAGAAAATATGTTTTATTCACATGTCCTAATTGCTTGCCTTTAAAGGTTCAGAATTTACTAAGAGAGGCTTAAATGTAGATCTGTTTTATGGAAAGTTGGATAGTATGTCACAGCATTTGACATCACGACATGTCGCAAGAATGCTCAGCATACTAAATAAACTTCCTTTAGGAGGTGTTAGCTTCTACTGAGTTCTGTTTTTTCTGTCTTTTGGATTCTACCTAGAAATGGATGTCCTGAGGGCTCCATGGAACGACATTGGCAGTACAGTAATGTTAAAATAAATAAAATATAGCTGCTGGCCTTCTTGCTGCCAATCAGCATCATGCAGATTCTGTGTTGTGCATCTGAGTGAGTTCAAAGGAACTGCTGTTACATTTGAGAAGGCTTGGGTAAGTTCTTTTATGATGGAAGGCTGCTCATTTTGTAACTGTTTGAGGACATTATGTATTACCTTGAGCTTGAGGACAGTAACACGCCATTTTTCCACATTGGGGCTAGTAAATAATGGCTTCAATGAGAGAATGAATAAAGAGTTTTGGAATTACCTTTGATGCAGATATTTCAGAAGTTGAGGCTCTCTCAATGTTAACAATTCCCCATTCTAGACTTAGTGATGAACTTCATGATCAGTGAGGTGCACAGTGTGGGTAGGAATTCACATTTTATTTTGTTTGTGTTTTTTCAACAGAAGGCAATTCTGCAATAAAGAGTGTCTGGAACTGACAAAGGGTTACATCTTGAAGAAAGCAAGATGGATAAAAAAGCATTTGAGATGGTGCTTGATGAAATTAGAAAGGTAATTAGTGATTAAACCAATATAACAGAACAGCTCAACTGTAAAAAATGTAAAAACATTAGTCTAGGGAAGAAACTTAATATTGTGCAAATATGTCTTCTATATTCTGTTACAGGAGTTCTGTGTCTTTAACATATAACATTTAAATGGCATATAATGTGCCTTCTTATAAAACCAGTAATAAAACCCAGGATTTTAACAAGAACCCATTGGTCATTGTGTGGCTTCACACATCCCACCACTGCTTTGGTTTCCCTTACATTTTGTTACTCAACAAAGCCCTACTCTGAGTAGAACACTTGAAATTAATGAACCTAAGATAGTCATGTCCATTAACTTCAGTAGGCCTACTTTGAGCAGGGCCAGTGTTGTTTCTAAAGATACTTTAGTGAAACAGAAGCCTCATTTTTGATAGGACTTATTTCATACTAAGTATGGTAGCATTGCAGAATCTTTAGCAGGAATGAATACCTTTTCCATTTTCTTATGGTCAAACCTCCAGGCACCACATACTTCTGGTGGGCAGGGCCAGAGACAAAACTGGGTGGAAGTGTGGGGGGGGGGAGTGCACAGAGCAACTGACTGATTCTTATTTTGTACACTGGGTTACATTTAAGCCATGCAAACATAAAAGGTTTACACACACACACAATGTAATCTAGGGAAGCCAAAGGCATTATCAAAGTTTAAGTACACATTCCAGCCAGGCAGAAGTATCCAAGGAAGCTACAGAGAAGGCCTGGGCCTAAAGTGTGCTACCCTTGCTATATGCTCTTGATTTCCGATAGTTTTACGCCTTCATTACTATAGTTTTGCAAACTAACCTATGGTTTTTTGTGTTTCATAGGCTGTGTTAATGGAATACAAATTGAAAGCTATTGAATATGTACATGGATACTTTTCTAGCGAACAGGTAATGCTGAAGAACAAATAAGCTGTGCAAAGCTCTGGAAAGTATGACAAGGCAACTGTCACTATAGCAGGGGCTCTTCAAGTGTTGTTAGATTGCAACTCCCTTCGTCTTTGGTAGTTGGCCATGCTGGCTGGAACTCTTGGGTGTTGGGAGCTGAACAACAATTGTAGCTTCCTGATCTCTGTGCTGCAGCATGAATAATTCTGCTAAAGGTGCCTTGTTTTTCCGATCAGCTTGGCAGAGTGAGAAGAGTGTAAATGTTGAGTTTCCCCCTCCAATTTAGGGCCCTATCCTGTGAAGCAAGAAAATAGTATATTTATGAAGCCTGATTCTGTGCTCTGCTGAGTATGGGTGAATTTTATGCTCCAGTAGTGGGACTGGGGTCCTTACACCAGGGGTTCTCAGACTCTGTACCACAATGCCCACTTGAGACAGCTGGAAATTACTGAAGTCCACCAGTCACAAAATGGTGGTGCAGGGCAGAGCCAGTCACAAGATGGAGTCAGTTTCTGAGCAGCTGTCAGTTACTGACTTTGGTGGTTTCTACAGTTATCTAATCCACCTATGGAAATTGCTAAATTCTTTACCGCAGTTTTCTTTTCATCAAGGAGCTCAGATGATCAGCCTTCCTCAAGTCATAGTACCGTGAGGTTTTAGGTAGAATCTGCCGATTCAGAGACTCTAAATGGAGAAGTCTTTTTTCTTTCATATTCCCCCCCAATGCTTCTTAAAATATCTTTACTCATTTTCTGTAATTTCTTCTCCTTTTACATTTGTACCTTATTCCCTCCTAACTGACAATTTCGTTCATTATTCCTAAATGTTCCTGTTAGATTCACTGCTTCCTGCTATTTATTATTTATTATTTATTATTAATAATAAGAATTAATAAATATCTCACTTTCTTATTTCCTTCCATAACTCCTCTAGCCCTTTTCCCTCAGAGGATGGAGATCTTCTTTTCCTCCGCCTCCTGCCCCCCCAACTGCCCAAAATGTTTGTCTCCCAGCCACCTTACAATATGCAAGGAGTCACTAATGCTGGCACTGGTCCAACCAAAAGGCTGTGGGATAGCTAGGGGAGACAAGTGAAGAAGCATTGGGCAGGTTGTAGCATCTGAGGTCCACTGTTTGAGAAGTACGGCCTTACAACAAGGTAGATGCTGCCATGAATGTAGCTGCATCTCCATTCAGATTTCAATTACAAAAAAATAGCTTATTAAACAGATTCAAGATTTGGATAACTTTGAAATTCTGTTTCTAAAAATGTTTAATTGTGTGGTACTATTTTAGATTTAAATTTCGTCAAACTGGTTCACAGCTATTAAAGAATCAACAAAAACCATTCCACAAAAGTTTCTGAGAAAACCTTTTTACTTCTAGCTACAAGTGATGTACAAATGTGTGCATTTGTTCAGTGACAGTTTTTACATGAGTGATGAACTGTCGGATTTCTTTCGTTGCAGATTGTTGAATTACTGAGGTACTTTTCTTGGGCTGAACCACAGTTAAAAGCAATGAAGGCATTGCAACATGTAAGTTTTTTCATTGAAGCAGTAGATTTTGTTGAATTGCATTTCTCTGGTCTTATAGCCATAGTAGCATTTACTTGGTTTCCAGCAGCAGGTTTGGATTGGACTGCTCACTCGTTTTATCACCACAGTCCTTAAAGATGACTTCAAATCCTGATTGTGCATGATTCTGACATGCTCACTTTTTGGGGGGCCGTTTAGCCTCCCTGTTCAGCCAATGCTGCGTATTCCATCCTATTCTCCCTTCTTTGTAAAGACTAGCTTGGTCAATATTGAATGTTTCAAATACTGTGGCTTGTATCCAGAGGGATTTCCCTTCCACACCTCCCCCCTGTGTCTGCCAACTTCTCTGGATTTGAGAGGAGTGAGGGAATTGCAGGCAAGTGGAAAAAATTTGGCAGAGTATGGGATATGCAGTGGGGAGGAAGGGGAAGTCCTGTTGCCAAAGCGATGCAACCTTTGTTGTGATCTCATGTACAGTCTGGTGGTAGCTTATGTGTGTTGTGGGGCCTACAGCTGGAAATAACATAATTGTAAATTGTCTGTTCTGCTACAGTGTAGTGGTTAGACCTAGGTGACTTTCAGATTCTCTGCTGTCTTTTCATGCTGTCATTATGAACAAAAGCCTTGTTCAACAAGCTGTTGAAGCATTAGTCTGTACCCAGGTAGCCAGCATTTAGTCCCATCATCTGGAGGCTGCAGTTCCAGTCACCCCTGATCATTGCTTATGCAGGCTGGGAGTGATGGGAGTTGCAGCACAACATCAGGATGGGCACCACACCAGTTACCTTTGATTAGTCTGTGCACTCTGATCCATTTGTTGGTTGCCAAAAACTCAATGATCTTTTTTCTTCTTCATACAATTTGTATACCATTGATTGTAAAAAAACAACCCTTAATGCAGACATGTGAGCCTGCAACTAATGTACGTGAATAGGGATTGCTGAAACTTTCTTTTCTTTCCTTTCTAGAAAATGGTAGCTGTTTCTGCAGCAAAAGTGGTTAACATCCTAAACTGCTTCACTTTTAGCAAAGACAAGCTTATTGCATTAGAACTGTTGGCTTCGTAAGTATTGGCTGTTGATTAGCATTCCATGCAGACTGTTACCGTTAGTACTAGCATATGTCCTTTTGGTGTTTTGGTTTGATGGAGGCTTGAATGGTTAAGATCCTTGACCTCATGGGCTGTGACTGGGGGCGTATCTTCTTGCACTGATAGCTTGTTTGTGTGTATATATTTATATATTACTGGTCCATCTCTTTTCTGCTAAAATTAGCTTTGTTGTTATGATTATGCTGCTGAGGAATATTAAGTAGCACAACAAGCTCTGATAAATACTATTGACTGTATGCATGAGAGCCGCTAACAGTTTCTAAACATAGTGCTTTGTTTTATAGCAATATTATTGATGCTCAGAATTACCGCCTTATTGAAGATCTCTTCAGAACTAGCATGTCTGAGAAGAAGAGATGCAGGAGAATTCTTGAACAGGTATTACCACACGGGTGCATTCATGAAAACCTGGAAGCGCATAGGGACAAAATGCATAGTTTTGGAGGTTTTCAGGACATTGCATGATATTGTACGTATCAAAGAGATTGAGTCTATGGAGAAATTGAGAATTTCTCTGCAAGTTTTGCATTCTCCCTTGAATGTATAATTTGCCCTTGTATTGTCAGTTTGCTCTGCTGCTACTCTGGGGCTGTGGTTCTTCGTTTTAGATCTGTCTGTGGATTTTAAAAGATGCACTACTTCAGTTGCACAAACAAGTATGAGGTAGCTCTATGAGGCATTTCATTGACTGGTCCCTTGATGAGTAGGAATTGAACCTTTGGGCCAAGTTTATGATTTACCTAGTCACAAACACAGCCTATTATAATCTGGAATGCAATACATTGCTGTAATAATAGGAAAGTCAAATGATAAATTCTCATGTTTGAGATAATTCAAAGCAAACAGCTGCAAAAAGCTTAAGGTGTCTCCAGAGCATGGCAGAACATCTCTTCAAAATCCCTAATATGAAACTGCTGCACCACATGACCTTTCCGCCAGGGCGAAGGCCCATGCTAAGTGCAGGATTTCCACGTAAGGACTATGCTAATCCCAGTCCCTGGTGCAAAAAGATGTTCCGCTGGGGTTTATCCATTGGGCCACCATCACCCAGCTCTGCTCTAAGGGAATTATCAGGCCTTAGAGAAGGGGAATGGAGAGGCAGTGGCTTGCGAGAAAAAGCCATCTGGGCTGTACCGAAATGTTCATGATGCCCTTGGAATATGATAGCTTTACCTTTACACCCATTCTTGTGTATTCATAAAGTAGGCTATTTTGCCACCACTCAGTATAGTTGTGTTGGAATCTAATGCTGCCCTTTGTTTTGTTTATATTGCAGGCTTCCAAAGCAGGGTGCAAAGCACCTCACGCTATGATATCTTCCTGTGGCATGATTCCAGGAAACCCTTACCCAAAAGGAAAGCCCAGCCGCATAAATGGAATTTTCCCAGTATGATCTTACTGAATATACTTGTCATTTTCAGTTTGGGGATTGGTGGTGGAATATAAAAGTAGCACTGCTGCAATAAATTGCCCACAAAAATGAAAGAATAACAGCAAGCCTGTCTTCATCAGTATTGGGCAAATAATAAAAACATTTTGTTAAAAAGATAACATAATTCCTAATTTGTTTCTCTTTAGTTAAACAACAACAACAAACAGGCCTAATTACAGAGAATCATATTCTACTTGGAAGTACTAAATTCTACTTGGAAGCGGGTGGCGCTGTGGGTTAAACCACAGAGCCTAGGACTTGCTGATCAGAAGGTCAGGAGTTCGAATCCCTGCAACAGGGTGAGCTCGCATTGCTCAGTCCCTGCTCCTGCCAACCTAGCAGTTTGAAAGCACGTCAAAGTGCAAGTAGATAAATAGGTACCGCTCCGGCGGGAAGGTAAACTGCATTTCCGTGCGCTGCTCTGGTTCGCCAGAAGTGGCTTAGTCATGCCGGCCACATGACCCGGAAGCTGTACGCCGGCTCCCTCAGCCAATAAAGCGAGATGAGCACCGCAACCCCAGAGTTGGCCACGACTGGACCTAATGGTCAGGGGTCCCTTTACCTTTACTTGGAATAATTGGTTTTGAAGAAGAAAATATCCAGTTCCTGTTAAAAGCAGAAAACCCCAAAATCACTCCAATAGTAGTTCTCTTGAGAAGAATTGCACATATATTCTCCCACCATGCAAAGGGGGAGCAGTGCCATGCCCTCCGCATTGGGCATGAGCAGTAGCACCTCCCACTTGTGTCTGCTTTCTTAAAGGGCAAGTGGCTATGGGAAAGGAGCTGTTTCACTTTTAGCTGTTGTGCATCAAGGCATCCTTGCAACCTGGAACCCTGCATGATCAGAGTACTCCAGGTTGCATCAACATTTTTATTGTAAAGTTTTGTGGACCCCCTGAGGGATGTTTTGGGAACCTAAGGGTTCCACAGGACCCTGGTTGAAACCAGTGCCTTAGAACGTGTGGCCTGAAACTTCACTCTGAGAGCATGTTTACTCAGAAAGTGTTCTACTGTATTCAGCGGGTTTACTTCTAAGTGAATGTATAGAATTCTAGCCTTAGTTGCTTAAATGTCACAGAAAATCTTAATTTATTCTGGTGAAGCTGTCTTTCATGGTTCAGTGGGGACGTTTTCCTGATAATGGGTGATAGATAGACAGTTAGAGCTACTCTAAGTATATCCTATCTATCTATCCATCTATATCTGTCTCTTACAAATGTCCCTGTGCTTTCTGTAACCCACATTTGCTTTCCACACAGTAGAGAGCTTGGTCTTTAATAGTGGGTCCTCCTTTTTTCCAGGGGTCACCTGTCAAAAAGGAGAATGAAGACTACACTAATGAAGGCAAGGGAATAGCAGCTCGTATCCTTGGACCATCCAAGCCAGTAGGTTTACAAAATTACATTTTTATAAGCTTCATTATTGGGGTTGCTCCTGTTCTTGAAAACAGAATAGAGTTACTTGGGAGAGAAGTAACAGCAGGGTGAAAATGGTGGAAGAACAAAAAGGGACCGTAATAAAAATAGTTTAAAAGAATGACTTTTGCAAGCTTACAATGTAAAGTTTGGTATTTTTTTTAAGAAAGGAGGAAGGAGCAAAGGAGGTGGTAAAGATAAATTTCCAAATACTGTTTGAATGCAATGAAGGAGAAGAATCAGTGATAGTGCATTGTATCCACAGCTGAACGAATGTCACAGAGTTGGCATAAGCTGACTACTTCTTCCCTGGTCGCCCCCTGAAAATGCTCCTTTGGAGGTTAGGGGACCATCCTGAATTGTGTGGTGGAAGAAGAGGACATTCCAGGAAAAAAACGAGCAGAGACTTTCTTGGATTACTGGCCCAGCTACCGTATTTTTTGCCCTATAGGACGCACTTTTTCCCCTCCAAAAATGAAGGGGAAATCTGTGTGCGTCCTATGGGGCGAATGCAGGCTTTCGCTAAAGCTTGGAGAGCGAGAGGGGTCGGTGCAAACCAGGCTTCAGGAAGCTATCAGCAAGCCTGGGGAGCCCGCAGGAGTTCCCGCAGGGCTCATTAGGCTGCGGATAGCGTGCTGAAGCCGCGGCTGGGTGGGAAATGTTTTTTTTTCTTTATCCCCCCCCAAAAAAAAACCTAGGTGCATCCTATGGGCCGGTGCGTCCTATAGGGCGAAAAATACGGTAGTTCATTTCTGTCTGCAGTGACTGGTACTGGCCCTCAAGTTTCAGACAGGAATCTTTCCCAGTCCTACCTGAAGATTGCAAAAAAGAGTTGAATCTTAGACCTTTTGCATCCAAAGCATGTGATCTGTTTCTAAGGTGCAGCTCTTCCCTACAGTTGGCAAGATCAGAAATTCATGAGTTCAGTTGTTTTGTTCATAGCAGAAGGGTAGTGACTCAAGAAGTCTCAAATGTATCTGAGAGAAGGTTTTCCACCACAGAGTTTAAAGGCAGATAAGTCATATCAATTACTGGTTATTGGGGCATGTTAAAGGCAAACTGCAGTGTAGGCAGTAGGCTTCCAATGCAGAAGTCGAAACTAAGTAAGAAAGCCTGTGAAAATGGTCAGCTGGAATTTTGAGAACTGAGCAAAATGCCACCTCCCTTCGAAATATTTCAGTAGTGAAAAAAACAATATATAATTTCTGCTACAAAATGAGGGGGGATTTACCGTTGCCTTTGCAATAGATTAATGTGTAGATGTTCAGTTTTGACAAACTCTTGTCCCTCTTGTTTAGGCCCCAGCAACATACAATCCACACAAGCCTGTTCCTTATCCTATCCCTCCTTGTCGACCACATGCAACCATTGCACCAAGTAAGCCCATCCTTCCTGTTTGTTTTCTGTGATCATTTCCCCTTTATACTGTGGAAGAATTTTCACATTCTCTATGGGCATTACCCTCAGTTATTTTCTTAAATATATGCTTCGGATCTCTTACTGTTTACACTATTTGCATGATGGAGTAAAATTCAATGACTTTCATAGCTCTCCTCTGAATTTTGTCCAACTTGTTAATGTCCTTAAGTTGTGATGTTTGCAGCTCAAAACAATTCTCCATAGATAATTCTATACCTTTTGAGTCTTGGAGCTGATTCTCCTACTCATTTCTGCTTCCTACCCACTCTAAAACAATCCCTTATGCATACTTTATTGACTCTTAATGAGTAATTAAACTGAAAGAATAGTTCCTGCTTTGTTTTTTGAAAAATCAGGAGCAGTGAAAGAAAAATGAGATTTCTGAAATATTGGGGCGCAGTTGCTTGCAGGGTTTGGACACTTGGGTGGGACAGCAGAAATCCACTTTGCTGCTAGTATTTGACACCTTATACCTGCCTTTTCATCGTTTCTAATCTTAAATGTGGGGAATTTCAGCTGAATACTTAATGAATCTTTAATCTGTTAAAGGAATACTGAAAGCTCAGGATTTTTTTGCAGGGGGTGGGGAGTAACCTTTTAAATTAACTAGTTTAGCTTTGAAAGCTCAGGATTCTGTGACTGCTTCAGAATTCAGCGTAAGGTGATATTCCGCATGCAGTTTCAACCGTTCAAACAACTTGCTATATTTATTTCTTCATTTAAAACAACTGCCTTCTTTCACAAAGCCAATTCAAGGTTTACGTAAGAGCACATCATACCAGAAGTATAAAAAAAAAAAAAAGAGTATCAACTTAAAATATTATCAGATATCTCAGCCATGGAGGTAAACGTTACTAAAATAACGTAACGGGGTTCAGAAAGCAATGAACAAGCCTTTCAGAACAGCTGTGTCTCTGCCAGGCATTTACAACAACAAAGTGTTGGGATCTGATGAATCTCTCTTTGAGAGGATGCTTCCTGAAGTATGTGCTTCTGCCTGCTCCAGGTAGCTGCCCATCATAACTCATTGGCAGTGATATCTGGACAAGGGTAGAAAATAACTTATGGAAGAAGGCAGCCCTTAAAGTATTGGGTTTACTGATACGCTGTTTGGAGATGACCTGTGAAACTTCATTACACCATCTTTGTCTGCCTTCCGTTTTCTTTTACGTAGGTGCTTACAACAATGCTGGTCTTGTTCCACTGGCCAATGTCATAGCTCCAGGCTTGCCAGCTCCACCACCATATGCTTCTAGTCATGTAGGAACAGGTAAAGCAAGAACCCTACGAAAGCCCCATGTGTCCTGGTTACACACCAGCGTCACCAATAGCTGGGAGAGTCTGTGCCGATGTCTTGGGCCGCAAGCCTGCTCTTGACAACTAGCAAGTCACTGTCAGGCTCTCTCCCTCCCAGTAATAGTTTCTGCAGGGTGGGAAGTGTGAAGAGATTTGCTTCAGAATGGGCTTGAGCAGGGGGTAGCCACCATAATACCCTCCAAGTGTTGTTGGACTACAACTCCCATCATCCATGACCATTGGTCACGCTGGCTGGGGCTGATGGGATTTGTAGTCTATCTGTCACAGGTAGGCAGGAGTGAGAGGAGTGGCCTGGGGTGGAGGGGAAGGCCTCCCATCTCTCAAGGCATGATGATTGTTAAAATGAAAACAATGAAAAGGAGTTGTTTTTTTAACAGCTTGGTAGTATCAAAAGAAGGGACGCGGGTGGCGCTGTGGGTTAAACCACAGAACCTAGGACTTGCTGATCAGAAGGTCGGCGGTTCGAATCCCCGTGACGGGGTGAGCGCCCGTTTCTCGGTCCCTGCTCCTGCCAACCTAGCAATTCAAAAGCACGTAAAAGTGCAAGTAGATAAATAGGTACTGCTCCGGCGGGAAGGTAAACGGCGTTTCCGTGCGCTGCTCTGGTTCGCCAGAAGCGGCTTAGTCATGCTGGCCACATGACCCGGAAGCTGTACTTCCCTCGGCCAATAAAGCGAGATGAGCACCGCAACCCCAGAGTCGGTCACAACTGGACCTAATGGTCAGGGGTCCCTTTACCTTTACCTTTAGTATCAAAAGAATTCTGTTTTCACCTCATTAATTATGTTCTTTATGTAGAAAATGAAGAGCTTTCCAATCAGACAAAATCTTCCCAAAGCCAAGGTAAGCTGTCCACTTGCAGAGACAAGCTGTAGCTGTAGAAACTTAAATGCATGTGTTTGTGAGGATAAACATTATTAATTCTGCTGAATGCTGCTTTTTTAAAAAAATAAATCCATTTGTATTTGAATAGCAGCAAATGTTAAGGTAAGCTACTTACTATGTTCCTGAGTGTTGGGGTTTTTTAACCAGTTGCTTAGAAATTCTTTTTCTGATGTTATATCTAAACCCAGCACTAAATTCATAAGTGTATGTCATGCTGAGGTACAGAAAAAACAAGTACCTTTCTTAGCCCAAATTGTTAGATACATAAAACTTTGGCATGCGAAAAAATTCACTGCTGTTGTCTAGACTTGCTAAATTTTGATGAAATAATATTTAATTAAAAGCTACTATCGTTATCTGCTTTTGAGCACTGTTGAATAATTACAATGGAAGCACTTCAGATCCTATGTTTCTATGTATAATTTGGTGGTCCCTGTGAGAGAACTTAGCTTCATTGATAATAGTGAATTCTAAATACTTAATGGAACAGACAATAAATGTGGACCCTAAAGCAGTATTGTGTTAACATTTTGCAATATTTGAGGGTGGGGGAGGAGGAGGTGGTTTTTACAGTTCAACTCATAAGTTAAAAGTATTTGTTTATCACAAGGGGACAAAAAAACTAGTACCCAGTTGAATTTCTTGTATTTAATTTAGGTAGGAGCTTCAAGTTTCTTCCCTTCCCAGGAAATGCTAATAGCCTCATTTCAGCTTAATCACTTTTGGTTTAACAGGAAATAAACATTGGGGTGGTGGTGGGGAAAACATGCATAAAACATGTACCTTCCTGACAGTAATATAAGCTACTTCCTCTTTCATTTGTTATTCCCAAAGCCCTTTACTGTGGTAGAAGCTCAAGTCTTCCATGAGCTTGGGGCACAGTGCTGCTTTGCATGCTATCTCAGAAGTCAGTGGTAACTGTTCAACATACAGTGTAGTGCAAAAAAAGACTCTGGAACATCAGGTTAGTGGGGGCAGAACCTGCTCCCTACGACCTGAACGGCAGCCTGTACTATAGCATTTCACTTACTGCCAAAGAAGCGAATGACTGCTATTCTCATCTTTGGCAGAGAAATAACAAGGTACACAATTGAAATAATGGCCAAATCTACTGAAGTTTCCATTTTTACAGCCCCCGCCCCCCCAAATGAGTGAGCACATTGAGTCTCCATGCCCGGAGTAGAGAGTGAATGTCAGCAGTTTTGATGCTACCAAAGCAAACTTCAACTAATGTAAAACGTTTTTGACATAGCCTTGCAGGAAAATTGGAAAGCATTGGTGACAGCAATGGCTGCAATTGCTTAGTAAGATTCCTATAAAGAAAGAGAAGTTGCTTGCTTTTTCTCCCTATTTAGCAGAACTAGTCAAAGGTATGTTTCATCACCTAGTTGCTTATCAACTACTGCAGCACCTTTA
Organism: Podarcis erhardii; assembly: GCF_964252035.2. Lineage (NCBI taxonomy): Eukaryota > Metazoa > Chordata > Lepidosauria > Squamata > Lacertidae > Podarcis > Podarcis erhardii. The sequence goes on along the minus strand of NC_138497.1, from coordinate 32,753,400 downwards.
CCCAGAACTAATGGCCAGCTCCCTATCTTCACCCCCACTATGCTTTTCCATGTAATATTGTTTTTCCTTTCCTGTTAAAACTCCCACATTTCTCAAGTGTTGCGAGTGCAGCATAACCACTTAGGACTTTTGAGTGCCTTCTGCAAGCAATTCTATTTTCAATAGTAGTATGTAGAATTTAGTAACTGAAATTAGGTTTGCGCATCTATTTAAAATATTTATAATCTGCCCGTCATCTAAATAATCCCAGAGCACTTCACAGCACACATTTTGTTCTTATTGAAACACAAAACTTGCTTGAAAAAGTATGTTCAGATTAAATTTGCTGCCATTCATCCTCAAAAATTGCTATCCTGACAAATTCTGCTTAACCACAGAAAGTGGAGAGGACACCTATTTCCAGGGAGAGGAGGAGATTCAATGAAGCACGAGTGTCCCTAAGGCATAGCTGTCAAAGTTTCCCTTTTTTTAAGGGAAATTCCCTTATTCCGAATAGGAAATAAGAAAAGGGGAAAGTTGACAGCTATGCCCTAAGACTGCCTCCTAATTTCTTAACAGTAGTTAATAAGGAGTATTATGTCTGCCCCAGCCTTGTCTTGAAAAACTAGGAATTTGAAGTAAGAGAATGTGTATTGTATGCCTAAGGCAGGTTTTGGGAACCTTTGACCCTCCAGATGCTACTAGACTACAACTCACAGCATCCCTAACCATTGGCCATGCTGTCTGGGGCTGATGTACAACAACTGGAGGGCCAAAGGTTCACCAGCCCTGGTCCAAAGTAAATCAATAAGTTGTATATGAATGTACTCATTTGCATTCCTCCTTTTAGTCCTGATATGTAAGGCTAACTAGACACCGGAAGGTACAGCAACAGGAGACACAGACAAATGAGGGACCACTGACAATATATTGCTGGGTGACACTACCTGGGATAGCAGGAGATAGATGGGCCAATATGGCATGATGACTTCCTAAACATAAGAACTCCTTGCAGATTTGCCTGTATTTCTGAAAATATTTTTTAGAAAAAAGATGGCTAAATATAATTTTAAAACTAAGAGAGGCTGAAATCCAGCTAGTTCTGATACCAAGAATAAAATGTGTTGTGAATAATTTTGCTCTTCTGATGAAGCTAGTACAAAAGGGCAGGGCTTATTTCTCAGTACTAGTCCTGCTTGCTAGTTGTCTGGCAACACATCTGGTAACCTATCCAATATTTATTATATGCATAGGAGAAAAATGGACATCATATTTGGTTAAAATGAATGGCGGGCATTAATTTTTAAAATAACCATATAGTTAAACTGACAGCAGCGATCATGGGATATGAAAGTGAAACTGGTATTTATATTTGCTTGTCCTACAGTTATTCTTTAACAATGCAAAGAACAATAAATGAGCTAGTGTTTTGTGTCTCATTTTGCATACCATTTTACTTCTTGCAAGTTATGGTGGTAGCATCTTTTATTTTGCTGTTGTGTAAACTGTGTTACAATGCATTCATGTTGAATACAAACATTTCTGCTAGTTTCCAAGAATTCTTACCGGTTTTGTTTCTTTCCAGCTTTTGCTACACAAACGAATCATCTCTTTACACCTCATGGTTCTAACCCTGCTGCTACTCCAGCCCCAACCCCATCATCTGTTAAGGCAATAAGCCACTCGTCGGCACTTGCATCGCCAACCATCCCAGGGATAAGCATGTCCACCCCTGTCCTTCCTGCCTTCTCTGGGCAGGTTATCTCTTCGGTCCACCCATCACAGCCATCAACTCCCACCCCTACTGTCATCAAATCCCATTCGCTGCCTGGTGTTCCTGCCACATCTGCTCATTGTGCTACCTCTGCTCCCCTCCCTTCAACTTTTTCTGGGCTGGCTTCCGTGCTGCCTGCCACAGCAGCTCCACAGGGGCTCTCCACGCCATGTGCCACTCCTGTCCCGAGCGAAGGTTTTGCATCCGCTTCTACACCATTTGCCAGCCTGCCCTTTTCCGCTGCATCTGTCACTGCCTCAGCTAATAACCCTAATTCATTGTCATCTGCTTTTGCTGGCCTTCCTTTGTCCTTGACCCCCACTCCTCAAGGGATAGCTAGTCCCCTTCCGTCCACCATTGCTGGTTCTCCTGCCACTAGCCTGCCTTGCCCACTTAACTTGCCCAACCCACTCCTGTCGGTCTTGAAGGGATTCCTGTCTGTAAACGATAGCTCAATAATGAATTCAGCTGGGCTGCCTTCGGCTGTGACGGCTGAGCTTGCCTCTCTATCTGGTCTTGCCAGCCAGAATTCGGAAGCCCCCTCTTCGTCCGGTAACAAATGTTACACTCCAACTGCTACCTCTGCCCTCCAGCACCCTTCCACTTCAGGGCTGTCCATTTTCCCAGGGCTTCCATCTCAGCCTGGGGTTAACAGTAGCGCAACACCCCCAACGCAGTCCCCTTTAACTGCAGGGCCGTCCTCCATTATGCCCATCAGTTGTGTTTCCTCAGCTGCTCATGCCCATTGCCCAAGTCCTGCTAATCCCGAACAGCAGGCCTCATCTGCACCAGCTGCCACAGCAATTCCTGCGCTGGTCAAAACTGAGCCCACCAGCCCTACAATTTCAGGTTTCAAAGGCCCTTCCCATTCTTCCGGACCTTCTCATAGCACTTCAGGCTTGTCAGCACTTGGCCATGTATATACCTCCACTAGTTCCTTGCCAGGCAGTTCCCTGAATCCAGCACTCTCTAGCCTCTCCTCCTTGAGCTCTTCTCTCAACAGCTCTCCTTCCATCGCCCCGCATGGCTCATCTGCTCCTATAGCCCCAGTATATAACGCACTTCCTCCATTCACTTCACTGGCCAGCAGTTTTGCTTTTGCCGGCAACCCAGCACTTACCCCAACGGGGTCTCTCTTGCCCATTCCACCTACGACCACATCAGGCATTCCTGCTCCCCATGTGAGCTCTGCGACCAGTGCCCTCCCGACGCTCATCGCTTCAGCGGCTGCTCCAGCTCCCCCATTCCCCCTCAACTTGTGCAGCGCCGTCCCTTCGCTGTTTTCTGTTCCTCAAGTACCTCTAGGCTCATGCAGCTCATCCTTCCCTCCTTTCCCTGTCTCTAACACTCCCTCTGTCACTCCTGCTCTCCCTTCTTTCCCTGGGCTCCAGGCATCTTCTACAGTAGCAGCAGTTGCACCACTGCCGGCAGCTGCCACAGCCCCATCTCCGGCTCCAGTGCTGCCAGGGTTTGCCTCGGCCTTTAGCTCAAACTTCAACTCTGCACTGGTTGCACAGGCCGGGTACGTTGTTGCTCCAAGAGGTCAGGGGGTCTCTTTGGCAAATTGTTGATTATCTTTAATGGTAGTTGTGAAGTTTTAAACATAAGGATAATGAAGTATTGATAACTTGTTTTGAATACCCCGTTTCTTAGCTCTCTGTGTTGCAGGCTAAATTTTTTCAACGTGGGCAGAGACCTGTCTATAAGTTTGTAATTTCCTTTTAAACCTACCCTACTAACTTGATAAGTACTGAATGTCTTCCTGCTAGAGGATATATGGCTCTTAAATTTGTACTAGGTTCTTTGAGAGAAGTCCTAAAGTAAGAACCGACAAATACGGCACTGGGCTGTATTTTACACATATCTGTTGCCTGAGGTAATCAAATTCCAAATATCAGACATTGGCAAAACAATTTCCACATGCAGAATCCCTCTTGGCAAAATGATAACTGGTCTGTTCAGTGCTTGGGCGCACAAATTTGTGTATACAGTATTTAAATTGTAAGTTACATTCCACATAGTGCTAAGGTGAACATTCAGTTTGAGCAAGGCTTTCTCCTTGCACAATCAGATGTTCTTCCCTACCTCTTCTCCCCCTAAATTGGTTCTGAGGGTTTGCCCAACCCCCCAGAGCAGATTTGGGGAAAGTATGGGATGTGCAAGGAAAGAGGAGGGAACATTCTGTTGTGCTAGTGCCAATCCTTGCACTAATGCAACTATTTAGTTGTATACGACCTTATGATCATAGCATAGAATCTAATCACTATAAAACACTTTTGAATTTTGTGTATTAAATTGTTGCCGCAGTGTCTGGAGTTGAACATGTTCCACCTCTGATTCTTTTAGCCTGACTTCTGGGCTTCAGGCCCCTGGAAATACAGTTTTCCCTGGACTCCTCTCTCTTCCTGGCATCCCTGGACTTGCCCAGAGTGCTACACAGTCTTCCCTGCAGGAACTTCAGCACAGTGCAGCTGCACAGTCTGCATTACTGCAGGTAAATACAGAACATGCTAAAGGTTCCAATGCCTACAATGATAATCAGTTAAGGAGATGTCTGCAAATGTATATGCATGCTTTATTCTGGTTAGACCAGAACTTGGGTACTAGATTATAGGAACTAGGGAAGGAAAATCTGGGCTCATTTTATATTAGCAGAGTGGGGTCAGAAGGGCTCTTGCAAGAATCTTAGTCCCCAGCCTCAGACGTGCCATCCAGATGTCTTTTGAGCCTTTTGTGGTTAACTAGCCACTTCTAACAGGTTTCTTCTATAACTATGAGGATAAAGTATGCTATTAAAATGAAAGTGGCATTCCACACACATACACACACACCGATTTTGTGACAACTCTGATTATTACAAGCTCTGTAATGCTTGCAGTCATTTATGCCTCAGTGTGTTTTATCCATCACATGAAACATTCATTTACTTTCATAGCGTTTATATCCTGCTTTACCCCACGCGCAGGGCAGCTAATAGCAAAACTACCAATCCAACTCAATTAAAATTCTAGATAAGTGGCGATGAAATCTATGTTTTCAGGGTTGTGAGAGTCTGAAAATGCAAAATAAATTTATTCAAACATGTAGATTGTTTTGTTTGCTAATAAATTAGTTTAAAACAATCTTCCGTAATCATCCTTATTTAGAAATTCTAAAATTTGCATAAACTAAATAGGTTAAGAACCAAGTATGCAAATATAAACAAACTAAAAGGAGCAAGGGCCCTGCTTGTGGTCTTCTTTTAAACATACTATTTTGTTTTGTTTTGTTTTGCTTTAAAGGCACACACTGCGTCTGCTCTGGAGAACTATGCATCCCAACCAGATGGTTTTACTACATATCCCCCTGCACCAGGAACACCTGGAGCCCCCTTTTCCTTACAGGCAAGTCTTCCCCAGAGTGGATGGCAATAAAGAGCATCTGTTTCACCTGCAGAGAAATCGCTCCTTGAAGAAAGCAGTGATGGAAGTCCCTGATGATGCTTCCATTGAAGGCTTTTGGGGGGCGGGCGGGGAGGAAGGGATACATGGACTTCAGTGTGTAGCACTCAAGAGGAAGAGAAGAGGATTCGACGTAACTGTTATTTCCAGGCTACAAAAAACTGGACTGTTTTTTAAAAAACTTTTTATCAGTAATACAAAGCACTGACAATTTTCTATTCCCTTGTAAGTAGATGAGGTTGAGAGCCTTTGGACCCTCATAGGATCTTTTAAAAATGCAGATATTATTGATCCTTCTTTTAAACTAATAATTTGCTGTGGTATCCGTGTCACACGTTCTCCTCAGGATTTATTTTCTGCAATGCATGTTGTATGTGTAATTGATAAAAAGGAAATGTAGATCAGGCTCCCTCTTCGCACATGCTCAGACAATACTCTCTTCAAGTATTAGATCTTGTGTGTCTGCGAAACACCATTCATTGTCATCCTCTGATCCCTCTGCCTTTTGTATTATTTTTACTGCCTTTCCCATCCAGATCCGCTCAGATAATCGTCACTGGAAGTAGTAATATTTATCAACTTGAGCTTATTCTTTACACCTGCATGCATCCTACCATCTATCAGTATTTCTTCACTTTTCTAGGATGCCAGGAATACTGCCATATATAGATAGATTGGGTTTTTTTAAAAGAATCTTTATGCAAGACCAGATTTGAGAGTACAATTCTTTTAGGTCATGTAAGAGATCATGGTTTGCATTCTGTAATTAACTTGTATTTTGTGTCCCGTTCATGGCAATGGCTCCAATGCATCAATTATATATCAAATGTTGCCTAAAATGTCGAAGACCTGCTGATTTGTGAACCAGGTTTCCTTTTTCCATTCTTTTTTTTGGGTGGGGGTGGGGTGGGGTGGGGTGGGGAGTAAGAAGAGAACTAGCTTATAATGCTGTACTGTGGATAAGAATGAATTCTGTGGTTAAATTCTGAAAATGTAAATCTATGAAACATATACACAAAATAAGAATTGTACAAATGAATGAAACTGGGTTTTGCTTCTCCCAATTACACTCCAGGTTACAGATACCAATATAAGACAAAAAGTTTAAAGAGTTTATGCAACACAAAATAGGCTCTTGCTATATTAATGAAGTGCTCTATACTGTTTAGCATCTATAGCGATGAGTGGAAAAAGCCACAATATTATATCTTTTTAAGAAAGTATTGATCATGTTCTAGAACTACAGTAGAGATGATACTTGATTTTGTGTTTTTAATGTGAACTCTAGGTAAGAATATCTTGCTGTGCATAGCTTAACATCCCTTTTTTCTAAAGATGGGAGTCTACTGGAAGGTAGAGCCTTTCCACAAATGAACAGGCATGAAGAACACTAATGTGTGTGTGTATATATATCTGTATTTTTATAAACTTTTTAAATAACAAAATGTGTAGCAATGGTACACAAGTTTCTAAAGTAGACCTGAATAAAAAGAAATCTTTACAAAACTTATGTCTTACATAAACACATCCATGTGAGGTGATTTAACTTAAGGCAAATAGTGTGTACTGTATATAGTTTTTGAGGCAGCAGGGCCCTGTAAAACACAGAAATTCATTGGAGAGTATTAAAAAGAGAAGAGCTTGAAGAGGTGAGCTTCTGATTATGTTGTGGAGGTAAGTGCCCAGACTGGAATGAAGTGAAATTTTATGGGCTGTGTGAAGCAGCCACAGCTGAGATTTTAACAATCTCCAACAGCTGAAATATTTCAGGATACAAAATATTACACATTTTGAAGGAGAGAGATACAAATCTCCCAGGCTTTTCTTTTAATTGTAGCATATGTAACAAGCCATTTTCTGGGTGGTGTAGATGGGTAATGCATTTATAGAATACCCAGGAATCGTGAATTTAGAATGCACAATTTCCCTGGTTCCTTAGCCTCCCAAGACAACATATGGGCAACATTTTGTTATCCCATATGGACAAATGAGCAGGTTAGAAGCCACATAGGGATCCTCTGTAACTCTACCCCCAGTTTCTTTGCCTCTCTAAGAAAATGAGGGTTTCTTCCATTAATTCAAAGTCTATTTGTGGAATTGCTGTTATAACCTCACTTGGGTCCTTAGTGGGAAGAGTGGGTAATACATATAATAATCTTGTATTGGGATTTTTTAAATTGTGAGTTTATCTTGCTGGTTTTATTAGCAGTATTTATCTCCCAGTTGGGACGTGTGTGGCACTGTATTTAAACCACAGAGCCTAGGACTTGTCGATCAGAACGGCAGTTCGAATCCCCACAATGGGGTGAGCTCCCGTTGCTTGGTCCCTGCTCCTGCCAACCTAGCATTTCAAAAGCACGTCAAAGTGCAAGTAGTTAAAAGGAAGGAAGGTAAATGGCATTTCCGTGTGCTGCTCTGGTTCGCCAGAAGCAGCTTAGTCATGCTGGCCACATGACCTGGAAGCTGTACACCAGCTCCCTCGGCCAAGAAAGTGAGATGAGCGCCACAACCCCAGAGTCGGTCACGACTGGACCCCTAATGGTCAGGGGTCCCTTTACCTTTACCTTTTTATCTCCCAATTAAACAAATAAAATCTCAGGTCCATGGTCAATGTTCCATAGCGTTTAAATCCCACATGTTGACATGAAAAATAGTGACTGCAAGCTATCACTGCTGTCTTCTGCTTGACATCTGTTGCCTTGAATGCAAGGTTTCTGTAGAGAATTTTAAGCATAAATTGTATGCCCTTGTTTCTATCAAGTGCATTCTGTGCTTGAATAAAGGGAAAGCTCTGTAGTTTATTTTATCTTTTATTTTGGAGGGGGGCTCAGGGCAGGCCATAAGACCTGCACCAGCAAGTTAGTACTTCCAGGAGCCTGGGGAATAGATTGAGCATCATTGCTCCCCAACATGTCTCTTCTCTTGCTAGCAGCCTCCTCTGGAGTAAGGCTATGGGAGCCAGGCTGTATGTCATGTAACCTGGCTTCCTTCTGAACTGTATTTAAACCAGGCTCCTTGGGAGTGCAGGAAGACCAGAACCAGAAACTTTATTGTCAGTTATCTCTTGTTTTCCTTTGTATTTAAATACTTAAACCTTGGGATATTTTGTTTCAATGTTGAATTTATTCTGTTTGCTAATTTGTTTCTTTTAATTTACTGGTAATGTTTTTGAACGTTTGCTTTTTGTGGAACGCGGCCACTCAATCCCTGCGCATGCGCCTCTGCCCCTGCCCGCTGAACTCTCGAAGCAGCGGTTTGCGCGTGCGCGCTAGGTCCGCTCCTCGGTCGTCGCGAGCGTCGCTGTTTGCCGCGCATGCGCTTTGCGGTCTCTGGTGAAAGAAGGCTCCCTGGAGGCTGAGAGATGGAGTCGGCGGCGGAAGAGTTGATGCCGCGGCTCCTGCCTGTGCAAGACTGCGACCTCTCGGAGGACTTCGACCCCACCGTGCCCCCCAGAACACCCCAGGAATATTTAAAGCGGGTCCAGTAAGTGGGCGGCGGCCTGGCCGGGTGTCTGTGGGCGCCGCCTTGGTAGGTCGGGGTGGGGAGCGGGGCTGCTCCGGGGGGCAGAGGGAGCGGGCTGGGATCGCCTGCCAGCCCCTTCGGGGGAACAGAGAGGCCAATAATGTTTCTCACTTGACAAGTGGACCCTCAGGCACACCTGGCCACGGCTGCTGCTGCTGCTGCTGCTGCTGCTTCCAGCGTGCTTGCAGTTTGCATAGAGCTTGCATAGGGCAAGTGCTTCTTTTGATGGCCAAATGTGCGTGCAGTTCTGTCGGGATCGGGTCATTTCCTTCCCAGAGGCTGGCTGTAGGCCACTATTTTTATTTTTTAGCACTTATCTTTTTCCTTTTCACTCTTCCCCTTCCCCACCCGCATCCCATCTTATGAAACAAAACAGTTTTGTCGTCCTAAATTTTGAAGTACAGGAACACATCGTGACAGCCGCCATAGCCACGTGCACAAACAGAGTCGAAAAATTCAGGCAGATTCTTTGTTTTGACACACAAACACACACACACACACACACACACGAGAGAGAGCGCGCACACACACACATACACCAAAGAGTATCAGTACATACTGCTAATACCCAGTTGGTTAGGATCAGCTGACAGGGGCAGACTATAACAGGCGATGTTCACATGTTGGAATTTGGGGAGATCAGTGCTCACTTTCGTGATCAGCTGTGTGACATGACTGCAGTGTTGTTACCTGGGAGTAAGCTCTGTTGAAAGCATTGGGCCTTACTTCTGACTGCATAGATTTAACTTGTAAAACACATTGAGCGTTAACCCAAAAATGTTCAGCCAACAAGAAGAAATTCAAAGAATACTTAGCCAAATATTGTAACATAAGACAAAAACAGAACACTTATCTTTTAAATAGAAATGCAGTTTTCAGCTGTAACTTGTGAAGCACATATGGATAATGTTTCTGCTGCCCTTCTATGTTATGTTCTGGATTAAAAGTTTTATATCGCAGCCTGTTCTTTTGACTGATCAAAACAGCCTAAAAATAAAACATTCCCATTGAAAATAAATAAAACAGCTCAAAGAGGCAAAATTATATAAAAGAGAAGAAGGCAATCAAGATTCTCAATGAAGCCCAGTTGAGGGCAAAGGGTGGGGTAGATTGTGACAATTTCTTTAAGTATTTCAGTGTGTGGCATATAGAAAACCTCGTTTTACATGGTAAATTTACAGGGAAATCAGAAGGCACTCCAAATTTTAGACCCCATTTTTGTTTTGTAGGATTGAAGCTGCAAAATGCCCTGATGTTGTTGTGGCCCAGATAGACCCCAAGAAATTGAAAAAGAAGCAGACTGCGAATATTTCAGTAAGTTTTGAAGAACTGTATCCATAAACTTCTTGAGATAAAATAATAAAGTTGGAAGCACTTGAGTCTGATTGTTCTCTTGTTTTAAGAATGTGCCATGCCATTGCAATTTCAGGGTTTGTTTTGCAAAAGTAGACACCATCCACGTAAACTGGCAAGGCTTTTGAGGGTTTTCCAGTCACAAAATTGAACACCTTGTACCAGCCATGTGGCTGGTGTTCTTGCAGAACAGGACTTGAAATTGCAACAACATGGTCCTGCCTTAAAATGTAACTATGCTAAATTCTTAACAAAGCCATATTCATTCTTTCCTTTCTTAGCTTTCAGGATGCCAACCTGCCCCTGAAGGGTATTCTCCAACTCTGAAATGGCAACAGCAACAAGTGGCACACTTTTCAGCCGTTCGCCAGGTAAGTAATGATTACACACACCAAGCCAGTGATCCAATATGTTGTTTTTCCTGGTATATTCTAACACACTTCCTGAATCATCTTGTCAGCCTGAGAGAACTCCCAAAGATTTGAATTCTGAAGATTTGGCCTCCCAATATTAAACATACTCTCAGATCAACTAACTTTCAAGAGTTTTTTAAAAATAGAAAGGATCACATTGTGTTGATTTGTATAATGTTATAGTCCTTATCAAAAACAACAACAAAATTCAGCCTGCCACTCTTTTTCCTTTTGAAATAAGATTTAATTCTGTTGAGGTCTTTTTAACTGATGAATGCTGTAGTCATTAGGTTTTAATTATAAATCTTTCAGAGTGTGAACAAGCACAGGAATCATTGGAAGTCACAACATTTGGACAGTAATGTAACAATCGTAAGTTGAATATAACATATTAACTGTGTTGTCAAACTGTTTGTTCCATAATACTCCAATTCAACCCCTTATGAATGCCTTTTTAAAAATTTTGTTCTTGGGTTACTTTATGATCCCAAGTGGTGTTGTTGTGGTGACTGTGTTACAAACTAAAAATACAGGATTGACTTTTTTGAGGGTAGAATTTTCTCTAACCTAATGGGGGGAAAACACTCCACAACATTTAAATAAGAAAAGTAATTTGCCTTTTTGCATTCTTTAGCCCAGAGTAGAGGATGAAGAAGGCTGGAAAAGGTTTTGTCTAGGTGAAAAGTCCTATTTAGACACAGCTGTTGAAGTATCCAGAGATGAAGATCAAGGAATTGATTATGTACAAGTGCGTATTAACTTTGGACAAAAGTGCTGAATATTTATTGTACATCCTTGTTCAGAGTTCCTAGGCATGTTTTTATGTGCATATGACACTCCCATTAAATAAAGATGGGGTGTTTTTTTTAAAAAAAATGGGTGATAACCCACTTTGACTGTCCACCACAGAGATACCTTCCACTGATGCAATGTGACTTCTCCTTCCTCTCCTCCTTTGTACAGCCTAGCCCTAAACCTACAAAATCTGCTCTGGGGTTTTGGGGACCCTCTGGAACAGATTTGGAGAGGAGGCACAAATGAAGGGGGTGTCCTGTTTGTTATCACCCATTGGCAGCAAAGTGCTGCTGTTTGTGTGCTAAACTAATTCTGATTTCCATCAAATAAATCTGTATCCTGCAAAAATGCTATATATTCTAATGGAGTTTTTTTTCTCTCTTCTAGATTGGCTTTCCTCCATTGCTGAGTATTGTTAGCAGGATGAATCAGGTAATTCTATTTCTTTCACTCTACAAATATGGCTGAAACCAGTAAATTCTTTAGATTTGTACTGTCCACTTACTCATAGACATCCTACCATTGTACATATTGCTTGTGGAAAGCAATTGTACATATTGCTTTGTATGAAAGTTTGTAGGAATATTTGTCACAGACAGCAACCTGATTTTCAAATTGGATATGCCAGTGAAATATAAATGTTTATGATAAGACTGTTCAGCAGGGATGGGGAATTGGATCTACACTAGAGGGCTAGATCCAGAAGTGGCTAGCCTTCTGCAGGACACTTTGATCGGTGATGGGGCCACTCACTCACCTGTCAAGTCACTTGATGTCATATGATATCAGGTGGTCGAAAGTTTAAGCCGTGGCTGCAAACGAAGACACTTTCTTTGCAGACCAAACGAGTTCTGCCCTTTTTAAATTTGGCACCTTTTTCAGTCCCTCTGCAGGTTGGTGGGAGAAAGCACCTTATTTCAAATTCAAGAAGCACCTATTTTGGATGCAGAAGAAGAATACCAACCTCTGAAGGCTGGTGGGCCTAATGAGGCCTGTGGGCTAGACACAGGGTTTTCCAAACTTTGGTTTCCAGCTCTTTTTTGGACTACAGTTTCCATCATCCTTGACCACTGGTCCTGCTAGCTAGGGATGATGGGAGTTGTAGTCCAAAAACAGCTGGAGACCCAAGTTTGGGAAACCCTGGGCTAGAGGTTCCCCACCACTGCTGTACAACAACTGTTTCATAGCAGCAGAAGTTACAAACATGTGTTGTCACTGCAGGGTGGCTTTGCATGTGTATTCAAAACAGGTTTATTGTGTTCCATTTAGCCATTTGCTTCCTTGATTATCCTTAGCATTTGTGTAAGTCCGTTAATGAACCTGCTGCCCTCCATGCTAGCTGGCGCTTATGGGAGCTTGAATCCACCCACAACTTGGAGGGCCACAGATTCCCTGCACGTGGTATAAAATATCTAATATAGCCATTACATCTTTTCTAATAATGCAAGGGCTATATGGAAACACTAGCTGCAGAAAACCCTTCTTCATAACTGCTTCTCTTGTTCTTAAAAGGCAACAGTAACCAGCGTCTTGGAGTACCTGACAAACTGGCTTGCAGAGAAGGAATTTACTCCAGAACTGGTAACTTGCACTCTTTCTTTTTTTTCATTTTGGAAGTCAAGGAAGGCAATCTGAGAAGTTAGGCTGAAGAAAAATAGTACAGTCGTACCTTGGAAGTCTAACGGAATCCATTCCAGAAGTCCGTTCAACTTCCAAAACGTTCGGAAACCAAAACGTGGCTTTTGATTGGCTGCAGGAAGCTCCTGAAAGCTAAATTTGGCTTGAGAAAACCACATGTATCTATTTTATGGTGACTGGGTTGCTATGGATCTTTCACAGTGGTAATCCTTAGATCAAGGTGTATTTTGATAAAACGGGCAATAACTATTTTACTTAAGTGTTAAATTCTTGATGCCACTTTTGTTGAATTTCTCTAGGGCAGATGGCTTTATGCGCTATTGGCCTGTCTTGAAAAACCATTGTTGCCAGAGGCTCACTCCCTCATTCGGCAGTTGGCCAGACGATGCTCTGAAGTGAGAGTCTTAGAAGTAAGCTGAATCAACAAATTATTGTGGCAGAAAAGTAATAGTGGAATTTATTATCTATGCTAATTGCTCATTCTTTCCTTTTCCTGTAACCATCTGGGTTGTATGAAATGTGGGTTTTTTTATATATTCTGAAAATGACAATTCAAAGTGTGGCAGAAAAGAGAATTTGGGGTACTAGATGGTACAGTGAGTGTTCAAAATGCTGACAGTTCTTAATTAATTTAGTGAATGCCTGAATTTAGTGAATCACCTGTTTTCAGAAGCATAACAGCAAATGCTGGTAACATAAGAAATTACTGTCACATTCAGTGCACTGTGTTTTGAGTCACAAATCTGTTTGGGATTGTTGACATTTGCTGTAACATACTACATTAACTTCATTTTTCTTCTGTTGCAGGAAAACAAGAATGATGAAAAAGTGTCTGCTCTGAACTTGTTAATTTGTTTAGTTGGCAGGTATGGCATAGTTGCATAACTATTAAGAGCAGGTTCAAAGCTGCAAGCCACTGGGTGAGATTTGCAGCCCTAAAGGAGAAAGAGCTGGATTGTAATTCTGTATAAGGCTATTTAAGGATTGTACAGTGGTGCCTCGCAAGACGAAAATAATCCGTTCCGCAAGTCTCTTCGTCTAGCGGTTTTTTCGTCTTGCGAAGCATCCCTATTAGCGGATTAGCGCTATTAGCGGCTTAGCGGCTATTAGCGGTTTAGCGGCTTAGAAAAAGGGGGGGAGGGGGAAAACTTGCAAGACGTTTTCGTCTTGCGAAGCAAGCCCATAGGGAAATTCGTCTTGCGAAGCGCCTCAAAAAACGGAAAACCCTTTCGTCTAGCGGGTTTTTCGTCTTGCGAGGCATTCGTCTTGCAGGGCACCACTGTAATCTTGAGTCACTCAAAGCGGTTATCCTCAATGGTCTGACAGAAGGTTTGGATTTTTAAGTCTTGTAGTTTTGTTTCAGTAGGATGATTTAGTTTCTCTATGGAGATTTAGGGGGCAAAGTTCAGCCATCACTAGCCCTATAATCCAGCGTGATGAGGCTTCTGGATGGCTTATACAGTGGCACCTCGGGTTACATACGCTTCAGATTACAGACTCCTCTAACCCAGAAATATTACCTCGAGTTAAGAACTTTGCTTCAGGATGAGAACAGAAATCGCGCAGCAGTGGCAGTGGACGGCCCCATTAGCTAAAGTGGTGCTTCAGGTTAAGAACAGTTTAATGTTAAGAACGGACCTCCAGAATGAATTAAGTACTTAACCTGAGGTACCACTGTAATATGCCCTGAACACAAGAACCACATACTGTTTTTCATAAAGGCTATAATTTGTCTGCTCCTGGTTTCCCCCTCCCTCTCGTCACTTCTCCTCAGAATTGCTTGAGGATGCCTCTTCATCCGGGATCAATAGGTTCCGATTCCTCATCAAAAGTGTATTGCAAAGTAGGGGCAGAGGGAGTGAATATCACAACAGAATTAAATAACTGTCACCTTTTATAGGATTCTTTCAAGTTGTTTTAGCCTGAAGCAGTTTATTCACTACCAAGGCAAAACTTTTTTGGAACCTCCTTGTTGTTATAAATCAGAGCTAAGGAACCTTGTTGAGACCCACATTCCCTTGGAGATAATCTTTCGTGGGGCTGCATGCCAGCAGGGGCTACAAATGCACAGGATTATTAACCTTAAGAGCTGAGCCACCTACCACCCTGGCCTCTGTTCTTGAAGAAACAACTGAAATTGGTATAGTTTTTGCATTCATTTAGTACATCAGTGTTCAGTTGGAGTTTGAGATACCCAAGTGTATGTGTTGTGTTTCTCTGACATTTTAAGTTTTTGTGTAGGCTTTCCTTAGCGACTTGTATAACTTTTATGGATTCTTTCCCCCAATAGGTATTTTGACCAGCACGATCTGGCTGATGAAGCCTCCTGACAAGTCTGGAAAGCATAAAAGCATTGGATGCCATTGTTTCTAAGGCACTATGCAAGCCAGTGTTATTAGCTAGCTCCTCTGTGACAAGTGTGATAAACAGCAGAGATATCCCATCTTCCAGTGTGATCTCCCTGAATAGGGGGGGAATTCTGTAGAAAATGAATAGTTGGAATGTCTTTTTAGCAAGTGTGGCTGGAAAACTCAGCTTGGAAAAGGTCACCAACACAGTGCCTAAAACACTTTCTGAAGGACCCATTTGCCTGCAGCTAGTGTGTGATTGCAGTTCATATACCAAACTCCTCCTCATTCAAGCTACACCACGGAACAAGACTGATTCTATCATTGAAAACCCTGCAGGACTGAATCTGGCTAGTATAAAGTTTTTATAATACTATGTTTTTATAAATAAAGTTATTCAAAAGAGTTTTAATTTGTGAGTGTATTGGTATTGGCTCTTTGCAATGCTTTAGGAGCCAGTGTGGTGTAGTGGTTAAGAGCGGTGGACTCGTAATCTGGTGAACCGGGTTCGCGTCTCCGCTCCTCCACATGCAGCTGCTGGGTGACCTTGGGCCAGTCACACTTCTCTGAAGTCTCTCAGCCCCACTCACCTCACAGAGTGTTTGTTGTGGGGGAGGAAGGGAAAGGAGATTGTTAGCTGCTTTGAGACTCCTTTGGGTAGTGATAAAGCGGGATATCAAATCCAAACTCCTTCTTCTTAAAATAGCCAAATTTAGTTCATAAAATGGATGTAGCAGCTTTAGTAGATGCAAGTTAACTGACATTGATCATTCCCCAACACTGCTTCCCATAAGCAGAATCCCCCTTCTATACTAGGAATAGTAAAATAAAAATCATATTCTATGCAGAGATTTAGCTTAGATATATTCTACTTGTATTTTCTTTTTCCAAACTTGATATGAAGTCAGAGGCTGAGCAAGATTTTATTTGGTGGAAAGTTCATTAGAAATTTGCCTTACTCTTCATACCTAGCTGTTGTTATTCATTCCTTTCTATCCTTGAAAGCAATTACTGCAACTCATTCAGAAGTGCTTCTAGACCTTTCCTCATACAGCTAACACACAGATCAGCAGTAACCAACATGGTGCCACATACTTCACTTAGCACAAGACTGAAGTACTGTAATGTGCTCTACCTGGGCATGCCTTTGAAAGCACCTGGAAATTCAGCTTGTGCAAAATGTTGCAGGGAGAGTGCTGAGCAGGGCTGGGCCTTGAGAACATACATTTCCAGGCTGAATTCCAAGTGCTGGTCACCACCTTTAAAGCCATAAGAGTAGTACGGAACCCTTTCAATATAATCCATCCCCCCCTGGACAACTTTTGTGGGTCACATGAGGTCATGGGGGGCGGCTCCCCTTGCATGTTTCAACGCATCTTTAATCCAAGATACATTTGGGGCAACATGAGAAAGGCCAGGATCTGGACTTAAGCCCTTTTTGTTTAGGTAGGCATTTAAATTCACTTAGCTAATTATTCTTGGTTTTGGCTGGTTCACTAACATATTTTGATCATGTCATTTGTTTGTTTGGTGAGCCAGCTTGGAAAGTTAGGATCTAGACCTTTCAATACCTTAAATTTATTCCAACCGAGTAGTATAGCATAGATAATATATGTATGTGTTTGCAGGCACACAATGAAGTCAGAACTATAGAATTCTAGAGCTGGTAGGGAGCCTGAAGACCATCTTCTGGTTCAACCCCGTTCCATACAACAATATTTTTTTAGTATCTCAAAAGCTGTGAAGGGGGAAGCTGGTTAAATGAGGGATACAACCTGACTGTAAGGTATTTCAGTCATTTAATCATGAGTTCACCCATTAAGCTATTAATTTAAAATTGCTGATGGGGGAAAAATGTTTTGATCATGCAAAGGGTTGGATTCAGAGTTTCAGACTTAAGGTAGTCATGCTTAGTCTTGATGGGACTTGTTAGGCATGGCTAACTTGTCCCAGTGAATCTGATGGGACTAAACCATGACTAATTTTGTCTGGTTGCAATTTTTGCTTTTAGTTTAGGCCTGTTTTAACACGTGTGTTATCTTAAAGGCAGTCCCTCCTATAAAAATATAAAAGAATGCCTTTCAAAGACTGGCCTCGTCATCTGCAGTTTTTAGAAGTATTTGCATTAAAAACAAATTTAAAAGTCTGTCATCTAATTAATCATTCTAATTATTCAATTAGACATTATAGCCCCAGTTCAGATAATAGCTGGGTGCCCCATTATATATGCATAGATCTTGTCAAACCCACCTCTAGATCAACGCTTGGAACAAATTTTGCATTGCTAAATCAATGTACTGCAAAACTAACCAGACATTAGAGCTTGAAATTTAATCAAGGTTTCCATTCCATCTTTACAAACTTGTAAGCTTCATCTTCCTTGAAACACACAGTAACTTAGCGACTACCAAAAAAGAAAAAAAGCAAGATATACAGCAGACACTGGCTATTGGTCATACTTGAAAATTTGTGTTTTAAACTATATGGCATTTTATACAATATAGGACAGCTTCAATAAACTACGGATATAAATAAAATATACATTTTATTTGTCATTTTACAAGGCAGGAAGCTGGTTCTGTACATGTGCTATATCTTCTGTATCATCACCTGAAATTTGCCTGTAAAGAGAGAAAGTTATTATAACATCCATCTTACCAAGGAGAAACAATTCTTCGTGTAGTTAAAAGTGGTATGGTTACATGTACTTTATTATATCCTCCAATAAGTCAAGGGTGTGGAACCTCTGGTCCACAAGACAAATTAAGCGGGGGGGGGGGTCACAATTGTGTGCTCCCAATTGTTCTTTGACAAGCGCAGCTTCCTGTCAGCACCAATGCAGCCAATTCCAAAACAGAGCTAGCTGTAAGTGCAGAGCAGCTGAGCAGTACTGTCAAGGAAATACTTCCTTCACCTGTATGGTTTGACTTCAAACCATGCAGGCAAAGCAAAATGCTCCATCTGATGTCATGGTGACATCAGGTGACTGACAGGTGGGTAACCATCTGCCAACCTGCCGAAGGTTGACCGTAGGTTTGCGGCGAAAATCAAGATTCAGCCCACTGGCTGGATCCAGTTCCCTACCCTGATTGTTAGCTAGATTTAACAAAAATCTCTCAGACTTTCTGTATTAGGAGGTAGTTTGGACATATTTTAAAAAAACAATTACCGTTTAACAGTGCAATCAGGTTTCTACTCAGATGTCCTATTCAGTTCTGTAAGCCTTACTCCCGCTTAAGTAGGTACAGAACTGAAATCCATGTTTCACCCTGGGCCTCCGGTTGAGTAGCTAGTTACAAGTTACTACCACCATTTATTTCAGACATGTTTGAAGATACAACGCCAAAATTCTATGCATGTTTCCTCAGAAGTAAATCCCACTGTGTTCAATGGGGTTTGCTCCCCTGTAAGTGGATTTAGAATTACAGTCTTACAGAGAAACCCTACAGTACTGCCACTTCCTAAAGTCTTGCTGGGCTCATGCTGGCCAGGGTGGCTTTTTGCCTTTCCTCCATTTTGCTTCTTCAAAAAAATCAACGTGAGGTAAAATAACTCCACCATAATTTGGATAATATTTCTCCCTTATTGGAAGAATGAGATGGCTTGGGATCTGATGAATCCAAGGCCTCTTCTAGCATGCCTCTCTTCAGCAACTCTTGTATTTCCAGAACTGCAGCCACACTCGGCTTGGCTTGACACACAGAGGAAAAAACCAAGCAATTTAGTGTGACTTCTGTGTGTTAGGGCTTGAAAAGGCCTATGAATCTAGAGCAAAGTCTGTATCCCGTTAGGCATGCAGGTCTCTAGCTAGAAATTCGTAAGAAATCCACCACCCAACATATTTCCCCCTACTTAAGTCCCCTATAACAGGACGCGGGTGGCGCTGTGGGTTAAACCACAGAGCCTAGGACTTGCTGATCAAAAGGTCAGCGGTTTGAATCCCTGTGACGGGGTGAGCTCCCGTTGCTCGGTCCCTGCTCCTGCCAACCTAGCCGTTCGAAAGCACATCAAAGTGCAAGTAGATAAATAGGTACCGCTCCGGCGGGAAGGTAAATGCCATTTCCATGTACTGCTCTGGTTCGCCAGAAGCGGCTTAGTCATGCTGGCCACATGACCCAGAAGCTGTACGCCGGCTCCCTCAGCCAATAAAGCGAGATGAGCGCCGCAACCCCAGAGTCGGCCACGACTGGAACCTAATGGTCAGGAGTCCCTTTACCTTTACCTTTAAGTCCCCTATACGTTTTTGCAACCTATACCCAAGGCTGGCTTTATCATTAGTCAGATGCTGGTGGGCAGGGGGCAACAGTGAGGTGTGGAAGGCAGGGTTTGTGTTTGCCCTGTGTCCTACCCTCCCTATTCAATACTAGGCTGCTGCTCACAGATCCAGCAGGGGGGAAAACAGTACCAGCTGCGTTCCTGGAATGAACTGGGAGCAATGGAAAGTACCATCATGTCCTCCACCTCAGACTGCAAAATTATCATTGGCCAAGCTTGGCTACAACAAGCTATTTTAAGTGCAACCACCTCATATTTGCTAAAATTGGTCATTTGTCTCACCAACTTTATATTAAGCGGAAGAGACAATTTGCACACATACTTTGCCAAGAAGAAGAGTACTTACATGCGGGCATTGTTGAAACCTCGGCTGTCACAATGCTCTTTATTCCCAAGTTGGATAAAGCACCTCTAATTAATCCACAAGTAAATGCCAAGTACTGTGGGGGGAAAGACCCATACATTAAGTCAAACAAAACGACATTCTGATCATTTATATAATTCTCACATTACACTGTTGAAAGCTCTTTAAACTTGTGCCGAGGAATTTAATGTTCACCCCTTTTTTCAAAGAGGAGGCCTCTTTATGCAACACAATAATCTATTCTGGAGGTTATAATAATTTAATAATAATTTATTATTTTTTATTATTTATACCCCGCCCATCTGGCTGGGTTTGCCCAGAACATGGATAGCTGAGGCCAGGCTCTTTGTCTAGGAAGGCATGCAACTGGTGCGCCAGTTGTAGCTGGTGGAAAGGGCAAAATGTCATGGAGGCATCTGAAGGCAACCCTGTATCAGGAAATATGTAATGTTTTACAATATTTTTGTGTGCTGTAAGCCACCCAGAGGGGCTGGGGAAACCCAGCCTGATGGCTGGGGTATAAATAACAAAATTAATTTGTTAATTTTGGCTCTCCCTCCAGTGAAAAAAAACAGGCTCAACCCTCCAAGGTATGAATTTCATTATTTAAGGAGAGTGTTAACCCTGTCGAGAGCAGCTTCAAGTATCCAAACAAACCCCTGTGTTGCAAAAGAGAACGTCAACAATGTTTAGGCAACACGATGACCATATACATACGTAATAGACAAACTTTATAGAATTCCTTCAAACAATAACAAGTTCAAAATGAAATCTTAATCTCAAAGTCTCTGAAAATCTTTTTGAAGTGAGGTACCAAACTTTGTACGATGAAAGATAAGCTGTGGAGCTTTGTGTATTCAGCAAATATAATGTTCAACACTGAGAAATTCTGGATATTGACTGCTGTTTCGTAGATCTTCGTCAGCGTGGTGGGAGAATATGGAATTTTTCATAAACCCATCTTATTTTGAATGAATATATGTGAATGAAAATATCAAATGCTGTGGAGCAGTGCTCATGTAATAATGTAGCTTGAAGACACTTCCATGCAGGAAATGGGGAAAGAGGGCCCAAAGTTAAAAAAAAATATCTCTTGAGGATACTTCTTTAATACTAGCATGTGCACATGTGGATCTGACAGCTAGAATGCAATCAACTGATAGAATACTTCTATAAAAGAAGTTTGCTTCCCCTCCAACGTTTATCTGTCAAACTTGCAAAAATTCCTATTAACACAGAATAAATATATGACAGTATAAAGTACAACTGTGAACATCAAGTACATGGAGAAGATAACACCGTTGCAAGACCACTCCTGCTGCTCTCCCCTGCCCCATATATGTAATGAATATACAGTCATACCTCAGGATAAATATGCTTCAGGATAAGTATTTTCGGGTTGCGCTCCGCGGCAACCCAGAAGTAACGGAGCACATTAATTCCAGGTTTTGCCGCTCGTGCATGCGCAGATGGTCAAAATGACGTCACGTGCATGTGCGGAAGCAGCAAAACATGACCTGCGCACGTGCGTCTTACATTCTATCCAGGATGCGAACAGGGCTCCGAAACGGATCCCGTTTGCATCCCGAGGTACCACTGTATTGCAACTCCAAGAAGAAATTTGGTTTTGAAGGTGCTCCTATGAACTACGTAAGATATAATTAATTATACAAGCCTTAGGAGCATGCTCCAAATACTGTTTTCCAGCAGACATCTGAGTCAGGAGACGGAACTTGTTATCCTGTAGTACATAGATGCCCTGCAAAAAATGAATAACAGTTATAATTCTATCCTGCCTTTTCCTTGGCTATTCATGCAAGAATCATTTATTAATGTTGTAACCCCGCTAGGTAATATACATGGGAAAAGCTGGTTACAGAGTACCTGCAAACACATGCAGTATACTTTGTTTTCCTACCAAATGCAGTCCGGTCAATTAAACTGCAATCATCCCAACCAGTCACTTTGAAAGAAAGGCTAGATTAATGGCAGACATCTTTCTCCCCAGGAAGTTAACTTCTGTGCAAATATGGTTACTAGCTGGATTGTTTTATTACGTATGCATGTTAATTATTCATTCATCCTTTCAAATCCTGCCTTTCAAGATAAAATCTTCCTAAAACAGTGTACAATATTAAGAACAAGAAAAACAGCAAAAACAAAACTGAAGGAACACCATAGAATAAATCTGTATTATTTAGCTACACACGCTACCCTTATGGAATTCTCTTTACAGCATAAGGTGGCTGGCATATGATCCTAACAAAATTATTCTGAAATAAGAACCTAATTAGAATCAGAAAAAAATGTGATGCATCCCTTGCTTATTTTAAACTGCAAGTGGAAAAATACTATTTGAATATTCTCACATAAGAAAACAGCCTGCAGAAAGAAAACTAGAGTGTCAATAAGGGTTGTTCACCTTTTTACTGCTTTCTACATACAAAGACCTTATTTATAATCATACAGGCCCATCTGTAGTACAATCCAAGCAAATGCTTCGTTGTGCAATTGTGCTGACAGAGCTGAGCTATACCAGATCCCAACTGTTTTAATTCCAGACAGAATCCAAATTTATATTAACGTATTTGAATGTAAATAATGTACCATTATGTCTAATTTCTTCTCCGCCCACTTGGCACTGATATGCAACAAGATTGACAACTCTACAAGTTCAGTTTCTACAATACCTGATGGTTGGTCCTGAGGTTATCAATTTGCTTTTTGAATACAGTAGTCCAAAAATCTTTGCAGATAAACTTCATTATATCCAGTTCATCTTTGAATCTGGCAGTATCTTTTGTAAACCTAAGAGAAAGAAATTAAAAGTAGTGGCATTTAATTAGTTGCATGCACGCGATGTGGTGAGGGGGCATAAGTCGTCAGCAGAATAAAAGGTGCCAGTTTCAGTCCCTGGCATCTGCAGTTTAAAGAACAGATTAAGTAAAAAATGATGGGAATGACCCTGAGGCCCCAAAAAGTCACTGCCAGTCTGAGTACACAACACTGGACTAGAAGGACAGGTTATCTGACCTGACATAAGGTAGATTTCTAGTTTCTAATTATGCCAATGATTTATTCAATTTATGAGCTAGCTTCCCACAAAAATTTCAAAGTGACTTCCAAAAATTTAAAAACCAACTCAGAAACAGAAACAGAAACAATATAGACAAAAAGGTGGTCAATCCATAAAACAAATTCCTCCTCCCCACCATGACATGAAACTACAACTACAAATAATTATTACAAATCTTGGCACAAGAAAGGTCTTGCACAAGCAGAAAAACACTTCCACTTAGTACAAGGCAGCACCACTGAATTCCCTTGATTTTCCCATCACGTTGCAGCCACTAAAGTTTGTGTGGGGCATCTTTAAAAGCAACATCCCTTAGGGAATTTCTGTGTCTTATGATATACACAGAATTTATACATGATATAAGGACATCAGGAAACCTGCTGGAATATTTGCAACTCTGAAGGAAAATAATGGGTCAAGAGAGAAGCTAAACATGCCACTCACCTTTCTATTAATCCCTGTCCTACTCGAAAACCCATATTTTCCAGTTTTGAGATGCATCGTCCATTTTCCTGTAAGGTATAATAAAGGTAATCTTGTGTGTGTACAAAGAACACCCCACAAACCGCAATAACTTATGCAAATCTATTTTTAAAATTATACTTTAAGTTTTCTTCTTCCACACTTTTGTCTTGCCTGTAATCAACTCAGCATTTTGGCTAATCTACTTTATTTACATATAAACACACACGGAGGACTGCAACATGGCTCTGTCTCTCTCTAGCATCAGACAGCAAAGAGAAAAAGAACATAGGACGATAGTCCCACTTCACGGAACACAGCAACACAAACATCCTGTTTCCTTCACTTCCCACTCTGTGGAGTCAAAACATATACCGTCATGTGAAAGACAACAACACTATGACTGCAATCATAGAGCAGGAATTCTTACAGAAACCCCTAGTCAGTCAGTCATTTATTTCCCGCCCTTCACTCTAAGGTCTCAGGGCAGGTTAAAGCATTAAAACACAATATGAAAAACAATTTAAAACAACTTACAACCATAAAAATAAACTGGGTCCTACAAACATATACTTTGAGAGACACTTTGTAATTTTATAATCTGAAATACTTGAAGTGGAATAAAAAAAGACAGTAGAGTTAGGGTTTCATCCCACTTCAAGCACTGCTGAATTCTGACTCCAGGTGTGCTTACTAAACATACTAATTTAATTGCAAGCAGTCTGTCCTAACTGAATTATGGATAATGTGTTGTCCTAATCCTGCCCATTTTAAAACGCCTATGTTGTTTTTAAATTTAAGGACACGTTACACTAAAGATGGCAGGAATTTCTGAAACATTTAAAAAAGTTATATGCAAACACAAAGCATGCTGTTGCGGGGGGGGGGGGACACCCATTGTATTAGCGCATTGGTAGGCAAACTAAGGCCCGGGGGCAGGATCCGGACCAATTGCCTTCTAAATCCAGCCCGCTGATGATCCGGGAATCAGCGTGTTTTTACATGAGTAGAATGTGTCCTTTTATTTAAAATGCATCTCTGGATTATTTGTGGGGCATAGGAATTCCTTCATTATTATTTTTTCAAAATATAGTCTGGCTCCCCCACAAGGTCTGAGGGACAGTGGACCGGCCCCCTGCTGAAAAAGTTTGCTGACCCCTGTCTTAGTGGGTCAGAGGGAATGTAACAAACATTTTTAATTTAGATCATCCCTAGTTTACTTGGTACATACTGTATGTGATGCTTATCACATTTCTCTCGGGGAGTCTGTTCATGTCCATCACTGGACTCGCCCATAACCAGCCCCGAACCTGGATACTGAACACGGGCTAATCTGTTCAGACGCCAGAAACCCTTGGCCAGGCCCTCAAACCACCTCAGCGCTTTAAGGAGGAGAGATTTCGAAACCAGAGACTCCATTATGAGGCTTTGGGTAGGAGAAGGCATTCCGGATTTAGGGAAGCTGCGTTAAAAAAATACAGAATATAAAGAAGGGACCCTCCTCGGGCCACAGCGCCGGCTGCGCCGTCCCCCGGGCTCCGCCTCTCTCCCTTCCCTCCGACGGGGAAGCGCCGAGATGCCTCCGCAGAGCCGCGAGAGCAACCCCCGCTCACCCCATCGCCCTGCTCGGCGGCGCGGTACAGCCCGGACACCATCTCGTTGTGCAGCAGCAGGAAGAGCGCCTCGTCCGCCATCTCCGCCTTGTTCATGCCGGGAAGATCCCGGGCAGAGGGGAACGAGGACCGGGCCCACCCGCTCTTCGCCGGGGCCGAGCCGAGTCCCTCCTTCAATCCAGAGGCGGAGCTGCCCAGGCAACAACCGGCAGCTGCTTCTGGGGCGGAGCTCCGGGGAGTCCCCGCCTCGGCGCTCGGTGGTTTGCGGGCGCCGATGGGAGCGATCTCGGGCATTGGGCTGCTGCTCTCCGTGTCCGTTTGGAAGCGAAGGTCCGGCGGGGCTCACGGCTACGTTGAAGATGTCATGGAGTTCTACTCAGTATTGATCCAGATTCCAACGTACAGTTAGCGGTGTAAAAACTTACAACACGTTGCAGGATTCCCCAAAAATAGACCAGAGGCAATTGTATTTCATTCAGCAGAGCTTTACTGCTACTGAAGGCAAATGAGCTTAATGGTCACAAATCCCATACGTTCAGGATGGGCACTGGCCATAAGAAAACCAGTTGCAGGAGACCTGAAAATTCCAATGCAGTAACTTAAAATTAAAATAGGTCTAAAAACACTAAGCAGAACACCACACCAGAAGGAAAAGAGAAAGGGAAACTCCTCTTCTGGCCTCTTAACAAAACACCCCTAGGATTACTGCGACTTTAGCGATGCCTAAATCAGTGGGTGTAGAGAGCATAGTGGGTCCCAGTGGGACTGCTGGGAATTAATCCCAAACGGCCTCTGCTGTACATTAACTTATCTCAAATTCAGCCTTTTCACCTTCAACCTACTTCAGCGGGTTGTTGTAAGAATTATAAATAAGTTGCTCTTGGCTTGCAATAGGGTGTTCCAAGGGTCTTGGATAAATGTGAAGTAAATAAATTGTATATATATCCTGTTTGTTTGATTTATATCTTGCCTTCTCCTCAAAGCAGCTCATCCCATAAGATTGATCTACTTTTCATTTCTCAACCTCACCATTACCCTAGGAGGTTGCTTGCACTGAAAACAATAGAAAATAATGGCAACATAGAATTGCTTGCAAGATCAAATTCTAAGTGTAATTGTAAATAGTAGCTTCTTTTATCATACTGTTCCCAGGTTGTTGTTTTTTATAAAAGACTTTTATCCAAAACTGCAATTGCTTTTCTTATGATAGTTTAATTTGCTTTATTTTAAAATGATGCAATGCTGTAAGTGGTTGGGAAAGTGGAGTAAAAAAATGTTGAGGCTATTGTCCATGCATAATGCCACAGTTGGTGGAAATCTGCACAATACATCCCAGGCATGCGCCCCAGGGAGGTCACTTAGGTGCTGCTAACACAGCGGTTTGACTTCACCCCAGATGCACACTTCATTGTCTCTCAAGCCAGAAAGATGTCAGCAATAATATGTTATGGACTTTGTGGAAATAGATGTTACTGTTCCTGAATTATTGCCCCCCCCCCCCTTATTGTGTGTGTCTTTATTGCTGTAGCATCAGGATCTTAGACTTTCCACAGTGGTGCAGCCTTGAACTGTAGTGACATGACTGCAGGTCAGTTTGTCCTGATGCCAGGACAACCATGGGTAGGCAAACTAAAGCCCGGGGGCCGGATCCGGCCCAATCGCCTTCTAAATCCAGCCCGCGGACGGTCCGGGAATCATTGTGTTTTTACATGAGTAGAATGTGTCCTTTTATTTAAAATGCATATCTGGGTTATTTGTGGGGCCTGCCTGGTGTTTTTGCATGAGTGGAATGTGTGCTTTTATTTAAAATGCATCTCTGGGTTAGTTGTGGGGCATAGGAATTCGTTCCCCCCAAAATATAGTCCGGCCCCCCAAATGGTCTGAGGGACAGTGGACTGGCCCCCTGATGAAAAAGTTTGCTGACCCCTGGTCATTACTATAAAAATAAAGATGAAGAACACTATTCTGTGATATGATCTGGAATTGTTGTGATATGATTCTCTATGTGTCTGTGATGTTCAGAATTTTAGACAGATTTTCACAGTAAGAGACCTCCCTTTAAGAGGGCTTATCCATACTGTTGTTTAACATGGATAGTAAGCATCCTGTACCTCCCTTAATTCTGTTGTGCATATGACATTATCCTCCAAATCACTGCCTTCCCACACTTTCCCCTCAGTCCCAGGGATACTCCAAAAAGGAAAGGGTATGAGAAAGTCTGAACTGAGGGAGTGGAAAGTGTGGGAAGGCACCAATTTAGATACTGTCATATGCACAATGGCAAATTAAGGAAGGTACAGGAATCTTCTATCCATATTAAACAACAGTATGGATGAGCACTGAATCCTAGGACATAAGAGCTTATACAGTGATACCTCAGGTTAAATTTACTTCAAATTGAGCACGCTCGAGTTGCACTCCGCGGCAACCCGGAAGTAACGGAGCACGTTACTTCTGGGTTTTGCCGCTTGCGCATGCGCAGACGCTCAAAATGACGTCATGCGCAGAAGCGGCGAAAAGCGACGCGCGTGTGCACAGAAGTGCCATCGCTAGATACGTTTACTTCTAGATGAGAACGGGGCTCCGGAATGGATCCTGTTCGTATCTAGAGGTACAACTGTATAGCTAATTACAGTATACAGTGGTACCTTGGGTTACGTACGCTTCAGGTTACATACATTTCAGGTTACAGACTCCGTTAAGCCAGAAATATTGTTTCAGGTTAAGAACTTTGCTTCAGGATAAGAACAGAAATCGGGCTCCGGCGGCACAGCAGCAGCAAGAGGCCCCATTAGCTAAAGTGGTGCTTCAGGTTAAGAACAGTTTCAGATTAAGTACGGACCTCTGAAACGAATTAAGTACTTAACCCGAGATACAGTTGCTTGGAAGTTTACCCATGGACCAATGAATAATGTAATGTTTGGTCAAAGAGCTGCATCGGAATAATGGACTCTGTGCAGTTTCTTCATTCACTCAGCTCTTGTCTGGTCATAGGTCTTGGAGGCCCACAACTTCAGTCTGTGAGCGTGAGGAACTCTTCAAAGTGGCCCCTGGAGACCTGGGCATTGTGATAGGAATTTTATGGTCTTTGTGGACTCTAGGAGTTTTGCTAGTTTTGCCAGTAGCCTTGTTGATCACAAGATCAGCCAATTCAGGGCCCTTGGCAGTTTGACTCCCTAGAATCCTTCTGCCCTTGTTGAGCTGGGCCTTCCTGTCATTTAATGGAAAGCTTTGTGTGATGAAAAAGCAGGGAAGGCAGAAATTCAAAATGAATTTGACCAAACACCTTAGAGACCCATTGAAGGTCTAATATTTGGCTGTGATAGCAGCAAACATTAATGCTGCTGCTTCCTCACCTTGGTGACCTTTTAGCTCTCTGTGCCCCAATAAATAAATAAGATGGCTTGCCTTAAAGTGCAGGGAAGGCAATTACAGCAATGATAGTGGGAGCGTTTGCTAATAGTTACAGCCCATCTCACATATTTTGGTTATGCTGTTATTTCAACTTGTCACTTGCGCATCTGAGTCTGTGGTTTTTTTTTTACTCAAAAGTTAGTTCCATTAACTTCAATGGGGCTTGCTTCCAAGTACGTAATAGTGAACAGGACTTAAAAGCAAATTTCAGAATCAGAAAAGCCACGCGTCCGTGGAAATTGAGTTTAGTCCCGCCCCCTGCACTTCAAGGCGCCTCATGACCCGAGGAGCGCGCGAAAATTAGTAGGGATGGTCATACGGCGGATAGGGAAGCATCAGCCGACCCGCCTCCCATCACTGATTGGTTACTCGATGCCACCCTGCTCTGGCATTCCGCGATTGGCAGGAGAAACAGAGCAAAGCGAACGTCGAGTGGTTCTCCCGACGTCGCTCTAAGCACTACGGATTCCCGATTGGCTAAGAAGGAAGCTGATGACAGGAGCACCCAAATGCCACTCAACCTGTCAGGGCGGCGATTCGCTAGGGACGAGGCGCGGCTGTTGGCGAGGAACGTTGTCGATCCAACTCTCGCCCGCCGATTGGCGGGTTTGCTCGGAGGAGCCGCGCTGCGTGGGGGCTGGGCCGCGGCGCCCCGCCCCTTTCCCGCCGAGCCGCGCTCTCGGCCGGCCCCTGACTGGCTAGGCCGCGCCTGTGGGTGGCTGGGATGGCGGTGGCGGTGCGGGCTCTGCAGGAGCAGCTCGAGAAGGCCAAGGAGAGCCTCAAGCACGTCGACGAGAACATCCGCAAGCTCACGGGGCGGGACCCCAACGATGTGCGGTGAGGCGGGAGGAAGAGCGGGGCGGCCGGCGGGGGGGGGGGCGTTCGGCTCAGAGGGGGCCGCCGCGCTCGTCCCCTGAGAGGCTTCTCTGCGCTTGCCCCCTCGTGCCCGCGCCCTTTCCCTTCCCTCTCCTGGGACTTCAGGGGCCCGAGCGGTGCAGCCGTGAGCCCCGTCCCTCTTCAAATCGGGGGTAAACGGGTGCGGGCGCGCAGAGGGAGGCCTACGAGCAGAATCCGTTAGTGGCGTCCACGTGAGTTGCCGGGCGCGGCTGCGCCCTGCGAACGCGGCTTCCCCGCATGGCTTCAATGGGGCTCGCTAGTTCCCAGTAAGGGCGCTTAGGGGCGCAGCCTGCACCGGCCTAAGTTAACCCGGGTTAAGAGTGCGCTCATGCCCCAGCCTAAATCTGTAAAAGTTTCCGTGTCACGAAAGGTAGGCAATACCCACTGCCGTCTCCCTGCATTTTCTGCTACTTCCTTCCACGTGGGAAGTCAAGGTATTTTAATAAACTAGGCCATCAGGATCCTGCACATGTTAGAAGCAGTCACTTCCCGTCCCCAATCACTAAAGCTGACTAATAAAGTGGGGGTGGGGTGGGGGCTACATTTACACCAGGTCTCCAGTGGTGTTCCTTTGAGGGATGTTTTCTGCACCTCTTTGCACCTTCCTGATGATTATTCACTTGACTTTTCCCCCCAGGCCCGCTCAAGGGAGATTATTGACCATCACAGGCCCTGGTGGAGGTAGGGGGCGTGGAAGTATATTACTCAGGTGAGTATCTGTGGATGATTAATGGAAACCAATTCTGTACCTTTCTGAGGGCAGCTTCTATGCTGCACGGAATGTTATGCTTGTATTTGAAGGCTAGAAATGAAAAGAAGGTTAAATGTTGTTTTAATATGTTGATTGAAGGTAGCTAGAGTCTGAACTCAACTGCCACACTTGTACATTGAGGGGGAAGAGAGGGGTTCTGCTCATGGTCCAAAGCATATTCACAGGCAGACAAGCAAATAGCTGTTGGGGTACTTGACCATTGCTTGTGCTGTCATTGCTGCCCTAAGGTTGCATGCAACTTCTCTTCTAACCTTAAAAAAAACTGCAGTAATTTCAAGTTGGACTTACCAGTTGCTGTAATGCTAGTTTATGGCAGTGCTGAGGAGCCCACAAAATTGCTGTCTTCAAAGATTTCAGTAGAAGGCATGTATAACTTGCCGCTTGGCTCATATACCATTGTTATTACCGAAGGGTAGGCAGCCAGTTACAGATCCTCTGCTGTTGTAGCCTAACACTGGCATGGTATGGTACAGTGGTACCGCGGGTTAAGAACTTAATTCATTTTGGAGGTCCATTCTTAACCTGAAACTGTTCTTAACCTGAGGTACCACTTTAGCTAATGCAGCCTCCTGCTGCCACCGCTGCACAATTTCTGTTCTCATCCTGAAGTAAAGTTCTCAACCCAAGATACTATTTCTGGGTTAGTGGAGTCTGTAAACTGAAGCGTCTGTAACCTGAGGTACCACTGTACTTGAAGGCTATTGCAACAGAGCTCTGCCTGGTTTTTATTGGATGGTGTTTTATGCTCTGCTTGCATAGCAGTCTTTGCAGTCCTACAGATATTTGGCCTACTTGGTATTTAGTTTTGGTACTGGAAAGTTTAAAATTGCTAGATATATTCACATTTTTAGAGTTTCTTTAAAATGCTCTTAAAAGGAAGGAATAAGCTTTTGAATTTGTGGTATTGTGTAACTCAGGGATTAGTTACTTTTGTGGATGGTTTATTTTTTAAAACAGTCACATCCTCCACCCTTGAAGGGGCTTTTCTGAATTGGAAGGGATACTTAGTTTGTTCTGTGTATGAGAGTTGGATATATATATATATACATGGGTAGAGAGAGGGAGATATTTATGTGAGGTGGGGGAATAGAGGGTAGGTATGTGTTTGAGAGGGAGAGATGTACTTGCAGCAGTGTATATGCGAAGTACAGTATATGCGTGTGTGAGAGAGCTGCATGAGTGTGCTGAGAGGCTTTCTCTTGCATCTCACCCAAATATAGTCATACCTTGGAAGTCAAACAGAATCCATTCTGGAAGTCCGTTTGACTTCCAAAACATTTGGAAACCAAAGTGCGGCTTCTGATTGGCTGCAGGAGGCTCCTGCACCAATCAGAAGCTGCACTGGATGTTCGGGTTCCGATAATCATTCGAAAACTGAAACACTCATTTCCGGGTTTTAATCGTTCGGGAACTGATTTGTTCGGGAGCCAAGGCATTTGAGATCCAAGGTACGACTGTAGTGAACGTTCCCTGACAATGGAAACAGAGAAAAGCACTCTAGCAATCTTGAGGCATAAGCAAGCTGGTTTAGGGAGATGTTCTCCTTCAATTATTTAGGCCCCAAACCATTTAGCGGCTTAAAGGAGTACTAGCATTTGGAATTGGGCTTGGCAGCAAATAGGCTGCCATGGTAGTTCTTTCAGAATTTATGTGATATGATTCCATCAGGATAAAGCAACAGCCTTGTTAGTGGGTAGCCGGGGGCCCATGTGTCTGGGTCTTTGATGCAGGATACTGGACATCTTTCCTTTTTAAACTTAACTTTTTTTACAGGGCAACTGGTAACACTTCAAAGTACAGCACTGGTGAGACCCTAGACACCTCCCATTCAAATTTGCCAACGAGCACTTGTCTGTTTTTAAATACGTACATAAATATGTACATAAACAGCAGCTCTAGACTGTGGATGGGGTGGAGGGCCCAATCCACATATAGTATACTGGCCCAGGAAATCCCTGTTGCCACCCTATAGCTCTAAGTTCTCCCTGACAGCCAGTTTGTTTCTCCCCTTCAAATGACAGCTGAAAATTGGCGCCTATACATAAAAATAAGCATATGTGAATATTTCTTGTGGGCCTCTGCCCTGAGTCTTTTCAGTACCCAACAATGCTCCTCTGCTGAACTGTATTCTGCACTAATGAAAGTTTTCAAGGGCAGCTTCTTGTACAACACATTACAGTATTCCATTTGAGAGATAAGCAGAATGTGCATCATGGTGGCAAGACTGTCTGTTCAGGAATGTTCCTACCTGGTGATAAGGTCAAACCTGGGAAGGGCAGTTTGTGAAACTTGGGCTACCATGGCTTCTAGTGACAACTCTGGATGTAAGTGTGTCCCCAAACTGCAAACCTGCTTCTTCATGGAAGGTGCGCCCCCATCTGAAACAAGCCAAGTACCTAATTTATCAACATAAGAACCACTTTCTCACAATTCTTTATTGTCAGCTTTCAATCTGTTAGCCCATTACGGAGCCCAAGGACTGGTTCAGCACCTGAGCAGCCTCACCTAACTCAGATAAAAAAAAAAAAGAAATAGAGCTGATTTTCTTTGTTAGACTGATTACATCTTACTTTCACCCTCTGATCTCACCTAGTGGCTTCATATAAATGTTAGAGAGCATGGTGTGACTTCTGTAAAACTTGCTGCACACAAGGCAAGACATTGAACTTTAGTTTTATGGGGTCTTGGCATTATAAACTTGCTTGGAGCATACTGATCTGATACACTGATGTGCTCTTTTGTTTCAGGCGTGGATTCTCGGATAGCGGAGGAGGACCCCCAGCCAAACAGAGGGATCTAGAAGGGGCGACCAATAGGTGAGCAGAGAATGAAATGGGGCTGAATTCAAGAACAGGATTGAATGAAGATAGAGACAAGAACAGCATGCCTTCTTAGCTGACTCAGTATATTTCTGTAGTGCATTTCTGCATGGTTTTTATATAGCACTCAAGGCTGTGTATAATTTAAAATGATTGCTTGCAATTTCAGACATACAAAAGGAACCGGGAGGGAAGAAAGGAAAAACCATTCATGTATCAGTTCTTCTTTAATTAACTTGCATAATAATTCCTCTTGGGATTCTACATTAGCAAATAATTTATACTGGTGTATCCTGATTCTGTGTGATTTTTTAAATAGGATTTCAGTAGAACACCTTTTTTGTCTTGAGTACCCGTAAATTGTGTAGGAGTTGCTACTCTACAATATGTTCTGTAGAAAGAAAAGTAAGCGGACTTTAAAAGTGAGGTCTCCATCTTTAAAAAGATGCTGTAATAAACTAACATATTTAGCAAGCAGCTAATCTACATTCACCAGAGAGTTCATTGGATCCCAGCAACAACACGGACAGAGAGGTTGGATCAAAGCAGTCTGTGAAGCACAGTATCTTGATTTTAGTGTAGTTATTTTGCTTTTATTAACATCATTTTCTAAGCCTATTGAAACATTTTCCTTGGTTCTAGTATAAAGTGGATGCCTTTGATACTCTCTTAAATTTAGGCTAGCTGGGGAACGTCGGACAAGGAGAGAATCACGCCATGAAAGCGACGCAGAGGATGATGATGTTAAAAAAGTAAGGGATACCTAGAAGTTGGTGGGTAGAGAGGGGAAAGAAGTGTAGAAAAGCTTCCATTAACCTGGATTTGACCTATCCTTGCAGCCAGCGTTGCAGTCTTCTGTTGTTGCTACCTCCAAAGAACGAACACGCCGAGACCTTATTCAAGATCAAAACATGGATGAAAAGGGAAAACAAAGGTATCTTACAATGCTGTTGACTATAACCATAACGTTTTCAAACTCCAAGTGCATAATACAAATTATGAAAGAAGTGTTCTTTCTTGCACAGAAAACTTTGTCTAATATTTTATGCTGTCTTAGCCTGCTTCTTAAGAAGTGTGTGTACAGGTTCTGACTGCACCAGACAACTCAACCCAGCTTCCATGTTTATTTACGTAGAGATTTAGCATGTTGTTTTTTTCTAAAATGTTCCCTTCTTGGGTTTTTTTGGTTTTTTTTTTTAGTTTGATATGAACCAGTCTAATTCAGAAGTAAGTCCCATTGATGTTGGTGGAATTTTAGCCTTGGTCTTTAAAGAATACTGCAAATTAGCAGCTATTGTACTTTTTCATGCTTTTCTGTGCAAAATCTTGGGAAATTGGCATATTTCATTAAAATATGTTTATGAAGATCTTAGCTATCTAAAGGTCTCACTTTTAGACAGTGCATTGTGTTGAGCTGGTTGTATATCAACTTCAGGTAGGTAGTTTGTGGGAAAGTATCCAAATAATTTTTTGGGGAAATTATTTCTTAATTCAAGCACCATCTCATATGTATTAGTTGGGGTGGGGCTGGAATTTATTTTCAGGCTGTGACCATTGTGCTCTGGGTTCTGACAGTAAGAGATGTTCTACAGTGGAGTGGACTCCCTCGAAAGGTTGTAGACTCTCCATCCTTGGAAGTTCTGGCAATCTGTCAGGGTTGTTTTAGTTGATTTTCCTGCTTTGCAAGGGATTGGACTAGATGACCCTTGGGGAGGAGTCCCTCCCAAGTTAACAATTCTATGATTCTCCGTAAGGGCCAAATTTCTTGGTCATACAGCTAGCTCTCAACAAAAAAGTAAGTCAAAAGAAGATGACTATATTTTCAGTGCTATGTTGTTTACAAAATGGCAAATCATTTCTTGAGGTTCCTTATGAAAACTCACAACAATGGTATTCCTTTTATTAATAATCAGTGTATTTAATGTATTTTATTGTTGTCTTCAATCTTAGATAAAACTTTTGGATGTCTTTGGGTCATAAATTAAGAACTTCATTTAATTTAATATGTTTGGAAATTATATGCTGTTGCTGATAAAGCTATCCACTGGAATTATCTTGTTATCTTATCATGTTGGTTGTTGAAATTTGCAACATCCAGTGGTTATGTTTCTTTCTAAATAGTTTTTCACCCTGTATTATTGTAGCCTTTTTATAATTCATGTGCCATTAACTAACAACCTTGGAAGATTTGGAAAACTGTTTCAATAGGTATGCATAATGAACACGTATGAAAGTCAATCATATAATATCTTTTTACTCCTTTTCTGTTCTAGGAATCGGCGCATATTTGGCCTGTTGATGGGTACTCTTCAGAAGTTTAAACAAGAATCAACAGTCGCTACTGAGAGGGTATTAACTCAATACCTTGTAATGTTCATTAGAGGAGAGAGACTACTATTTCTGTTGAATGAGAGAATTGTATACTGTCTTGTGTGAAGAAACTTACTGCTAGTAACCCAGTAGCTCAGATTTTTCATTGTGGAAACATGAGGACTTTAAAGTCATTTTTCAAGTGTAAAGGGAAACAGTGAGCATTCCTAAAACTTTACTTAAGCCTATTATGTTCAATAGAACATGGATCCTACTACAAATACAGTTCTGTATGGCGACCCTAAACTGGGTTCTGGCAACCAGCTGGGAAAACCACTAGTAACTGCCAGCAGCCTAGAGAGGTCCATACTTAGGTTTCGTATGCCCTGCCTTTAGTTGGCTATATAGTTGAACTTTTATTATTATTTACTTGTCTCTGGTTCCATAACAATTTGAAAACAGATTAGAAAGAGAGAGGGGGGCACAGAGCTCCTATTGGTTACCAGGCTTAAGGTCATAAGTTGGAGAGATGTAGTTGCATTGCCTGGCACTGCTTCACTGTAAATGTGGATTGCTTGATACACAAGGAGTGCTCCATACTTTAGGGGAGTAGAAATGAAAAACCAACCACTATAAGCAGTGACTTGACTACTAAGTTCAGCCAAAAGTTTTGGGCCATCTTGCAATAATTAGATAAAGACTTCAGTATTGATCGGATTCCAGAACAGGGGTCGACCAGCTATTAAGTGGTATATAAACTAATAATAAAATTTCTGAGCTCCCCTTAAGCAAATATGAAACTGTTTCTCCACTTCAGCAAAAAAGACGGCAAGAAATTGAACAGAAACTTGAAGTGCAGGCAGAGGAAGAGAGAAAGCAGGTTGAAAATGAGAGGCGAGAGCTCTTTGAGGAAAGACGTGCTAAACAAACAGAGCTGCGGCTATTGGAACAGAAAGTTGAACTTGCTCAGCTGGTGAGTCAAAATTCAAGCAGCTGCTATGTGGTGTTTGTGTTGTGGACGATACTAAAAAAATAAAAATCTTTCTTTTACCAGCAAGAAGAATGGAATGATCATAATGCCAAAATAATTAAATATATAAGAACAAAGACAAAGCCTCATCTGTTCTACATACCTGGCAGAATGTGTCCTGCTACCCAGAAGCTGTTTGATGATTCCCAAAAAAAATTAAATGGTATGTTACTGGTGGTAGGGTAGATACATTTTCTTTGATATAAGCTCTTCTGGCATTTCAATAGAAAAAGTTAAAGTGATATTGATAAGGCAGTAAAGCAAACTTGCATCTTAGTCAAAGGGTCAGTTCTGGGAGTCTGCACGTTTACACAAAAACACATAAAGCCAGAACTGGCCCACCCACAAGGTGGAGGATTGCCTACCCAGCTTTGGAAAGTTGGTGCAAAGGCACTGGCAGGGTGCTAGAGTCCTGTTCTGGGGTTTGGTCAAATCCTCAGAACAGCACATAGTTGCAAGCAGGGTTTTTCCATCTTGCAAGATGATGTGCTTGCACAAACAGAACATTTGTAATGGTGTGACATTGGAATTCCAGCCCAAGTGATTGACAGATACAATTTGTCTCTAGGGGGTTGGGGAGATAAGAATCTTGCCCACCTGTTGGATCCAGTTATAAATTATTTCTTAATGTGAAACTTTACTGCTCTTAACTGCCAGTAGCCTGTAATTAAAAAATACTTGGCAAATGCCCCAGTTCACAAGTGCACATTCTGACCTCTTAACATGGATGATCGCTTGTCTGTATGAAACTTTTCTTGTGTGAAGTGGTTCAAGTGATCTATCAGTAAGATGGAACCATGCTAAGTACCCACAATAAGCTTAGTGTGTCTTCTTTCATTCTGCAGCACTGTTTGAAAATAGGCGCATTGAGTTTGCTGAGCAAATTAACAAAATGGAAGCCAGGCCCAGGCGACAATCTCTGAAGGAAAAAGAACACCAGGAGGTGCAGAAGGAAGAAAAGAAGGAAGACCAGAACAAGGAGCAAGAAGAGGGTAAGGCGGTTCAGCAGGTGGAAGAGATGGAGACAGGTAATCGGAGCAATGATGTAGAAATGGAAGAGGTAGGGGAAGAAAAGGAGGTAGGTGCTAATCACAGTGATGGAGAGATAGAACAGGAGGAGGAGGAGCAGAAAGAGGAAATGGAGGTTAAGGTAGATGAGGGACCAGAGATTAAGGAGAATGATAGGCAGCAGGATAATCAGGAGGAGGATGTTGTCTTAGGGAAAGAGGAAGCTGAAAATACGCTGCCAGTAGATGGCGAGCAGGATGTGATGGAAACCAATGAGGCAGATCATGCAGAGCCACTAGAAAATGAGAATAGCAAAGAAGCGGAACCAGAAATGGAGAGTAATGCTCAACCAGAGCAGGAGGGGCCTGTTGCTCCCTTGGAGAAAGAGGAAGGCAACAAGCCAGAAGTGGAAGCTGAACCAGAGGAGGCAGAAGAGAAGGAGCCGGAATCCATTGCAGTGACCGAGGCTGAGGCCCAGCCTCGACCAGAGGCTGTGCTTCAGCCACAGCCTTCACCACAGTTGGAATCCACTCAAGATCAAGAGCCTCAGGTAGACAAAGAAGAAAGGGTAGTGCCTGAGAATCTGCCTGAAACTCAGGCAGACCAAATCCAGGCAGTAAGCGTAGAAGTCAAGAACAAGGTTAGGAGCAGGAGCAGAGGCAGAGCAAGGAACAAAGGCAGCAAGAGTCGAAGTCGCAGTACTAGCAGCAGCACCAGTAGTACTAGTTCTACAAGCAGTAGTAGCGGCAGCAGTTCTAGCAGCGGCACCAGCAGTAGCCGGAGTAGTTCCTCCAGCAGCAGCAGCACTAGCGGAAGTAGCAGTCGAGAGAGTAGCAGTAGTTCCAGCAGCAGCGAGAGCAGAAGTCGAAGCAGAGGGCGTGGGCACAATAGGGATAGGAAGCGTAGGAGGAGTCTGGATCGAAAGCGAAGGGATAATGCAGGAGTAGACAGGAGTCACAAGTCTTCGAAAGGTAGCAGCAGAGATGCGAAAGGATCAAAGGATAAAAGTTCAAGGCCGGACAGAAAGAGGTCTATATCAGAAAGTAGTCGGTCAGGCAAAAGAACTTCGCGGAGTGAAAGAGACCGTAAATCAGACAGGAAAGACAAAAGGCGTTGACAGAAGAGACCAGGCTCCCTAGCCTAATCTTTGCAGCAGAAGATTACTTGATGAGTGAAAGGATTCCATGTGGGGAAGAGAAGGCTGCCTTAATTGCATGCTGTATAAAATCTTTTGGAGAAATGCAGACACTTTACCAGGCAATTCTCGTGCTTTTTACATGATTTTGTAAAAGGTTACTTATCAAATTATGTGACGATGCAAAAGTGTACAAATAAAAGGATTGACAACCCCTTCATCTTTTTAAATCTCCTCTACTTAAAAGAGTTTCTGTATATTTTAATAGGTACATAGTTACATTTGTGTGAATCATTTCTGTATCAGATCTTTTTTTTTGTAGAAATAAATGTGTATTTTACAGAGGTGTGAGAGCCTGTTGCCGCTTCATCTCACATAGATATCTTTCTCCCTTTGCCATACTTCATACAGAGTGTTTGAATATTCTGCCTATTAACACTTCCCCTCTTAATTGCTAAAAGTGAATTCTCAAGTTCTGTGAAGGAGCACACAGCTGTGCATAATCCAGGTTTTCTTTTCTGTGCTTTCATTATACAAATTGATGCCAGCTTTTACTAACGTTCCTTGGTGAACTAACTGCCCATATACAGAAGCCAAGTGAGTGTATCAAGCCAATTCTAATTACTTGGCCATCTAAAATCTGTTTAGAGACTTCATGTAGTTATTTCAACAAGCCTTGCCTCTCCTCTAGTTTTAGAGTAATGCTTAGATTTTTTTTTTTAAAAAAAAAAACTTGCATCTCATTTATTTCTGTGCTTTGCAGTATGTTGCAGGAGGCCTATGGGTAACTTCAAAACTAGATTATTATTGGCCACAAGCTAAACTTTCAAATGCCAATAAAAATGCAGTATACCATTAAATTAATTGGGGGTTAAGATGTTGTATTTATGAATACCTGTTGATTGAGGAAAGTGGATTCAAAACTTGGAATTTCTGTAACATCTAAAGCAAGTCGATGGCAATATAGTTGGTGTAAAAAGGTGACATACTGTTTTTAAACTTCCTACAAGTGTATTCATTGGCTTGTTCTGTAAAAGTCTAAATAAAGGTAGCTTTATATACTATTTTCTGTATTCTGCTTTTACTTTTTGTTTAATGAAAAGGTTTTTTATACTTATCGTTCACCTACCAAAACTAAATGGTCTGACACAAATTAGAATCCCCATTCCCAGCTATAAACATACATTGGAAAGACCAGAAATCTCAACTTGTACTTAGGTACCCCTTAAAAACATGTAAAGTAGTCTCTCACACCTAACAATGGATTTGTGTATGGAATGTAATCCTGAACTGGGCTGGCGAAGGATTTGTGTGAAGTGCCCTTTTGAGTTTGTTTCCACCAGCCACTCAGCTAAAATTCCTTTTTAAAAGTCCTGGCTGCAGATGTCTCTGTGGATGGGCTGGTGGAATCCAAGAGTGCCTGAGTCATTTTGTTCTACGTCTTAATTTGCAACGGCGAAAGGGTAGATAGGAAAAGACACTATTGGCCTCAATAGGCATGCACCCAGCTGGTCTAAACCATTGAGCTTCTTGGGCTTGCCGATCAGAAGTTTGGCAGTTCAAATGCCTGCGACGGGGTGAGCTCCCGTTGCTTGGTCCCTGCTCCTGCCAACCTAGCAGTTCAAAAGCACGCCAGTGCAAGTAGATAAATAGGTACCGCTCCGACGGGAAGGTAAACGGCATTTCCGTGCGCTCTGGTTTCTGTCACGGTGTTTGGTTGCGCCAGAAGCGGTTTAGTCATGCTGGCCACATGACCTGGAAAGCTGTCTGTGGACAAACACCAGCTCCCTCGGCCAGAAAGCGAGATGAGCGCCGCAACCCCATAGTCACCTTTGACTGGACTTAACCATCCAGGGGTCCTTTACCTTACCTTTACCTACCAGTATTAAGTTGGCAAACTGCTTAGTGTTCTTAAAATGGGCCACTATGGTAGGTTAGTGTTAGCCTGGGATAAATAAAATTTAAATTATAAAGTTGGCAGTTAAATTACACGTTATAAAATTACATATTAAAATGCATGTCAGCTTTACATACCTGGTTAGGGTTTGCCCACGCAAAGCTTTTAGCAAGTGTCAAAAATGGTAAAAGTGAAGGTACCTGCCTGATGTCAATAGGCAAGAAGCTCCAGAGTGTTAGCGCCGCAGTGCTAGAAGATGGATTCCTTAAACGTAGGGAAAAGACATGACGTGGCACTTGTAAAAGCAGACCCACAGATCAAGCTGGATGCATGGCCATATATGGACTAAGGTGATCCTTCAACTAAACTGGTCCTAAGCTGTTGAGCAGGGGTCAGCAAACTTACCGTGCCTTGGGCCGGTGTCTCCAGCGCCGATCACGCAGTAGGACAGGGGAGCGTGTGCCCATACGCATGTGCACACGCTATTTCTGGCGCACTTCCGGGTCGGAGGAGCACCGGAAATAGCTTGTGCGCATGTGCACGGGCCTTCAACCCGGATGTGCACCGGAAATAACGCATGCACACAAACTATTTCCAGTGCTCCTCCGACCCGGAAGTGGGCAGCCATGCAGCGCAGCACTGGTAAGAGCAGGCAGTGGGTGGCAGGGGTTGCTGCGGGCCAGATAAACGAGTCCCTTGGGCCTTATCCGGCCCGCGGGCCTTAGTTTGGGGACCCCTGCTGTTGAGTGTTTATGTACTAATGGTAACACATTGAAGTTGGCCTAGTAACAGATTGGTAGCCAGTGAAGATATCTGAGAAGATACCGTATTGGTCCGAATATAAGCCACACTTTCCTCCCAAATTCCGACCGTGAAAAGTTAAAAGTGCAGCTTATATTCACGACCTTACAGTATGCAGCCAGGAGTTCGGGGCAGACAGTGCCAGGTGTGTCCTCTCTCCCAAAGCCAGGAAGGGAGAGAGTGAGGAAGGGGAAAGGCCGCTGGCCATGCAGCATGTGCCCCCCACCCAGTATGCAGCCAGGAGCAGCTAGGAGAGGAGCAGCTTATATTCACGTATTTTTTCTTCCCCCTCCAATTTTAAAGGTGCAACTTATATTCAGGTGTGGCTTATATTCGGGCCAATATGGTATGTCATAAGCTGACTGTGCTAATATTGTAATAATAGTAATCTTGATGTTCAGGGTGACAGCCATGAAAGCATTAAGATGAGGCAGCCAGGTTCCAGTGAGAGTTGGAGGTACTGAGAGGAGCAGTAATTTGAGAAGGAACCACAAGGGAACCACACTACTAAAGGAGATGCGATTTATTTATAAAATTCTATACTGCCATATAAAATATCAATATGGTTTACAGTGTTAAAAGATGCCATTTTAAAGAATATAAATAAAAATAGGGATAATCATTAATTTGACTGGTTGATGAAGATAAAAATTGAACAGCGGCAAATATATGTTAGAATAAAAAGATCTTCAAGAGATACCTAAGTCAAAGGATGCTTGTGGAATCTTTGCTGGAAGAGTGTTCTGCAGCATGGGACTGGTGACAAATTCAAATATGATTCAAAGAGAATGGGAGTAAAATGCAACAAACAAGCATTTGAAGGCTAAGAAGAACATTTCACAAAAGGTCTTGTTTCTGCTTTAAACATTGCTATTACTCTTCATACTCCCAAGAGGATAAAGCAATTTAACAAAACACCCAGTAAAATCACATTAAAGTTTAGTCCTGGTTCAGATATCTTTATGTCCAAGGAGACATTATCAGTTGATAGGTTTGGAAAGGCAGTTGTTTGGGTGGTGCGATGCTCTGCTCTTTTTCGGAGCAAAAAATCTTTTTAATGTCCCAGGGACTGGGTGCTCTTTTTGTTGAAAGTATCCAACCCTACTAAAATTTCCCTTTCTTTTGGAAGATGCTTGGATTATAATTAGTCTCCAGCAGAAGGAAAGAGCTCTGAAGATGCCCCTAAGAAGCATCTCTGTGTTCCACTATGTACCATGTGTACCACAGTGCCTTCACAAATTTTAGGTTTTAAATAATCAAGGTAAACAAATAGGAACAAGATGCAATTCAACAAGGGCCAATGTGAAACTTTGCATCGACAATTAAATGGCCATGTATAAGAGGGCAAACGGGGGGGGGGGGGGGGGAATTAAGTGCAGAAGAAAAAGAGAGCAGCAACAAAAATGTCCAAAAATAAAGAAAGAGGAGATATGAACCTCAAGTTCAGGTTATTAAAAAAAAAAAAAAGATTATCAGTTTGGTTTTATGCATACCTACTCAAAAGTCCCATTGGAACTTGCTCCAAGCTGAGTGTGTGGCAACCTAAATTGCCCAACATGTTTCATCAAAAAGAAGGGATGCAGTTCAGTGGCAGAGCATCTCTGCATGCAGAAGGCCCCAGCAACTTTAAGTGGGACTGGGAGAGATCCCTTGTCTGAAACCTTGGGTAGTTGATGCCAAATGATGTAGACAATGCTGAGCTAAATGGGTCCATGGGCTGGTTAAATGTACAGCAGCTTCCTATGTTATTTGCTGAGGTGATTCAACAGTAACTGAGTAAACAGCATCAGCACTTTTGAGAGATAAGCAGCCTCATATAGTGAATATATTTAAGTGCAATGAATGCATGAAGGGGTTAAGACCATAGAGTAAGCTGACCAGCCAGGCTTAGCTATGTCCACTTCCGCTCACCTTGAGAGGAACTAGGTAATCAAGTTTTTGTTCTCCCGCTGTCTCCCTAAGAAGCTCTCTGTGTGAGGAGGTTTGAACTGGTTGTTCCAGCTCAACCGCATGGCTCTCATCAGCCATTCTTGAGCTCCTATACAAATCATCTAGAAACTTTCACCACTTTGTAAGGAAACCAAGTTTTACTGCCTCTGCAACTTTTCTGAAGCACATGAATCTGACCTTTGAAGAGTTTGTAAGTAAACCATTTTTTAACTTACCCAATATGTGGCCTTCTTCCTATGCTCAGAAAACTTTTTAAGAGGACATATTTTAAAGCCTTTATTTCCATGCTGCATATTTTGTGAATTTAAATCTGCTGGGGTTCTCTCACCAAAAAGTAATTGCTCTAAACTTGGATTTTGGAATCCAGGAATTCTCTTTTCTATACTATAGTATTTTTTCCCTTGGCACCAACAATATCATTATTATGTTATATGGGATAATAAAGGGAACCTGAAATTACAATGTGGTGCTCACAGCAAGCAACACTACTTTTTCTGGATCTACTAGTGCAATGCCTGTATGCTGGATGGGCAGTCTGTAATAGAACTTTTGGGTAGACCAATGAGAGGGAAGATATAAATGGGAGGGAAAAAGAACCTTGGATGAAAAGGAGTTGGGAAAAGGCAGTTGAAGTGAGAAGACCAGACAGGCAACAGATGAGAGTGAAGATTAAGAAGTAGAGCTGGCTGGAAAATGGAAAAGTGAGCTGAGATACACCACATTAAAGCGGCAATCCTTACTTGGAGGTAAGTCTGATTGAACATAGGCTACCTTCCAAATGAAGGCTGTAAGACACAAAAGGAAATATCAGTTGGATAGGCTGATGGACCTGGGTCAAGGATATTTGGTTTCAAATCACTATTCAGTTGTTGAGCTCACTGGGTAACTATAGCCAAGTTACCTAATTAACCTCACTGGATTATGGTGATGATAAAATTAGATAACTGTACACCATCATGAGCTCATTGAAACAAAAGTGTGATACAAATGGAATAATTTTGTATCATATAAAGCACTTTTCCTGTGGCCCTCCGGATGTTTATAGGCCAAGCTG
Source organism: Podarcis erhardii (assembly GCF_964252035.2). Classification (NCBI taxonomy): domain Eukaryota; kingdom Metazoa; phylum Chordata; class Lepidosauria; order Squamata; family Lacertidae; genus Podarcis; species Podarcis erhardii. The sequence continues at coordinate 32,709,261 of NC_138497.1, read as the reverse complement.
CCAGTGACCAGTGATTCTGGGAGGTAGAGAGGGCCATAGGTGCTCCATCTCTGATTTATAAGGTGAAATAAAATGTAGACCTGCAATTGTTTATTTGTTTGTTAAATTTATTGGCTGATCTTCATCAGAGTGATCCCAGGGTAATGTACAATACCAAATGCTGTGGCCACATATAAATTACAATCAGCAACAATAATAAAAACACAAAATCGTGTTATTAAAATCACAAAAAAACATACTCTGAGCAAAATTTAAAGCAGCTGTAACAGTACATCAGGGTTTTGGAATATTCTGTAGTATTTCCTGTTAATTCATATTACATCTTTCTCTACATCGCATCTAAAGTTCCACAAAGCGCTCCAATAACTTGCTGGTGCAGATGAGGCTATTAGTACATCTATAGCCTGTAGTTTGACTGAAAGCGCCTTTTTCATTTCAAATTCCAAGTCCATATTGTCACACACAGTTAATCATTAAGCCACTTAATCAGGACAGTTCACTGAGCAGCTTGTTGAAAAGGCATTTATGCAAGTGGACTTTGGAGGTAGAAGGAAAATGGAACCAAAAAGATTTAAAATATATGTATATTAACTAAATGGAGGGGGGTGAATGATGTTTCAGACTTCTATTGCCAAGACACAATCCATTTTTTCTTTTTTATTCTGTCAGGAATCAGCTTTTTTTAACCATTTAGGATGCTGCCGATTTGGGAAATCAGAATTTTGTTTTTGATCTTTTCATTGCTAACCATCACCAAGAGCACAAAGTTGTTGTCAGGCCACAAAAAGTGTGGCGATCCAGAATGCGAAAGTAAGTATAAGGGCTTTTGCTTTAAGTAAGCTTCTTTGAAACTAATTTAAGTGCCGTCAAAATCTGTAAAAGAAAACAAAGCAAGTTTTGAAAATGCAATATAAACTTCAAGAAATGTTTGCAAAATATTAGCTTTATGCATGATTAACCTGTATATTTTCAACAATAGACAAATGCTTTCTGGGAAGCCATTTGGTGGAACGGTGTTGTAGCATATGTAAAAGGGCAAAGTTCAGTAGAAAAGCTTGTTATCAAACCAGGGGCCTAGTTTTCGTCAGAATTGTCCCTGTGCTTATTCAGAATCTCTTACTTTCCAAAAGGGCCTGATTAATATTTACAGTATTTCTAGTTTAGTTATGTATACAAATTACTAGTGTTTTGTCTACCAAATCTATACCATATTATTTAGGTCGATTCGGTTGTCTTTCTGTTTTTCTTAGCACCTTGTGAAATCTTATTGCTTTTGTACCTTGCCTTAAAACTGCACTGTTTGTAGCACTATCTCCTGTATGTTTCCTCAGAAGGAAGTGCCACTGCTGGGTGAGTTCAGTGAGTCTTACTCCCAACCCAAGTTAAGAATGCTTAGGATTGCAGCTAAGGCTGCAGTTGTATATACAAGAAGCAAGACTCATTGAAGACAATGGCCTTGTTTCTGAGAGAACATGCATAGGACTGTGCTGCCTGTTAATGTTATATACTAGTGAAATGCTCATCAATAGGACTGTGGGGTGGAGTGTTTGTGCAGATATGTAGGACTTGTCTATTACGGTGTTCCTGGGCACCGTCTTTAGCATATGCTCCGTCGGGTTGCAAAAATCTGCCCAGCGCCCCCAAATTTAGTTCAGCAGTCTTGTTAAAATCTATTTTGGAATGTATTTCTAATTACTCCAAAATGTGTTTCTCACTTAGCATTCATCGTAAAATGAAGAAAAAATGCAGCTTGCAGAATTCATAGTGTGTGCTCTAGGTGCGTTTTTGTGGAAATGGAAAACTAAAACTGCATGCTGATACGCATGTGTAGTAGAAAAAAATACAAGAATGTGTATTCATATACAAACATTAAACTTATTTAGGATACCATTAGATGAAATTCTAACCAAACGCTACTCAGCGCAAACAATTAATTTAAGTTTGTTCATTTATTTTAAGGATTGCGTAGTGAGACTAACCACTTCTGAAAAAATGTGTCTAGGATTTTGTTGTTTCTGTAGTAAGTGGTAAAACATTTCATTTAAAGTGAGGTGAAATTCCCCCCATCTTCTAGGACAAGAGGATAGCTCATGTACACAAATTATGTAAACACAATGCCAGTGTGTCTCGGACATGTACTGTGATTTTTGTATGTGGCAACATATTATTCAGGAGGAGAGTAGATTTTAAACTTTAGGACAGCTGGGATAGGTCAGTCGGTAGATCATGAGGCTCTTAATTCCAAGGTCATGTGTTCAAAGCCCACTTTGGGTGAAAGATTCCTGCATTGCAGGGGATTGAACTACAGTGGAACCTTGGTTTGCAACCATTTTGGATTGCAACCACGTCAAACCCTGAAGTGTGTGTCCCTTTTTTTGGATTACAACCCATTTATTTTTTTTTATTACAACCCTTTTTGTCTTTTTTTTTTTTTTTTTTTTTTTGAGGCCCCATTGGCGAAAGCGCACCTTGGGTTACAACCTGTTTTGGTTTACAACCGGACCTCTGGAACAGATTATGGTTGTAAACCAAGTGGTCCCAACTCTACAATTCTATGATTCTATGACTGTCTGAAGCCACAAATCCAGACTACATTTGATTAACTTTGCTTAAGTTTCCTCTGTTTTTTACATACATGCAGCTTTCATGAGCAGAGTACTAGCCATTAAAGACTACATAGGACCTGACTGCCGCTATTTGAACTTCAAAACTGGGGAAGAGATAATCGTATACTCCAAACTCTCCAGGAAAAGGGAGGACTTGTGGGCAGGAAGTGTAAGTATTTCAAAAGGCAACTATTTCTCTCAGAATTCACTTATATCAACAGATTGGTTATTCACAGTGTTTTTTTCTGGGGGTACTCAAGAGTACACAATAACAGCACCTTTTTGTCCAGAAGAAAAGCACTGGTTAAAAGTGTGGCACTCACTGTAACAACTTCATGGTGAGTACCGGCACCTTTTTTATAGAAAATAAGCAGTGGTTATTCATAAGTGGTTTTTCAGTGGGCTAGACACTTTTCCATGAATATTTTGAGGGGGGCAATGTGTTACTTATTTTGTTTCCTACTGTTAATAAATTGTGCCCTAGGCAAGATTTCAAAGTGATGTTAATATTGTGGCATGAAGTGTAATCCTTTTAAATCCTCTTGGCGTAAACCATAATAGTTTCTTTGAACATTTCCTTCCAGAGATGTAATTTCACATTAAGTGTAGGCACCCACTATTACATTACTTCGGTCTTTGTAAACAAGAACATTTCTGTGCTTTTTTATTAGCCAAGCCACTAGGTCATATCCCTGTTTCCAAATAAATTAACTGGGAATACCATAAATTTCGCTCTATAACACGCAGATTTTTTTCTCCTAAAAAGTAAGGGGAAATGTCTGTGCGTGTTATTGAGCGAATGTGTGGTCCCTGGAGCTGACTCGCCGGAGCGCAGGGGCAAAAATAGGCAAAAATCAGGCAAAAATAAGATCGGGCGGGCGGGCGGAGGGAAGGCGGAAGCTGCTGGTTTCCTGCATTCTGCCTCAGGGTCTTACTGCCCACACGCTTCTGTTGCTGCGTTTGCTCAAACTCAACAAAGAGCAGGGAATCCCCTGCCCTCCTGGCAAGCAGAGGGTTAAGGAAAGGATCGAGTCCTTCCTTCTAATTCTTTCCTAGTCACACTGCGTGCAGGCTCCAGCCCACCACCTCCTCCTCTCCGTGCTCTAGGGACTCGCAGGCAGCCGATAAACATGCAGGTGGGAGAGAGAGAGAGAGGGCTGGCTGGGGGGGGGGACTTTTGCCTTCCTTTCCTCCCCCCCCACCCCGTTAAACTCCTCCCCTGCATTCTTAGCCAGCTGCTTCTCCGCACACCCCTCTTGTGCTTCTTGTCCCTTCTGTGTTTTTCCTTCCCTCCCCATTTAAAACGTGGTGACAAAGCACGGATCCACATGGATCCTCAGGATTTTTGCATTGGGTCACCCCAAATTCACCATCAGATCACATTACATGTCCATGGCTACAGTCTGTACCAAAAAAATCACGCACCCACTGTTGCCTGGGGCTGCAATGATGCAAAAACGTGGTTACAAAGCATGGATCCACAGGATCTTTGCACTGGGTCACCCCAAATTCACCATCAGATCACATAGCATGTCCATGGCTACAGCCTGCACCAAAAAATCACGCACCCACTGTTGCCTGGGGCCACAATGGTGCAAAAACGTGGTTACAAAGCACGGATCCACATGGATCCTCAGGATTTTTGCATTGGGTCACCCCAAATTCACCATCAGAGAGAGAGAGAGAGAGAGAGAGAGATGGTTGGTTGGCTGGCTGGCTGGCTTGGGTGGGGGAAAACTTTTGCCTTTCCTTCCTCCAACCCGTTAAATCCCTGTCCCGCATTCTTAGCCAGCTGCTTCTCTGCACACCCCTCTAATGTCCCTTCTTTGTTTTTCCTTCGCTCCCCACTTAAAATGTGGTTACAAAGCATAGATCCACATGGATCCTCAGGATCTTTGCATTGGGTCACCCCAAATTCACCATCAGATCACATAGCATGTCCATGGCTACAGCCTGCCCCCCCAAAATCACGCACCCACTGTTGCCTGGGGCTGCAATGGTGCAAAAACGTGGTTAAAAAGCATGGATCCACATGGATCCTCAGGATCTTTGCATTCAGTCACCCCAAATTCACCATCAGATCACATAGCATGTCCATGGCTACAGCCTGCACCAAAAAAATCACGCACCCACTGTTGCCTGGGGCTGCAATGGTGCAAAAATGTGGTTAAAAAGCATGAATCCACAGGGATTCTCAGGATCCTTGCATTGGGTCACCCCAAATTCACCATCAGATCACATAGCATGTCCATGGCTACAGCCTGCACCAAAAAAATCACGCACCCACTGTTGCCTGGGGCTGCAATGGTGCAAAAACGTGGTTACAAAGCATGGATCCACAGGGATCCTCAGGATTTTTGCATTGGGTCACCCCAAATTCACCATCAGATCACATAGCATGTCCATGGCTACAGCCTGCACCAAAAAAATCACGCACCCACTGTTGCCTGGGGCTGCAATGGTGCAAAAACGTGGTTACAAAGCATGGATCCACAGGGATTCTCAGGATCTTTGCATTGGGTCACCCCAAATTCACCATCAGATCACATAGCATGTCCATGGCTACAGCCTGCACCAAAAAAATCACACACCCACTGTTGCCTGGGGCTGCAATGGTGCAAAAACGTGGTTACAAAGCATGGATCCACAGGGATTCTCAGGATCTTTGCATTGGGTCACCCCAAATTCACCATCAGATCACATAGCATGTCCATGGCTACAGCCTGCACCAAAAAAATCACGCACCCACTGTTGCCTGGGGCTGCAATGGTGCAAAAACGTGGTTACAAAGCATGGATCCACAGGAATTCTCAGGATTTTTGCATTGGGTCACCCCAAATTCACCATCAGATCACATGTCTGTGGCCACAGCATGAAGCCCAAAAATGATACATCCACTGTTTCATTCAGAATGTTTTTTCCCTTGTTTTCCTCCTCTAAAAACGATGTGCGTGTTATGGTCAGGTGCGTGTTATAGAGCGAAAAATACGGTATTTGCTAGAGACATTGTGGAACAATATAAGGCCATTATTGTACCCAGGAGGACCCAAACAGCAATTAATGGCTGGTTATTGTAATGTACAAGAGTACTTTTAATAATGTGCAAAATAATAACATTAAAAGTACTATTACTTTGTGTATTTTTATGAAGCGGGAGAGAAAATTTTCTGAGGGTTAATAAGAATTTGTTCTTTTAATCCAGACTTAATTGAAATAAGTGCAGAGATTCTTCTCACAATTGTATTTGTTGTATATCAATTTTAAGTACAAAACCCCATTTCTTTTATAATAAAAAGCTACATGTTTAATTTTATAGAAAGGTGCAGAATTTGGATATTTCCCAGTGGATGCAGTCCGGATTGAAGAAACTTTTATTACAAAAGAAGTAGAACTGCCAACTAAGGTAAATTAAAGTAATATCAAAATGGAGATATTTGGTTGTGGAGATGTATATATGAATGTATGTATTAAATTTGTTATAGAATCATAGAATCTTAGAGTTGGAAGAGACCCTGAGGGTCATCTAGCCCAACCTCCTACAATGCATCTCAACTAAAGCTTCCATGACAGATGCCCATCTAACCTCTGCTTTAAAAACTCCAAGAACAGAAACTTGGAGTTTTGGGAGAAACCAAAACTGAGAGACTTGCCCATCTCTACGCAAAGGCTTGTGCCCCAGAGTCTTTTAAGTATCTATTGTTATGTACTCACCCTGGGCCAGCAGGGGGGTACTGTAGATAGTTTTCACTCAGGTCCACATATGCAAATAAGGAATTGAAAGTGACGTTCAGTGATTGGATAGTTACAGAAAGTTGTTACTGTTGCGTTCTAGTGGAGCTCTATATAATAATAATAATAATAATAATAATAATAATAATAATAATAATAATAATTTTTTATTTATACCCCGCCCTCCCCAGCCAAGGCCGGGCTCAGAGCGGCTTACAAACAATAATAAAAACAAGATGAATGATTACAACTTAAAAACAAAAATAAAATACAACATTAAAATAATGGAACATAAAAATATTAAAATGTAGCCTCATCGCAGGAGGAGAAGGGAAAAAAAAAAAAAAGGCTGGCTGAACTCTTCAGTCCAGTTCTGTTCTGGGCCTGTGAACAAACAAGCTGTTTGAAGAATCGCTGTGTCGTCTGATTTGTTCACTCACAACTTAACATCTATCACTGCCCCTTCCAACAATGTGCATAAGAATATACATTTGCATGTGTGTAAAACATGTTCTAAAGACCTCTTTCGAATGCATGAACTACTCAACTTGGTCTCATAAAAATGATTAATAAAGTTGCTCTGTTTTAAATATTCCTTGTGTTAAATTTTAAAGAGAATGTACATTTCACAATTATTTAACAACTTAATTATTTCATAACTTGCCAGTTGGGGCATTTGCATGCTTTTAAAAAATATTCATAATGATATAATGTTAAGAAATAGTAGAGTTGTATTAAATGGGTAGTAGCGTATTAACTCCAGCCACTTGCTTATTTTTAGGAAACTGATTTTCTTTGTATTGATGGAGGGGAATACATTTTTGAAAATGAAGACAGCATACTTAATCGTTATGACAAAGAAAATGAATATATACCTCCGTACTCAGAAGAAAAAGACACCAAATTTGAAATGCCTGAAGATGAAGTCTTGAAACTTGGAGGTATTTCTTACCCAAATGAATATAAAGAACAATTTCCTGACAGTCATGAATCTGACAGTAAATACAAAGACCTGCTGGAAACTACGCTGGAAACTACAAGCCACGGTGATACAGAACTCAGAGATAGGGAGACTAGACAAGATGAGACTACTCCGAAAGAAGACCAAATTAGTCAGACTCAGCAAGCTGTCCCAACTCAGTCGGCCTGGACTGTGTCTGGTTTTGTTGGCTGGCTTGGCTTGGGAAGTAGTGAAAATGAGGAGGCGGTCAGAAAAATATCACAGAAAACAGAAGAAGTTACATTCAGGCGCAGGAAAATCGCAATAACTGATGATAGTGGCTTAAAAAAATTAAATGAAGAGGGTGAAACAGCACCACAAGGCTCCAGCTGGTTTAAAAGTACTTTCACAGATTTGATGCATCTTGGAAGTGACAAATCAGAACTTGATCTGCTGTACAAAGAAAATGATCCAGAAATCCACGACAGCTCCACCATTGCTGGCAATGCCGGCCACCATGGCAGTTCTACCGCATCAGAAGGAATGAAAGAACATAGCAATTCTGAACAATCTGAATCAAGCTGGTTTGATCTGGAATTCAGTGATATTTTGCCTTTTCGTTACGCTGAAGAAAACGCAGACAAAGAAAAGCTTGCAGCTGGAGGAGAAGCAGATCAAGATGAAGAACAGCGTCCAAGCGAAGAATCAAGATTAATGGACGATGGCTTGAGAAAGCAAACAGGCAGACTGATGCCCGATGAAGAACAAGACAAAGAAAAAATTGTTCAAGAAACCCCAGAGCAAGCAGCTGAACCAACTCTTTACGAAGGACAAGTGAAAGAAAAATATGTCCAAGAAGCCCCAGGCATACATGTTAGAAAAACAGATTCTGATGTGCAGTTAGCAGATGAGCATGCAGATGTAAAAGATGCAGCAAGTCCATCCCCTTTGCTTGGTGATAAACGACTTAAGTCTCCCTATGCAGAACAGGATTCAATACCAGACAACCAAGTTATGGAAAAGAATAAAATTAAAGCTGTAACAAAGGAGTCAGAAAGAACAAATCACCAGTCAGGTTGGTATGAAAGTATGCATGACAGTTTGATTGATTATAATAGGGTTACATCAGATAATCAACCAGGGCATGAGTATGTAACTGTTGAGAGTCCACAGGAATCAGCTGTAGATCAGTTATCATATAGTATAGGTCAAGGTACTGCAAAGGAAGAAAATCATGAGGGTCCTAAAAACCAGAAATCTTTATTTTCTGTTAGTTATTTTACAAGTGTACTGAATTTTCAGAGTTTTATATCTGAAGGAACCAATAATGCTCAGCATACACACAATAATCTAAAGTCTAGTGAGGAAAGCACCCAATTTAAAAAGAGTGAGGAAGTATTACAAATAGGCAAAGAAGAATTACTAGAAAATCAGAATATTACTGAAAAGGTGCCAGAAAACAGAGATGCTGATACTACCCAGGGAAACGTTTTGCTGTCTTCTTTAGCAGTAAAATGTAGTGAAGAAAGTAGAGGAAAAAGACAGGGTGAAGAACTAGCGAAAGATAATACACCACATCCTCTGTCAGTAAAATCTATAGAGTTAGAACACCAGGTTTCCTATGGTCAATGTACAGAGAAAAAATTGTATGGAAGACCTTTGGACACACAAGGCCATTCCAATATAGAAGATAAAAACAATGTTCATAACTTAGAGGCCAAACAGTCTTCTTTAGAGCTACGAAAGCTAGCTGATTTGGCAGAGCGAAAGGATTATATTAGTGAAACATATTCCTATGAAAAATCTATCCTAGGAGAAGATGAGCCACGTGATGGGAAAGCAGTCAGACCAGATAATGTTGAACAAGCACTATTTTCTGAGGAGCTGAATGAACATTCAGATAGTTTTTCCAAATCAAAGAACATTCCAGGCGAAGATAAGATACCTCTTGATGAAGATAGGACAGTTATCCAAGGGAGCAGAGAATTTAATACAAAAGATCAGAATCCATTTTTAACAGAACAACATGAAGCACCAGAATTAACATACAGTGTAAGAAGACCATCACAACAGTATAAGGCTATTAAGAAAGATTCCAAATCTAGCAAATACAATGTTAATAAAAATAATTGTTTAGTCTCAAAAGTTTTGAATGGGAGTAGTCATACTCCTGTCATAGGTTATACAGATGTTATGAAAGGAATACAAGTTCCAGATCCAGTGCCACATTTTCATTCAAAAAAACGTATAAGCAACAATATAAGGGCAGATAATGTTATAGATTCTCATGATGAAAAGAAACTTCCTGCTGTTAAAAATATAGAAAGTGTCCCCTCTCATGCCATCCAAGATTATTTTCATATCAACCACAGTGCTGAAGATGAGATGAACCAAAGGGTAGTTACTAAGGTAGGCAAGAATTTGTTTTCTCAAGAAAGTGCAAAAGAAGAAATTCATTTTTCACAGCATATCTCAGAACTTAGTGAAGGCAAACAAGGACACAATGAGCAAAATACATCAAGTAATCAAGGACCATCTCCACTGTCTGGGGAAGTTTTTCAAAGTGAAAAGGAGATTTCCGGGGACAGCAGCTGCATACTGAATTATGATTCTGTCGCCTACGGTGTGCAGAAGAAAGGCTTTCAGGGCCCACAAGTGCAGATAGGTGAAAAAGGTGTTGAAGAGGAACAAAACTCAAAAGCAATAGAAGAACATTTAGATAGTGCTCAAGTTAGTGATGCTTCATTAATAGATCAGCAAGAGCAAAGTGTATTTCCTTATCCTAGCTCCTCGGGCACTTTTTCCAAGAAAAGTATTCACTCACCTCAAATGTGTGCAAGTCTGACACATGAGAAGGAAGATAAAGAAGAGTTAAAAAGTGAACAAGTATCATCTTCCTACCTTGACTGTCAGAGTACCAATATTATGAGCTTAGTACCTGACAAAAAGTGTCTAAGTCAGAAGGGACATGATAGAAAACAACATTTAACTGCGGGTTTAGAAGTGAAGAAGCTTAGAATCTCAGCTCAGCATAAAGAAATAGATAGCATTCCAAATACTGAAGAAACTAAACCTGAGTATCAGAAACAAATAGCATACACAACTTCAGAGATAACTGACATAAAACCTGAAGACAGCTTAGCGACAACTGACTTTAATAGTTTACCTCAGAAACAATATACTGTAGTTGGAACAAGTCCTGCCAATGAAAATCCAGTCCAGCACTTAGAAGTGCGAAGTGATACATCTAATCTAGATAATAATATTAATCCTAGCAAACATTTATCATACCATCTTAAGCTTGTGGATGATTATATGGACCCTATCCCTCCACAGGCTAGAGATGGTATGGACACACAGCATTTAGCTAAAGATCATCATGATGAAACATTTGCACATGACTTAATTTCTCCTTTTCCTAAAAATCTAAACCATGCAGAGAAAGTAGCTTATTCTGGGCATGCAAGAGATAGTCAAGAAAAAGGCAAAACAGGTAAAGATAGTGAGAAAATACTAAGATGCAAGAATATAGATTGCACAAGTGACAAGACAGAGAAAGGAGGTGTCGGGAGTAACATTTTTGGTAAGCTATCACGGCTTCTTGGAGAGCCATTTAAAAATAAGGATGATGAAGACTCTAAAAAATATGAAGATAGTAGAAATATTATTGGAACACAGATTAAGGCAAAGAGGCAGGAGGCTGATGTAGTGAGAAGTAATTTTGAACAAGAAAAGGGTGAAGTTCAGAGCACAAAAGCTATCAGGTATTTAGATAATTTTAAAATTAAGGATGAGGGATCTCAGGGTCCAGGGGAAAGAGACAGCGGCATCCAGGAAAAATCTGTTGCTTCAGACTCAAAAAATTACAACCACAAGTATGACAGATCTGCAAATCAGGAGACAATAGCTCAAAATGGTCAATTAACACCTGATACAGAGTTGGACCCGAAAGAAGCCGCTTCCTTCAGTGGATTACAGGAACTTTATTTCAAGTTTGTTGAGGAATCTAAAAGGATACTTGAAGCAAATATGTGTGAAAGGCATGAACTACAGCTACTAGAGCAAGAGTTTGAAAAACTTCGCCGTGATATCACCACTTTTCCATGTGAAGATATTCGCAGGGAAATGAAAGAAGTGACTACTTTGGTGGAACATGAAAATAAATTAAACAGTGGACATGAAAAGTGTTTGAAGGATAAAATGAATTTACTTCCAGAACTGCACAGTCTTGTGCTGGACATCAGAAACAAATGTGAAATCCAAAAGGCAGAATCAGGTACCAGACCACTGTTTTGATAATAAAAGTTAACAAAGCAAGAACAATATCACACTTTGCTTTTTTATTTTAAAAAAGCAAAATGACTGACCGATGGGATGATGTGATTTTTTTCAGTATAAAATGAAGCTGATGCCCATTATAAGCTTACACAACAGCAGGATATCAAGTTGTATTGTGCTTTATCAGGAAATATAATATAGAACCAAAAATACAAAAGGAGAATCATTCATTTTCCATCAGTAGAATAAATAGCTGGGTGCTGGAAGGATGCAACAGCCCCACAACAACAATAGTATCTCAGAAGATACATGTTTGGTAGGGCTATTAACAAAAGGCTTTTTTGTTGTTGCTTACATATCTGGATTTTAGTCCATTACAGTTTACTAAATATTATTATATAAGGAAAAGTCATATTTAAATTTTCATCTTCAGTACAAGAATGGAAAATATGACATATTCCTTGTCACATTAATAAATTGATATAAAAAGGCTTCCAGAAGTGATCAGGTTCAAATTCCATCAGTCATGCTTGTATGCATCTCCACCCTAGCCAGTTTCCTGCTTCTAACACATTTAAATGCAGTAATTTTAAATTGTCAGTTTTAATAATTTCAGGGATGTCATCCAATGCTTTTTTCTTCCTTATTTTCTGCTTGCATTTCTTTTGCCGAAATTTGTGTTTCCTCCCCCCCTCCTTATTCAGACAATACTTCAGGTTTATGAAGGAACCTTTCTAGTCTCCAAGAGTTTCCTTGACTCATTTCATTAGCCATGCTTTGCCTTGGTGGTATATTCCCTGATTTTAATATTTCAAATTATAAGTTGGGAGACTGTAGTACAAGAGAACTTTAATGATTGACAATGAGATATGAATAGGGATCCTGGGAATTGACATGCAGGGGGAAAATGGATAATCAGGTGGAAATAAACATGATACCACTTTTACAATTATTTGTAGGTATGACCAATAATGGAAAATTACCTGATGATCATCCTAAAGAAAAACATCACTTGAATTTGGATAAAGAACCTAACAGTGGCCAACATACAGAAGCAAATAATGTGCCTCCAATAAATACCGAAAAGAAAATACATACTTCAGCCAAAAATAGTCAACATCAGCCAAATTCAAAAAGAAAATTATCAGAGAACAATCTAGTGACTCATAACTATACTATCAGTAATGGTAAGGAATATGATTAATCTAAAAGCTGTAATTACATATAGTATTCTGTAAAGAAGATATATTGTAATACTCATTCTCTCTTCCTCTACTTTTACATGAAACAGAAAGAGAATGGCTATTTCAGATAATCCTGCATTTGAATGACTTCTGTGCCATTATAACATCTGTATTTTCAGTGATGGCATCTACCAGTAAAAAGGTACGTTTATTTACGTTGTATTTCTACAATAATCATAAAAATGCACTAGTTACAGCTTTGAAAACATTTTATTTGACGTTTAAGCACAAAATTCCTCCTAAGTTTGCATTTGCTAGTGCACTCCCCTGTCACTTCCCTGTAGTTTTCAAATAGCACTGAACCTGATCTAAAGTAGGAATGGACAAAAGTTATGAATGTTTGGAAGTTCAGATGGGGGAGAAATTTGATTCAGTTTGCATTTAAAGGAGTATCTATCAAATTCACACTTTCTGAAAGAATGTGAGAACTGAAATGCAGCCATCCTTCCAAATTCGCACTTATCTGGATTTTGCAATGCAGTTGTCTGGGCAAGTAATGTGTGCAAAAATGCATATATTGGGGTAAAAGTGTGCTTAAAACTGAATGCATTATAAACAAAATACATTATATTAGGAGAAAATGCTTGCAGAAATGATTATTATTAGTCAAAGCTACATACAATGATATGTGTATTAGGAGAGATTTGCACTGAAATGCTGAAGTGTTTTTATGAGGTTTGTTTTTAAAGAATTGCAAATCACTGCAGAAATGTGTAGAACTAAATTTAATACTGGAAAAATCAGAAACTGAGAGAACTGAAATGGACAGGTCCTTCCATCTCTACTGACTCCTGTGATATCACTAAGAACCGTTCCTTATCTCCTTGTTAAATTTGGCCTGCAGTGGGTGGAAGGGATAAGGATCTAATTGTAAAGAATTCTTTGAGTGGAAAATGTGCTTTTAAGGTCGGCTATAGTGTTGTACTGAGCCTCCTGAATTCTCATATCAATGCATACAAGAGTGCACAGTGCCTCCTAGGGAGGCATTTAATTTTTGCATACATATGTAGGAGTATGTGCTTTTTGCATGGTGGCCATCACATTTTAAATTTGTTCTGAGCCTTGTAACACGTGCAGATTCTTTGTGTAGGTCTCTTGGCTAAAACACTAGGAACCCTTTGCAGTAGATGACATGAGGAAGCAGTAGATGACATGTCTTCCTTGGCTCATCACTTTATTTTCTAGGTAGAATGGAATTAATTATCTTGTGTGAAGCCTAAAAGCTTCCTGACAGCCCACAGAGAGTTATCACTCTTTTGTAAAAGGCAAAAGTGATGAGTTTTGATGGGAGAGGTCTGGCTGAAATCTGTGCTCAACTCTGAAGCTAACCAGAGTGACCTTGCACACAGGGCTGTCTTAAGCGTACCCGGCACCATGGTGCAAAAATCCCTCTGGTGCCCCCTCCCTTTTCCAGAATTTAGAACTTGGGGCCCAACTCATGGACCACCTCATAGCCCAGAGAGCCGCCGCCCACAGAAGACGGTGTTGATGTGGTGGACGCGGCGTGGCTGGCCAGACCTCCGGAACCCCACGCTTGCTTGTGAGGCTCTGGGGCACCTCTTCCTCCTCCACTTCCTGACAATGACAGCCCCTGCTGCTGGCGCTCTTGCTGCTGCCCAGCGGCCTGAGGAACAGGAGGCGGTTGCCACGCCACTGCCTGTGCCCCGGGGAGTGGTGGTGGTAGGGTGGCGGGCACCGATGATGCGAAGGAGGCCCCTTGGGAGCCACTCCCGCCGCCACCGCTCCCTCAGAAGACGACAGTGGCTCGGTGGGTGGCTGCTGAGGGGAGTCCCGCGGCCGAGGGAGAGGAGGCGGAGGAAGGAGCAGCCTGTCCTCAGAGCCGAGGAGCGGCTCCTCGTCTGCCGCCGCCGCGCGCTTGTGGGAGCAGCACAAGCAGCAGCAGCGCCAATGCGCCCGCCCACAGAGGGGGGTGGGATGATAAGGGTAGGAAGGAAAAATGGATGGCGTGGCGCAGCTGGCAGCATACAGGGAAAGGGGAGGCCACTGGCAAAGCTGCGCAGCTCCCCCACTCACTGGGTCGCCCCCAAGAGGCTGCGCCCTGGCACAACGAGCCACTAAGCTCTGTGGGAAAGACGGCTCTGCTTGCATGTTGGTATCCCTCAGCCTCACCTGTATCACAGAGTTATTCGTGTATAGGTCAAATGAAAGAAGAATATATTGTAGCTATCCTGAGTCATTTTGATATGATAGAAATTTATGCAAATAGAAATTAAAATGTGGTAATTGAGACGGAGTTGGTGAAAATGCACAAGCTTTAACTGCCTGACAGAAATAAGAGGACTCTAAAATTTCAGAATCTTTCTAGTTGCAGCAGCTTCATCATACATTAATGGAATAAATAGGGGCACAGGTGGTGCTGTGGTCTAAACCATGGAGCCTCTTGGGCTTGCTAATTGGAAGATCGGTGTTCCGAATCCCCACAATGGGGTGAGCTTCCGTTGCTCTATCCCAGCTCCTGCCAACCTAGCAGTTTGAAAGCACACCAGTGCAAGTAGATAAATAGGCACTGCTGTGGCGGGAAGGTAAACAGCATTTCTGTGCGCTCTGGCACTTATCACGGTCCTCCGTTGCCAGAATCTGTTTAGTCATGCTGGCCACATGACCCGGAAAACTGTCTGTGGACAAATGCCGGCTCCCTTGGCCTGAAAGCGAGATGAGCGCTGCAACACCATAGTCGCCTTTGACTGGACTTAACAGTCCAGGGGTCCTTTACCTTTACCTAATAGAATAAATAACTCTTAACTGGGGTTCCTTAAAATTTAACCATAAGAGATTAAAAGTGTATGTTCTGAAGAATGACTTGACAGCCTGAACTGAAACATGGTTACTTGGACATAAGACCCACCAAGTTCAATTCAACTTGTGTTTTATGTATGCTGCATCTTGCAAATTTATCCATATTTAGATAAGTGAAGTCGCCTTAGTATTAAATACAAGTATAAGACAATTACATGAGAAAATAGAAATTAATAAAAAAACCAGTGCTGCCATACAGGTAGCATATATGTACAGTGGTACCTCGGGTTAAGTACTTAATTCATTCCAGAGGTCCGTACTTAACCTGAAACTGTTCTTAACCTGAAGCACCACTTTAGCTAATGGGGCCTCCTGCTGCTGCCGCACCGCCGGAGCACGATTTCTGTTCTCATCCTGAAGCAAAGTTCTTAACCCGAGGTAATATTTCTGGGTTAGCAGAGTCTAACATATGTAACCTGAAGCGTATGAAGGTACCACTGTATTTCCTTTCAAGTCCAGCTTTTAGGCCTTGTTATTTGTGAGTCTGATAAGATAATATTTTCAGTTGAGTCGTATACTTGTAAAAAAAAGAAAAGAAAAAGTGTTACCTAAGCCTCTGTTTAGCAATACCTTTTAAATACTTGCTGTGACTAATCTGATATTTCACAAGGAACTGACTACTGTAATACTATACTGGAAGAAAGTTGCTTGTCATTAACCTCCCTTTTGCACCCCTTCCTTAAACGCATACATGTCAAAGCAGGATCTCTTTTCCATTTGGAAACATAAGCTACGGGGAGCTCTTGTTATCTGGATAAACAACTAGGAAACTAGAGCTAATTTAATTATTCTTATAGATTTTTTAAACGTAACTTTTATGTGATTACTATACTTGGTTCGTAAATGGAAAAAGCAGAGGAAGAGGTAAGTTTTTAAAGGTAGTTAAACTTTTAATGATAGTGAAAGGTGGGGAATGTTGTATCTGTAGAGTGCCAGACTTTTTAGTGCCACATAGACACTCCAGTCTAGTAGATCCTTTACTGCTGCCTTTTTATTTCTTTTTTGCTTTGTAGTTTTGTCTTTTGACATTTTGAATACTATCACTTGTGAGAGTTGGCAGCTGAGCTTCTTAACTTATTCCTCATGTTTTAGGAATAGTTCTTAGGTCATGACATTCACGGTTGTCCCAGGTTATGACCCCCAGGTATCAAGCTAATTTTCATGTTGAAGTAAAGAACCAGCTGTTTACACACTGAGGTGCAAATAGCCTATACCAATTTAATGTAAGAATCTACAGAAGAAATTGTTATTAGAGTTAATCAAAATGTCTCCTATTTCATACTCCTAGACATAAATATAATTTTCCAGAGTAGGAGATTTTCCTTTTCTTCCTTGGCCCCCACCCACAGGCTATTTGCTTGATTTATTTTCCCTGCAATCTTTGCAGTTTTCTTCCGCTTCAGTGTTTCTACTAAGAACTGCAAGTACTACAAGGAATATTATCCCAAGTATTCTAGGATTCTTAACAACAAACTGTGCCTTCTTATCTGTTTGAAGAGAAAAAGCACATGCTTGGACACAGTGTTACTTAAAATGCTCCCAGATTGAAACACAATGCTATAATTGTTATTGGAGTTAATTGTCATCTCTATGCTAATGCTGTTTAAAGTTTCCATAAATATAATTTCCCCTCAAGTTTACAAAAAAGGGTAATCTGTATTAAGGTTTTATAGCTTCAGCCTTTGTGGGGTGACCTACTTTCAGAATGGCTCTCCAGACCTGTGGCTCTCCAGATGTTGTTCCCATAACTTCCATAATTCCTGACCATTGGCCATGCTACCTGGGGCACATGAGAGCTGGAGACAGCCTCATCTGGAGGGCTGCAGGTTCCCCTTCCCTCCTTTAGACACTGCACATAAGGCGGGAAGATGTGAAAACTGGGCTATGGGCACATAGAAACATATGCAGAGAACAAGCAGCACAAGTTGCTTGGGCGTTGTTTTCCTTCTGTATTACAGTGTTAGAAGCTCCTCCTCTGAATATAGGTCCCTATCATCTTACTAGGAAAACAAGAAAATATTTATCTCAAAAGTAGTAGTCAACCAAAATTTATTTTCATTTATGTAAGATTGAGCATCATAGTCACTTACATTCTTATGAAAGAAGGCCCCAAAGACTAAACCCTATTTTAAACACAATACTTGGAGATGGATTCCTTAATTATAATGAACCCAAAGGCAGTTCAATCCTGTTCTCCTCCCCACACCCATAGCTGTTGTGGTGCAAAGTCTTGTGCAGTACAAATACAGTGGCAATACCATTTTTGCTAAATGGGCAAGGGAGTCTGTTTGTTTGCCACACTCTCAGCTGATAGAACTCTGTATTTTTGAAACATGAAACCACAAAGGAAAGAGCTTGCCTGATAGCAGCTGTCCCCCACTTTTTAGCTTTTCCAGGGTGGGGGTGGGGCACACCCTCTTTGTACAATACTCCTGTGTAGCAAATAGTTTTTCTTTAGCACCACACAGCAGCAGAGCCGAAGGCTGCCTCAGTAATGGAGAAAAGGAACAAGGGTCAACTTGCTCAATGCTGGATCCTATGCTTTGCCCTTCATCGGCTCAACACATGAGCATAGAGTCAAATTCTTACTGCCCAGTATAACAATTTACTCAAGACATATGTCATTACGCCACTGAATTCAGTGTGATGTTGGACTGTGGCCTCAATGTGTTTAGAATGGAGCAGTTGGTGAAGTAAAAAGATCTCGAATATAATTTCCTACTGGGACGCAAGACTTAAAGCAGGGACTTGTTACACTGGTTGCATGCACTGTCATAAACCTGGATCATAACGTGGTTCTGCTTGGCTGCTGCTAATTCATGCTTGCTCAATCTGCATTTAAATAAGGCAATGATTTATAATTTATCAGTATTCTGAGAAGCAGAGATACAAGTCTCAAACTAGTTATATTGACTTTGTAAAAATAAAAGTGTAATATTGAAAGAAGATACGTTTCAGCATAAACTAGTTCCCTACATGACTCTACTTAAAAATATCAGTGTTCTTTACTCCAGGGCCAGAATGTTCTATTGGGGAGCTTATTATTCCACCCCATATCTTATCCCATAGGGAGCAGCTACATGTTTGGTCCCTGCTTGTGAGGATTTTTACCCCATGAGACCTAAGACATGTAGCACAATTCTGTATATGCTTAGAAGCACTGAGTTTGTTGGAAGATTTAAGACAGGTAAAACTATGCAGAGCTTAGTCAGACTATGGAACTTGCTCCCCAAGGAGGCTGTGATGGCCACCAACTTGATGGCTTTAAAAGAGGATTAGGCAAATTCATGGAGGAGAGGGCTACTATCAATGGCTACTTTTATTAAAATTCTATACTACCCTTCACTCTAGTATCGCAGGGCTGTTTACAATATAAAAATATAAACATACAGAACACCATAACTAACAAAAACAATACCTCCCCCCTCAGTTTAAAAGGCCATAGAATGTTTAATTAGCCAAAGACTATGTTCTTCATTCGCAGATGGAGGCAGAAATGCTTGTGAGTACCCCAGAGTCGGCCACGACTGGACCTAATGGTCAGGGGTCCCTTTACCTTTACCAGAGAGGAAAGTGCTCTTGTGCTTATGTTCTGCTCCTGATTTCCCACAGGCATTTAGCTGGCCATTGTGAGAACAGGAAGGTGGACCTAGGGGCCAATGATCTGATCCAGCTGGCTCTTCTTGTGTTCTTACTCTTTACCTGTTTAGGGCTGCAGATTGCTGTTATTGTTTAGTCGTTTAGTCGTGTCCGACTCTTTGTGACCCCATGGACCAGAGCACGCCTGGCTGCAGATTAGCTTATACTAATAGTCCATATCCTTCAGTCTTCCACAGATTAAAATAGGGATATGCTTGTGGCATGCCTCATCTCGTCCAAGGATCCTGTTGGAAGCCCTAACCCCCTCAACTATCGCAGTGCTCTTTGCATATGCTGCAGTATACTCTGCTATAACTTGCACCGGTTTAAAAGCCAAATGGCTGATTTGACTTTGGCCGGAGAGAAAATTGCAACTGTCTTCTTTGGCATTTTTCTGTCTCACCAAATTAACTAACTTACACCACCGCCCTTTCCTAGAGCAACATGAGCAGACACAGACGATGGCTACGTAGGGATTGCTTGCTCTGTGTCATTCAGGTCGCTGCTTGGAGTTGGTTTGTAGCCTCCTCGGGGCTGGATCATTTATTTTGCCCCTTGCGAACATGCAGCAAAATACAGGGGGGTGGGTGCTTCCTACTGCCGGGCAGTGGGGGCGACTGAAATGCCTATGCGGCCTCCTGCCCAAACACCGAAACAGCCTCTCCTTCCCCGGCAGCGCTGCCGTCTCTCCTCCTTCCCCCCTCTTTTTTTTCCTTTTTAAAGAAAACTCTTTCGCGACGGCGGTGTCCTTCTTTCGCGGCGCCCGACTCTCCCTCCCCTCCGGCCATGGTTTCTCCCGGCTCCCCCCTCCGAGACTGCCGGTGGTGCGTCCCGTTGGCCGGGCGGGCGCCCAGGACAGGAAGAGGCGGTGTGGGCGGCGGCGCTGCCGGTTGCCGCTGGGCCGCCCTGAGCCGAGCCGCAGTTGCTGCAGCAAAGATGGCTGCTGCCAGCGACGCCGCCGTTGCGGGGGGCAGCCCGGAGGACGCCGTGGCCGGAGGCCTCGAGCTGGGTTGGCGGGACGGCGCTCGGCGCTACTGCGGGCTGGCCTTGGAGAGCGTGAGTGCGGGGAAGGGCAGGGCGCCGGGGGGGGGCGTGGAGTCGTCGGCCTTTGCCGGGGCTCTGCGGCTCTGCGTTGCCCCCGGCTGGGATGCCGCCTTTGCTTGCCTTGTGAGGAGAGAGGGGCCCAAAGCCTACCCCCCCCCCCCACACGTTGCGCCCATCTCACTGGCACGCCCGTCAAGGCTGCGGTACTCAAGAGGCGGGGGGACTGCGTCCTGCACATGCTCAGAGGCACGGCCGTGTTGCTTCAAGCGGTCCTGGATATTAAAAGCCCTTTCTAGGACAAAGTCCAAGCTCAGATGATGCCCTTTAATGACAAAATGCCTCCAGGCTGGCAGAACGTTTCACAGGTGTCTGTGTACCGTGGGTAGATGGTGGTAGGAATGCAACCATTGACTTAAGCCAAGTAGTCAATGCCACCTTTTTTCTGATAGGGTTCCTGTGCTGTTAAGAGCTGTGAGAGGCTGACATTCAGGTGGAGCTTTCTCATTGCTTCAGTTTAGTTCCAAAGCTGTATTTTGTCTGTCACCCGTTTGTTAAAGGGATAGGCGGGTCTCTGTCTGGAAGAAGGAAAGAGGTGTCTGCTGTAAAACTCAAAGTGGCTCTCTAATGTAGTCTGTTCCTCTCTCTTGTATCCTATTTGCTTCTGTAAGAATACTTTAGGTTGAATTCACATGTGCATATTTGTCAGTCTTTGATTTGCCTCTATGTAGCAACCATTATAAATCAGGTACCTTGGATCAAACCAGCCTCAAATACTATGTTTTTTGGTAGAAGCAATTCATGCCAGCTATTGTGTGATGAGACTTGCATGTGTGGATCAGTTCATAGTGTTGTGTCTGAGATGGTGATGCCCAAGTTCAAGAGCTAGGTTCCATTTGACCATAGAAAAGAGTGATGTTAGACAGTTCAATAACCTATCTCATACAGTAAGTTTGTCGTCAGAATGAAATAATTGAAGCAGGGATGGGGAAACTGTGGCCCTCCAGATGCTGTTGGAATCCAACTATCATCAGCCCAGCTGTTGTGTCCAGTGATTACCCAAGTTGTAGTCCACCAACATCTGGAAGGCCACATCTTTGCCATAGTCGGATTGTAACGCAATTGCGCACAAAAGAATGTTGTAGTATTACTTGCAGTAATAACAAACTGATTTGATATATTGGTAAAACTGGGTTTGTATGTTGTGTACGTAACAGTCATTCAGACAACCATGGTTTTTCACTTTATAAATTCACCACAAGTTGTTTTCTCTCTCTGTATGTATGTTCTCTTTTTATATTTTGATGTGTTGTTCAGTCTTGTGCATGTTTCTTCAAAAGCCTTGATGCCAACTGGATGCACGACTGCCTGGGAGCTACATGATGGAAGAAAGGCAGATGAAGATAAATAAACTCCTTGCGTCTTAACTCAGTCTGTTTTTCAAAAGTTTTCCAGGACATGATGTGTTCAAGGAACTTTAGGGAACGTTCACAAGACTGGATGCCACACCAAAATCATGGGGCGGGGTGGAGGAGGAGGAATATATTCATATGAAAAATGGTTGTGTAAATCATAGCTACGTTTTCTCAGAGTGTTAATATGGCAAGTCATAGTTTTGAACATCTATGCTTTTACTGGTTTAGGCTGTGAAATAAAAAGTTGGGAAGGGAAACTGATAAATGTGGGAGAAATGAATAGGCTACCATGTCAATACAAGAACAGCCAATTCTGAACCAAGGATTGCTCAAGAGCCCAGTTTAGTTTAGAAGCCCTCATCTTGTGTTGAAGATGGAAGAATAGAATGGAAAGATCTGCTCTGCATTATGCATGTGGTAGTGAAGTTTCTGATACAGATTAGTCAAGCTGGTGTGAGGCCATAAAATGTTCATGAACGGTCCAGTGTTTGAGGGATCAAAATGAGAGTAGGGGAAATTGCCTGTTTGGCTGGGTTTAAAATGCAGCTGCACAGTTTTGCAGGGCAGCTGTAGATGTGGCGATAGTAAAGCTAAGATTCAAGGATCCCAGAAATAAGGTGGCTGAGTGATAGAGTTATGATAAAGAGTCTTGTGACACTTCTGCCCTTTTCCTTTACTGGGCATAACCTTTCATGGGCCATAGTGCACTTCATGAGATGTGAAAGTTTATGCCATATTTTGTTGTTTTTGCTATAACAGTCTAATCCTTCTGGAAATTTAAGGGTAGAGTGCAGTTAATAGACGTGGCAGGTGAGCTAAATAACAAAAAAGCAGAAGGAGGCTCTGAAGAAATCACAATGCATAATGTCAGAATGGCCTGTAAGTTGAGTTCTAAGAGGATTGGCCCAAAGGTGGGGTATCTAAAGGGAAAGTGTGACACTGTAGGCAGTAGCCTGAAAAGCAGGAATCTGATGAAACGTGATTATGGAGACATGAAGAAATGGAGTCAAAGAAAAATTCACATGGGATGGAAAATAAGAAGGAATTAGAAAAATGATGGAGATTTGAAGGGATAGGTACTGTGTTCCAAAAAGTCACTGGCTATATAAATACCTTAGAATTTAGATCAGGGATGAGGAACCTGGGGCCCTTCGGATGTTGATCAGGCTAGCATGGTCAATGGTCAAGGATGATAAAGTTGGGAATCCATGAAAACTGGAGGGCCACAGGTTCTCTATTCCTAGTCTATAGAGTCTGACAGGGCTATTACTCCTTTTAAGAATTTTATGTAAAGGGAGCTCTGCAAGTTGTAGCTCCTTCTGTCACTGCAACATTGTGATTTGGCAATTCTAGAAGGACAGTGAGATGGAACCGAGAAGCAGTGTGCGGAAGCAAGGTCTTTGTTTCATATATTGATTTCATCTAGGCAACCAAATCTTTGACACTGCCGTATATTATAAGTCTGTTTTCTGTCATTTGCTGTTTAGCAGTTTTGTCCTATATGGAGAGAGGCACTGTAAGCTAGTTCTCTTGCTAACAAGTGTTCATAGTTCTATTAATAATTTTCCCATCCTTTATGAGCATCAACTTTTGGGGTTTCCTAAAAAAAGCAACCCTATGTAAGAAAACATTGGATAGCACACTATCCGTCTTATTTAGAAGTGTGCATACAATAGTATCAAGAACATACCATAACTCTTGTCTTCTGTTAAACAATACTGTTAAATAAATGAAATCTCCAGTTTAAATACAGGGCTTCTGATAAGTATCTATATCAGTTCTAAAAAAGTAAACATAAAAGACTGAAGCACTAAACTGTGGAGTTTGCTTATGATGAGACATTCTTCTCTTTCCCCCTTTCAACTTTTCTATTGTATTGATTTCTGTCTTGCAAAAATGTTTTATCAATTGTGTTTTGAAATAACGCTGAATTAGCCTGATCAAATATGCGCAGTTTATGTTAACACCTTGCTCTTAATTGTTGGGGGAAAAGCTTGTTTTGTTCGTTTTTGTTTTAAGGTTCTTGCAGCGTTGCCTGAAAATATGAAACCAGGTCCAGATCTTTATGGCTTTCCATGGGAAATGGTGATTTGTGGTGCAATTGTTGCCGTTTTTACTATCTTACTTCTGATGTGTAGGAGTTACCAGTCAGTAAGTATTCAGTATGAGTTATACAAAGTTTTATCAAACTTGTTGGATTGCTTTTAAAATATTCATTTGTATTTTGAGAATCCTATGTAACATTCTTCCAGACTTCTCCTGTGATGTGGCTTTGGATTTTAGCTGTAGAATTAAATACTTGTCTGTATTTTGGCAACTTAATATTTCAACTTGGTGTCAGAAAAGCAAATTAAACAAAATCCATCTCCATGTTCAGTTGCATTTATTTTAATAGTTTATATTTATTTCAGTTTTAATAAATTGGCTTTCTTTGAAATATTCAAGACTATATAGGTTACAGTTTCAGAATAATTTTTGAAGAATTAATAAATTATACTCAGTAGTGCAATCCGCTGTCCCTGATGATGTAACTATCTAATTCTTTATTTTTGTCCATTCGGCCTCTCCCTGACTCCCATCTTTTTAAAGATATTAGTATATTGCTCTGAAGTTTCCTTGTAGCTTGAAGAAACATTATTGAAACTTTAATTTGCATGAGATTTTGTGTGTATTTTTCATCAGCAAGATGATGAAACAACATTTGAATCTATTAAATTAGGAATACCTTTATTTTGTGACTACATTATTGCGTTCTGAAGTTCCACATCCATTCAATCTAGATTGATTTTTAAAAAGCTTTTAGATCTAAGACAATAGTCTTCCTGTACTATTTCACAGGCAGTGACTGATTACCACAGTACAGTGGTACCTCGGGTTACGAACTTAATTTGTTCCGGAGGTCTGTTCTTAACCCGAAACTGTTTTTAACCTGAGGCGTGCTTTCGCTAATGGGGCCTCCCGCTGCTGGCGCACCACCGGCGCACGATTTTCGTTCTCATCCTGGGGCAAAGTCCTCAACCTGAGGTACTACTTCTGGGTTAGCAGTGTTTGTAACCCGAAGCGTTTGTAACCCGAGGTACCACTATACTACTTTTTTGCATGAAGTGCAGAAAGAATGGAGTGGGAAGCATTTGCATGTCAAAGTTGTGCAAAGGGTCCACTCCATTCACAAGCTGTTTGTTACTTTGAGTCATTGGCAGACATAATGATGGGGAATGGATTGTGGCAGAGGTTTTCAACCTTTCTGAGTCCACAGCTCCCTTGACCAACTACATTCTTTCTGTGGTAGTGAAAGGTGGAGAATGTTGCATCCGTAGAGTGCTAAACTGCTTAAGTAGGTCCTTTACTTTTGCAATTTTGTTATTTTTTGCTTTGTAGTTTTGCCTTTTGGCATTTTTAATGCTATTGCTTGTGAGAGTTGGCAGGTGAGCTAACTTTCATGTTGAGAAAAGGGCCAGCTGTGTATACACTGAGA
Organism: Podarcis erhardii; assembly: GCF_964252035.2. Lineage (NCBI taxonomy): Eukaryota > Metazoa > Chordata > Lepidosauria > Squamata > Lacertidae > Podarcis > Podarcis erhardii. The sequence goes on along the minus strand of NC_138497.1, from coordinate 32,684,077 downwards.
TACAAATAGCCTATGTGATTGCATGCTCCTTCCTGAGAGCAGTCTTGTTTATCCCCAGTTAAGATACACGACTGCAGTAACATTAGCAGTCTGTTAAGGCTAATTAAATTCCCCATGCAGAATTATGAACTAGCTCCATATTCTGAGAATCCTGTTTAGGTGGCGAATGAGGTTAGCTTTAACCGTTGTTAATATCATGATGTATCATTTAACTGTGATTAAAGGGGAAGTGTGGGGAGGAAGTGTGTGATTCTGCAAGTTGCTTGCCTATTTTTGATCTTTTAATTGATTTTTAAGAGAGCCCTGATGTTAAGTTTGCTCTGGCACTGGAAATCTACTTTGTTGACTATGCTACTCTAAGTTTCCCTTAATATTGAAAACTGAGCCTCAATCCCATCTATGCTGTAAACAAACTGCAATATTTGCTCTTCTTTTGCAGATTAGAAGTAGACTTTATGTAGGTAAGTTCAAATTTTTGTCTGTGAGTTGAGTTTAGCTGCAGTTGAAACCGTTTTCTCTCCGTTAAAGATTACCACATATAGCTCTTCCTCTTTTTAGGAAGGGAGAAACAGCTTGCCAGTAAAGTTGCTGAACTAGTTGAAGACAAATGTAAAATACTGGAAAAACTCAGTCTCTGCAAAAAAGAGGTAATGGTTACTGTTTCCCTTCAAAGCGTAAATGCTTAGAGTTATTGCTTCTGCCCAGATTTTTAAAATACTAGAAGATAGAGTTCCATATTTTATTTTATTTTATTTTATTTTATTTTATTTTATTTTATTTTATTTTATTTTATTTTATTTTATTTTATTTTATTTTATTTAGTATCGATTTGGCTTAATGAATGTGTGTGTACCTGGAAGTTTTCCCCCTTCATTTCCCTTCAATTACCATTTCTTATTTCAATGCACTTGCACAACCTCATTACATAGGAGCTGCATTCAGATGATGAACGAGTATTTTTCCTTCCTTTGTATGAGTGAGAAAACCAACCAACCAACCAGAAAGCTTTCTTTTAACCAAGTTTTCTGTGTAGTCTGAACCAGGAAAATATGGCTAACGGTTATGGAACAAGCCAAGATAGTGAGCCATAGTGGAAACTCACTTAATATCCAGGCTTGTTCTGAAACAACCATGCAATATGCCTGCAATAGAAATGCTATAATGTGCAAAGATGCCTAGATCACCCACAGCAAAAGGGTGATAACCATGCTAAGAGCGAAGACTTCATTGGTACCAGGTCATAGAGCAGTGCTCCCCAAACTTCTCCCTGCCATGGACCACTTAAAAATTGCAGAGGATCTTGGCAGGCTACTTAATCATTTTTCTGTCTGTAGTAGCAATGGTAATGCACTGTGCTAGGTGCTGTAGGGTTTTAAATTGATTTTTTATAGACATGTCACAGACCACCTGAGTGAAGCTCATGGACCACTGATAGTCCATGCCCTGCTGTTTGGGAACTCCTGGCTTACAGAACCTTGTTTTCCTGAAAATTCTGCTAGGAATTGTCCCTCTCTGGGCTCCTGTACTACTATTTGGAACACCCTGTTTAGCCTAGTTCTTGACAAGTCTGATAATTATAAAGCTGAAATGTGTGGAGCTTTTGCTAGCAGAGGAGTTTGAGGAGCACAGCCATAGTTGTCTGATTTCCTTTATTTTAATTCTAACATGGGATTTTCATTTTAGTATGAAGAGTTAGAAAACTCCCTAAAAGATGCCAGTCTTCTGCAAGGGTTAGCCAGTACATCAAGCATGAAGGTAAAAGTTGAACTGGGAAAAGTACTTGTATAATATTCATTTTATTTATATACCAACTTCATATTTTAATATAAGCCTCTATTTGGCTTAAAAACAAAAACAAAAAGGAATCAATGTAAGAAAAAGAATAAAGGTTACACATTCAAAAATAATACAGTTTCTAATCCTGCTAATCATCTTCATCATAATTCCACATTTTAAGGAACATAAATGAATGAACATCTGTAAAATATATTTTATAAACTAGAATATTCTTTACCACCTGATCCTGTGCTTGTTTGTTCGGAATTCCAACTGTGTAAGTAAGTGGGGCTCACTTTCAAATATGTAAGCATTGAACTGCAGCACTAGGTAGGTTTTTTGTTGTTGTTTATGACTAACTCACTGCTTTTTGTTGGCTATTGTGTCCAGTCACAAGGCATTAAGTTAGGATTTTACTGTATAAGAGCGGAATCTGGAATTTTGGTAATCTCACATTTCATTTTTAAAGGCTTTTAACCCTATCTGTGCAGATAAGCTCAACAAAATGTAGGAAATGGGGGATGTCATACTCTGCATAGGCTCTTTTATCCATGCAAGGCTGGCAGAAGTAGAATCAAGTATGTAAAATGAAGTAGATTGTGCTAACTTTAATTTGCATGATTTATGCAGGTTGAATAATTTGATTTTGTACATCCTTGACCTAGGCATTTAATTTTTAGTGCATTAAACTTAAGTATAATGAATACATCCAATGTAGCCTGGTCTGTGGAGCTGCTCTTATTGTTTCTACAACACATAATGAAAGTTAAAAGTGCTCAGTAGCTACTACTTAATTATCAATTAATCTTCTTAAAAATGTCTTCATGTTATCTTTCAAAACTTGATTATTTTAGGCAGCATATGAAGAACTGAGCAACTCGAACTCTGCACTCAAGAGTGACATAGAATGTTTAGAAAAAGAACTTAAAGAAGAGAAGTCCAAACGATCAGAGCAGGATGACTTGGTATGACTTTTCTTCAAAGCAGTCTTTCTCAGGCAGAAAGTTTGGCCTTCAAAGAGAAATCAGATAGTGTAATTCATCTGCATTAAAATTAGAATATCCTGTCCTCATCTCCTCTCTATTTTTTTTTTTTTTTTTTAAGAATAACATTAAGTCATTGAAGGTCAATTGCTCCTGTGGCTTTTGATCAGAAACACTTTGTACTTCATATTCCAAATATGTTAAATGTATTGTTTCTTTATCAGACTGATCCACATTTTTTCAGTGTGTCCTGGAGGCAGCACTGTTTGAATTTAATTATGTACAGCAAGGGTTGCCAACATTTTTGGTTCCAAGGACACATTTGTAAACCAGAGAAACTGCAGTTGGCATCACATTGCAAACAAGTGCACACTGCAGCCTATTCTTTTGGCTGCAATAGAATGCTTCTTTCAAGCCTAATTTCAGCAGCGGGGAGGGAGCCCTGTGGGTTCCAAGGAAGACCGTAGAGGGCACATGTACCACCATATTTGCAACCCCTGAACCCAATGTTGGTTCTTGAAGTGCGGCTAACTCTATGTCTGCATCTTACTCTCTGTGTGTGTTTTGCTCATCCAAGGATGATTTATTGCCATTTTAATTAACTGTAGCTAATTCCTGAACAGGGATGCGGGTGACGCTGTGGGTTAAACCACAGAGCCTAGGACTTGCTGATCAGAAGGTCGGTGGTTTGAATCCCTGCAACGGGGTGAGCTCCCGTTGCTGATCCCTGCTCCTGCCAACCTAGCAGTTTGAAAGCACGTCAAAGTGCAAGTAGATAAATAGGTACCACTCCGGCAGGAAGGTAAACGGCCTTTCCGTGCTCTGCTCTGGTTCGCCAGAAGCGGCTTAGTCATGCTGGCCACATGACCCGGAAGCTGTACGCCGGCTCCCTCGGCCAATAAAGCGAGATGAGCGCCGCAACCCCAGAGTCGGTCACGACTGGACCTAATGGTCAGGGGTCCCTTTACCTTTACCTAATTCCTGAACATCGGAAAAAGTCCAGTTGAATTCAGTGGGACTTTTCTCCCATGTATTCAGCATTCTGTGAGAATCATACGTGGACTACAGTTAATTGGACTTCCTGTTTCCATGTGCCAGTGTTGTTTGTTTAGATGAATGTATAAGAGTAGGAAGATCTTTCAGAATGAAAACATTATCACAAAGCTAATAGAATTGAATGTTTTCTTGACAAATGTGCGTAGAATACCTTCATAGAGAATGAGACATTTGCCTTTGGGGCACAGTAGATAGAGCCAGTTGACTTTTAGAAGTTATTTGATCAACTTTCTAAAGCATCTTTTATAACAGGGGTGGGGAAATGCCCCAATAGCCACATGGGCCCTTTGACAAATGGGAGGGGCTGTGCACATGTCAATTTCAAAGAAAGAATTGTGACAACACTTAGAATGCCATCCCAATTCTTTCTTTGCAGCCTGGCTGGATTAAGTCAAAGAGTGTCACTTATATTTTATTGCAATCTATATAGTATCCTATCAATGAGAGCTGAAAATAAAATGGTTGCAGGTGATCCCTTGAGAAATACAGTATTTAAATCTTAATTCAATACAGTGTTTGTTCACAGTTGTTTTGACAAGGCAATATCAACCAGAGTGTTTTATATAAATTTATTTTACTGTCTTTGTAGTTGATTGAAATACGGAGAAGAATGGAATCCTTAGAAAATGAAGCAAAGTCTATTCAAATGCAAGTAGCTGAAGTAAGCCAATCTTGAGATATTAATGTAAATGTTTCATCATGCACCACAGCAAAATCTTGGACCTCACTGTCAACATTTTTCATTAGTCTTGAACACAAGTTCTTTATGTCTGCTCTGTTTAGACATTTCTTTCTTGTAAACAAATTGAATTCCTCTTGGCTTGCCATTAAAGGTGGTTTGCCTTTTTCTGCTGTAATTTGGCATTCTAAGAGGAGAATTCAGGACTTTTTATTTATTTCAACATTGCAAATAATTTAAGCCAAAGTTATTCAGAGCAGTTATGCATCAGTGATGTCAATGTGGGGCGGGGCGGGGGGGGGAACCTCCACAAGCTGCTGCTGTGCCATTGGCAACCAGGTTCCATTGTTGTCACTTAGAACACAGGGTGTACACACAGCGTCACTAGTGCTGTTTGACAGGTGGAACTGTGTATTGTCATATTAGTCAGTGGAGAAAGCCCTGCTGTGATGGGATGATGAGCTGCTTGTGCGTAAAAGCTTAGTCCCTCAGAGTTTGCTCAGTTTAGCAAAGCTCTGTCTTTAGCGGAGCCCTTAAGCATGGCTCCGTCAATCGCTGGCAGAATCCGACAGTGGGCGTTTACGGAATTTACTCCAGCATAAAAGCTCCTTGACGGAAACGCGTCGTCTGGATTCACGGCGCGACAGTTTCCGGCGAGGAGTGGGTGTACCTATGGGAGGTCCTGAGACTTCTCCGCTGTTATCGCTAGAAGACTCCCTGAGCCATTCCTTCGCCTCCCTCTCTCTCTGATCTCCCATTCTCCCCCTGCTGGTGCCTTCCTCCGCTGCTGAGTCTCTCCTGACTTCTGAGAGCCCCTCCACCTCCTGTCTTTCCGATGGCAGTTCCCTGACACCTGCTTGCTTATTTTATTTTTCATTAAAATATCTTTCAAAAATCAGCATGCAGAGTTAATGAATGGCTCACAGCTTTAGAACCCCAGACCATTGAGAGGTTTTTGGTGCACAGATCACACGCCTATGATATATATAATTTACTGCTGCTGAAGGTGGGATGCTGGGATTGCATGCATCTATGCCCCAGATTCACAGGATTGCAAGATGAGCAGAAAGGTTCTTACCTGTTGTTTATTTTGGAGAGCATCGTGTGTTTGGCAGGGGAAAGGTGGGTTCTATGGAAATAGTTATATATCTCTGTGCCCTCGTCCACAGTATATCTTAGTGAGTATCACTCAGTAGAGCATAATTTTATGATATGGTATTAGGATTGGATTGTAACTAGGCTAATGCCTAAAGGAATTGATAGAAATAACAAAAAATGTAAATGCGATTCTCTGTATTTTTGTATATACTTATATTAGCAGCTTCACTGTGCTTTATTTCACTTAGGCCAAGTCCACATTAAAAGTATATGAGATCAACAGAGAGAGACTGAAAACATCTGTCCAAGATGCAATAGCTGAAAACAACCAACTTCATGAAAGTGAGAAACAGGTATATTATTTACACTGTGTAGTTTTATAGAGTGCCTTTTAGGAACATTGTATCCTCACTTTAGAATAATTTATATTTTTAATATTGTTTAAATTATTATGTAGTTTAATGAAAGTTGGAGGGAAAGTGTGATAGTCCACAGACAGCTATAATTTTTGTGACTGCCTTCCATGGGGTAAACCAGTTGCAACTTCTATGAGTGGTTTGATGTTCCGAGCTGCTTGGTATTTCAGTGCATTTATTAAGACACAGGCCTTTTGGCGGTGTGTGTGTGTGGTTCAATTGCTTCCTTGCCATCAGAGTGGTTGGATGCTCTTTGGTCTTGGAGGGTGTGTTTCCTTCAGAACTCTCTTCGTTCTCTTTGTCTTCCCTATAGAGGCTTTTCTAGATTGATGTGCCTGGGACAATGCAAGGACAGTATTTCTGAGCTACTATCTCAGTCAGCTTTTAATACTTGTCTCGCTGCAGATTGGATCCACGTCATATTTCCAGCTTGGGGATGATTAATCATAGGCTTGGGTTGTGTTCTGGTAACATGAAAGCTGGACTTGTTCCACGTAGTCAGGTTTTATACTTTAAATCTCTAGCTCTATATTGGCCAGAACATTCTGGGTTATATCGTGTTGTGACTCTCAAGCTGATGGGAAGTTCTTTGCTCCAGTAGAGCCTTCCATTAGCAGAATGGGAAGGAAGGCAGTTTTGCTGATTTCCCTTCCTCCCTGCAGACCCCTTCTGCCCTCTTACACTATTCTAAGGGCTTCCCGCCACCCAACCACTCTGAAGCAGATTTCGCAGGGCAGGTTTGAAAAATTGCCTCCCTTCCTGTTCCACTGATGGAAGGTTCTGTTGGATCAAAAAGTCTTTTATTAGTGTGCAAGACACAATTGGATGCAACCTTATATATTCCCGTGCTTTTTTAAAACAGAAAAAGTTCAATAAACATGATTTTAGATTTCATGTATAGCAAAAGAACAGCTGTCAAAAATTAGAACATATTAAATGTCAGTTAAAATACAAAATATTCAGCTCAATGAATTTTGCTGTATGTAATGTTAAGAATTTAGGCCAGACCTTTTAGAATTAAATATTATAAAATTCTAATAACTGGTTGGTATAAATTAAATACTGAACTTTCTAACTTTTGTTTCCAGCTCTTAAAAGAAGCTGAAGGACAGAGTGAACAATTAAGTGAGTTAAATGAACAAGCAAAAATGTTAGAAACCTCAAAAGCAGGTATGGAGGAGACTCTTAAAAACAAAGAAAGTCAAGTCAAGGTAAAATTAAAGATTTATTTATTATATTTATATCCCAACTTTTTTCTCAAAGGATGGTTCTCCTATAACAACCCTGTGAAGTAGATTAGGCTGAAAGGCAGGGGCCAGCCCAAGGTCACTCAGTGACTTTCATAACTGAATGGAGGTTTGAACACCTGGTTTCCCAGGTCTTAGTCTAACATTTTAACCACTACATGCTGGCTGCAGCTCTTGCTTTACTTTATTCATATGGACATGTGTGAATTCTGTGCATGCCTAATGTCACCTGGCACACAGGAGGAAATTTGTTATTTATTTTGGGGCTCTTATCGTGGGAAGACTGCATCACATTTTAAAACAGCAGGAAGGGTTCTTGAATTCTAGGGGAGAAAGAGAAAGAAAGAAAGGGGAAATTCCAGGAGTTGCAAGAGAACCAATTTTATTATGTATGTAATTCCCTCCCTCCACCCCCCCCCCTCAAAGTATTGCCTGGTGTGCTTCAAAATCCTGCCACTCAACAACAGTTTGCACTCCTCCCTTTGGGAATACCGTATTTTTCCCTCTATAACACGCAGATTTTTTCTCCTAAAAAGGAAGGGGAAATGTCTCTGTGTGTTATAGAGCGAATGTGTGGTCCCTGGAGCCGAAAAATCAAATCGCCAGGCAAAAATCAAATCGCGGCGCTTCACGGAGAAGGGAAAACTGAAAAGAGGAAGCGGCTGCTTTCCTGCATTCTGCCTCAGGGTCTTACTGCCCACCCTCCTCTGTTTCGTTGCTGTGTTTGCTGAAACGGAACAAAGAGCAGGGAAAGCCCCTCCCCTCCAGGCAAGCTCCGGTGCTGCTGGGGGAGAGGGAGAGAGAGGGGGGAGGGGAGGGAGAGAGAGGGGGGGAGGGAGAGAGAGGGGGAGGGAGGGAGGGAGAGAGAGAGAGAGAGAGAGAGAGAGAGAGAGAGAGATGGTTGGCTGGCTGGCTGGCTTGGGTGGGGGAAAACTTTTGCCTTTCCTTCCTCCAACCCATTAAATCCCTGTCCTGCATTCTTAGCCAGCTGCTTCTCTGCACACCCCTCTAATGTCCCTTCTTTGTTTTTCCTTCGCTCCCCACTTAAAATGTGGTTACAAAGCATAGATCCACATGGATCCTCAGGATCTTTGCATTGGGTCACCCCAAATTCACCATCAGATCACATAGCATGTCCATGGCTACAGCCTGCCCCCCCAAAATCACGCACCCACTGTTGCCTGGGGCTGCAATGGTGCAAAAACGTGGTTAAAAAGCATGGATCCACATGGATCCTCAGGATCTTTGCATTCAGTCACCCCAAATTCACCATCAGATTACATAGCATGTCCATGGCTACAGCCTGCACCAAAAAAATCACGCACCCACTGTTGCCTGGGGCTGCAATGGTGCAAAAATGTGGTTAAAAAGCATGAATCCACAGGGATTCTCAGGATCCTTGCATTGGGTCACCCCAAATTCACCATCAGATCACATAGCATGTCCATGGCTACAGCCTGCACCAAAAAAATCACGCACCCACTGTTGCCTGGGGCTGCAATGGTGCAAAAACGTGGTTACAAAGCATGGATCCACAGGGATTCTCAGGATCTTTGCATTGGGTCACCCCAAATTCACCATCAGATCACATAGCATGTCCATGGCTACAGCCTGCACCAAAAAAATCACGCACCCACTGTTGCCTGGGGCTGCAATGGTGCAAAAACGTGGTTACAAAGCATGGATCCACAGGAATTCTCAGGATTTTGGCATTGGGTCACCCCAAATTCACCATCAGATCACATGTCTGTGGCCACAGCATGAAGCCCAAAAATGATACATCCACTGTTTCATTCAGAATGTTTTTTCCCTTGTTTTCCTCCTCTAAAAACAATGTGCGTGTTATGGTCAGGTGCGTGTTATAGAGCGAAAAATACGGTATTTGGAGAGATACACATGCTTCCCTCAGGCATTGATAACGCTGCTTGGAACTGGTTGCCTTGTAGCTTCATTGATTCCTATGGGAGTCACTGGTGCAAAGCTCTAGGAGGGAGCGTGGTAGACTGGTATGTTTGGCAAATTGCTAAGCCCTTTTTAATTGGCTGAGCTGTAGGGTTATCTGCTTAAACTTCTTGGAGTCTTCCCTCCTCTCATATCAAGCATTCCATTTGTGTAAGTGAATGGGAGAAAAGGCCTAGGCAGAAAACTAGGAGCATAATATTTCACTGATTTCTTTAGGCATCTATCCACATCCCTCCAAATTCCTCAAAGGGCAATTTCCAAATCGCTTCAGTGGAGGTTCAGGTGGCTTTTTCAGAGACCAAGGAAGCTAGTGGTCAGATACAGATTTGCGGTGCTGGATAGAGAGAAAAACCTGTCTGCAACTTTACTTGGGGTTCTGGAATTCTACTTGTATTGAGTTTGCAAGAGGTCTACCTACCACAATAATGCATGCTGTTGTAAAAGTTTTTCTCTTAGAAGTAGTCCACATGGAACAGGAACTATTCCTGTAAAACACTTGATATGAAAATACCGTTAAACATTCAATAGGTTTATTGAATATATATAAAATGAATAAAATCACGAATTTGCTTTGTGAAGAGCCAAGGACTCATTTGTGCATCTTGTTTTATAAATATGGTATAGTCACTGACAGAGTGCTTGCTGAAGATGAAAGACTGGAGCTGTACATTAGATGAACATGCTGCTGCTGGAGACAACCATTGGGATAATGATATAAAGACTGAAACAGAAAATGGGGAGCACTTGGGTAAATCATTATTCATTTCCTATGGAAAGGGAAAGAAAAGAGAAATGATTTCATTTTCAAATTCTAGAATTGTCATCTGTTCTCCTCCTTAATATGTATGAATCAACTACATACAAGGAATTAAGCAAAATCTATGGCATAGATATTAATAGGCAATAGCCTATTGCATAAAGTGGATTTTCACCAAAGCTTTATGTTGACATATGCTAGAGTTCTCTGTGCTGCAGCCGACTGCTCAATGTAACCCCTGAAGTTAAAAAACAAAAAACTTAGAAAAAGACAATCCAAGTTGTTGAGACTCTAACCCCAGGATAACTTGGCAAAGCACAAACTGGTCTGACAACCACTGCTCCTTCTTGTCCTTAGCCTGAGGATAAGCAGCCCACATGAAAAGGTCAATGAACTTAAGCCTGAGGGGTGTAATTCTCGCATTGGATTGATTACACATTTCAAACGCATTTCAGAAAAACTGCTTCTGTAAAGCACGTTTAGATGAATAATGTCCCTATCCCCTCCCTCTCAAACTCACTGCTTCTTACAAACAATACAACTGTTTTTAAAAATTGGGCAAAAGAAATCTTTCCCACTTAAAAGGCAATACTGGGTTTTATAAATAAATAACGAAAGAAAAAGGTTTCTGTGATTTGTTGGGTTTTTTTCACCTTCTCTTCATTTCCCTTAAACCAGATGATCAGGAAAAACGAACTGTAAAGAAGTTGATTTATGCTGCGAAGGTAATACACTAATATTGTGATCATTTTCTTTACTGGTTTATAAAAACTTTTTTGGGGGGGGGGAATTAAAGCAATTTAAAAAAAAAAGTTCAGTAGAGAATATCTGCAAGCTTTTTTGGAATGATAGGATCCAGAGTTGCCCTTCTGTGAATGGAAGAGTTTATTTCATTCATGAAATGGGCTGAGATCCCTGCTGGAGAAAGAAGAGAGACAATTTTAACTGATTTTTCAATTTCTGCTGTCTACTGTACCACCTCCCACACTGTCCCAGAGGGGCTGCTGGGAGAAGGAGGAATCACTGAAAATTGCCTCCGCCAGCAGAAGCAGCCTATGAGCAGAGTCCTGCTCATAAGAACTCTGGATTCAAGCCAAAGAATTATTTTAATGGTGTGCCTCTTTAGTATATATAATGCAGTGGGGTGCTCCTATCGCTTAACTATTGCCAGGGATTGGCAGGGCTCTGAAGTGTGTGTGATGGAGGCAAGGGGGTTGGAGACTGACCCAGGAGCGGGGCTCCCCAGTGATTTATGGTGTTTGGTGCCACCTGTGAGGCAGGAGCCAGGGCAGGGGGAAGAGGAGAGGAAGGGTTGGAGACAGAAGTGGGGTTGCAGGACACATTGGACGCGGAGAAAGAGGCTGTTCAGGCGAGGGGCAGGCCGGTCCAATCCCTGCCATCCCCTGCTCCACTGTTTTTTAGAACCAGGAGGTGCTTGAAGAGGTAAGAGCAGCAACGACATTGTGCAGGAAAAGTCTCTGGTTGTGTGTGTGCACTCCCATCAGATGAGGGTACTTAATTCTGGGAGGGTGTGTGTGGTCCCACTGTTGCTTTAACTCATTAAAGAAGTGAGCATCAACCAATTGCCTTCTTTGGCTAGGTGGGTACAGGACAAGTATAGAATGCTTCCTGGCTTTGCCTTGGCACGTAGTTTTGTTTTACAGTGGGTGCACAACCTCTCTTTAGGTACCTACTGTTTTTGCTGTGATATAGTCTTGGTATAATGTAGTGATTTGATAGTTATATTTATTTAAAATAGCTGTTTTAATGATATACTATGTGAAACCAGCTTCTGTTGTGGTTTGGAGGAATGGTGAGGTAGGGGAAAAAAATCAAATACATAAATAAGCATTGCAGCCAGAAAATGATCCAGAACTAGATAAAGATTTGTTTTAGAAGTGCAAATGTACATCAGTAGCTTCTTTTGCAATTATAATTTGAAATAATTTATCTTTTTTCTTTGATATAGCTAAATGCTTGTCTAAAATCTATGGAATCAGAAGTAAATCAAATCTGTTCAAAGCTAAAAGATGAAAACAAAGCAAAAGAGGAACTTGCAGGTAATGATGAATTCTTGATTTTTAATTATTATATTTTTTAAAGGAAGAAGAAAGCTGTTTTCCATTAAGGTTTTAGGAAAATCTTTACTTTTAAATGAATGAAGCTGTAAAGATAATTAGAAATCTCTTAAATGATCAGAGTTCACTGAAGTATAAAGTATCTTGGGGAAAAAACCATTAAAACGAAGAATTCAATTTTTACAAGATACCTTGTTGAATTTATGATGCCGTATCCTTCATGGAGTGCCTCAGGAAGGTGTTTTTCATGGCTTGGTGTAATCTCTGAATGGGTACATCATGGTTGTGGGAATTGTTCCACTTTCAGAGACTGCCACACGTAGAGATGAGAGATTTGTAAATATTGAAGAAGGTTGCATACTGTATAGAAACAAAAGCAGCCATTTAAATTTGCTGTCTGTTCTATTTTTTTCCACTCCCCCCCCCCCCCGCTCCACTTCAGAAAGGAGAAACAATCCCAGAGACAATGAAATGGGTTGTATCTTGTTGAGAGGCGTTTGTGACAGGGGCAGCCTTACCATTAGATAGAGTATGGTGCAGACCCAGGTTCAGACTTTGCTGCTGCCACTCACTTATTACACGCACGCACGCACACACGCACACACACACACACTCACACACTCACACTCGGACACCAGAAGTGTGTTAGTAGTGTTCCTGGTGCTGCTGTAGCATGGGAACCAAACTTGGCTCTTAATTGCAGTTGCCATCTTCCATGTTCGATTACCCAAAATGGAATGCTCAACCCAAAATTGTGTCAGACATTGCATTTTGGGTAATTTAACTTGGCTGGTGGCTACTGCATATGGGAGCCAAATACTAACTTGCCTTCCATTCAAAAAGCACTGCTGCTTCCCATGACTTAAACATGCCAGGAGGCCTGGTGGGGAAAGCCATAGGAAGCTGCCTTCTACAGTGGTACCTTGGGTTACATACGCTTCAGGTTACATACGCTTCAGGTTACAGACTCCGCTAACCCAGAAATACTGCTTCAGGTTTAGAACTTTGCTTCAGGATGAGAACAGAACTCATGCTCCGGTGGTGCAGCGGCAGCAGGAGGCCCCATTAGCTAAAGTGGTGCTTCAGGTTAAGAACAGTTTCAGGTTAAGAACAGACCTCCGGAACGAATTAAGTACTTAACCTGAGGTACCACTGTACTGAGTCAGGTCATTGGTCATACTGAGTCAGGCCATTGGTCCATCTAGCTGAGCATTGTCTACATTGACTGGCAACAGCTCTCCAGGATTTCAGACAGGGGGCTCTCCCAACCCTGTCTTGAAGATACTGGGGATTGAGGTGTGAGGTGAGTGACTGGTGGTGACTGAGGAAATGTGGCTGAGGAAACACTAAGCAGGGACAACCCACAGAAATTTGAGGCAACTGCCTCAGACAATTAATTTTGGGTGTCATGAAATGGCAATAGGCTGTTAGTTATTTCATGTATCATTATTGCATTTTTAATGTCAGGGAGCTGGGAGGAGTGTTTCCGGGGGTTTTCCAGAATAACTTGCCCAGCTGTGCATCTGTACACTTTGACTGGGTAGTGGGTTGGGTTGGGGGACAACACAGCTGTTCTCTCAGGCAGCAAACTTGGGCCAACCTGGATCCTGATTAGGAAGTAGAAGACACCAAAAACAAAACCCAAAACCTGGATTTCTATGTATTACATGGCCATTATCTTAGTAGCTTGTTAGCTGGGAAACTGTTGATGCTGACGTGTGGTATTAGTATTAAAAAGGATTTTATTTAGCAATGGTAAAGCTGTCCTGTGCCTTATTTCCCTCCTGTCTGCGCCTCAGCCCATTTGGTCCAAACATATTTGTCCTGTGAAGGAAATCAAAACAAAATTTGGTCCACAAATCCATGTGAAAGGGGGCGAATGTATCCTTTTAGTGGGATTTCAAAGCATTTTTCAAAGTGACTGAAGTTACTGTACAGGGACATAATGAGGTTTTACGTCTCTTCCAAACCCCTTCAGAAATCATTTTTCTTTTCAGCGTTAGAATACTGTATTCAGTCTTCAATCTTTGTTTCCTTTATTGTATGGGTTTAACATATCAGTTAATTGTAATTAACTCTTAATTGTGACAGAACGCATTGAAAATCTACAAAAGGAACATGTCACGTTGCATTCTGAAAACACACACTTTGAAAGCGAAGTTCAGAAGCTTCAGCAAAAGCTTAAAGTCATGACTGAGCTGTATCAAGAAAATGAGATGAACCTTCACAGGTATTGGTAGTGGTCGATTTGTTGCTTGATACATGAATCTTTGTTTAGATAACAGAAAAAGGATGTTATATGTAACTTGAGCGTGCCATGTTTCTTCAACAATTATACCCTTGTCCTGGCACTGGGACCTTGCTGCCAGTTCTTGGTCTATCTGCTTACTACTTCATATGGTTTCTAATACTGTGTTTTTAAACAACTCCCAAGCATTTTGGATTGATGTGACCCTCTTGACTTTTTCTTTCAACTTCCTTTTTACCAATCCCCTCATTTTGGGGGTGTTTCCTCTTTCATAGCCAAATGTGACTGCGCTGGATTTTCTTGGCAATTGGCCATTTTCATGTATGTGCGTGAATAGCACTACGGCTACTTCACTTAACTGGCTTGCAACACTTACATCTTGTACCAAGTTATGGGCACCACTCAAGATAAAAGTCCAGGCTTGCCGTCCCTCTGGTTGGTTCCATGACACAGTCCTTTAGGATATCTAGATAATTTGCCACTTTCTCATGGCTGGAAAACATATGTAGCCAGTCTGTATGATGCTAGTTGAAGTCACCCATAACTGGAGCATTCCCTCATTTGGAGTCTTCCTTGATTTCATTCTTTTATCTTAAGATTCCCTGATCATTTTCTTTTTATTAAAGATTTTCTTGTTTTACAGAAGTATGTGTAATGTCTCGTATTTTTTCCATGTAACATTTTTATAAATCAGTTTCATTTGTTGAGACATTAGGGGGAAATAAGGGGTGGAGGGGGGGGTCGGGTGGCGATGTTTCTATTTTGCTTAATGTATGTAGGATTTGGTGTCAGCGTTGCTCAGGCGGGTTCTCTGCTGTTCATTTGTGTTTCTTTGGTGGTGAGAGAGATTGGAGTTGGCCTATCCCCTGATCATTTTGATCATGGGGGTGCTAGCACTTCATCAGTACTAAATTTCTCTTGGGGACCAGTTACTATTGTTAGCAGATATTTACCGGCAAGTTCTTCACAAATCATTTTTCAAAGCTACTGCTGCAACCTTCAAGAAATAAATTTGGCAAGTTCTGCAGACGTATGCATGTTTGCTCTGAACCCTCAGTGAGGGTGGTGCTGTGTTGAACATTCTGTCTGCTCATGTGTTGCAGCTTGCCAGATGGAATGATCTCTCCTCTCCTACCCACATGCAATGTTGTCTCCATCCCTAGCCAATTTGCATGGGGGGTGGGCAGAAGCCCCATTTGCACAGGGCTTCTACTGACAGGGATTGTTAGCTGATTCACACCTTGAGAAGCCCTCTAAGTATGCACAGGGTGGCACAACCTTTAATGTATTGAGGATTTAAACACCATTTTTATTGTTGCTTAAGCTGCTTATAATTAAGGATCAGGCTACTAGGGCAAATGGAAATTACTGTACGTGTCAGTGTTTGTTTTTTTGAAATGAGCTTCAGCTTTTTCTGGATGTTTTCTTAAGATGACTAGAAAACAGTTGAGTTGTGGCTAATGAAAGGCTTTGTTTCTTTTATTTTTCAAAGGAAATTAACTGTAGAAGAAAAAGATCGTTTGCAGAAAGAAGAAAAGCTTTCCAAAGTTGATGAGACAATCAGTCATGCTGCTGAAGAAGTGAACCGTTATCGGTAACTATGGATTTCATTTGGTATTTTCCTCTGTTGAATGAACAAAATTCAGTGGAGAATTAGACCTAGCATCTTGAAACTTTTGAAAAATCAGAGGAGTCGTATGGAGTAAGTACCTCTAATCAAGTCAGTGAAGCCCCATTACAGTAATCACAACTGACTCAAGCCCCTTCTCATAGTGTTTTGGGTGGAGAGAGTGGTTATCAGAGGCTTGGATTTGAATGTATCTTCCTTGAGTAGAAAGGCAATTCACCAGATTTTGCTGCTTTCCTCCATCCTTCTGGAGCCCACTGTGTCCCATCCCACCTCAATTCTAGATGATCCCTTCATCCTAAGGAGCCAGGAAAGCCCTGTTATGAAACTGGAGTTCTGCTCATGCTTCTCCGGAACCCACCCAGAACTTCCTCTAAGGGGCAGGCAGCTTTAAGGTAGCTTTGCAGAGCTTGTGGGTCTTGACAGTCACCAGAATGACTGGGTAGGTTATCCCTTTTTAAAGGTGCTAGATATTCTAGTGTCCCTTCTGCATCAGTGTTCTAAACAAGGGCTTGTGGGAGTGGTTGGGTGCAGAGATGCCAAAGAAGGATGTCAAAACCATCAGAATGGTCAGTTCTAGTGCTTTATTAAAAGAAAGGTGCAGACTTACAGCAAATCAGCCTGCTAGGTCTCCGAGCCTTTATGGGATTGACATTGAAGTAAGGAGATGGCTGTCTGCATCCACACAAACATCCATACATTCTTTATAGACAAAGCAGCATACGTTTCTCGGCCAGGACTTCCCATCACTCCACCTGACCAGATGAGGGCATAGGTGGTAAATGCCCAAGTCTTACAGATAGATGCCCTTTCTGGGCCCAGAACCCAGCACTCCAAGCTCACAGATAAGGACAGCATCACAGCAAGCAAATTAGCTTATAGCAAAACAAGTGAATATAAACATATATGAGCTCATTGCTACAGCTGCCAGTTAATTGTGGGGTTATCTTGGCTACCAAGATGACATTTGCAGAGCTTCTGGAACAATTTGTCTTTGGTTCAACACAGCGAGGTTAATACCCTCCCCCAACCTTACAGGGCCTTGTAAATCAATGTAGGCTGCTAAGCTTCAATTGGAAGAGACCCCATTCAATTCCAGTTTTGTCTCTTTCACAACAACAGAATTTTGCAGGCAGCTTGACAAAAGGGAATAGTTTTGCAGGCAGGTTCCAATCTGCTTCAAAGGCTATTTGTTCTTGCCTAACTGGTGCTCTGCCTCCTGCTTCAGTAGGGCTCCCAGTTAGATTAGGTTTGGGGTTGTTGCTTTTTTTTAATGACATACTTTTCAATGTTTCTTAAGGTGTTGTGATAATATCTGGTGTGCAAAATTATCCTTGTATAATTCCATTACAGACAACGAGCAGAAGAACTAGAAGACGAACTGAAAAAAACAGTTCACTCTTATGAGAATCTGGTATTTATATATATATATTGTTTTCTAAATTAGTACATGTGCTATGTTTACTGTGACTGATTTCAGTTGGGTTTACTTCAAAGTATGCTTGCTTAGGATTTCAGCATTATAGCATGATCCTAAGCATGTTTGCTCAGAAGCAGTCCTTTTTTTCTTAAAAAATGTTCAGGGGTACTCTCATTTTGACTCAAGAAAATCACCGTTTTGTAATTCAAATTGGGGGAAATAAATACAGTAAATGGACAAAAGTACAAAGATTCACAAAATGTTTAGGGGTATGCATACCCCTGCATCCCCCCAGAAAAAAAGCACTGCTCAGAAGTAAAATTCAGTTCAATTAAATTTGCTCCCAGACAGGTGTATAGCAGACTGAGGCCTTTGTTGTTATTATTTTTATTAATAACGTATATCTTAAATGCAGCATCTCTCATCTTTAAAGTTTTATTGACTTTGACCACAGGTGAGGAATGTATCCAGTGGGCTAGATCCAAAACTTCCCCACCTTTTGGGGCCATTTTGATAAGTGGATGGGGTTGCCCATATGTCAGTCCATGATGGCCCATGACATCAGGTGATGCAACACAAAAGCACATCAAGTGAACTCCCATTTCTTCCTTCGCAGGTACGGCTTTTCAGCTGAAGCAGTGGCTGCGAAGGAACATTCTGCCTTTGTAGACATGGCTCATCTTTGAGTCACGGCAGCAAAGGAAAATTTCTGTTTGTGATTTGCTCCTTTTTGCATTTGGCACCATTTTCTTTCTACAGGCGTCGTACCTCTGCTGAGTTTAGTCGTATCTTTGTGTTACATACGAACCACATATTCTGGTTTAAAACAAGCTGTTTTAGCTTCTAAATAAGCCAACTTCAAACCATGTGTGAACCCAGCCAGTGTTATGTATTGTACTCAAGATGTTACTTTATATTTGATCAAAAGTGTGCCAGATCATTTGCCAGCCCTCTCTCAACTCCTTGTGGAGATATCTAAGGCCCACCTAAGCTCAGCATGAATAGGAGTGGGATGGGGGAATTCTTGTGTCAGTTCATGCACTTTCCACTTCCTCCTCTTTGGTTTCTGAGGCACGCAGCTGAGAAACAGAGGCATGCTAGTATCTGTCCAGATGGCATTCCTCTCTTGTGCCTGAGACACTTTCATTGGGGTAAAATCTGGGAACGTAAAAAACAACAACCTTGTTTGTTGTTGTGGATGAACTTGGCAAGAAAGAAGTGGAGATAAGAGAAGGAACAGCAGGAAAAAATGTGGTGGGAAATGAGAGGAGGAGTGAGCAAGCATGAGCACTACAGGGCAGTGTGAGAGAAAAACAGTATTGAGGAAGGGACCTGTGGAATGGAGGCACAACAGAGATAAACATTATGGAGTGGGGAAAGGAGAGAGGTTAATAGAAGGTGGGTGTGGAGAGAAAGTGAATTGTCATATACAGTGGTATACCTCTGGATGCGAACAGGATCCATTCTGGAGCCCCATTTGCATCCTGAAGCGAACGCAACCTGCGTCTGCGCAGGTTGCTATTCGCCGCTTCTGCACATTCGTGTGACGTCATTTTGAGCGTTTGCACATGGTCAAGCGGCGAAACCCAGAAGTAACGCGCTCCGTTACTTCTGGGTCGCCGCGGAGCACAACCTGAAAATATTCATCCCGAAGCTACTTCAACCCGAGGTATGACTGTACTTTCCCACAAGTCATGTGCTAGCGTGGCTCTTGGAATTAAAAAAATGCATCTTGCCTTTCAGACTGTGATTTGAGTTCTGCACCTCTGAACTAATGTGGAATTCTCTTTTAACAGGTTAAGTCCCATGAGCAGAAAGCTCATGATAACTGGGTAAGTTGCAAATGCTAAAAACTTGCCAGCCTTTCTGAAAAGTGTGTTGCTTTCAAAAGGGGCAAAGGCATTTTTATTATTTTATTTTAAAATATTTGTATGCTGCCTTTGAGAGATTCACCTGGATCTTTCTAATACGCTTATTTGCCCCTTGCTCTGCAGCTGTCCCAAAACAGCTGTTAGACTGCTCCTTTGAACTCCCCAAGTTTAGCCATTATGCTGGGTAAATTGACAAAAGTTGTTTTGAAGGTTTTCTGTGAGCTGCTATAAATCTAGATGTGCACCTGGATGCTGCTACCCCACCCTGTTTGTTATCTTATTCATTTACCGACCACCAGCTCCCCAATAGGATTTTTAAATTATATTTTATAGGGCCTTTTAAACTTGCTCTCTTTAAATAAGTATATTCTATTGCCTTTGATAAAGTCTGGCACTATTGCTCAGTTGTAGGATCAGCTGCAGGGCTCTGCGCGCTGTTCAGTGGCAGAATTTGTGGCAGTTCAAGTTGTGTTTGGAGAAAAGCTACTTTGCAATGCACTTCAGAAAGAACTCTTTCAGGGCAGAGGAAGAATGGAGAAAGGGGGGAAAGCTTCCCATGCCCCTTGGTTCAGAATTGTAGGACCATAATACTAATACTAATGAAAAATACTCCTTTTCATTAGTACCAGTAAAAAATAGGTGGGGTAAATCCAGTGCTTTTTTCCTTAAAAAAATGTTAAGGGTTACTCTCATTTTGACTCAAGAAAATCTCCATTTTATAGTTCAAATTGGGAAAAGTAAATGGACAAAATTACAAAGATTCACAAAATATTTAGGGGTATGTGTACCCCTGCATCCTCCCAGAAAAAAAATCACTGGATAAATCTAATTTACCTCAAAAAGTACAAGCTTATGGCAGGAAAAGACTATATCAATATGAGCCCAGGGATGCTGTGCCCAGTTTCCTCAATGTCTTTTGGAATCTTTTTTTATAGTAACAGTAAATCCCTTCTTGTAAAAATAAATCCTTCCAAACCCAATGCCAATTTTAAAATGTTTGATTTTGCAACACTCTTCTGGCCTTGTTTCAATGCCATTTTAATAAATATTTTGGCTGTTTTTGTGGCTCTTATCTAAGAATAAAACAGTCTGTCCTCTGATAACATTGCAGTAATGGAGAACAAAATGTGATTGCAAAACCCATCTTTCACACAAGACAAAAAATAAATCCCACCCCTCTCTTTCCCGTTATAAGGCACTCCAGTTTTATCAAGAGATTCACACAAACGGAATCCAAGGCTTGTCCATATGAAAGCTTCCTCCAGAGCTTGAATTGGCATGGACCGCTAAAACAGATGGGAAGAAAAAATGTCCCAGCTAGTATTGAGGGCTTGCTCAACAACCGTTGGGTGGGATTCAGTTAGTGAAGCCCATCAGCAGCACCCCTGCACAGAGACTCCACATCCCTTCAAACTGGCTTGGGTGGCAGGTGGGAGAACTGGAATGATTCCTGGGGATCTTTCCATCTGGCAAGCCAAACTGCTTGCCCTGATGGAATGATGGAATGATCAGAAGAGTGCAACATTGAATTCCTCCCATTAGTTTGATCTGTACTAATCCTGCTAAACTTGGAGTAGCCAACATCACACTTCTAGATGTTCTAGTTACAGGTAGGTAGCCGTGTTGGTCTGCCGTAGTCGAAACAAAATAAAAAAATTCCTTCCAGTAGCACCTTAGAGACCAACTGAGTTTGTTGTTGGTATGAGCTTTCGTGTGCGTGCACAGCTGTTGGTATCTGAATAAGTGCTCATGCACACGAAAGCTCATACCAATAATAAACTTAGTTGGTCTCTAAGGTGCTACTGGAAGGAATTTTCTTATTTTACTTCTAGATGTTGTTAGACTACACAGAGAGCCAGTGTGGTATAGTGGTTAAGAGCGGTAGACTCATAATCTGGTGAACCTCCACATGCAGCTGCTGGGTGACCTTGGGCTAGTCACACTTCTCTGAAGTCTCTCAGCCTCACTCACCTCACAGAGTGTTTGTTGTGGGGGAGGAAGGGAAAGGAGAATGTTAGCCGTTTTGAGACTCCTTCGGGTAGTGATAAAGCGGGATATCAAATTCAAACTCTTCTTCTACACTGCCCATCATCCCAGCCCTGTTGGCCATACTGATGGGCTGATGGATATTGTAGACTTCCACATGGAGGGCAACATGTTGGCTACTCATAGTTTGTTTTCACCAGCTCAACAGCACCGTCTCTGTGTAAGTTGTGGGTGTCAGAGAGGGTGACATTTTAGTAGCTACTCCATCTAGGGAGCATGCTAATTAATCTCCAACTTTTATGGGCAAGAGAACGCCATCAGTATTCCATAGCTTCTTTGTCTGTTAGTACTCATTGGGTCAAATTGCTAGCGAATAAGAAAGATCAGGATATTTAAAAGCAGGCTTACACCCAGACCCTTAATGGAGTCACAGTGGTCCAGCAGCTGCAAACTTCATTGAAATCAGCAGTCTTGCATTATGGTCATTGCTCAACATGGGGGAGGGGTACTTCATTTTTAGTGTCATTTAAGCTGTTTCATAGGCTTTCTAATAGACTGCTGTTCTACGATAGGAGATAACAATGTGTGAACTTTCAACTGGAAATATTTCTTGTGCTTTAAGGAATAACAGTATTTAACAAGAACTTTTATTTTTAAAGCTGGCAGCACGGGCAGCTGAAAGGCACCTCAGTGATATAAGAGAAGAAAATGCATACAGCAGACAAAAGTAAGCATAAAAATGTACATACTGAAGAACTTGATTTTGTTGACGTACTGTTGTCACTGAATAATGTGCCGTTGTTCAGTTACTGACAAAGTACTCCAAAACTCCGGATTTAACTTTCTGATTTAACAATTAATGCCTGTAATCTATTTCATTAACTGATTTTTACCTTTTTTACCAGTTGAAAAGTTGAGTTCTAGAAAAAAATAGGGAAGAAGTTAGTTTATTAACATGTTCTTCTTTCCTTTAGATTAACAGAAGCAGAATTTAAATTTGATCGTTTGGAAAAGGATCCTTATGCTCTTGATATGCCAGTTAGGGCATTTGGCAGAGGTACAGTACTTTTTAAAATGTGCATCTTGTTGAAGTGTAAAGAGATCATGACTCCATTTATGTATAAAAGCATAGCTGGTCTTTATTCATGCAGGGATCATTTTTATTTCATTGACCTGTAGCAGCAACAGCATATAGTATTTTGATTCCCATTGTAATTTTTGTTCCTATTAACAATCTGTAGAGCATTTGAAAATTATTTAAAATGACTTTTTTTTTTAAATTCCATGACTGATAATGAAGTCAAGAGGTTGACTTTTCTTTGGTCCCAAATTAGTTTTAAACCTAGGTGAGAAATGAACTATATGTCAGCCCATTAACTCTAACCTGTGAATTTTAGTATTTTGTTTTAACTGTTCCAGAGCACTCCCCATATGGACCCTCACCAATGGGCAGACCTTCATCTGAAACAAGAGCTTTTCTTTCCCCTCCAACCTTATTGGAGGGCCCCTTAAGATTTTCACCTGTGCTTCCAGGTGGTGGAGGAGGAAGAGGTACAATTCTTAAATTTGAAAACTTAACTTTCATGGATTCTCTCTCCTCTTAGTCTATCCCTCCTTTCTTGGTAATGGATCTATCTGTAAAAGTATACTAAAAAGAACCCGGTTAAGAGTAAGCTTAAATTATCCATATAAATGCACTCTAGCATATCGGTCAGGAAGCAGAAGTATGCAGTACCATGATGACTCTATGTTCCAAAAACCGGTGTGTTGGATCTAAAAATGCTCTTTTACATGTGAAAGATGTATTCTGCTCATGGAAGGATTCTTAACAGCACCTACTAGTGCTTTTTGTGAATATCATGAAACTATCTTTGCTTCCACTAGTGCTGTCCATCCATTTGTGGAACGGTCTATTTCCCCTAGTTTCTGCATCTCATTACAGTAGATGGGTGCCCAACGCAAAACAAAAACAGAATAAAAGCTTTTAAAAAAACCTATTTTACTCTTAATTTTTTAAACCAACACTGCTCATCCATCTAGCTACTAAAAGTGAAGCCAGTGCCATCTTTCAGATTCAAGAAAGGGAGTTTGAAAGAGTAGGCCTTTTATATCATTGTAGCAAGAATATTTGAGTCTATTTGTATTTTAGGCTGTTGATCTCAACAGAAAAAAACAAAAGAGTTTTGTTTTTAACTGATAAGTATTGGCAGTATGTGGTGAATAATCTCAGGAGCTGTTTCTTTTTGTTCTGGCTTTTGTTGGAAAGGATGGAGGAAATATGTCAATTTGCTGACTTGAAAGTGCAACTATACTCAGATAATTTCAGAGCCAGTACAAGTATAACAAAATAGGTGATAGACCAACATAAATCAGCCAGAGAGTGAGTCAAACATTAAAAGCTTCTCAACAGCTTGAATAATTAGAAATGGAAATGCTTTAATGTACAGTAGTTCAAAATAATGCCCTACTGGTTTAAAGCGTGTTTTCTCATTTATTCTTCTAAATGGGGGGGGGGGAATTCTCTAATCTTTTTCAGCTGTCTTCTTACTTTAAATACTAGAGATTTAAGGGAGGGGAGAATATTGCATTTGATGGGTTTGGTCAAGTTGCTTGGGGAAGGGGAAGCAGAATTGGGCTCTGAGGGAGGAGGAATCTCTGCCAAGATGTTGCCAACACTGATGAGGTTGATGAAAAGACTTTTAACGTTCTTTTTCCTCCCTTTGCCCAGTGAGAGGAATCAGAATATAATGTAGACTTTGTTTCAGGGTTCCTTCCACCCTCTTTCAAAGCAGCTGTCTTAGTATTTACTGTACTTTTGACGGACTGAACAGTTGCACCCCTCCTGGAAAAAGAGCACAAGACTGACATTCACCAAGGGAGCCATGTGTGTTATTCTACCACCTTTCAATGTGTTGGGATCTCGTGGTTTGGTACTCGGTGAAAACTGTAATGACGGATGTCTCAAGTGACTGAATCCATTGTAACTTGTTCAATTAGGATCAAGAGGACCGGGGAATGCTGGCATGTATGAAGTTAGTAATGAAAGAGGAGAGTTGCATTCTGACAGGTTATCTGATCCCCACAGACCACCTTCTGACACTGGATCTTTGTCACCTCCATGGGATAGAGATCACAGGATAATGCCCCCGCCCGCAGGTAACTAAACACAGCCCATCATTCTTGGACATTTTCTTTTTTAATGGCAATTACAAAATAAAATACTGCTGAGCTCCCTTTTGTTTTGAACCGTGCTGTGACCTCTGGGGGGATCATTGCCAGGGCTTTTTAGGTTCAAGTGTTTGATGGTGTACCTAAGGGATAGTAGCATATGTATGATATATTTGAGTCCGATAACTGCTTAAAGATTCCAAGACCATATTGCATAGTTGATCGACCTTGATAAATGGGATAGATGTGAGATTTCCATCAGCTACTAGGTTTAGGTAGCAATCGCCCCATGTCCTTTAGTTTGTATATTCCATAACACAAGGAATATAAGATATAAGTTGTTGCTAAGCCATCATTGATTAATTCTAATAAAATCTACTGAATAAATTGCACTTTTTTATTGAATGGTAGGTCAGCGGTATAATGAGCAATCTCTTCCTCAAAGACCAGAAAGATTTTATCCCAGCCATCCAAACTCAGGAAGACTTTCAGGACCAGCAGAACTAAGAAGTTATAGCATGCCATCATTTGATAAAGCAGGTAGGAACTGCTTGCTTTTAGTGCCCAAATAAAGGAGTTCATTACCAAATTTGGCTGCAGCAGTAAATAATCCTTTTCTGCTCAGAACTAAAGCCCAAAGAGCTTGAAATCCAAACACTGAGAGCACTTTCTGTTCTCTTGTTTGTAGCGTATCAAAGAATGCCAGTAATGACTTTGGTATTTTGAAATTAAAGTTCTTTGCTGTTTGTAATACCATGTTTGTGATTAAAAAAAAGGCAGCAATAAAGTTTAAGAAACTTCTGCACTTTCTCTATGTTAACTGAACTGCTATGCTTTGCTTACCATAAGTCACATCATTATTTTATCTCCATTCAGCATCTGTGGGAAGGAATAACCTGAATTCATGCTGAAAGCAAAAAGCCTTTCATCTAAGACATTTGACCCAAGATCAGTAAAACATTGATTTAGACTTTGAAACAGACCTTGTTCTCTACAACCAGCCTAGCGTTTAAACAATGCCTTTGGTGTTTACACACTGGTTGTTTTGAAAAGATAAATTTTCTTCCCTGAAATGATCATCTAGTAAATCTATACAGCAGCCTTGTCATTTATTTTACTTCAGTAGGAACAACAATAGTTCAAACTGGTTGTGAGCGGGAATGGCACTATTTGTTTTGTTTTTTGAAGTGCACAAAAGTATCAATATAGTCAACACCTCTGTTTAGTAAATGTGCAAAAACATACGTTTCCACACCCATCTGTTCTTTGGAGGAAAGCTGTCTTGGGACTACTTAATGTTAAAGTACTTGTTGGGTATTTTCCCCCCACTTCCAGATGGACAAACATCTGAGAATAACTCAGGAACAGACTTAAGTGGAAATGGAATAAGAGATCATCCCAATGACAGTGTAAGTAACAGACAAAAGACTGAGAAGATCAATTTCTTACTGAATCCCATTTGGTGCGAAAAAGGTTTGCCAAGTTTCTGCTGAATTTGACAGTTCTTTAAAATGATTTTACACAGTATGTATTTTGCTGCAGCATTATTTATTACCTTGTGGGCATTTTCAATTATTAAAGACATGTTAGCTAAAATAATAGTTTCACAACTTAATTTATTTACAACCTGCAAGAGCAAGAAAGATGAAAGGACCAAAAAGAAAGGTAGTTGGAAATGAGTGGACTAGCTTTTCAGCGCAGGGGTGATGTTGTGTCTTGCTTTAATGAATTTCCTACTTATAGCCTTTGAGTTTGGCTCCATCTCAGTCCTGTTGGCCCACATTCCTGGTTTGGATTGGGCTTCTGCTTTGATCTGCCCTCTTTGTAGCTTGTAAATCATAGCTTCTTTTCAAGCTTACGTGCTTTGACAAGTTTCTCTGTGGCTTGAAAAAGTGGCACGAGCTTCTTTCTAAATCTTAACGTGCCCACTTCCCTTTCCTCACAGAATACGCTCAATGCCTCGGATCAGTCTCATGCACCTGACAATGGAGGCTTTGGGCCTGGAATTGTGCCGCCACCACTGCCCTTACTGCGAGCTCCTCTAATGCCAATGGACCCAAGGGGGCCTTTCATGAGAAGAGGCCCTCCCTTTCCACCAGTGCCTCCTAGCGGATATGGACCTCGAGAATATTTCCCAAGGGATTTTGCTGGTTTGCCACGTCCTCTTCTGCCAAGTATGTTCTTGCTGCTCTTACATTATTTTCCCCCTAAAATAAATAATGAAATGCATTTCATGGAGAAACGTTTGGAAACCGCAACAACTTGAGGCACAACCCAGGACAAAGTGAATTGCACCCAAGTTCCACTGAAATTAATGGGCTTAAGTTAATCGAGAGAGCAAACCTGCTCCCAGTGTCTCTGTTCCCATCAGCTTCATGGAGTGGGAAGGTAGGAAGTAGGACTCTTCCCATAGACTCCTCCATGTGGACGGGAATCTCCTGCAATCAGCTGAGTACATAAAGATCCCCCCTCCAGACCTTCCCACTCAGTGTGTAAAGTTCTGCACCTAGTAGTGGGAGAAGAGGCTAGCATGTGCAACTCTGGTCCTCTCTGGAAGGCATCCAGGTCCAGGAAAGCTCTTCTTTATGCTGGAAGTGAATGCCTGAACGGGTCTTGCTAACTTGCTGGTGGTGCTCAATAACTTTTAAAGGACATTTTCCCAAGTTCAAAGCTGCGTTAAGGGAATTAATAACTAGTGTAGGAGCCAGTGTGGTGTAGTGGTTAAGAGCGGTAGTCTCGTAATCTGGTGAACCGGGTTCGCGTCTCCGCTCCTCCACCTGCAGCTGCTGGGTGACCTTGGGCTAGTCACACTTCTCTGAAGTCTCTCAGCCCCACTCACCTCACAGAGTGTTTGTTGTGGGGGAGGAAGGGAAAGGAGAATGTTAGCCGCTTTGAGACTCCTTCGGGTAGTGATAAAGCCAGATATCAAATCCAAACTCTTCTTCTTCTTCTCTTCTACTTTCAGTGGAAGATATGATTAAACTTTACCTCGTAAGCTATTGTTAGAAAACCTAACAAGCCTTTCTCAGCGGCTGCACCCAGGTTTTAAAATACCCTACCTGGTGAGGCCCGTTTGGGCCCTCTAACTGCTTTGTGATGATTGATTAAAACATTGCGCTGAAACAACAACCAGTTTTATTATACGGTTGCTGCTGGACAAATTATTTCTATAAGGTAGACTTTCATTTTAGAACGCTCCTAGCATCCGAGCCGGTTTTCATTCCCGGTTAATTGTAAACCACTCTGAATGATGCGGATGTGTTAGAAGGGCAAGATATACATTTTGTAGAATAAATAAATTTGGAAATTCTCTGCTCCAAGTGCTACTCTACTTCTCTTGTCAGATGAAGAGACCAGTGCTGGCAGAATCTTCCACAGCAAAGGGGGCCGTGAGTTAGGCAGTCTAGATGCCATAGCTTCCCTTATGAAGTTGGCCATGGCAACAGATAGTTAGTCGTTGAACCCCACATCACATGAGCAGCATTTCCCTTACACAACAGGACTTCCCCCTCTTTTTCTCCTCCTGCAGCTCCCTTCCCTGAGTTCCCTCAATGGTCCAAAGCAAGTGTTGGGCACATGTGGGGCCTGCAGAGGTGAGGAAAATCCTGTTGTACAAGGAAAATTTCTGTCCCACTTGCACATGGAGGCTCCTGGATACCTCAATGGGCATTATTGAAGTATTAACTATTAACATTTGCCTTCACCATGGGAGGCAAACATCTTCCATGTTTATAGGCATCATGAACTTGTATTGTTTGAGAAGCTTTCTAATGTCTTCCTTTATTCTTGCGTATGAGTTACAGCTAGCGTTGATTTTAATCTGTGTGTGTTTGTGAGTATTCAGTGTCAAATCTGTAAGAAAGTAGCTCCATTCTGAATACTAACCCAAATGGGCTTTGATCATTCTCTTTGAACAGTGAGAGGTCCATTTCCTGTGAGGCCTTATTCTCAATACCCGCCTCCAAGGGCTGGGTTTTTTCCACCACTGCCACCTGAGAGCAGAAATGAAATGCCTGCTGAGTTAACACATCCGTCAACTGCATCTTCTGCAACTCCTCAAGAATCACAACAAGAAACTTGACTCTATTTTGAACTAGCTCTATCCTTTTCCTCTCAACTCAGTAATTTGCTGTTAAGTAGCTATTGTTACTTAACTGACTGTATTATTGCTCAAATTGAAGCTTAATAGGATAATTCTCAGGAGAGTGCCCTGTAAATAATGGTCTAACTGTGAATAAATGGATTTTCATTGTACAGCAGTAACTAAATTATTTTTAATTTGCATATCTAGGAGATGTAAAAAATTGTACCATGTAAGAACTCTCCCGTTGTTTTGGTCTCATAGAAAATAATTGCATGTGAAGAGAATACTTGTAACAAAAGGCAATGTGAAAAAAATTAAATGGATTTAATAATTGTTGGTATTTTGACTCTTCAATGAAACAAGTATCTCTGCTTTTTTGTTTTCTAAGGGTAGAGCACATGGGTTTAGAACAGGGTTTCCCAAACTTGGGCCTCCAGCTGTTTTTGGACTAGAGTTCCCATCATCCCGGATTACTAGTCCTGCTAGCTAGGGATGATGGGAGTTGTAGTCCAAAAACAGCTGGAGACCAAAGTTTGGGAGACCCTGCTTTAGAAGTTACACCTCCTACATAGCCACTTCTATTGATCTGAATTCACAGGTATTAGGTAGGGAGGTGGCCTGTTATAGATGGGGTTGCACTCACCTGGGAAAAACAGGTCTGTCCTTTGAGCAGGGGTGGCAGTGCTCCTGGATCCCGCACTGTCACTGAAGACTCAGATGGCTTTGGTGGTTAGGAGAAGTGCCTTTTTCCAGCTTCAGCTGGTTTGCCAGTTAAGACCCTTTGACAGAGATTACTTGGCCACTACTCCATCTTCTGGTCTCTTCCAGCTCAGATTATTGCAACGTGAGGCTATGTTCTAAAAAAGCTGCCCTGGTTGCTAGCTTCTAGGCCCGATTCAAGGTGCCCACATTAGTGTAGAGGGAAGTGAGGGGCAGATAGGGCTCATCAACCTGCGAGGGTAAACCCATGGAGAAAACACTGACCCTAAACTTCTGCTGCCTTGTGTGGCATCTTTGGGTGAAGAAAAGGCTAAGGAGTAAACACTACACAAATCCAGATGGTTGGATGGCGTCTTGTATGCCTCCTTCCATCAACTTGTGCAGCCACGTTAGGGCCAAACCTATTTCCGTTTTTTTGGACCACATCAGCAAAGCCAAAGGGAGGGTCTTGTCGCTTGGATAGCCCAGGACCTTCATACGCACTGCCCAGGCTTGCGCCCTAAGAAGGTCACTTCAGTGCTGCTAATGCTGCGGTTTGCCTTCACCCCTTGGAACTGCACTCATTGTTGTGAGACGGATGGATGCCAATATCATTAGTGTTTAAAGTCTTAAACTATTTGGGTCCCAAATACCTGAAAGACTGTCCTACAGACCTCTTGCATGAGGGAGTCCTCCTGGTAGCATTGTTTGGCAGGTGGCAGCCTGTTTCCTTTGGAATTCCCTCCCCAGAGAGGTGCATGTAGTACCTTCGTTTCCTATATGCTGACGATGCACCTGGGTATGCTGGTCTTTTGACACCAAAGATATGTACCGTATTTTTCGCTCTATAAGACACACCAGACCATAAGACGCACCTAGTTTTTGGAGGAGGGAAACAAGAAAAAAAAATATTCTGAATCTCAGAAGCCAGAACAACAAGAGGGATCGCTACGCAGCGATCCCTCTTGCTGTTCGGGCTTCTGGGATAGCTGCGCAGCCTGCATTCGCTCCATAAGACGCACACACATTTTCCCTTACTTTTTAGGAGGGAAAAAGTGAGTCTTATAGAGCAAAAAATACGGTATGTTATGATCCATCCTATTATTCCGATTATAAATTGTTTTAACCAATTTCAATACTGAATCTATCCTGGAACCTTTGGGTCGTTTCACACTTTTAGAGTTCTCTTCATTATGAGGTGCAAGTGGCTCTGTCTGTCTTGGCTTTTAAATGTGTTTTGTTGAAAGGATGGTGTATGCTGAAGTCTTAATTGCTGTTTTTCGTTTTTCGTCCACTATTTGAAAGATTGGATAGTACTCAACACTAGTTCTACTCCCACTGAAGTTAATGGACATGCTTAACTAACTTAATGAAGTCAAGTAGGATTTAATTGAATACAACTCCTTGCAAGGTGCCTTGCATTCAATATGATCTCACAATTTGACTTTCCCTCCCCTCATCCATGTGTTTACAAGTGCACCTGCCTCAGACACCACAGCTTATTAACAGCTTTAGTGGGTTTTTTCCTGTGTGGCACCAAAAGCAGGCTATTAGAACATCTTTGTTTCAACTTGTGCATTTCCATACTTTTCTGCAAGTTACGTAGGCTTAGGGACCATTCATTAACCATTAAGAATGAAAAACTTCAAGGGAAGCTGGTTCTGCCAGTTGCCAATACAGGTAAGTGCTAATTTACTTGTAACATCATGATCTACCTATGCCATGTGGCCCACAAGTCAAACATTTTGAAGGGTTAGCATTACACACGCATAGCTGAGGTCACAAAGCAAAGAAAAGCCGCTTTGGAAGGCAGGGGAATTTTAGTGCGCAGCAGCAGCTGGAAGTGGCTGATTGCCCATTCCTAGTCACTCTCCAAGTAGGTTTTCCTTCTGCGGAGTTCAAAGACAGGATCCAGGTCTCAGATCCATGTGTTTGCTTGTAACTCTCTGTTAGCCCCTTAGTTAAATTGATCTTACAAGAGCAGTTAAGTGTGTGGTTGACTCTTGTACTGATATCAAGGGTATGTACAAACACTTAGCTTTTGCTGGATTGTATCCTAGGTGCAGGGGTTGCAAACCTGTGGCTCATCAGTTATTGAACTACAGCTCCCATCAGTCCCACCCAGGATGCCTGCCCCATGTTCAGGGTTGATGGCAGTTGTTATGGGAAGGTACCACATTAGCCACCCCTGTGTGTGTGTTGTGTTGAACTGTATAACATGAAGGAACTAGTAACAAATTTCAAGGGGGGAAATGTAATTTTATCACACAGAACAAGCTACTGTTTGTCCATCTACCGTATAGTCACCCAGAAAGTACAGCAATAAGAATAAATAGATAACATGTAAAGCCAAAGGCATGGTAAGTGTTCACAGTCTATTTAATAGTGGGACATGGATATAAGTACTACACAATTGTTGCTGTTTTAGAACACATTCAATTTTGATATAAGCATTTGCTACGGGAGGGATTTGGGCTTTCCATATTCTACACTTTTAAAGATTTATTCTGCCAGTTTAAGCAAACAATATCAAATTATGATAGCTGGTCTGGTCTTCTACTTAGCTTGGTTTCCTAAAAAAAATTGTTCATAAAGCATTAGCCAAATAAATGTCTGACTTACTTCAGAACTCAAGGCTTTCTGGATTTAAACAGTGGAAACAAGCAAGATAGTTTTCAACGAAAAGTGTGATTTGTTCAGTGCTAAAACTACCATGCTGATATAATAAAATATTTTTCCATGATCAATTTTAATGCTTTATTCATTGATTAAAAGAATATACATTTAACATAAACCATACAACATCAGTCATCAAGTCAAACACTCAGCTGGTTTCCTTACAATTTCTGTCAGGAGTTACTTTAGTCTGATCACATTTATAAGATAAAATCTCACCACATCTGGCATTCACACACACTGTGCCAGTGGATTCACTCTACTGATGTACATATAAAATCCGCATGGTATGTGCTCACTGGAGACAAAACAGCGCACACCTGTCAAAAGGTCATTTTAATATAAGATGGTAAAACCATTTGTAAAACACATATAAACTTTTCCATAAATAGAATCATATCTGGACATCTGTTGCATAAATTGTGTTTTCCAAAGCTTACAATATGGCAGCCAGGTCTCAGCACTGCTGGGCACCCACGTTGGCCACTTAACTTTATTATTGCAGACTGTCCTTTAACATTAAATGCACAACATTCGTACCACTTAAAACTTGGGTCAGGTGGAAGTCTCACAGAGACCACGTCTGTACCGCGGTTGCCCTGAAACAGTTTAAATCGGCTTTTAAAGCCTCTCAGATATAACAAGATTTTAAAACATACTTCATGGAATGTTCTTCATGCATCATAGCAGCTCATACCTGTGATAGAACAAGGTTTGTATTATCTGTTTTCCTTTCTTTCCTTTACATTCACTATTCACAGTGAAACAGGTGCATGTTTAAGAGTTCTGAGGTTGCTGACTGAGCCACAGCACAGCTGTGTACCACAGGTCGAAATTCGACCTTATATATTACAATCTAGCAGTATCTGGCTGGCCAAAAATTGGCCTGCCCCTGCCAGCATGTGGGCACTTCTTCGTTTTAAATCTATTCTTTGGCAGCTGACACAGGCGCTGACAGAGAAAATCCAGTGACTTAGTTGCTAGGGATTTCACGACTAATGTTTGTTTGCAAGCAAAGTAGACTTAAATTCATATCTTTAAATCATTATGGTTTTACCCCATCGGAGTGTAGAGACTTGACGTTTCTTTTTAAATCTGGGCCCAACGCTAACTTGTACGGAGAAGCTGACAGACCACAAGAAAAAGAAGCTACAATTAATTTACAATGAAACTACGATTGATAGCTTTCAGAGTCAGGTAAGCATCTGAAGAAGCTATACTGTGCAAGAGACAACTGCTTCATATTTAAGGAGGAGATTGCAGAGTGGCAATATTTCATGCTCCAGATATTGTACATGAAATCAAAGCAAAGGTTTACAGTAAATGGTATTGGATAGTCCTGATTTTTCTCTCTTAAAAAAAAAAAAAAAAGCTTTAAGTAGCATGCTACTAGTTTACATGACAATGACTGCATTCAAAACCACTGGGCTATGGATAGTAAAAAGATTTTTGGCTCCTGAGCACAAAAACTCCGACAATAGTAAAATCAGTGAAGTTGCAGAGTTACTCAGTACAAAAAGAAAGTTAGCCGGCAACCTCAGACAACCTTCAGCCACATCTGAGTTTTGCTTTTTTTTTTTGTAGACAAGTCCATTAACCGTGAAAGCCCTAAACGTTGCCACTTTCAGCTTCTAAACCAATACCCGACTACGTTCTTTGATCAAGAAGTAGAATATACATATATAATTCTATATAGCTAATACTGATTAAACACAGCACAAGAGGGGTTAATTCACACTACTGAAAAACATAATAGGACCCTACTTGCATATGTAACCACAGGAACTGTAAATAAAGAGAACTAAATGCCTTCACTGAAGCTTTGCATTTCTCTGTAAAAATGACGAGTTGGCTCAGTAAAGACACTGAGTAATTCTATGTCCATGACTGCGTGCCAAGGTCGGCCCAATCCAAGGGATACCTGCTCAATGAGATTGTGCACCGGATCCACATCTTGATCGGCCAATTCACCTTGGTCAAAATCAATGCTTTCTTCTGTGACTTCAAGCACTTTCAAATCAGAGCCACGAAGACGAGCAATGGCAATCAGGTTGTGAGCCCAAACAGTATAACCTGAAACACAAAAAAGCAATTACTAATTTTTAGGACTTTGTCTTTCTTCCCTCTCCCTCCCCACCCTACCCCAAAGGTAATTTAATATTTTACAGCCTCGCAGCTAACGTCTCCCTATTTAGCAATTTTCCTAATGAGGTTCTTTTCAAGAAATCACCCCAGTAATTGGTCAGTTTACTTACTCGGTTAATTAAAAAAGTGAATATTGCTCCTGCTTCTTTTTGTATTTAATTTTTGCGGAGCTGCCTGTTTTTCCTTCCCCAATAATTCTGGGCAGATGGTTAAGGAAATGTCTCATGGGATTTCTTGGTAGTTTTGCAGCATGATATGTATGTAGCATAAAGGCTCGTGTTAAAGGAGCCAATAATCGTAAAATATGTCGGGTGTAATACAACTTTGACAGGGAAGCCGTCTAAAGTAAGGACAATCCAACAGTGCAGGAAGTTATTTTCCTATCAATTAAAGGTTGTTGGGTTGTTGTTTTTTGGCAACTGTGAGTCTTGTGTTCTGAAGGTAGTAACAGTTTCCCACCAATAATCATGTTGATATGCACAGCGTATCCTAGCCTGAAGCCAGAGCACAATTTATTCCCTGCCCCAACACCCAACACTTTGGGAATTCTCCCAAAACCTGGAGAAAAATACTTGAGTGGGAAATCTCAAGAGCATACCCATACCCATATGAATGTGTAGGTTTCTAAACTAGCAGTGTTTTGCCCCTCTGTAATTGCCTACCATGCACTGCCAGAAGAGAGAGCCTTGTGCACCTCCAGGCCAATAAAACCAATGGGTCTTCGGTTCGGTTGTCGCTGAGATCTGGGAAGCCAGACATATCTATCACATCATTCATTAGTATGAAATGAGTGAGGAACTTATCATACTGCCTAGATATGAGATCAACAACAGCTCCTGAAACGCAAGTGATGTAGCTGTCGAAGTGAATCCTCTCCAGTGGGATACTGGGTTTAAGAATCCTTAGCATGTCATCGCTCTTGATATCAAAAGCCATTATATAGACCCGAAGATTAGTGCTGTTGCGTGTCAGTGCCTTCCAATCTTCGTCTTCTGGCATATTTTCCAGGGACTTGTGCATTACGGAAATATTGTGGACCAGAAGAGACAGTCGATGCAAAGGCACATGGTTACTATCAGCCAGGACTCTTGCCATTTCTGCTGTAAAATCACAGAAATCCAAGGCGAGTGAGCGAAGACTGACAAAACGCTCCAATTCAACCGCAGTGATAAGAGTGGTATTACCAGGGATGTGGTTGTCCAGTAAACTCAGGTGTTCCATAGTGTTGGCAATAGGATTTGAGAGAGATGACAATGATGTGGGTGTTACGATTTGTAGCATAAACCCGCATGACAGCCATTTCAGTTGCCTGCTGTTACCCAATATTTCTTCAAACAGCTGCTGTATTCTGCAAGAAGAAACAGACGCAACCGTCTTAATCTTTTATAGTTTAATTTTTTAATTCTGAGCCAAGTTCAATAGACAAAGAAGCAACAAAGCTTTACACCTTTAATGCAAGCGGTGTTGCATTAGAAACACACTGGCTGTAGCAGGGGTGGGTGGGGTGGTAGTGAAGGAAAGAAAGAACACACCATTTAAAAATAAGTCTAAAGTTCCAGCAGCAGAATTGCACTTGCTTTTTAAAGTTCTGTTGTCTTCCTTTTTGTTTTAAACAAATATAAAAGAAAATTCATTTTGCCCTTTTGGAACTGTGCATGCTAACTCGTTTTGATTCTCTTACCCACATTTTGTAACTAGCATATGTGTAGGGTAGCTACCAATTGCTAGAAGTCCTAGAGAGCACAGCGTGGTGGGTTCAATAGTGCTTGTATCTACTCACTGCATCAGCACTTTGCGTATCTCATTCAAATGATACTCCAAAGGGAAAATCAGGACTGATTAATGCTGTATATGCTTGTACATCATTCAGCTTGACACTTGATTTGAAGCCAAATGGCGGAAGTGATATTTGATTATATGAAAGCTCTATCCGTGATGCTTGTTCCACGATAACCATTTCTCACATGCGAGTCATGACTTGGTACCACATTCAGAGTGATGGTATGTAATAGGTATGTAACCTATTTATACCGGCTGATGAAAACAATGGGGGGTAGGAAGTAACTTGCATCTTACGCTTATTTTACTTATGCAATTGCAACTTTGGTCGGCGGGGGAAATAAATATCTAACTGGAGAGTGGAGGAAACCCATTCTCCATTCATTTATTTTCCCCCACCCACCTGTGCAAAGCTGTGATTGCTGGTTTTGGAACAGCAGCTCCGGCAGAATCCAAACAACCCTCCATTTTGCCGGGGTGTGTGTGTGTTCCAAAGGGTTCCTGGCTTTATGCATTTTTGCATAAATGTGTGGACCCCTCACGTAAGATGTGAGTTAACTGTACCAGAAACATTTCTTCTAATTAGCAAGTACAACTCTGATAATGATGAACATTCTAATCCCACCCTTCCACCAACGAACTGAGGCCAGTGTACACAGTCCCCACACGTCTCATATTTTACTCCTGAAGTTAATTGTGAGAATAGTCAGGTTAATTGTGTCTGAAGCAGTATGAAAGTTGCTCAGTTTTTTGCAGAATGCACCTGCTTTTAGCAATGTGACATGGATAGCATAAAGTTTATACTGAGAATTGCTGGATGAAGATACTGCTATAGCAGTCCCTGGCACCCCTTCCTGCTTTTCTTAAAATGATTTATCCTAGAATGTGAATTTTGTAGGAGAAAATCTCCCAACTACTGCAAATGGCTTGTTTTTAGAGTAATCATGTTCTAAGAAAAGATGTCCAATTTGCAAAGGAAATTGCAGCAACAAAGAACGATAGACACTGTGAAACCATGAGCCGTTATTTTCAGTACTAAATCATCAGAGAAGACAATGGATTATATTCTAAAACAGTGCATTTACAACACACACACATCCCATTTCTTTAAACTGCAATACTGTAACAATATATTTTGGACAACTTACTGCTTAATCTTTTTTCCATCTGGATCCACTTTGCTGAGGTGCGTATTTGATATACTTCCATGTTGTTGCAGAATGCTTATATCACCAAAGAGACTTAATTTCTGGAGATTCCTATTTGGAAGGGGAAAGTGTCAAGTCAGAGGCTTTGCATTAGAGGAGCATTTGAAAATAGCTCAAGCTTTTGTGTTATATGAGCCGCAATCCACACAGTAACACTATAGCCTTCCAGCACATAAAATCTAGAAACTAGTTGCCCCTTCTAACCAAGGTACATTTGAATGACCAAGCTAAATAGCTTTACAATACGTTTAAATTTCTTCAAAACTAGAAGAGAACCCAACATAATTCCGTCACAATATAGTGAATCTTTTTTCTGAATCACTGGATACTAGAAATAATCCTCATGAATATAGACAGTGGTAAGGAAATGGTTATATGTGGTAAGGAAATGGTTATATATATTTTGCAGAGGGGCTTGCAAAATATATACCAGAATGAAATCTCCTAGGGTCACTGGGTGCAGCTATTTGGGACTTGCCATGCTAGTGACAGAGACTGTATAGAACCTATGATGTAGATGTGCTTTCTTTGCATGAACCTGCTTATTTTCTTGGCTTTTTTCCACCCAAGAATAAAATGCTTGAATATAAAGGATGGAATGGAAAAGCCATCTAACCTGATTTCCTTCTAGCCCGCCTTCACAGACTGCATCACTCTCCAGGTTATGTTTTTAGCAGAGTTGCGACATTTTTGGTAAATTCTATATTGCGTTGCTCAGGCATAAACACGATGCCCTGCCTAATATTTACTTAGAAGCTCTTGGATTCTCCCAGGTACAGATTAGATAACTTGCCAGATCTTCACAGAGGACAAAGTAAAAGGCAGCAAACAGCAGCCATTCCCTAGATTATTTTCAGTGAAGCTGACTAATAACAGCTGTTTCCAAGGCCATCATACTTAAAGGTACATACACAACTTATCTGGAGACGAGTTTATAGTTCCATACATAGCCTTTCATTTATTACCTATACTAATGCTTCACTGAAAATCATGTTTAAATATTTCAGGGTGTACACTTTTGCCCCCCATATTATTCTAAATTCTCAATTCTGCTCCAGCCTCCTCTACTTTCGTGTTCTGTAGGCAGCCAAGTAAAACAATTTGCTCACTTTTGCTCCCATAGATGTACAGTATTAAAAAGAAAACTGTTGTATAAACAAGTCTGAAGAAGCATTCACCAACTTGGCACCCTCCAGATGTTTTGCACTACGACGTTTGGAGGACATCAGGTTGGTGAAGGCTGGTCTGTTAAAAACCATCTACTGCAAGTATCGCCTGTTACCCACTCAATAGTGGTCTAAAAAACAGTAAAGGAGAGCCAGGTTTCTTCCAATTAACAAAAGCTTGCTTGTCAGGTTGTAGCAACTTATATTCCCATTAAGTGACTACTAGATGAGTGGTTAGCTACAGCCCTGAATTTAAATATTGACTTTTGATCATAAATTCAACCTAAAGCATAAGCACTCTCTGTAGAAAATTAACTATGTTTATGTCAGTTCAAACCTAAGTTTGGCAGGGTGCCACTCAATTGGTAGCTACTCAGAGTTGTCATAATGTATTGCGCAGAGATCCGAAGACTAGTCACATACAGCAAAGTTCATGCCTCAAATACGTCAATATTTTGAGCGCATCTTTTATTGCCAATATGCAAAACACAGAGATTGCTTTCCAAAGGATTTTCTAAAGGGTCAGCTTTCATACCTGATCTATATGCTCCACAATAATGTGAACATTTTAATTAGAAGCAGCAGTGAGCACCCAAGAACATCAAGCAGTATTGCTATTTTTAGCTCTGCAGCCAAAGACTTCTTGCCTCAGGTACCGTAAATTCTAAAAGAACAGCATTGTCATTTGAAAGTTGTGTGTAGTTGCATAAGCTGTACATGCTGCACAGCTGAAAGCCAGGCTAAACCTTATAAGAGGGCTACAGCTGCCACTGCTGTCACTCTCTCTTGTAGCATCATCCAACACATAAAATGCATCACACAAAAAATCACTATGCTAACCCATCTGCCAATGCTGTGAGGCAAAGACCGGGAGATGAGCAACACAATAGGATGCCATGTGTTGTGTTGGATGCTATAAGGAGGAGTGGTGGTTGCTGCAGGGACAAAGATAGAAAGCCCTCACATACCAATTCACGTGAATAACTAATCAAAATATCTGGGGTCAGTTGCTTACTTTAACAATCTGGCACTATCTATTCTACACACACCTTTAGCACAGTGGGCACTGCTTGCACATCATGACTTGAAGTGTATGTGAACGCATCTGCCCGTGTATGTGAGAAAGAGGGAGACAGAGAGATTAGGTATCACAGCACACATTTCTATATACATTTACTTGGAAGCAAGTCTCACTTTTAGGGGGGCTTACTCCCAGGAAACTATGCACAGAGGGATCCGAGCCATACTCTGCAGATATGCTATTACATTTCCATTCATTTCATGCACAAGGCTTCCACCAGCCCATCAGCAGCCAGAGCCCAGTCAATCCCACGGCGGCAGCAGCAGCAGCAGCAGTGACAGCTCCTGGCGCCAGGCTAACTTGATGAACTCTGGATCTCCTTCAGTCATGTGTTATCATGAACTGTAATGTCCTAAAAATACATGAGCAATTTAGTAATACCCATTAAACCACTGTGTAAAACACAGCATTTTTCTAATGTATGACATTAGCTCTAGGGTTTATGCACAATTGTTTCCAACCTGCATTAAGATTGCATTTGAGCTTTAGAGCAATTTATGGAATTGCTTGGAGAACCTTGTGTTCCATATTATGTCCCAGATCCTTCAGAAACTATTAATTCTTCCCAGCCTTATTTTATATGCTGCACTCAAGCAAAGCCATTAATTCTCTGTTCAGCAACTAATTTTCAGAAGCCATATTTTCAGTTGAGCAATGGCCGAAAGGCCTGCAATGTGGGCTCTGCTTGGACCTACATGAGCAAAATTAAAGCGAATGCGCTCTTCAGCATCCTCTTCTCCAGCACAATCTGCGTCGGAAACTTTGGCACTCTATGCACCTTCACTGCTCACTGCTATTTCTTTGTGCTTTGGCTTGTACACAGGAGTTTAGGTGCACAATGAGATAAAGAGGTCTGCCCAAGTTTATTCTGTTTGTAGTGTAGAAGACAAGTGCCTCACCCAGGAAGAAAATGGCTGACTACACCATAAGAGCACATGGTCCTGTCTGAGACATCCTGGTGATCAGGGGCTGTGCAAGGAGCCAGGCATAAAACCTTTAGAAACTAGATTTATTCACTAGGCCACCATTTGTCTATCCACACGTTTAACTTTTAAAGTATAGTCCATGCTATACTTCTTAGTCAAACAGAATATAATTTGCTAGATTTATATCATTGCCACCTAGTCCACAACAGAAACACATCTAATGTTATAGAGTGATCTAGTATGTTCAAACTCTGACATTCTGCATTGTGATTTATTTTACTTTTGTGGTTGGAAGAGCCAGATGCAACAACTTGCCTGTGTAGTGTTAGTGCATTGGCAGAGACTAAAAGTAGTCAATGCAACCATTTCAGCTACACATTCATGTGCACTGCGGTTTCTGTGAAATACAGTTTCGGAATACAATACCAAGCTATGAAGCAGAGAGAAAACTAACACCTACTAGCTATCAGAAAGCAAGTACATAGAAGAATATAAAAAGTAAACAAGTCTTGCCACAACAGATACTGCTGTGGCAAGACTTTCCACAAAGGCGGGATTGGAAATAATAATAATAATAATAATAATTTATTATTTGTACCCCGCCCATCTGGCTGGGTTTCCCCAGCCACTCTGGGCGGCTTCCAA
This sequence comes from Podarcis erhardii, assembly GCF_964252035.2. Taxonomy (NCBI): domain Eukaryota; kingdom Metazoa; phylum Chordata; class Lepidosauria; order Squamata; family Lacertidae; genus Podarcis; species Podarcis erhardii. The sequence continues at coordinate 32,643,296 of NC_138497.1, read as the reverse complement.
CAGAGATAAAAAATACACTAAAATGTCACATATTAAAAACTTCCCTGAACAGGGCTGCCTTCAGATGTCTTCTGAATGTCAGGTAGTTGTCCATCGCCTTGACATCCGATGGGAGGGCATTCCACAGGGCGGGCGCCACCACCGAGAAGGCCCTCTGCCTGGTTCCCTGCAACTTGGCCTCTCGCAGTGAGGGAACCGCCAGAAGGCCCTCGGAGCTGGACCTCAGTGTCCGGGCAGAACGATGGGGGAGGAGACGCTCCTTCAGATATACTGGACCGAGGCCATTTAGGGCTTTAAAGGTCAGCACCAACACTTTGAATTGTGCTCGGAAACGTACTGGGAGCCAATGTAGGTCTTTCAAGACCGGTGTTATATGGTCTCGGCGGCCGCTCCCAGTCACCAGTCTAGCTGCCGCATTCTGTATTAGTTGTAGTTTCCGGGTCACCTTCAAAGGTAGCCCCACGTAGAGCGCATTGCAGTAGTCCAAGCGGGAGATAACCAGAGCATGTACCACTCTGGCGAGACAGTCCGCAGGCAGATAGGGTCTCAGCCTACGTACCAGATGGAGCTGGTAAACAGCTGCCCTGGATACAGATTTGACCTGTGCCTCCATGGACAGCTGTGAGTCCAAAATGACTCCCAGGCTGCGCACCTGGTCCTTCAGGGGCACAGTTACCGCATTCAGGACCAGGGAATCCTCCACACCTGCCCGCCTCCTGTCCCCCAAAAACAGTACTTCTGTCTTGTCAGGATTCAACCTCAATCTGTTAGCCGCCATCCATCCTCCAACCGCCTCCAGACACTCACACAGGACCTTTACCGCCTTCACTGGTTCTGATTTAAAAGAGAGGTAGAGCTGGGTATCATCTGCATACTGATGAACACCCAGCCCAAACCTCCTGATGATCGCTCCCAGCGGCTGCATGTAGATGTTGAAAAGCATGGGGGAGAGGACAGAACCCTGAGGCACCCCACAAGTGAGCGGCCAGGGGTCTGAACACTCATCCCCCACCACCACTTTCTGAACACGGCCCAGGAGGAAGGAGCGGAACCACTGTATGACAGTGCCCCCAGCTCCCAGCCCCTCTAGACGGTCCAGAAGGATGTCATGGTCGATGGTATCAAACGCCGCTGAGAGATCCAGCAGAACTAGGAAACAGCTCTCACCTTTGTCCCTAGCCCGCCGGAGATCATCAACCAGTGCGACCAAGGCAGTTTCAGTCCCATGATGAGGCCTGAATCCCGACTGGAAGGGATCCAAATGGTCCGCTTCTTCCAGGCGTGCCTGGAGTTGTTCAGCAACCACTCGCTCAATCACCTTGCCCAAGAATGGGAGGTTTGAGACTGGGCGATAATTGGCCATCGTGGCCGCATCTAAAGATGGTTTTTTAAGAAGCGGTTTAATAACCGCCTCTTTCAGCGGGTCTGGGAAGGCTCCCTCACGGAGGGAAGCATTCACCACCCCACGAAGCCCATCGCCCAGTCCTTCCCGGCTAGCTTTTATAAGCCAGGATGGGCAAGGATCCAGGAGACAGGTGGTTGGCTTCACTCGTCCAAGCAGCCTGTCCACATCCTCGGAGGTAACAGATTGAAATTGATCCCACACAACTTGACCAGACAGGACTCTAGCACTCTCCCGCCCCGGCCCTGCTCCCACGGTGGAGTCTACTTCTTCCCAAACCTTTATTAGCGAAACTAACATTTTACTGACATCCAAAATATCTACCAATTAGAGGAATACGTACATGTGTAAAATGTTGCCTAAAAATATTAGCAACCACATCACAGTTCCCTCATGTTCGTAGGTGGAAATCTGTCAAATTTCACTCGTATTATATCAGACAGTGAAGAGGTTTCTCAATAATTTCCCACATACTTAAAAAATTATAACAGTAGAATGATTACTCTTTTTTAACCAGTGTTTTCTTGGGAAGAAAGTTTTTAAAAAGTTTAGGGATCTACTACAAATTATTTAATGGCTTAGGTAATGCCTTAGATAGGAACATTGGGGTGTATCGTTCACCACTCTATCTGCCATAATTGCTGCATTTTCCACCTCCTCAATTATGAACTGTCTTCCACTGAACACATAGAAGACAAGGAGGAAACTAAGACAGGCTGCTTCCTCCGGCCGGGTGCTGCATTTTCACATCACAGTCCTGACACAGTGGCTGCTCAGAGAGGGCGATGTCCAGGCTCCTAAGTATTGACCAGTTTCAAAATAGGCCTGTACTCTGGAGGCTGTACACTCACGTCAAAAGCATATTTTATAACTGCAATTTCTGAGAATCCCTGGGGATCTTGTTGCAGTTTAATAAAGGCGAAATTAAAAGATTGGCCTCTTTTGCTCTATCGTTATTCAAGCTGTCAAGCAAACATCAATGACAGGGTGCATTTTGCTCTTTTTTTTTTTGAATTTAAGCTTTCATTAAAAAAAACAAAGCACCTACCTCTCAAATGCATTAAGTCATTTATGGTAGGGGGAATAGCGTTACTCAGACGTAGCAAACAGGACAGCTCCACTTTATCTGCCCACACTATGCCATGGAGAATTGCACTGTATCATATGAATTTCCAGCTAAGTATACTGTGCTTTTTGATGTAGCTCTGTCCATTTTTAGCAGTGAGCCTTGCTCACGCTGTATGTCATGATGCCACTGCATTATGTGGGTGGCATTGCAGCCAAGAAAGTTATCATGGTGTGAACTGCAAACAGGGATGTTCTCTGAAGGGCTTTGAACAAGATAGTTATAAAAACATTATCAGAAGTCAGAACCATTAGTAAATGTAAATCATGAGTTTGTATTCCCAAACCTGAGAACCACTACATTGTTCTCTCCTACGGAGAATATAGGTTCTTCACTTGAACAGAAGACTTTAGCTTCCTCCCCATGCCACTCCAAAATTCTAATCAGAACACAAACGTTTCGAAGCATGGGACTATATTTCCTTAGTTTCCAGGCTGTTATGTTCTTGATTAGTTACAATAGTCACTTAAAGTTGACTTTTTAGGCTCTGCACTTCAGGCCATTTGTGTTTGACAAAGACATACTGTAGGTTTTGAAGAGATTGTAAATTTTATCACTGCCTGTTATGTAACTGAAGAATAAATGAGACAGTCAGAAGCAACATCAGCCTCGGCCACTGGATCATCAACCTAAGCATATCTCCTTCATTTCTATTTTTTTCTCTCCAACTGCTTGATGAAGAATATTTTGCTTGCAAACCATTTTGAATAACTAGCTGGTGCAATAAAATATGCCATTTTAAATCATGCTGTGTGAAAAACAAAGCCACCAACTCTCTGATCTCATACAGCAATGACATGGAAATTTCCCACTATTCTGTAAAATACTGAAAATCTCTCCAGAACAAGCAATCTTGTTATGCTGATCAGTAAATGTGCCTCCAGTGTGCCCTTTCTCTTTCAATAGTTCAATGACAGAAATAAACGCCTTATCTTTCAGAAGCCTATTTGCTGCATAATGCTGAACATGCTAATATGCCGCTTTCTTTCCTAGCTTATTCACCTCCTTTTCAAGCCTATTCATTTTTATTACACAGATGCTCTAACAAGTTAACATTACTACATAATTTATCTCATACAGGTCAAGAGCAGGCGTATTTCCCCAGAAACCAAATGTGACAAAAGAAGATAACCAACCAGCAGGCATTGCAGATGGAGGAAGAGAAAGTAAAGCAACAGGAAGAACTAGTTTAGTATCTGTATTTCAGACCTTTAAAATATTTGAAACAATTCAAAACAGCACCTTTTCAAGGTGCTATGAAGAAACTAATTATGGAGAACAAATTTAAAAAATCAGTTTAATACCACTGCACCTGCAACCAAGGAGAAGGAAGAGAAGGCCTCAAAGGATATTATTATTTCAGGGCCTCAAAAGATATGGCTATTTCATCCTTTGATTTCCTACCCCCCACCCAGTCTTAAGTATGTTTACATGGAAGAAGTTAAGACATACAAGAGCAAGGTCTGATTGCACACTCTCCAAATCACACACACAATCACTTAGTTATTTCATAGTTTGTGGCAAAGGTTTCACAGGATATAGGGGTGTGCATCAGTTTCAGAAAAATGGTGAAGCCAAGTGGGATGTCTGGGAGGAGCCATTTGAATTCCCAATCTTGGAAGGGTGGGGGGGGGGGCAAATGGAACTGATTCACTCTCCTGAGCCAAACTGAGTTGTTTTATAAAGTGCCAAGCTTTGGGATTCAAACCAAATATTATGGTTGGTGCACACTCCTAACAGGAAGTAACTAAAAAAAAAAGATTACATGGGGTCTCTAATTATCTGTGGCCTTTTAGAAGTGGGTAGAATATTTAAAATTTTAATCATCCGCTTGCTTTTTATGTATCTATTGGGAGAGTTGGGCTATAAATCGATTTGAGTTGCCTTGGGCAAGATAAAGTGACTAACAAATTCAATAAATAATAACAACGTATGAGCTTGAGGCTCCATCTCCAACACCAAACAATGGTTTGTTTGTTATATGTGAACTGACCCCACTGTTATAACAGAATTTACTTCAGTAAGACTATTTAAAATTGCAATCTACTAAGGAGATCCACACATAGAAGCAGGCTTTCCAGAGCAGATTTCTTTGCTGGATGAGGATTGTGCATGCAACAAGGAACTGGATGTCCAGATATTCTTGCTGAATGCCCACATCCATTAATGAAGGCTATGCATTATGGAATGTGAATTGTGTACACAGTGCCCAACTCATATGCAGCACAGATGGAATGTGGATAGGCACCAAACACATGCAAGCTCTATCAGCACTATAGAGTGGGAAAGAACCTGAGATTTTCCATTCATCCAGGGATGAAATCTAGGCAGCACATCCCCATCCATTACCTGAGACAACAGTACATGATTATTACTCAACATGATCGTTACTCAACACTAAACATTAGAGAATAGTCTTAAAACTCATGATGCAGCTGAAACTAAGCAAGCCTGGCCCTGTAAACTGGGAGGCTGCCCAGGAACCACATGCAATTTGCTCTTTGAGGAGTAGAGCATAAGCGAAATAAAGACAACTTCTTGGGTGCGACACCTTACTTACAGCACAATCCTCCGTATTAATTCCAAAGTGAATTCTACGGTTTTTCCACAGGGCTTATTCAAGGGAACATGTGGTTAGACTTGCAGCTTTAAAGGTTTATTCAGAAGGTGCTGCTGCAACAATTAAGTATTTTCGTCAATAAATTCTGAAAGTTAACCGCGGGGGTAGGGAGAGTTCCGCTTCACTAGGAGAAGGAAAGAGTCAAACGTATTTGCTGGATTTAGTTAATGAACTCCCAGAATGGTTCTGCCAAATGAAACACATTTCCTTCTACTTCTCAAATAAGCGTGCATGTCAGAATTCTGGCAATATTTGAGTCGTGTGCGTTCAACAGCACAGGACCAAAACATACAGTTCAGACACTACTTTTTGCTCACACCCTCGTCTAGCAATCCTTTCTAAAGGATCATGCTCTGGCTTATTACCATAGGAACGAAGTAATATGAAAATGCACATAATGAACCCTGATGCTCTTTTTGTGTAAGGAAAAGCAACTTCAGATGGAGAAAGTCTTGTGCAGAGATGCAACAGGGTGGGTTTACTCTTTCATTATCAACTATTTTTTTTCTTTCTAACTCACCACTTGAGCTGCTTTCCCCCTCTGTGGGGTCCCAAGAATAAATTTGTGGTGGTAAATATGCTTCTAGAGCATTTATATGCAACACATAGTCTACTCTTTAAGCTACCCGATCACTGACATACTAAGACAGCCTTGTAACTAAGTCCACTGGAGTTAATAGCCTGTAAAGTAAAACCACTAGCCTGCTAAAAAGCTAGTAGGCTGTGTTGTTATGCTGCTCAGAGGAATAAAAGCCTCTTCCCCAGTGGTGAGAACAGAAATGAAGTGGGTTGGTGGTGCCTGGACAGAGCAATCCATCCCTCCTTAGCCAGACAACTAATTAGCCGCATGGAATTCCTTGTTGCCTATGGTCACAAGGCAAGTTGTTAAGATACAAGGCTGACATAGAAGCTTAGCATGTTTGCTGGTCCTTTCAATGGGGTTGTTTACATAAACACTTTAAGGAAACAGGATTGCCTCTGCAATCTCAACCAACTGCAGTTAGAATTACTGGGGTCAACTTCTACAGAATTATTATTTTGCCTAGCTGGTAAAGAAATAAGGCTATATAAATAGAACTGGAGAAATGTTTTATGCAAGCATGGCCTCAACTGGTAAGCAACAGGGATGTTCAAAAGGGAAACCAGCAGACAGTATGCAGGATCAGCCACAAGATACAAATAGCCCTTGCAATGCCATCATCTTTACACTCTTCAGATTCTGCAGGATTGAATAAGAAAGCCCATGAAGTCATCTATGTACCATGATTAGCTAACAGAGTGAAAGGGAGGGTAAGTCCTATAAGAAACTGCTGAGGCCCAAATTCCCTACAGCTTTAATAGGCTGCTAGCTTGAGAGGGGCTCATCGAGCCTGCCACACCCTTGTTGCAGACCTAGCACTTCATCAGTCTAATGGTTTCCTATTAATTTGTCCAGGCCTGCTGATAGTGATGCTGGTTAGAGTTGGGCCTTAGTGTTGCTGTTTTTATAATAGGTGCATGATTTTATTTTGTTTTGTTTTTTATATAACCATATATCCTGCAGTGTGTGCTATATTGTAAGCCTCTCTTCTAGATGACGGACAGGGTATCAGCTCAAAGAAAGGACTTTGTTGCTCTCTCTCTCTGGTTCTTGGCTTGTTACTTTTCATGCAGATTACCTCCTTCCCTGAAGCAAGTAGCTGCCTTTTCCACAGGTGAGTGTAAGAGTGTCAATCATTGTCTCCAAGTCTAACCTACATCACATGGGTGCTGTGAGGATAAAACAGGGAGAGGAAGAACCATGTGTGTTACACTGAGCTCCTTGGGAGCAAGGTGGGATTTAAATAAATGTAATAAATATGCAAAAATAAAAAGTGACAGAAAGGCCCCACAGCGGGTCACCTAGTGAGCTCACAGATGAGGTGAAATATGAACTGCAATTTCCTGGCTGCCATGAAAGCGAACTGCAATTTCCTGGCTCACAGCACACATACTTGAGTGTTTCAGTATCCACATGACAAAAGCTGGTCACTGTAGCACCCAACAGAGTGAGACGGAATTTGGAAATCTCTGAAAAAAATGGCCACAAATCTGATCTTGGCTGCTTCAGATCTTATCACATCTTTTCATTGACATATGGTTGCTGTACCAGTTGCAGCAGTTTAATTTTCTGAGATGTGTGATCTGAACAGGATTTTCTTACTGCAAATCACTTAAGATGTGCAAACTATAGTCTATTCTATTGTGCAGAACTGGCTGTAGGAAAGAGTGATGAGCACAGCATGGACAACTGCACAATCTTTTCTTGAAAAGGACATTTCATTCTGTAGTGGAGCAGAGAGAAACAAGAGTAACACAAAAGGAAACAAAAGGAAACAAACAGCTCTGGAACATTACTGATCAACTTAGATTTCTTCATTATATGACCTTGACAGAATGGGAATTTTGGAAATCTTGAGGGAGAATGCAGAGCTAAAGGCTTACAAATGCAAAATATGTTTATGCTATTTTTGTGATATACAAATGACATGAAAAACTTGGTATACTTATTTGTAAAACATTCTTGTTTATAAAACCCAATTAAAAATGCAAAATATGTAACTAACTGTGACACCTTTGTTGTATGACAACAAACACTAGAGTCACTGGAAAGGAAAAGATATCACTTTGGATCAGCTGGTATTGCTGTATTGCTCCCTTTAAAAAAGAAGAAAATGTTCTTTAACTGGTTTCCCAATTATGTAACAGCCTATAGCAGAGCAAATTATTAATGTGCCCCGCTGCTGGCTTCAGAATAGTACACTAACAGTAGGTGTTCTAGAACGGACACCACAAAGCCACTGTCTCCCATTTTGAAGGATTTAGGCACTAAAGAAGTGACATGTTAGCTGAAGAATGGTTAGTGTTTCTATCAGTCAAGAAACCAAAAGCAACTGTCAGGTTTTTCTAGCAGCTTATGACAAAAAGTATTATGAGCCCATCAAAACAGGGGGCACAGGGCAAATAATAACAACTGTCTCAACAGCTCCCTGTTTTTGGTGACATCCCAGGGGAGGTACTTGACGTGCGGAAGGTAGTGAAGCTACCTATCCAGAAACACTCCTCTCCACCAGGATCCCCCCCAACCGCAGCACTTTTGGGTGGCGACGTGCAGACGTGTGTTCCTTCATGTGATGTTCCTTTAGAGTTGCTCCAGAATGGCTCCTTCCTCGCCGCTCACACATCCCTCCCTCCTCCCCCCCTCCCCCCCCCCGGCGAGCACAGCAGGAGTAAGGCATCTTTAAGTGGATGCCTGACAACCGGGAATTCAACAGGTGTAGCTTCCTCCACCCAGTAATAACTCAATCGGCTGAACTTCAGGCAGATGTTAGAAAGCACATGAACCTTTGAAAGAGAGAGAGAGAGAGAGAGAGAGAGAGAGAGAGAGAGAGCGCTGCTGCTTCCCAGGTTAGCTGGGAAGCAGGAGGCTTTGCAACTCTCCCTCCCGCTCGGCGTGTGTTTGCACTGGTGTTAATACGTGTGTGTGTGTGTGTCTTTGTGAATGTTAGTTCACGCTGGCTGGCCTCCCACCACGCCGTCCTACCTGTTGTTGCGGACGCTGCTAAGCACGCAGAGTACGAGCTCCAGGTAGGTCCTGAGCAGCTCCAGCCAGCGAGGGCAGAGCTGCGCTTCTCCCTCCGCCGCCGCGGCTGCCGCTTCCTCGCACACCCCGCTGGCGCCTCCTCCTCCTCCTCCGGCTCCGGCTCCGGCTCCTCCGCTGGGGTAGTTGTCGGCGGCGAACTGGACGCGGAGCTCGCGCACGAACCAGCCGCACTTGCGCATGAGGAAGTCGAGGCGCGGGCGCTCGGCCGGGCAGACGCGCAGGCTGAGGCGCAGCCGGGGCCACAGGGCCGGGTAGAAGAGGCACTCTCGCCAGTGCGAGCAGGCGGCCGAGGCCCGGAGCCGGTCCGGGGCGGCCAGGAACGAGAAGATGTGGACCACCAGCTCGCTGGGCAGGGAGCCGGCGCCCACCGGCCCCCCACACACCGACGACATGGCCGGCCCAGCCGCCGGCGGCCGCAGCCCCGAGCCCGGCCTCGGCCTCCCCTCCGGCTCCTGCGACAGAAACAACAACATCAATGACAAGGCGGAGGGAGGCGGGGCGGGACCGGACGGGACTCTGCTGCTGCTGCTCCTGCTGCCGCCGCCGCCGCCGGAGCCAACCACTGCTCGCAGCCGCAGGGGGAGGGCGAGATGTACCATTGGGCTCCCGGGTTGGGTTGTCGGGGCGGGATGGAACGCACCAACGCGCCGAGAGGGAGGGAGAGGCGGAGGCGGAGCGTACCAAAGTGCGCTCAGCCGGCGGGGGTGGCGGGGAACTGTTGCTCTCATGACTCAGCGCGCGGAGAAGGGCTGGCGTGGCTGATGGATGCCACCTAACGAAAGTTTCGCGGAGGAGGAGGAGCGCGGCGCGATAGCCGACCTGGATTTTTTCCTTTGCAAGGCCGCGGGGACGCTTTGAAGAACCACGGGAGGCGCTGCCGCCTAGGAGCGCCTGCACAAAGTCCCCCGCGCGGCGATGAAGACGCCCGGTGTTTCTGCATCTTTCCAAAATTCGAACATCGCCCTCCTGTTAAAATGAAGCAGTTTATTCCAGGATAATTTTAAGGGCTGGAATAGGCAAGCACCTAAGTGGAGTTTATTTTTTTATTTTTTCCTTGGCAGATAAGAGCAGAGGGAAAATATTTTCCCTGTCCTCTTTCATTTGTATCAGAGGCATGAGCATGACCAGTGTGCAAAATAACAATTTTGTTCACAGTTCTGGTGCTGACCTTCAAAGCCCTAAATGGCCTCACCTTGAATACGCAAAGTAGTGTCTCCATCTGGACACCGAGGTCCAGCTCCCAGGGCTGCCTGATGGATCCCTCACTGTGAGAAGTTACAGGGAATCAGGCAGGGGGCATTTTCGGGAGTGGTGCCCTCCCATCAGTTGTCAAGGAAATAAAGAACTATTTGACTTTTAGAAGACACCTGAAGGCAGCCGTGTTTAGGGAAGTTTTTAATGTTGATGTTTTGTTGTGTTTTTGGATCTGCCCACAGTGGCTGGGGCAACCCAGTCAGATTGGCGGCATATAATTCTACCGCTTTGTGGCCTGAAAGGTGAACAGAGTGCTCTTAGAGATGGAAGGAACCAAAGGCCACTTTGGCAGCCCTTAGCTGAAGAGCAGAACCATTTCCTGGCCATCTTCCCTCGGAATATAAATCACGCATCCTCTCACACAATCTGTGACTCTCCAATGTTATTGGACTTTCAACTCCCATCATCTCCAGTCAGCATGACAAATGGTCAGGCATGATGAGAGTTGCAACCCAGGAACGTGTGTGTCTCGGGTTCTTCCACTCCTACTCTTACATGACACCATGATCTTGGGCAGAAAACCCCAGCACACCACTAGCAGTATCATTTGTCAGCTGCCAGTTCCCAAAATCCTGTCACTTTCTTTTTTGACCAATAAATAAACCAGGCTGCCAACGTGGAATTGAAAGAACACGGCGATGCAGGGGGTCGGTCACCAGGAGCATGGAAGAGAGGAAGGGATTTCAGCTCAGTGGTATTCCCAAGTAACTCCTTAACTTTCTCCCATATAAATGAATAGTTGCCATTCATTCCCTGTGTAGAAAAAGGAACTCTTGAATTTAGGAATACTGCTGCACTGAAGGTAAAGCCAGCCATCCACAAGTGACATGTGGTGAATGGCTTTTAGTGACATGGGTTTGGCAGGAGTTTATAGTATATGTTTCTTGGATATGGAAGCCTACCCTTTGCAGCACTTGCCACAATGATAGGCAATTTTGTGATGGTAGTAATGATTACAGTATCGATGATGGTGGTGCTTTTTTATTTCCTCTTGCAATTATGAAGGCATACTACCTAAACACACTTTCATAAACAAGCGTTCACATAACATCCATATACCTTTAATGGCTGCAGTCCTAAATGTACCTGCTTAGGAGTAAACCCCATTTCACTAATAAGGACCTACTTCTAAGCTAGCATGTACAAGATCAGGCTTATGCATGGCCACTTTAGATATAGCATTGTTTCCAAATATAGGGTGTTATTTGCTCAGTGCTGATGTCACTGCTCAGGCACAACTGAACTGTGAGTTCATAATTCACAAGTACACACAGTCAAAATATGCTGAGTTGATGTCATGATGCAATGTCTCCACCATATGCAAGAGCACAGGCACTTTTCTAAGGTCTCTGGCAACACAGCTTATAGATACAATGCTTTAATACAGGCTTTTGTGCTGTTACAAAGTATGTGTCTGAAACCACACGTGTGCCCAGCACTTGTGTATTCATACACTACCAAGAGGTTTAGGATCTTTTGCTAGAGTTACGACATGCGTCTGTCAAGAATATGTGTTTACTCTTAACCTTATGCCCACAATAAGTTCTTACACAAATGGAATAAAGCTTGATGTATTATATGAAATGAAAGTGGGAGAATATATTAATGCCAATTAAGAAAGCAAAATTTATGCAAGCAGCACAGTGCTTTTTTCCTAAAAAAAATGTTCAGGGGTACTCTCATTTTCCTACTCATATTGTAATACTGCCCATCAATGAGGCCAAACTTAGATTCACAAAATGTTTAGGGGTATGCGTACCTCTGCGTCCCCCCAGAAAAAAAGCACCTTGATCTAAAGAGTTAAATAATCCCTTACTATTCTCAAAATTCTACAGAAAGTGAGTGTGACAATTGTGCCCCAGAGCCCACATCAACAGCAAGTCAAGAAAAGGATAGGCATACCTATCTCTAAGGTAGAGTGTGTATTGGTTCATTGATTACATTGAGTTAGCTTTTTCCAAGCTCTAACAAACTAACCATAATTCCAATATTGTGCTATTGAATTTATCCTAGTTTCCTGCCTATTTCCCACTTCTCCCATCTTGCTTAATTACCGTAATAGTTGAAAAAACATGATCCTAGTGAACTGATGACTGAACCAGCCATCCATGTCTGCCTCCTGTCTCAAAGTTCATCCCACTATTACCTTTATGGCATCCATTCATGTGTTAAGTTAATTTTAATGGTAGTTAGATTTACATATGCTAATCTTTATACAAGGTGTGAGGAAATCAGGATGTCTCCTGAATGCTTCCAGGACATGTTTTGAGATCAGACTGGTATCAGAGTCAAGAGAGTTCATAATGGAGGGTCTCCTGTCATATTACCATATACCCACCTTTTTATTCATGCCAGGGTCTACAGCATGGGTAGGCAAACTAAGGCCCGGGGGCCGGATCTGGCCCAATCGCCTTCTAAATCTGGCCCACGGATGGTCTGGGAATCAGCGTGTTTTTACATGAGTAGAATGTGTCCTTTTATTTAAAATGCATCTCTGGGTTATTTGTGGAGCCTACCTGGTGTTTTTACATGAGTATAATGTGTGCTTTTCTTTAAAATGCATTTCTGGGTTTTGGGTCCCTTGACCAACTACATTCTTTCTGTGGCACTCCTGTGGGGCTCAGGAACCCAGTTCTGTCCCTCCTTGCCTGTAGAGCTGGCAGCCTATCACCCTTTTTTCAAACACCCTCCCTTGTGGAGTGTTCCCTCAGTCTCTTCTCCTCTCCCCTTTCATTGGGAGTCCTCTGGGCAGCCACAGTTGCCGCCCCTGGTCTCTGAGCTGCCTGCCCCCACCACCCCAAAGACAGGTGCCTCCTCCCACTGCCCTAAAGGGGCCTGGGAAGCACCCTCTGGCCAGTCCTAGAGGCACCATTCACCCAGGGAGCTTGTAGTCAGGGCTGCTGCAACAAACAGCTATGCAATCCTTTGGGAGGCAGAAACGTGAGAGGGCACCAGAAGAGGGGGGGAAGGAAGGAATGGCAGAGGCCAGTGTTGCCAGCAGCACCCCTGACCACCATTCAAGGCACTCCAGGGTGCCACGGCACACTGGTTGAAAACCACTGTATTAGGGGGTTAAGAGTAAAGGATGACTGCATGAATTGTAAATCTAACAGAATGTCTAGTCTCTCATTGATTCAGTTTGTATGTCTGGCTCCTTTGCAGCTCCGCTCTGTAAGAGCCATATCCAATATAGCTAGGTCTCACTAGTTTCAAGTGACATCATTCGCTTTCTCATCATTTTGCTGGCTACTGCCGTGTTCTAGAAAGGCAGTCATATTACTTTTCTGCAGCAAAAAACAACACACTTTAGCATAAAGTAGGCTCAGCCAGATGTATCACTAGATGCATAAAATGGTATCTTCAGCTTGCAGATATGTACATGGCATACACATGTGTAGTGGTGACAAAATAAGGGTGGGTGAGGAATGCGAGGTCAGAAAGCCCAAAAACAAACAGATGTGTGTGTTCCATTAGTAAGTGGAACACAAATGCAAACAAGCAAAGGGTAAAAGATCAGACTCCCAACCGATAACAGATCTGCAAAGCAAGCTAAATGCCACGCATAAGCACATAAGGAGGTGAAATTCTTTTCTACTTTAAATAAATTCCCATTTTGCATTTAGCTCATGTCTTGTTAAGTGTGAAACTTGCATATCAATCCCAGCTTAACAACGTCCCTTTTTTGCTGAAGTGTGGCAAAGTCGGATGTTCAATATCCAGAGAGACCGAAATACACCCGGACTCAACCCACGGATACCAAGCATTACCATTTTTTAATATTAGATTTGTGGCCATTAATTATCTGGATCAATGACAGTCTGGTTTAGAGAACGAGCAGGAGGTTTCAGGCTAGGCACCCAAAAATATCCGTCAAATATACTGGGACTTGATCAAACCGCTGCATAGTAAATAGATTCCAGAGAACATCCGTAAGAACACGCAGCAAGCACCCCACGCTACTAGAACATGACGTCAGAAGAGGGGGCGGCGCTTGCTATGCGAGCCGGAAGCTACGGGCGTCCTGGCCGGCGTCTTTCTTCGTGCAGCATAGAGTCACAGGCTCAGTGGGATTTTACACTTCCGGTTCTAAATCGAGCATGGGGGGGGGTAACCGATGCAACGAAATAGAATAGGGCACTGTACAACCCACTCTCCCATTTTGCACTGTGAAATGGGGGCCGGGGAGCTGCGTTAGTCCGCTGCGACAAAAACAACAAAAACCCACACATGCCACACACACAAAAAAACCCCGCCTTGCTTTTTAAGGTGCAACGGACGGTCTCTAGTTCTCTATTCTGCACCAGCTGCGTATATGGCGGTATTCCAACGGAAACCGGAAGTGGGGAACGCATTCAGAGGCGAATCTTCTACCTCTACGCAGTCGTGGGTTGTTGTGGGTTTTTTTTTTGTTAAGGGCCGGCCGAGCAGCAAAGATGCGACGCGCTCGTCTCTCTCTCCCTCTCTCTATGGTCTGTTCTAGATGGGAGCGAGGCATTTTCGATGGCTGTGCGCGTCATATCCGGACGATTCTGAGATGCCGGTAAGAAACGCTCGTCTCGGGGAAGGAAGGAGCTGGGGGGGGGAGAGGAGGGGGCGCGAGAATACGTCGTTGACGCGCCCTCGGCCCGCGCGCTCCCTTCCCTCACTCGGGGTGGTCTCGCCACTGTGTGGCCCCCGCCGCCGCCTCCCTGCTCCCCTTTCCCTCAGTTCTTGGGTCCAGCCCGGTCCGTGAGAGAAGCCCTTCCCTCTCCGCCCTGGGTCCGCCTCGGCCTTGTCGCCGATATGGGACGGGTCTTTGCTTCTTCCCCTCTCAGCGCCCGCCCGGAGCCAGGGGCTGGCGGGAGACTCCGGGTGACTCCGTCCAGAAGGTGACCTGCTTGTTGCTTAGGCCCCGGAAAGTTCTTGGGCGTTTCACGAGGGGTCGTGTTGTTGGATGAACCTCCTTACCGTCCCCCGACCTTCCCGGGTCTTCACGAACCGCCGCCTCCTTGGGTGGTTGGAAGGCTCCGCGGTCCTTAATGTTCAAAGTAAGGAAAAGTTTAGGTCAGTTCTTGGTATGAGCTTTCGTGTGCATGCACACTTCTTCTTGTTTTGACTATGGCAGACCAACACGGCTACCTATCTGTAACTGAAAAGTTTAGGATTATTGGTATAGCGATGGTTCCCACTCCCCGCTTTTCATCAGCGCACGTGGGGTTTCATAGGGTTATGTCAACAACAAAAAGTCAGGCTCCTGCCCTGAAGAGCTTAGCGTGATAATAGCCGGGATATTTGTTATTTTTGTTGTTTGTCGAATTTATGCCCCTCCAATAAGCAGCCCTGGGCGGCAATCGAGGATAGGCAGCCAAGGAAGATGACGAGGGAGAGATGGAAGAGGCAGTGAAAACCGAGGACACGTGTGAGCAAATTGGTTTTAAGACAGACACAGAGCCTAGGACTTGCTGATCAGAAGGCGGTTCGAATCCCCGCAACGGGGTGAGCTCCCATTGCTCGGTCCCTGCTCCTGCCAACCTAGCATCTCAAAAGCATGTCAAAGTGCAAGTAGATAAATAGGTACTGCTCCGGTGGGAAGGTAAACGGCGTTTCCATGTGCTGCTCTGGTTCGCCAGAAGCGGCTTAGTCATGCTGGCCATGTGACACGGAAGCTGTACGCCGGCTCCCTTGGCCAATAAAGCGAGATAAGCGCCGCAACCCCAGAGTCGGCCACGATTGGACCTAATGGTCAGGGGTCCCTTTACCTTTAAAGACATACTGCTTGGGAGTGAGGATTAAGAGGTCTTGAACACATCCAGCCCTGACATCAGCACCTGGCACACACAGGCGGCTGCCAGGACCCATGCAGTCAATGGGGTGGCCTGGCAACAACTACTGTCTTTGAGTGTGTTTTCCCTCCCACACTGGACATTGTTCAGTAGCCCTTCTCTAGTAGTGTTACCACTAGTTGGATTCCCACCCCTGTGTTGCTATTCAGCTTCTGACTTGTGGCCTTACCCAGGCATCCCTGTTGCGCTTTCTAATGGATGTAGTAGCTCCCATTTTTTAACATACTGCTGTGTGTGCAAATGCTGTGCAGCGTATAATGTAGTGATATCCCGTTGGGTGCTCTGTAGCATGAAGGATTATGACCACTCACTTCCTATAGGAATTGCAGTTCCTCCAGTTCCTCTGAGTAAGCTCATGGGGGGTTATAATCATTGTAGTACAGCCTGGTAAAATGGGAGGTACCAGTATATGGTGGTTGTATCGCACTGTCATGAAGGGCAGGGGAGCCTTTTGGTTTCACTATGCTGCTGTGGTGAGGACTTGCTGAAGCTTGGAGCTGGCCTTGAAAGTATCTGGAATGGGTTTGAAGGAAGAGAGAAATAAGTGAATTCTGGGCATATTTGAAAGCAGGAGAGAATGGACAGCTGCTTAAGAGCTGGTATTTATGTATTAAAATGTTTATTTTTGCACCCAAATTTTGGTCCTGACCTCCAAATAAGCTTGTTGCAGTTATGTAGGAGGGAATTAATGATATTCTGTAATGGTCAAATAAAAGCTTATCATTGTTTTTACTATATCCCTGTAATGAACCATAGAACTGTAAATGTTTCTTGAGGCTGATCTCTGGCAAAGTCTGGGCCCTGGCAGTGGAATTTAGCAGCTGCAGTTTAATAGGCATGGAGTGGAGGTAGAAAGCAAAGAGAATCAACGCTATGTTACTGCTGTTTTGTGTGAGAGAAAGAATTATGTTTTAAAATATGGCAGCATGACTGGCAATATGTTGGTCATATTTTTAATATTTGGTTCTTTTTCAGGTTAAACTGAATAGCTCTCTACTACGGCTTCTCCTAAGAAGATCCTCACAAAGCTGTGAGGCTGGAATATATTTATAAACACAGAACGTTGTTCACTTTGAACTCTTAAGCTTTGTGCCTTATCCAGATCGACTTTGGGAATCGGAAACTTGAATCAATGTTATCGGATGAGTTAGAGTCTAAACCAGAGGTCAGCAACCGCTAGATTTGTTTTGTGGCTCAATGGCTGTATTCTGGAATTATTATTATGACAAATGATAATTTTCCTAGAGATTTGTGTAGTTGGCATATGGTTATCATGCATAGAAGCAATGCAATCTTTTTTGCTTCATTAATTGCTCCAAAATTGCTCATCAGATTTTCACCCACAATGTCTCACTTGAAAACCTATAATCACAAGTGACACTTAAGCAGAAATTCTGTGCAAACTTACATGGGAGTGAGCCTCACAATGTGACTTACTTCTGAGTAAGCCCATGTAGCATTGCAATGCACAGATGTCATAATTTAAAAATGTTTCACAGTCTACATGGCTCTTAATGCAAAAATGCTGAGGTACCAATAACACCCAGTTGCTTGACATAAAGGCTTCCAGCTCAGAGCAGTTATGCTTATGGCCTTCCTTCATGGTAAAAAGCTGCCAGGGGGGCTAGTCAGAATGAAAGCAAGCGGTGTACTAATCCTTTACTGCTTCTCCACTGTCCTGACCCCCCTTCCCCAACTGCTATTTGGCATGGGAAAGAAGCTGCCATTGATGTAATTTAGTATAGAAGAAAGCTGCCATTATCAGCTTCGGAGAGTTGTTTCCATTGGAATCAGATGTGCAAGAGAAAATAAGGCTGCTTATTACGATTTTGATTCTCCACAAAATATACTACATAATGTGTATAAAAAATACATGTGACGTTAAGTTATATATTTAACAGCACGTGTAATATAGCCTGCACTCTGTGACCAGTGCAAAAGTGTTTTGGGGTGGTTCATGTAGATTACCGGTATGTTGCCCGTTGCTTCTTTTCAGCTCAAAATCAAGCTGGGGAAGGGCCATAGCTCAGAGGTAGATTTTCTGCTTTGCATGCAGAAAGTGCCAGGCTTAGCCCCAGCATGTCCAGGTAGGGCTGGGAGAGGCCCCAATCTAAAACTCTGAAGAGTTGTGCTGCCATTATTGTGGAAAATACAGACCAATGAACTAACTACTATGCAAAGGCAACAGTAGTTGTGAATTTAGTCAAAGAACAGGGCATGTAACATTTATGCTTGTTACCATAAGAATTAACATTTGCACAGGGAAATAAGAGTTCAGAGTAAGTAGTGAGTAATTATTTCACACTGGTGATTTCCTATTGTTTTTTGGTTGAGCTCAGAATGACAGAATATTTACTTTTAGTATATTCGCTACAGTGTAGTTTATGAACTATTTCTCTGTGTTACTGCCTTTTGCAGCTGAAGTTGTAGAATGGGAACCGGGGGGGAATTGACAGAAAGCATTCAGCTTCAGATCTAAGCATTTGCTGCTGTTTTAATATCTTTGCTTTCCCCCCAGCTGCTGGTTCAATTTGTTCAGAACACATCTATTCCACTAGGACAGGAGCTTGTGGAATCAGAACCTAAAGATATAACCTGTTTGTCTCTCCTTCCTGTTACTGAACCCCAAGAATGCAACAGACTGATGTTGCCAGGTAAAACCTGAAGCCTGATTATGCTAAAAATGCTGTTTGCATTTTTGAGATATTAACAACACAGTTCTCTGCATGTCTACCTGGAAGTCAGTACCACTGAGTTCAGTTTGGCTTGCTTCCAGATAAGTGTGCATAGGAGTGCATGCTGTGTTTAGATGTGGGATACTCCTGTAATGCACAGTTATTAAAGTTCAGTTCTTTTGCAAGGAATGGTGAGATAAAATTGTAATAGAGTGGATTCTGGCAAAGCTGCTAGCAATGCTCTAATTAATATTAAATGCTCAATAAGTCATTTAATGTTAATTAGAGCATTGCTAGCAGCTTTGCCAGAATCCACGCTCTTACTTATGGAATATGCAGAAATGGTGAAATTTACCGGAAGAATAAGAAATCAAGATAACAAACTTTTTATAAAAGAATGGAAATGGTTTATTGAATATTTACAGATAAATTGCAAACAAAACAAAAAAAACATGATAGGGTTATTGTAATAACCTGCAGTTTCATAAGAGTATATATTTAAAGTAGGTAATTAAATGAGCAAATTAAATGAATTTGGATATGCAGAAGATATTAGAAAATACATTTAAGGAACTGCAGAAAGAGGGGGAAGGAAGTCAAACTTTGAAATGTTAAATTGATTGTACAACTAATGAAATGTATAAACTTGAAAAGTATAAATAAAAACTTTTTAAAAAATAACATTAAATGTACTGCTAAGGTTACTGGTTTTATAATGGTTTTCTATCACGTTTGTGCTGAAAGCATGATTGTCTTGAATAAAATGCATAATCTCACAATTTTTTTCTAAAATTTCTTCATTAGATGACTCTCCAGGTCATACTAGCTCCTCAAAGGATGTCTCCTCTTCCGCTGTTTTGCGAAGCCTCCAGGTGAATGTTGGCCCTGATGGTGAGGAGACAAGGGCACAAACAGTACAGAAACCACCTGAGCTTCTGCCAAGCCCTGATACTTCCAGCTTATTGCAAGACCTCCAACCCACTGATAGCACTTCTTTTATCCTTCTCAATTTAACACGAACAGGTAACTCCATCAAGCACTTCAAAGCACAGAAAGAGATTTGGGCAATGCTGCATTTAACAGGAGTCATCACCTCCTTCCAGTAAAGTGGCTGGAGAGCAGGGAAACTAACCTGTGGCACCTCCAGATGATGTTGAACTAAAACTCTCATCTGCCCTGGCCATTGGCCATGCTGACTGGGGCAGAAGGGACTTGCTGTGCAATGACATATTGAGGGCTACAGGTTAGCCATCCCTGCTGTAGAGGTTCATTGTGATATTGTGGGAAGCAAGAGAGTTTACTCCCCTTTTTATTGTCTCATGAAAACTGCCTCCGTTCTAGGCCTAGGTTCTCCCTCAGAGCACTTGGTGTTTGTCCAAGATGAAGCAGAAGATTCTGGGAATGATTTCTTCTCGAATGATAGCACCGACAGCAGTACCCCATGGTTTTTGCGAGTGCAGGAACTGGCTCATGACAGTTTGATTGCTGCCACTCGAGCACAGCTCGCAAAGAATGCCAAAGCAAGCAATAATGGTAAGAGGGCTTTTATTTCTGTTGGGGTTTTTCCCCCATTTTCAAGGTATAACGTTACTTTCACCCATAAAATGAGTTTAGGAAATCCTGTAAAGCTCTTATATGTTGTTGAGAACTTCAGTCATCTACTTCCTGCCTTTTAAGGTAAAAAACTTTCAATGTCCCTAATAGGGCTGGGCAATATCTGGTTTTCAATATCATGGCTGTGAGGGTAAACGGAGTTCTGGGGTTTAGTAGCTCCTGGCTCTGAGCTGTTTTCACCAGTTGTTGCTGCATGCCTGCTGGGCCATGCAATCTGCTGAATGCTAGGTATACCTGGGAGTTGCTGATGCTTGGCAAAAGCAGCTCCATTGCTGAGGTAACCAGCCTGATGTTCCCTTCCTTAATCCAATTGTGTGTCGTCGATTTCTTGCCGATAACATTGGGACGCACATTCCATTGGAAGTAACACATTCAAAAAGAAATGATTTGCATTCCGTCGCAACTTCATCTGTTTGTACGGCACTGCTTATAATGGGATGCACATCTCCATGCCTGTTCTGTCCATTAGGCATGCCTAACTATGTGCAATGGGAGCTCGGTCAGGAGAAAAATATGCTGCATAATGATAGTAAGATAATGAAACTGCCAGCATAACATGGTATGAGTCCTCTCAGTTGTCTCTTTCCCCCCTAAGTGTGAGAGCAATTGAACAGCATTGTTTGCCCTCGCTGTTGTCACACAACTACAGCTGGCCACGTGGTGCCAGTTTTACTATGAGATCTGTGAGTTGGCTGGGATCACATAGTGAAGAAGCCCTTTCAAGTTTTGTGTTTTGTTTTTAAGAAGGCGACCAAGCAGCAACAGCAAGTCAGGGAAACAGTGAATGTGAACAGGTATGCAAAAATGTGGAAGGTAGTGCTATATTATTTTAATGTGCCTTCTCTACCCTCCCCCTACCTCTGGGAAAGGATTATAGCTCAGTTGGCAGAGCACTAGCTTTGGATGAAGAAGGCTCAATCTCTCCAGGTAGGACTGGGAACGCTTCCAGTCTGAAACCCTGGGAAACTTACTAGTCAGAGTGGTCAGTGCTAAGCCAGATGGACCAGTGGTGACTGGTTATAAAGCTGCTTTCTATGCTAGCGTTTCACCACCCCCACTGCTCCTGCCCTTAGAAATGGTAAATTTTGCAGAAGAAAATGGAACCTCCTGAAAATTTGGGAGAGTACAGATTTGAAGTATGAAAAAAATCATCCACTTCAGGGGGCTGACTAAACAAAACGAGCAGAAATGTTTCTCTTTTTAAATGTATTTAGGTGAGTTCCCCCCTCCTATGTATCACTGTCATCTTACCATTGTATTATTTTTTAACCCCTTCCAGGTGAAAATGTTCATGTTTGCTCAGGAGACCCTCAACCGAAAGAATCCAGCCCTATCCCTCACTTGCCTCGGGTGGAGAAAAAGTTGAAATGCACAGTTGAGGGCTGTGACAGGACATTTGTGTGGCCGGCCCACTTCAAATACCACTTAAAGACTCACAGGTGCATAGAGTCGTTATAGTTATGACTTTGCTGAGCACTGCAGACTGTATGCAGGTCCTGCTACGGAACGATCAAATTCAGAAAGTCAGCCAAAGTACAGAAATCTGAAACAGAAAAAGCTCATTTCTATTTTGCAAATACACTCAGTGTGGTTTTTAAAACACTGTGTGTTTTAACTGCCTGGGAGTGGCTTGTGATTTTCAACTGGCCCAAACAAAACTGCTTTTTTGTGTATGTTATATGTAACCTAAACTTTTAAATGAGACTATCTGGTTTATTAAAATTATTTATACAGTGTAAGGCAAGGAAAATGCAACCTCTTCATTTTACTTTAACTGTTACTTCAGGTGGGGCCAGTAACTGGCCATGTCACTTTTCAGCCTCTTCATTTTGAACTGAAACAAAAATGCATACAACACCACATTAAGGAAAGCCAGAGCACCAGCAGAGGAATACTTGATTACAGCAGCATGTATAATAGTGCCATGAAAGTGATGTTGTTTTCCAGGAATGACCGTTCCTTCATTTGTCCAGCAAAAGATTGCGGGAAAAGCTTCTATGTCCTGCAGAGGCTGAAGGTGCACATGAGAACGCACAATGGTGAGAAACCATTCATCTGCACTGAGCTAGGTTGTGGGAAGCAGTTCACGACAGCTGGGAACCTGAAGAATCACCTGCGGATTCATACTGGTGTGTACCATTCCCCTTTTTTCAAATTATTCTTTTGTTCCAGTATTCAAGTGTTAAATAAGTTTCTCTGCATTTCTGTCAGTCAGATTATGAGCATGGCACTGACTAGGCAGCTGCTGACTCTCTGCCTTTATGACTGTTATGAAGTATTTATTTAGGGTTGCCAAAGTTGTTGAGCTTTGAGGTATTTTTAATGAAATTAGGCAAAATCTACACTTCCGACATGGGTTGCCATATATCCAGATTTTCCTGAACACTGCAGCGATTTCCACCCAGACGCTGTTTATGAGGGCCAAAGGCTGGCTATGTTACAGCTAGGGAGGAGATAGGGAGGAGAAAGCTGATTCAGATGACCCACTAAGCCAAACCTGGCTTGGCACAGCGGAAAAGAGGACCAGGGAGGAGCAATGTGGATATGAGCTGCTCTGTGTATGGTCTCAATAAGTCAAGGTTTGGCTTAGCAGGTCATGTGAACCAGGCCAAAGTTTTCCCCCACCTCCTTTAGGTGGTCAAAAGGTTATATAATAGCAAACCATGTTGGTGGTTATTATATTAAATTTCTGAGACTTCCAGTCTTGGAGAAATTGTGTTTTCACTCTCCAAGTAGAAATCTTCAAAGCTTCAATTCATGTAAACAATGAAAGGTGTTTGACTGAATTTGAGAAACTGCAACTTAATAGAAAGAAGTGGATCCTTGCATATGAGGGCATATGCAATTCAAGTGACTTTTTGAATTAACTGAAGCAAATGCTTCAATGCAGGGGAAAAGCCCTTCTTGTGTGAGGCTCAAGGCTGTGGTCGCTCCTTTGCTGAATACTCCAGCCTTCGGAAACACCTAGTTGTCCATTCAGGTAAGGGGACTTTATTCCTTGAGATATACCCATACAACAGACAACATCTGTCTTGAAGACAGCAGAACATTATTCCCTAGGTCTTACTGAACAATTACTAATGTGGTTCCCCCTTTGCTTTTTATGCTGTCTTGCCCTTTTCTCTTCTTGAGCCTCATAACTTCAAAGGTGTAGGCTAAAAACTGCATCTTGCCTAGTATATACAATTATGGGCGTGACAAAGTGAGATCTTACAATCTCTAGGTCAAAGGCTTCTTGTACATACAGGCCTGAGACTCTAAATTTTCCTGAAAAAATTTGACTGTGAACTTGATAGCCCCTTTCTAAAGCTAAGCCTTTGGTGTCTGAATTCAAGAAAAATGAAAACTACTTAAGCATAGAAAATGGATATTTCATTCCCTGCTCTAGCAATTATTGTATATTGTTTATAGGAGTAAAGCCCCACCAGTGTCAAATCTGTGGGAAGACATTTTCTCAGAGTGGTAGTAGGAATGTACACATGAAGAAACATCATTCCAGAGTTGGAACAGATAGCAACAGACAGCATGAACAAACAGGTAGGAACCGAGTAGAATGGGAATGTTTGATTGGAGCTTTCAAACAGTGATGAGAAGGGTCGAGTTGAGAAAGAGAATCTGTTCTGCCATAGAAGTGTTAGCATGAGATGGTGACAGAAATGCGGCTGTTTCTGAGGATGTGAAATATATCACATGAAGAGACTGTAGGAACAGAGAGGCTAAGAGTGTTTGATCACAAAGCATTAACTATTTACCAGCTTTGAAAAACAGTTATAAAATTGATCTGTGTGAGTAAAGTTGTGCTTTTCAGATGTTTATGCCCACATCTCAAAATATACTCTACAAAGTCAAACTCTCTTCCTGAAAATATAGGTCATGAAGAAGAAATCTTGGATAAGGAAGAGTGAGAAAACAATTCTCCACATTCTTCAGATTTGTGAAGCAGAAATCCCTCTCTGTGTGATAGTTAGAGAGCCTGTGTGGTGTAGTGGTTAAGAGCAGTAGTCTTGTAATCTGGTGAACCGGGTTCGCGTCTCTGCTCCTCCACATGCAGCTGCTGGGTGACCTTGGGCCAGTCACACTTCTCTGAAGTCTCTCAGCCTCACTCACCTCACAGAGTGTTTGTTGTGGGGGAGGAAGGTAAAGGAGAATGTTAGCCGCTTTGAGACTCCTTAGGGTAATGATAAAGCGGGATATCAAATCCAAAATCCAAACTAGTGGACACTGATGCTGTTGTTCCTCAACTTGGTGTTTTGTTTTTGCAACAGAATCGTTGATGGGCAGTAGTTTGTTGGAAGAATCTGAAGAGCACAGTAAGAATCTGGTGTCCATGAGCTCACCTCCCAGCCTTGATGTAGAATCTTTGCAGTTGCCAGACACAGAATCAATTATTGGTGTAAAGGAAGGTGAGAAAAATATTTCTATTAGCAATGAAATGTTTACAGGAGCTCCGTTGGGAGGGGATATCTTTCTATCAGGATAGTCTTAAATGGGATAATTTATTGGAGTTCCAACACATAGTTTCAGTAGGAAGGGTGGAATGCAATAATAATACTTTTATATTGGTTTCTGATACTGTATTTGTTTTCCTGAGTGCTGATTTAGCCATTGTTTCTAATATTTGCCCTAGTCTAATACATTCACACAATGCACACTTCATTTTTTGCCTGAAGATCGGGTTGCTTGAGAAAATAATCCCCAATGAACGTTTTATAAAGCACAACTTAGCCTCCTGTTTGATTTGCAGAGGTTCTTGCTGAAGCAACAACAAACTCTCTCCATGCTGCATCTGATGTGGTTTTGCCATCTCATCACCTGATGCCCATGTCAACATCAAGACACTCCTATGGGGTGTCATCTTTACTACAGTAAATCTACAGGTCAGCCTAGACAACTTCTATTTCTTTTAGAACAGCATAATTCTAGTCTTTTGAAAGTGCAGGAAAACATAACCTTTTCTACTATCTGAGAATTTGATAGCAGTGAGGCTTTTGGTTATTATTTAGTCTTATAAATATTTGTTTGAAATTTTGATGGAAGATTATAGTAATAATAGGTTTAAAAGAAAACTCCCATTCAATCTTAAATTGAAGGTAATAATAACAATTAATAATAATTTACTTGATCTGGAAGCTATATAACTATAGTGGCATACAGCTTGGTCTGACACAAAAATCACAACCTCTGCTGGTGCCTGTTGGTTTCAATTAAAGCTTAATACAGTCTACTAACTGTGATGACTGTAGGCAAGGCTCTTTGTTACAACATTACTATATCCATTTGTTCACTGAACAATGATTGGGTGTGGTACAACAATGTTGCACAACAATTCTTGCAAAATAACACTGTCCTCTGTCGTCATGCTGTTCCCAACCCACAATGCCATCTTTCATAATATGACACAGGCAAAGTGTGTATTCCTGTGATGTTTTACTGACACAGAATCTTTAGTACGAGTTGAATCCTAAGATGCCTTCTGCTCCAGAATACACTTGTATTAGAGTGAGAAAAGTGAAGCAGTCTAAAGATGTTCAGTTCAGCTTTTTGTGCGAGCGTGGTCCAGCCCACCCTGCCCAACTTCTACCTTGATCGGAGTGAGCCACTTTCTCCCACTGCCTTAGCACTGATCAGCCAGGCCCTTCATTTAAAACAAATACGTTAGAAGGTGTTACAAGTAAAGGTACTTCTCCCATACATCTGTGTTGGTAATTTGTCATATAGAGAGGGCTTGAAAGAAAGAAAAAAAGATGCTGTGAAATATAATAGAGCAGTGTGTTGCTTGAATCATTCTATTATTCGTTCCTTTCTTATAAACAAGTCTGAACTAGTATTGATAAAAATAAAATGTGTTGATTTGCAGTTACAAAAGGAAGAGCAAATGAATGAAGTATTCAACACAAGATACGAAGCTAAAGAAGAAGCTTGTGTGATGATGGGCTCAAGAAACCATGTGGCACTTGAATCCCCAGAGTTTATGCTGTGCCTCTAGTGTACTTATTGTGACCTGTCAGACCAGAGGCCTGGAATATGGTTTGCTTCAATCACTGGAACCTCTGAAGAAGGGCTTCAGGAGCTTTTACTAATGTCTGAACAGGTTACTGTTCCTGTTGAACCTGGCACCCCAAAGGCGAGGAGGTAATGCTCTTGGAACTAGTTCCTAGCCACTTTTTTCTCTCCTGAAGCTGATCATATGCTCAGCATTATATTGACTCGTTCTTCTTGGAGGAGTATCTTTAGATGGTAGTGAATTCTGCAACAAGGCACTGCAGTTCTGTTCTTGCTTCTGAATTATCAGGTGGTTTGTGGTTTCTCTTTGAGCTAGATCTTCCACATCTCCTTGCTTGGTGCGGATATACTCTCTAATGTGGTTTCTGCTCCAAACCGAAGACATGATGTTGTTCAGAGGATTGCCTCAGACACCCTTGCTTCTTGCTGTGATTTTAATTTCTAATTATTAGGGCTTAATTTAAAAAAAAAAAAATCAGAGGTAGAATCTATTCAGTATTCTTCAGTTGTAAATAAACTATCTACTTCCAACTCCTGATATTTGTGTATTTTGTGTTTTTCTTTGCCTATTCAAAGATGCTCATGGGTACCTTAAAGCCAAGTACCAAGCAATTATATGTAATACAAAATCCTATTACTATATACATAAAACAATTAAACAGAAAAAATAGAACAAAAATGAGCAGGAATGTTCTCATTGGCCACTCTGTACCAAAAGTACTGTTGCTGAAGCTTCTCCTATAGCTTCCACTTTAAATAATTTTTTTTGGCGGGGGGGGGGGGGGAGATCATGTTTCTACATTATATTTTAAAGGACATATATTTTTGTGAACATATAAAAAGGTAAAAACAATTAATCTTGTAATGCCTTTAAGGTCAAGCACATTTATTATAGAATAAGCTTTCATTTACTTCAGACAGTTCTACTTGTAAAATAGGAAAAGGCATAAATCTTTTAATCAGCCTCTGGGCTCAGAATTAACATGGTTTGATATGGACCAGACAGAGCATAATAAATACAGTATTTGTGCCTCTCAAAGTTCTATGGGCAGCTTAAATATTTAAAAACAATTATAGACCATTAGAACAAGAATACAGCACAGCACAAAAAATATTAACTAAGCAGGGATTAAAAGTCCTGTGCAAAAGCACTTTTTGAAACAGCTCACATGTACTTGCAAGCTGTTTCAAAGTAGCTTTTGCAAAGGGTTTAAAGGCAGCTCCTGTGCTCCCATTTGCTCAAAAGGGAGTGCAGAGGCTGTCTTAAATCTTTTTGCAAGTCTCCCCACCCACTTTACATCCCCAGCCCTCTGGGAATTGGAAAAGGCTTTGCAAATCTGCCACTTCTTTTTTGTGCCTCTGAGATCAGTGTGCAAGAGAAGTGGGTGGCTCCACTCACGTCAATTTTGGTCTGCAAGGCAGATCTTGGTAAGAATCTGGCCCATGGAGTCAGAAAGGTCCCTGCCCCCTCAACCTGTCCTCAATGAATAAAGTAACTTTAAATGTTACTTTAAATTCTATGAATCTTGGGTTTAATGATTTTATTCATGTTTTTGAAAATAGAGTTAATTTTTACTAAACGTTCAGATGGAATAACAACTCATCATGCTTTTCAGTAGTTGCTACTAGACTAATATACCACTGCTTTTGGAGCACAGGCACTTCAGTTTACTCCCTAAGCACATTTATCTGTAGCACATTTATCCTCAATGGGACTTACTTCCAAGTAAGCCAGCACAGAATCATAATGGCATCTTGGACTGTAAATCTCAGTGAACTTGTAACAATAAGAAATCTAGGTTGCTAGGGGAAATATAATTTTATTAGCCTTGCATGGCCAAGGAGGGATGGAGAAGAGCATTTAGCATAGATCCTCTGGCCATCTTTTGTTTAAAAAAATAGTGCAAATGAGTTACTGAAGGGAAATCTAAAAACTCCTTGTTGCCAACCTGTTTGTAGGAACAAAACTGGCTAAAAACATCTACCGTAGCAATTCCATTGTACAGCTTCCTGAACCTGAGAGGCATAAACGTTTAAAACATTAGTATGGTACTTTTCAATTTAAGTTAGTGCAGAATCTGTATGGGTACCATTAGCATGAAACGTCCAAACAGGATGATGCTTCCAGGATCTGTGTCAGCACAGCAGGCTGCATATGCACATACCTCCCCACTTCCACCCACCCAAGTACAGTGGTACCTCGGGTTACGTACTTAATTCGTTCTGGAGGTCCGTTCTTAACCTGAAACTGTTCTTAACCTGAAACACCACTTTAGCTAATGGGGCCTCCCGCTGCTGCGCCGCTGCCGCTGCTCGATTTATGTTCTCATCCTGAAGTAAAGTTCTTAACCCGAGGTACTATTTCTGGGTTAGCGGAGTCTGTAACCTGAAGCGTATGTAACCTGAGAGGGATGGTGCCAAATCTTTTGAGGTTGCCTAAAGAAGTGCAATACATTTGTTATCTATAATCTAGTATATATCATGATTACAAATTTTTATATAAAAGCTTGTTAGCTTCAGTTCTTCGTGCTGAAGAAGTTGCCTAACCCTGATCTAATGACATTTGATTAAAGGGGGGAAATGAGCTTTAGGCACCTGAAGACTTCCACTGGGTTCCTACTTTGTTTGTAGTATCCTTTGCCCCTCTTCAGCTAGTTCTTGTATAATGCCAGCTTTGGTATTCCTCTGTGACTTATGAGTCCTGTTGATTAAAAATTGTGATTTCAAAATTTCACGCTATAAAATCATAGTTGTAAAGTTCACATCTGAATCCTACTCTACTTCTAAGGAGTTCCAAACATCCTATATACTGTTTTCCATATTTCATCCTCACAAGAACTGAGAGATACTTTAGACAGTGTGACGAGCTTAAATCCAATCTGTGAGCAGGGACTTTTATTATTATGTCAGTTTATTTCTGAGTCCAGGGTGGCTAAACACATCAATAATGAATCAGTTTTAAAATTCTAAAAACATTCTTTCAACAAGTGATCTCAGGGTTTCCAGGAACGGGTGGTTTTTTTTCCAGCCATCAAATGTCTTGAGTAAACAGGAATGTGTTAAAAATCCTGAAAGTCAATAATGAGGGGAGACACACCACACAACAGGGACACCAACTCCAGGGCCCTGGGGGCCCGGCCTCTGCCAGCTGGTGCCTTACCTCTGGCGGCGACTGGGCCGGGGCCTGCGCCAGTGCTGTGAGGCCTCTGTTGGGGCACATTGCAGCCATGGACGTGCTTCTGGGATGCAGTGGGCCCCTTGCCACCATGACTTTATGACAGTGTGGGGCCCAAGTCAGCACTGCTGCCTCACCAGGAAGAACCTATGAATGGGAAACTCCTGCTGAAGAGGCCCTGTCACATGGAACTGCGAGCTGGGGAGCCCCCAGCGGCACCAACACCAACAAGGCATCACCTGCCAAATAGGTAGTGTCAGGGAACTGCCATCAGAGCCAAGGGTGGTGGGTAAGGCTCCCTAATGACGCTGGAGAGGGAACCAGCAAGGAGAGAGGGAGAGCTTCCGCTGGGGAAGGAAATAGACGTGACGCCAGGGAGAAAGGGGAGGCTGAGGGAGCTTCGGAGGGAAGGCTCCAGGACTCTTCCAGTGAGACCAGCAGGGAGAGCACAGGACCTCCCCTTGGGACGCCCACTCTGCGCAGAAAGCTTCCGCGCAGAGAAGCTAGGCGGAGACTTAGTGTCAAAGAACTTTTATGTTGGAAGAAATTCAGGAAACGCCCACTGACGGATTCTGCCAGTGATTGAGACAGTCACGGAGTACTGACTGTCCAGCCAGGGGAAAGTTTTACCAAACTACTCAGCTTGGAGCAGTTTGCGTCTTACGCACAAGCAACCCCAAACCCCATTACAGGTAGTTTCCTATTTGGGAAGATTCTCTTTCAAGTAATTTGGTCCCAAGCCAGTTTATCTTGAATTGGGTCTGGTAGCTCACTGACAACTCCATGGCTTGTTAAGTGCAAGTTTCTTTCCTTCTCAGCATAAATGTATGCCCTTATATCTAATAGGTGAATGCAGAAGGCTATTTTTTACGAAGCTACAGGTGATTTTCTGTTCTTTAAATACCTTTGTGATTCAGACTGCTCCTTCCCTACTAGGTCAGTGGTGTCTCCTCCTTTGCTTTTCACAAATTCTTCATTCAACCCAAACTGCTGCAAGGTGTCTCGAAAAAGCCTCTCTGCCCCCTGACGGGCACCTTGCTGTGGAATTCAGAAGACAGACGGTTTAATAGGCCCTCTTCCCTTCATGAATACTTAGTTATTCCAGGTGATCGCTCTAAACTAGAAAAGTAATTGGATATTTCTCTCAATATGGAAGAAGCAGTTATATTTTTAAATGTCTGCGAATTCTTTGAAGACCATTATATTCAATCATATACCTCAGTTTATTTTGAAAACAATATTTTCCTATTTAGTGTACAGTAGTTTCTCTATCATTACAGCTGGTCAATAACTAAATTTTGTTCCCTACCAAACTCTTTTTCCCATGAAGTTTTTTTTACCCTTCAGATTTCCAGAATGGCAAAGAGGTTACTTGAATATTGTATTGGCTCCCTGCTACAGTCTGCTGGTATTTACTGCTTGATCCTCTAAACCTTGACAGTTTCCCCATACCAAAATAGTTACCTTTGTGACCTGTTCAAACATATATGGTCTGTTTTTCACTCGCAACTTCATCTCTTCTAGTTCCTTTTTATACTCTTGTGTTCTTTTTCGGTCATTTTGCCTGAAACAAAAGGTTTCCGTACTATGCATCATCTTCAGTTACTCTGTGCTGCACTTTTAATTATCGGGTATCATTTAGATATAGGAATCTCTCCACAGAAACGGGCTACATATAGATCTGCTATGTGGGTGCAGAAGAACATCTGGCACCTATGCTCCCTGGCAGTTCATTTATAACATATTTATACTGTTTAACAAAACATTTATAAGCAATTTACATAAAAATAAAAAAGCAATAACATTTCTTAAAAACGAGGTAGGACAAGGTAGGTTGGTTCACCAACCAAAGTTGGTAATGGGTGCTCAGAGCCAACTGGGCTTCTAGCATCAGTGATTGATCTAGCAGCACCCTCAAATGATGCTCTACCTCCAGAACGGGTACAAATTCAAATTCCCAAAACTGAAAAACTCCCACCCACAGGATCTCTGTCTTGTCAGGATTCAGTTACAATTTATTAGTGCTCATCCAGTCCATGATAGCAGCCAGGAAAAATAATAATAATAATAATAATAATAATAATAATAATAATAATAATACTTTTATTTTTAAAAACCCAGTCAGGCAGAGAAGAGGGGCACAGTAATGAGATGTTGCTTTTTTGGGAAAGCCTTTTAGATCCAAATCTGAATCCCTTTTCTATTACAATATATTATTTTTCAAATTATGGGGCTCTGTTACCAATTATATCTAAGGATAGTGCTGAGATAAGCATGAAGTGTAAATAAATAATACGACTGCTGTCTGTTGGCCATGAACACTTGAAGCCCAAACCCATTTCTCATACTGAGCTATAAGTAATTCCAACTGAAATGATTTTGCTTCAATAGTACGCTACCAAAGCCAATTAGCATACTGACCAGTTTTGCTTCAGCTTTTCTCTGTGTGTTTCCTCCAAGCTTCTATGGGGATCCAAAGCTTTTGCTCGGCAATTCAGAGACTTATGCATAGCTTGACTTCTCTTTCTCTGCGACTCTGCCCAACGAGCTCCTTCATTTTCCTTGTATTTTTTATCCTCTTGAAGGCATCTACAAATATATATGCAGATAATGGGATATGATCTTTTCAAAATAAAATCACTAAGGTTTCCAAAACAAAACTTATACAAAGCCAGTTCATATATCCAAGTTAAAACAATATTGTTCAAAGTATATGTGGTACTCTCTTAACTCTGAATTTTAGCAGGCTTGGGGGAATTTTGTTCAGGGGGGTATCCAAAAGCATAGGTGGCCTCCACCTGCCATGTGGGACAGGCAGGGTTATATTACAAGGCTTTGAAGGCATTGTCTGGATCAGGATGTTCCACCTTTGCACTTATTCATACTTTAATCAAATGAGTAAGTTACTCACTTAATAGCAGACTGTCTCTTTCTCACTGCATCTGTGATATATATTGGAAGTGTGTTGGAGGAGAGGGATGAAAGGTAATTCAAAGACCGACTCCTTTGTATTGGTGCCCTGGAAGGTTGTTGAAAATCCTGAAAGTAAGAATATTTAATATTGGTGTTTTTTTTAAACACACCTTTTTGTACAGTGCTTAGTTGCAGCTAGACTCTCTTTGTATGTATGTATGTATGTATGTATGTTTGTATGCATGCATGCACATATATACCGGTAATTTGCTCTTCGTTATTATCAACCTGCAAATGCTTGTCTCTTATGAGGTTCACATTTTTACATTTGGAAAACATGCTGACAGGTAAGTGGGGCAAAGAGCTGCTGATGTGGAAAGCAACACATCCTGTACACAACAGGATGTTATCCTGCTACATACATAACCATTTCCTGATCTACAAGAAAATCTCTCTTTTTACTCCATGACTGCTAAGATGAACAAGAGTCTTGGGTGAGGTACTTTGTTGAAAGGTTTTTTTTTTTAAAGTCTGAATACACTGTGTCAACCTCTATCTATATGGTTGCTGACACTCTCAAAGAATTCTAATTGGTTGGTGAGACAGGACTTGCCTTTGCAGAAGTAATCTTCTGCTTTGCCGATCTGATCTTTAACAATACTTTCCACCAGTTTTCCTGGGAGAGATCAGATGTTAAACTAAACAGCATTTATTTTCCAGGATTCCTTTAAAAACAATTAGGGTTACACTGGCCACTTTCCAGTCCTTGGGTATGGAGGCTGATCTGAGAGACAATTTACATATTTTTGTTCAGCAATTTTACATTTACGTGCTTTAAGAACTCTTGGGTGGATGTTGTCTGGGCTTGGTGATTTGTCAGTTTTTATTTTGACACACTGTTTTTCAGATTACCTTCCTTCAAAATTTAGTTCAGACACTGTGATTTGCTATTTAATATTAATAGTAATAAAGTTGTTATTTACTATTCGAAATGCACTTCAATAGAAGTACTACTACAGTTAAGACTTCAAGCATAAGTTGGTGCCATTGAGACTCTTCTTGTTTTATTCCGTAACATTTGTTCGAAAGAAAGCCGACCTTCATCTAAAACTGTCTCAACATTGACTTAAACGGATGGTAAAGTATATTTGGTGTTTTGCACTCATGAGTGATTTGTATGTAAAGGAATACAAAGCAATACAAAGATAAAAGCAATCCCTCTTACCATCATCCCCGGATTAGGCACTTGATGTTTGCAACAGAGATTAGATGTTCTAAGTCTGAATGGTTTATTATGAGTTGTTTCTTTGATTTCTCGTTTGCTTAAAGCTTCTCTCTGGAATGCCCAGTAAAGTCCTTCAAAGTCAGGCACAGATGTATTGATTCTTGGTTTAAAACTGAAGTTATCCTGCAGAAAGCTCAGTTTTTTCTCCCTGTTTATAGAGGTAATTTGGGATCCTTTTTTTCTCTTGGCAAGCTCAATAGGAGCCCAGGAACTTTCTAATAAATCCTTGGCCCTCATCTGAATGCGGATTTTTCGTAAGAGTTCAGCTTCTGGGGAGTAAAAGCAACAGTGATGAACAGTAATGAACGGGCTGGGAGAGGGTATGTAAATCTGGCTAATGCAACACTAGAAAAGTGTTAATGACACTAATAACAAGAGAGGCTAATGGTTGAGCCAAGCATTAAAGCAAAAGCAATAACTGAAAATCCAGAACATTTGAAACCGCCTAACACGTATCTTTTCCAAATAAAAAACTAGTTACGGGATATATAATGCAGCACAACTTAATAATCTCATTCTTTTTATATTTCTATTTTCTATTTCTATTTCTATTCTTTTTCAAAAACTTGTGTATTCTAGAAAGGAAAATGATCAACATGAAGTCTCCCAGACCTTTGGCTAATTAAACAATCCATTGCCTTTTAAACGGTGTGGGGAAGCATAGTTTCTGTATGTTACTGTGTTATGTGTTTTTGTGTTTTTATATTGTAAACTGCCCAGTGATCCTCAGATCAAGGAGTGTATAGAAATTTAATAAATAATAATAAAATGAAATTTGCATAGCCCTGCTTCAGGAACAAGCCAAGAGGAGCAATTCATTTCTGGATACATTTTACTATTAAGAAGAATTCCCCAAAGGGATGGTACAGGTTGGCATCCTTAAAGCGAAGGATACAGTTCCTAGCCATCACCATTTTTCAAGTTAATCAGCTCCAGAGGTTTATGAGGTGGGGCAGAGGCCAAGACCCTGAAGATGCCCAATTCATCAACCATTGCAAATCTGTAGCATCAGAGAAGTTTCGTCCTAATTTTTATGTGATTGTTGATCACCTTCCCTGAGTCCTGTTTTTACTAATTCCACTGATTGGTCCTACTCACTCTGAGATAAGAAATGTGTTTTGTGGTATGGCAGGATAAAAGGCCTATTTTCTTTTATTTCTTTTGTACTGGTATGACAGGCAATGAAGCTACTAACTGGAATGTCTCCTATAGCAGATGAAGAAGATACCTTCATACCACCATTAGGTATTATTGACAGTGCATTAAAAGCTGTTTTACCTTTGAGTTTATCCCCAAACATTGGTTCATAGGTGGACTTGGGGATCTTCTTCCTGACTTTTGGCACTGATTTCTCAACTGGAGTCAATACTTCTAGCATCTTCTGTCTGATGACCTCCTTTCGTTTTTCTTCTTTTTCCTGAAAACTGAAGGGTTTTTGCATTGAAAGGAGTAGTTCTCTTCTCTTTTGTGTTTCCACTTGTCTGCGAATTTCATTCTTTTCCATTATTTCTTGGTAGAGTGGCAGATAGATGTGAGCAGGCACAGGTTGTGCTCTGAACTGTTTCTGGCATTCAGCTTCTTCTAGGCTTTGTCTTTTGTACTCAGCTGATTCAATTTCAAACAATGCATGGGACTTCAATTTTCTGCGAGCTTCTCGAAGTGTCATATTGAAGGGTTGAGGGACAGTGATAGGGGAGATCCATGTAGCTGAAGCACTCTTTGATCTTGAAAAGGACTGAAGAAACGAATGATGATTTTGCTCATCTTTTGGGTTATCAGCAGTGATGTTAGTCAATGAATTGAACCTTCTTAGGTTGCCAGATCTGAGGATATGGTAAAAAATGTTATCATTGGCAAATAAATCAGAAGAAAGGTTATATTTGAGAACTTTGAATAAATGAAAGGAGATAGTTTAGGAGTAATGATATTCTAAGATCTGTTTCATTATTATATTTGATCAGTTGTCCAACAGGAGCACACAAGACTACTGTAAAAACTCTATGCCTGTGTAGGAGAATCAATGTATAGATTTCAATAGATTCTCTTGCATCTCACCTCAAAGCTTCATGGAACTTTGATGGCAATGTCAATCTTCCATTTTCCTGGAAAAAGTCTTCCAGCTCCTTGTTCATTGGTGGTTCCTGGTGGTTTTCCAACTGTACCTGGTACATCAGACCTAGTTCTAACAAACATTGTCGGTTTTTCCTTTTGAGGGCCTGAAGCGAGTCGTAAAAATCCTCTCCTGAACTCGAGGCACCTACTATTTGTTCCTCTGACTGGAGGAAATCTAGCAGCTCACCACCATCGGGCAGAGAAATATTACTACCCAGTTGCAAGTCTGGAGACTGTGCTTTAATTGGAAACACCTAGGCAAATCAGAACAACAAAACAAAGGTTTCAAACACAGAAGAAAAAACTATTTTGAAAATGCATTTCCATTCGAAATACTATATACCACTTTGCACTTTGTATACCTGAAGGAGCGTCTTCACCCCCATCGTTCTGCCCGGACACTGAGGTCCAGCACTGAGGGCCTTCTGGTGGTTCCCTCATTGCCAGAAGCAAAACTACAGGGAACCAGGCAGAGGGCCTTCTCGGTAGTGGCACCCACCCTGTGGAAGGCCTTCCTGTCAGATGTCAAAGAGATAAACAACTACCTGACATTCAGAAGACATCTGAAGGTTCAGGGAAGTTTTTAATGTGTGACATTTTAGTGTATTTTTGGTCTTGTTGGAAGCCGCCCAGAGTGGCTGGGGAACAAATAATAAATTATTATTATTATTGCCCGTTTTTATTATTAAACCAGCCTTTCCCCCCCAACAAGCCTGTGCTCAGTTAACCTGGGAGTAAAGAAGACCCCTTGAACTTTGGGTTCACATGCAATGGGATCCCGCCGTTGCACGAGAGAGGTTATTCCTTGTTAAAAAAAAAAAAAAAAAAAGTTTTTAAACTGTTATTTGCTATTTGTGGTGACTGCTGCTGTTACAGGTCTGGCCCGCTCCCCTCTGCCGCCGGTTTCCTCCAGGGATGCCCTCGCACTTCCATCCCCATCATACCCGACCCCCATTTCCCGCTCAGGTGAAGCCGCCGAGGAGCGGCCATGGCAACAAACAACCGCCGCCTGTTGCCATGGTAACAGACCCCTTACAACCGCCCCGCATACCCGTCGAATCTCTTCCTCGGGGCGCACCGCTTCGGCCCCGCCCGCGGCTCCCTGAGGTTCCGACACCGTCATCGCCCCCTCGCACCTGCTGCGCCGCCCGCAGCGCTCCGCCGCTACCAGCTCGCCGTGCCCGCTGGTAGCTTTAGCCAATAGGCACCCTCCTTTTTTGTGTCGCTCCTCGCACATTGGCCAATGACCGCGGTCTGTTTTCCGTAGCTCCTGCCCAACCCGGTAGAATTCTCGGCTCTCATTGGTCCGGTTCTGTTGGCCGCTCTCGGTTGCCAAGGTGCTGCTGAGGTTAATGCAAGGTGCGCGAGAGTGACGTGAGCGTCACTTCCCCCCACAAAATGGCGGCCGTGGTGGGTCTGTCACCGAGCCGGGGCGTTGCGCCCCTTTTCGGGAAGGGCCTCTGTCTCCGGAGCGGCCTTGCCCGTTCCCTCGTGAGACCCAGTGGCTCGACGGCAGTATATGACGTGGTGGTATCGGGTGGCGGCATGGTCGGGACCGCCATGGCTGCTGCACTGGGTAGGAGGCAGATCACCAGGCTAGAGACCCTCCTTGCACAGGTCATATTCGTAATTTTAATCCCTGCAAGTTCCTGTCCTCGGGCTCGTTGGTGGTATATAGGGAAGCACTGGCCCTCCCGACGTAATTTAGGCAATAAATGCGTTGTGGGCTACAGTGTTTACAGCTGTGCTGATGTATATACATTGTTATTGTTTTCTTCAAATACAGCATTTAAGCGGCGAATCTTCGCGATATGGACTGCAATCTCATGTCGGTCGTGTTGAGGAGTTTCATACCAATCATGTATTCCGCCAACATTCAGTGTAATGCCAGTGGCAGCACCTGAATAGACTGGAGGAACAGCTCTCTAAAGGGCTTTAACTGTAACAATATTCCAAGGTTATTGGTGCATGGAATATTCTGGCTGCGTCCAAATATTGAAGAATGCATTAACTTGCATTCTTCTGATCAGATGGAGTTTGTTGTTAACAGTGTTAGCTTATTCAGTAAAAACAACAAGGAGTTTTGTGGCACTCTGAAAACTAACACTTTGATTGAAAGAACTAGTGTCCATTTCATCAGAGTCCATTTCAAGTGCTGCCCTGAGTTGTTTTTGTGAATATTTATTCACATGTACACTGACATATTTCTGCATTTAATTTTTATTTTGACTTCACTGCTTACAACCCCTCCCCCCTCTGCTGCAACCATGTGTTTAGATATCAGAAACTCGGGATAACACATCATGTATTGGATGAAATGGACTGTAGTCCACAGTTTATTTAGGCTCTAAAGAGAAAAGCTAGAACTGTTAGCTTTCACTTTTTGGAGTTAAAGAGTGCTAAACAATTCTGCATGTTCATGGGAAGATGTAAAATAGATCTCTTGTAAACTCCTGTTGCAGAACGTTAAATTATTGATTAATCTTGGTTAAAATGTTATTAAACATCTGGCTTTTTCTTTTAATAAGGGCATGATGTTCATCTGTCTGATAAGAAAATTCTGCTACTTGAAGCCCGTCCAAAGAAAGTGTCTAACCAGTTGCCCAAGACTTACAGTAATAGAGTCAGTGCTATCACCCCTGGTTCAGCCACACTTCTCAGTAGTAAGTATAGCATTCACCCGTTATCTGGTTGCCAGCTATGCATGCATGGGGTTTTGATGTTGGAATATGAAATTACAGGTGTGAGTCTATAAAAGCTTGTGTGCCACATAGGTTACTGGCTTGGGATAGATGGTGAGAATAAACCCCATACATTGTAGAACTGGCTTGAGTCACCTAGAGTAGAATGCACCTATAATGGTCACTTGTTGAAATTAATTTTCAGGTTCACACATGAGCTCTTTGTTTGGAGGTCAAAAATAGTTACCAGCCTGTCATATTTCTGGCCTCAGTAATCCTCTAGTGTTGTAGCTAGCATCTAATAAAATAGTCTGTTGATGTGAAATTCTGGAGTTTCTTACTACAATATGTAGTGATAGCTGCTTTAAAAGGGCAGCTTAAAAGCTGGGCAACTCTAAAAGGGAATTAGACAAATTCATGGAAGTTAAGGCTATCAAGATCTGTTTGACTGGACCTAACTGTCCAGGGATCCTTTACCTTTATCTTAGTCATGTATTGTCATCAATATCAGGCTATACGAGTCTGAATACCAGTTGCTGAAAAAACATAAACAAGAGGGTACTATTATGCACATGTCCTTGTGGCCACTTTGTGAACAAAATTCTGGACAAAATGAGCATTTGGTCTGATTCAGCAGGATTTTCTTTGTGTTATGATTTCCTAGTTAGTTGCTTATTGGGACATGTCCAGATTATGTCACTGTTTCTGTTCATAATTGCTTGGCTCTGTGCGTTGGGGGTATTTTCTTAGAAATTGTCGAGTATAATTAAATGGTGCACCATTCAAACATCTTAGAACTTTCCTCTTCATAACTGCAAATCTGCTCATCTGTGAAACGACAGGTGCTTTTTCTTATTTATCTCCCTAAAATAGTTTATACAGACAACTAAGCATTTGGAGGAATGCAGGTTACTCATTGCTACTCCAAGGTTGGCCCTGAAGCTTCCATAACAGTGTCCTTGCTTTCACCATCCTTGGGGACTTCACTGCTTTTATTTCTTACAACCCTCCACATCCCAACTAGACAGTTGGGCCACAGTCAAACCACAAGCAAATAAGGGAGAGTAGAAAGAAGCCAGATGGAAATAGTGAGGGAATTTGAATTGGTCCTGAGGGTTCCCCATTAAAAGTTTGCAGAGTGTCAGAACAATCCTTTAACGTTCTCTTTCTTTTCTAGGTTTTGGTGCTTGGGATCATATTTGCAGTATGAGAATCAAGCCATTTCGGCGGATGCAGGTGCCTGGTACTGCAATATATATACTGTGTCTGTGGGTGGCAATGTAATTCTTAAGTCCTTGCAAGCAAGGACATTCTATTTTGTTTCTGGGGTCTTGTGCAAAGGGTTCATATATATTCTTTGCAGGGAGATGCGTAAACTAAACTCTCAACAGGAACATGAGTATTTCCTGGTGGGTTCCCCCTTTGCACAGGCCTCAAAAGTGTGAAAAGAGGATAACTCAGTCATGTACCCTCTGCTGCTGCTTCCATGTGCATGTTAAGTTGATTAAGGTTAACTAGTTACGTGTTAATTACCTGAACTTAGCCTCCAGGAAGTGTACCATAGCCTTGCCACTTGCTCAGTGTCCTCAGAAACCATTAGGTGGGAGGTGTACATATAACTGAACTCATGTTTTGGGGCATCTACTTTTGGAAAACTCTGCTTATTGACACCAGGTGCCTTTAATGTTTTTTGGTGCCTGCTTAAATCATTTTTGTTTACGTGAGCCTATCCAGACATGTAGATGTTGACATCTTTTAATCTCTTTTCCTCTTAATTTTTATTATTTTTGAATGTTCTGGTTTTTAACTGTATTTGTTGATAATTTTAATGTTTCTAGTACGCTTCTAAGAGGTTTCACAAGCGGTATAAAAATATTGTTAAATAAAAATATAAGTGAAGTGCTTTGAGTTCTTAAGAATGGCATATAAGTAATAAGTAGTGGACCACTTGGAGAAGAAGTTTATCATTTTTGTATTTCCTTTCTTTTTCATACTAATGTCATTGTATGTCTTGATTCTCCATTTATCAGAGGTTACCTTGCATTTTGTACATCACAATAAAGGAGAAAATGTCTGTTCTTGGGTCTTGTATCCTCTTTGCTGTTGTTAATACTGTTCCTCTTCTCTACAGGTGTGGGATGCTTGTTCTGAGGCTATGATAATCTTTGATAAAGATAACTTGGAAGACATGGGTTATATAGTGGAGAATGATGTTATCATGTCTGCTCTAACCAAACAACTGGATGCAGTTTCAGGTAGCAGCTACTTTCTCCAATCTTGGTTTACATGAAACTCTCTGTGATTTGGGTTGAGTGGAGGCATGCGAGAATGGGATACATTTATGTCCATCATATAACTTGGGGTTATAGCAATCAATTTTAGAAGTATAGAAATTAAATAAATAATGATTATGCTTTCTTGAAATTGGGTCCTTTTCAATATGGTACAGTGTCTCTGCCCCTGGCTTAGAAATTGGGAGGTGCCTAACCAACAGCCAAAAAAGTACTTCAAGATAGGAATTCGGCAACTTAGTGAGCTGTTCTGCCTGAGTAGTTTAGGATTTTTTTGCTCCTTTGCTTCACTCATTTGGTGACATCAATATATTGTGCCCCCATCAGACCGCGTTGAAGTTCTTTACAGGAGCCGAGCAGTTGGCTACTCCTTGCCCCTTCCTTATGAAACCTCTGACTCAAGCCCTTGGATCCAAATTGATTTAGCAAATGGACACAGGCTACAGACCAAACTGTTGGTAAGTAAGCCTTCATCTTCTGTTTGGTCAGGCACTATCTCTTCCTAGGTTCTTCTGTTGGATTTGGTTGTAATCTCGTGTGGTGCTACTTAATCAGCACGAAGGCTTATAATGGTTAGTAGTAAAACATGTTCAGTGTGGTTATACTTGGATTAACATTGTGGTTCTAAACAGTCTTACTAGGAAGTAATTAAACATGATGGCATTCTGGGTATAGGGAAAAGCCATTTTTATACATAAATAAGCTATATATTGAAATGCAGAGGGAATATTTGGGTTTCTATAACTAGTTACTGGCTGATTATTCATAATGAGACTTGAAGGAATTAATTTTTATTAAAACTGTTAATGGGTTCTTTTAATCTCTCTTGTCCACAGATTGGTGCAGATGGGCAGAACTCTATAGTCCGGAAGGCAGCTGGTATTCAAAATATTCAGTATCAATATGGACAGTCAGCTGTAGTTGCTACCCTTCACTTATCTGAGGTCAGATCCTAGAAAATTGGTCATTTGGGCTGTATCTTCTGAACAGTCAAAACAGGTGATGGAAACTTGATAATATGAATCTGTCTTCTGGTTTTCATGTGCTGCAGGCAACAGATAACAACGTAGCATGGCAGAGATTCCTTCCATCAGGACCAATTGCTCTCCTCCCGGTAAATAACTTAGTAACACTTGACTTGCCCATTTTTTATATTTGTCTTTTGCCTTTCTTTGTTTAAGCGCTAGTTTGATATTTAAAAAATCAGTTACTGTATGTTGTTTTATCTTCATTAATCCTCCTCTTAAAGTTATGAACTCCTTGCACTTGTTTAGGGTGGGGAAAGTTATTTTTTAGAGACATAATGGTTGGATATTTTGTGTTTTTAATTCCTGATGCTGGGTCAGCTCTCTGACACTGTCAGCTCTTTGGTTTGGTCCACGTCACATGAGCATGCATCCCAACTTCAGAGAATGGATGAGGAAAGTTTTGTGGATTCTATCAATTCTGCTTTTGTGAGTACCTTCCTCTTTTTATTTATGTTCTCCTA
The DNA here is from genome assembly GCF_964252035.2 of Podarcis erhardii. Classification (NCBI taxonomy): domain Eukaryota; kingdom Metazoa; phylum Chordata; class Lepidosauria; order Squamata; family Lacertidae; genus Podarcis; species Podarcis erhardii. The sequence goes on along the minus strand of NC_138497.1, from coordinate 32,601,212 downwards.
GCAAGAGGCATGAGAATCAAGAAGTTAGGATGGTATTCAAAAAAAAGAGTTTGGGTGGTATTCAATTAAGTTTTGCTTAGAGTAGACCAATGGAAAGCGACTTAATTTAGTTATGTTCATTAATTTTAGTGGGTGTGTTCTGAGTATTTGAATGTCACCCTTTATTTCTAATAAGTTGTGTGTTTATGGTAATTCCTGTGTAGAGGGAATATATTTCTAGCATCAGTTGGAGATGGAACAGATCTTTCTTTCTTTCTTTCTTTCTCTCTCTCTCTCTCTCTCTCTCTCTCTTTCTCTGTAAGTAGTTGGTTTTTTCCCCTTAAGAACCAGACCTTGTGAAAACAATATTTATTTTGTGTAACAGTTCAGCTCACATCTTTTGGCACACTGCCAAATTTAGTCATTTATACAGTGTGAGGGGACATTGAAAATAGTAACTAAATTAATTCTCCTTTAGATATATCCCATACAGAAGTTCATGTTTTTGGCTACTGAAATTGAAAGTGAAGTGCTGAACTGGTTTTTGAAACTCTGCACAGTCTTCAGTAATACAGATGTCAATCTTTATATTGCACCATATGTGGTGATTGTTTACATATTTTATACTTTAGCTTTGAAATATTGTGCATGGTCATTGGTAATCTTGTACTGTATTACATTGGCAATATAGAAGCTACCATAGCAGAGTGGTAATATGAGAAGCTATGGCCTACACGAGGGTATCATTTGCTGGAATACCTTCTCATGCCACCATCTCCCTCTTTGAAGGTTAGATAGATAGTGGAATGCTCCTCCCATCTGAAATGCAAATTCTGTGTTGTCTTGCTTTTATTTCGTGCACGAAACACGTGGAGTTGATTTGCAAAAACCGAGGCCCTGGTGGTTGTGGACCCCATCATAGGTTTCTTGCGAGTCCTGTATGCAAGATATTTTGCGGGCAGATGATTAGGAGAGAAACTGTTTTATTCTAAGATAAGGATTTCTTAAAACTTAGTAGAGTTTTAGTTCTGACTCTCATACTCTTGTAATCTATTGGTAATATTAGGGTGTTGTATAAATAAATCTATCGTTATTCAGTGGAGCAACGCAAATCACTCTGACTTCATTGATACTGCTGGATCCATGTTCCGATCTGCTGTCTCTCTCTTGATGCCATCGGGGACTGCAGCCCGTCAGCTGCCCCCAAGCGTTGCAAAAGTGGATCCAAAGAGCCGAGCTGTGTTCCCTCTTGGACTGGGGCATGCAACAGAATATGTCCAACACCGTGTGGCCCTTATTGGGTAATTGCACATTGAGGAACTTTAACGCTGCGATAAGGGTAGATTTGGTCTGGGAAGAGGAGTTCTTAACTGATGGGAGTATGCTGTTTTTAGTGCCAGAGGTTGAGAATCTTGAGGGTATAACATTAATTTTGGAGGGATTGGTGGATTGTGTCTGGAGAAAACACAAGTCTAGCTAGTTTAACCCATGTCCCTAGACACTAGAATGTTAACAGGGATGAATACAAATTGTGGGAGAAGTCAGCAGGTATCAAGTGGGGTGTTCATTTAAGGTTCTAGTGAGGGACAAAAAAGAGCTTTTGAGTCCCATATCGTGAAACTCAGGCAATACTAATTGGCAGGGTTCTTGTGGAGTACCAGACTTTGTAACTGGCATAAGCTGACATTATCCTTTCCTTTTAGGGATGCAGCTCACAGAGTACATCCTCTTGCAGGTCAGGGTGTAAATATGGGCTTTGGTGACATAGCCTGCTTGAGGCAACTTCTCAGCGCTGCAGCATTTAATGGGAAGGACCTGGGTAAGAATTTAAAACTGTGAAGGAATTGATAGCACAGGCGACTTTCAGCTTAAGCGGGGGTTATGTTCCAGGGATAGTCAAAACACACTGGGTGCAGTGGTGGGTGGGATTGCCAGTTTATTTTCCCGGATGCCCGCTCCCCCTTTTAATTTTTTTGCCATGCAGGTAAAGCTGAAGGCACACAGGTTAAATGTGCCTAAGTTGCGAGTTACCTGTAATACGAAATGTCACTTCTAGGGTCTCTGCCATTCAACTTCTTGATGTACAATGTGTTTAAAGTTCTGGCTACTAGCTTTAGGAATAACACTACCCATTTTGGGGTATTTGTGGCAGGAACATTTTGTGCCCCACATTTTGTTCTCCTATAGACTAGGAGAAGCATTTCTCTGAAAATAAGAAACTGATGCCACCAGATTGGAGTTAATAAGGAAAGGGCAAAGCTGCAACATGCCACCTATTCTCATTTACAAAAAGTTGTTTTAGAAAATGCTAATTCAAGATGTGCTAGTAGAAATCCAGGGTGTTAACACGCTCTTATGTATTATTTGGGTCATGAATATATTACTGTTTTCCTGCTGTGATTTACATGGAATTCCAGAATGCCTGACTATAGAGGCAACATAATTCACCATCTGGGATGCAATAGTACCACTGTTGTGCTGCTGCCCATTCAACATATGACACAATATGACAAAAAAAATCCTTGCCCAGGATTAACTTCTTAACATACTATGAGTCAGCCCTGATTGAATAACTTTGCAGATGGAATCTAGCTCATAGGTACCTGTGGTGCAGCTGAATCACCAGTTAATTTACTCTGGAATAATCTTTCTGTTCTAGGCTCTTTAAAGCATCTACTACAGTATGAAAGAGAGCGGCAAAAGCACAACCTATCTCTCTTGGCTACAACAGACTTATTAAAGAGGCTGTACTCTACAAATATAGCTCCTTTTGTACTGCTAAGGACATGGGGATTGCAAGCAACTAATGCTGTTCCTCCAATTAAAGTAAGATTTATTTTTTTTTTTGAAGTTGCTTATTAAATTAAGATTAAGAAATTTGCTTAATCCCAAATAAGAGTGTTGCAACTAGGGTGTAGCTTCCCTAAGTATGTGTCTCCTTCCTATGGCAAGGTTGCGTAGTCACCAGCATTTAGACTAGGGCACTAAATCTAGAGCCTAAATATTTGATTATTATTTATATCTTGCCTTTCTCCATTTGGTAGACCCAAGGTGGGTACCAATTCAGATGAATTTGTGGAATTAAACAATTTGCTCTTCTTATGGTTCAAGAGGGAGGAATGGTTCCTTCTTTATAGGAACTATCCAATTCCCCAGCTCTCACCTTGAGCCCCACCAGGTATTTGTAGAGACGAATGTATGAACGCGCTGTAATTGCCAAGTGCAATGGGATATGTCCAAAATGGCACGGACCTATGGGAAACATTTACGGTACAGTGATATTTGAATTAAAACCAAACCAATAGCCTGTAGTTTGCACTTCGGTAATTAGGTTTGGCCCAATTTATTCTTTCCTATGCCAGGTGGTAAGGTAACACGCAAATGCAGGAAATGGGATCATCTTATTTCCTACTAGGACAGCTTAGAAAAGGTATCATAATTGCTGTCTTTGGTCCAGCCATGCTAGTTCCCCCATTAAGTGTGCTTGGTGAACAGTACTAGCGTGTCTGGAGCAACACAAACACCACAAGCTGACACTATCCATGCAGACCCACAGGGCAGCATCTGTGGCAGTCTTTCATATCCTGAAGGGAGGTGTGAACTGGTTAAGTAAGAAGCATTGCCATTTGGTGCTTATGAGAGATTACCCTAAAGGCTTCTGGTGTAGCCTCTCATTTTCAGCTGGGAAGGTATCTGCAGAGCTGAGTAGATATTTATAGGATTGCACTGTAATAAATGCACCGTATTTTTCGCCCTATAGGACGCACTTTTCTCCCTATAGGATGTATTTTTCTCCCTATAGGACGCCCTATAGGACGCACTTTTTCCCCTTCAAAAATGAAGGGGAAATCCGGGTGCGTCCTATGGGGCGAATGCAGGCTTTCGCTGAAGCTTGGAAAGCGAGAGGGGTCGGTGCGCACCGACCCCTCCCGCTCTGCAGGCTTCAGGAAGACATCAGCAGCCTAGGCAGCCCTGCGGGAGTTCCCGCAGGGCTGTCTAGGCTGCGGATAGCAGCCTGCTTCCCGGAGCGCCAGGCGCGCTGAAAGCAGCACGACCGGCACTTCGGGAACATGTCCGCAGCCTAGGCAGCCCTGCGGGAGTTCCCGCAGGGCTGTCTAGGCTGCGGATAGCAGCCTGCCGCCCGGCGCGAAGAGCGCCCGGAAGCAGAGTGCCCCTCGTGCCGGGCAGACATCCGCAGCGTGGGGAGCCCTGCGGGGAACTCCTGCAGGGCTCCCCTCGCTGCAGATAGCAGTCTGCCGCCCAGCGCGAAGGGCGCCCTGAAGCAGAGCGCCCCTCGCTCCAGGCAGACATCCACAGCGTGGGGAGCCCTGCATGAGTTCCTCGCAGGGCTCCCCTCGCTGCGGATAGCAGCCTGCCACCCGGCGCGAGGGGCGACCTGAAGCAGAGCACCCCTCGCGCCGGGCAAACATCCGCAGCGTGGGGAACCCTGCAGGAGTTCCCCGCAGGGCTCCCCACACTGCGGATAGCAGCCTGCCGCCCTGCGTGCAGGGCGCACTGAAGCAGAGCGCCCCGCACGCCGGGCAGACATCGGCCAGCCCCACAAGCTCGGGGGACAGCAGGGAGGCGCAGCGCCACCATCCCGCTGTTCCTCAACCTGGTTCGGTTTCCCCAACCTGGTTTTGGGGGGGGAAATAAAGGAAATTTTTTTTTCCTTTATTCCCCCCCCCCCCCGAAAAAAACTAGGTGCGTCCTATGGGACGGAGCGTCCTATGGGACGAAAAATACGGCACTTAAGAAGTGTAAAGCAAACAAAAGCTAGCTTGTGCATGTCATAGCTGATGACATTGGAGTAGAGCTGTCTTATATCTTAATAATCTTGCTTTAGATCCCCTCTGTGCCCTGTCCGGCAGCAAAGGGTGGCAGAGCTTCATCAGAAATAGAAATAACGTTCTTTCTTCTTTCTTTAGGAGCAGATCATGGCTTTTGCTAGCAAGTGACATCCTTGTGACTCTAGGATGATAGTTCCTGCGTGGTTGCTGTATACTCACCAGTTACAAAGACTGTGTTTGAAATGGTATTAAAACAAAACGGGGAGCACAGTATTGCCTTGTTTGCCGATTGTGGCTGAAGTTCTTCTTTCCTCCAAGAGAACCAGAAGATTGTTTTCTTCTAGAATGTCAAGGTCTATCTCTAATCTGACACAGTACTGGATCTGGAACTCTAAATATTGGCCTTGAAAACAGTATTGTTGGAATGAATTTACTGTATCCAGTTTGAAGATCGCATGCAGGATTTTTTTTTTAACTGCGTCGGACAAAAGATTCTGAGCTGCAAGCTTAGTCGGCATCTCTTTCAGCCTTCTTGGCTGCGAAACAGAGGAGCGGAATGTTGCTCCCTCTTCCAAGACTGCAATGATTCTCTTCTACCTCCAAGGACTGCAAGATTGAGACTCAAGTTACAGGATGGAGTCTGAGAACATTTTGTTAAAAATATTGTTTAATTACTAAAATAGACATTCAAAGAGCCCTGTCATAGTCATGTGCCAAACAACCAGGCCAGACATTATCAGTTTAATGGCATTACAGCACCAAGTAATGTGAACACAACTAATAAGCAAGGATATTTACGCTATCGTCTGACAATTAACTACTTTCATAACTTGTCTGAAAAGATATTCTAAGGCTTATCAGCACTCAACCTGCACTTGCAATGCTACATCTGTGGAAATTTATTTAAGAGGGGCTCAGTCTGCTTAACAGTTTAGCTTAACTTTTTAAAATAGGTTTAAGCTAAACCAAAATAAGTGTCCTTTCAACCTACACGATTATGTAAAACTTAATCTGCTTTCACTTCTGACTTCTTAAAAACTCTTAATTTAGTACACTGTTAAATATGTGCTTCTTTCCTCCTCCGCCAATTACATAGCTGCTTTTCAACAAGGCCACCGTACAGATCATTATACTGCAAATAATCTCATTGCACTAGGAAAGGTATGGGCATTTGTGGAAGCGAGATAGAATTCTGTACCACCACCACTGGGATCATAAGAGGAAGAAACTACTTGTCTGTCTTGCGCCCTACCCGACAAACTCAACTGGTGCCCAGTTTTGGTTGACTATAGAAATGGTCTCTTAATTAGCAGCAGAAGTTACTCATCAATCAAAACACGTAGTACCTGAAGAAATAAAGACCCTGAATTTTTCAAACATAGGTTAACTTTGGTAGAGGAAGAGCAATGCAAAGAAAAAAGAATCTTGTGCCTGAGTTTACAAATGAGGTTTCAAAGGAAAAGTTTATAATGAGTTTTAACAAACTATGTTGCTCTGGTCCAGTACCAAACATTTTGCTTCCAGTTTGCCATCTTCTTTACTACTTGCCTCATGGGACAAGAAAGCAAGGTGCAGAGAAGCTGGGCTTTGATTTAGGGTTATAGGGATAAGTTGAGAAGAATTAATGAGTTCAGACACTTAAAGAGAGGGTAGTGCAGAATAGTTCCTGCCAAACTAAGGCTTCCATCATAATTTCCTAATGTATATTGAAATAGGTAGAAATAAAGGCTTATACGGGGCAATAGGATACACAGTCAAGAGGCTAATCCTATGCACTTACTTGTGAGTAAGTCCCAATGAGCTAATAGGAATTACTTCAGAGCAAACGTGCCTAAGATGCACTGTAAGTGTCCCAACTTTGTATTCTGCAGATAATGCCATAATACCTTTTCATATCCAGTAAGAGGGCAGTGGGCCAAAAGTGTTGTCAAATGAGATATTGGGTTGGCATGTCTTAACCTAATTTGGTCAAGGTTTCTTTAGCAAGCGTTTACAATGTACTGGTATATCTGGACAACACAGAGATGAAACACTTTGTGCAGTGGCTACCATGTTAAGTCTCATATTTATGCAGTCTGAAATGTCCTGCTCAAACACAATGTTTAAGGTATGACAGCATGTAGTGCATCAGCTTCAGTGGTAGTCCCATGCTGGGGTCCAGTTAACCATACCATTTTCCAAGGAAGTTTATTTCGGAGGCCTTCATTTGCAACTGGAAGGAGGCACCAGGATGCCTTGCATTAAAAGTTTCTTTAAGGCTAGACTGAGAAGCAAATTATTTATGTCAGTTCATCCCCAGCACTCCTCGTGGTCCTCTAAAGTAGCCAGAAAATGCTTATATACAAGCCTTTGCTTGCTCTCAGCTTTAGAGATGTAAAGAGGAGAGAAGTTTTTGGGATGTTCCTAAAGTCTTTACTGCTATGTTTAGCCAGCTACTTATATGTGAGGGTTGACAAACAAGTTTTTCCTCCGACTGTCACAACTAAAGCTCCACCAGTTTCAGCAGCCCTCTTCAGGAGTCAACTAATCTTAAAAATCTTAACTTGTTAAATGTCAAATGGTTGGTAAATGACACACTCCGGCTTTGTTTAAAAACAACTCATTACGTAAGCATCTATTTGAGATTTGAATCTTAAGTTTCATGCACAAGAAGGCCTGCAAAATATTATTATGGAGGAAGATCAATATTGGGATGCATTGGTACCAAATGTGTACAAATGCCTTGGCTAAAGATGTGCTTCACCTCTGCACAAGATCAGCTCCAAAGCTATAAACCCAGAATTCAGGCCCTTTGGCATCAGTTAAGCAATTGTACAACGAAGCACATCTTACTACCCTAGAAGGACCCATCTTATTACAGCTTGGAATCACTCAGTCTTAAAGGTAACCAGTTCTACTTTGGTCTGTGTTTGGCTGTATGCTCATCAGAATTGCCTTTTCTTGTCTCAAGAAATATAATATTCTATAGATGATGTTTTCTCAATGGGAGAGTCCAAGAGATTGCAGGAGGTGAAAGGTAGCACCTAGAGCCCAGCTTGTCTCTATGTTGTTCACTTTCTTTGCCAGCTGTAAAAGAAGAAAAGTAAGAGATCAATTACCCTTGTTGCAATAAGGACATTTTAGGCAGAGTACATTTTTAGTGTCTAGGCTGAGTATATTTTCCAGCATAACTCCAGATGGATATGATAGAAAGTACAGTTGCAGTAAAAATAACTGCAAGTCAGATCTCAAACAAGGATATCTGACTACTGGACACTAAGCAGCATTCAAGTCAATTTAAACTGGGAGTTAACTACTGCAACTACTTATTAATGAACAGTGACTTCCTACTGTTATGAGTTTAAATAATAAAAGTCTTCATTAAAATCCCATACTGTTAAGTTTGAGCTGCATTTGACTAGAAAAAAAAAACAGGAGCTGCAAAGACTTTTAACAGGCGCTGTGGGTTAAACCACAGAGCCTAGGACTTGCCGATCAGAAGGTCGGCGGTTCGAATCCCTGAGACGGGGTGAGCTCCCGTTGCTCAGTCCCAGCTCCTGCCAAAAGCACGTCGAAAGCACGTCAAAGTGCAAGTAGATAAATAGGTACCACTCTGGCGGGAAGGTAAACGGCATTTCTGTGTGCTGCTCTGGTTTGCCAGAAGCGACTTAGTCATGCTGGCCACATGACCCGGAAGCTGTACGCCGGCTCCCTCGGCCAATAAAGTGAGATGAGCGCCGCAACCCCAGAGTCAGTCAGGGGTCCCTTTACCTTTATTCTTTACCATGCTAAAATAAGTAAAATGTAGATTCACCCACCCCATTTCACCAAAGCATATGGAACAAAGTACCAGTACCAACAACTAGTCAATAAAATAAAATCTTAAACCGAGGCTTCTTTCAAACATTTTTACTTGCCTGTAAAACTGTACTGTCTCCAAATCCAAATCCTTCTTTTAATAAAGCTGTAATGTAACTGAGATCCATACAAAGGAAAGGACTGGCAGAGCTGTAGCTGTCCAGATTGTCACATACTTCAAAGAAAAAATTGAGAAGAATAGTCACCAGTATAGGAGTAAGTGACTCCAAAATAAAGAGTATCATCACAAAGACTATTAAATGTAATTCTAGCTGAATGCGAACCACAACTCGGAGATGCATGATCCTATAGGTCATTCCACATTTGTTCATTCCCACCTGTGCTACACTTGTGCATGAATTAGTTTCAAATGCTGCTTTAGGAGCATTCGAGAACAAGAACCATGGAAAATGGTGCAAGTGCAATAATAAACCGAGTTGGGAGCCATCACTCTTCTACTTGTTCCCAATCCCTTAATTGTTTAGTATATGTTTTTAGCTACTCCAAAGTAGAATATTTTCTACCTGGAAGAGAGAAGAACTTGCTGGCCATATTAAGACTGTGCACTTTAAATGGTTCCTAAATATATATACACGTGAATGCACTTTATTGGAATACATAATCTATGCAAGTATAGTGGTACCTCGGGTTACAGACGCTTCAGGTTACAAACGCTTTGGGTTACAGACTCCGCTAACCCAGAAATAGTACCTCAGGTTAAGAACTTTGCTTCAGGATGAGAACAGAAATTGTGCAGCGGCAGCGGGAGGCCCCATTAGCTAAAGTGGTACCTCAGGTTAAGAACAGTTTCAGGTTAAGAACGGACCTCCAGAACGAATTAAGTTCTTAACCCGAGGTACCACTGTAGTTGAAATGCTTGTGGACTGGCTGACTTGCCCTTATAAAATCATAGACTCATAGAATTATAGAGCGAGAAGGGATCCCGAGGGTCATGCAATGCAGGAATTCTGCCCCCAGCCATCCTTTGGTGGGCTCAAACCACCAACCTTCTGGTTAATAGCCATGGTTGTTTCATGGCTATTCCATAGTTGTTCTCTGAATTCAAAAGTGCAGAGTGAATTCCTAAATTCTTAAGCAGTTACTCGAAAACCTGCTTTATTCTGATCAAACCATTAACCTTACCTTGTCCCTAAACAACAATGGTCTGATATTTCAAATGTCAGTGAGTGACTAAAATACACCCTCATATGGCACTATTTCAAAGTGACATGACTACTGCTCCATTAACTGGAAGTACCCTAATTCAACTCTCAGAGTACATTTTACCTTCTTTGGCTTTTCTTCTAAAGTCTTCCACTTTGAGAACACCGCCTTTCTCATAATCTGAAATGTCAAAAGATAAGGGTCATCCTCTGGCTACGAGATACAGTGAAAAACTGATAAAGCACTTATCTCTGTGGCAAGTGTAGTAGTCTACCCAACACAAGTTATAGCAGGATTTCCTGATCAATTTAGGATGGCATGGGATGCTGATAATAAAAAACCCCAAACATTAAAATGAGTTACAATGTGGTGTTTGGCAGATTCAGATATGGTCCTTAAAGCCATGGTTTTCACATTTTCTTCTCACAGATTTCCTTTCCATGCCAATTGGTCTATGAAGGAAGCCGTTTGTGTCTGCCACGGAACCCCAATACATAAAACAGCTAATGCAAATAGTCTGTTTACCCATAGTCCTGTCACTGGCCTATGGAACATACCCTTGGTAGGTGGACTGACTAGGAAAGCAAGATACAGCAAACATTAATGACAAACATTTAAGTTGTCATTTAAACATTTAATGTTTGTTTAATTTAAAACAAGTTAAACATTTAAGCACTAGCTTCAACTCAGATCATGGGCACCAGTATAGCATTTATGGGCAAAGCAGCAAACTTATGGACTTCTGGTGCCCACAAAGACTGCCCCCCTGCTTACTGCCCCCTTTGTCATGAAGCGAGGAGGAGTAGTTCCTCCTTCATCCCTACCAAGGCCTGTAAAACAACAAGCTTGTACAAGCACATATTTTGTTGGGTGATAGCTACACACACACACACACACACACACACACACACACACAGGGAGAGTGCTCAAAACATGCCCATCAACCCAAAAAGGCTGGTGACCCCGTGAGCCATGATAGCCTGGCAGTGGCACCTGCCCAACCAACTGTGCTGCTGCATTCATTCTCCACAGGAGTGAATGAAATAACACCAATCATTTATACAGAAGGAAGCATGCAAAAACACTCCTTTATTGTTAAGGCTCTTCCAGAGATTAAAGGAATTCTGTTCTAAGCACTACGTTTGCACTATCCTCAACCATCTGCAGCCACACTTTAATCCATCCTCATACAACTGAAAAGGGGAAGGCACGTTTTAAAAGGTTCATAAAGTGGTGCTGGCTGCATTGCTCATGCTTGTGATATTCAATAGGTGCCAGTGACATCTGGTGCAACCACATTCTACCCAGCATTCACAATGGATACACTATCTGGGCTGGGGGAATCATATTTCTCCAGGTACAATATATACTTCCAGTGCTTACCATGCCAGGATAATAAGATATTCCTGCAACAAATGAACGACCTGTGTGCATTCATTGCATGAATAGAGGAGCATCTGGAACGGCTCATCGAGTCCCATCGTGTAGGTGACTGACTGAAAGAAGGGCATTCATTCCCCAAGGGTCATAGAGCTCAAGCAAGATTTCAAATGTTTGCTATTCACCTATCAGGGCGGTGTCCACAGCCCGATCGTAATAATAGGAAAAGGCATAGAAGGAGCTGTGCCGAATCTCATCTGGTTGATGCAGTTTTCCCTTTACCACCTTCAACACTTCAGAATAGCAAGGTTCAAATCCCGTTTTTCCTGGCAGGGTAAACACACAAAGGTAAGTTCAACATGTCATGAATCCCATTGCAGATAGGTGCAGAATTGCTAACAATGAAATTAAGGAAAGTGCAACAGTTGTAAATGGTCTTTCTTGACAGCTTTGCAATATTGGCACAGCGTGGGCACATTCCCATCTCTTTCCTTACGCCTTATGATTATACATTGTTTTTTAAAAACAAACAAGCAAACCCTAGGTGATGGGGAAGGGGGTCCTCTACCCGAAAAGGACTCTCTTACAACTGTGAACATACACCCAATATTAAATGCCGTAGATGTCAGGGAATTATGCAAGGTAACCTTATTGTGAGCCTTGTGATCCAAATACAGTAATGGAGATTTTAATGGAGCAGAAGTGACTCATTTGCCTGGTTTGCACACCACACCGAGACAAACCATGGCTTAGCACAAACGTGTTGGTTTGGAGAAGAGATGGTGGCTGCTTTGCTCATTCCCTGATTGTTTTGCATCTGTTCCACACCGAGCTAACCCATGGCTTACCATGTCCAAAACTGGGGTTGTGATTCAGCTCTCCTGGACAAAACTTGGTTAGAATTTGTGCTTAGTCTGGACAACACTAAACCACAAGCCTGGGTTGAGACGACACCCTAAGCCAAACCGGTTTAACTCAAGCAGAGCATGGAAGCAAAATGACTGGCTGTGATCTCTGGGAGCCCACTCACTCGGGTCTTTGTGCTAAGCTTCCATTTGGCTTAGCATGATATGCAAACAGGGCCACAGTAGCCAGAGGAGAAAGGAAATGCTGTCTTCCTGGACCTAAAATTTATGTTCTGTGCCTGCTGCAATCTGAAATGGAAACTCAATAAATATTAGAAAAAAAGAATGTCCGTTGCTATTGCCTGTGCAAAATAGCTCAGGTCTTATCTTGACACCTCTTCCTGACTAAAGCCTCTGTGTCTTCACAAATCGCTGACTCATCTCCCAGCTTTCTCTCTTCTCTGTCCTTAAATACTAGGTTTTAATAAAAATAGGTATTCCTTTAATCCACGATTTAAGAACTTCCTGTTTTCAATAAATCAAATCCAGAACTGGCCTATCTTCTACGGGTCAGTTTTGAAAGATTATCACACTCCAAGAGAGCAAAAAGGGAAAATGTTTCCATGCAGCTGCAAGCTGCGCCTGCAAAGAAGTATTATGCAGTGCTTTCTCTGGGATAGGTAAAGGTAAAGGGACCCCTGACCATTAGGTCCAGTCATGGCCGACTCTGGGGTTGCGGTGCTCATCTTGCTTTATTGGACGAGGGAGCTTCCAGGTCATGTGGCCAGCATGACTAAGCCACTTCTGGCGAACCAGAGCAGCGCACGGAAACACCGTTTACCTTCCTGCCAGAGTGGTACCTATTTATTTACTTGCACTTTGAAGTGCTTTCGAACTGCTAGGTTGGCAGGAGCAGGGACCGAGCAACGGGAGCTCACCCCGTCGCGGGGATTTGAACTGCCAACCTTCTGATCGGCAAGTCCTAGGCTCTGTGGTTTAACCCACAGTGCCACCTGCGTCCCTTTGTGGCAGGGATGGCTTCATTCAAAACTTCTGTTCCGGAGTCTCTTGAGTGGAGCCAATCCCAGAAGATCTGGTATTCAGCACCAAGTTTAAAGATATTGAATGCAAGCCCTACTTGCAGGCAAATTAGTGCACTTTAACACTCCTTGTTGTTCCTTTGCAGCTACAGCTGTACTACACCTGATGTCGTAGGAAGTCACATGTGGGGTAAGTGAATATGGCCTGGGTTAAAATGCCTCATAGCTTAAATTGGGACCGCTGGCCTCCAGGCTATAGGTTCCCCACCTGTGCCCTATGAATTTTATTTAAAATAGTTACTTAAAAAAGAAAACCCTCCAAGTGTAAGTAGCAAAACGTTTAGAAGTGGGGAGCATACAACATAAAATTCACATCAAGCAAATAAATTATGGCAATGGACAGCTTCACTGAGATTCAGATCAAGGATTCCCAGATGAAATAAGAATACAAGAGACCGGCCATGTTACTTCAGTGGGACAATATACTCCAACGAGCACAATCAATGGCTTTTCAGCTGAAGATCTGTTTCCTGATCATTATTATTTCTGGCTGGGTCTAAACCATTTCAAGCCATTACCCCAGCAATAAGCTCCCTGGGACCAGAAGATAGATGATAGATAGATAGATAGATAGATAGATAGATAGATAGATAGATGATAGATAGATAGATAGATAGATAGATAGATAGATAGATAGATAGATAGATAAAAGTCAGAGCAGCAGCAGTCTTGGGAAACTTTATCTCTCCAACTTACCTTCTTTGTTGCCACCATACTGGTATTTCACTCCCCCAAAGTGCCATTCTGCCTCCAGCTGTTTTGGCAAACATGAACTTCGGTACGTCCGTCCATCTGATGCTAAAGAGAATATAGATCGGGTGAAATCAATAATGCTTATGTTTTTCAGTACCCTTGGTACTTGCAGGAAAAGGAAGTTGGGAAAAGTTCAAATGCCAAAGTCCATTTATAGAAGAAAATCAAGTTTTTTCTTGTTTCCCCAAATAGGAAGCTCAGCCCACTAGACCAGGAGTAGCTAATCTTTGGTCTTCCAGATGTTGGTGTACTGTAGTTCCCATCAATCCTGACCACTGGTCATGCTGGGTTGTTGGAGCAGATGGGTGTTGGAATTCAACAACAGCTGGAGAGCCACACATTTCCCACCCCTGCACTAAACTCTATGTAGGCAGGTGGGTCCTGTATAGACAGGTAGGTGAAAAATGGAAGAAACAGATACAGGTTGAGGAATGCTTCTGCTCCCAGCCAAACTGGACTAAAAATGTATAGATGGGGCAGCAATGTACAACACCGGGATGGAGGCCATGAAACCTAAGTGTATTCTGGGTGAGTTGGCATGATAATGGGATGTGAAAATGATAATAGCTGTATGTGCTACTCAAAGGGTCTTGAGATTAATATGTTAGTGGACTCCTAGGCCAGGCTTCCTCAAACTTGGCCCTCCAGATGTTTTTGGCCTACAACTCCCATGATCTTTAGGTAGCAGGACCAGTGGTCAGAGATGATGGGAACTGTAGTCTCAAAACATCTGGAGGGCCGAGTTTGAGGAAGGCTAATCAAAAGGAGGAGACGATACATAGAAGGTTCTCAAGTAGGAAGAGCATCCCCTGAACCCAAATTTTTTCACATTCGAGCAAAACAGGAAGCTGAGTCGCTGAACCGTTTAAAAGAGCTGAAGTAGTATATCTACTGTTTAGAATGTAGATCGTAATCGTGGTGCTTGTTTGTTTGTTTGTTTGTTTGTAATCACAACCCAAACTCACCTCCACCCAAAGGCTTGGTTTTAATAAGCAGTTACCTACCACAAAGGGCAGCTACAATTGCTTTCCACAATTTGGCTCCTCTTTGAGTTTATCTTTCAGCTGGCTTGTATAAGCCTACAGAGTGCCATGTTACCTGTCTCAGTGACAACAGAATCTCATTAAAAGGAAAATGCACACCAGGAAGGGGATAAAGAGACAGTCAGCCTGTCAGAAGCTGGTCTAGGACCATTTCCCATTAGAATTCTGAACAGGACAAATTCTAGGGACTGGATGAATCCACTTAGCTGGATGACCCCCCCCCCGAGTCCATCCACACAAACAAACACAAAGCTATTCTGTCTGACTGTACCTTCCATTTCCAGGGCTCCCAATGTAGCAAGCCGTGCAGCCTTCAGACCAAACCCCAAATAGCTGTAAAATGAAGAATGCCAAACAGCACTTGGTTAAAGTCAGAGTTCATCCTATCCCACTTACAAGACTAGGCAATTTTATGAACAAGGATATAAGATCAATACTCTGCTAAAACAGCCTCCTCCTTACTAAGCCCATGTATGAAATGTTAGCATGTGGTTCTTTACAGTAATCCACAGACTACCTGTTTATTATAATAAGAATAAAGACACATGTGGGGTTGTGATAACTAGCAAGAGATGTGATGCTGACTTCAGAATAAGCAATACAAATTATTAAGGCAATATTACATCTGGCAAATACCTAACAGTGTCCTTAAAAATAGTCATTTGCATAGAACTGCCTCACTCACCTGTGTGTGTAGAGCTTGTAAGTGCTGTTGAACATTTCAAATGAGGTAAGGAAATCTACTGGTGTTTGCTCTAGGGTTTCCTAAAATTAGGATAATGAAAAAGGATTCTTCAGTGACTTTAAAATTTCAAGATACATTTGTGTAACATTAGTACAGCATATAACATTCACACGAGTCTTGAAGAGGCAAGAGAATTTTGATAATCTTAAGCTATTAATGTTCAGAAAACATCTGCTCTACTGTAGTAAGGAAGAAAATCTTCTATGAAGGTTGATAATGAATGTAGTCACAGTCATAAATTGATGATGCTGGAAAGCTCACAATAAGGAAAAAAGGTAAAGGACCCCTGGATGGTTAAGTCCAGTCAAAGGCAACTATGGGGTTGTGGAGCTCATCTCGCTTTCAGGCCGAGGGAGTTGGCGTTTGCCCACAGACAGCTTTCCGGGTCATGTGGCCAGCATGACTAAACCGTTACTAGTGCACTGGGACACTGCAATGAGTGCCAGAGCACATGGAAACACCGCTTACCTTTCTGCTGCAGCGGTATCTATTTATCTACTCGCACTAGTGTGCTTTCGAACTGCTAGGTTAGAAGCTGGGACAGAGCAACGGTAGCTCACCCCGCTGCGAGGATTCGAACCACTAACCTTCCGATTGGCAAGCCCAAGAGGCTCAGTGGTTCAGACCACAGCACCACCCACATTCCCTGGTCAGAATATACGTATGATAATAAGATACAGGCACTACTTTAAAGAACAAGCTGCAACATTTTGGAAGTCACAGCTTGAAAAGCAACATTATCAAATGCATACTGTCAGGGAACTGCCATCGGAAAGGCAGGCGGTGGAAGGGCTCTCGGACGCTAAGAGAGACTCGGCAGCAGAGGAAGGTACCAGCAGGGGGAGGGAAGGAGCTCAGAGAGAAAGTGAGTCGGAGGGAGGGCTCCGAGAGACTTCTAGTGAAAACAGTGGAGAAGTCTCAGGACCCCCCATAGGTACACCCACTCCTCGCCGGAAACTGTCGCGCCGAGAATCCCGAAGACGCGTTTCCGTTAAGGAGCTTTTATGCTGGAGTAGATTCCGTAAACGCCCACTGTCGGATTCTGCCAGCGATTAAGGGAGTCATGTTTAAGGGGCTCCGCTTAAGACAGAGTTTTGAGAACCATGCCCAAGCTCTGAGGGACTAAGCTTTTACGCACAAGCAGCTCATCATCCCATCACACATACCATTTCACATTATTTCTGGTATTTAAAACACTTTTACAAAGAAGCCTAACAACCTAATGAATATTATTATAATAATTTAATAATAACAATAATTAATTATTTGTATCCCGCCCATCTGACTGGGTTGCCCCTGCCAGATTAAAGCAGCCTAGATCTAAATGAAATAAAACATGAAATAAATAGGACACCTGCACCAAATTATCCAACATTTGGGCAACCTCGAGATTCCTCACCTCCCGCTGTGGCAGGAATGTGATCTGGGTTGAGGCTCCTCCCAGATCCAGGGTCCCCACCGTCTGCTGATTCCGGCCATATAACTGCCCTGCAGGGAACATTGAAGAAGTTCAAAGACTGCCCACATGCCCAGAGAGTTTCCATGTTATCTATTATTCGCAGCCCTGAATGGATTTCAGCAGCAGAGTCTTCTGAAAATTTGCACTATAAATATCCAACTACCTACTCAGTTTTTACGGAACAGACTCTATCCAAGCCTCAAAACTGAAATCACAAAGCAGTAATTACCTGTCAAAAAGTTCACAGTGATCCAGGCTAGTATACCTGCAAAAAGGAAGGAAAAGTAACTGAAATCTATCTTGAGACCCAAATGCAATCCAGAAAGATATCCACTGCTGCTAGATTTCCACCTCTATCACTGTTCAAGCATAATCTCTTCCAATCCTTCCCTAGGTTTTGAATATGTTCTAGTCTCCACCCCCATCAGCCTTCACTGTTTTCCATTTGAGACCTTCCACAATTCTGCTCTTGAAATATATTTGACTTCATTTCTAACCCACAAAAAATGTATTATCTTTACTCTTAGTGGACATGCTTAACAGGCTTGTCAGCTTAGGGACAATTCACTTGACCACTTTGGCATGTTGAACATGAGAGGGGGATCCAGGCTGAGTTTAAGCGCGCAATAAGTATGGTGGGATAGCTTTGCACTGCTCACTGTTTCCCATCTCAGAAAACATTTTGTCTTGCAAATATGCAGGCAGGGACTGTGCTGTTTTGCCTGTACTTCCCGATAAGTTACAAACAATAATTCACTGTTCATCACAAAGGTATGGAAAGTGAGTTGAAGATCATTTGGTAAATGTTGGCTGACTGATAAACCATGCTTGTGAGGAAACAAAAAACCTCTACTCCAGTCTGTCATTGTTAGTCAGATTAGGGGTAGGAAATCTCAGGCTCAGGGGCCAATGCAGCCCTCCAGGCCTTTCCATCTGGTCCACAGAACCCTACCAGTTCATGCCCCATCCACAGGCCACACCTCTCCCCAGCCCTGTTCCACGTCCTCTTCCACTGCTTTTCCTTCACCGAAAGACTATGTCCCTGACCTTTGACAATGCCTGTTGATGAGACTGGGGCAGGGGAGCGCATAAAGACCTCTGGCAATGTAGCCGACTGTACAAAGGTAAAAGTCTCACCTGTCGGGCAGCATACTTTTGTCTCCAACCCTGCACATCTCTGGCATACAGGGGCTCCCAACCCCCCTGGGCTAGATACACTTAAAACTATTTACTCACTATGCCAGTTTGGCTACTTGAATTTGTCCTTTGCTTGAGTTTCTTCTAATTGCAAACTATGTGACTGCTTTTCATCTAACAGTATTGCATTATGAAATGTTGCCATTAAAACCAAAGAGACTCTTTGCTTTCCTGTGTACGGAACCTAATTCTCCTCTAGAAACTTAAAGCATCTCTTTGGGACTAAGAAGGATATTGTGGTTTAGCCACCGTGATACTAGCAATATTTTACCTTTCATTCGGCACAGGGGAGATGCTTCTCCTTCCCTCTTGCTTCTGTGGTTATTCTCCCTCACTTAGTCCCCTCCCTTTTCTTTCTCCCCGAACTCACCTCCATTCCTTCCCATTTTCTGCCTCCCGGGACCCACCTTCATAAGATCCATCCATGATGCTAACACTGTTATCAGGAACTAGAAATGGGGACTCCTCAAAGACCACCCTGACCTGTGGAAATGAAAAAACTAGGTTATGCATGGATGAGTGGATGTCATAACTTGCCTCCCGTACAAAAAACAGTGGGAGGAAAATCAAGGTGAGCACAAGTCAAACGCTTTCACCCAGCATTCAGGTATAAAACAGGAATTTATTGAAACATAGTGACAGCAAATGTAGGATCTACAAGTGCCTCTCACAAGACTTGTATAGTATTTTTTAAAAAATCAAGGCAAAACTGCACATAGGCAAGCACTGAAAAGAGCTTGTTACATATGCCCCCAACTTTTACACAATGAGCCAACCGCCTTGCAAAACCTAAAGTTACCTCAGAGAGTAAAGCTTGGGCTTTATGCTCTGCTAACAACCTCAGACCAGCCGTGGCTTTCAGGACTACTGGGGTCTTATTCCAGTGACTGGGCGGTACAGCTTCTTTAGCCATGTCCAACAATTGTCTGACTGTTTCTGCTCCCTAAAGTTGGAGAGAAATCCAAGAAACAAATGTTGGTAAGTTCGTTCTCGCCTATAACTAAGTTGCAGGTACATGCAACTGCATTTACTCACATTTGTCCCTTCCACCCCCCAAGTTCCTCTTGCCCCACCCTCTCTTACCTCTTCTGTTATCCTAGATTGTAAGCTCCTGTCCAGCTCCCCCTCCCCATTCTTAAACTGTGTCAAGTGCAATGTCTACTGATGGTGCTGTACAGCAAAACATCTATTTCTCACCTGCCTCTTCGTCCTCCTCGCCTTCCCATTATGCTTTTTTTTTCTTCCTCATGTTATATAAACTGAATTTAGAATGAGTGGGGAGGAAGAGAGCCAAATAGTCACAAAAAGCCATCAGAATGTTTTACCTTTCCAGGCTGATCAGCATAGGCGGAGAGTCCTGGCTTGACTGATTCAAAGATTTCGCCTTCTAACTCTGCAGGTTTTTCTGCAAAAATCAAGCCAAACAACTTTTATAATAGTTGATCTTCCCAAATGCGTGCATATCTATCAAAAGGAACTTACTGGTTCCACAGGACATCAATCTAACACATCATTATTTCTTTCACACAGAAAATGTTCTAGTATCGGCCACTGTGGCTTTGGTTTTCAAAATGCAGCCAAACTGACAAATTCAGTATACTTTTGGGAAAGGAAATTCTGAGCCCTGCAAATCCAGATGTAAAAAGAATTACTGGGGCTACAAGTGAGCACAAAATTAGATGAAACATGACAAAGCAAGCTGATCTGGATAAGGCCAAGCAATCAAAATAAGGAGCTGAAAAATTTATCTAGCATGTCCTAAGGCAGGGGTCAGCAAACTTTTTCAGCAGGGGGCCGGTCCACTGTCCCTCAGACCTTGTGGGGCCCCCGACTATATTTTGAAGAAGAGAGAGAGAAAAGAACAAATTCCTATGGCCCACAAATAACCCAGAGATGCATTTTAAATAAAAGGACACATTCTACTCCTGTAAAAACACGCTGATTCCCGGACCATTGGCGGGAGGGATTTAGAAGGCGATTGGGCTGGACCTGGCCCCCGGGATTTAGTTTGCCTACCCAGGTTCTAAGGTGATCCTTCCCAATTTCCTCCCCCCACTCATCCATTAATTGAAACAAGGCCACCTTCTAAGTTACAAAACTTACTCCCTGCCTAGAGTAACTTTTAGAAAACATATTTGTTCTGTTTGACAGTTATCTGATAATCTCCTAACAATTCACTGTAGAAGTGAATATACGCCTCATACCACTATCAAGTTCCCACCTTTCCGACACTCACTCTGTTACAGACAACATTTCAGACCAAAATCCCCTGCTGTTTTCTGTGATAAAGCCACTTTAAATTGAACACCCTCTCAAAAGAAGCATGACTAAGCAGTACAACTGAACCACAATGAACTTTATCTAGGAAGAGAAGCAAACATGTACAAACTGATCAAAGGTTAAAGAAAACAAGACAGAAGCTCTGAGAATAAAGGCTTATGAAGAATTAAGAAACTCTAGAGCTCAGAATAAAGTTTCAATGGCTGGTCACAGTAGTACTCAAGCTAGTTCTCCAACTTTTAGAGGGTGAGTAAGATCATTGGTATCAGAATTAGCAAAAGCATACAATATATTCACAATATAAGGTCCCCACGGCATAGGCTTAGAACCTTCTCATGTGATCTTACCTGGGCTTCTCTGTACAAAGGTGTAAATGTGAATCCGTGTCCCTGTGCTTCCTGCATCAAACATAATGCCATATAACGTGTCGTCCATGCTGGTGTTTGCAGGGCACACTTTAGAAGGGAAGAGGTCCTGAAACCACAGCTCTGGGCCGTGGTGAGAAACTAGGCAGTAAATGGAGGAAAGCGCAAACATAGCAATGACTGCAGCCCAGGAAAGTACCATTGTGCTTGGGAGCCTTGGACAGCCGCTGTACAAATCAGGATTTGCAGAGTTGGAGAAGCTCCTGCAGCAGAGTTGTTAACCAATAGCATAATTAGTTACACCAAACCTCTTACACACAGGAGACTTTCAACATCCTAAAAAGCCGCCCGAACCACAACTCATGCTACAAACACATTTCAAGAATCTGATTCTCACCATGAGGGGCTGCATCTTTTGAGTCTACGGAACAGTTCGAGATGCATTCTAATGTTCCAGACAATTTCATAAAAATGCAAGCTATGCTCCTCCTCCCTCACAGAGTATCTGGTTGAACAGCTTCAAGATAATGTTGAAACTGTGCCAAATGCCAAATTAAGCCATTGACATGAATCTATTCAACTCAGCTAAGCTGTGTTCAGGCCAAGACTTCTGTGTCCTCACTAATAACACTAGCAGGCTTGGGCAGACAAAGAACACAAATGTCATTCAAAACAACAGACAATGGGAATCTCATCTTCTCCTGATGGCAGCGGCTTAAAAATCAGGGAGGGTAAAAGACACCATTCCACTACAGTTTTGTAGTTATTAGAGAGGCAGAATGGGAGGGGGATTAGAATTAGATGCAGTTTTCTTTCCTTGTACTCAAATTTATCTTTCAGTATATTTTTTTGGTTTGTGTATTAACTTTTACTTTCAAATCAGATGCAAATTGTTTTTAGACTAATGTTCCCAGCCAATGCTGTGTCTGATTATAGCACAAAAGAACCTCACAAGAACCCAGAAAGTAGGGAACGTACAAGGCTTCCCCAAAGATGAATTCTGATAGGTTGCTACCAGTCATACTAAATCTCCCAGATTATCCAGCAATGGAGGGGTGGGGAGACGAGGGGGTAAATCCTACAAAGAGGGATCCAGCCATATTCTAGGAAAAATGAGCTTTAGTTTTACATTTCCAAATCTTAGAGGACACCATAGAACTCTATGAGGTAATTTTGAAATACAAGAGCTAGCTTAATAACCATGCAGTCTAACATATGGAAGTCTTTAAGGAGGAATTCCAGAGGAATACTATTTTCAGCTCATGAAACAAAAGAACAGAAATAAAGTTTATTTGGGAAAGGGGGGAGGAAGAAGAAAAAGAGGGGTGCAATGCATCACACAGAGACTTTCAAACTAAAAATTTAAAAAGTCAACCTAATGTAGCCAAGTGCATTTTACCTATTTTAGTAGAGTGTTGAGTTTTAGAGCCTATGCAGAACTTGCCAAAAAGAAATTCATGTAAAATGCAAGTCCTTACAGAGCATTTGATGACGTGGACTCTGGCCCACAGAAAATTATGTCAAAATAAATGTTAGTTGTTAAGGTGCCACAAGACTCTTGGTTTATTTTGTCCATACTTAGCTGTGACGTGCTCTTATTTCTAAAAAGCCTCAAACTACTTTATGCACCAGCTTTTCAGCATAGTACACCACCTCACTATTTGCACATCCAGTCTACTAATTATATCTGTCCACCGACATGTGGTTAGAACTTGGCATCTGAATCCATTATCACTGGACTTGTCACCTTCTCCTGCTTCTACCCTTATGCCTGTTTCAATTTGTTGCCCCTCCCGCTCAGAAACCTCATTTGCCCTCTGCCTTTTTTTTATTTCCTTATCATTCCATAGCTCCATTCTCACATTTTGATCCCTCAACTTTATGACTAGTTACAAAACCTAAAATGAATCTTTAAACTTCTCTCCCTCAGCAGTTATGTTGTTTTCCATTGAGATTCAAATCAGTATGTTTTGTTCCAAGAGCAGTAGAAAGTATTCTTGGAGAGAAATCCCATAATAAAGTCCCCTCTTAACATAAAATTAGGGCTAAGAACAAGTTTGCTGAAAACTTCTCCATATGCAGCATAAGAATATCATTCTAGGCTATATCCCTGTTGAGTGAACTGTTATTTTGCACCACCAGTAGTTTCCCTATTCAAATATAAAGCTTGGGATGTTGTCACATGGGATGTTGAAATAAAAACATAGATTGTTAACTTGGAACTGGAGGCATAATAGTGAATAAACTTGTTCTGCTCCAGCAGAACAAGCCCCAAAAGGAAATAAAAATGCAAAATTATGCTAGCCAGTATTTATTAAAAACTTGGGTATTTTCTAATAAATACCCACCTGCTCTACTTCGTGTTTTCCTCCTTGTTAAAGGCATAATAACTAAAGTAGTCAGATGCATAATACAGCTTGATGTTAAGCAAGTCTTGATAGAAGCTTAGGTCTCATTCATGTTGTAACCAAGACTGGATTTAGAACTCACAGTTCAAGTTTTCTTACCAACCACTGAGCCTGCTAATAAGCATGGAATCTGGCATACAGAGGAATCCTAAGCACATTTACTGAGATGTTTACTTCCCTCCAGTGAATATCTAAGCCCGCAATCCTATATTCACTTACCTGGGAGTAAGTCACATTGAACTCAATGCAGTTTACTTCTCAGTAGACATGTACAGGACTGTCTGTAAAACGTTACACCACTGAGTTGGATTTATGGCGCTGCAGAAGGGTTATTTTGTACTTGTTGGTGCAGCACTTCGGTTTTTCAGATGTTGAATGATAGGCCAAACTTTTTGTAAGCTTCTACAAAGATATTTAGGATGGTTTGGCTACGAGTGATCGCCAAAGAAGAAGAATGTCTGTAAAAATATCTCACTGCAAAAATCTAAAGGAGAAGCTCCTGTACTATATGATACCACAGAGCAAGTGTGGTGTAGTTAACAGAATGCTAATCTAGGAAGACCTAGATTAAAATATCTGCATAGCCATTATAATGATCAATAGTTGAACATGGGCTCAACACTCTTTGTGCTGAACTGATTTCACAAGCCACTGTGACATACGTAATTAATTATGGTTCCACCAAACATCTAATTTATTCTTGCAACTACCCTGTGAAGTGCCACTCTGTGCACTTCAAAGGAAGGCAGGATAATTACCGTACTTTTCTGTGTATAAGACTAGGTTTTTTTACTTTAAAATAAGGTTAAAAATCTGGGGGCGTCTTATACACAGATAGTGCATATGCCCATTTTCTAAACTGGGGTCCCCAAAAGTAGGGGGTGTATTATATATGGGGCAGTCTTATACACAGAAAAATATGTTATGTAATATATGAAGCAATACCGAATGGTATTTGGAAATTGTAGCTCATTCATTACTTGCCATCATACTAGGCTAGTACCCCTACACAGATAAACAATAGTCCAATTGATGAGCAAATCACATATAAGCTTCATGTACTTTGTGTTCTTAGCTGTCAAGCTGCAGTGGATTTCATAATAGTGTAGATTTAGAACACGTGATGCTGAAATCTTAGTATAATCTGTATAAATGGTTCAGGGCTGAGCAACAATGGTTAGAAAGCAATTAGGTTGAGTTGGAGTCCTTAGAAATCTGGGAACAATGAATTCAGCTGCACTTATACAGTGTACCTTTGTTATACCACCTTTCTTACTTCTTTCAAATCCCTCCACAAAACCCATCGTTTCCATAAAGCCTTTAGCACAATCTCCAATTACTACAAACCCAAAGAATGTGTAACTGAAATAAATACAGAGTCTTCCCCCTGCTTACTCCTGCCTGTATTTCCCTCCATTTTATCTGTGGTCAATTGCTTAGAATGTAAGCCCCCTCAGGGATGGATAGGACCGGTTATCTTGTATTTGTAAAGCGCCATGCACATTACCGTAATTACATTACAGTATATACAAAGAAACATAATATTCCATCTCTTAGTTTTTATTTGATGGCAATCATGACAACTATATATTCAATCCAAGATCTGAAATTTAGGCAGTTTCTTTCAATCCCAAAGTCCCCCTCCCCACAAAGCAATTTAACTAGCCAAGCAACTCCAATACAATACTATTATCTTCACTCACCTATTCCTCGGCTTTATTTGCAAGTGCAACTAAAAATGCTCAGCTATTAAGCAAGCAGAAATTACATGTTAAAGTTCAAGCCAACCACCTTCTGTGAACCTAGGTTTATCATTTATCTAAGGCAAACAAGAAAATATGCCTTGGTTGGTTTTTTTTTTCCTGCCCCAGGAAAGTTCAAGGGGCTATTTCAGTAGGGCAAAAGCTCCAATAAAAATCATTGCTGAATTAGAAAATAATTTACCAAGATGCATGTTCATTGCAAAAGAACGATGGGGTGGGGGGGGGAGGAGGCACAAAGTCAATTCATGAACAGGGGAAAACAAAGAGCTATTTTTGACTCATCTTCTTATGTCACACTGTGCTGATCGGAGCGGGCAGTGCCACAGCGCAGCAATAGATGGTGCGACTGCTTGAAATGCGCTTTATCACAGCACCCCTAGAATACCACACCTCGATTTCAGGAGGCACTGGCATAACTAGAATTGGAGAATAAAAGCAACACTCTTTCCAAGACTTAACCCATTGAGCAAACCAATTTTGTAAGTAGTGAAATGACACGTTCAGCTGATGCTTGGAAACAACTATGTATTTCCTCGGGCAAAGTGGCTTTTCTTTGTTTGTATGCAACAGATTGAAACGGGAGGCATGGTCTCTCCGAGTCGAGAAGCTCCGGATTGCTACCGAAAGACGCGTGTCGGATGTGCACGCATCCGAATGTAACGCTCGAAACTCCGCCGGAGTATCGACAGGGCAAATGCTGCCGAAGCAGGAGAGACCAGAGCCGGGAAGGCCGGGGCAGGGGGAGCCCTCCAGGGCTGGGCCCGCGCGCGACCCTGAGCCGGCGGGGCAAGAACTTCCCCGCACTGCCCGGTCCAGACCTCTCCACTCACCGCCTTGTCAGAGCCCTCAACCTTCCACATCTCGCCGGTGCCGCGTGTCACGTCAACACACCGCGCGCGACGTCTCTCCCTCTCGTGCGCGCGCCTTCGTCCTCATCTTCCCGCGACGCCCGGTTGCCGTAGCAACGGGCCGCCGCGAGGGAAAACACCGGCGTGGCTTCCAGGGGGAAACATGAAGGGGAAAGGGAAGGCGAAAGCGGCGAAAGGAGGGAAGTAGGTAGCTAGGGAGACGGGGGCGGGCGGGCGGGATGGCGCTGGGACCCACCTCTCCGGGCAAATCTGGCGGGTGGGGGCGAGAGAGTCGCCCGGACCCCCTTGACCCTTCTATGGCGCGGTGTCGCTCGCTTCCCTCAGGGGGAAGAAGGGCGGCCCCGGCGGCAGCGGCAAGAAGGTCGACGTGAAGGCCCTGAAGGAGGAGTCGGAGGCCGACAGGGCTAAAGCTGCGGCGTCGCTATGGGAGGCCAGGCTGGAGGTGACCGAGCTCTCCCGCAAGGAGTACCGCGCCGCCGCCCGCCGCCTCGCGCTGAACAACGAGGAGCTGGAGCGGCAGCAGCGGCGGCTGGAGAGGGACACGGTGGACGTGATGGGCTACCTCAAGAGGCAGGACTTGGAGAAGGAAGATCTGGTAGGTGCGGAACAGCAGGCGAACTTCCTCCTCCTTTTGCAGAGTTGCTACCCCTTAACGCTGAAGGCTACGATCTTTGCAGCCTGTCGAGCTAATTCAGAATAATCTGTCTAGTTCCACGGTTTTAATACACAGATATATATGCAGTGCTCTCTTTTTCTAAAAACTGGTTTGGGGGTACTCTCATTTTCCTACTCATATTGAAATACTGCCCTCAATGAGGCCAAACTTAGATGCACAAAATGTTTAGGGGTACACGTCCCCCTGCGTCCTCCCAGAAAAAAGCACTGTGTGTGTGTGTGTGTATATACACAAAAAAAACCCACAACCAAAATAAAAATAAAAATGAAGGAACTGATTGCTGTTGTATTCATTAGGCAATCTTAAAACTGGTGTGGGAAACTTTTAACCCTCCAGATGTTGCCTTTTTAGCCCTAGCAAGAATGGCCAAAGGCTGGGACCCACCTCTTCAGGAACATCTGGAGTGCCAAAGGTTCCCCACACCTGTCATATGGCATGTACTTTCAGAATGGAGACGTGACATAGAATTTCAGAGGAATCACCACTGCTACGCTTTTTAAGGGGGAAAACAACCTAGATGAGGAGGAAAGTGTTTCTCCTCAACACTGTTTAGATTTTCTTTCTTTGCAACAGATAGCGTTTGCCAAAACTATTATCCTTTCGTTTTCCATTGGTCTTCAAAATCAATAGTACAAAAGTACTAATATGGAGTGTAATTCAGTATGTATAGTTTCATAGAATCATAGAATCATAGAGTTGGAAGAGACCACAAGGGCCATCGAGTCCAACCCCCTGCCAAGCAGGAAACACCATCAGAGCACTCCTGACATATGGTTGTCAAGCCTCTGCTTAAAGACCTCCAAAGAAGGAGACTCCACCACACTCCTTGGCAGCAAATTCCACTGTCGAACAGCTTTTACTGTCAGGAAGTTCTTCCTAATGTTTAGGTGGAATCTTTTTTCTTGTAGTTTGGAACCATTGCTCCGTGTCCGCTTCTCTGGAGCAGCAGAAAACAGCCTTTCTCCCTCCTCTATGTGACATCCTTTTATATATTTGAACATGGCTATCATATCACCCCTTAACCTCCTCTTCTCCAGGCTAAACATGCCCAGCTCCCTTAGCCGTTCCTCATAAGGCATCGTTTCCAGGCCTTTGACCATTTTGGTTGCCCTCCTCCAGTTTGTCAGTGTCCTTCTTGAACTGTAGTGTCCAGAACTGGACACAGTACTCCAGGTGGAGTTTGGCTTTCCTTTAAAATTTAACAGCCTACTTATTCAGCCCACTGACTGTAAGACTTTCACAGCAAATACCCTATCTACTGTAGCACTTTTGCAAATAAAGATATGGAGAAAGTATGAAGTAATCACCCTCATATAACTAACATGCTTAAATCTAATTAATGTGTGGAGGGACCAAAACTATAAAGCTGTCTTGTCAGGCTTAGCTAGGTCACACACCCTCACCTTGGGAAAGCTCTTTGTTCTTCCATTCCACCATGTGAGCCTTGAACTGGATTTTTCCAATCCATAAAATGATTGATTTTTTCCCTCATTTTCTTTTTTAAATATGTAGATTGAGAAGCTAAAGCTGCAGTTGATTGAGGTGAAGCAAAAAGCCAAAGAAGAGAACGATGAACTGGTGAATAGACATGTCTTTTGATTCTGTTGGTACAATGACACACTGAAAACCAGACTAAGCACATTTTGGGTTGTACCTGACAATAGATAAGTTGCACAAGACTGTTTTACAGTAAATATATTTAATCTTCTAACATCTAGTGGTTCAACTCTTTAAGTCATGACTAAGTCTTTAACTAGGGCTGTCATATGTTCAGGCTCTGAAAATGGCATCCGGGTGGATTTTTGCCGAAGCGTCAAAATGTCTGGGAAAACCTGGACGTATGGCAAGTAGAGCTTTCTTTTAAAAAAAGAAATGCTTTAAAAATCATTTTAAAAGTCTAAAAACATAATTGGGGTGCATGTGTGTTCTTAACAATTTTGTCCCCCTCTCCTCCCCTCCCCCCAAGAAGAAAAAACCTCAACAACGTTGTCCGGATTTTCACTTTTGGGAATATGCCAGTCCTACCTTAACTGTTTTTGGGGGGCAGGATTTGCCAGAAAAAAATTGGAAAACTAAGTCCAAAGTATGTTAATACTCAACCTCATGGCAACACACCCTTACCTGGGATTAAGTTCTATTCAACTCAATGACTTATTTCTAAATAAGCATGCCTAGAGTCAGAGATGGAGTTTTCATCAATATTTGGCTTATGCAACTGGAGGTAGAACTGACTTGGAATTGCTATACTATTGTTTGGTTCTAAAAGGTCATCATTTAAAGCTTCATTTTGTTAAGTTATTTTAGTTTTTTATTGGTAGCTCTTCCCTAGTGATGCTCTTTAATGTGAATTATTTTTAAACATGCTACACATCAAGCTGATCCTAATGCAGTATGCTCATTTTTCTCTGTTTCCTCCCATGGTAATCAGTGGGACAATCAGAACTTAAGCCAGTTACAGAGGGTGGTTACAGGGTGGTGGGAATGGGTGATTGGCCCCAACAACATCACACATACCATCTCGGGACTATTTAATTGCTCATCGTCTAACATTGTGTATGCCATAAAATGCCAACAGTGTCCTTCAGCTCTCTATATTGGACAAACAGGCCAGACCTTACGCCAAAGAATAAACGGACATAAATCGGACATCAGGAATCACAAGACAGAGAAACCAGTAGGATAACATTTCAATCTCCCAGGACATTCTATACAAGATCTCAAAGTAGCTGTTTTACTACAAAGGAATTTCAGAAATAGACTGGAAAGAGAAGCTGCTGAATTACAACTTATCACCAAACTCAAAACAATGGAGAAACCTGGTCTGAACAAAGACCTTGGATTCTTATCTCATTATACATGACAAAGCCATTTTTCACCTTTTCACCCCTTGCTTTTTCCTGTAAGACCTATTGCAGTCGTTAAGAGTCGTCAACAGGCTCATCACAGCTATCTGCCAATCACCCATTCCCACCACCCTTCTGAGTAATACCCCTCCCCACCTTCTCACTATATAGAAGGGTCTGGAAACTTCTGTTTCAGTGTATCTGAAGAAGTGTGCATGCACACGAAAGCTGAAGAACTGACTTAGTTGGTCTTTAAGGTGCTACTGGAAGGAATTTGTTTTGTTAGAACTTAAGCCAGTTTGTGTCCTCACATAGATTTCCTCCATGTTCATGGATATGAGTGTGCAATTACAAACACTGATAGTATGCTTCTTCTCCATGCCCTACCCTTTTCTCTGCAACTCTACCTCTGGGATTTTGCTGGTGCAATTTTTCAGCTGATGGGGTCTTCCATCAGTGTAACAACAGGGTTCTGGCAGTGGATAACTTGTTCTGCCTCTGTAGGCTCAATTCCACCAGTGGAAAAGGAGTTCTTCCACTTCCAAAGGCCATTAGGCCAGCAGATACCTAGGGTAGGATTGCACCATTAGGTTTTTTATTATCTTGCTAAAAGTTTCTAATTTGCAGGTACAATATTACACCAAACAGTTGGAGGAGATGGAGGAAAAATTCAACAAGAAGGCCAAAGAAATTGGCCTAATTCAAGTTGAGCTGAAAATGATAATGGATTTTCGCAAAAAGAAAGCTCTTTTGGAAAAACAACTTGAAGATGTAAGTTTATTAGCATCTATTCTGCTAAGCGTTAGAAGTGCATTGGGTGATCTCTAGACTGTCATGCTAAAGTGCAGCTGTGCTGGACTGCCAAAGTGTAATTTGGAAAAATGAAATGAAGTTTTGAGAGACAGGCTCAGAAGTTACTAGAATGAGACAGAAAGTTTTTTCCTTGGATTTTTGTAAGAAAATCAAGTGTTTACATTTGCAGTTTGATGACTTTTTAGCAATTTATTAAGTTTATCATATATAATGTGATGTGCACTTCAACTGAGATATTTTCAAGATTTGTGTGTAGCAGATTTAGGATTATATACTCTGACAAAGATTAAAAGCTATGTCAAAATATGAGAAGGTATGCAAGGCCTGTGCTATCAGCATTGCTCACAAAGTAAGTGTTACCTGCAGTGCTTTTTTCATGGTGTACTTTGAAGGGGAAGCAGTACTGGCACCTCTTTTGTTGTTGTCAAAAAGTGTGGTACTTATTGTAACAACTTCACGGTGAGTACTGGCAACTATTTTTCTAGAAAACAGCATTGGTTACCTGATATGCAAACTTGCAAAAATGTGAAAAAGTGAGCTGGTAAATTTTCAGGTAACAGATGGTGAAAGCACTGTGAGTTTCAAGGCATGCAATACGGACATATAAGAAAAACGTGTGGCATATTGTGAGATACTGCTCTAGAGAGTTTTGTTTAAATTGTCATTTAGATGGTTAAAATAATAATTAAATATTTCTTAAAATCCTAGCTCAATGAAATTATGGAAATCACAGAAAAAGAACACCAGGAAACAATCTGCATGTTGGAGAAAAAGTTCCTTGAAGAAAAGGTATAGTGTTTGGGCAGTAGTACGGTGCATATGTTGTTTCAGCATGCACAGTCCTTGTGATAATGCACAGGATGTCTGCTTCAATCCACCAGTTCAAACAGCTTCGGGGCAGCAATATGGGGCTTGCAGTCTATGCATGGACAACTTTTTGAACCACCTAGATATGTATGGAATGAAGAAATATAAAGTACTGTACTGATCCAAATTACAGATTTGCAATATTTTGCCTGTTCTGTTATCTTCCCCCAGTCTGAAATAATAAGTAAGGAAATAGGTACAGATTTTAAGGAAAAGTTATGGATCTCTGCCATTTTGCCTCTGTCTGTTTTGAACCTCAACTTTCACAGTGCAACCTTTTATTATTTTCTGTAACACAGAAGGGGCAAACACTTCCTTCACATACTTTTGAAATGTGAATGCCGCTTTATGCCTGGTTTTCATTGCAAAATATCTGTTTATGCTTCTTTCAGCAACGACTTGAAAGAGAAGCAGAGAAGAAGATTTATATGCTAGCAGAAAGGGCTCACCATGAAGCCATTATGTAAGACTTACTTGATTTCTCTGTTCTTTAACCATTGTGAAGGTGCTAAAGTATGGTAATTCCTAGGATATCCACATGGGTGCTTTGTTTCTGATAAGTAAATATGATGCTGGACCCAAAGCAGCCTTAACACACCCATGAATGCTGTCTCCATCTGTTTGTTTTGTATCTACAGCTTGTGCACTGTGACGTATTGTGATTAATACAGGAAATTTGTGATTCCAACTGCTGAATAGTCTTTACATTTATTCAGGCAGTTGGATGCTGCTGGAAAAGCTGTTTTTTCAGAGAATGTTCGTCTTCATGAGGCTCTTGGATACCACATGAAGGAAACAGAAGAGTTACAAAAAGCCAAGCAAAAATTGGAGGAGAAAAATGCCTTTCTCTTGCAGGAGAAGGTTAAGTTTATGACTTCTTACCTTTTTCATTCTCCTATACATAAGATCCCTTGAAATTCTATTTGTGCAGCTTCATCAGAGCTAGCACCTCTCCATATCTATGCCAAAATCACTTAACATTTGGTGGTATATTGGGAAGCTAAAGTTCCTGTTCTGTAATGAAAAGGCTTCTAACACCAATTCACATGTTACTTGCATGTAGGGCACTCGTGTTGAAACAGGGGCAGGGCTGATGACTTGTTCCCAGGCTAGTCTTTATCTAGCCTTTATCTGCATTCAAAGGAATGCAAACATGGGAGCAGCTGCTGTTACACCTACATGTGGCACCTAGATGTCAATAGTACATCTGGTTGTGTAAGTGTCCTGATCACGTGGATCCTTGTATTTGAACAGCAGCTTGTGCATATGGAATCATTTTCAGATACCATTCAACATGTGGACATTGGTTATGCAGCCTGGGGATGTAATTTCAGGGGTGGGGTCATGTTGTGGGCCTTGAGCATGCAAATGCCTTACACACCAGTAATGCATGAATAGGTGTCCACTGAAGACCATGTTCTATTCAGTGGGTGGGATTTACCTAAGCAGCTCAACCCACTTGCGATTGGGCTCCCTCTTCCCAACCATCCCAAATTGGCTCTGAGCTGGCGGACAGGAGAACCCCAGAACAGTGCATGGGCGAGGCAGGATCGTTCCATCTGGCAGGCTGCTGCTTGTGCAGACTGAACGATAAAAGAAGCACAGCATTGAATTCCACCCATTATTTATTATTATAGTCATATATCAGAGCCAGAATAGTTTTAACATTAGTCCAAATCCCATCACTATTGTGAAAGTTCTAGATTTAAACATAAATTAGTCATTCCAATTGAACACTGTCCATTTCAACTACCTGTGGCTAACCTAAAACCTATAGTAGTTTCCCTCCAAAATGCACTAGTTTTGCATATTAACTGAAAGAGAAAGCTTATGTTAAATTTGTTTTTATCAGATTGAGCATGAGTTGAAGGGAGACAAGGTGTGTGCAAGCTGCTCAGCAGTGGACTCTTTAATCTGCCTATCTGAGATTGGTGAATGTTGCAAGCAGGGCAAATTTTAATCTAGCCTGTAATCCATTGAAGTTTTCAATTTTGTTTAAAACAGTTTCAAGAATTTTAATTGTTTGAAAGCTTTGATGATCAAAAGACAGCTTTCAAACAGTATTACCTTGCAAGTAATTTTATTTATTTATTTTTAAAGGAAACCAATGAATTGTTAGTTCAGGAAAAGATACGGCAAATTACTCAGCAGAAAGCCCTGATCCAGGACCTGCAAAACAAGGTGAAAAAACTGGAAGAAGCTGTTTATCATATGACCCGAGAATTTAAAACTGAAGTTGAAAGTACCCAACAGAAGGCTTTGATGCAGAACCAGGCAGGCCAGACAGAAATTGCAAAGCTGCAGCAGCTGCTGGAAATGAAGGAACGAGAGATGAGCAGAGTGAAGAAACTGGCCAGAAATATCCTGGACCAAAGGACTGAGGTGGAGAAGTTCTTCTTAGATGCTCTGGAGCAGGTGAAACAGGAGATCATAACCAGCAGAAAGTGCTACAAGCAGGTGGCTCAAGATGCATATCAAAGAAAAATGATGGCAGCATATGCAGGGAAAGATGAATACCCTAAAATCAGAACCTTTAACAACAATGAGCACAGCACAAATAGTGTACAAATGGACCTTCTGGAAGCAGAGAAATGGTACATGTGGTAGAACTGTAGAAGTTTTCTTTCTGGTGGCCCTGGCTGCCAGGAACAGAAAGTGTGTAAAAATCCCTGTGAAATAGTACACCTCAATTTAGACTGGCTTAGGATAGGGCCGGGGTAGGGATCCTTTTTTAGCCTGAAACACATTTCTTTCTTAGCAACCTTCTGGGACCATATGCCAGTAGTGAGTGGAGCCAAAGGTAAAGTGGGTGGAGTGACAAATGAAAATTTTACTTTTGTACAATAAGCTAGTTTCTTCACACACACCCACACCCTCTCTATCCTGTATTCTGACAAGCAAAATGCACTGTCAGAATTTAAGGGCACATTCCATCCTGGCCAAAATACCCAAGGAGAGGCATTGCCACCCAGAGTGGCTGGGGAAACCCAGCCAGATGGGCGGGGTACAAATAATAAATTATTATTATTATTATTACTGCCTGGAGAGAAACCTGGAAGTCAGATAGAGAAGCTTACTGCAGCACAAGAGTAAGGAGATAGAGCCATATAATTGTAGAGTTGAAAGGGATCTAAAGGGTCATCTAATCTAACCCTGTGTAATGCTGGAAACACAACTAAGGAATCCCTGACGGGTAGTCATCCAATCCCTGTTTAAAAGTCTCCAGTGAAGGAGAGTCCACCACCTTCTGAGGTAGTCCATTCCATTGTCAAAACAGCTCTTAATGTTATGATCCTAAATCTATCTAGTGGTTAGGCATCACCGGTTCAGACCACATAAGCAGATATGTGAAGTTAGGACTTCTTGCCCCAGTGTGTATTACTTTACGTTTGAATTGCATATGCCATTTTAAAGTCTGTTCACCCAGTTTAGGAAGAACCTATTGGAGTTCCTCACAATCCCTTTGTCCTGTTTGTTTTTGCCAGCCTGAACTATTGGATGTCACCCCAACTCCAAATCATGATGAATAAGTTTAAAAAGCACTGCTTCCAATACAGATCCCTGCAGGAATCTGCTTCTTCCATCTCTCCATTTGAAGAACTGTCCATTTATTCCTCTTCTCTGCTTCCTGTTTTTCCCCCAGCAGTTACTGATCTGTAAGAGGACCTGTCCTCTTATCTCACGACTGTTAAGCTTACCCAAGAGTCTTTGACGAGGTACTTTATCAAAAGCTTTTTGAAAGTCCAAGCACACTGTGTCTACTGGATCACCCCTATTCACATGCTTCTAGATGCTCTCAAAGAGCTCTGAATCTTCTTGAGCAAGGCTTGTTCTTCTGTATGCTATAATGTTATTTTTAATACCTTTTCCACCAGTTTTCCTGGAACAGATGTTCAACTAACCTGCCTGTAATTTCCTGGATCCCTTCTTAAACATTGGTGTTACATTGACCACTTTCCAGTCCTCAAACACAGATACAGTACCAGTCTTAAGGACAAACTACATATTTTTGTTACAAGATCAGCAATTTGAGGTCTTTAAGAACTCTTAGTCGGATGCCATCTGGATCAGGTGATCATTTTTATTTTGTCCATAATACCTTTGTCTCTTGTCACCACTATTTGCCTTAGTCCCTCAGAGTCCTTTCCTGAGAAAGTTAGTTCAGGTGCAAGTGCTTGCCTTACATCTTCCGCAGCAAAAGCTTTTCTGTGATTTCCCTTTCTTCCATCTGCACACTTTGACACCCTTGTAGTCTAAAGGTCCAGCTGTTCCCTAGCTAGCTTCTACTTTTAATTTACATACTTTTTATTGTTAGCTGTAAATGCATTTTTAAATTTATTTATTTATTTGGGGACATTCCTTGCCATCTACTTGCTTTTTATTTTTTTGGCTGAAGTTTGTTTTCCTTTTTTTCTCATTTGGCCCATTTCCCCCCAGAAATATTCCTTCTTGAATCTAATAGCTTCCTTGAAGTTGCTCCTTAATTGCAGTGGCACCATCTTGGCCTAAGAATCATAGAATTGTAGAGTTGGAAGGCATCCCGAGGGTCATCTAGTCCCAGCCCCCTGCAGTGCTGAAATCTCAACACATGGTTCCCCATCTAATTTGAAACCATACCGGACCGTCCATTTTGTAAACGTGCTAGCGGTTTTATGGTTGCACCTCCAGGAGGACCTTGGTGGTGTCTTTCCTGATCTAAGCTGCTATTACTGAGGTTTTTATGAGTCCCCTAATTTTTTAGAAGCTTCTTTTTGAAGTCAAATGTGATGCGTTGGACTTTGGCAATTGTTCATTTGCACATATATTGGATTCATTAGCGGCACAATGACTGTTCCCAATCACACCAGTTCTTGGATGCCCCTTAAGATTAAGTCCAGGGTCACTTCCTCCTCCTTCAGTTCAGTGACCAACTGATCTAGGACACAGTCATTTAGGGTATATATTTGTAGATTATGCTCGTAAGGTACTGATTTCTTGATTTTATATTTTTTTCTGTAGGACAAATATTCAGAAAGGAAAACTGGACATTTCTGATTTGACCTGGGAGCAGAAGGAGAGTGTGCTGAGGCTACTCTTTGCAAAAATGAATGGCCTTAAACAACGGTAAAGTCCAGTCTGTTACAGCGAGCAAGGGCTATAGAATCCTTAGGGCTCACCCACTTGGTAGCTGCCCATTTCTCAGTTCAGCACTTGTTCGCCAAACGGAAACCCTTGAGAAACGGTCCACAAAAAGAAACATGCTCAAAGTGACTTATAACAAAAGTCAACATCATAGGAACAATTTCATAACAACATAATAAAACAACATAATAGCAAAATATAACAAATGAAAAACACAACATTTCAGTACTAATATAATAAGATGGCATTAACAAAGAATTTGCAATGGCAAAAAATAACAAGAGAGCTTGATAGTTTCTGCTTGGTCCTAGAAACATCCCTTTCACGTGATCGCTCATAGTTCCTTTCCTGCAGCAACTTGCAGGGCTTCCGAAGGGTAGTTGGAAACACTCCTCTAGTGGTGTTGGGGGAGGAAATGTTGAAACTGGAACTTTCATTAGCTAAACCAGTTTTTTTGGAAGGAGAGGTTTGCAGAAAGTAAATACCATATTTTGCTTTTGATTGGATTAGAACCACTAAGCCTGAGAATGAGAAATTCTAGCTGCCCTGCTTTCCTAGCATACTCAGGACAAAAAAGAGACGTAAACTCCTGCAAGCAGAAGATGGAAGCTTCTGCAAGTCCTGCCTCCACTGTTGAAAAGGATGGATGCTACTGGATGTCATCCTCTGTATTAGAGCAAGAATGCAAATAGGAAAGAGTAGCTTGGAAAAATATTTCTGTGTTCCTTTTTCTTGTACAGGTCCTAACTAGCTAATGGGGGAAATGGGTATCCAGACTTTATTAAGAAGTACTAAAATTTAAAAAGGCAGAATTATGAAGTATTTTCTCTAGTTTTGAAAATTTAAGCAGTGATCCGAATCCCACTTATCTGGCAATAAGTAGCAGTGAGCTCCATTGAATTCAGTGGGAACGACTTCTGAGTAGACATGGTTAGGCTCACAGCCTTAGTTACTAGCACATTCTGACACATAGTATTGAAATAAAGTGCAAACTAACTTACTATTCAGGAGGAGAAAATGGAACAGAAGTTCAGGTGTGTAGATTCATTGCAGAGTCAATGATTTCCCCAAGGTTTTGCAGGGTCACAGAATAGCATTGACTCTGGGAGTTCTGGGCAGAGGAGAGACAAAATGCTTGATAACAGATCAGCAGTGTCTGCTTTCTTTTCATCCAACTCTCATCACAAGGAAAATGACAGAAATGGGAACTGAATGATTTTTGCTGTCATTTCTGTTTTATAGGAAATACGGTCAAGCTTTGGTTCCCATAACTCCAGACACAATAAATTTAGCAGAACCAAAGAACGCTGGGTAAGAGAATTTGCATTTATCTAGTGACTTAGTAGTTCTTTTTGTAGCACTGTCCCACTTTCCGGAAAGGGCAATGGTAGCTAGTACTTGCATGGGCGATTCCCATGTTACCCTGCCAGCATGGGAAGATCTATGCTGCCAGTGTCATGTAAGACAGACTAGGTCCAACCAAAAGCCACAGAAAATAAGGTAGGAGATAGAATGCTTGTATTACTACATCTTCACTTTCTATCCTTTTGGATATATGTGATGGAATTAGCATTATCTTTTCCAGCATGTTGTAGCTAGTTGTTCTGCATGTCTGACTCCTTCATTGAGTTTGATATCAACAGACAAAAGGCAACACTCTTCCAGCAATTTACACAGTGAAAGAAAGGTAGATATGGAAGGTGGCCACAAAGGAAGAAAAAAGCAGGGTTGCTGAGAGATGGAGATGTAGACTCTAATTAGAGAAAAAAGAGACAGAGAGGTCCAATAGGATGCGAGAGACCTGTGGAGGAGGGAGGGAGGGTAACAGATGGGGATGCAGAGGAAATGGGAGTATAGAAAGAAACGGACATAACTCTTGTCTTGAGAGAAGATAGAATGCTATGAGGTGGAAATAGTAAAGGAGGGTAAAAGACTATAACAAGGGAAATAATAAGAAATGCTTTCCCCCCATTGAACAGAATAACATTTATAATAAAAATGCAGACTGTCTTTAGAATGCGGCAGCTAGACTGGTGACTGGGAGTGGCTGCCGAGACCACATAACACCAGTCTTGAAAGACCTCCATTGGCTCCCAGTACGTTTCCGAGCACAGTTGGTTGTTGGAGTGTTGGTGCTGACCTTTAAAGTCCTATAGTGTTGGTGCTGACCTTTAAAGCCCTATACGGCCTCGGTCCAGTATACCTGAAGGAGCGTCTCCACCCCCATCATTCTGCCCGAACACTGAGGTCCCGAGGGCCTTCTGGCGGTTCCCTTGCTGTGAGAAGCCAAGTTACAGGGAACCAGGCAGAGAGCCTTCTCGGTAGTGGCACCCGCCTTGTGGAGTGCCCTCCCACCAGATGTCAAAAACAACTACCAGACTTTTAGAAGACATCTGAAGGCAGCCCTGTTTAGAGAAGCTTTTAATGTTTGATGGACTATTGTATTTTAATATTTTGTTGGAAGCCACCCAGAGTGGCTGGGGAAATCCAGCCAGATGGGCGGGGTATAAATAATAAATTATTATTATTATTATTATTATTATTATTATTATTATTATTATTATTATTATTGAGTCATGCATCTCTATAAACATTTAGAAAGAAAGAAAAACAGCTCAGGGCTACTTTATCCCCCACTGCTATGCTCTGTTCCAGAACATGGCATTTTAAAGGCACTGTATACACTCTTTTTTTCTCTTACACGCTGAGAAATACTTTTTCCCTTGCAGGGGAACTGGGTTTATTATCTGTTTTCAATCTGGCCTACTTATCACCTCTTTGTTGACTTGCATGGGGTTTGGGGAAGTCCAGCAACTGATTTTCCTTCTTCATGATGTTTGTGCAGCTATTAGGCTACAATTATTAGATCACGGCAAGTGCCACAACTTGGTCTTGATAGTCTCGTCCCTTCAGAGAAAGGAGTGGGGGGGAAGCAGCTAGTGGCAGGCTCCCACTTCCGTGCCCCAAACAGCTCAACCTCCTAGCTGTTTTGAGGACATTGAGGAGGACATGGACCATGGGAGCAACCCTGGAAAATCAGAAAATCCTCAATCTTAAGTTCCTGGGGGAAAGGTAGCAGACACAATTAACCCCTAAATTTGCAAGGTTTGAGGAAATCTCCTTGTAACCCCTCAACACAATGGGAACTCTTTGGAGTTCCAGCTAACAGCTGGCCTAAGGTAGACGGCTGCAAAATAGGTTGAAAATGGAGACAAGGGCACAGTGCCTCCAATGTGCATGGCTGAGGACATTACCCACAGGAAGACATCCTTAGTATCGGCCAGGACCTTTGTTGTCAACTATCTAGGATATGGGTAGGCAAACTAAAGCCTAGGGGCTGGATCGAGCCCAACTGCCTTCTAAATCCGGCCCGCTGGCGGTCTGGGAATCAGCATGTTTTTACATGAGTAGAATGTGTCCTTTAATTTAAAATGCATCTCTGGGTTATTTGTGGGGCCTGCCTGGTGTTTTTACATGAGTAGAATGTGTGCTTTTATTTAAAATGCATCTCTGGGTTATTTCTGGGGCACAGGAATTCTTTCATTATTATTTTTTTCAAAATATAGTCCGGCCCCCCAGAAGGTCTGAGGGACAGTGGACTGGCCCCCTGCTGAAAAGGTTTGCTGACCCCTGATCTAGGATCACCCCCACAAAGATCTAAACACAGCAGAACCGTTTTCTGAGCAGGAGAGACAGTTCTATTAGGGGAAACATCCCTAAAAGTGTGGGTGTGTTTGGGCCTATAGCCTAAATGTGAAAAGGGGTTAAATTTGCTGCTGAAATCTTGAGTACAATTGAGATGGAAAGTGTAATACACTGAGGGCAATTGTTAGGCTTATCTGGACGAATGTATGTGCTAATGCAGATCTTTTCTTACTGTCTTTCCATTACAGCACTGATGATACAATTCCTGTCTATGCGTTCATCACTCAGCAGGCACCACTATCAGAGTCACCTCGTAAAGGATCATCCCTTCCAGATATTCAGGTTATACCACCACAATCCAACTAAGATGGCTGCTAATCAAGAAAAATATATAACGAAAGCCACCTTTCTTCATGGGCTCCAGTTCTATCAGGCAAATAATGCTGCAGTGATGAAATTCAAATGTTTTCTATACATTTCAATTTACTACTTCAATTATTCTTTCAAGGCAACTTGACTTTCTTTTTTAAAAATTCACTAATGCTTTCTTGCAAGATGGAATCCTATTTCTTGGTAACATTTGTTTCATTTTAAAGTCTTTGTATTGTATAACTGTATTCTGAAATAAAAAAGGAGGGCATTTCGTTCAAAGCCCTTTTTGATAAGGCGAAACTTTCTGATTTTTGCCTTAATTCAATACAAAGTTTTAGCTTGCTGAAGTCAATGGGTTCAAGGGGATTTGTGCTATTAGATTGTTTTCCTGAAGAAAATCAGAAGGATTCTGAATTTAATAGCCATTTATTCATGATTAACACCAATGTAAGACACAACATACAGAGTATTAATCAATTCAATTATTCATTACCATTTTCAGTTTAAGCGCTTGCTGGTTACAAAAGGCAGAATATCAAATGGGTCCAATTTGTTTCATTAGACAACTTAAAAAATCACTGCATGGTTTCAAAGTGGAAGAAAGGACTTTGAGCAAGTTTTCTTATGCTACTTAACATCCCTATGAAGCCAGATAGTTTATCCCTCCCCATCCCATGACTGCATCACTCACAGCCAACCTATGCAGATCACACTGCTGTGCAGTTCAAGATGTCATCTCAAGTTGTATGTACTCCCACTATACAGGACTGCCTTTAAATAGCCCTAGAACCTACAATTCTCCTTTGCACTAGTGCAATGGGAAGTAATAGCCCCCTGAAAGCTAGACTGATAGAACCAATTGCATCTTTATGAAGGCTTATTATTTTTGATGCCATGATGGTCTAGCAGCCCCAGAAGCAAAGATCACACATGTTTTGGTTCCAAAAATATTTAGTGCATAAATAACGTATAGGCACATTGCTGTGTTAAGGTAGAAAATCTGTCCACTTTAAAGCAGCTTGCATGCTGTTTCCATGCATCATGGGAACTAAAGCTCCCACTGGTAAGGTTTCACTGTCTCTTTGCAACAGCTATTTTCTGTGTGTGAGATTCTTGGAGACTACTTATTAAAGTTGAGTACCTGCACATTTACTGCTCAATCCTGTAATGAGTAAATCTGTTTCTCTGAAGTATCCAAAGTTTATTGTGGGGGAAAGCTGAATTAGATTCTGACAGCAGGACATACCAGCTGTGAACAGAGAAACAGCAGTAACTGCAGCAATTGATTCTTAAACACTAACATCCCATGAAAAATAGAGTCTGGGTTCTCAGCACTAGGTTGCATGAGTGGGACAAGAGAAGCTGATTTTGTCTGTTTACACACAACAGATTATTTTCTCTAGAATTAAAGAAAATACCTTGGGTTAGCCAGTATGTAGATGAAAAAAATCTAAATTTTGTGTTAAAGGGCCCTGGCCAATTTGATTTTAAATGCAGAGCCTGAAATGAAGCAACCTTTGTTATTTCTAGGGCAACAATGGCAACAGGGAATATCCAAGAGCAGCTTGCATCAGTGGGTGAAGAATACTTTCAGCAGCATCTTGAACAAATTTAACAAGGTGCTTTAGTTCCCCATGGTTGGCATAACGACGGCAGGCTTGGCATCAGTAGCATCTTCCTCCTTCCACTGAGAAGTGATTGTCTTCAGCTGTGTGTAGAAATGTACCCCCTGAAAAAGACAAAGAGTCAGATGTTCATATCAGTTTGTGCTGCAGAGTCGCTGGTTTTAGTTTTAACTATAAGGCTGTAGGGGAACCTGCAGTCCTTTTGACTTTGTTGGACTCCAAATTTATCAACCCCAGGCAGCATGGCCCATGGTCAGGAATAATTAAGAGTTGTCGCCTAGCAATATCTGGAGTGCTATAGGTTCTTCACACCTGCCACAAGGCAAAATATATTTTCCTGCTCATTTTCTCTTGTCAGAAATACAGCATGCTGATAAGCCTTCCCTTTGTCTATCTCTTACAAGTTTATCTCTTACAAGTTTTTCTTCCCTCCTTGGCTCCTCCTGGCTTGCTGCAGTTTCTGGAAAGTTCCTGCTCATTTTCTCTTGTCAGAAATACAGCATGCTGATAAGCCTTCCCTCTGTCTATCTCTTACAAGTTTTTCTTCCCTCCTTGGCTCCTCCTGGCTTGCTGCAGCATGCATCATTATATATATATATATATATATATATATATATATATATATATATATATATATATATATATATAAACCTTAATGGATTACCTGTTTGCCGTAGAAATTGGTGTCCCCCCTGAAAGACCCACGAGAACCAGTGAAGGAGAACATTGGCAAAGGCACTGGAATTGGAACATTCACACCAATCTAAAGCAAAGCCAAAATTGATAATTTTATTATAAATCAAAGAAAATGCACAAATAAATCTAAAAAGTGTCAGGCTAGGCTCAAGGTAACCTGGATTCAAATCAATGCTCTGCTGTAGTCTCACTGGGTAAGCACTGAGCAGTTTCTTACTTTGTAACCTCAGGGCCAAAAAAGAAGAGAAAGAGAAAGCTTTTGCATTTTAAAAAACTTGCACGTTGAATGCAGTAATGCATTCAGCATCAGTTTGGTCCTCGGTTCGTTAATAAAATAGCCCTCAGTATCTCGTTGGTAGCATGGCAAATGGCTCCACAAAGGGAAAATGGGGCAAGTGCATTACATTCAGATGGAGATCTCTCAGTATGAAAGGCCACACAGGAAAGAGGACAAGGTTCTTGCACCTTTAGTGTTGGAGAGGGAATTTCCCAACCCTGCTATCCAACAATCTTTTCACTAAGTGATGCTAAAGATGGAATGTGGGACAGTCTGGATGTAGAGCATCTGCTCTGTCATGGAGCTATGATGGAGCTAAAACAGTACCCTAAGCTGTTCAGCACGA
This sequence comes from Podarcis erhardii, assembly GCF_964252035.2. Lineage (NCBI taxonomy): Eukaryota > Metazoa > Chordata > Lepidosauria > Squamata > Lacertidae > Podarcis > Podarcis erhardii. Next base: position 32,557,954 of record NC_138497.1, on the reverse strand, counting down.
AACTCAACCTTTACATACCTGCCCAACATCTACTAAGTGAGAGTACTTCCGAGCAGTGGCACCATTGGTGGTAAAGATGGCTGTTCCATTCCCATAAGGATTTTTATTTATTATTTCAATTGCTTCATTCAGACTGTCTGCTTCCAGAACCACTAGAACTGGTCCAAAGATTTCCTCCTTATAGCAGGTCATATTAGGCTGTCAAGAAAGAAGTAACTTTTAATTGTACCGCATGTCAGATTCTGCAGAAATCTTATTTCTGACACTTAACACAGAAACATCCTTTTCCTTCACAAGTCATCACCCCAAAGGACCCTTCTGTTCCTTTTGATGAAATGGCTACCACTCTAGGCTATCATCCCTCCCTCCAATATTGAACTCGGATGGTGACTGCTGCCAGGATTGTAACCGGAAGGGGAGACTAAGAAACAAGAAGGAGGCTATCACCAAGCTTGGGAGGGGAGAACCCCAAGGTTTGCAGAAGTACAAAAAAAGGAGAACCACTGCCTAATGCAGGGGGTTGTGGAGGGAACCAACAAAAAGCAAGAATGTTGAGGTCTGAATATACTCAGTAGGCAAGAAATGTAGATGAACAATAGAAAGAGGGGGAAAATGGATTCTTCTCTCAACAACTTCACAGTGGACTGGCAGGACGGAATGAAGTGAGGTTGCAAAATGTGTTGTAGTCTTGTGACCCCTACAATGACCCCAGTCATTTATTAACCAGATTTTATCCCATCTTAGAGCATATTCCCTCGCAAGATGCTTTGCAAACATAAACATTTGAAAGGCACATTGAAACATCAGATACCACCAATAAATGCCATGTTGCACAATTGTTCAAATGCCAGTCACATCTAAGGCATTCAAAAATGGGCCAATTTACCATTTTTTTATTCAGGGAAAGGATCTCCACTGCATTCCAGCCTTTATTATTCCTTATCCATCCATTCCCATATATCCACCAAGCATCATTCTTGAACTTCACCACTTTTTGACAACCATTCCACATTCTAGCCACAGCTCACTTCAATAGCCAGGTATCAGGACATTTGCAACATTTCACTATGACATAAAATATAGCTGTAGGCCAACACCAGTCTTTTGAAGACCAAAGGGAAGGCTACCTCTTGGAACATGCTGGAACAATGTTCATGTCTTCCTTAGTTTTAAGGTGTTTTAATTTGCACCTGCTGATCAGTACATCAGCTCACCTTGACCTTCGCAAGGATTGTCGGTCCAACAAAATTGCCATTTTCAAAACCTTTCACTCTGATATTTCGTCCATCAAGAAGGATGCTAGCCCCCTCCTTTGCTCCACTGTCAATCAGTTGACAGACACGCTCCTTGGCCTGGGGACTGATCAGCGGCCCCAGATCTGCTCCAGGCTGGTCTCCTATGACAATACACAAAACCTGTTCAAATCCTAAACTCTTCTTTTTCAACACCTAACAAAAATCAAGCAATAAAGCAAGCAATGTCAACATAGGAAATTAAACATGGTCCTCATGATACAGCCTTGTAACACTGCTACATATTTAGCCCATCCAAGGCTAACTGTGCTCTTTAGCCTTTAGACACAGGTTTATTTTAATAGTGCCATATATTCTGATCCTTTTCAACGTAGCTAAGTAATTAGCTAGCCAGCTATGCAACTCTTCATTTTGGTGACAAGGCAGTGAAGTTCCATAAAGTGAACATGGTTTTTATTATAAGGTTAAATGCAATGAGTGTTCCGAGATCTTATTACATTATGAAAAAGCAGCAAATTTATTAGACACTTGAGAGAAACAATTTAAAGGACAGAAGTTGCACTGATAATCTTCACGGCTCCAAAAATGAGCCTTTAACAAGCACATTACAACACACATTCTAATGCTCTAGATTAGACAACCTGTGGCTCTCCATGTGTTGCTGCATGACCTATGGTGAGGAATGATAGGAGCTGGAGCCCAACAACATCTGGGAGGCCACAGGTTGCCCACTCTTTATCTAGATCAGCAGAAATTGGATTGGATTAAAACAAATGCATCGGCACCTGCATTAACTCGCAGCTTCTTGGCTCTCTCCACCAGTTCGGGCAACCAATTCCGAGCCTCTCCCACCAAGACTGCTGTGGATAATGCCATGCAACGTTGCCCAGCTGCTCCAAAAGCTGCTCCAACCAACTGATTCAGGGTGTTCTCCTTATTGGCATCCGGCATCACTACTCCATGGTTCTTAGCTCCCTAGAATGAAATGTACTTTTTTTTTTAAAAAAGAAGAAGCTGAATATATGTATATATTAAGCAACAGTAAACATCAGTTTAAATGGTCCCAGACCTTCAAGGAAAATGTGGCTGTTACACCAATGTAAAATCAGAACCAAAAAGGGTGCAAGGTGTCACAAAAAGTTTTTTACATTTTTGAGATCTTCTGCTAGATAATTAAGTGTTAATATATGGAGTATTTAAAGGTTTCGTGTTAACCATGCTTAAAATGACTTTGAAGTTTGTTGTTTTCGACTGTAACATCAAAACTTCAGAAATACAATTCAGGACATTAAAATTATAGATTTTTCCAGGATCATCAACAACTATCCTATAAACAGAGATGTCAAGTGGTACATTTTGCGGAGTTTTACCATATTGGCCTGCACTCTCTTGCCGTTCTTGGAACCCCTTTCATAGATATATTCGCCAGCCTGATTAGATCCTACAAAGCTGATTGCTTTGATATCAGGGTGATCACAAATAAAATTCACCGCTGAAAAAACAAAACAAAAACAAAACACTGTTCATTATATCTTGTCAACAAAGAGCTCTCCATCTTTGTGCTGTGGCAACAATAACCTAAACAAATAAACCAAATTTCTCCCTACATATGTTAAGTAAAATAGAAACATCGTCACACCTCCCCCCCCAACTCTTTCCCCCCTTTCTTCCTAATGTTTCAACAAATGAAACTGATTTGTAAAAATGTCACATGGGGGGGAACATGAGAGAGAAACATTGCACATACTTTTGTAAATCAAGAAAACCTTTAATAAAAATACATTTTTAAAAATTAACCAAATTTCTCCCTCTCCCACACTCCAATGTTCTCACAGAACGTCCTTAAAACAAAAACACTCTCCCATTTGGGATATCTACTTGGCTCACCAAGCCTCACACCTTCCTTGTTCCCAGATCACTACACAAACACATGATCTGGACAAGCAAATAACCTGGTCACACTTGCAAGTAGGGAAGACCAAGAGTGGTAGAAGGGGAAAATTTTTTCCTAGCCTTTCAAGGCATACCTCTTGAAGGAGTGGGGAATTTGCACCTGTGATTACCAGGATCAAAGTGGGAAAGATGGAGAAGGCGCTTACCGTATTTTTCGCCCCATAGGGCGCACCGCCCCATAGGACGCACCTAGGTTTTTTTTGGGGGGGGGAAATAAAGCCCCGAGAACAGCCTGCTATCTGCAAGCCTAGGGAGGCCAGCAGTAAGTCACGCCGGTCTCCCCAGGCTTCGGAATGCAGGCAGCTCGCCCCAGGACAGCAGGCAGCTCTGTGCAGCCATCGGGAGGCAGGCGCGACTTTGCGCCCTGCTCCGGATGGCTGCGCAGAGCTGCGCTCGCCCCGGGACTGCAGGCAGCTCTGCGTTCGCCCCATAGGACGCACACACATTTCCCCTTCATTTTTGGAGGGGAAAAAGTGCGTCCTATAGGACGAAAAATACGGTATTTTTAAACAGTTAAAAGAGAACACAAGCACCCAATCTTGGCTATATAGCACATCCTTGCCTGCATGAAATCAACATGATATCAACCCCACTCTGCCCCTACACTACAGCCTTGGAGGCCTGCCCTGCAATTGTTATTGTTATTATTAGCTATTTATTAAATTTCTATACTGCCTTTCATCTGAGGATCACAGGGCCTGGGATAAGAGGAATGTTTTTGCCTAGAACATTTTGTAATGAATGGCGCCATGCGAGCCTCCCCTGGAATTACCTGCGTGTTGTCCGTGGATGATGTTCAGTGTCCCATCAGGGGCTCCAGCATCCTGCAGCAGCTTTGCAAGAAACATGAGGGCTCCCGGCACCCGCTCAGAAGGCTTCATCAAGAAAGTGTTCCCGCACACCATGGCCATGGGAAACATCCAGAGAGGAATCATGGCTGGGAAATTGAAAGGTGCTATGCCTGCGCACACTCCCAGAGGCAAGCGGTAGGTGTAAGTGTCCATATCTTTAGTGATGGAGGGAAGGGTCTCGCCCAGCATAAGGGATGTCACACTACAAGCATGTTCAACGACCTCTGCAACAAAGAACAGGGACTTCTCAGTTTATGAATCTCCCTGGAAATGCTCTTTCCAATGCCCTCACGATCTGGCTCGCTTTTGTAGCTCCTTCACTATAACTGATACATTCACTACCATCCAGAAATACTTCCCATTCCGACAGGGATAGGATTCTGCTTGAGAATTACTTCAATTCAGATAATTAACGGGTGAGGTGGATTCCTGTCCAAATGGAGACAGGAACTCTGCTAACTAAGACCTACATTGGCTCCCAGTATGTTTCTGAGCACAATTCAAAGTGTTGGTGTTGACCTTTAAAGCCCGAAACGGCCTCGGCCCAGTATACCTGAAGGAGCGTCTCCACCCCCATCGTTCTGCCCGGATGCTGAGGTCCAGCACTGAGGGTCTTCTGGCAGTTCCCTCATTACGAGAAGCAAAGCTACAGGGAACCAGGCAGAGGGCCTTCTCAGTAGTGGCGCCCGTCTTGTGGAACGCCCTTCCCATCAGATGCCAAAGAGATAAACAACTACCTAACATTTAGAAGACATCTGAAGGCAGCCCTGTTCAGGGAAGTTTTTAATGTGTGACATTTTTATGTATTTTTAATCTTTGTTGAAAGCCGCCCAGAGTGAAGAAGAAGAAGAGTTTGGATTTGATATCCCGCTTTATCACTACCCGAAGGAGTCTCAAAGCGGCTAACATTCTCCTTTCCCTTCCTCCCCCACAACAACCACTCTATGAGGTGAGTGAGGCTGAGTGACTTCAGAGAAGTGTGGCTGGCCCAAGGTCACCCAGCAGCTGCATGTGGAGGAGCGGGGACACGAACCCGGTTCACCAGATTACGAATCTACCGCTCTTAACCACTACAACACACTGGCTCTCTGGGAAACCCAGCCAGATGGGTGGGGTACAAATAAGAAATAATAATAATAATAATAATAATAATAATAATAATTCTACCATAAAAGAATACTGTCAATATTATCAAAAAGATATCAGAAAGGAAAACAAAGCTCTTAGCATTTTAGAATATACTCGAAATATACAAAGCAAAATATACAAAGCAAAAAAAGCAGAAGTGTTGTTTAAAATTCACAGAGTATTCGGAATTCCTTCTTGAAAGGTTACAGAAGGGGCTATCCTCCCAAGGCCCTAGAACGCCTAGTACTCAGAAGTATTCTGCTCTTCCCTCAGCCCGTGAAAAGCCATTTTCTATGTACAGCAAGAGGTGCCGGCAGCTTACGGAGGCCTCGAAACACATCTCCCTCAGCATCAGCCAGGGTCTTCCCTTGCTCTAAGGTGATCAGTTTTGAAATTTCTTTCTGGTGATTAAAAAAAAGAAAAGAAAAGGTAATGAGAATTCCTGAAACTGAGAAAAGGGAAACTCAACAAAGGTGGAAATAAAGCTCATCTACTGAACCAGAAGGCAAGAAGCAAGATTTACTGTGCTGCAGGAGGCCAAGTGCAATAGTAGAGAAAAGCCACTCTGCACATGAGTAATCACCACCCTGCCCCCATCTTATTCCTGGCTGTACGCAGCTGGTGGATGGGTCATTTGGACCACTGAGAGTGAGAATAAAATGCAATTTTGCAATAAATAAATAAATAAATAAATAAATTCTTAAAGACTAACAATGTTATTCGTTTTCAGGACTACAGTCCATCTTGTTTCTAGGCAGCCTACAAACTCTATGTAGAGCAAGATAATACACCTCCTGAACAGGGTAAAATTATTTAATGTGAGAAGAGGCTTGTACACATTATTTTGCTCATTTCTGTAACGATTTTGTAGGGAAGGCTATCTTAATTTCCATTTTATAGCCAAGGGCACTTATTTATTTAATAAAATTAGTATAACACCTGACTGAAGAAACCTCCCCACCACAAAGCGTTTTACAAGAATAAATCAATAACATTATCAGGACCCACAGTTTAAAAATAACTGTTCAAAACACACACAATCTGGTCAGTCCAGTTCCTCACCAGATTGTCTTTGATGAGCTGTTGGTATCGCAAGAAGACTTGTTGCCGACTCAGAATGGATGTCTCAGCCCAGCTCGGTAGAGATTTCTTGCACGAAGCCACTGCTGCTTCCATCTCACTTTGTGTAGCTTTGGGGACACGACCAACCACTTCATTGGTGGCCTGTTAGAATAGTAAACCCAAAAAATGGTCATTATAAATGTGCCACCGACTCAGGGTTGCCTTAACTCAGGAATCCACAAATTGTGGCTAAATTTCAGGGGCCAACTATTATCTTCTAGCAGCTAGCTGCAAAGTCTAGTCCAGCCCAACCTCAATTTCAGTGGGTCACTCTTTCAAGTAAGGATATTTAAGTTTACGGCCTTAAATTCATTATAAACAGAGCAATCCTGACACCTGACGTGCAGGGAGTGGTAGAATGCTGTGGCCATTCCTGCAGTCCATGACAGCTGGGATGGAAGTTTATTATTTCTTTGCACAACACCCACTCAATACCCATTACAAGGGTTGGGACAACCAGAACCCGGAAACAATAAGTGAAATGGCTCCAAATCTGCTGCAACAGACTTGCATGTCCTGTGCAAACAGAAAATGCTTAGCCGATTATGAACCTTCTTCTTTGAAGGCACTAATCAAGGAAGGGTGTCATCTCTAATATATAGAAATGGGATTCCTTGAGAATCCAAGATGGGGGTGAATGGCAAACTTTTGAGTCTCAGCTCTCTGAATAGGTCTCTGAATAGGTCTGCCGGGGAGGAAAAGGAAATGCAGCATGCTTTGCTAACAGCACATGAACTCATGCCTGACAATCAGGGATTTATTTTAGGGACTGTGGTAGATGACCCTTGCTCTGAAAAACGTGGGGAAAATTAAAGGGTTCAGGAAATCAGACCAGACCAAATTTCATTAAATCATACACAGACTGTTGGGGGTCCGCTAACTGGGCCCAATCTGCCTTGGTCGACTTTACTAAAACAAAACTCTACAAGAGAGAAAAACTCCCAATAATTACACAGATTAAAATAGCTCAGAAAGAAAGAAAACATTAAGCACAAACTTAAGCTAATTAACATAAACGCTTACATTTAAATCTCAATAGTCTGAGCAAGATGCTGTCAAAAGCCCAAATAAATGCTGACCGCTGGCTGGCTGTGGAGAGATCCCACCAATCCAGGTTTTATGGGAACTTAGACCATGGGTGTTTACCTCTTCCACCCCACTTACTGTACCTTGTGACACTGTCCTTGAAGCCTTAACAGGAGACATCTGTATGCAAGCTCATTATTTTTGAGGTTCTAACCCATTCCCACAAACCAGTCTTAAAAGGGGCGATATCACCACAGGGACACACGGCTTTAAAGTTGCCAGACTAGCCTCCACATAAAATCCGTTGTAGTTTGCCCCACTAGGAGGACTCAGGAGTACATTAAGCAAAATAATGTCAGTGATTATGTACCTACGCTTAGTGTCTTAAATCTTAAGCCAGGGATGGGGAACTCATAGCCTTCTGGATGTTACTGTCAACTCTCATCAGCCCCAGTCAGAATGGTCAATAGTCAGGGATGATGGGAGTTGTAGTCCAGCGACATCCAGAGGACCACATGTCCTTGCCACTGCTCTAAGGTAACTGCTTTAAGTTCCAGCCAAACAACTTTATTCCTCTGTCGGTGAAAAACTGGACCACATGACAGCTCATGCAGAAAGACGTTTTAAATTTTCAAGCTAAAGACAGCTTTGGAATTCAGACTTCTTAAGCAATTCCATTTTAAAGTGTTGCTCCTGAGTGCCTGTTCCTTGTTACACTGGTCAACTGCACAATCCAACCCTTTCCTGCCTCAAAGAAGAGAAGCACAAAAGAAAAAGGAAATTTACTTACTGGGTTGTGAATATCAATCCATTCATTACTTTTGGAATCAACAAATTTGCCATCAATGAACAGCTTGGTTGTTGGCTGCAGAATACAAAGGGTTGGTCAGTGTCAGAGTTTATCTGAATGCTGAAATACCAATCAAGCTAAACTCTTCCACATACTTAACATAAGGATTAAGTATCAATTCTTTTTTCCTTTCTCTCCCTCTAATTCTCTTCACGGAGCTGCAGTCATTTATCCACATTTATCTGCAACCAAAGTTAATGAATACTGCCAGAAAAGTGGGTTGAGAATTTGCAATCCACAAGATTGTTTAAAGCCAATATGCTTGCAACTGAAACTTTATTTTGGAAGAAACCAACTCACCACTGAAGATGAATAGGAGGATGAAAAATGCCAATTTGCCTTCCTCTGGATCTACAAGATGGAAAAAACAGGAACACAGAACTTACTCAGCAGCACAGCTACAATTTTCTGTGAAGAAATTCAGCTACCCTAAATTCACCCAAGGCTGTGCCAGGAACAGTCGATGTATTCATTTTCAAACTGCCATAATTTACTATTGCTTTGTGTCATATGCAAATTTGTGTTCTCTTTTGCAGGTGGAGTAGAGCGCCAAAGACTGAACTGGGGCCACAAATAAGTATTAATATGCCTGACAAACATGGAGAAATGAAGGCCCTGAAAAAAGACTGGGAAAATTCAGGGGCGGGGGAGAATGTTTTTCTGTTTTTCCCAAAGTCTCTTTTTTCTTTTGGCTTTCTCCCCAAATAAATAGAAAAAATCTAGGTTGCGGGGAATGGATTATGAAGTCATTTCCTTTAGAACGATGAATGAAATGTTTAAGACAAAATGTTCCTATATCTAGTCCCCCAAAATTCTATCTAGAAACGATGTAACAGGAAGACTTTTTTGTAAGACTATGTACAGTATCAGATCATTACAATTCCTGTACACAAAGGACAAGCAAATCCTGAGTTGCAGACAGAGAACAACCCACAAATGCAGGCGCAAGATGCATTTCTGAGTTCTCTTGAACCCCTCCCCCCTCCACAAGCCAATTTCAGGTGGCATTGAGTGGTGTACGGGAAGGAAAGCCCTTGCCCAAAGCTTCTGCTGATGAAACTCATTAGTTGAATCCCACCCAAAAGGAAAGGGTAGAGAAGCTTGTTTCAATCCATGCAAGCCTTCAGTTTTTAGACGTTCATGATAAATATGAGATGTAATAAGAATAATTCTTATTTGAAACATACATTTATGCTTATGAGGTTTCGGGGGAAAGTACTAGACTGTATAAATATTACCTTTGGGGGGGGGAAAGCTAGCATTGTCAGAGGATAATATTATTTTAAATTATCTATCTATGACTTGGAATTTGACAACTGGTCAACATAAATAGATTCTCCGCACCCTCACTACTGCTAAAATACTGATATTGATAGAAGAGATGACAACTATTGCAAAATACAAATGGAGAGCTTATAGACATAGACTGCATATAGACAAATATTGTTATTTGGAAAGCATTTATAAAAATATAGTAGGTTATAAATAAATGTATATGTATTGGAATAATAATTTCATTTATAGACCTTTGTGTTATATATGTATAGAATTATAGGGGTTTTTGTATTTTTATGCACCTTTTCTTTTCCTTTTTCTCACTTTATTTTGTTCATCTGAAATCTTTTCAATTGTAAATTAAAAAGTCTCCATAATAAATATGATGGCAACATACAGTAATCCATAGCTTCTCAACCACGATTCATACTCACCTGAGATATGGATATACAGTGGTACCTCGGAAGTCAAACGGAATCCATTCGACTTCCAAAATGTTCGGAAACCAAGGCACGGATTCGGATTGGCTGCAGGAAGCTCCTTCAAAATTGTCAGGAGAAGGAACTTCCTATGTACTTTTAAGCCATTTGCAAATATTCCCTTGGGTTTGTAAGACGTTTCTCCATAACACTCATTAATCACAGCTCTTCCTACCTTTCAGAGCTTTTAGCCAATGAGTGAGCAGGCTCCTATCTCACAAAGCAATTCCTTCAAACGTTCCTTGAACATTTTGCTTTTGTTCTACAAGGGCAAGAGATTATTTTATGTTTAAAGGAACTCAAAGTCTGGGCCTGATACAGCTGTACCCCCCTGCATGAACTCCCACCCTGTATCCATTTGTCAAAGAAAGCCAAAAAGGTTTACGGCTCCTTCCCCTTCTCCAAACTTCTGTACTGTCTCTTTCAAGCTTCATAGATGAGACTGTAGTAAAGAACCTGCAAGATTTTCCATTGTGCATTTCATTTGGAACTACAGCATGTCACACAGTTGTAGAGGGCAGTAACCAATTCAGTAGTCATTTCAAACACAACTTGTGGTTAATTAAGATCAACAACACATATGTTAATTCTGTACTGAGACAGGTTGTAAGTCACTTTGGGGTTGCCCCAGGGTTGCAATTGACAAATAAACAAGCAAATACTCTGCAAGGCAATTAGAGAGTTGAACTGTCATGTATGAACGGATCCCTGCATGTACTTGGCCCCATAATCACAGAGCGGTGTGTGTTCAAGGCGGCTATGCACACTTACCACGGAGGAATTTAGCAGAACTAGCCTCCAGGTAAATAGGCATAGACCAGCGTGCACTGCATACATTCAACAGTGCTTTAGACTTTGGAAAAGTACAATCTAAAGCAAGGTGGGCAGCAGATAAGCCCACCAGCCAGTTTTCCGTGGGATTCTTCTTGCAAAGGGCTCCTGCCTACATGGATCCCGGTCTGATCCTACAACACGCTTTGCGATGTCCTGAGGCAGCTTATGCACACTCAGAGATAACTGAAAGCAAAGGGGAGCGACTGCACCTTCGCCTTTCAGAAATCCCGAGTGTACCCTCGCTTCGCACGTGAAAAAGGAAGCGCGTTCACCCACTCAAGGCTGAAGTTCGCTGGCTCCTGCGAAGCGATCCCCTTCGCCAGCCAGATTTCATCGCCTTTTGCAAGGGGGGCGGAGCGAGTGTGGTGGGACGAGAGTCGATCCCGCTCCAGGGGCTATTCCAGGGGGGTGTAAATTATCCCCCTGCCCGCTCGCCCGTATGTGTGCTTGGGAGTATTCAGGAGGGCAGGTGAAATGGAGGAAGGGACAAGATCTCCCGCCTCCCGCGGACCCGAAACCCCCAAGAGGAGCCCCCCTCCCCACCCCAGTCTCTTTCGGGGCCGCTCCCCCTCCAGCATGCAGTCTCACCCCGAGCCAGAGGCGCCGCCCTCCCTGAGACCCCCGAGCTGCCGTCACCGCCGCCATTCTGCCAGCGACCACCTGCCAAAGGGCACCCCGCCCACCTCCAGCTCAACGATCGAACCCCGCCCGAGCTTTGAGCTTGGCCAATGGAATCAGGAGTCCCGACGTTTTCTCCTCCCCTTTCTCCCTTAGCAAGCCAATGGGATAGTGCTGGAACCTGGCTCGGACCCGCCCCTTCAGCTCCGGGTTTCGATTGGCTACGTTGCCGTCAACGCCCCCTCTAGACGGAATCTGATTGGATGGCTCTCCCCCCATCCCTGCTCTCTCTCTCTCTCTCTCTCTCTCTCTCTCCTAAATCACGACCTAGTGGGAGGAGTGCAGGAGGGAGGGGGCGGAGCAAGGTTTGTTCGTTCGAAAAGGAAGCGTCATATGTTTAGGTTCCCGCGTGCAGGCGGCCGGGTGTCACGTGAGGGGCCAAAATGGCGGTCTCAACGGAAGGTAAGAGGTGGTGGTGAGGAGAAGGTGAAGGTTTCCCCAGTTTTGCGAGTCTCTCTTCCACTGGCATATTAATACTATAATTTGTGTCCACTTGCTTGTCTCTCACTGGGTGGGCGGGGTATAAATAACTAATTATTATTATTAAATTATTATGAGTACGTGTGCATAGGGTGGACCGAAGCTGTCGCATGGGAACTATCCTCACTGAATACAGCGGTCAAAACAAAATAAAAAAATTTTTCTTTCCAGTAGCACCTTAAAGACCAACTGAGTTAGTTCTAGGTATGAGCTTTCGTGTGCATGCACACTTCTTCAGATACATGCACACTTCTTCAGCCTTGGTATCTGAAGAAGTGTGCATGCACACGAAAGCTCATACCTAGAACTAACTCAGTTGGTCTTTAAGGTGCTACTGGAAAGAAAAATTTTTTTATTTTGTTTTGACCATGGCAGACCAACACGGCTACCTATCTGTAACTGAATACAGCGGGTAACTTTATTCCTCAGAAAACCTGCTCCAGTTAGAGCTGAAATGCTACTTAAGCGAATTCCTCAGATTTTTTCCTCAGATCTGGAAATAACTGTTAGGGTTTATATTCACATTTGATGCTCTGTTCATCCAGTCAGGCTCTAAAGAGGCATAGAACAGTGGCAGTGCGTCTCGTGTCTTGAATGCACACGGTCCCAGTAATATCAGGCTCAGTCAGTAGATCATGAAACTCTTAATCTCAGTCTTGGCTTTGAGTCCCGCAATGATTGGAAGTATTTTGGTTGTTCTTCTAGGCACAGACTTGGAAGCCTCCCTGCTGAGCTTTGAAAAGTTGGACCGGGCTTCACCGGACCTCTGGCCTGAACAATGTAAGTTGCACTCAAGTGGGAAATGTGAAAAGGCATGGAGGATCTTTGGTGACTGTGATATTGCTCTGACTTACAACCGGCTGTTAGGATGTTACTGACAGTGTCTGCATGTTGAACATAAACCTGTCTCAGAACAGTCTTCAAAAATGCACCATAGAGTGGTACTCAATAGCCTCCCAATAGTAGCATCATTCCTGGTTACATGGACATGGTGGCAGCAAGTTCGGGCTGTGTGGGCATGTTGGCACATCCAGTCCAGAACTCCCACTGTTTTGCTTGTGTAGCCCCTATCACTACTGTGTCTCACTCTCACACTGCCCCAGTTAGCAGCAACAGCACTGCTGTTGGGAGGGCAGTTGCCTGGTACTGTGCCAGTCGCTTCTGTGCACATGCACATTCATTTACATAGGCATGCTCATACACTTTTGTTTAGCAAGCATAACAAATGTTTAGTTGAACTAACACGTTTTAACTATTGTGTTTTCTATCCTTTCAGTATTTGTGTTTTCAAAGTGGTTTTAAAAATACATATTGGCTAATTGTGAGTAAGCACTTTATTATAGCCAATCCAGTTTAAGGCTGCAGTCCTATGCAGAATTAGCTGGGAGTAAGCCTTACTTACTGTGAACTTTACTTCTCAGTAGAGAGAAGTACAGGATATGTGTATAAGATTACACTCAAGGGCTCCAGGTGTGTGTTTCGATGATGGACCAAAGAGAAATCATTCAAATTACTACTGAGCTGCAAATGTTACAGAAGCAAATAATTAGTGTTGCATTTGCACAGTCACAGAATTCAACATGAATGTGAAGTAATACATGGTACAAATGAATAATCATTTTATGCTGAATATCTCTAGCAATTTAACTAGTGGAGTTAGCAACAGAAATCATAAATTGCCCTTGAAGTTGTAGAGAAAGTTGTAGTCCAGTAACTGTTTCTGTTTTGTCTCCAGTACCAGGTGTTGCTGAATTTGCAGCTTCTTTTAAAAGTGTAAGTAATTTCTCACTTGGATTGACAATTCAATACTAAACATACCTGCTCAGAAGTAAGTCCCCATAAATTCAGTAGGACTTAAGTCTAACCATTATTCACCTAGGCCCACCAGTTTATCACCCAGTGTTATTCCCACTGTGTTGTTCAGAAACCTGATATATTGCCCAAGCAGGCAAAGATATCCCATTTCATGCAAAAAGCTGACTAAAAACTAATTCTAGACTTGGATGTTGTAGCTAACTTGACAGAGCTGACCCATCCATTAGCCAGGGTAAACCAGCAGATTTTAGGTCTCCATTAAAGTAGAGCAAATTGGTATGTTTTTCACTTATTATAGTTTTTACACTGTTTTGTTGAGTTGTTGGCCTTCTCTGCCTGAGGCACCAAAGTGTCTTGAGCCATCTCTGCAACTTGCAAATTCTGGTTGTGTGTTTCTTCACTGGAAGCTTAGCAACCTGCCATATTCAAGGACAACTGAAATGGCCTTTTTTGAAACTCCTTTTTTAAAAAATAAAAAATAAAAATTGATCTCTTAAACTCATGACACTTTATGTCTTTTTTTCAGCCTGCTTCTTTTATTTTTTTAGAAAAGCAAGTTTTGCATTATATATTTTTTAATATTTGCAACCATGAGAACTTTTTTTAAAAAAGGCTGGATTTTTAGGGTGTCATAAAATAGGAATCTGACCAGTGGGTCATAAAGTGGTTGATGATAGTTATATTCTATGTAAGTGTCATGGAAATGTAAAATGTAATAATTTTCATACTTCTGAGTTAGGAATCTATTGGTGTCTGGACACTGCATGCTGAGTTTTGTTCTGTCTGCTACATTAAAATTGTAGTAATTTTTTTGTAGTTTATACAACATTGTGTAGCTATTTAGAACTTGACTGGTGATTCTGTGTAGTCTGCATGTGCCAGTGCTGATATAATCTTATTTGAATTGTACTTCTATGCTTACAATGGGAATATTTTGCAAAAACAATATTTGCTAATATTTCTTATTTACATTTTGATCCTGTTTTTCAAAGAAAAATTAGCTTCGTTCTGCTTCCAGTTCTGCTTCCAGCAGCTAAACTCCAATGTAATTAACAATTGCTATGTAATGCAAAATGCTGTTGGGGAGTAGATTTTGATCTGGTTTTGTATTCCGGCATGATAAAAGGGTTTCTGGCTCCTTCCTTCATTCTGACAGCCTCAGCAATGGTAAATGGTAAAATAAAGAATGTGCGTGGTTATTCAAAAACTCTACAACTAATACTGCAACCTTAATTCCACTTACCTGAGAGTAAGCCCCATAGAAAACACATGCTCTGTATCAAAGTAGAGTGGAATTTTATGCAATTTGACAGCTGAGCCTATTTTCTATCAGCTGGTTCCAGATATTAGAAATATTTCCCAGTTTCTGTTTATCAAAGACACAGGTAATCACAACTTTTCTATATATGTGTGTGTATTTTTTTTTTAAATAGCCCATCACCAGTTCTCCTCCCAAATGGATGGCTGAATTAGAAAATGATGATATTGACATGTTAAAAGGTGAGTTCCTGTCAGTGTTTGAGCACTTCAAATGACTGGAATTAACAAGCCCAGTATAGTTTGTCTTTAAAACTACACAATAGTTAAATAATTCTTTTTTATCTTTTTAAGCTCTACTCAAGCATTCATCTGAATGTATGTGGGCAAAAGATTGTGATGGGGGGGGGGGACAGGGGTGCACACATAAGCCCACCCCAGTGTCCCTGCACACACCTCATTCACAGGAGACCTTTCCATGCTGGGAGGGAAAGCTTGAAGGGAAGATTAAAGGCTTTGGCCAAGGGTGTGACCAGCCAATGTTCATCATGTATCTGTGATTCTGGATCCATTCATTGAACCTCAGACTTGGAGAACATCATGCAAGATGTGTATTTCAAGGACTTGGAGAACATCATGCAAGATATTCTCCAAGTCCTTGAAATACACAGGAGTATAAAACAACTAGTGAATTTCTGTATGTAATACTAGTTTCCAGAATAGTAGTAGTAGTTGTTGTTGTTGATGATGATGATGATGATGATGATACAACATTCTGGGAGTGATAAAACCCTTCTTTGAAGTATATGTTTCAATTTTTCTGTATAACCATTTTAAATTTCATGGTTAATTATTACCACAGTCTTATTAAATTTGTTACACATACTTCACCAGCAGGTTGCAGGGCATTTTTAATTTTTCTTCAATAAGTGTCTTACATAGATGCTTCAGATCAGGCTAGATGTAGGACTGGATGTTGGATTTGTATATCTATAACAATTTTTTGTCTACATAGTCTTTAAACCAGCTCCAGTCATGCAAGCTAAGCTTAAGGATGTGGCGAGAGCAGTTTGTAGCCAATTAAATGGACTAGAGCAACACTATGTGAAAAAGAAAGAGAAGAGCTGTAACCTTAGACATATTTGGACAATGGTGTGCCAAATACATTTTGTATAATAGAATAGTGACGATACTAAAGAAACAACATGAAGAGTCTTTGCTAGGAATTTATTTCATGGCACATCTTAAGCCACACTTCTTCTTTTTTAAGAGTTGGGGAGTCTCACCACAGCTAATCTAATGGAGAAAGTGAGAGGTCTGCAGAATCTAGCATACCAACTGGGACTAGACGAATGTAAGTAGATAGTTGCTAAGGTGCATTATGTTTAAAAACTGTAGGTCTGTTGCTTAATTTTCTTATAGAGCCAAACTTTACATATTCAGTAAGAACATATTCAATATTTCACTTGTGAGAAATAATACAATAGCCAAGCATGTATGATATTGCGCTGTTAGTCTCCTGAAAAATTAACAGTATGGCGTGGCTGCATCAGTAGTAGAATATCTCTACAAGCAGTTGCTGGGTTCCTACAACAATTGTGTGTCTCAACGATTTAGGTGGGATGTTTCTCCTGTTTCTTTTGTGAACCTCGCTGATGTTTTGTAATAGTAACCCCATAAGATAACTGAAGTATGAATTCAGAGTACTTTGGAACACTTCTTACTTGAAGATGAAATTACTCTATTAGGATTAAGTACTGTCTTATGATATGCAAGATAAATAAATAATTATTTGAATCAGTTTATGAGAGTCACAACAAAAGCTATCTTTCAGTATCCTCTAGGTGGCAGCAAAATGCTACCTAGAGATAATTGGTTCTCCGTGATGTTTTTGTAGCTTTTTAGATTTGGATTGAGTTCTTTTGCGAGGTGGGAGTGTTAATCACTGAATTATTATATTGTACTGAAAAATGAAATCAGAAAGATTGTCTCCATGTAGTAATGTTGATGGTCCCTTATTTTTGTGGAAAGGTTGATAGAGAAATTTCTACTGACTTTTTTTTATTCTTCGTTAGCAGTTTGCAGGTTTAGGCATTATAATTCTCATGGTCAGTCATTGCTCTCTCTTGAGATTAGATTTGATTTTTTGTTGAGGAGACAATTTATTTAGGTAATTCTGGAGTTCAATTGGTTTTTAAGCTATAAATTTATAGTTCCATGTACTAATATTTCTCATTATAAAACTGTTGCCTTTCTTTGCTGCTCTGACATTTAGAATGTTCCTGCGTATTGTATATGACCACCGAAAGCAAGCCATAAGAAAATTACCTTAATAACTTAGTTTGTAACTTATTGTGGTACTATCCTGCTCATTAGGATCCTCTGTACAGTTAGGTAATGGCACAATCAAATCTTAGTTTAATAAGCAGAGATATGCACAAGCTTCAGACACCTACCTCCAACTGCTTTGTTTCTCCCTTTGCCCAAACCAGAGAGCAGATTAAACCATGATTTCTTGTTAACATCTGATTCAGGAAGCTGTAGAAAGACAGGATAGGACAGAACTTTTAAGTTATGGCTTCCATATCCTGGCTTGTTCAGCAGCCATTAACCATAGTTTCCTGGTTTATACGTAATATGAAATCACAGTTAAATGCATCTTCCTGGTTTGTTCATTCGTGCAAAGGATTAAGCAGAGTGATTGCATTCAGGTGCCTGAAGCTCATGAATAGTTTAATAAGATGAGATGAGATTTGATTATTCAAATGTTACCATTAAATAACTTGTTTGGAGGATCATAACTCTTTACATAGCATTTATGTACCACCTTTCAATAAAGTTCTCCCGCTGGCTTACAAAATAAAAACACTAAAAATCCTAAAACAAATAGCAATAGCAGAGAGAAGACAATTCATTTCCTACAACTTGGTAGCAAGAGAAGGGGATAAACAGGCCTCATGAGAGAGGACATTCTGTAGTACTGAAGCCATCACAAAAAGGCCTCTTGGGTATGTCAACCTGATACGCATCAAGGATGCTGGCCAGCTAGCTGTCCACAGGCAAAATCCAGCCCCCCCCCAACACTTTTGCTGGGTCTCTGGTAGTTCTGTCAGATTATACTTGAGGTATGCTAAAAAGTAAAAATTTAGAGAAGCTCTGTTCTGCAAAGGCAGATATCTGTCGGTAACAGTCTATGCCAGCGGTAGGCAACCTAAGGCCCGTGGGCCAATCGCCTTCTAAATCCAGCCCGCGGATGGTCCTAGAATCAGCGTGCTTTTACATGAGTAGAATGTGTCCTTTTATTTAAAATGCATCTCTGGGTTATTTGCGGGGCCTGCCTGGTGTTTTTGCATGAGTAGAATGTGTGCTTTTATTTAAAATGCATCTCTGGGTTATTTGTGGGGCATAGGAATTCGTTCATTTTTTTCTTCAAAATATAGTCCGGCCCACCACATGGTCTGAGGGATGGTGGAGCGGCCCATGGCTGAAAAAAGTTGCTGACCCCTAGTCTATGCACTGAAAAATTGCTCATAAAAAATGGTTACAACGCACATGCAATGTTAGTGCTACCTCTATATAAGCATGGTTCAAATGCAGTGTTGGCCTTGTAAGGCCTGGGGCATACCTATACTAAGATGGTGCCAAAACTCTGAGGGCATCTGGCTGGCTAAAGCTGTTCTGCATTGATAGCACCAATGTTGCAACAAGCTCAGCACTGTCAAGATTGTTGGTGGCTTTTCTGATGGTATGGGACCAGGCTACCGAATATTAGTCTCTAGTCCAGCAGCAGACTGTGATCAACATTCTGCCTCCCTTCTCTCTCCTCATTCCCCACTTCCCACTCTGGTCATGCTATTGTGGGGTTTCACCTGTCATAAGGTGGTCACTTTGTGTAGCAAGGTATGGTTCTATCCCCCAGACAACTATCTGGAACAGAGTGAGTGCAAGAGTCTGAGCATTCCTGGTTTAGGTCCTAGACTACTCCAGTACATGAGATGGAGTAAATTCCATTGCTGGGTCTTATTGAGATGTATGTAATGCTTGATTGAGATGGCTGTCAACCAACTGATAGCTTCCATACAGCCATACAGTTTTAGGTGAGCCATGATAACAGATCGGATACCTTTTTTTAGATCAGGGATAGCCAGTTGCAATCTACAGGCAGCATCAGGAATGCAGCCAGTTATCTAGTCCCTGTTAGGCTCATTGTGTTGAGAAAATAATCTGAGGGTGAAGACAAAGCTGAGACTCTTCCATGCTCATATTTAGGGCAGGGCGGGGAGCGAATGGCTAAAATCAGTTGTTCCAGAAAGCAGCAGAGTGTGACTAGAAGAACCTTGTGTCTACGTTGCATTAAAAAACAACATGCTAGGATCATATGTAGAACTTTCCTATACCCCATCAGATGTATGGATAAATGTAGCATGGTCATAGGTTCTGAAACTTTCTAGTGTTGCCCTCCATGTTCATCTTGCTGAACATGCCTTAATGTAGCATTGGGTACTCTCCAGGGTATCATGCAGGAGACATTCTCCCAATGTGGAGATGTCAAGGACTGAATTTGGGACTTACCATGGAGGCTTAGCTCTTCCCCTCTGCAACAATAGGTATAAAAGCCTCTGATTTGGGATGCAGGCACTCTGTACAATCTCAGCGGCACTACCATTCCATCGTGTGGTCCAAGGATGAGCTCAGCACCAGTAGGGAACATAGCAAGGTGCCTTATACTGAGACAGCTCATTCGTCCATCAAAGACAGAATTGTCTAGCCTACATTGACTAAGAGCAACTCTCCATAGGTTTCTCCCAGTCCTACTTGAAGATGCTGGGGATTCACCCTGGGTTGCTTCTTCTGCTTGCCACAGCTTTCTCTTGTGCTTGGCATATTTCTTTTTCCAGCACTCAAAAGCTGCCCACCAGATCACAGGGCGGCCCTGCTAGAGCCCCTCTGATTTTCATCATCCCACCTCAGAGGAGGAGCAAAAACACTGCCATGCTGTGCAAATACCAATGGATGGAAGAGAAGCCAGGCACATAGGGTACTTACCCAGGCTCACAATCACTTCTGTCTGGAAGGAAAGGCCAGCCTTCCCATAAGCCATGGCTGAAGAGGCTCTTGCTGACTGGAAGATTCCTGCAGATCCTGAGATCCATGGAAGAATCTGTCCCGCATGATTTTAATGCATCCAGGCTGCTGTTTCTGTATAATACACTTGGTTTATATTTTGTATTGATCTCTTGTTTTATGATGCTTTTTAAAAATGTTGCGCCTTGGGATAACTCTGCAGCCCCCTGGTTAACAACCACTGATCTGGACGAGTAGTTTATACAACATTGTGTAGCTATTTAGAACTTGACTGGTGATCTGCATTTTTTGTACAGTGGTACCTCGGGTTAAGAACTTAAGTCGTTCTGGAGGTCTTTCTGGGTTAGCAGAGTCTGTAACCTGAAGCGCCTGTAACCCAAGGTACCACTATTGCTATTTGTGTAGTACAGCATAAAATGCAACCAAACCTCAAGTTTAAATAATAGAACAGTTGTGATATGCAGAGCAATGGTTCAGAAAGAGCTGGTTTCACCTCGGAGAATTGGCTTTATTAAATACAAAGCTACCATCTGTTCTTGAATGTAGTCAGAATTACTTTAGCTAAAATAATTTGCAGCAATGATTAGACAACCATGTAAAATTTTACTTTAAAATATTTTATGATTGTCCTACACTTAATGAATTCATCTGATGTTAATTTTGTATTCCCTGATATGCACAAAGTATCATAAACCACATCAAAATTCAGAGTTGTTGGTTTTTGGTTTTGTTTTGCTACAATGTTTTGCTACCATGGTCATGTAACTGCGTAAACTGTAGAACTTACTGTTTGATACCTAGTCTCCAAGGAAAATAACAAGCTGGCATTTCGACATTGGTTTGAAAGTGGGAGTGCTTTATGATGAACAGAGGGCTTGGAAGTTCTCCTGTAACTTGATAACCATGTTTATGTAGGTTTTTGTGTATGGAAGGTGTGGCTTGCTAGTATGCCATGAAAGAGAATTCTAGAAGCCCACATGGGGTTGCATCCTGACTAAGTTAGTTGAACATGGGGCCCATTGAAATCCGTGAAACAAATTAGTCACAATTTGACTTGCATTCCATTTATTTAAACTAATTTAGTGTGGATCCAACCCATGTACAGTACTTATTTTGTGTTGTGTTGTTGCCAAGATGCTGGCTTCTTTTGGAATGAACATGGATGTTCTGCAGGTTCTGTGGTTTGCTTCTTGTGTTTCATCTGATACTCAGATAAGATATATTGACTCCAAAATGTGTATGTAATGTGGCAAACAATATAAACTTCAGGTTTCTCCTTTTAAGTCTCTGGTAGCAGGCCGCGGCTTCATTGGCTTGGGGTCATGGAAACATATACATCGGTCTCTTGCCTACACATTTCAAGAGAAATTTCCATGTATGTATACATGGGATCAGAGCACAGAGAGATGCTAGAAGATTGTAGTCCTACTTTCCACACATAGTCGTGGGAATCTAGAAATAATTTAGTAGTAAGAAGAAATAAGAAGCTGCTGCTAGATCAAGTTGTTGCTGGTAGGGAGCCTACAAAAGCAGGACCTGAGTACAGCAGCACTTTCCCAGCCTGCAGTTGCTAGCTGGGAACAGCTTTTGCAAGGAAATAGACTGCACTGTGGGCCAGGCATGTCCAGAATCTGTTTCGGGGGCCCAAATGTCCATTTCAGGGACCCAATCTAGACTGCCGGTCGATTTAATTTGGCCCTCTTTGAAAAAAGTTTGGGCACCCTGCTGTAGGCTTCTGAGAAACTAATCAGCTATGGAGAGTACTTAGGTTTCCAGCACTCCTAGATGTATGTTAGACCTCACAGGCACTCACCCCAGTGCTCAGCCTGGGATATATATTTTTTTTCCATACTTCATTCTTTTTGATCATTCTAGGTCTCTTTTGACACACATTCGTGTGCTGTTCACATGCAGAGGAACAAGACATTCACCTTTGTCTTTGCTGCACATCACGCAGCTTGGCTTGTTTACTCACTGTTTTGTTTTGTTTTGTTTTTTATGTGTGAGTATTTCAGTTTCTAAAAAGAGCCACCCAAATACCAATTTAAAATTAGGATGCACACAAGACCCTTGAATGAGCTAATTTTGACATGTAATATTCTTAACTATCTGCAGTCCACAGATCATGACCTCAACTTTTTATCATCGCTATTGGATTGTATGCCAGTTTTAGAAGTGAAGGAGCTATGGGAAGTTTTAATTGTACCTGTGTGATTTATCCCCAGTCAGCTCTTTAATTTCTTCTGGCTGTCTGAGGTTTCCGACATGCTGTAAATTTCACCAACTTTTTCATTATCTGCAATTTCTTTATGACTTGTGAATCGGAGTGGAGAGAGAGTGTGGATTTACAGCGGATATAAACATGTCCATAAAGTCTGTATCTGTGTCAGTAATTGTACTGCTGTCAGTGACTGTCCTGTTTTACAGGCCTCTCTTGGGGAAGGAACACACTTTGCTACTAGTGGCAGTGTAGTGTTCATCCTTCGCTTTGCATTAACTCACCAAGAGATTAGGTTGTAATAATTGGGATGGAAATTGAGCTTAGATATTGGTCACTCACCCTCTCTCTCTCTCTCTCTTTTTTTATTCTTGCTCTTATCTAATGAATAAGTGAGTGAATTATCCAGTATTTGTTTGGAAGGAAAGGGAAATGGACAGATAGCTGCTTCATGCTAAAATGTGGTGCAGTCGACTAACAATATTATAAATGATAGTGCTGTGGATATGTACAGATTAGTTGCATGTACCATAATAAACACTGTCTTTACCTGCCTCGCCAGCGTTTCTAGATTAACTATTTCTTTTGAGGCAGTTAATTACATCCTAATAATCTCCAGCTGTTGATGACTTTTTGTTGCCCATAGGAAGAGGTGTGGGGGCAAAGAGAGAGTATTCTTTTAAATGTCAATAAATGTGCCAGGTATTTCTTGTTTACTCTCTTTACTTCAAGTAAAGTAGTTTGATAAGCTGTAGATTTTTTTTGACAAAGGCATTTTTGTGTGGCTTGTCTTTTAGTGTATGGACTATTAGGTATTTGGTATAGCAAAATGCATTTCAGACACTGGAAGATTATTCATGATGTCTTTGTGGAATGTCTCATTCACTTGTCAAATACCCAGAATGTGAGCCGGTTCCAGCACTTCTGATATATATGCCTGCCACACAGATTCAGACTGTGGAGAATGAAAACTTAAAATAAAGCCTTTTCGGGAAGTGTTTGGGTACAAAGGACTGTTCGATAGCTCACTTCCTTTTGTTCATGTAAGTGGATGCTAACTTTAAAGCCTGTGGCACTTGCGTGGCATCTTCTGGAATTACAAGGGCACGGTTCCCCATTTATAGTGAGTGCAATTATATTTAAATAGCTATCAAAATCTGATATGTGCATGCACTTGACCTTAAATATATAGATAAGCACGCTTCATCTGAGTCTTGCAAACCCAACTTTATACAAATTCATGGGAAGTTTCTAGTTCTTGAGTGTCCCTCTGTCTAGATTTGCACACATTGAAATGCTGTTTATCTTGTATTTTTATGTTGTCAACCACCTTGAGATCTACAGAAGGGTGGCATATAAATTTAATAACAATAATAATAATAATAATAATAATAATAATAATAATAATAATAAGCCATGATCTAAACTACTTGGTTTGCCACTATGGGCAGGATAGAAAACAAACACCTGGCAAATTGTAACAGTTGGCTGTTGTGTGCATGTCTCTCTAGGCTTGTTCACACATTTCACTGAACAAGGGTACCAATTATCTCTACACATGTTCTGTACAGCTAAACTATTGTGTACACAGACTGTGCTCTGCTGCATTATTTAAAAAACTTTGTGTACACAGATTGTACACTAATTGAATGTAACATGCGAACATGCTCAAATATTTTGTACTGTTTTATTTAATGAAGTTATTGGTACACATACACCAGACTGTTTCTTAAGTGTTAGAAACTGAGAATATGGAGTCTGTGTCTGAAAGCAGGCTTGGCCTTTTTAAAAAAATGTTTTTTAGTTTTCAAAAGTTTACATACTTCACCATCAACAATACAGTGGTACCTCGGGTTACATACACTTCAGGTTACATATGCTTCAGGTTACAGACTCCACTAACGCAGAAATAGTGCTTCAGCTTAAGAACTTTGCTTCAGGATGAGAAGAGAAATCGTGCTCCGGCGGCGCGGTGGCAGCTGGAGGCCCCATTAGCTAAAGTGTTTCTTCAGGTTAAGAACAGTTTCAGGTTAAGTACGGACCTCCAGAACGAATTAAGTACTTAACCTGAGGTACCACTGTATGTTTAATTCAGGCCTGGCTTATTTTGACCAAGATAGGACTACAGTCAAACCTTGGTTTTTGAACGTTTCGGAGGTCGAATGGACTTCCGGAAGGGATTACGCTCGAAAACCGAGGTTCCCCTGTACAACTTTTCCACATTGGAAAAACTTCTATCTTGAACTAGGAATCAACTATCATCCTTTGTCACACTGGCTTCTTTATATCATACTGCAGGGTATATATAGATAAATAAACTTGCAACTTAATTTTTACGTTATAATTTTCAAAAGTAGAAGACTTACATTTTACTAAGTTGTGATTATAAACTTATAAGATAAGACAGCTTGTAATTATAAGGTGAGACAGCTGGTGTTGTCCAATTCCTTGCCCACTGGACTTGGGTCTGGGTTTAACAGCTGCCTCTATCATGGACTTGCAATATGCCTTGTGTAAGCTGTGTTCCTTACTTCAATTTACCATCTGTGCAACATGTGTAATACTTGACAAGGCAAACAGGAAATTTGCAAATAAGTAGCAATATAATATGTAACCTGCCTTTTTCAAATCCCTGCCTACATTTTTATTTCCTACTTTAGTTTTTAATGACAAAAAGCAAATAATCTTGAAGCATTGGGTGCCAACCAAGGCAGACAACCAGTTCAGCTCCAAATGCCAATGTAGTATTCTTTAGCATAATACTAACTTTCTTAGAAGATTTGAATGTGTCCAGAATTTCAAAATAATCATTCTGAACACAGAACTTTTTGGACCCCGATGCATTGCAGTCACAACTGTAGTTATTTAAACAATCATGTAGCAAGGGGCTTTTTTCAGCTGGAACTTACAGGAGCTCAGTTCCGGCACCTTTCAGATGGGCACCAGTGCCATTCTAAGAGAACAAGGAAGAAGTTGATGGTGAGCTCTGGCACCTATTTTCTAGAAAAAAGAGCACTTCATGTAGCTCTGTTTTAATACATCTTCCCTTCTGGCCCCTCCTAGTTTCCTGGGAAAAACTTAGGACAACCTCATTTGATTAAGTAAGCTATGCAAAGTATGTAGAAATGCTTGATTCCTAATGGCTTCCCATGTGATGTTCAGCTGTGGCATATAGCACTTAGCAGAGATTAACTGGAATGCACATGGATATATGTTTTGTAAATTAATCCTACAGCACAACCCTGTCATTGTTTACTCAGAAGTAGGTCCGACCCTCATTTTCTCTTAGCAAATTCAGCAATCTTACTAGCTGAGATTTCTATGGTTTCTTTAGAGAAGAACCTGTTGTTGTTTTCTCAGCTTCCCGGAAACAGTTCCTCCTCTTCTGAATATGAGGCCTTTACAGAGATCAATTGCATTCCTTTTTTGCATTCCTAGTCACCGCAGCCTTGCAGGGTCTGTATATATCGAATGTAATATAGCTGGGCCAGAGCTCTGTGACAAGATCTAAGTGCCTCATTAACTCCAGTACGCTAGAACAAGATAAAAATGTCATCAAGCCCCTATCAGATGCCTGATATAACCTCTAGCAAGCTGGAGTGCCATTAGTTTAAATTCTCAATCAAATGCCTTCCTTGAGCTTAAGGAGCAATGATTAAACGTGGAGTGTCCCCTGAGGACTCTACAGCTGTCGCGGCTTGGGGTGGGTCCCCTCTCTTACCAACCGGAGAGTCTTGAGCCAGAGGTCCCAGTGGGGCGGGCCCTCTTCAGACCTGCACGTGCCTGCCCCAGCTGTTCTCCTTTGCCTAATGAATTGCTTTACAGGGAGAAGCTGGGTATTGTCATCACAAGCTGCCTTCCCTGGGGGCTTGAGCCAGCCTCGGTAATGACTAATGTTAGTGATAGTAATTGAAGTGTGATAGCTCTCTGGGGACTCTGCACCATGTTTGATGCTAGCAAGCACTTGTGGCTGGTGCAGGCCTGTGAACGGCTCAAAAGTGATTTTTAATTGCTCTGCTCCCATAACTACACTTAAAAGTGGACTTAAAATGTTTCTCATTTTCTTGGTAATCTGGTGGATTTATATCTTTTAGAGTGAGTGGTACTGTGAAAGGTTTGCAGGACTCTACTGTCCTTGTAGTCCTATTATTATTATTATTATTATTATTAATTAAAATTTGTATGCTGCCCTATACCTGTAGATCTCAGGGCAGTTCACAACATAAAATCACAATATGAAAAAGAAATATACATAATAAAAACAAAGACAACCCAATAATCCCCCCCTTCCACAAAAAGTTTTCAATTAGCGATAATTGCAATCGTCCTTAGCACCCCTGTTGCTTGTCCTCATCTGTCGGTCAAGTTGCAGTGTGTGGAGCATACAGTAACATGGATCCTTCTCTTTTCTAAGTTCAGCTGAACTCTAGTGGAAAGAAGGGTCACACGCAGTGATGCAGTTAGTTTGTTCATTGGCATCAGCATATGGGGGTAGGCCGGATCCTTACCACCCACAATAGGCAAAGTTTGACCAGCAGCTGGTGTCAAAGATGTCAGGTGACATGTTTTTGCCCGTGTGATGATCAGCTGATGGTTGGGGCTTGCAACCTTTCTTTCACCCAGCCACATCTACCTGCCCTACAACTGACATAATATAGTATAACATTAGATATGGTGAAGGTGCATGTGGCTTAGCCAAAATGGCCTTGCGGGCCTTTTACTGGCTTTATCTGGTTCACTAGCTATAGCCATTGCTGGACAGAGGTAGCCTGACCACTGTAGTCCATGTGTTGGTAAGTTGAAGGCTGGATTACTGCACCGTGCTCGTTGTGGGGCTACCCTTGGTCCTGGTTCAGAAACTAAAGCTAGTGCACAATGTGGCTGTCGGGCTGCTGCTGGAGGCTTCTGGCTGACAGCATGTGATGCTAATATCTGGCTACCCGTCTACTACTCAGCCAGGTTCCAGGCTCTTGTATTAATTTACAAAGCCCTGAACAGCTTAGGTGCAGGGTTCTTTAAGGACCACCTAAACCCTTATATCTCTGCTCAGTCACTGAGATCATCCGTAGGGTCCTCAATGGTTCTCTCCTGAGTTTGACATCAATACAAAATAGAGCCTTGAGTGTCACCAGCCCAGTCCTGTGGTATGTTGAAGAATTTATTCTGTTTAAATTTTCTTCCATTTTATACTATTTTTCAGAATTTTATATTCTTTTCTAAGCAGTAGTGCAGTCTCCACAGGATCAGTTTTACTTGAAAGTCTGGCTTTGTGATATCCTTTTCTAGAAAACCTCTGCTTCAATGCAGACAGTTCAGAAACAGTTCTTTCCTCCTGTCCCATTCCTGCAGCCCTGCATTGCATTGCACAGGGTTGGACTAGAATTTAATGAATGTTTGCAGCTGTGGCAAAGCTTGCTTACAGATCTTGGTCCACTTCATATGTAGCTTCCTACGGATATTTCTGCCTGTAGGAAGAATGTTCATATGTTGATACATCATTACAAAGAATATTGAATATAGTCAGCTTTAAAGATACAAATGTTTTGCACTTACATATTTCTCTGAAACAGCCTTGTTCAGCAGATTTGTGCCGTATCTATTTAATGAGAGAGAGCTCTTGGTTCCTTGGAACTTCTGTGCAAAGGCGAACGGCGAACATTATAGCTACAAAGTGTGAATTCTTAGCTGAAGTACTGACAGCATGAGCTCTAAAAAAAGAAGTAGGAATGTCTCATTTTTGACGTCACAGCAATCAAGTTCCAAATTAATTACTAAGAGACACTATGGAGAAGAAATTTTCAATCTTTTCTGCTAATTTTCTCATGCTGCTCCTAGTAATAATCTTTCATTGTATATGCATTATAGATATGCTTGGATTTGTTAATTGTAATATAAAATTAATGAGCACACTCAAATAGCAATTAGTTACATGCATTCTTCAGGAGGCTCATGGCATTTTGTTCTGCCTAGTGTACCTGATGCCTGCATCAGCAATCTTGACCACATTTATCAAGGTTTACTTGTGGGGTGGCAGCGATAATGAAGGGAGTGCATTCTATTGCTCCAGCATGTCAACCAGAATAAACCCCTCCTTCTTTCCTTATATGACCTGTACACTGTTAACAGCTACTTTCCTATGGTTGCCAAGTTTCCTTAGCAAGGTCTCTAAAGCCCAGGTCTCATCTGGGCTTGTGCTGTTCCTCATTAATATACACGTGCAAATTATCTATCCTTCCCCCCCCCCCACAGAGCGCTACACTTTCTATAGTTTTTGTTAAGTCAAAACCTTATGAAATTATATTTGTGGGTGTTCTTAAAGCTAATTTAGATGGGCATCATCATAGTTCATGTATTGTCAATATATATTCAGGTCAAATGCAACCCATATAATTAGGTTTATATAAGCATGCTTTCTCAGTATTTTGCTCTGGTTTAAGTAAATCAATTTTAAAATCAATTTCTGTTTGTACAAATAAGACCTTTAATGTGGTAGCCTCAGACTTGGTTGTTTTAAGCATCGTGTCTGTTCTGAATAACTTTCGCTGCTGTGTTCACTAAAAGTGCATCTGCTGGCAGAATAGGTCTTATTTATATGTTGGTTCTGCAAGATCAAATACTTCAGATTGGTTCCACTTAAAGCTCCCAAGATAACTGCCAGTTAGCACTGATGGTTACACATTCATCGTTTTCTGTGCAGCATGTAGATATCTGGGCACTGGTTGACTTCTATTAGACCAAGCTGTTTTGAATTCAGCAACAACCTTTCCTAAAATAAGGAAAGTTGCACAAAGTATGGCACATCTGGCAACACCAATGCAGACAGTTCTGAAAAGTTATTTAAAGTTCTATGATTTTTGACCTATGGAAGGGTCAAAAAGTGTCTGATCATGATATAATTATAAGAGGAGGTGGTGATAGGTGGTTTAACTCCATAGAATATATTTCTTGAGCCAGTAACCTTTCTATAGGAAGCTGCATTCACTGCTGGAATTCAGTTGCTGCGCTCTGCTTTTCCCTGGGGGATTTAATACTTCTTCTACATACCTTAATAGTATTCTCCCACCCCATGCCCAGCAGGATCAAACCTGAAACCTTGAAGAGCTGTTGCCAATGAACTATAGATAGTACTAAGCAGGATGGACCCAGTGGTCTTGGTATGTGACAGTTTCCTATGTTCCACATGACACACAATATTTTTAAAACTAGGGTTTCCCAAATTTGGGTCTCCAACTTGGACTACAACTCCGATCATCCCTAGCTAGCAGGACCAGTGGTCAGGGATGATGGGAATTGTTGTCCAAAAGCAGCTAGAGACCCAAGTTTGGGAAGCCCTGTTCAAGAGGAGTCCTGTACAACATTTTTAAAACACTTGTACTAGCTTCACATTCTTAATCTGCAAGTGTGCAAACTTTTTAAAATACTTCTTTAAAAAGATCATCTTTAGGATGCAGTGAGTTTCTTAACTCAACGTAAGGAGCAATTGCCAGCTAATTTGTTTATTAGATATTTGGGCTTAAGCATCTAATAAGTGTAATAATGCCTGGTTAGTGATGAGTAACCTAATGAATCTTATGCAAGCAGGTTCCTTAACCCTAATCCATTGACCATGCTGAGGGTCACTGTTGCGGTGCATTTCTCAGGATGAGCCGCTTGCTGCCTGCTGCTTCCCTGTTAGAATTCAGCCTGCCATACCCTTAGCACCCTGTCTCCTGAATGGAATTCAAAAAGACACTTAGATTTCCATAAATAAATTAGGAATTCAGTGGCTTCTTCCGGCTAATCAGGACAGGCTGATAAACCTTGCTAGCTGTTTAATAAATGAATTGTGACTGATTACCTATTAATATGGACGCCTCAGGAATTCACCCAGGGGGAAGCAGAGCAGTGAAATAGAGAGGGGCATGGCCCCCTGGGAAATCAGGGCTTCATGTTTGCAGCTTAAATATCTCTGTGAAGTATCAATAAGGAGGTAATTGAATTTTGAACACAAACATGAGCGCCGGATGGATGAAGAGAAGGGGAGGGGGCTCTGATCGTCTCTTCTAGGCCCCTTCATTCTTCCCTCCCCTTTCCCTTGGAGACCACTCTAGTGAAGATAGATGCTAAATCCATTAAATAAAGATTAGACTCTGTCGTGGTAGAAAATGGTAGCTTAGCTAGATCCCTGGGCAAATTGGGACCTTTAGCAATACAGAAAATTAAAATATACATTTTTAACAAGTGTGCTATCGACACGCTAATAATGGTTGCCTGTCTTGGGGGTTCGCTCACCTTTAGATTTGCTTTTGTTTGTCTATAGTGCTCTCCTTGTTTCTGTACTAGATTATTTTTTTTGTTGTTGTTCCTTAAAGTGGTAAAACTGTAGCTTCTTCAGACTATGATCTGCTGTCTCCTAGAATGAGATCTAAAATGTAATATTAGACAAAAGATGTCTTACATTCCCTGAAATAGAAAGACTACCAAGAAGATGCAGTTAACACAACAACATGCAGACACAAGGATAGATGAAACACCCAAGAGAGATACTGTACTTCTATGTCTACACAAGCTCCATAAGGACCTTGAACCCAAGTTTTTTTTCTTTTCTAGGTTTGCCTTAGATTGAATCTGACTATTAAGAGGGTGGCACTGATACCAGTTGTTCCTGGTTTCTAGATTGCTCTGTAGGTCAAAAATAATGAACTTACTAGTGAAGAGGTTTGCACAACAGTTAAATCAGAACTCTGTGCCTCAAGAAGCAGACAAAACTTTCCCTCTGTTAAAAAGCTCTCTACTCTTCATTATACTTGCCGTTGACTAGTTGCCAGAACTGTAGGAAGTCACCATATTCTAGCACCTTTTAGACAGGATAGTATTAAGTTCAAGGCAGCTTCTTTAATTTTAGGATCTCTTTGCCGAAAGATTACAGCAAAGTGGTCTGAGTTTAACACTCCATACATTGCATAAGTCTTGGTTTGTTTGAACTTGTAAAATAACTTTACACTTGTGCTAGGTAGATGGAAAGCGCTCTGAATGCATGAATATAAACAGCAATCCAACATATACCATATTTTCCGTCCCATAGGATGCTCCATCCCATAGGACGCACCTAGTTTTTGGGGGAGGAAATAAAGGAAAAAATGTTTTCCTTTATTTCCCCCCCAAAAACCAGGTCGGGGAGCAGCGGGATGGCGGCGCTGCGCCTCCCCGCTGTC
Source organism: Podarcis erhardii (assembly GCF_964252035.2). Taxonomy (NCBI): domain Eukaryota; kingdom Metazoa; phylum Chordata; class Lepidosauria; order Squamata; family Lacertidae; genus Podarcis; species Podarcis erhardii. Next base: position 32,526,456 of record NC_138497.1, on the reverse strand, counting down.
CCCCGAGCTTGTGGGGCTGGCCGATGTCTGCCCAGCGCGAGGGGCGCTCTGCTTCAGGGCGCCTTGCGCGCCGTGCGGCAGGCTGCTATCCGCAGGGCTCCCCACGTTGCGGATGTCTGCCCGGTGCGAGGGGTGCTCTGTTTCAGGGTGCCGCTCGCGCCGGGCGGCAGGCTGCTGTCTGCAGCCTAGGGAGCCCTGCGGGAACTCCCGCAGGCTCCCCAGGCTTGCTGATAGCTTCCTGAAGCCTGGAGAGCGAGAGGGGTCGGTGCGCACCGACCCTTCTCGCTCTCCAAGCTTCAGCGAAAGCCTGTATTCACCCCATAGGACGCACACAGATTTTCCATTCATTTTTGGAGGGGAAAAGGTGTGTCCTCTAGGGCGAAAAATACGGTATATGAAGGCTGTTGGTGTCCCCTGGGAAAAGAGAGGGGAATGGTAGTGAACCAACTACAGTGGTACCTCAGGTTACATACGCTTCAGGTTACAGACTCCGCTAATCCAGAAATAGTGCTTCAGGTTAAGAACTTTGCTTCAGGATGAGAACAGAAATCATGCTCTGGCGGCGTGGCGGCAGCAGGAGGCCCCATTAGCTAAAGTGGTGCTTCAGGTTAAATACAGTTTCAGGTTAAGAACGGACCTCCGGAACGAATTAAGTACTTAACCCGAGGTACCACTGTACTTTTATAGAGATCCCCTCTTTTCCATGGAGAGGATGGGATTTGACCTAAAGGTTTTTTACATTACTGGGATTTTTATCTCCATACAAGTCAGCATGCCAAGAAAGTCGTTCGGCACTTGAGCCTACAACAGATTCTAGAACTGGCGTCATTTTTCACAATGCAACTTACTGTACTTTTCCTTTATTCCATTGTAGCTCTTTAAAATTTTCATTTTTTGATTGCATCATGAAGAGCTGAAGTGAATTGTTTTGAGCAAGCGCAGCTGTGGTTTCCTACAGAATAAAGCTCAGTCTTGTAAAGATTCAAGGCAAACTTGCTTTTGCCAGAGTTGGAAAAGCAGAAACTCACTTTTGCCACTTTGGGGAGCAACTGCTGGATTCTGAGCACCAAAGGATATAGAGAGTATTACTTAACCAAAGCAGCGTAATGGGAGACTTTCATTTACTAAGATATATAGAAGAGGTTGTATAGCACAGTAGTTGCTACGAAACTGACCCCTATACGAGGAAATTGCCATTCCAAATTTGGCCTTGCCCAAAATGCATTAGGCAGCCTTTTGCAAGTTACTGCCTCTCACCCTTAGCAAATAACAGGATAATAATATTGACATAGCTGTTAGGGCTGTTGGATATTATGTGAAGCGCCCTGTGGACACTCAAGTACAATATAAATTCATACTGGTATTGAGATGTGCAGAGTTTTCTGGAACACATGCTAATGGCTTCACTGAGACAATAAAAAGATTCTGCCAAGGATGCTAAGGATTTAAGTATTTCATCTGTGCTTGGATTTCAGTGCTCACACAAATCCTCCCCTCAAGCATTTAAGTAGAATTAATTTACATAAAGTTGTTTCCTACATATGATCATGATGGTAAAGAGGGTTAAAGAGTCTTCTCCAGTGCTATCCAATTGCTGTCCTTCTGTTTCAAGAATGTAAATGTTGACTAAGTGTGATTCATTTTTTAATTTTGGGGGGAAGACAGATGCTCTCTGATGGATTGGCTGAAGAGTTTCTTCTGTTTAGAATTTCTGCCATTTTATATACTATTTATCAGAATTTTGTACTCTTTTCCCAGCAGTACAGTGGTACCTCTGGTTACGAACTTAGTTCGTTCCGGAGATCCGTTCTTAAGCTGAAACCGTCCTTATCCTGAGGCGCTTTTTTGCTAATGGGGCTTCCTGCTGCATGCGCGCCTCTGGCACACGATTTCCGTTCGCATCCTGGGGCAAAGTTTGCAACCAGGAGCAGCTGCTTCCGGGTTAGCGGAGCTTGTAACCTGACAGGTTCATAACCAAAAGCGTTCGTAACCAGAGATACCACTGTACTATGGCCTCCACAGCTTCAGTTTTACTTGAAGGTTTGCCTTGTGATATCCTTTTCTAGCAAATCTCTGCTTCAATGCGGACTGTTCAGAAACAATTCTCTCTTCCTGTCACATTCCTGCTGCATTGCATTGCAGGGGGTGGACTAGATAGCCCTTGGAAGCCCTTCCAACTCTACAGTTCTATGATTCTGAGACTTCTCAGAAGAGCCTTTCAATAGCTGGAGATGTTTGCTTCTTATTTCAATGAAATGCCTGCTTAATCAACCTGAATTACTCCCATTAATCAGTAGGTTGAGCCCACTGAATGGCTACTGCTCTGAGGGAGAAGGCTATTCTGCCCACACTGTTTATGAGAGCTATAATCTAGCTGTTAGAGTAGCTGTGTTAGTAGTATTTAATTCAGCGAATGTGTGCTGTTTTTTTTTTTTTTTAATAATTACATAGGGATTTGGCTTTTACAGTTATTGCAGTTCTCAGGGATGGTTGATTAACATAAGTAATCATCTAATCTTTGGCATTTATGCCGGTATATGTTGTGTAGCAAAGTGAGATGGTTTTTCAAAGTGTAGTGAAATGTATACTTTATCAGATGTTGCTTCAAAATTATGTTTGCACCTTTCTGCTTAAAGCCAACCATATCTCTTCAAATTCTGTAGTCCAAGTCCACCTCTCCTCTTTATTGGTTGCAAATCATGTATGAAAACAGATATTGAAGCTATTTGGTAAGAATGGTAGAAAATAGTGCACACAAACACTCTCTCTCTCTCTCTCTCTCTCTCTCTCTCAAATCTCATTTCAAGGATTTTGACACTGGTATACTTCCTAGTGATAGAGCATAACTTTTCCTAGAAAAAGTAGAAGATAGCCATGTTGGGCTATAAGAAAACTTGCCCATCTAATTCACCATCCCTTCACTGTGATAATTGCTCATTTGGGCATAACATATTTGCAGAATCAACTACTTGTACTCTACATGTGTTTGGATGTTAAGGAAGCTCGGTTATGAGTTAAGGACTCATAACATTTTGAAATAACTTGGTGTTAGTCTTGATCTTTAATGCCCCAAACAGTTCAGACCGTCATGGAGATGTTCAGGTCCCACCAACTCCCCACTCCCACCCCAGTCCTACCAACTTCTGATCTGAGACAGGATCTTGCTGGCTCTGGTTTTATGTGTTTGTTTCTGTTCTGCTGTTTGAAATGCAATGGTTAGATGTGTTTATTTGTTTTAATTGTTAGCCGCTTTTATGAACCCTTTGAGACTGAAGCGCAGAATATAAATATATGTCAATAAATGTTCCCCTAAAGAAGAAATTCTGGAGCACTTAAGTAAGACGTGGCCAAAGCAAATGCCTTTCCTACTGGGCATGGATTGAAAGCAGATTTGTGCTCTCTCAACTGAACTGTAGCTATGGCTGGTCATCCTTTTTTGCTTTTCATTTTCTTGGATTGGGCTGTGCTTCCTTCAGCTCTGCCACTGGAGATCTAAGCGATGTCAGTAGCACATAGCAACATTCACCACCTGTGGCCCCTTCTGGGCAGAGGCTGCATGTGGTTATTCATACTCTGATAACCTCCCAGATTAGGTTACTGCAACATCTTCTACTTGGAGCTCCATCTTTAATTTTTATTATTTGTCTTTTATCCAAGCTGTATCTTCTTCTCTAGACAGTTCTAATCTTCACTTTTTTTCTCTGTCCTTCTACTTCTAAAGCCTTTGGCTTCAGTTGAACATGGGTGAAGCACACTGAAAAACCAATGCTCTTTAAGAGTGCTTAACTCCATTGAATTGTGCCCTTTCATTCTTTCACCTTGATTTACTGCAGTATGCTATTCCCCAATCTTCCCATTTTCCAGTCTTGTTTTGCATTCTGCTGCTCTGCTCACCTGGTTTACTCTGCATTTTGTTTTGGCAAAGTCTCATTGTCTTCTGGCTTCTCTCCACAGGCCCCAGAACATTCCATGTGAAGTTTTGATGACAAGTATTCATGCTCCTGCTCCTGTTTCCCCCCTCTTTGCACTCCAACTCAGTTTCTTGGCCTCAGTTTTATGTTCCTACTTTGTATGTTAAAGATTTCCACTTCTGCTACTCTCCATCTTTTCTCACTTGTAGCCCTCTTCTATGGAATGCATGCTATCTGAACTCAGTGCATTCCCAAGAAATCATTTGTTAGGTGAGCGTTCACATAACGAGTCCACAATTACAATTGATTCCTGTGGGGAAATTTCTAATTCATTCCTGACCATAGAAGTTTGACCCCCAAATGATGGAAAACCCCCAGGAAAACACTCAGAAAGATTATAGTACAGTACAGAAATAAAATGCCAAACACTGTAACCATTAAAATACAAACCTGTACTGTGCTTTCCCCCCCTTCCCATATGGTTGTTATTCTGTGTATACATGTGTACATTTTGTCTGAGTTTTCCCATCTTATTTATTATTATTAAATTTGCATACTACCCTTCATCTGAAGATCTCAGGGTGGTTAATTTGCTGCCCTTTATTATGTTGCCTTCCCTTCCCTCTTTTCAAATTCTAAATAGATGAAAAGGATATTGGCCTTTTTTTGGTACAATGTGGGTGCTATAGAAGTATAATTAAATATTCAAGTACTGTGAATGTAAAAAGGAATGTATACACAAAATATTCCCTTCTGTGAAAATTGGTTGTACAAGCACATGTAATTCTACCCTGGTTGCGTTTCTAAGAGTTCTGGAATGGTAACTTAGAATTGTAACAAAAAAGTATATATGAATACCGAATGTATAGACAACACTGCATGAGTTCCAGAGTTTTGCACCAAACTCCAGGCTATTAGTAATTTAAAACCAGAGGGAGCATTTGCTTAGCTAGGCTAGATTAGTAAACAATTTAATTGATTCCAGATTGCCAAAGATTCTAGATTCTTTTCTGAATGTGTCCATATCTGAAACTAATTCTAATGCCATGTGTGTTATCCAAAGAAATTTGGGTGTGAACCTAATTTGAAAAGAGGTACAGCCATAAGATCCATGATGAAAAGTGCTAGCATTAAAACAAACTGGATGGTTGTCACATGGAGTACAGTGTGTATGCTAATAAAGCTTTGGGCGAAAATATTGCATGCCTATGGTAGATTTAGTATGAAGTAAGGAAATGCATTCTGTTCTGTTGAGCAGATTAAAACAGAAGAAGTATTTGTTGAAACCTTTTAAAAAACATGTTTGAAAAAACAAAAACTAGTCTTGGGTCATGGAATATGAATAAACAAGGAAACATGCTATATTCACTTGTGCTTGTGGGCCTAAGCATCAGTTAGATTTGAGAAAAATATTTAGTAGGCTGCATTTTTGTTATGAGAAGTTGTTGCTGGGGCAAGGAGGGAACGCCCTGTTGTGCAAACAAGAAGCCCTTGCACAGGACTTCCACAGGTGGAGTTCATTAAATGAATCCCATCCCAGATTTAATTGAACTTTGACTTGGTTGAACATACGGCTTTCAACCAGCTCTTTTTAGAACCCTCTCTCTGCCTTACGATAGGACTTCTTTGCAGGGAATCTACAGCTTTCACCACACTCACAGAGAGAAGCCCTTTGCAACTCTCTATTCTTAATGGTTGGGATAATGGGTATACAATCCTGGCATCCATTGAAATGTGGGCATTCTTGATGAGGTATGTTCAGTGTAGGCTAAGCCCATACAAATTGCTTGTCCTGCTCAGCTCCTATCAATCTTGCGTGTATTGTGAATTTTTGAGGGGGTATTTACTGAGACCTTTTGCAGGCACTGCAGGAGATACTGGTGCACGTTGGTGACCCTTAAATACATATATGTATGTGCTTTATGCATCCAGTTTTGCTGGTAATTTTTGCACTGCAGTTAGCCACTATAACACTCCCGTTATAGTGTGTTTGTGTGTGTGTGTGTCTAAATTTGTTTATAGAGATTGGCTTTAGTGTGTATCTTTTGATGGGATTTTGTCTACATGATTTTACTTTGCAATATAGGATGTAAATTCAGCTCAGGCTTTGAGCACTATTATTAAACCTTTTCAAGGAGGTCCCTCGTGGCAGCTTCATAGAGCAGGTGGCCTGTATTGCATATGGGGAGTCAGGAGCCTGTGTCTTATCAGAACATATAATCTAAAAATCGCTCAGCCTGTTTTCCTCTCCTGGGGAGAGAACGACCACACTGGACTCTTATGCTAAAAACTAATTATTAACCTACAGTAAACGTCATTCAGCACAAATCCCAGCTGAAAGTGCCTGGGTGACGGATGTTTCTGGGTAGCAGGCCAAGCTGTCATTTGGCTTTTTAATAGATAGTCTGTTCATTGTCCCACAGAATTTGAAGCTCATCTTTTTGGATTTAACAGAATAAGCCGAGCCTTCTTTTTTATTTTTCTAATAGCTGTTTAGAGGAGTGTGAATTTTTTATTTTTTTAAAATGTAGGTCTCAACGGAGCTAGTGGGACACTGCCTGCTTTACTCAGTTATAGCGTGAGTGGTCCAGTGATACCAGACATAGAATTAGGGTTCATGAGAATTTCCATTTTCACTTTTACATAGAAGCTAATTTCTCACGATTCCTAAGTTCTATTTTAAAACCTGTAGGCAACATCTATGAAAGGCTGTATTGATGAAGATGCAATTTGTGTCCTACCTGATTACCTGTTTTTCTCTCATGATCTCTGATAATTTTGACCAACATCTTTCCTCTTGCTGCCACATTTTCTGTGCAAATAAAATAAAAGTTTGCCTCTTGCCTTGCTGAGGGTAATGCTGGCAGAGCGTATCCTTGTGATGGCATCTGCGTATCAAGTAAACCTGCCTTTCTACACTTCCTGCAACCTCCTTCCTTTTTGTATCCTTCCCTCCCAGGTCTGGCAGCTGCCACCACACTAGGCACACTGAAAAGGAAAAAAGGAAAGTGACGACTATGCATATCACTTCTCCCCGTGTGGATTGGCTTCCAGGTCTGTTTACAAACTGCACAAACAACTTTCATCCCCTTGGCAAGGTCTGTCATTTATGTGGCTTGTAAACACTCCTCCAGGAGGCCAAATCACATTTGCTGAAGTAATTAGATATCTGGGACTGTGTGTATGCAACTGCAGAGGCAGCGACAAACACCCGAAGAATTATGTGTGTAAAGGGGGTCTTAGAATGTGCTACAGATGGAACTCAGCATTGCACTCACTAGTGTTTCTCCACCCAAGCAAACACAATGTGTTTTGATGACCCCCAGTCTCTGGAGTTTCTCTGTCTGAGTGAGTGAATGCACCCGGAGCAGTCAGCTGGGAAACTTGGTGGAGCTTTGGGACGCTACGCACTCATTTCTCTCTTTCTCCCTTCCTTTCCTGGCAGGGATGTGAGAGTGATCATGCCAGCAGCAGGAAAAGAGTCTGACTGGGTACCCAGTGACAGCTCTTTACCGCTCCAAACTGGTAGTGCATTTGAGCTTCAATGTTTGATCCACAACCACACCTACCAGCCATTCTCTGATTGTTCATCTGTTGCTGTATTCAATACAAAGAACTTCACAATCGGAATGCCAGTGTTGAAAATCATGGATGATGATTTTTAGAAACAACAACGCATAGAATCATAGAGTTGGAAGGAGCCCTTGGCGGTCGTCTAGTCTGCCTGGTCATTGCAGCATCTGCAATACAGGATGTGCAGTTACAACATACCTGACAGCCGCTGCTTAAATACCTCCAGTGAAGGAGAGTCCACTCTTTGAAGCAGCCTGTGCCACTGCTGAACACCTCTTACCATTAGGGAGTTTCTCCTAATGTTCAGTTGAAATCAACGACTTGGATGATGGACTCAAGGGCATCCTGATCAAATTTGCAGATGACACCAAACTGGGAGGGGTGGCTAACACCCCAGAGGACAGGATCACACTTCAAAACGACCTTGACAGATTAGAGAACTGGGCCAAAACAAACAAGATGAATTTTAATAGGGAGAAATGTAAAGTATTGCACTTGGGCAAAAAAAATGAGAGGCACAAATACAAGATGGGTGACACCTGGCTTGAGAGTAGTACATGTGAAAAGGATCTAGGAGTCTTGGTTGACCACAAACTTGACATGAGCCAACAGTGTGACGCGGCAGCTAAAAAAGCCAATGCAATTCTGGGCTGCATCAATAGGAGTATTGCATCTAGATCAAGGGAAGTAATAGTGCCACTGTATTCTGCTCTGGTCAGACCTCACCTGGAGTACTGTGTCCAGTTCTGGGCACCACAGTTCAAGAAGGACACTGACAAACTGGAACGTGTCCAGAGGAGGGCAACCAAAATGGTCAAAGGCCTGGAAACGATGCCTTATGAAGAACGGCTAAGGGAGCTGGGCATGTTTAGCCTGGAGAAGAGGAGGTTAAGGGGTGATATGATAGCCATGTTCAAATATATAAAAGGATGTCACATAGAGGAGGGAGAAAGGTTGTTTTCTGCTGCTCCAGAGAAGCGGACACGGAGCAATGGTTCCAAACTACAAGAAAAAAGATTCCACCTAAACATTTGGAAGAACTTCCTGACAGTAAGAGCTGTTCGACAGTGGAATTTGCTGCCAAGGAGTGTGGTGGAGTCTCCTTCTTTGGAGGTCTTTAAGCAGAGGCTTGACAACCATTTGTCAGGAGTGCTCTGATGGTGTTTCCTGCTTGGCAGGGGGTTGGACTCGATGGCCCTTGTGGTCTCTTCCAACTCTATGATTCTATGATTCTATTCTATGATTCTATGAAATCTGCTTCCTTGCAGTTACTACCCATTGGTTCCAGTGGAAGTAACGCGGAAGTCTGTTCCACCTTCTGCATGACACCCCATCAGATATGAGGGCTACAACCATGCAGTCCCCTCTGCTTAATCTTCACTTCTCCAAGCTAAACATATCCATCTCCTTCAACCATTAATCATAGGCCTTGACTTCCAGACCACTCACCATCCTGCTTACCTTCACATGCCACGTGTAAGAAAATGGCTCCCTGTATCACAAAGTCTTCTTCCACGCATTGGGATTTGACAGGGAGCAGAGGCAGCACGCTCATCCCCACTGCCCCCCATCAGATGTTTATGCCAGATTTGTAAGGTTAAAGTTGTCCCCTACTATCCCAGCATACTTCAACCAGCATTGGGAGCTCTCTCACCTTTTTCTCTTTCTCTAACCAGTCATGGTGAGAGGTGGAGACTATGATTATCTACTTTGTCCTCTTTAATAGTTTGATAAGGGGTTGATAACTGTGGTTAGCATTTGGAGGGATTCCTGCAGGGTTAAGGATGCCACCAAGGAAAATGTCTATCATTGGACTAATCCTGCAGAGTCAAGAAAACTGGACCCAAGAAGGGGTTTTTGTATTAGTAAATGTGTTGAGTGTAGGATTAGTAATTAAGTTTATGATTAACATTATATGGAAAGAATGGATATTGGTAATATGAGACACCATGTGATATATTTATGTGATGACTGCTCAGTCTTTTGCTATACCTGGAGGCTCTCTTTTTGTAGCTTTAAGTAATATTTTATAGTTTATTAGCCTCATAATTTAACTACTTGTCTTTGATATTGGCTGGTTTTGCATGTGATGCTTGTATGTGTGCTCTCACACACAGTTGGCCTTATGCCAGAATAAATATTTTAAGCTGCTTGGTTCCTACTTTTTCTCCTTTTCCTGAAACCACAGGGCAGACATAACCAGCAGTGGGAGAACTGAACTGTATAAACTACAATTAGAATTGCAGAGCACAGGTGGTTGAAGCTTCTATACAATTGCCAAGCTATTTTGTTTTCTCAAATGAGAGGGTATTTAAGGAAAAAGCGGGCTGAAAATGTTGCTTTCTCATTCAAATTCTTCCAGGCAATGTATTCTATTGATGCCATTTGAAGCCACAGCAATAAACAATTTAAAGCTATCCTACAGTGTTGCTGAGAAATGAATATATAACCTGATTCAGTTAGCAGTTCATTTATTGATTTAGATTAGTGTATTGGGAATAACTGTGCCCTTCAAAAGAAGCTTTCCTTTGATCACAGCTGGATTTGGCACTTGGAGCCTCAGAACAAGGTCACCAGTAACAAGCAAGTTTAAAATAAAAAGATGGTTTTAGCGTCACAGTTAAATACTGTTTCTGCAGTGGGTGTCTAAGACTTCACTAGGGAGAGAGGCATCCCATCTCTATGCTATTCAAATACAAAGAACTATTGCAATGAAAGACTGGAGTAGCCACCTCATAGCATGTAATGTATCTGAAGGTTTGGTGATCACTCCATTTTGCAATTTAATAGATAAGAAACCCCCTCCCCTCGCACCCTGTATATCTACATGCTCTACTATGTCAGATCTGCATTCTTGGGATGTAAGCTTCCATTAAAAAATAAATAATAATCACAGCCCCCGCTCTCCCCCTTCGCCACACTCATTTTCTATAATATGGTAATGATATCACCGTAGCAGTAATTACGGGTCATCTTCATTTCTTTCATCTCTGCTGGTTCTGATGGCTTCATTCCTTTGACGGAGAAGATTTGGCTCTGGGTACTGTGATTATTTTGTTAAGCATTATTCGAATAGACAGGAGTGAGAGAAATTAATCAATCCAAATGCAATTAGCATCATGTTTAACCCAGTGATGGACGTCTCAAGGTGAAACAGCCAAGGGAGTTTCAGTCATTATTATTCAATCCAGTGGCTCTTATCTAAATTATAATCAAGAGCGGTTTTATTGGCTTCAAGGCGAGGAGATGTAACTCTTTCCCTACACTTAGTGTCATGGAGATCATGGGTCAAGGAGGTCAAGCTGGCTGCTGTCAGTTTCTTGGAAGTGGGAGGTGCTCCCAATACATTCATCTTCATATTTAGGTTGGTTGAAACAAAATAGCACTTAGTGAATTTGATAGTGGTAGTTTTATGTTCTTGGCTTTTACCTTGATTGTGTTTATTAGGTGCAACAGCACAGCCTATTCCTACACAGTCTACTGAAGCCCATGGTGCTCCAATTGGCTTTGAGTACTGTAAGAGTTTTTATTCCTTTCTTGTAAAGGGGCCAGAAAGAGAAAATCCCTGAAGGAGAACCTATTACAATAGAGAAATTCCTTTGAAATTCTGAACATCTTTTCAGGTAGTCCTAATCCATCCATGCAGCGGGGGAAGAGAAGGCAAAATCACATTATGCAAGTAGAATGTCCACTTGCGCATGGACAGTTTTGGATACAGCCGATTGTTAAGTCACAGTATTTCACGATCAAGATTTGAAATACGTAGAGCAAATATTACCAGCACAATCAGCTTCTCTTCATCAGTTAAAAGTCCAGTGCTATAAATAACATGTTCCAGATATGACTCATAATTCATCTTTTATTTGTTTGTTTGTTTGTTTGTTTGTTTGTTTGTTTATTAGATTCATATACCCCTCTTCATTGAAAGATCTCAGGGCAGTTCACAAGATAAAAGCACAAATAAATAGTTGAACAGAAAAAACCAGGCCCTTTTTGCTTCATCCAGAACTCTCTGGAACTCTCTGGAACTCTTATGAGGGTGCCATTGCCATTGTAAGAGAACAAGGGTGAGTTCCATAACCTCTTTTTCTAGAAAAATAGCACTGGCAACAACCAAACAATATATTTGATACGTGAACACTGTATTCTGGAACTAGAAAGTAAAATTATAGATCTGCAATGATGAAGTGAAGCCAGTATATGTAAACAACATTCCATCCATGAATGGAAGGTGAAGGGAAGCTTTGCCCACTCGTCTGTCGTTTATTTCAACCCAACAGGAAGGTTGTATAGAACCGCAAAACAGCACACACAATTATATTTTAATCTCCATGTCTGCATTCAGTTTCTTTGGCATAAGTTGCATGTTTCAAATACTATTCATTCTGCCCTTAACAAACTTACAGGGCAAGGCTCTTATAAAAACAGAACTCTTCACTTAAGGTCCCTTAACATGCAATTTCTATGCTAATGGTCTGTGATTTTACATATAAGTGTGCTTGCAAAGCCGTGTTTCTTATAACATGGTGAACATAGCACATCAGTGAAAAGCAGTTGAGAAGTTATAAGTATTTTTATAGAGCTGCCCTTAGTTACAGCTGTGAACTGTGTATAAGAGTGCATAAAATGGCACTGGCGGTGTTGATTGTTGCTAATTGCATCAAGGAGGCTACCTTATACCAAGTTAGTCCATTGGTCTGTCTTGCTCGGTGCTGTCTACTCTTAACTGACAGCAGCTCTCCTGGGGTTTCAGGATACCAGGGATTGAACCCAGAACCTTCCTTATGCAAAACAGCTATGCTTCCACTGAGCTATGGTCCTTCCCTTAAGTGAAATGCAAATTGTTCTATCTGAACACGTTGGGCATCTTTATGCAAAAACAAGCCATCTCCCATTTCCCGTTAAGGATCCTTCAGAGTGATAGCTGCTTACATAAATGTAAGTCACTGGTTTCATTGGTTTTATCATAGTAAATCCTCCATTATTTCCTGACTATCCAGAGCTTATGACACAGTGCGGCACAGAGATACTATATGCATGAGAATGCCCTTTATGAGATGTTGGGGACCAATGAGCCCCAATCTCCAGCAGAGGGTTCTTTTCTAATTAAATTGCCATTGGAAGGAACATCCTAGCTGCAGTTTCCACTTTGGACCGAAGGCCAAACATTATGAGTCTTTGTCATTTGATTAAAAATGTTACTTAACCTTTAAATTGCTACAGATGTAAAGATAGCCCTGAGTTTCTAATGTAATCTCCTCAAAGTTAAAATCGGGAAAATCTTTGTGTAATGAAACCCATATGTCATAGTGAAAGGATGCAAAGCGCTGGCAGAGTGGGCTGCTCTCGCAGGAGATTCTGCACCCAATCTTGTTAACCAGGGCTGCTTTTGGTAATCCCTCATCTCCTCACTTGCAAGAAATCAATCTGTACTACTGAATCGCTTCAACCAACAGCCACAAAATTTACTGCGGGAGGCAGTTTGGGGACAGTTGTAGTGCGAAGGGAGACCAAGGCAACAAGGCTAAATACAGGATTGAGGGATTGAAGTTCCAAAGAGGAGATTATATTAAACTGTGCTCCACCCTCCTTAGCAACTGGGAAATTAAGCTTCCGTTTTTGGATTCGGCCTCTTCTGTCCACTACCTGGTTTGAGATCCATCTATTCTAAGGCAGAAAATTTAATTCCTGGTTCAAGAGCTTCTGTTATTTATAGCAACCCAATGGCTGTTTCCTAGGTAGTCCCAGGAAAGGGCGGATTTGTTGAAATACTCAGCTTTATTGTAACCTAGGCCGATTACATCCTAAATTGTTGTTTTCTGTGGTCTTTAGAGCCCCCACTTCCCCATCTAACTGAGGAGATTAATTTGTAATCGAGCTATTGCAGTTGTATCCATTGTTGGTTTTCTATTGTAGTGATAGAGAGAGTAAATTTTGCCTGGATAGGGCAATTCATGCTTCTCTTTCATGCTTTGGTTTTTTGCTGGAATGATAAAAAATTGTATGATGCCCCACCTCCAGTAGGCAAGTCCCTTGGATTAAGTATATTTTTTAAAATATTCCAATGTAATCTAGTATAATTTTGTTTATCTGTTTTATTTGAAAACGTACCTGTACTACGTAACTGGCTTCCCTCATTCCCATGGGTAGTCAGTAGCGACAACTAATACTGTAAGTTTCCCTGACAACAATTGCATTTAGGATGTTGACTGCACTTTCTTCTCTTCCTTGTTTCTCAACCAAAATAAGCATATCTGGAATTAGATTTTTAATGAGGTGGGGGGAAATGTTGAACTGGACCAATGCTAAACAAAAAGAACCATTTAGCATAAGAAACATTTTTGGGTTTCCTTCCCAAAGTGGGGTAAACTACAGGGAGGGGGGCAACCCAGAGGGAAGAGTGCCCAAAATATTGGGAAAGAGCACTATCCTGTCTGAATTTGCCTATTACCAGCGATATACTGCGAAGGAAGGAGTGCGTGTCTGGGTAGATCAGCTGCTAGACAATCAGCACACCCAAAGAAAGTAGCAAAATGCAGAAACTTCTCTGCACAATTTGGATGGCCCTTGCTTATTTGATGGCTATAAGCACCTTACCTTAGTTTTGTATTATAGCTTTTAAAATTTAAAGCCTAGTTGACTCCTAAGTGTGTATTGAGAAGAGGAATACAGAATAGCAGAAGGCTGTCTCCTGCTCCTAATGGGATTTCGTAGCAGCATGTGCGAGTTTGTTTCAGAAGTCAGAAATGAACAGATGTTGGTATAAATTACCTCTGTGTCTGATGTCTTGCAAATTAAAAGCGCGGTTGGCATCACTAAACAATTTCACCAGGTGGGGGGGGGAGGGCGAGCCGGGTGGTGATTATTGTAGCAGGTCGGTAAGAATCTTTAAGCTGCGGCAGAGCAGGATAGCAAGGATAAAGGAATGAAGAATAAAATGAGAGGTCTGTGAATTAATCAGAAATGTTAACATCTCCGATGACAAGCGAACAGGAGGGCACGTGCTCAGGAGCAGCCCCCAACTCACAGTAATTTCACTTGGAGCGCAGAACTAGTCAGTGCGCGCAGCCTGATTTATAGGGTGCAGCCCTCTTCAGGGGCGCCTAGTTGTCACACATTCGTATATCTCCTATATGGGACTGGGGCTGTGGAAAACTTCCACTCCATCAGTTGATAATGCTGCAGTTTGACATTACTCGAGCAAGAGCAGGGCATGAGATTTAATTCAAAGCCAACTTTCTTGAACCTCAAACTTCCAGTGATGATGTTTTTAAGTTATTAGGGTTTATCCCCTTTATACAAATTAGGGGAAAATGCCCCCCCCCTCCCGGAGTGTCTCACTGCACTTTTTAAGTCTCTGAACTTCACATATATGGTGTAATCGTGGCAAAATTTGAAATAGGAAATGATAGTCTTCAGGTTACACAGCAAGGTTCAATATAGTTGACTGTTTTTCTGCAACTAAATTTTGGTTGAGTGAATATGGTTTCATGTTTTCTATTTTCTGTGTTCATTGAGGTTATGTGATTGCTTCAGGGCCCCTCAACACCACTTCGGCACATTTAATAAGTATTTGGATGGTGCAGTAAAGTTGGGTTTCTGGTGTGGGAAAACAATCACGTGACCATTTTTAAATCAATATTCACTCAACCTGCACCTTACTTAATTACAGTCCTGTGAATTGGACCTGACTTAAGGGTATTATTATATACATGTTCTAGATCAGTAGTGGAGAACCTCTGGCCCACAGAAGTGTCATCTGCCCTAACACCTGATGTCAGTTGTAGGTAAAGATGCTTCTAAGTGAAAAGGAATTTACAAGCCCCATTGGTCAGTTGAGCCCCTTTTAAAGCCATCTAAGTTAGCGAGTAGCTTAGTTTAACAGTCAAGTGTTTGAAGGAGTGCTTCCTTCTGTTTGTACAAAATTGTACACAATATTGAAGTGTGGTTGCAGCTTAGATTTGTATAATGACACTACAGTATTAGCAGTTTTATTTTCAGTCTTACGACATGGAGTTTTCACAGCTGCCATAGATTGAACCAGTGTTTTCACTAAGCTGTCCACCACAACCCCAAGATGCCACATTGAATTGATGCAATAATACAGGAAACTCCCCACTTGTGTGCGATCTACTTGCGCACGACCTCAGGGCCAGGAACCTGGAAGAGGCAGGTGGATCGTGAGAAGACCCTCAGAGGCCAAAGAAGACATCCTTTTTGTGCTCTGGGGAGGGTCTCCTTGCAAGCTATGAGGTCTCCCTAGGGTGCTCCCCACTTAAACACATTTCACTTATGTGCGCAGGGGCCCAGAATGTAACCCCCACATAAGTGGGGAGTTGCCTGTTCTGCCCTTGCAGCCAAACCCTCCACTCTCAGGATTGGGTTGTCTGGCCTTCCTAGTAAAGGATCCCACAGGGAATTTTGATGCCTAGGAGTCTTTGCAATATATTAGCCCTCTGTCTGCATATAACCTATCCACCACAATGAATGGGCATTTTACTTATTAGTTAAGAATGGGGAGACAGCATGCAAGGGAAAGTGTTTGTGTATTTTCTCTTTGAAATTTTGGTCTTTGGGACACCTGCAGCTAAAACCTTGGAACTCCAAGTCAGAAATGTTTCTGGAGGAAAGTAGCTGTGTAAAAGCTCTGTGATGCTTTTCACAGAGATTGATGACACACAGGGAAGCATATATATACTTTGCCTTGCTGTATTAAGCACTCAGGGAATGACAATACAGCGTGAGAGGGTAGAGCACAGCTCTGTAAACTCTACTTTAACACACCATCCATAGATGAACTACTTTGAGGGAATATAAACTCCATTTACGTTATAGCATCCAGGGACTATCACTGCCAAGGGAGAGTGGAAGTGCTGTCTCATTTATGTTTAAGATCATATGCAGCCAGGGACAAGTAATCTTGAAATGGAGGGAGACAGAGGTCCATAATCTCTGAAGGGTTATAGCATCCAGGAAGAGATGCCCTGAGGAGGAGCAATAGCACTCTAGATTATACTATTCATAGATGGATATAGCAGGAAAACTGAAAGGGGGAACCTGAAGCTAGCCGCAGAGGAAATAAAGGAAGTGGGTGTAGTAAGAAATGAGACAGCTTGTGAGTATTACAGCTGAGCTTTGACGTTTTCAGTGCTTGGCCTGCAATTCCAGACTGCTAGGAACTCAGAACCGCAGCACAGATTTATTGCTTCACTTTATATCTTTTTTGCTACCTCTTGGCACCAGAAAGCCATTTTAAATGAAGTTCACAAGTGGGGTTAAATATTGTAAATTATCCAGCTCTACTTGTTTTATGTTAAGCCTTTCCCCCCTTTCTTTCTTGTGATTTCAGCAAGAGAAATGACTCGAGGGAAATTTCTAAACATCCTGGAAAAACCCAAAAAGTAGCTGAATATGGAGTTTGGAAAGAAATACACCTGGCTGCTGGAAGACGACCAGAATTTCCCCAAATGCCTGATGCTTACAGAAATGCTCTCTTGCCTCACCTCTTTTCTGAAGAGACACATCCAGGTTATTTTGGCAAGGACAGACAACAGTTCCCCAGCAGAACAATTTGACCTGCCTGCCTCTTTACTACCCCTACACGTTTTGCTAGAATAATTTTATGCCAGTCGTGTCCAAATGGATACATTCATTCATCCGCAATTGGCAACAGCATATTTTTTAAAATAAAAGCAGAGTTGCTTTTTATTACCTGGTTCTGTGACACAGGCCTGTACATCACACGGCATATACAAGTATATGTCTGCATGCATGTGCATGTCCCTCTTTTCCTTTTGGGACAAGAACTCAACATGAATAATGCCACACGGAAGAAGCCACCACAAGTGTGGTCCTGAATGAAAACTAATTTTTATTTATTTATTTTTTACATTTTGGCTAATCTCAAGACTGCAAAACATGTTTGATTTCCTTCCAAGTTAGCTGTATGTATTGGCCACAAACATTGCAGATAAGATGATGCGGTTTCCTCTTCCCAAAGCTCACATAGCCTCAGGTGCTGAGTGGGATTGGGAGCCACATGCCAACATGTAATATGAATTAATGGATGTATGTTTGTTTGAATATATATTTGTCTCTTAGGGTGGGAAATGTGGAAGGGGCCTTTCTAAATAATGAAAGAAAATATCCTCCAATCGTTAATACCCAGAAGATGGTTCTTCAAAATTGGTTTCTCTTACAAAGAAACATATTGGAGAGATGTCATTATTGTATCACTTGAATCACATCTCCCCCACCCACCCACAAGCAATAAATTGCTTGTCCACAAGATGCATGGTTAGGATATTGTATTATGAAGTTGCTAGTTAAACATTTGAGGATAATCCAGCCAGAAGCAAGCAGTTTTAAGTCCCATGCATCTCAGTGGGGAGATTGAACCTCTCTCATTCTGAAATAAGTGGGATTCAAGAGAGCTTAACTTTGGGTGTGGCCTGAATATTCTACTGAAAACGCTATATAGATTTCACTTTTCCCCAGGGCAGAACAAAGCATTTATGTTGTGGGCACTGGATATACATTGAAATATTTCAGCACAGAGACCTTAGAGTGTCCTTTTCAATTTGCAGGTGATACAGGGTAAGCTTGGAGCTGTACGAATAAACTATAATGAACTAACTATATATATGCAATTTCACATGATCCTGCAAGCAATTCTGTGTTAAGGCACTTTGTACAGTACACAAGTGAGAGATCTCTGTTGCAGGGCACCTGCCAGTTTCAGCTGTAAATCCTTGGGTATCTGTCTATATCCAATAACAAGAGGGACTTTTCAAAGCATAAGAAGTTTAGCAAAATCTTCACTTGTTTAAGTAATGGTCACATATGGTCACAATATGCACGACTGGGGCTCAAATATGAGGTTGCATTGCTGTGGGAGCAAAAATGCATATAATGGTGAACAATGAGATTGGAAGCAAGAGAAACTGTTGTTGGCCAGCGAAATGTTGATGAAATGTTTTTCATGTTGACCTAATGCTTATATTTGTTTAGGAATATTGAAATTCTTGCATCTATTTTATATATTTGTGGCTTTTCATATGTATATAGTAAACATCACAAAATGGGTTTTTGTGTACATGTTGAAGTTACGTTGGGACAGAGAGTTCTGAACTCTCCCATTGAAAGCAATGGGATGTGAAAGTGTTTAGCTCCAGTTTCATCATGCTCTGTATATTTGTTTTTATTGTGAAGGTTCTTGAAACACATTTTTTGAGGTTGTGAAACTGAAAAGTTTAGGCAACACCTAGGGTAACTTCACATTACCAGCCTAGTCATGAATCACCATTTTTAAAATTAGTTGTTAAAAAGCATTTCCTTTTTATTCTGGAAACTTTTATCCTTCATAGATAGGGCAGTAATCTGTATATGCCCTAGTGTTGGGATATTTATATATTTATATTTTTGAGTCTTGGATATGATGGGAATGTATTTTTATAAATAGTAGTAATACTTGATCGGGTTGTCTTGAACAAGTAACTTGTATGTTATAGCTCCATGTTCTTAAAATAAATAAAGATTAAACAATGCATTTTCAAAAGCATGTGAAATAAGGAATTTTGTTTTACCAGTGATTTTTAGCCAAATATCAGTTTGATTCTATGTATCCCCCAGCTGGGAATTACTTATATATTTCATTAATGAATTGCTTCCCATAGAGTAGCCTGAGCCAATTTAACAATAAAAATGTATCTTAAAAACAATTTGAAGTCTAAGTATAATTACAGGGATAGAAATCTCAACCTCAAATGCTTGTTGGGAAGTCTAATTATAATTACAGGGATAGAAATCTCAACCTCAAATGCTTGTTGGGAGAAGAAAGGTCTTCAACAGATGCTAAAAAGAAAATAGAAACGGTGCCCATATGCAACACTGGAAATTTGCCAGGTGCCAGGCACACGTGGGTGGCGCTGTGGGTTAAACCACAGAGCCTAGGACTTGCCGATCAGAAGGCTGGTGGCTCGAATCCAAAGTGCAAGTAGATAAATAGGTACTGCTCCGGCGGGAAGGTAAACGGCGTTTCCATGCGCTGCTCTGGTTCGCCAGAAGCAGCTTAGTCATGCTGGCCACATGACCCGGAAGCTGTCTGCGGACAAACGCCGGCTCCCTCGGCCAGTAAAGCGAGTAAACCCCAGAGTCGGCCGCGACTGGACCTAATGGTCAGGGGTCCCTTTATCAGGCACTTGCATCCAAGTGAAGATGCCCCGTCGCCAGAATGGCGCCTGACGTCTCCACCATCTGGAGGTGCATGCCTGGGGAGCCTTGGATCTTGACTGTTTTCACACACTAGCAACACTTTCTGTAGAATTCTACCTGCTATATTTTATCTGCACAAACAGAATTAATTTCAGGAACCTAAAAGTCATATTGAAAAATACGACTTTTGAGCCGTCTGGCCGAAAAAATGGCAACCAGGCATTCCATTTTGGCAACTGTAACCCTGGTTTAAGGAGCTATTTGGCATCTAGCTTATATATCTGAGTTTCTAACGCTGCCCGTATGGTATAGGGAGAGAGTTCTAAAGGACAGGTTCCTACCGTCGTATCAGGAGGTCTGTTCTATGCAATGTATCTGCAGAAGGCCCTCACCTGCAGAGCAGTGATCAACTGATTGTATAAGGGGTGAGATAATTTTTCAGGTATCCTGATCCCAAGCTAAATAGGGCTTTGAATACCAAAATCAGCACATTAAACTTAGGCCAGTAGTGAATTGGCAGCCGGGGCAATTCTTTCAGCAGCAGCATAGTATGAAAGTGATACTCTGCACCAGGATGTTGCACTAGCTACAGATTCTGGGCAGCCCCACATAAAGCTCAGTGTGGTAAGTCATCTAGAGTTACCATACATGGTTAACCCTGGTCAGGATATCCTGCTCTGGAAGCAGTCCTAACTGTCTTACTAGATGAAGCTGCTGAAAGACGCTTCTAGCCATTGAGGTCACTTGGGCCTCTAGTGACAAAAGTTTCATATTTGGAATTGGTTATATAAAACCATAGGAAGAGAGTACAATTAAAATGTCACAGTTAAAGTTCACCTGAGTTTGAGACTTGAAAATCAGAATTTAGTTACTTTATAAAGAGTAAGACTTGCGCTCTCTCAGTCTACATCCCTAAATATCCTCTATAACAACCGTATGAAATTTTGAGTACAGTCTCAAGTTTCTTTTGTATTTTAACATCCAAATAATAAATAGAGCAAGATGGATTCTGGTCTTTCAGGATGCCCAATTCACTTGCTTTCATACATTTAGAGCAAAGTCATTTTGTATTAATTAAGTCTGGCAAATGTTGGAGTGTTTTGAGATAATTACGGAAGGTGTCTTCCTTCGGGTTGACTTGAATCTCCTATGGTCCACAATGGAAAGTGTAGCTTTGTAATAACGGGGAGGTTATCTAATTAGCAATTCAATTTAATCTGGTTTAAAATATTATTCAGTAATCATAGCTGCATGGTGTTACTAAAGGATAGAGTTAATTGAAAGCCTTAGCTGTGCATTTCCATACCTTAATAAGCTTGGAGAATAGGAGACATTCAAAGAGAAAAATGTTACATTCAAGTGTACCCTGTTGATCCTATTAAATCTTTTAGCAGCCCTTAATATCCTGAAGCACTAGGTTCTGATGTTGCAAGTGCAGAACGTGGCAGACTTTTGTGTGACAGCTTCCTAGGGGGTCTTCTCCTACCAGTTGCTGTGGAACAACAGTGGAAGAGAGCTGTTTCCTCCATGCCCTGGCTGGTGAGTTTCCCATAGGAATATGATCGAGTCAGGGTGTGAAGCAGAATGTTATATTAAATAGGCCAGGTGTGGAAAATCTTTGGCCCTTGAGATGTTGCTGAACTACAACTCCCATCAGCCCCAGCAAGCATGGCAGATGGGCAAGATGAAGGATGAAATGGCTTGTCCAGCGGCAGTGGAGCTGCAACACTAGTTTCCTAGCAGGTTTGTCATTGGTACTCACAGAGAGAGGGGGTTGGAGAGGTCAGCAAAGTCAATCCGGTGTTTCCTCCCATGCATCTGCACTGCCCTGCTCTCCCCCTTCCCACTCCTAGTAAGCAGCAGTGACACAACTGCCAGGTAGCTAATATCACAGATCTACCCCACAGTGGGAGGCCATGCCTGCTAGGTCTTAGGACATAGGTAGTAAAGGAGAGACATCACCTTGCCGACCAAGGTCTGTATAGTTAAAGCTATGGTTTTCCCAGTAGTAATGTATGGAAGTGAGAGCTGGACCATAAAGAAGGCTGATCGCCAAAGAATTTATGCCTTTGAATTATGGTGCTGGAGGAGACTTGAGAGTCCCATGGACTGCAAGAAGATCAAACCTCTCCATTCTGAAGGAAATCAGCCCTGAGTGCTCACTGGAAGGACAGATCGTGAAGCTGAGGCTCCAATACTTTGGCCACCTCATGAGAAGAGAAGACTCCCTGGAAAAGACCCTGATGTTGGGAAAGATTGAGGGCACAAGGAGAAGGGGACGACAGAGTACGAGGTGGTTGGACAGTGTTCTCAAAGCTACCAGGGTGAGTTTGACCAAACTGCGGGAGGCAGTGGAAGACAGAAGTGTCTGGCGTGCTCTGGTCCATGGGGTCACGAAGAGTCGGACACGACTAAACGACTAAACAACAACTGTACAGATAATTAAGATGTAGATTTATACATCAGCTATCTAACACCTTAATTTAGGGTGGAGGGAGCCCTTTTTGTTTTCACAAACAACTGACCTACTTTAAAATTATCCAGCAATCTACTAATAGATCTGCATTTAGCTGCTGCCAGCCCCTGCTCTGCATAATTCTAGTGGCACCCTGAAGATAGCAGCAGGGTGAACATCTAGACTCTCTCCATTAAAATGGAATATCATTTAGTAGAGCGTGAGACTCTTAATCTCAGGGTCATGGATTTGAGCCCTACAGTGGGCAAGATTCCTGCATTGCAGAGGCTTAGACTAGGTGGCACTTGTGGCCCCTTTCAACTCTACAAAGTCTTCTATTCTATTCTATTCTATTCTATTCTATTCTATTCTATTCTATTCTATTCTATTCTACCCACAGTTTAAAATGGTGTGTGTGTGTGTAAAATCTCATCAAACTGTTTCCAGGATGTGACTCCAGACATTTCTATGCATCACCATTTTAGCACTTCAGTGGTTTTGTTCTAAGTAAAGTTCAGAAAATATGTCATCTGAAAACTGGTGATTATCCAGCTTGGGCACTAGAGCCACGTGTAGCAGCAGAGAAAGTGAAAAGTCATGTAAAATGTGCAATTAGTTCCCATGTTTCACAGCTGAAAGTATTTTGACCTTGCTGGGGACCCCAAGGCATTGCATTCCATACTTCCTTTCACTTTATCATTGGTAACCCAGCGTCACAGCGTGATCAGAGCAGCTAATGCAATAAACAGATTAAAAACAATAACCCGTTTTGCATTGTTCTTTGGCCCAGTGCTGTGATCAGAGCAGTTGACTCCAGTCAACTGACTTCCATGCAGAATGAGGCTTTTGTTGTTGTTGATCGGTTTGTGTTGCTGACCCCTGACCTCCATGCTGACTCTTCCAGCACTGCTCCCTGGCGAACAAGACACTGGAGCTTCCTGTTGTCTCTGTTACAGACACTAGCTGAGAGAAAGCAAAACAGAAAAGGTGATTCTGCTATACCTAAACATTCACTGTTGAATAAATCGTTCTTACTTCACCAGTCCCCCAAAAAGCTGTTTGTTGTCAGAGGAAGTAGAAAAGAAATGGGAATACTTTTTGAGGGCAACAATAGCCACAGAACTTTTTCTCCTTTTTTTGTAACAGCACGTTGTACTGTTAATCTTGTCCTTTTATGAAAGCCAGGGTGGGTGGCTCAGGAATCACATATTTTTCAGCTCTGTACTACAGTTTTCTCAATGCATTGCTGCATTTTTTTAATTCAGAAGAGAACAATGTCCTATTTTTTGCAGCACCAAAATATCTCAGGCTATCCAGAATTATTGGCAAAGGCTGCCTCAGACAAAATAGAAAGCATTAGATGTCATACTTTGAGATGGTTTATACATTGGATCACCAACACAGTGCCCACAAGAACACAGGTACCTGCAGAGACCTTCCCTGGCACTCAGAGGGTCCCACCTCCCACAAAAAAGACTTGAAAAAAGCCTTCTAGTCAAATGTCCCCATGGGCCTAAACAGTATGCAAGGCAGTCAGTGACCAGATGAAACTTTTGACCTGTTTATATCCAATGCATTTATCATAGAATCATAGAATTGTGGAGTTGGAAGGGATCACAAGGGTCATCTAGTCCAACCTCCTGCAATGCAGGAAATTTTTTGCCCAACATGGAGTTTGAACCCCCATGACCCTGAGACTAAGAGTCTCATGCTCTGTGACTGAGCTCACCCTCTTCTCATATCTAATACAAATCCACTCAAATCAACAGTCCCTTCTTGACATTATTCATTCTCATAACTCTATAAATGATCTAGAATACATTATTGTCTAGAGACACACCAGAGCTATACAGAGTGCCATGAATCCCACTAGCAGTGCTATTTATTCCTAAACTTCTCAGTATTTGAGCATCTTAGATGTTTTTTGTGCCATTCAGATCCAGGGAATATGAACGTATAAAAATTCAGCAGCCCATGTTTGCTGCTAGTGTTCATCTGTTTTTTGTAGAATAGTTCTTCTTCCAGTTGGTGTTCCAAACAAGTACCTAGTATTGAATCAAACAAATTCAGGTATGTGACTAGCTGTTTGTGGACAGTGTTATCAACATTGCTCTGAAACAGTGCCCCCAAAAGGCCAATTTAAAAAAGCTGTTCCTATCACCTTTACTAAACAGGATGATTTTTTCAGTTTTTTAATTACAGTGGTACCTCGGGTTACATACGCTTCAGGTTACAGACTCCGTTAACCCAGAAATAGTGCTTCAGGTTAAGAAGTTTGCTTCAGGATGAGAACAGAAATCGTGTTCCAGCGGTGCGGCAGCAGCAGAAGGCCCCATTAGCTAAAGTGGTGCTTCAGGTTAAGAACAGTTTCAGGTTAAGAACGGACCTCCGGAACGAATTAAGTACTTAACCCGAAGTACCACTGTACTTCATTACTATTGTCATTAGTTTTTCAAAATGCACACACCTGCACAAGGGGCATAGATGAAAGGGAGGAAACATTAGGTTAAAGAATATCAAATTAGTCCTTATGGCACACAATTTTTCATTTTTCAAATATTTAATAGGTTATATATGCTTGCCTTCCTGGGGAGATTAAGCTAGCGCCTCTGTTTGCTGGACCATCATTTAAAATGCTGCGAATGAAAAAGATTGGAAGGTAAGTCCATTTCTGAGCCTATCCTGTTAAGTATATTACCTTCTATTTCCTTTCCCGTCACCTATGCCAAGGTCAATTGAACATCACTCTCTGTTGTGAATCCATTAAAAGCAATTATATTCTTTCTGGAAAACTGCACAGTTGTGATTGCACTATGGAATGCAGAATACAGAGTAAGTAGAGAGAAGGAACCCAGTAACTTGAGAAAAAGGCAAGAGAATAGTTCTCAAGGCTACAGAGTCACCTGAAAGCATGTTGGGACGTTATATATTTGCATTCAAGTTTAGGAACCCTGCTGTTTGTGTGAAGCTTCCAATGTAACCATCAGCCATTCCTTAGTTCCCAGTCCATATATCTCTCTAGGCTTTTTATTCTCCTAATTCCTTTTCCATGAGTCCCAGACCTAGAATAGCTGGGAATGGCAAGCGGTGGCGAACGGTGGTGAGCGCATGAGAGATTCACATGGAAATTTGCCCCACTGACAGCATGTGCTTCCTGAGTCAGCGTTACTGTTTCAGCTGATCACTTCACAAGGAATAAGCCTTTCCCCAAAACTGGTCTGAAGTCCAGTGACCCAGGTGAGCGTGGAATAGCCGACGGCAAACTGATTGGCAGGAAGGAAAGAGAGGAGAAAGGCTGCGATAGAAGCGTGAGGAGAAGAGGAATGTGGACAGTAGAGGAAGAATAGGACGGGTCAAGGACAGGCTTTGCCCCTGGCAATTACTAGCTGACGTGAGACCTCCTGGCGTCCTTCCCTTTGGGTCCCTATGAGGTAGTAGTCGGAGGCTGTTTTCTCATTGCCTGTCCACTTCCCTTGCTTTCCCCCCCTTCCAGTCTGTGGCAGCTCTTGTTGCATTTGTCGTGCAGGCCGCACTGGCTGTTGCTTGTTAGGAGAATTTGCTGCCCCCCCCCCGCCAAAGTCAGGCCTATGGTAAGAGCCGTGTGAAGCGGAAGACAATTAGGGGCTTATTAGTGTCCCGGGGAGACGTGTAACTTGTGTTGCTGGGACTTACCAAAACAGCGAGAGTCTTATGGGCAAGCTCCAGCCGAGAAAAGACTGAGGGATTGTCTCACCTAATTATGGGGAATGGGCCTCTTTGTGTTTGTGATTCGGTACGGTTGTCCGATCGCTTTTCTCCGGCTGCTGGCTCAGGCCGAGCTGGAAGTGTGCTAATTAGAAGAGAAATGGACGTAGTGATCCTGTCAGCTCTTGTTACCGGCAGGGACAAAGCAGAATATTATTCTGAGGCACTGTTTTGTGAGTGTCCCTCTCCCAGCTCTCATTAGGGGAAAAGGCGGGCGGCTGGGTGGGGAGGGAGGGGATCCTACCACATGGACGGGCTAATGGAGCCCAGGCACCGTTACTGTGCTAATTAACGGGCTCAAGCAAGGCCTTCGCCAACCAGCAGCCGCGGCCATTACACCCGGAGACTCCACCACCTCAACCAACTGGCTAAGGTGAGAGGAAGCGCCTCGACCGAGCTGAACGCCAGGTGCTTGGCCACGTTCCTGTTCTTAATAGGGTTGGATCCAGATGTTATTAGTTACTAGTTGTTGTTATTATTATTTATTAAATTTGTATACCGCCCTATACCCATAGATTCAGGGTGGTTCACAACATAAAATTCCAATATAAAAAAACACAACACAAAATACATAAGAAAAACAAAGACAACCCAATAATCCCCCTTTCCACAACACATTCTAAAAGGGCATCAGATGTCAATCAGCCAAAGGCCTGGTTAAAGAGGCACCTTTTCACCTGGCGCCTAAAGGTGTATATTTGAACCTCCCTGGCCCCATTGAAATCAATGAGATAAATTAGTGGTGATGTACCTGAATTCCCATTGATTTCAGTGGAGGAAAAATGTCAACTTCCTTAGTCTTGATCCCGCTCTCAGTCCCAACAAGAGAACAGAAATGAGGTTTGTCCAAGTGAGCCTTGGGTGGGTTGTGTTAGACTCCAAAATATTCAGCCTCGAAGTCTGAGCACTGCAGAACTACTTGATTCGGTTCTGGTTTCTTCGTGATGAATACAATCAGTCTACTTATACTTAACACATATTTCCAAGATGTGAAATGGGCATGAGGGTAACATAATGCCTTGCAGGTAGCAAGAGATTTTAACCTCCATCACATGAGCAGCTTTAATTGTTATTTATTATGTAACGTTGTTGTTGTTTAGTCGTTTAGTTGTGTCCGACTCTTCGTGACCCCATGGACCAGAGCACGCCAGGCACCTCTGTCCTCCACTGCCTCCCGCACTTTGGTCAAACTCATGCTGGTAACCTCGAAAACACTATCCAACCATCTCGTCCTCTGTCGCCCCCTTCTCCTTGTGCCCTCCATCTTTCCCAACATCAGGGTCTTCTCCAGGGAGTCTTCTCTTCTCATGAGGTGGCCAAAGTACTGGAGCCTCAGCTTCATGATCTGTCCTTCCAGTGAGCACTCAGGGCTGATTTCCTTAAGAATGGATAGGTTTGATCTTCTTGCAGTCCATGGGACTCTCAAGAGTCTCCTCCAGCACCATAATTCAAAAGCATCAATTCTTCGGCGATCAGCCTTCTTTATGGTACAGCTCTCACTTCCATACATCACTACTGGGAAAACCATAGCTTTAACTATACGAACCTTTGTTGGCAAGGTGATGTCTCTACTTCTCAAGATGCTGTCTAGGCCTGTCATTGCTTTTCTCCCAAGAAGCAGGTGTCTTTTAATTTTGTGGCTGCTGTCACCATCTGCAGTGATCATGGAGTCCAAGAAAGTAAAATCTCTCACTGCCTCCATTTCTTCCCCTTCTATTTGCCAGGAGGTGATGGGACCAGTGGCCATGATCTTCGTTTTTTTGATGTTGAGCTTCAGACCATATTTTGTGCTCTCCTCTTTCACCCTCATTAAAAGGTTCTTTAATTCCTCCTCACTTTCTGCCATCAAGGTTGTGTCGTCTGCATATCTGAGGTTGTTGATATTTCTTCCGGCAATCTTAATTCCGGCTAGGGATTCATCCAGCCCAGCCTTTCACATGATGAATTCTGCATATAAGTTAAATAAGCAGGGAGACAAAATATAGCCTTGTCATACATCTTTCCCAATTTTGAACCAATCAGTTGTTCCATATCCAGTTCTAACTGTAGCTTCTTGTCCCACATAGAGATTTCTCAGGAGACAGATGAGGTGATCAGGCACTCCCATTTCTTTAAGAACTTGCCATAGTTTGCCGTGGTCGACACAGTCAAAGGCTTTTGCATAGTCAATGAAGCAGAAGTAGATGTCTTTTTGGAACTCTCTAGCTTTCTCCATAATCCAGCACATGTTTGCAATTTGGTCTCTGGTTCCTCTGGCTCTTCTAAATCCAGCTTGCACTTCTGGGAGTTCTTGGTCCACATACTGCTTGAGCCTTCCTTGTAGAATTTTAAGCATTATGTAACATGGTCACTTACAATTTGCCAAGAAAGAGGAAATGCATCATCACAGAGGAGGACCAAAAAAAAGAAAAAAAAGAAACAGATTTGTATAAACACTGCATATGCTAATTTATTTGAATAAATACAAATTTGGGAATAATTGCTGTCATTTTAATAGAGGTACAGTACATCTCACCATAGTGACCAATTTAACTGTTTAATCTGCTATCCAGGTGTTAACTGTTGATTGACAAATTTCAAGACCTTCCATTCTCCCATCTTACTTTCTTTTTAGTTCTAGGAACCATTTATCTGCTAGAAAGATAATCATTAAAAACATCCTTTCATATAGAGGACTCCTCCTTTGTGAAGTAGGATACATGAGCACCTTATGATAACCTGGATTAGGATGTCGCCGTAGTCCATGATGCTACGCAGCTCAGAGTTTTGGCATCCTGATAATCTTGGCTATATTTATTTGAAATATTTTTACAGATAAAGTTTCTATCCATTATGTTTAAAATGTGTGAATGTTGCCAATACACTTAAGGGTATTAAAATGGCAAATGTGATTCAGTATACACAGATAGAAAGGGATGCAGCTGTGAAAAAGGTGAAATGCATGTTAGGGACCATTAGGAAAGGGATTGAAAAATAAAACTGCCTATGGTGAGACCACGCTTGGAATAATGTGTATTATTCTGGTCATCACTTTTCAAAAAGTTTATTAGTTTTTATATTATGATTATGTTAAATCAATAAAATCAACACAAGTATAAGTGTCCAAGTCAAGGGAAGTAATGTGCCCACTCTAGTCTGCTTTGGTCAGACCTCACCTGGGGTACAGTGTCTGCTTCCGGTCACCATAGTTTAAGAAGAATATTGACAAGCTCCTTGGGAAAAAAGTGTGATATATAAATGTAATCAATTAATCAAATATTGGAGGTGTTATCCTTCTGAATACCAGTTGCTGGGAATTGCAAATAGGGAGAGCACTGTTGTACTTGGGTCCTGCTTGCAGCCATCTGGTTGGCCACTGTGTTGAATAGAGTAGGCTTTTGGTCTGATCCAGCATAGCTCTTCTTATGTTTTCAATCACAGAAAACAGGAGGAAAATGGGAGGAACTAAGATTGCCAGCGCATTGCTCTGCATTTCTTAACACTAGCTGAAGTCAAATAAATTATGCAAATTATATGCAATATTATTTTTCAAAATATGTACTATTGTTGCTTATTAATCATATCCCGCATATATCCCAATGAGATGTACAAAAGAACAGAAAATGTTTAGGTTGCAAAATGGAGCCTGGCATAGATTTTGGGTTACATCAGTTCAAAATGTTGAGTCTTCTCATGTAAAGGACACAAAAGCCTGTCCATGCTTTTCTTTTCTTTTCTTTTCTTTTCTTTTCTTTTCTTTTCTTTTCTTTTCTTTTCTTTTCTTTTCTTTTCTTTTTAGTTCTAGGAACCATTAATCATCAACCATTATGTAGCATGACTCACAGGTTTTTTAAGATCAGACACACAAAACGGTTTCAAACATTGCCAACTGCTTATCTGACCGGTAGATACACAAAAACCCCAGTTGAACATCGTTTATGCCCTTGCTCTATGAAAATTAAAGAGGATCTTACACATTATTTCCTCTATTGCCCCATTTACTCGGGCTTTAGAGACGCATTGCTGCAAATTATACCCATCTCTATAACCAGTCCTGAAGATAGAGTAAAATTTTTGTTAGTTGATGCAAACCCACACATTACCCATGTGGTAGCAGTCTTTGTGATGAAGGCCATGAAAGCCAGGGAAAGATTTATGAACGACAATGTAAAGACCCCTTCATCTGTTTAACTCGCTGCTCGTTTTCCCTCCTTTTCTACTTTGTGGGAAGAAGGTTTTGTTGGCATAGTATGTAATGAATTTTAATATTTTTAACTATTGATTTTAGTGTTGATTTTTGTGCACAGGCATGGTCCTCACAATAAACGGATTTGATTTGGTGGGGGGTGACTTCGGGCCTAGGTGAGGTCACCTGTCCTCACCTTCCTTCATGCCAACGTCCACAAAAATATAGCTGCAGAGCCATTTAAAGGGACCATATAATATCAATTTGTAAGCAATCTGCTTTTGCACACTTAATGCTCAGCTCCTGGATTATATCTGGAAATGCCATGAGTCAAGAACGTCTAGTTTCCAGGTTGTCAGCAGCTTGTCATCTCCATTGCCCAGGCATTCATATTTGCCTCCTAAACTGCCCTCACACCTTCACTTTAAAAATAAAATTAAAGTAAAACCTTTAGCCACATGCATCAGGTTGCATCAAAGGCGGGAGCTTGAGCATCTGTGTCTTCATTTTTATCATACCTTTATATCTATTGGGATGTGAATAGATGCTAGGGGAGGATATATTTATTATATATTATCTTTCCTTCCTCACGTTTGTGAGTTCAACAGAGTGCCATCCCTTTGTAGCTGAAAAGGGAAGCTTAAATAGGCTAGTTTTTGCCTTTTAATTTAAGTAATCCAGGGTGCCTTAAGGCAGACTGCATTTTCTTGGTTCTTCCCCTTAAAACAATAATCATACAGATAGTCTTGTAAAAGGTAAAAATAACATTTACTCAGAATACTTGCTGAAGAATAACAGATTCATCAGCTTTGTTCGGGCAGGTTTAAAATGGTAATTCAGTTACAAAATTATTCTTTAGTCTAGTTTAAAATGGAGTCTGAGCATTGGAGCTCAGACTCAGCAGATGTTCTCACATTTCTTACTTGGTGGAAAGCGATGAGGAAGAGACGAAAAACATGAACTGTTGGTTTTTGACTGCATTTTAAATATCCCACAATATGCTGTCTTTCCTCCATTCTGAAACAGGCAGCAGCATACATACTATTTCCAGGAGGTTCCCATTCTAGGCACAAAGCAGACACAGACCTGCTTAGCTTCAGCAATGTAGTTATTTTGCATTGCCTCAGACCGCATCCTGGCACATTATTTCATTGCAACAGTCAGTGCTATGGAGTATTGCATCCCCAAGGAAAGCCAAGCAGGGGTGGGAAGGATGGGACTACAAAAAGCTATCCTCCCCCACTCCCCAATCTGAGGAGTGGACAAGCACAGGAGATTTGGGAGGCTGCTAAGGTAGCAGGGTTGTGTGATGTCATAGGAAAATCTGTCCTTTTTGAAACCTAAAGGTGCTCTGGGAAGAAGGAAGAGGAAATAGGCAAACAAGGATCTGCTAGAAAAACTCATTGATTTATTAATTCTTCATGCTTCCCTTTAATATAAGTATGTTTAGGATGATTTGGATTTACTGTTTTATTATATCCAGTAAATCTAAAGTTTAGCAAATATGTAGCTCCTAGGACCATAGCTGTCAACCTTCCCTTTTTTTGCGGGAAATTCCCTTATTCCAGCACCATTTCCCACTGCTTCCCGCTGCTATCCCGGATTGTTAGATATCCCGTAGACTGTCCCCGGAAGAGGTGAGGCTGCTGATCCCTTATTTTCAAATCTGAAAGTTGACAGCTATGCCTAGGACATGTGCTATTTGCACGGAGGAAGGGTACAAGGAACAAACTGGAA
Source organism: Podarcis erhardii (assembly GCF_964252035.2). Taxonomy (NCBI): domain Eukaryota; kingdom Metazoa; phylum Chordata; class Lepidosauria; order Squamata; family Lacertidae; genus Podarcis; species Podarcis erhardii. The sequence goes on along the minus strand of NC_138497.1, from coordinate 32,494,658 downwards.
AGGTGAAACTTGCTGCTTTGACCCTGGAAGTGTGCAGCCAGTGGAATTCCAGAAGACTGAGAATGACCTGGATCTCTTAGCTGAACAAAGGCAGCAGAAATGTAATGTATATCAATAACAACGTATTGTAATCTACTTAGAAGTTTGTTAATCATTTTTGCTGTTAGCTTTTCTTATAAGCATAAGAACATCTTGCTATAATTATAGAACACATTGATGACATCTCATTTGGAGCAACCAGAATGAATTTGATAGCATCTCCCCACCCCCCGCAAAATGCGCATGTGCGCACACCCACCCACCCCACAACTGGTTTTGTAGATATGGAAAATTGTATTATTTTATTTTCAATTTAGTTTTGATCATGTATTTTAAACAATTCATCCAGACTACTGTATTTTAACTAGTGGGCATTTTCATTTGCTCCTTGCCTTATCCTTCAACTTGTGGCTTGGATCACTTGCTCAAATTTTCTGAAGTTCTTAATTCTCCTTGTGGCATTCTGGGATCAAGCTTCTGTCAATTGTTCTGTGGGAAGCTGGTGAGCTGATGGTCCTACTTTGCACCTTCACTAGGCAGCTGGATGAAAACCGTGATCACTGATTTTTTGTTGTTTAGTCGTTTAGTCATGATCCCATGGACCAGAGCACGCCAGGTACTCCGGTCTTCCACTGCCTCCCGCAGTTTGGTCAAACTCATGTTAGTAATAATAATAATACATTTATTGTCGTTGTACAACCTGTGTACAATGAAATTAAATGAGCCTCCCTCCCCACCCAGAAAAACACTCAGTCTCCTTGCACTCTGTGTGCTTATTGAACAACACACCACCTCGCAAGTCAATTTTGCTATGTTATTTTCCATTCAACAGCCTAACAGCCCACGGATAGAAGCTATTTTTTGGCCTGTTGGTATGGCTGATTATGGGATGCAAGTGGCGCTGTGGGTTAAACCACAGAGCCTAGATAAACGGCATTTCTGTGCGCTGCTCTGGTTCGCCAGAAGCAGCTTAGTCATGCTGGCCACATGACCTGGGAGCTGTATGCCGGCTCCCTGGGCCAATAAAGCGAGATGAGCACCGCAACCCCAGATTCGGCCACAACTGGACCTAATGGTCAGGGGTCCCCTTACCTTTATGGCTGATTATACTTCTATATCTCCTGCCCAAGGGTAGATTAAAGAGGTGATGGCTGCGGTGTGAGTCATCCCTGAGAATTTTTCTTGCTCTCCTAAGGCAACAATCCCTTGTGATGTCATCTAGCGGACTCAAGGGACAGCCCAGGATATCATGTGCTGTATTCACCACCCTCTGTAGAGACTTTCTGTCCGTGGCTGTTAGTAGCTTTGAGAACACCGTCCAACCATCTCGTCTTCTGTTGTCCCCTTCTCCTTGTGCCCTCAATCTTTCCCAACATCAGGGGCTTTTCCAGGGAGTATTCTTTTCTCATGAGGTGGCCAAAGTATTGGAGCCTCAGCTTCAGGATCTGTCCTTCCAGTGAGCACTCAGGGCTGATTTCCTTAAGAATGGATAGGTTTGATCTTCTTGCAGTCCATGGGACTCTCAAGAGTCTCCTCCAGCACCATCATTCAAAAGTATCAATTCTTCAGCAATCAGCCTTCTTTATGGTCCAGCTCTCAATTCTGATGTAATGTTTCCCTTGTTTTCCTTGCAAACCACTTCAAAATCAGAACCACGGAAACCAACATTGTAGCAGCATTTTAAAATCAGGCCCTTTAAGGGTTCAATAATAGGATTGGAGAGGGTCGTCATGAAATATGCCTTGAGCATAAGGCTGTTGCAGTCTAACATGGAGAATAAGAAGCATATGAAACCCTTCTGTGAGATTGTGCTACCAAATAAGAAGGTCAGAATGGCAGGCTTAATTGTTTCTCTTGTATCACTATATTTAGAAAAAAGCATCAACGGTCTTGAGGCACCTTAAAGACTAACACTTTTTATGGCATAAGCTATCATTGGCTACAGTCTATAGTCTAGCTTTACAAATCTGGTGCCCTCCATAAATTTTGGCCTGCAACTCCCATCAATCCAGGCTAGAATGGCTGTGCTGACTGTCAATGGTGGGAATTACAGATAGGTAGCCGTGTTGGTCTGCCATGGTCAAAACAAAATAAAAAAATTCCTTCCAGTAGCACCTTAAAGACCAACTGAGTTAGTTCTAGGTATGAGCTTTCGTGTGCATGCACACTTCTTCAGATACACACAATTTGTGACACAATTTGTGACATCATAGCTGTGACACAATTTGTGACACAATTTGTGTCACAATTTGTGACACAATTTGTGACATCATAGCTGTGTATCTGAAGAAGTGTGCATGCACACGAAAGCTCATACCTAGAACTAACTCAGTTGGTCTTTAAGGTGCTACTGGAAGGAATTTTTTTAATGGTGGGAATTGTAATCCAAAACATCTTGAAGGCACCAGTAGAATGCCTACCAGCCTCACATGAAGAGCACCATCTCTGCAACTTGTATATCTTGATGCAGAAAAGAATACAAGACTGCTCTTCAGTGTGCCTATATGAGATGTACTCCCCTATTAACATGATTTATGTCCTCACCGGTGTCCCTTTGCCCTAGTTTGGAGAGCATCTGTTTTGATCCAGCTGCGACTGTGCCTTGTAGACATTCCAGTGCTCCTTCATTCCAAGCTCAGGTACATCCCCACATAATTCTCTTGTAATCTCCAAAGCAAGCAAGAACAGAGTCAATGAGCTAAGGCCAATAAGTTAAAATCTCTTTGGGGACTGCTTCCTGCTTCCCTCAATTTGTGTCCCTCCTGCCCCACAACACTTATTTTCCCCCTCTAGTAAGCTTTCTGCCTCTCCCCCCTCCACGGAACTGTTCTCCAGCAATGCATGCAGGTGAATTCCTGCAGTCCCACCGTGCTTGAGAGGAACAAGTAGACACAAGCACGAGAAGGAAGGGGGGGAGGGGAGATCGCACATCACCTGACCCCCTTCAGCCAATTCACTGAGACAAGACGTCAAATTAATGAGCCCTCAGGACCGTAATTAGCTGTCAATTACCTCAAATTAATCAACTCCTCGCCTAATTAAGCATTATCGGCAGGTGGGCAAAAAACGGGCCATTGTGTGGGAGCCATGAGAAAAGCAAGGCTGGCAAACTTGGTTAGTATCAGCGGCGCATTCCCTGCCTCACTGCACCACAGACACCAGGACAGCCAGGAACTTCTTAAAGGCACACAGACCCCTTCGGTCGGCCACCACCACCCCACCACACTTCCTTCAACCCCCCAGAGTCTCTGGATGCAACGTAAGGCAGTTGGGAGAAGATGCATTGGCTGAGTCGTCCTTCTCTGAAGGTGATGCTGTGGTAGGACTTCTTGTGCCTTCACTGAGATGCCACCAAAAGGTGAACCTGTAAGGCATATCTGCCCTATAGTTGTAGTCCAGTCTGCCCAGTCTGGGCAACTGGATGTTCAGGGTCTCATCTGGCTTGTGTGGTTGAACGCATGGTTTTGCTCAGTCCCTGGTGTGTCAAGGCAGGGCGAGAAAGACTCCTGCCTGGAAGCTTGAAGAACCATTGCTAGTCAGTGTTGACAAAACTGAGCTAGATGGACCAGTGGTGTGACCTGGTATAAGGTAGTGTCCTATGTTCATATGTTTGTGGTTATCATCACCCATCCAGCAATGTCTCCCTACACCGCCACGTTGGGTTTTCAAAGTCTGAACTTAGGCAGTTCAGGCAGACATGAGGAACCTTCATTCATGAGTGCAGTAAATGCTACCCTGGGGGAAAAACCATAAGCATGAATGGTTTGCATTCGATCTATGGACTTGGGAGTTTTGTTTACTTATTTATTTAATCTGTATTCTGCCCTTCATCTGAGGATCACAGAGCAGTTTACAGTATCAAAATGCCACCTGGAATGAGTCAACAAGCTCCCTTTTAGCTTGTTCTTTTTGTATCTTTGTTTCTTTTTCACTTAGGTCAAAGACATTATTTGAAAGATAATTAAAATTATGTTGCCTCAGTTTTTGTTTTTAAAAGGATACAGGATTTCAAAGAAAGAGAAAAACCATTCCTAGCCACTGGAAATGGTTTCTTGCCAGGCATCCAAATTCCTCATTATATAATTGGTTTGCATCAAGTTCCGCCCTGAGTAGAAAAACCAGGGGAACAAACCCAAATACGTAAGGTGTTTCATAAATGCTCTTGTAAACTTCTTAAGCAGCTAGTGAAGAACAGCTCAAGAGAAAATAGAATCACTTTAAATCACATATATTGCAAAAAACATTAAAATGAAAGGCTTTGATTATGTCTCAAAATCCATTTTTGTGTAGCCAGATTATCACCCGGTGCGTTGGATTTGCACTGCATTAGTGATGATCAAGATTAGATCAGAATCCCCAGATAACAGACTGGAGTACACAGGATGTCAATTTGTGACATCATAGCAATAGTAGTAAAAATCATCACATTTACTGAAGAAGCCCTAGGTCAAGAATGATCTCAGAAAGAAATGGTTTGAACGCAATGTCTTGTACAGTAATGTCCTACACCAAACCCTATCATTAGGCAGATTGAAGTGGCTGCCTTGGGCAATTGGTTTTGGGTGTCATGAATGTTCATTAAAATGTTAATTATTAAATTTATTATTGCTGTAATTTTACCGCCAAGGAAAGCAAATGCACAGTGGAATATTATTATTATTATTATTATTATTATTATTATTATTACTACTACTACTACTACTACTACTACTACTACTAATGCTATATTTATATTCTGCCTTTTCCCTTGACAGGACCCCTGACCAATAAAAACAAGAATCACAAAAAATAGAAAAACAACCATTCGATAACAATTAAACATTAATAGAATTAAAACTCTCCCTCCCTCCCTCCCTCCCTCCCTCCCTCCCTCCCTCTCTCTATAATTTCTTTAAGACATACAAATAATTGCAATAAAAACTGCACGACACCACCCTTTCATTTAACACAGTCAATTCCCATATTCTGTCTCGGGGGCCAAAATAACATGACCAGCCATTCCTCAGAGTTTTCATCTCATCAGGATTCAGCCTGGTGCTTGGTGTCGTCAGCATACATATGGCACAGAATTCCAAAACCCCTATGACCGCTCCCCGCAGCTTCACATAGTTGTTAAACAACCGGGGATATAAGATACAACCTTCTAGTAACTCATAGCTTAATTGCTGTGGGACAGAGCAGAATTCTCCCATTGTACCATTATGAGTTTGTGGGTGCCAGACACCTATATTCCCTGGATCCAGCAAGTGTTAGGAGCAAATTAAACCCACCTAGCTTCCTGTGTTTGGGTTGTGGGCCATTAAGAGAACAAAGGATAGATTAAGAGAATTGGGGCCTAGGAAGGTCCTGCAAGAGAAATCATGCTTCCACTTCTTTCAAGGCAGCAGGCACCACCCACTGTCACAAGGAGCCCTCATAAGGAAACTCTTTCCAGACGAAAAACTGTGAGCAGTGTTAGAAACTGGGATAGAAAAGCTAGGAGCCAAATGGCTTCTGGGAGCTGGGTTGTGGGCGCCAAAACAGAATGTCTAGTCGCCACTTGGGGGGTGGCGGCAACATTTAATTAATTCTTTTAATAAATATGAATTAATATTCAATTCACATTAGTAACACGTTTTTAGCAGAAATTGTTAATACATGTTTAATGTGGTGTTTACATTAAAAATATAGGTCCCTACTTTAGTTTTCAAAACACTCTACCCTTTATCATTAAACTCCTTAGCATATTGTCTATCCTTAAAATATACTTCAAGGTTTCAAAGCACATACATTTCAGCAATCCCTGAGTGTCAGCCAGGTGCAAAAAAGGGCACCCACACTTTTGGAGGTGCTCGCAAATAGAGAATATTTAGACGCAAAATGTACCTGGCACTCTGCTAGTTTCGAACCCTGACTGTGAGAGGGGAAAGACTTCCTTCTGTCCATCAGGCAACTGCTTTTTCCACCTGCCTTGCCCCACCCTTAAGCCTTCATAAGGGAGCTGTTTCCAAAGGTAGAACTGTAAGGGGTGACAGACTTTGTCATCATGAGGTATTGATTATGGACACAAAATTTCAGTATTTATACCCAATTTGACAGTTTCAACATCTAGAACCTCCTATGACGACTTGAATGAGAGACAGAAAGCTCACCCAGGCCCCTTTTCAACTTCAAAAAGAGCTGGTGAATTTTTGATCCCCACATGACTGATAAGTGTTAGAAGGAAGAGGTGGACCGGGTAGGTCCAGGGAATAATGGTTTAACGAAGATCATGGCCACTGGTCCCATCACCTCCTGGCAAATAGAAGGGGAAGAAATGGAGGCAGTGAGAGATTTTACTTTCTTGGGCTCCATGATCACTGCAGATGGTGACAGCAGTGAAGGCTGATTGCCGAAGAATTGATGCTTTTGAATTATGGTGCTGGAGGAGACTCTTGAGAGTCGCATGGACTGCAAGAAGATCAAACCTATCCATTCTTAAGGAAATCAGCCCTGAGTGCTCACTGGAAGGACAGATCGTGAAGCTGAGACTCCAATACTTTGGCCACCTCATGTGAAGAGAAGACTCCCTGGAAAAGACCCTGATATTGGGAAAGATGGAGGGCACAAGGAGAAGGGGACGACAGAAGATGAGATGGTTGGATATTGTTCTCGAAGCTACCAGCATGAGTTTGACCAAACTGCGGGAGGCAGTGGAAGAAAGGAGTGCCTGGCGTGCTCTGGTCCATGGGGTCACGAAGAGTCGGACACGACTAAACGACTAAACAACAACAACAAAGCCACCTTTCATTCAAGTGAATTGCAAAGCGGCTTACAAACAATAAATAACAACATAATAGAACATCACAAATACAGCATACATCAAATAGAATAATTAACAAATCATCAGTAAAACTATTGCACACTGTCAGTAAAGCAATTGCAATCTATAAATCACTATTAACAAAACAACTAAGAAAAAGGCTAAGCAGCACAAATACAACAAAAGTCATATTATAGGATTCACAATGTAGTACAGCATTCGTAATCTATAAAACAATATTAACAACATTAACAAAATAGTAACCCAAAAATAAACTAATTTTTTTTTATAGTTTATTTGGAGGTGGGGCAGCCAGTCATCAAGGTTTGTTCTTGGTTGACAACTTACCGTTTGTCTTGAGATGACAAGCCACAAGTCCAGGTTCAGATGACAAACTATACCTAAGTTTGTACCAGCCCAGCAGCAGCGGGACTGGAGGAGGAAACAGTGGCTGTAATCTCCTCTCTAGGGTACCACATGCTTGTGGGGTCACTGTAAGCTGTGTTTTAGCTTAGCATTACATGCAAAGTGAACCATTTTGGGATGAAGGGATGATCAATAAATGATCATAATACAATTTGGTTGGAGGTTAAACTACCAGCTCCACAGCAAATTTAAACCGTCACACTGTTAAGTTTTTTAAGGCGGCAGTGGGGGGATTCTGGCCCACAGCAGGGGTACTAATTTGGCCTGCTAAGCCATTTTCTCCAAGCCATGTCCCTCTTACATGATGTCAGGTGAGGCACAGGTGAGATCATGGCTGCAAAAGTAAGAATTAGGAACCTTTAAGTGCTCTCACTATTGCTGATTAGCAAGCAGGACTTGCAGTGCCTTTTAAATTTGGTGCCAAATACAAACCTCACTGGGACTGGATCAGATATACTGAATAGAGCTGATCTTGCTTTTGCAGGGATCTTTTTTGGAGACAATACCAAAACTGTCAGTATGAGAGCACATGGGGGAAGTGTGGGAGTAGATGGGAGGAAACCGGGAGACGGGGTGCAAACGTATGGCTAGACAAAGCAAAAGATGGTTAAAATAATTATGCAGCTGTTTAATAGGTAATTAAAAGCTCACATAGAAGAGGGTGGAAATTTTCAGTACAGTAACTATTTATTTGCAAATGATGCACACTGAGCATGAAGGAGCAGCAAGTACCCAGTCGAACAGTGCTAGTCTGTAAAGAAGCATCAGTTCTGCCAAAAGCAAAGAGCATCCACATTGAGCCCCCAGCCCAAGCACATCATGTGTGTCCTAGCTCAGTGGCCCACCAGATCCCACTGTTCACCGGGTCAAGATTATCTATCAAAGGTAACTGAGTAAGGATCGTGTTAGCCCTAAAATATCAACTAGCCATTGACAAGCAAGGGAGGAAAACAAAAGAGAGGCATCTCAGATCATGAACAAGTCTTCCTTTTCTGGACCTGGGCATTAGAAATAATCCAGCCTCTCTGAGCATCTAGCAAGCCGCTCCTGGGATATCATCAGCCGGCCCGGCTTTAGTTTTCTCAGTAACAGAAAGCATGCTGAGCCCAATATCCTTGGGATCTGACACAAATACTAGGATGTTCTCCCTACTCCTCTCACCCCTGTCATGCGGATGTATGTAATACTGCAGTTTCATACCACAGTTCAGTGCTTAATTTGTAAAATAATAAGATCCAGGGCTCAAGTATGCCTGGAAGCCAGACCCTCTGACTTGACCCCAATCACAGGTGTGCAAGTTACAGCCACTCAGTACCTTGGGAACATATACTGAGTCTGACCATTGGTTCATCTAGTTCAAAATTTCCTACACTGACTGGCAGTGGCTCTCCAGGGCTTTGCATCCCCTGAAAGGTACTTTGCATGTGCCCAGAATCTCTCTTTAGCATCCGCTCCCTGGCACTGAAAACAGTTTCCAAAGAAACTAAGCCCTGCCGCTTTCCCAAAGGAACATCCAGGAATATGGTCTAATCCCACGCTTTGCATGTAAGTGCAGTTTAAAAGGGCAACCTGGACTGCGGAGGAAGCACAGATTTCAACAAGTAGGAACTGGACACGGAAGCCCTCCCTGTCAAAGGCCATATGGACCAAGTCTGCAAGAAGGCCACTGAAACCCACAAATATGGTAAATGATGTTGACAGGAAGCTATACATTTTGCTGGCAAGAGATGAGAAGGCTCTAGGCACGTGTGAGATAAATCTAAGGGGGCAGCGGATCTTGTTAGGTCCTCACCCCGCCCTCCGTTGCCTTGAGATCCCCAACCTCAAGACCTCCCCCTCCCCAAAGGTGTCCTGCCCCCTCTCTTTATGTTTTAATTACTGCCCATTTTAATCTTGATTTGCATGCCGATCTCTCAGAAGTGGGCCATGCCTGGTCTCTCCAAAGCTCTTGTCAGCAACTCCCCCAATAATACACAGGAGGTGGGTGGTGGTGGGGGGGGAGGCTTAAGGAGCAAATCACTTGCATGTTAATGAGACTGTTTGCTGGAGTCAAGAGAGAAAACAGCAAACAAACAAATGGACTGAATTCCAGCGGCAGCTGTTTGCTCCTTAATCTCGGCTCGTCAGAGGCTGCCCTTTGATGGGACACAATCTACACAAACGATTGTGCTAAATCTTCTAATCTACGTCCTCATTATTACATCCCTTCTTACGCATGTAAATCAGGGACAAACTCATTTTAATATGTAGATAGATTATGGGAGGGGAGGGGAAAAGGGGAGCTACTAATGGTGTCTGTGAGTCAGAGCCTAAAAAAAAGGGGGGGTTAGTAATAAGGAGATTGGTGGGGAGGAAAGGGGGGGGGTCTGTCTGTGGAAAGCCACCAGGAGGAAAAGTGGAGGGCTTGTTGATAGCCCAAGAGGGAGAAGCTTAGGGGGGAGGCCTCTGTCACTCTACCGGAGGGGGCCAATAAAGCGAGCAGCACTTCAGAAAGAGAAGAGCCTTTAACAAAGCATATATAATGCAATTCAATTAAACAGAGCGTGACAAGCTTTGTTAGAAGGGGGGGGGGCGGGAGCACACTGCAAAATAAAATGAGAGTTAACTATCCGGATTAAGTTTAAAGCAGCCACAACAATGAAACTACAGAGCACACCAGGGAGCGACTCCTTCCGAAAGAGGTACAGACGAATACAGAACAGGCAGGTAGCAAGGAGCCCTATAGAGCATGCTACTGGTGCAGTGCAATAACAGGAAGAATTTGCAATCTCAAAAATAAGATCTTGTGGCACAGTGAGTGGGGCCTGTTATCATTTAGTGGTCTGTGCAGAAATACTGCTGTTGAATGGTAAGGGACAGAGAGGCTGCAATAACCAAAAGTAGAGCAATAATAACGCCGACCAAAAGAGACTTTTACAATGTTATCTGTAGCAGTTTATTCTCACTTGCTTCCCAGCATGGAGCAATAACTACTTCTGTTGCCTTGGCAGTTCAGGGTGAACATACAACGACCCAGAGGCCTCAACTTGTGGGCAGGGCAGCCCTGCATTGTGACCTTAGTAGTAGAATCCTAGAATTGTAGAATTGGAAGGGACTATGAGAGTCATCTAGTCCCACCCCTTGCAAACCCTGAGATTAAGAGTTTCATGCTGTACCGATTGAACTATACTTAGTAACTAAACTAGGTTGTGTGAACAACCCTGAAGTGAAGTACTGGTAGTTACCATGGGGGAAATCACTGACAGCGTGATATCTGAACAACAACAACAAAATGTAGCCAATCAGTTCTGAAATGTATGTGTATGCATTACCATGCATAAAGTATGAAACACACTTTACCATGCATTCCAGTTGGGTTCGGTGTGTAGCAGATATTCACATTCAATGCAAAGGAAAATAAAGGAGGAAGCAATAAGGAGATCTGTTTTTCATGTGAGTGTGATAACAAAACACCTAAGGACCTGAAAACAAACTGAATGCTAATTTAATAAAAGTTTGTACACTTAGTTGTTGAAGAGTTGCTAAGGGACTAACTGGGCAATGTAAACATACCAGCGGGCCCATTTGTTGCATATCCTTGGTGTACTAAAGGAATTGATTAAATTTACTGAGCTTCTGGCAGCTACTGTGTTTGGAAGGAGGACAGGTACAGCCCAGATCTAGGGAGAACTTCAGAGGGACAATGTGTTCCTACCTTGCCTGCAATAACAAATACATAGCAATATATTTTGCATTAACTCATGGAACCCTTTGAAAATTTGCTGTTCGTGTGCAGAAATGTCATTGTTCTCATTCTTCATTTTCAGCTGCAAGAAAAAAACAACTGCGGCCAGCATCACCATAACACTTCCATGCTTCTTGAAATTGCTCGGGGTTTAGAGGGGCAGCAGGTGGCAGAGAGGTGAGCAAAGAAGGAATGAAGTAAATCTTGAGGTGTATGCTCTCTTAAATCTATTAAACTATCCTAAATGGAAACATTTATGTTTCACATTAATGCTCCAGTACTAAGCATATTTGCTCAGAAAGGTTTCAGTTTTATTTGCCTGTGAGTAAGCTTGTTTAGGGACGCGGGTGGCGCTGTGGGTTAAACCACAGAGCCTAGGACTTGCCAATCAGAAGGTCGGCGGTTCGAATCCCCGATGGGGTGAGCTCCTGTTGCTCGGTCCCTGCTCCTGCTAACCTAGCAGTTCGAAAGCACGTTAAAGTGCAAGTAGATAAATAGGTACCACTCCGGCGGGAAGGTAAACGGCATTTCCGTGCGCTGCTCTGGTTCGCCAGAAGCGGCTTAGTCATGCTGGCCACATGACCCGGAAGCTGTACGCCGGCTCCCTCGGCCAATAAAGCGAGATGAGCGCCGCAACCCCAGAGTTGGGCACGACTGGACCTAATGGTAAAGGGTCCTTTTACCTTTACCTTTAAGCTTGTTTAAGTTTGCAGCCTGACCAACGACATGATTTGAAGCACACTGTGCCATAGTCTTCTGCCAGCACATTGGGGACAAAGAGTGTTAGCATGGCAATTGGGGCAGGGGCATTTCCTCCCCTTGCCCCTTCCCCCGTGGTACAGCTTCCCCATTATACTACCCATAGAAGTGCCACAGTCTAAACTCTTGACAAGACTGAAATTACACTGACCTGTTTGAGGAAGTACTTTAGAGCATGTGATAAAATGGTTCCAGAAACCACCCCCGCTCATTTGTAATCTGAAGAGTGATTATTGAGACCGTAATGAAATTAATAAAAGAAAACAGTTGACAGTTTCCTGGAAATTCCCCTTCGTGATGAAGAGGCAAGCCAGTTTTCAGTGCAGATTTTAAAATATATATATATAGGGTCTTTGGTACTGCAAGTGGATGCAGTGGAAACTTCGAAGAATGGTACAGTGATTAATGTGGCATCAAGTAAGTCTCAGATAGAAGGGTCTTCAATGTAACAACTGTACAATTGGATCCTTCAAATGATATACAAGTTTCAAATATATCATTGTTGAACAAGGTGACCAAGCAGATCATTGCTGTTCATCTTCAAGCATTCCTGGATGAAATACAAATATTTTATTTTCATTGCAACCAGTTTTCAGATCATAGTTTTGGACTCTTTGGTTGCCCAGCTTTTGAGAAACTGGTTTTTCCTCAACGTGGAAGGCTAAAATTGCCCCCTGGTAAATATTCAACCAGTTTTAATGAACTGGCTCTAGGTATTGCTTAAACGCCATGTTGATGAACACCTTTGTTGTGTCTTGGGGTACAGAGTATTCCAGGCTACGAGAATGTGTCTTGGGTACTTTGGAAGATCAAGTGGTTTTCGTCCTTTTTTAGTGCGGCAGTCCTTATTTGTACATAAGCTCAGTTGTTACAAAACTGTGATTCACACCAACTGCATTGATTCCGAAAACTAGGACAAGTACATAGGAAGCTGCCTTATACTGAATCAGGCAGAGTTGGTCCATTTGGCTCAGTATTCTCTACACCAGGCTTCCTCAACCTCGGCCCTCCAGATGTTTCTGGCCTACAACTCCCATGATCCCTAGCTAGCAGGACCAGTGGTCAGGGATGATGGGAATTGTAGTCTCAAAACATCTGGAGGGCCGAGGTTGAGGAAGCCTGCTCTACATTGACTTGCAGCAGCTCAGACAGGGTTTTCTCCAAACCCTATCTGAAGTTGTTGGGGATTGAATCTGGGGTCTTCCGAATGCAAATAAGTTGCTCTACCACTGTGATATAGCTCATAAGCATATTGATCCAAGCCATAGGCTGCATATACACCACACATTTAAATATCCCCCAAAGAATCATGGGAATTGTAGTTTACACCACACAGAGCCCTTAACAAACTACAGTTCCTGTGATTCCTTTTTTGGGGGGAGGATGTACTTTAAATGTTCTTCAAAGGTATGGTGTGTACACAACCATAGAAGCAAGACTTTCTTCTACCCACAGGGTTGTAATGGGAGAGAATGAAATCATTAAACAAATGAAATATAAATGAAGTTTATGGCCTACACTGGAGTCCAAGAAGAGGGATGAGGTAGTTTGTTCACAATAAGTTGCCCCTAAAGCGTCTATCTTAAATCGAAAAATCACAAACTCAAAGATGTACATTTTAAACCGAAAAGAAATGCCTCAATGTGACTTTCAATGAATATTTTCTTTCCTGTCTGGATTGTGCTGGTGTGAAATGCAACAAATATTTCTGCCGTTTTCAGATTATGCTGCACGGGGCGGGTGTGGGTGTGGGTGTGGGTGTGGGTGTGTGCAGATGATGCCTGATTTAATTTTGGCAGCAAAGATTCGCTCTCTGCCTGTCTTCAGTGAATTTCTAGCCTCCAGACTAGATTCTGTGAAACATACAATAGAAATATATTGGACTCTTAACTTCCTGTTGCTTTCCATTCACAGTAACAAGTCCGCAATGATCCTGACAGCAAAGAGAGCCTCTTAAGTGCTATTTCTGTATTACATTTGGCAACTGAAATTTGGCCTGCATGCTGTGATTATTGTCCAAACTCTTGCAAAATATGTCAGGCTGAAAAACAGAAAGTGATTTTGACTACTATGCAAGTCTGTGGCCTTATCCTAGGCCATAACCCTGAGTACTTAACGACTTCTGGACATGAGTGTAAGTATTTATGTTCTTCCTCCTCCCCTGAGAATGAAATTATATGTTTCTGTAAGCCTCTTCCAATCCATAGATGTGCATACATTCCAACTTTAACACCTATGTTACAACAGAGAAAATAGTTGAGGTTTTCCAGGTCCTTCTGTGGTCATGATTTATTATACAGTTGCACCCCGTCTTTCTTCCATTGTGGGGCTCAAGGCATCATATGGGCAGTTTCTAAGCAGCCACCCATCTATGAACTAACCAGACCACAAGCCTCAGTCCTGCTTAGCTTCATCAAGGTGGTGGTCTCTTATATGTAGTCAGACCACACACTGGCATAATAACCAGTGTGGTATAGTGGTTAAGAGCGGTGGACTCGTAATCTGGTGAACCGGGTTCGCTTCCCCGCTCCTCCACATGCAGCTGCTGGGTGACCTTGGGCTAGTCACACTTCTCTGAAGTCTCTCAGCCCCACTCACCTCACAGAGTGTTTGTTGTGGGGGAGGAAGGGAGAGGAGAATGTTAGCCACTTTGAGACTCCTTTGGGTAGTGATAAAGCGGGATATCAAATCCAAACTCTTCTTCTAACTCCGGAGCAGAGCATCTGCTTTGAAAGCAGAAGGGCACAGGTTTAATCCCCTGCATACTCAGGGAGTGCTGGGAATTGTCCCCATGTGATATCCCAGAGAGCTGCTGCCAGCCAGTGTAGGCAGTGTACTGGGCTAAATGGACCAATGGTTTTACTCAGTGTAAGACAGGTTGCTATATTCCTGTGCATCAAAGGTATATTTAGTCCAGCAACCTGTTTCTCTTGGTGGCCAACCAGATATCTATGAGAAGCCCACATTCAAGGCATGAGGGCAATAACCCTCTCCCAGTTACTTGTATTCAGAGGCATGCTAAATCTTTCCTTCCTTCTCTTTTCTTCTGTAAAGTTATCAAATGAAATTATTTTGCCTGATGAAATGAACTTTCCCTTTCCACCATTCAAAAATGCCTGTCGCATCTTGCATCCTATTTGATGCAACAATATTGTTGCCTCGCAATTAGAGATTATTGGTTTGCGGCAGAATAGTTTCACAAACCTTGTATCCTCCGTGTTAACAGGAAACACTCTAGATGACCCCAAGGTCAAAGGCTAACCATTCAAAGTAATGACTGCAATTCTATGCTATCAAAATAATATATGATCAGAGAGGGAAACCACAGCAGAATTCCTAAGGCTTGAGTTCTGCATGCAGAAGCAATTTGAACTTGAATTCTGAGGGTTACAGGATGGAATGATGGTGAATGGAACAAGCTAGACCTACAAAAGCAATGGCAGTGTTTTTACTCTCCCTGCCCCATTCACCAGCAGCAAGATCCAACAGAAGAAGAAGAGTTTGGATTTGATATCCCGCCTTTCACTCCCCTTCAGGAGTCTCAAAGCGGCTAACATTCTCCTTTCCCTTCCTCCCCCACAACAAACACTCTGTGAGGTGAGTGGGGCTGAGAGACTTCAGAGAAGTGTGACTGGCCCAAGGTCACCCAGCAGCTGCATGTGGAGGAGCGGAGACGCGAACCCGGTTCACCAGATTACGAGACTACCGCTCTTAACCACTACACCACGCTGGCTCTCCAGAATGTGGCATTTCCAGGATCCAATCTTCATTGTGTTTCAGCCACTAGGGATGGGGCAGAAACTTGAGTCAGTTCACCTTTAAAGGTGGAGCGACCTAATTCACACTCCCTTTCTTATTCTGAAACATTACACAAACCAAAAAACGCAGCCACCCTTCGAAATTAACATTTCCCCAAATTTTGCAATGCAGGTCTCCAGGCAAGTAATATATGACCCCCCCAAAAATGCATATTACATGGTAAAATGTGCATAAAAATGCATATAATAGTGAAACCAACACACAAAAAGCTTCAATATACTATAGATGTTTGGCAAAAATGTTAGGCAAAATTGCATACACAAATGTGTCTATTAGGAGCAATTTACATCAAAACACTGATGAATTGTCATGATGACATTTTTTTAAAAAAAAGAAAAATCACAAACTGACGTGGAAATGTGGAGAAAAGTTAAGGCTGGAAAAAATGAGAAACCGAGAAACCAAAATGGACAGTCCCCAGCATCCAGTTTGTTTCTGGCAAACTTACTGTGCATATTGGACCTGAAACTTTTAGACTGCTGTAATCCTCTGTATACTTAACCCTATAAAATATAGTGGGACTTGCTTCTGAGTCAACATGCATAGGGTTGCACTGTAAAGTTTAACTATTGACCTCAGCACAAGGTGACTGAAGGGGAAATACTTTGCTGTGCGCAGTATGGTAGGATCAAGGGACCTTATGCGCAATTTCCTAGATACGCAGGTAGGAAGTCCTATATGCCCAGACTGACCTGTCTTCAATCATGCACTGTTACCTTGGTGCCTGTGATTGCTCATGGGCCAACCCCTTGGGTCCTGTGCTGCCTTGGGAAGAGAGACCTGGCCACAACTTACACCCACCATTCCCCCATTTGAGGTACTTGCTGCCACCAGTTAAGGGATTGATTATTTACCAGCTGCCTCTTATCAAACAGCCTCCAAAGGTTCCTTGGGGTCTCGTTTCTCTGAAACCTCCTTAAGTAGCTCAAGGTTACAGTTGTAGCTTGACTTGAGACCACACAGGTTTAAGAAACAAAATGTTTACTAAATTGAAAAAATGAAGGGGTTTTAAGGACAAGACATTACACAGAAGAATTAGAGAGACCCAAAATATTTCCTTTTGAGCAAAAACACAACAAAATTGGATACATGCAGTTTTCTATCCCTGGTCTACACAGTCCCTAAAACTCAACAGGCTCTCAGTAGAAGCCCTACTCACGAGTTTTGTTCCTTTTGTTCCTTAAATCCTCCCTGGCTTCAAAGTGTCTGTTATTATGCTGAGATCCCCTTGATCTGCTGGGCTTCTTGGATGGCTACCTGCCAATATAAAGGTAAAAGGTAAAGGCCCCCTGAACGGTTAAGTCTAGTCAAAGGCAACTATAGGGTGCGGCGCTCATCTTGTTTTTGAGGCTGAGGGAGCCAGTGTTTGTCCACAGACAGCTTTCTGGGTCATGTGGCCAGCATGACTAAACTGCTTCTGGTGCAATGGGACACCATGACGGAAGCCAGAGTGCACGGAAATGCCATTTGCCTTCCTGCTGCAGCGGTACCTATTTATCTACTTGCACTGGTGTGCTTTCGAACTGCTAGGTTGGCAGGAGCTGGAGAGAGCAACGGGAGCTAACCCTGTCCAGCGGATTCGAACCGCCAAACTTTCGATCGGCAAGCCCAAGAGGCTCAGTGGTTTATACCACAGAGCCACCCGCACCCCCCACCTGCCAAAATAGACTCCCCTTGTCAATCATTTGCCCCTCCCCTCAGGTTACAGGATCAAGGAGGTTTGGAGCTTTTAAATTTCCTGCCCTTAGAGAGAGATGCGGCTTCCTGTACACATACAATAATGGATGCCTTGGGGCATGGGATGCAGGTGGCGCTGAGGGTTAAACCACAGAGCCTAGGACTTGCCGATCAGAAGGTCGGTTCGAATCCCTGATGGGGTGAGCTCCTGTTGCTCGGTCCCTGCTCCTGCTAACCTAGCAGTTCGAAAGCACGTTAAAGTGCAAGTAGATAAATAGGTACCACTCCGGCGGGAAGGTAAACAGCATTTCCATGCGCTGCTCTGGTTCGCCAGAAGTGGCTTAGTCATGCTGGCCACATGACCCGGAAGCTGTACGCTGGCTCCCTCGGCCAATAAAGCGAGATGAGCGCCGCAACCCCAGAGTTGGCCACGATTGGATCTACAGTAATGGTCAGGGGTCCCTTTACCTTTACCTTTACCTTTATGCCTTGGGGCACTTGCTAGGACTTCAAGTTAACTTTATGCTTCACACAGAAAATATGCATCAAAGAACTGTAGAATTGGAACCACGAGGGTCATCTAGTCCAACCCCTGCAATGCAGGAACCTTTTGCCCTACTTGGGGCTCAAACCCACGACCTTGAGATTAAGATTCTCATGCTCTACCAACTTAGCTTTATACAATATAAACAAGTTAGTTAGTTAGTTAGTTAGTTAGTTAGTTAGTTAGTTAGTTAGATTTATTACGGCCATTGGCCCATATCTAAAACAATACATCAAAATTTATCCATAAACAATACAATTTACAGTATTTGCAGTACCTCTGTAAGGAGTTTCAAAAGGCAGGTTAAAAAGCCCCTTTTAATTATTCATTGTAAGTGTATTTTTTATCTGTAGTGATAACTACCAGATACTTTCCCCTGCTCAATATACAGGGATAATATATAAAATTTTAGGGGTGATTTGCCGTTTAGAGCAGGGTGGCATCCAAAACTTCTCAGCCTGTGTGGAACCAAGATGGAATGACCTTTAGCACCACACTCTGTGCTTTTTTTCCTGCCAGTAACTTAGTACAAAGACCATCTTGACCTTGAACCTAACCGAGAACAGGGACAGCTCCAAGAGATTTCTGATTAGGTCAGTGGCCTTGTAAAAGCTGGACTCTCCCCTCCCCCACCTCTGTACACAACTGTTCCTCATTTACATAAATTATCTCTATTCAATTATCTGTCCAGATGTCCGAATTGTGCCACCAGTGATCTGTGAATGAATTAAAAATGGAATATAATTTAATAATAACTGATTAGAAGGAGATTAGTTGTTATATAAAAAGGAAAAACCAAGAGATAGCTAGTTGCCCTTAATCCGAGCCAATCCACAATAATTATAGAAAATACAGTCTCTGGCCCCCTTCAATCTCTCCCTCCCTCCATCTCCCCGCTCCATTTTCCTTCTCCCTTAGATGTTCTCTTGTTTGCTCTTCCCTTCTCCTTTTTTCCATTTTCTTTTTAGTTTCGTCTCCTATAAGCATACATCTCTCCACTTTCTCTTGCTTATTAGTCAAGTCTGTATTAAGTGACCTAAACCCTTGATGGTCTTTTTGATGCACCTATGTTAATTACAGATCTCTGAAGAGCATCTGACCAATCAGAGCTTTCAGCTGCCCTGGTTTCCTCTTCTCAACAATTATTCTCTCTTCCTTCTCTTCCTTACTAGGAATTGCACCCACAGTGTGCTAGGGACACCCATCCGCCCAAATGATACAAATCACAGCCCAGAGGCCGTACAATCTATATTGGACAGAACAAATTGGCTGGGGAAGTGAGTGCTGGGATTGAAAAATGGGTAGTGGAGCTTGGGACATGAGTTAGGAGAGTCAGGTAGCACTAAATAACCAGGAATTTAGCCAAGTAGAGGCAGTGCAGTGTAGTGGTTAGAGCACTGGTCTAGGACCCAAGTTTCAATTTCCGGCTCAGCCATAAAGCCCACTGGGTTGACCTTGGACCAGTCACTGTCTCTCAGACTAACCTACCTCACAGGCTTGTTGTGAGGAAAAAGTAAAGGGGGAAAACCATAATATATGCTGGTTTGTGCTTATGAAATAAATGGTGATAAAGGGCAAAGAGAAGGCAGGGGAAAGGTACAGTGGGAAGAAAAATGGAGAGCTTTAAAAGTAAGAACTAGTAGGATCTTAAAATTGATGCAGAGAGTGACAGAGAGTGTGAAGAGGGTGATGAGATCATAGAAGTGACAAGAAAGAAAGATGATTTTAGCAGAGGCATTGTGAACTGAATGAAGAAGGAGATGCGGCAGAAGGGAAGGCTGACAAGGAGGAGGTGACAATCGTCTAGACAAGAGATGTCAACAGCATGGATAAGCATTTTATCCATAGCATTGGGAGAGAAGGGCAGATCTTAGAGATGAAGAAAATGAAGAAGCTGCAGGATTTGGTGACTGCTTAAACGTAGGAGGAGACAGAAAGGAAGGAGTCAAATGCAGTCCCAAAGTTGCGCATCTGGGAGGCAAAGGAGATAGAAGTAGCTCAGGGAGAGGTTTAGAGGTTTAGATGAAGATATTACAAGTTCTGCCTTTGTGTGAAAATCAGCGGAACAGGCAAGAGGCAATGTCAACAAGATAACTAAGGATAGAGACTGGACAGAAATCTACTTTTCCTGCGACTAGTAAAATTCCTGCGATAGTAAATAGTAAAAACTGAGAAAATAAATAGTCAGAGTAAGGAGGAAGAGAGAGAAAGAGAAAGAGAAAGAGAAAGAGAGAGAGAGAGAGAGAGAGAGAGAGAGAGAAAGAAAGAAAGAAAGAAAGAAAGAAAGAAAGAAAGAAAGAAAGAAAGAAAGAAAGAGGCCTCAGAGAGCTATGTGGAATCCCAAAAGAATCAAGAATTCTAGAGGACTAGGGCAAAAGGGACAGGCAAATTCATGGCTATAAGAGCCATGCTATCTAAATGGAACTTCGGAGGCACTATGCTGGGGGTGGGAGGTTACAAACAGGGAAGGATGTCACCTTCATGCCCTGCCCTCACATGGTGTGTGAGATGTGACTGAAAATAAAAGTAAAGGTTAGGAGACAAACCCAAACTCTGTTGTTGCTGACCAGTTTAGGGCAAAAGCAGCAGCTATGGGAGGCCAAGAGGGCAAACAGAAGCTCATTCGTGCAGGTTTGGGGAGTAAGGTTGAGGGGCTCAGTTGGACTCAGGATGCTGAAAATGCGCGTGCCGGAGTTTCGACAATAAAATGCAAATGCAGGGGGTATAGAGACCACTCATTTCAGGGAACTGGAGCTGAAATATCTATCTCTATCTATCTATCTATCTATCTATCTATCTATCTATCTATCATCTATCT